>NW_023604861.1:33607665-36047666 GCF_014898055.3 Talpa occidentalis | reverse complement strand
TTTTTTTTTTTTTGCTTTTGTAAATGATTTTAATAGGTTCTCAGATTGTAATAACTGAATATTGGAGTGTTTTATTTCTTAAAGTTTTTTTTTTTATATTAAATTTTATTTTTATATTCCCCCATACAATTGCAAATGCCCCATTCTGACCCAATCCTTCCCCTCCCGCCCCCCACCCCCAAAAGTGTCTCTGGTTCATAGTTTTTGTTGATTTTGATTTTCATTTTTATATTCATTTCCTGGGTCCCTTATTTAAGTTTTCTAGATTCCTGCTATGAGTGAGACATCCGGTATATTTTTCTTTTTCTTTTTGGCTTATTTCGCTGAGCATGATCCCTTCCAGCGCCATCCATGTGCTGCAAATTGCATGTGTTTATCTTTTTTGAATGCTGAGTAATATTCCATGGTATATATGTACCACATCTTCTTGATCCAGTCATCTATTTTTGGGCATTTGGGTTGTTTCCAAAGCTTAGCTATTGTAAACAGTGCTGCTATAAACATAGGGGTGCAGGTGCTCTTTGGAATTGATGTTTCTGTGTCTTTGGGTAAATACCTAGGAGTGAATTGCTGGATCATATGGAAGCTCTATGTTTAGTAGGTCAGAAATCTCCACACAGCTCTCCATAGTGGTTGGACCACTTTGCACTCCCACAACAGTGCACAAGAGTTCCTTTTTCTCCATCTCGCCAACATTTGTTGTTGCTAGTTTTTTTAATATGCCATTCTCACTGGTGTGAGATGGTATCTCATGGTAGTTTTGATTTGCATTTCCCTGATTACAAGTGATGTTGAACATTTTTTCATATGTCTGTTGGCCATTTGCATTTCCTCTTCAGAGAAGTTTCTTTTTAGCTCTTCTGCCCATTTTTTGACTGGTTATTTTCTTTGTTGTTGCTGAGTCTCATCAGCTCTTTGCAGATTTTTGTGATCAGTCCTTTATCATTAGTGTTGGGTGCAAATGTTCTTCCAGTTGGTGGGTTTCTCTTGTTTTTGTTATTGTCTCTTTTGCTGTGCAGAAGCTCTTTAATTGATGTAGTCCCAGCTGTTTATCTTTGTCTTCACTATCACTGCTTTGGGTGATGTGTCTGTAAGATGTCTTTGATGTGCAAATTCCGTAGTGTTTCGCCTATATTTCCTTCTATGTATTTTATGGTTTCAGGTCTTATGTCTAGTTCTTTAATCCATTTTGAGTTGATTTTTGTGTATGGTGTGAGGTAGTGGTCAAGCTTCATTCTTTTGCATGTAGCGACCCAGTTTTCCCAGCACCATTTATTGAACAAACTTTCTTTGCTCCAATGCATAGTCTTTGCTCCTTTGTCAAAGATTAGTTGACCATAAATCTGTGGGTTTATTCTGGATTTTCTATTCGATTCCATTGGTCTGTATGTCTGTTCTTGTTCAATACCATGCAGTTTTGATGATTATGGCTTTGTAGTATAGTTTGAAGTCTGGGAGTGTGATGCCTCCATTTCCTTCTTTTTTTTTTCAGGAGAGCTTTGGCTATTCGGGGTTTTGGTGATTCCATATGAATTTCATCAATAATTGTTCTATTTCTTTGAAGAATGCCATTGAATTTGATTGGAATAGCATTGAATCTGTATATTGCTTTTGGTAGGATGGCCATTTTAATAATGTTATTCTTCCAATCCATGAGCGGGATGTCTTTCCATTTCTTTGTGTCTTCTTCTATTTCTTTTAACAGTGTTTTATAGTTTTCTTTGTATAGGTCCTTTACCTCTTTTGTTAGATTTATTCCCAAATTTTGATTTTTTTGTTTCGATAATAAAAGGGGTGGTTTTTTGATTTCTTCTTCTTCAGATTTATTGTTTGTGTATAGGAAGGCTACTGACTTTTGCGTGTTGATTTTGTATCTGCCACTTTACTGAATTGATTGATGAGTTGAATTAGTTTTTCTGTGAGAGTTTGGGGTTCTCTATGTATATTATCATATCATCTGCAAATAGTGATAGTTTGACTTCTCTTTCCTATTTGGATTCCTTGATGTCTTTCTCTTGTCTTATTGCTCTGGCTAGGACTTCCAGTATTATATTGAAAAGCAGTGGTGAGAGTGGACATCCTTGTCTTGTTCCAGATCTTAATGGAATTGCTTTCAGCTTTTCACCATTGAGAATGATACTGGCTGTTGGCTTGTCATAGATGGCCTTTATGATGTTGAGGTATGTTCCTTGTATCCCAAGAATTTCAAGGGCTTTTATCATGAATGGGTGTTGCACTTTGTTGAAGCTTTCTCAGCATCTATTGATATTATCATATGGTTTTTATATTTCTTTTTGTTGATGTGTTGGATAACGTTGATTGATTTTCGGATGTTTAACCATCCTTGTGCCCCTGGAATGAATCCAACTTGGTCGTGGTGAATTATCTTATGAATACATTGTTGGATTCTGATAGCTAAATTTTATGAGGATTTTTGCATCAGTGTTCATTAGGAGATTGGCCTATAGTTTTCCTTTTTTGTGTTGTCCTTATTCGGTTTTGGTATTAGTGTAATATTGGCTTCATAGAACGTGTTTGGTATTGTCCCTTCCTTCTCAATTTTTTGGAAGAGTTTGTGAAGGATAGGCACTAATTCGTCTCTGAATGTTTGGTAGAATTCATTTGTAAATCATCAGGCCTGGGCTTTTGTTTTGGGAGGTTTTTGATTACCATTTCAATTTGCTGCTTGTATTGGTCTGTTTAGGTGTTCTATTTCTTCTTTATCTAGCTTTGGGTGATTGTAGAGTTGTAGGAATTTGTCCATCTCCTCTAGATTGTTGAACTTGTTTCCATATAACTGTTCATAGTAGTTACTGATTATTCTTTTGATTTCTGCTGTGTCCGTTGTGATTTCTCCTCTTTCATTTATGATTCTGTGTATTTGTGCTTTCTCCCTTTTTTCCTTTGTGAGCCTGGCTAGGGTTTGTCTATTTTATTTATTTTTTCAAAGAACCAGCTCTTGGTTTCATTGATCTTTTGGATTGTTTTTTTAGTTTCAATCATTTATTTCTGCTTTGGTTTTTATTATTTCTTTTCTTCTACTGGTTCTGGTTTTTTTTGTTGTTCTTTTCTAGATCTTTGAGCTTCGAGATTAGGTTGTTTCTTTGAGTTCTTTCTTGTTTTTTGATGTGAGCTTCTATTGCTATATAATTTCCTCTTTATTACTGCTTTGCTGCATCCCATACATTTAGGATATTGGTGTCCTCCTTGTCATTCAATTCAAAGAATTTTTTAATTTCTTCTTTGATCTCCTCTAGTCCAGTGGTCTTCCAGTAGTGTGGCTTTTAATCTCCATGAGGTAGGATAGTTCCTTGCCTTCTTTTTATGATTTATTTCTAGTTTGATGCCTTCGTGGTCAGAAAAGATGGTTGTATGATTCAATCTTGGTGTATCTGTTGATGTTGTCTTGTGCCCAGTATGTGATCGATCCTGGAGAATGATCCGTGTGCGCTTGAGAAAAATGTGTACTCCGTTTTTTTGGGTTTAGTGTTCTATAGATGTCTGTTAAGCCCAAATGCTCTAGTCCTTATTTAGAGCTTTAGTTTCTTTACTTATTTTTTGTCTTGTTGATCTATCCATTGTTGATAGTGGTGTGTTGAAGTCTCCCACTACATATGTTTTTCTCTGATGTCTGTTTTCAGAGAGGACAACAGTTGTCTGATATATTTTGGTGCTCTTTCGTTTGGTGAGTATATGTTAATGAGTGTTATTTCTTCTTGAAGTATTGTCCCCTTAATCATAATGTAGTGACCATTGGGGTCTCTTTTATTTTTTGAGTTTGAAGTCTGTTTTATCTGATATAAGTATAGCTGTTCCTGCTTTCTTTTTTGGCCATTTGCTGTAGGATTGTTTTCCATCCTTTGACTTTGAGCCTATTTTTATCTTTTGTAGCTAAATGTGTTTCCTGGAGACAGCAAAAGTTGGGTTTGTTTCTTAATCCAGGCTGCAACTCTGTGTCTTTTTATTGAAGAGTTTAGTCCATTTACATTTAGAGTTAATATTGATATGTTAGCATCTGTATTTGCCATTGTGTTTTCTTTCCTTTGATTTATTTACTTATTCTTTTAATAACTTTTTTTTGTTTTGTCTTCTTTCGTTGTTATTCGCCCCCTCTGAGGTTCTGCTTTAGGATTCCTTGTAGTATTTTTTGGAGGGGGTTTAGTCGCAATGAAACGCCGGAGTTTCTCTTTGTCTGGGAAGGTCCATATTCTTTCTTCATGGAGGAAGAGAGCTTTGCGGGATAGAGTATTCTTGGTTGGCATCTGTTTTCTTGGAGTCTGTTGACTATGTCCCTCCACTCTCTCCTTGCCCGTAGTGTTTCTCAGAGAAGTCTGATGTCAGCCTGATTGGTTTTCCTTTGAATGTTATCTGTTTCTTCCCTCTTGTCAGCTTCATTATTTTTTCCTTGTCCTGGATTCTTGGGAGCTTTACTATTA
Source organism: Talpa occidentalis (assembly GCF_014898055.3). Classification (NCBI taxonomy): domain Eukaryota; kingdom Metazoa; phylum Chordata; class Mammalia; order Eulipotyphla; family Talpidae; genus Talpa; species Talpa occidentalis. The sequence goes on along the minus strand of NW_023604861.1, from coordinate 36,043,230 downwards.
TGTGTCTTGCTGTGTTTTTCCTTTCGTCGTGGAAGTTTGGTGTTCTTCTTGCTTCTTGTATATCAATTTTCAGCTCCTTCTTCTCATTTGGGAAGTTCTCTTCAATTATATCATGAATATTTCTCTGTTCCTACATCTCTCTCCTCCTTCTGAATCCTATAACTCTTATATTTCCTTTCCTCATGGAGTCAGATATCCCGAAGTCTTTCTTCATTCTTTTTCCTTCGTACTTCTTTTCCTTTTCTGTTTGGTTCTTTTATTTCTGTGTCTTCAGATTACTTATTCGTTCTTCCATTTCATCTATTCTGCTTTCATTGCTTTTCCCAGAGTTCTTTAGTTCCTCCATTAGTTCTTTGATCTCCCGCATTTCTCTTACTTCCCTCTTTAGGGACTCAATTTCCTTCTTCTGATCTATCACTTTTTTAATCATGGCAATTTTAAATTCTCTTTCTGGAAGGCTCAGAAGTTCTTCCAAGTTGCTGTCGTTGCAATCTGGGGAGTGGTTTTCTTTTTGTGGTGTGCTTCTTTCCTGAGGAGTTTTTAGGTTGCGTGTGGTTCTTCTACTCCCTACTGTCTGTTTTCTAATTTGTCGTATGCGTTGGGACACTGTGTTGCTCGGACTGACTGACATCTTGGGTGAACTTCTCCGCTCCCCTCTGGCTCTTCCAGGAGCCATCTCTGTCTTCTGGGGGAGCTTTCTGCTGGTTTTAGGCAGTTTTTACTGAAGAAATGTCCCTGTTCTCAAATGGCGAAGCGGGATGCAGTCCCTGCGCCTCCGGTTTCAGGCACACTCTTCTGCGCACCCGGTCTGCCCCGGACGTGGGTGCCTGCTCCCTCTGTGGGCTCAGACTGCTGGTCAGAAGGGGCCTGGCGTGGAATAACTTCCCGGCTGGCCACTGGGTCCTCCAGAAACCTTCTGTCCTTTTCAAGCAGTCTTAAGAAATGTCCTGTTTTATAGGGTGTTAGTGACTTTTTTTTTTCCTGGTCGCTAGGTGGCGACAGAGATCTCTCCTATTGTCCTTGGGGGGCTGTTTTTCGCCTCCCCCACCCCGTGGGACAGAGAACAGAGCGGGAATGGTAGGGTTCACCTCAACAGCTTTGGGGTGCTGTGTCTGCCTTGTGCCCCACCGTCGTGGAGAAACCACGCCCCGAATTTTCGTGCCCCAGGTCTCAGTTCAAAGCCCTCAGTTCCAGGACGCGGCTGCTAGCCCAGTTCAGTGGCGCTGGAATGCGCCTTTTGCACAGCTCCCGTGCCTGGGGCCTGGTTCCTGCTCACTCAGGAGGGACCTTCACCTCAGTGGGACCTCCGTGCGTTCTCCCCGCAAGCCTAGGTCGTCTCCCGCAAGCCTAGGTCGTCTCCCCGCAAGCCTAGGTCGTCTCCCGCAAGCCTAGGTCGCAGGCGCGGGGACCTGGGCAGCGCAATCCAGGTCTGCACTTGCTTTTCAAGTGCACCGAGTGCGCGCTTTCCGCGCCAGCTTACCGGCAGCCTGGGCTGTGTGAGCGTCTCCCGGGGTCTTTGTTCTTCTCTAATGGCGCCCAGAGCCGGTTCGCTCACCGCCGCGGCGGATCCTGCAGGGTTCGCCTCAGCTCCCGTTCACGGGTGTGGTTGGCTGCAATAGTTCCTTTCCACTCACAGTCCCGCTTGCTGTGTCGTTTGTTCTTGTGGGTCGTTTTGGTTTGTTGTTTCCTCCTCTCTGCCGGGCGGAGAGTGCCGCCTCTGTGGTGGGGAGGGAGCAGGTTCTGCGCTTCCCTCCCTTCTGGTCCTCTTTTATGGCCACTTTCTTCTTCGGGCAGTTCGCTGGGGTCACCCGTTTATCTTCCGTGTCCAGTTCTCACTGGGACCTGCCGCTTTTCCTCCCTATTAACTTTTTTAATGGGGATCTTACTCGCAGCGTCTCCTCGCCGCCATGTTGCTCCGCCCCCCTATCTGCATACATTATTAAAATGAGTTTACCTACTCATCGGTTGATGGGTATTTGAGCTATTTTCAGTTTAATAAATAAGTATGCTATTGATATGTGTGTACGCGTTTTTGTATGGCCATACATTTTTAATATCCTCAAGTGAATATCCTGAGGTAAAGAAATAAAGAATTAATATAATAGGTTAATTTGGCTTTAAATGTTAGGAATTTTCCAGATATCTTTTACTTACTGATTTCTAATTAAATTTCATATCATCAAACAATGTTCTACTAATAACTTAAATCCTTTCCACATTTATGAAACTTCATCTTGCAAGCTATATTATGGTTTATTGTGTTAAGTGCCTTCTCTATGTTTACAAGTAAGGTATATTTTGCTAGTTTTAGGTTGAGAGTTCCATAAATGTTAATTAGATCAAGCTGGTATAGTGTTAAGTATTGGTATCATTACTGATTTTTATGCCTACTTATACCTGTTATTAAGAAAGTAGTATTTAAAGTTATCTCTAATCAATAATATGTCTGTTTGGATATTCAGTTTCACTAGATTTTACTTCATACATTTTTAAATTATATTATTAGATACATACCCATTTAAGATCATGATCTTCTGATTAATAGACACATTTATCATTATAAAATGATGATATTCATCCATGTTCATATTTTTTGCTGTGACATTTATGTTACTTATAGAATTCCTTCCAAATTTTTCCCAAAATTAATATTAGCATAATATATCTTTTTCTTCCATTACTTTTATCATAGTTCATATTTGTACTTAATGTGATTTTCTCAGTAGGCAACATATAGTTGATGTTAATCTGTTCTTTAATATGACAATGTCAATGTCAAATGAAATATTTAGACCACCTCTACTTAGCATCTTTATTAATATGATTGACTTTACATATTTCCTTTTAAATCCTTTCTCAACTTCGTATTTTTCTTCCTCATCTATTCCCTGCCTTATTTTTTCCTGATTTCTGCCTTATGGATTAAACTGAGTATGTTTCAAATTCTGATTACCTCATTAATTATTTTATTTTTTTTTTTTTTTATAGAGGCATGCTTTTTATTTTTGTTTGCTGGTTGTTTGTTTGTTTTTGTTTATACATGCACTGGGGTACAGTCAGAAGCGCGGGAGGGCGAGAGAATTCACCAGAGCCAGAGCGGGGGAGCAGAGAGCAGAAGGACCGAAGCACACTGCTGAGGGGAGCAGCGGGCGGCAGGAGAGGTCTGCGCGCCATGTGGGACCCTCCTCTGGTGGCCGGGGAGCAGCCGGGGATCGAACCGGCGCCGCAGAGGCCGCGCGCAGCTTCGCAACCCAGCGCTCAACCGCTGCGCCACCGGGGAGGCCCCATTAATTATTTTATTTTCCATTACTCTTTTCCTTGTTGTTTTAATGTTTTTTAAGAATTATATATTTTTAACTTATCTTCCAAATTGAAGCTGTGTTAATTCAGATATAACATATGATTCTTACACTATTATATTTCTGTTTTTTCCCCTCCTCAACTTTTTTTATTGATAATATCATATTTCAATTATATGTATTTTATACACTTCATGTAATGTAGAATTTTTTTTTTGTTTAAACATTCAATTATCTTTTTTTTCAAGATTTATTTATTTTATTTTATTTATACAAGCACTGGGTACAGTCAGAAGCGCGGGAGGGTGAGAGAATTCACCAGAACCAGAGCGGAGAGCAAAACTGGCAGAGTGATGAAATATACTGCTGAGGGGAGCAGCGGGCGGCAGGAGAGGTCTACGTGCCTTGTGGGACCCTCGCCCGGCGGCCAGGGATGGTGCAGACAGCTTTGCAACCCAGCGCTCAACCGCTGTGCCACTGGGGAGGCCCTTAATTATCTTTTAAATAGGCTAAATTCTTTGAAAAATATATTTTATATATGCTATATGCCGCATTGGTAGTCTTCATTTAATGCAAATTTATATACTAATATAATGTCTATAAACATCATATATATGTAAATATTTATCTAGTATATTTTTTCTTGTGCTTAAAGGACTTCCTTTACATTTTTTATAATACAGTCTGTTAATAAAGTTTTTGAACTTTGGCTTGTTTTAATAAGTATTTCACTTTTGGTTTTGTACAATACTTTCAACTAAGTGTGGAATTCTATATTGATAGGCTTTTCTTTTTGGCATTTAAAGATGCTGCTTTACTATCTTCTCAATCACAGTTTTTTATTTTATTTATTTTATACACAATTTTTCATTTTTGCACGATGTATGCATTTTCTTGGTTGTATCCCCCATTTAATTCCCACCCCCCTTATTTTGACCCTAATCCCTCCTCCAAAGGACACAGAATCATTAATTCAAAATCATTAATTCAAAATGTATGCATTTTCATCTTGGTTGTATCCCCCATTTAATTCCCACCCCCCTTATTTTGACCCTAATCCCTCCTCCAAAGGACACAGAATCATTAATTCAAAAGGACACAGAATTATTAATTCAAAAGGGCGCCTGCACCCCTGTTTATAGCAGCACTATTTACGATAGCTAAGCTATGGAAACAACCCAAATGCCCAAAAATAGATGACTGGATCAAGAAGATGTGGCACATATACACAATGGAATATTACTCAGAAATCAAAAAAGATAAACTCATGCAATTTGCATCAATCACAGTTTTTATTTTTATTTTTTTTGGGGGGTTGGGGGGATAAGATTGCTTTTATTACTGTTTCAATTTCCTTGCTTGCAATTGTACAGTTCAGATTCTCTAATTCTTCTTGATCCAATCTTTTAATGTTGTGCATGTCTAAGAATTTGTCCATTTTTTCCAGATTTTCCAAATTTTGACACAAAAATGATTTCAATCTTCATGAATTTATTGTCACTTGTTTTATGACCCAACATGTGGTCTATCCTGGATAATGTCCCATGTGTACTTGAGAAACAATGTGTATTTAGCTTTTTGGGGGTGTGGTATCATATAAATGTCTAGTAGGCCTATCTGGCCTAATTGCTCATTTAAAGCTTTTGTTTCCTAGCTTAGCTTCTGGCTGGTTGAGCTCTTCATTATGTCTGGGGAGGCCCGAGTTTTGTTTTCTGATCCCACTAGTGGGATTGGTGAGTTCATTCCATTTACAGTTAGAGTGATAATTGATATGTGAAGATTTGCTATTGTCATTTTGTCTTTCCAGTCTGTTCTAGCACTCTGTCCCTTTATTTAATTTCTTGTAGTTTTTCTTCACTTTGATTTACATTGGAGTGCTCCTGCAATCATTTCTTACAGGAAAGGTCTAGTTTTTGTCTATTTTTTTATGTTTTATTTATTTATTTTTTTAATAAATTTTATTTTTATATTCCCCATACAATTACAACACCCTTATTTTGACCCCAAGCCCTCCCCTCCCTGCCCCTCACCCCCCCATAGAGTGTCTCTGGTTCATAGTTTTTTGTTGATTTTGATCTTCACTATCTTATAGTTATTCATTTTCCTGGTCCCTTATTTAAGTTTTCTAGATTCCTGCTATGAGTGAGACCATCCGGTATTTTTCTTTTTCTTTCTGGCTTATTTCACTGAGCATGATCCCTTCCAGTGCCATCCATGTTGCTGCAAATTGCATGTGTTTATCTTTTTTGAATGCTGAGTAATATTCCATGGTGTATATATACCACATCTTCTTGATCCAGTCATCTATTTTTGGGCATTTGGGTTGTTTCCAAAGCTTAGCTATTGTAAACAGTGCTGCTATAAACATAGGGGTGCAGGTGCTCTTTGGAATTGATGTTTCTGTGTCCTTTGGGTAAATACCTAGGAGTGGAATTGCTGGATCCTGTGGAAGCTCTATGTTTAGTAGGTCCAGAAATCTCCACACAGCTCTCCATAGTGGTTGGACCAGTTTGCACTCCCACCAACAGTGCAGGAGAGTTCCTCTTTCTCCACAACCTCACCAACATTTGTTGTTGCTAGTTTTTTTAATATGTGCCATTCTCACTGGTGTAGATGGTATCTCATGGTAGTTTTGATTTGCATTTCCCTGATTACAAATGATGTTGAACATTTTTTCATATGCCTGTTGGCCATTTGCATTTCCTCTTCTGAGAAGTTTCTTTTTAGTTCTTCTGCCCATTTTTTGACAGGATTATTTTCTTTATTGTTGTTGTTGAGTCTCATCAGCTCTTTGCAGATTTTTGTGATCAGTCCTTTATCATTAGTGTTGTGTGCAAAAATGTTCTCCCAGTCGGTGGGGTTTCTCTTTGTTTTGGTTATTGTCTCTTTTGCTGTGCAGAAGCTCTTTAATTTGCTGTAGTCCCAGCTGTTGATCTTTGCCTTCACTATGACTGCTTTGGGTGATGTTTCTGTAAAGATGTCTTTGATGTGCAAATCACGTAGTGTTTTGCCTATATTTTCTCCTATGTATTTTATGGTTTCAGGTCTTATGTCTAGTTCTTTAATCCATTTTGAATTGATTTTTGTGTATGGTGTGAGGTAGTGGTCAAGCTTCATTCTTAATCACAGTTTTTAATGGAAAAGCTGCTACTTAAATTTTGTTGTTCTGCACAAAGGTCATTGATTTCTGACTTTAAAAAGATTTCTCTTTATCACTCATTTGTAGTAATTTTTTGTGATGTGGCTTTGTGTTGTATTTTTAATGTCAATTTGTGCATAGACAGGAGTGGGCATTTGTTGCACTTCCTAAATTAGATCATATGTAATTATCAAATCAGTAAGTATCGCAGCCGTTACCTTTCAAGTAACTCTTCTGCCTCTATACTACAGAGATTCTAACACATGTTAGACCATTTGAAGTACCTGTAGCTCACTTATGTTGTGTGCATTTATTAATTTTTTTCTCACTTTAAATGAAATATTTTCAATCGTTATGTATTCAAATTTCCAGTTTATTTTATAGTGTCATTTTTGTTAGTAACATCCAATATATTTTTAACTCAGATATTATAGTTTTAATTTTAGTTTAAAATACTCTAAATCCTTGTCCACTAATGCTAACAACTATTTCATTTATCGTTCCGTTTCAATTGATTTATCCCAGCTCAGTCTTCATTCCCCTTCCCTGTTCAGCAGTTGTAACTCATTCAAGGTATCAAATTAAGAAAAATCCAGAGTGGGCCTCCCCGGTGGCGCAGTGGTTGAGCGCAGGGTTGCGAAGCTGCCCACAGCCTCTGCAGTGCCGGTTCGATCGCTGGCTGCTCCCCGGCCACCAGAGGAGGGTCCCACATGGCATGCAGACCTCTCCTGCTGCCCGCTGCTCCCCTCAGCAGTGTACTTCGGTCCTTCTGGCTGCTCTGCACCCTGCACTGGCTCTGGTGAATTCTCTGCTTCTGACTGTACCCAGTGCTTGTATAAATAAATAAAATAAAAATCTTAAAAAAAAAAAGAACTCTTTAAAAAAAAAAGAAAAATCCAGAGCTTGCCTCATATTTTCCATGTATCACACTTTGCCTGATATCTATTCTCTTGAAAACTTTTGTTTCATATGTTATTTTTCCTCCCAAAATTTTAGTTCATTAGGATGATATAGCTGGTTCCTTGTTATTGTAGCTTGGGCAAAAATCAAAGTCATACCTTTTATTTTATGCAAAATAAAATGACTTCTGTCAGTCTCTCTGCCTTTCATATTCCAAGGTTGCGCTTATTCTGATTTATGTCACTGTTCATTAAATTTGCCTGTTTTTAAACTTTACATTAATGGAATCATACAGTATGTCTCCTTTGGTATCTGGTAACTTTTGTTTAACATATAGAAGCTGAGCTATGTTGTCACATGGAGCAGTTGTCTATTCATAGCCATTTGTGGCCTCTTTTTTCACCTAGAGCCTCTGCACCTGTGTGTGCATGGCCTCTCTGTGCACCTTTATGTGTGAAAGATTTGGATAAGGCATCCCCATGTGACTGTCTCCAGACAATGGCCCATGTCATGAGGTGACTAGGGACACCTAGGCAACCAGTGACTGATTGTGTGATCAGGATCCAAGACAATCTGGGAGTACCTTGAAAATTAAACCAAGCACCTGCATGGGAAGTTCTCCCAGTACATGTGGCTGACATGTCCTCCCCTGTTCCCCGTAAAATTGATTACCCTTTGATCCCTTTGAAAACCTGCTCCCCATAAGATGAATACCCATTGTTTCCCTGGACCCTGCTTCTTCTGCCATTGTCACATAATCAGTCATTTTTGTTCATTATTACTAAATAAATAGCAAGAGACCAGCTCACAAAGCAGCAGAGTCTTGCCTTGCAAACCTGCTTCACAACTCATCCCTCAAACATATCCTGGGAGCTTGCTGGTGTGCCCCTAAAACCACCACAGCCATTGTTTTATAACATATCATATATTATACATACACAGTTGCAGGAGCTTTGGGTTTGGGTCTTTGGGCTGGAGGTGGTTATAAATCAGTATTATTCAATATGACTTTTGTCACATGCTAGCATACAAACATGCATGTTTTCTTAATATATCCATGGGTGAAATTGCTAATTCAAAAAACATATGTTGACTTTTAATATATGTAGCAGTTTTCCATTATGTTTATACCACTTTAAACTCCCTAGATAGTGTTCATACATACACTTGGTCCACATCTTACATCTTCCTGATGACTAAGACTAAGGATCATGCTTTTTTTTTTGTAATTATTGGAGATTTTTCATAATGTATTTTACTTTGCTATGAAAGTGTTTTTCTATTTTTATTTTGTACTGTTTATATGTTTATTATTTATTTTATGAGACATTATTAGTGTAAGAATTAGAAAATTATTTTTAAAACGGAAGGGAATCAGTAGTTTTGTAAGTTCACTGTAAATCTTCTCTATATAGAAACGCTTTACAAATGTACACAGTTGCAAATAGTTTTACTGCATCCATGGCCTTGAGATGTCACATATTTTTATATTAAATTAACCTTAATAATGGCATAGTTCTGTTTATAGGGATTTTCCTTTTCCTTCATTCACTTTTTTGGGATTTAATTTCGTTTGATTTTCCTAATTAAGAATTGCATTTTCAGCATTTTTTAATAATATATATATCTAAATCTCACTATAAGCCCAGTTTTATCTGCCTTTAGAACCTTATATTTCATTTTTATGTAGTTGAAAATTATTTATAACTTGTTTTGTATTTGGCAAAGGTTTTTATTGTTTTTCTTGTTATTACAGAGATAAGTTTGCTAGTTATCTCATGTTACTGAGTTCTACCTAAATTCCATTGAGGTTGGGGAACATATCTTACATGATTTTATTTGTTTGGAATTTGTGGGGACTTATTTAGAAAATGCCTTTCATCAATTTTGGTAAATTTTCCACAAGTTATTATTGCAAAGAATATTTATCCTGTCACTATTAAGTACAGTTTTAAATTTGCCATTTATATGATTTTTAAGTCAGTTTGTTTAGTACAATTTTTATGATATTTTTGAATCTGTTTTTTATATCTCCTACAGAGAGCTCTTATTATTTGCATATCCCTCCTCTAATATCTGTTAATTTTCCCTTTGTATATTTATACATAATATCAGTTATATACATAGTTAAATGTTTTTTTATAATATGGGAGAATTGGAAACTGAGTGCTAGTAATATCTCCTTTCTGGATATACATGGTGATCATACAAATGCTGACTGAAATAAAACCATTGAGCCTTACACTCATAGTTTCCTTGTTTTATAAATGTTATGTTCCCCTAAAATACCTAAAAAAATTTACTATCTTTTCTCCCCAATCTCCTTTGATCCTTGTTATATATACTTCCATGCTCTCTCATTATTTTATACTCAGTGATGACAATTCTGAGCTAATGCTATGGAAACAATTTTGAAATCAGTAGACAGGTGAAATCATTTCCACTAAAAGGAAACAAATTTTTAATAAAAATTCTTCATGCTTGTCTCTGATATTGTATTCTTCTAAAATAGATGTAACAATTGATGACCAGAATGAAAGAAAAAAGAAAACAGGAAATGAGGGATGGAAGAAAAAAGAGAAAGGTAGTGAAGGGTGAAAGAGAATGTATTTGAGTAGAAACACTAATGGAAATAAGAGAGAGTTAAAGAAAAAAGGAAATGAGCAAGGAAGGGAAGCCAGAAAATTTTCTATTTGACCTTTACTAATATTATATAGTATTTATAAACTTGATAATTATGAACATATATATATAAACTCTTGTAATGATTGCCATTTTTTACATTATAGGCTGCCATGTCACAGTGTCTTTTAAGTAAATCTATTGAATAAATTTCCTTTGTTATATCTTAAACCTTTGGCAGGATTTCTTTCAAAGTTTCTTTTACAAGTAAATCAGCCCATATCTTAAAATTTTCACATTGCTAGAATTTATTGATTACAAAGTTTTAATTAAGTTAGATAAGTTTATTGTATGTAGATGAGTAATACATGTGCATAGTTATCTTGTAAAACTGCATTTTTTTTTGTTTTTGTTTTTTAAATCTTTGTTATGCTTGATTCAAAGCTGGGTTTTATTTATTTATTTATAAGATTTATTTATTTATACAAGAGCTGGTTTACAGGCTAGAGGCTTGGGAGGATAAGAGGATTCACCAGAGACAGAGCGGGGAGCAGAACAGGCAGACGGACCAGAATACACTGCTGAGAGTAGCAGTGGGCAAGACAGGAGAGGTCTGCCTCACCATGTGGGTTTTGCCCTGGCCTGCCGGGAATCGAACCGGTGCTGCAGAGGCTGTGGACAGTTTCAGAGCACTGTGCTCAACCCGCTGCACCAATGGGCTGGCCCCAAAACTCTGCATTTTGAAGCCTTTTATCAGTATATTATTATTTTCAGCTTTGAGTACCCTATTCTTTATGAGAACTGATATTCCTCTGTGATTTCAAAACCCCTAGCTTATCCTTGTTACCAACTAAATAGAGTCAAAGATAAATTTTAAGTTTTGAAATACATATATAAATGTACATGAGATTTACTGGGACATATTTGCAAGTATAAGTTTATATATATATATGTGTGTGTATATATATGTACACTCATATATAAATTTATACTTATGTATCTATCTATATACATATAGATAGATAATAGTAAATATATCCCAAATAACAAAAATGACCATGCTCAAGTAGAAAATAATAAATTTATAATATCAGAAGTAATTGTATCTACATTTTTGGAATAAAATCTAAACCTTAATATGTAAAAACTTAATTCATCAAATATAAGTGACTATTTCTCTACTAAAAGGCATATTTTAGTATTTCTGATAGGGGGATACATCTGACAATCGTTGTCACAATTAGAATAGTCTTATAATCATTGTAATGACAGAACTGTCATTACGTGCCATGTATGACCTTGGTCTCAACTATTCATATTGCAATTATTTCAATTGAATCATGTGCGTTATTGGAATTACACATGTCAAGTTTGATTACCATTTAAAATGTCTCTTAAAATGTTCAACTGTGTTTCAGCTTTGAAACACAAACTTTATTGTGTATTCAGAGACGCAGAAGCAGAACCACAGGGCATAAATAAGACATTAGTGAAGCAAATATTCATTGTTGAAGGAATGACAGCAATTTCAAATTTCATGGAAAGCAACAAGTAAATACTTTATGGGACTTGAGAAAGGCAGACACTTCCAAGTAGTGAAACTATCTTATTTTATTACTTTGAAACATGCAAAAGAAATGTCCAGTCACTGATCATAATATGAAATGAAACAGAGGAAATTATAAAATTTGTAGTGATATTTATTTGAGCAAAATAGTGAGGAGAATGGGGTGGGAAAAAGGAGGGAAATGAAGAAGAGAAACATACTACCATACACTACTGTAAACTATTTATATAATGTTTAGGTTATCAGTTTGTTAAAACATCTCAGTGATTTTATAAAGAAGAAACATATCTTAGAAAAAAAGGAAAACTATAGTCAAAGAAAACATACCTAGTATTGTCAAATAAGAAAAGTATAAAAATATGAGAAATTTTAGGGGCTAGGAAGAAAACTCTGGAGACAATTATATACTTACCTAAAAAATACTGGAAAAAGTAAGTTCTTGATGTTATAGATAACTGCATTATATGGAAACATAAAATTGTTGACAATGATTAGAAAAAATAATACAAAAGATTTACGCTGTGAATGAGAGGGAACATGAGAAAGTTTTGATCTTTTTTTTTTCCTGTTTAGATATGCCCCAAATTAGTATATGAAAAAGAAATCTAAGAATTTTAAGCCATTTCACTCAGTAATTATAATATTCCTATCCAAACAAAACTAAAGTTAAGAATACCTGTAGAGACCTGACTAGAGAAACATTTATTTTCAGTAATTTACAGAAACAGGAGCCGTAGCTGGAACATGGACTCTCCTTCACACGTCATATTTTAGTACAGAACACAAAGATTTAATCAAACTGGACCTCAGAGTGTAGGAGAGACTTAGATGTTGTCCCTATGGGGACACCTTTAAGAAAGAATACACTACCCCTGGAAGAAACATTTTATGGGATTCAAAACGTATGTTCTGTCAGACATGTAAGTAAAGTGCTACACTGAAATCTTAGGGCTGATGGTTTGAGGACTGCCAGCTCCTCTCCCACATTATCACAGGCTGGGTTTGGGATTATAGCAGAAAATACATGAGCATTCATAAGAGAAAAGAGAATATTAGATTATAGCTTAAAGGGCATTTATCTTTTGCATTGTAGTAAATTTATAAAATGGTATATTTTATGATTAAATGTGTTTTAAATTTGGTAAGCGCATCCATTGACTGTTTTGTTTTCCCACTGAAGAAAATGTGTAGTTTCATTGTTTATATTCTCAATATTAATATATAGTTATAGATATGCAAGCGGTATTCTCAACTTGTTCTAGAAAATAGTAATAGTTTTAAGAGGGAATGCACACCTTTTTTTATATGTTGTTGCATATACACAATTAATATGAACATTTGAGCAATCCTTGGCTATCTTTTGCTATTTTAATCTATAAATTTGTATATAAAAGAAATTAACTTGAAATCACCATTAAATATAATTGCATTACATTATTTAATATAGTATTTATGTCTAATATTTCCCTACTATGCTCATTATATGTTTTCTATTAAAATATTTTTATTATTTCTTTCATCATTTTAAATGCAAATTTACTATATTATGCTGATATCCTTATCTGGCAATATTAAATTTCTCAAGGTATTGTGGTGTGATTCTTTAGTATTTTCTCTCTGATTATGAAGTAATTGATATGTTTTATAAGAGGTGCCTAAGTAAAATAATTTACAGTTTTAGCAATGATACAGTATCATCTCTGGATACAGGATGAAGATCTAGAAATATTAGTGATGTGATTTTTAGGTTTGCATCTAAACGGAAATATTGTATATATTATATTCTCCTTGAAATTCCCATTATTGTTTCAAATAAATGGTAACTAGTAATATCTGAATTATTTTTTCAAATCATCTCTTTAACTCTGATATGATAACTGTTGTTCAGAAAGACGGCTGTAGAACTTTTCAAGCACTCAGTAGTCTATTCAACTTGGATACATGGTTCTTTTAAAATTCAGTACAATCTTCTGAATTTAAACAATTTAAGTCTTTCCGTAGTCTTTAGTTGTGTGCCTGCATCACTAATATCTTGGTGTTCTGTGTTGCTAACTTAACTGATCCTTTGTACTCATTCATTATTGTTCTTTTGACAGATAGCAATGATATCAATAGTCTCGTATAATTAATGGTAGGGTAGGACATGGCTCCTTTTCCACACAACTGAAATACCCGGTGGTGCATTATGGTTAAAAAATAAATCTGATATATGTCCTACCAAAAATGTAGACAGATAGTCACAATTTCACACAAAAAATACTCATGTAACTATCTTATAGGCTTGATAGAAAACACAGTTGTATGCTCAAGTATTGTTAGAATTTACTGTAGGCAAATGTGGTAATACTGTATTTTAGAATTTGGGTAATCTTCTAGTTAGCTCATGTGATAGAATCACCTGTTCATGGCAGAATGTAAAGTCGGTCAGAGTTGTAGGCCTGTGACAAAATACCTAAGGGTGAGAATGGTTCAGTGTTTATATACTGTCTAGCAGTTTCACTGTTTTTAAATTTTGTAGTTAGAATTATCAGACAGAGGTGCAGATGTTATAAATATTTACACTTACTGTTTGGTCGAGGATGGCCCATGAATATCGCTAATCACTTTTGTAAATTTGGAGAGCACTGAACTTCGTCTAGTCATCATTAGGAAGAACCATAGCACCAAGGAATCATTCCATAGCAATTTTACTCTTTAAATGTAATCTTTAGGGGCCTCCCCGGTGGCGCAGCGGTTGAGCGCTGGGTTGCGAAGCTGCCAGCAGCCTCTGCAGCGCCGGTTCGATCCCCGGCTGCTCCCCGGCCACGGAGGAGGGTCCCACATGGCGCGCAGACCTCTCCTGCCGCCCGCTGCTCCCCTCAGCAGTGTACTTCGGTCCTTCTGCCTGTTCTGCTCCCCGCTCTGGCTCTGGTGAATTCTCTCACCCTCCCGCGCTTCTGACTGTACCCAGTGCATGTATAAACAAAAACAAACAAATGAATAAATAAATAAATAAAACATGCCTCTATAAAAAAAAAAAAAAATAAAAAATAAATGTAATCTTTAGGAAAAGACATGATTAAATAACATTTGTTTATTAGCTGGGGTAATAAATAATGAAAGCCACATCTAGAAATTTCTAAGTAATCATATATTAAAGACTACCTGATAATTGAATGTGTTACATAATTCATTAACTATCATAGTAATTCACTCTTATCTGGAGAAATTTCTGAGCATTTTAGGACATGTTTCCCAAAGTCACTGCTAAGTGAACAAATTGTGTTTCCTGTATTTAAAATATATGTTCTTTTTCTATATGGGCCATTTTCACAAGAGTGAGATGGTATCTCGTGGTTTTGATTTGTATTTCCTTTATAACTGATGTCGGCATATATGTAGGCAGTCTAAATGTCTTTTTAGAAAAAAAAAAGTCTGTTTTGATTGATCCATCATCTGATTGGGTTGTCTTTTTGTTGTTGGATTGTATATTTTGGAAATTAGGCACTTGTTATTTTCAGAGGGTAAAGAGGGTCTTCCACCTTCAGCTTACCTGGCTCTTCAGTAAAGTCTTTCCATTTCCCAAACACTGCTGGCATATTTTTGGCATTTATGAGCATTGCATAGACGACCTTTTGACTTATCAGTAAGAGCTGAGACTATATCGAAGAAAATTTAAATAACAACATGAAACATTTTTTTTTTTTAAAAGCATTTGGCATTTTCATTCCCAGGAAGCTACAGGAAGTATTTAATTGCCACATTAACAAAGTAATAATATTAGAAAAATCTGACTGACCCATCAATAAAGCAGAAACAAGAGAAGGATCCTAAAAAATAATTAATAGTATGTTTGGAGAAAATTTAAGTAAGGAACTGAGATCATCATCCTTTTCCAGTAGGAAGACTATCCCATTTAAATGCATAGCCATGAACAATCAGAGGGAACTCTACAGATAAAAGCAAAAAATATATATTTTAAACTGTAGATTTTAAACTATAAATTTTCAAAAAAATTAATATTTATCAAGTCCTTAATGACCATTAAATTAGGCAAGAGTCATTAACTGATACAAGCAATTGTGTGTGTGAGTTAAGTGCATTTTCTTGTAATACCTAGATATGTTTAGATAGCCAAAGGACAAATAACACATGAAGTAGGAAACAAATTGTTACTATTTTAATCAGTTGGCTAATCTCAGAATACTCATATTGGGGTGAATGAATGCAGTGTAACTTTTAATGAAAAATTAAGCATTAAATATCACATATAATGCAATTTATGAACAAAAGAAAATGTTTAACTTGAATCTAATAGTCTTTTGTTTTGACTTCCCAATTTGCAAGAAATACAGGGAATTGGGAATCATACTAAAATATTTAGAGTAAAAATATATTGTTTGCATTTAATTTTTAAATGTTAGTATTAATGTTTTATATGGGTATAAATTGGCTTTAACATACAACCTACAGGAAGATAATTCACATTTGGAGTAAACTAAGAAAAATAAATATTGTAGGTATTTTCATAAGGATTGAAAAATTTAGACAGGAGAGGTGGGGGGAACTTCATCCCTTACTTCTATTTATTTTTATTGCTATCTAACAAAATAAGTGATAAATGTAGTTATCCAAACTGACCTGCCTCAATCTGCAATATTCTCAAACCACACATGTACTTATTTCCTTTATTCCCTTTATAGTTATGTGCCCTTAAATTTCCAGTTCTTTATTTTAGGCAAATTTCCTGCAGTCTTGCCTTAATAGTATAATAATAGATAATATTTGTAGTTAAAGAAACTTTCTTTAAATGACCCAGTTGTACATTATTATTTTATTTACCATAACAAATACTTGCTTCCCAAATTGTTTCAGAGCTATATACCCTAAAATAAAATCTAGAAGTTAATACTAGTAAAATTGCTAATTCTATATATTACCATGAATATATTTCAGTTTCCTATTCAAAGTTGTTACTGTCTGAGAAAACCGTGTACCACAAAGTAGGGTTATAATATTTATTACTGAATTTAATGAAGACATGGAAGGCAGGTTTCTTAATTACCTATTACTATTACAGTGATTAAAGGATACTAAATAGAAAATGTGTGCATGGAGAAAATATTAAAGGATATCTATGAAATATGTTGTATTTTAATATATATTGTTGAAATATATATTACCCTTTAAAGAAGAAAAAGTATTCAGCTTTAAACAATAGTCCAGTATATATATCAGTATTCTCTTTTAGAATAGTTTATCTGTTAATTTAAATATGAAAGATGTGAATAAATCAATCCCACTGTTCAAATTTTGTGCTTTAAATAAATGGGGTACTTATAAGTGGAGGTCATGATCACATTTGGTATTTCTTGACATTGCAGTAAAGTCATTTCAGTCAGTAGAAGTCTAATCCTGATAGTAATTCCATCACTCCAGGAAAACAAATCATACTTCTGGGAATCCCATCTCATTCTCAGCCAAAGTTGAGTGCCTAATAGGGTTGTGTATCATTTTTTTAAGACTGAATAAAATTTTTCTTCCTAATTAATCATCTAAATGAATGCCCAGGTTTCTTCACCTTGGGTTCTGAATATGAATCAATTTCTTACAGAAACTTAATGAGAAAGAGAGCAACTGAAAATTTGCCTTTGAAAGAAGATATGTACAAAGGGTCAAAATGCTCGAGCAGCACTGTCTTATTAAAACCATTTGAAAAAATGAAGACTACCTTTTAGACTTGAAGAAGTTTGTTATGCCATCAATTAGCCTCTTATGCTTTATGAATTTTAATCATTAAAAATTATTAATACCACACACATATTGTAGATATAACAATGGCTTTTCTTCTAGATTACATTCTCATTTGTGACACTCAATGGAAAGATTACTAGTAGTTATAGTTCATAGTCATATTTCTATTTATATAAAAAAAGCTACATTAGTGACATTTGTGTCCTAATCAGTCAGACTCTCATCAGTCACATGATGATGCAGAGACATGTTTGTTCATCTTCCCCATTTCCATGTAAAAAAATTAACTTAAGACATTACATATTGGAAAGAATTAGCAATTCAAATAATATTACAATGGTATTGGCTTTCATTTCATATTGGTATTGATATATTATCCTTTTTACCATGTTTCAAGGAAAATAGGGATGTGTTACCATTTATAAAGATTGTCATGAAAAGGATTAGGTTCTTATAGGTAACAGTTTTAGCAAATAATTACATAATTTGCTAATCAGTAAACCCAGATCTAAAATCAGAATTTTTCCCTGTTATCTAGTAAATTTTGCATTTATATGTACTGGCTTAAATGTGATGCATTTTGGCTTAAGAAGCAACTTAAAAGCAAATTTAAAAATACTCAGTAAAAACTTTCATAAAAAGTAAACATCCATTCAGGCCAAACACATTTCAAGAATCACACTTCATTCTATCAATAATCATTTCAATTATTGGGAAATAAAATTTACAATCATCATATGTATTTATTCTTCTAAATATTTCACTCAAATATTTTTACTTAAATGTGATAGTCACACTATCATAAAGATAAAACTAACACTTTTAATTTGAAAATAAGAAAGCTAAGGGTTTGTAAGCATTGTCAGTTATCCAAATTAAATGATTGGGAAGTTGTAGGACTGCAACAAGAGTGGTGTTCTAGATCCAAAGACATATTTATAATGATGGTGGTAGTGGTAGTTGTTGTGGTACAGTAATAAATTTAGTGGGGAAAAAAAAACAAATTTGATATTATGCCAATGTTTTTAAAAGTTCTGCTTATGATTAGAAGGATGCTGATGAATATACAAGTAAGGTGATAGTAGAGGAATAGCACTTTTTTAGATACATTTTGTGTTGGAAGTCATATTGTCTACATTTAAACGTAAACTTGGCCATGTGTCTCCTTTCTGACCATGAATAAATTACTTAAACTTTAGATTCCTAATTTGAAAAGTGAGTAAAAATAGCAGTTCTTACCTCACATGATGTTGCTGTCTGTGTTTGCATAGGTTTCCTCACATAATTCTTACCACCACACAATGAGGCAATCTCACAGTGTTGGAAAAGTGAATCTTGGGAAATTTAGTTAATAAGTTTGTGCATGCTTTCACAGCAAGTATATGACCAAATTTGGATTCATACCGATATTCCTCTAACACAAAGTTCGTGTTCTTTCCTCTGGGGCACATAGTTTTCTTAACAGCATATTTAATAAAGCACAATATCACTGATTATATATTTGTAGAATCTTTGAATAAAATTTCAATGCTGATCATTTTTAGCTAACTATAGAAATATAGAAATTACTCTGCCAGAAAGCAATGTGTAACCAATTCAAGTGATACCAATAGTTTTTAGAAATTATACACAAAAGCCTTTTCACAAAATGGTTGATTTTTCCCAATACACACATCTGGCTATCTCACAGCCTTTTTAAATAGAGAAATATAATTTTAGGAAATGTGGGCTTATAAAGCATAGTGGTCATGAACTTTTCTCCATGTTTCAAAATTGGGCAGCCAGACACAGAGCTTCTCTGGGCAGTTGGCCCAGTAAATCATGTCACAAATATTGCACTGGTCAAAAGTACTGAGTGCCAAACTAAACTAATGTTTTATTTCAATCCAGCAGATCCTACAGTGGTTGGTTTTGGAAGAAGGGCAGCTTGGCTTCCTGCCATATTTCTCAACATTGCATTAGAGGCAAAGAGCCAGACTTTGAGAGAAATCTATGGGTATTTTTTAAAATTCCGTTTTCCTATAATTACATATATTAATTGAACCCCACTGATAGTTGGGAAAATAATTCATAAATAGGGATTCTGCCATCTCTTTACTATGTGTACTCAGAATGGAAACAGGTTCATATTTGAATACTTTCTTTTTGAACACTTAAATTTTATAGTTTCTGAGCCAATTATTTTCCTATACCTATGAAGGAGGCAACATAACTAAGGCAACAGCTATCAATTAATGTCATAACAGTTTATAACAAGAAAAGAAGGGTCTAGAGTAATTCAAAGGTTAGACACTTACAGGGTTCAGGTCTAAATATAAGAATAAAGCCTAAAATGAAGGAGATATATTTGCATTAGGTGGCATGATCAACTCGGAGACCCTTGATGAGAAAATGCAAACACTCACATTATCTACAGACACATAATGGTTCATTTTGAGTAAGTGTATGGCATTGTTACTGATACACAGTTTTATAGGTCCCATCTCCTTTGGTCTAATTTTCTGTTGTCTCTAAAGTTAACAGTTACAACACATCAAAATAAGTGGAGCCAACCGACAAGCAAAATTTTAATTATCATTGTGTCTTAATGCTCATTTTTTAATATCTCTAAACTTGTATCTTAAATCAGCATAATTGAAATATATCTATTTCAACTTTTGTAATGTGGTAGACAAAGTTATATTATTCTGATTACCACAATTCCATGTTTCTAAAAATTACATTATTACAAAGATGAGAGAATGATGAATAGGAAAAAGAAAATGTGTCATCAGATGGACAGCTGAAGAAAATGATTCTGGGATTCTTGTATTCCTTAATAGAGCTTGTGTTGTTCTAGAAGGCCAGAGATGTTCTTACACATTTATATACCTGATTCTATAAAATAGCTTCACCTCCTTTGGATCATCTGATGGATTAGTAAACTTGAACATTCAAATAGGAAAAAATAGTCATCCCAAAGGGAGTTTGAATGTAGCTGTTTTATTTTTATTGTTTAAATTAATGTTTATTCAAATTAATATGTGGTAGAGGTTTACCATCTTTTAAAAAACACCCATAAAGACAATTTTAAAATATTAACTACTACCATGTGTGGTCACCAGGGATGTCTCTCCCATATCTAACCTTTTGTGTATGTTTAGCTATGTTAATTGCTGAATTTCATTACTTTTAAGATTATCTAATATTGCTCAATTTAAATTGTGACTAGAAATTTGAGGTGCTTCTGTTCTGAGTAGGTATTTTACCTACTTTAGTCATCTATCTATAAAAATGCAGGCAATTTGTGATATTTTTCCCTGAATTTTTTTCTTTATATTGTTTTGAATAGAAGAAAAATTTCAATACTTCTGTTTCTAATTAACCTCATGTGTCATATGGACTGCCTTGAAAATATATTTTGTTATAATTTTATATCTGGACTGATAACTAACAAAGTAAAATAGATCATGGTATTCCAAAAATCTAAGTGGGTTCAACACTGTGCAGGAGAATTGATAGTGAATTCTTCTTAATTGAGTGATGCATAGATGACATCTTGATTTAAAGATAAAGCAATAAGGATTTTTAAATATGTTTTACTTATCTCACATGAGTCACCCTAAAAGACAGTAAGAAGTTTCTAGGGGCATTCCTGGTGGTGCAAGGGTTAAGATGCAGCACTGTGAAGCAATCTGCAGTCACTGTAGCACAAGTTTGATCCCCGGCCAAGGAGGTGACCTACATGGTGCAGCAGACCTTTGCTGGCTTTCCCGCTGCTCCCCTTAGCAGTGTATTTCAGTCAGTCTGCCTGTTCTGTTCCCTATTCTGTCTCTAGTGAATCCTCTCACCCTCCCACATCTCTGGCCTGCACCCCAGCTCTGTATGCATGAATAAAATAAATCTTAAAAAAAAAAAGAAGTTTCTAAATGACACTTTAGTGAAGGCTAAATGAGCATTTGGAAATAAATGTGGAAATCTAGCAAGTATATAAATATAATAAGTTGTATGTTAGAGAAGCACTATAAACCAACAAAAGTATCAGCCTTCTTAAAAGTCACATTGAGGGCAATAGGAAAATATGCTACTTATGAATAAGTTTTTAGGATTTGGAGAGTTGTAATTTATGTTGAAGAGAAATAGTGGTAGATGATGAAATATGAGAAATCATTTTCACAGAAAATGTTTAGATTTAAACATTATTATTATATAGTGAGTGATTATGATGCTACTTTTATATAATAACATACCAGAAGGGGGCCTCCCCTGGTGGCGCAGAGGTTGAGCACTGGGCTGCAAAGCTGCTCGCAGCCTCTGCAGCCCCAGTTCCATCCCTGGCTGCTGGCGAGGGCGAGGGTCCCACATGGCACAACAGACTCCTGCCATGCCCTCTGCTCTCCTCAGCAGTGTATTTTGTCAGTCTGTTCTGTTCCCCACTCTGGCTCTGGTGAATTCTCTCACCCTCCTATGCTTCTGACTGTACCCAGTGCTTGTATAAATAAATATATAAATCTTCAAAAAAAAAAATATCAGAAAGTGCATGACCAAATAAATTATTTTTTTGAAAATTCAACTGATATTAATTAGCTCAAATTTGATGAAGTCTCATCTCTAACTTCAAATTATAAGAAAAAATAGTTACAAATGTTGTGTTTAATTTATGAATGAGAATTTCCTTCTAGCAAATATTGTATTTTACAAAAAGTTGTTCATGGAATAAAACACATGTCATATAAAATTTTTGAAACTGATCATCAAATATGCCAATGGTCAGCATCCTAAACAAAATACAAAACAGTAAAGAAAAGGATAATATCAGAATCCTTAATTTTATTGTTCTTTTTAGTTTGTTAATCATTAGGAGTGAATAACAATAATTTAACATGAATATTGAAATACATATATAACATTTTAAAGTTTTTATTGATTTATTTATTTTAAAGATTTATTTATACAAACACTGGATACAGTCAGAAGCGTGGGAGGGTGAGAGAATTCACCAGAGCCAGAGTGGGGAACAGAACAGGTAGACCGATGAAATGCACTGCTGAGGGGAGCAGTGGGCGCGGCAGGAGAGGTCTGTGCGCCATGTGGGACCCTCGCTGGTAGCCAGGGATCAAACTGGCACTGCAGAGGCTGCGGGGCAGCTTCATAGCTCAGCGCTCAACTGCTGTGCCACCAGGGGGGACCCGTAAAGCTTTTATTTAAAAGAATGAACTTACATTTAAAAAATTCACATAGGAGGAGATTCTACATTCATTTAAAATTATTCATTTGACACATCACACAATATTTCATTTATTTTCAGCTATGTTATCATTCTCTCAGTCTTACATTTCTTATATTTTGATTCTGTTAATTGACAGTTTACCAACTGTCTGCATTGTACTCTTTCATGAGTTCTATATACACCCCTATTTTGAGATAGTATCATATTATGCTCAGTTATAAATGTCATAAAATAAATATGACTACATTGTGCACTGCATTGAAGGTACATGGGGTTTAATAGTTTTAAATTCAAAGATATCAGCATTCCCAATGCTGTCCAAAGAGATGTTTCAAAATCTGAATAGAGAAACTGCCTTTTAAAAAAATGACATTCTTCAATAATAGTACTGTTTTTTATGGATTCTTGAAATAAATTATTTGGAATGTTTGTTCATGTTACTGAGGCAGATTGGAGGTGGTTTGGGTTTGTGCCTGAAAATAAAACAGAAGAATGTGCTCTTTCCATTCCATGAAAACCCAAGATTCTAAGGAATATATAAACCTTATGTGCAATACAGAACTGTTTTCATTCAAGCAAAACAAGACTCTGATCCTTTCTAGTTTAGATGCTCTTTGTATCTACTTAACTTATAGTTAGTTGGGAGCAGAGGGGTGGAGAAAAGAATCTTAAGCACCAGAATGTGGACAAAATAGATTGGACTATATATTCTGATGACAAAACAAGTCTTGTATGTCTATTTCTTTGTAAAATCAATAGTTTTTCATGGCAGATTCTTGTTTTGTACTATCTTGTGTGATTATCAGTGTCAAATGCATTGCTTTTAAATTTTATTGAACTAGAAATAAGTAAGGAAAATAAAATAGCTCATCATGCTTTTCCACTCTAACTACACATCATCAGCAATTTATAATAGAATATCTTGACTAATTTTGCACCTTTATATTTTACAGCATCTCAGAGTTGCTATAGTTTAACTATTTTCTTCATACTTTCTAGCTTTATTTTTCATACTAAAGAGACGGTTAAATTACCAATTTCATGTACCTGTCTGCTTTCTATCTCCACATCACTTACAAACTTTATCTGTGCCTTCTGTTTGTTATTTTCTCCACATCAATCCTAAAGACAGGAAAAATAGTACTATAAACATTTTAATTTCTATAATTTTTAATATAATTTTATAAAATTTTATAATTGTTTAATATACATAATTTTTAAATGTAGGAAACCATTTACCCTTTCCTTCATAATGTCTCTTTTTCCAAGATCACAAACCAATATAAGTAAGACCTCTAGGTTACATGCATATTTATTCCAATCATGTACTCAGGACACAAGGAAATGACCAAAGTAGTCCTCATTCATTCATCAGACCCATTATGCGAAACAATTTGTCTGTGATTCCATTTATCATTTTGTCCTTTATCCTCCTACTCCAGCAGTGAACCCATGGTGGCATGTGAGGTTTCCTGCAATCAGTGTCTTACTTCTCCCCCATTGTGCATTACACAGTTAATTTGATAGGTGGCTATATATCCCTCCAGGAAAGTACTGAACCACTTGACGTTATATATAGTTTTACAGAGAATACAACCTTCCATTCATTTGATGAGCTTCTAAGTCTACGACTGTTTCAAGTATGAAATTTGGTTGGGAAATTGGAATTTTAGTGCAGGAGTTGACCTTTTAGTAACTTCTTAAACAATTCCATCATTGCCTGTCCAACTCTCTTCATTAGGAGCACCATTTTCAACTAGCCATTGTCACCGATCTCTGTGAACCTATGACCTCATTATCCATTTCTAACTTGCTCTCTAAGAAAAAAATCACATCTAACTTGTTTCCAACTACTGAGTGCCATTACTATCTGCTGTATTATTGCATGTGCTATTATCCAAATTTATACTTAGGCGGTAATTCTAATAGCATTCGTTTCCTACCACCTCATCTAAAAAGCACAGTGGCTGCTGGATTTCTAAAAATGCCACTGATCTCCCTCCACTGTTATATTCTTTATCCATTTATTGACATTAGCTTCCTTTGGACCTTCTTCAAAAGCATAGTTGACTGAGTTGTATCCCCCAAGTAATGAAGAAGCTGATGTATATGCCCCCCAATGTTTAGTCATTATTGGTTAAGAATGTCTTTGGGGGTTTAACTTGCTCTAATTTCTGTTTTACCCTTAGAATGAACTGTGCGCACTTGTGAAACCAAAGTCCTTGGACAGTGATTCAGTTGCTATAAGTGAAAAGCTGCTGGCATGTGCAGAACTGTGAATGATGAGATGATGTGGTAGGGACCCCAACAGGTGTTAACTATACATCTGTCACCAGCAAAGGCAGCTATAATCTTACAAATTTTTACATATCTTCTCCTGTACATACTCTCCACTGTGCTCAGGAGTTATTTGAATATCTTTCTGTATGCCAGAGACACCAAATTTGTTATGTTTAAATGATTCATAGTATTTTGTAATAAATAACCATGACATTTTATATATAAATTTCTTCATGCTGGATATTAAGCTTGACTTCAACTATTTGGCAAAGTAATTCATGATAATAGACCATCTAGTTCAAGTCCTACCACAGACTTGTGTGGTTTTTATTTACATTTCCCTCATGATAAGTATTTATTCCCTGTACCTATTGACCACCTGTATGCCTTCTTTGTAAAAGTGTCTGTTTAGCTCTTCTGTCCACTTTGTAAGTGTTAATTGTTTTCTTTTGTTGAATAATGTAAATTTTTATGTGTTTTGGATATCAGCCTTTTGTCAGATGTATGATGTGTAAATATTTTCTCCCACTAGGTAGGGTGTCTTTTTGTTTTCTCTTCACTGTGCAGAAACTTTTTAGTTTGATATAATCCCATTTGTTTATATTTGATTTTCTTTCTCTTGTTTTGGACATGAATTCCCAAAGATGTCTCTGAGGTAATGTTGGATAGGTTTTAACAATGAATTACTATATTTCTTGACCTTTAATTGTTTGGTTTTACAATTCACTTTGACAAATTGCCTTTGATATCTTTGCATTTCTTTCCTGGTTTTTCCGGCCTATTTTTTTCCTCTTGAATATCATCAGTCCTTACATATTCCATTGACTATTCATATATTAAAAACAAATATTTTAATAGTTATTCATTAATTATTAACATGTACAAGTCTCAGATTTACCCTTGAAATGTGCAGGGTTGGTTCACACTATGCTAGCACAGTGCATTATTTCATTGAGTTGATAATTAACGCTGGTCAGAGTCTCAGGCTCAATCTTATCAGTACATCTATGCAGGAATGAGTCAAGGTAGAACAGACTTGTTATAACATTTTTGGAAATTGAACTTATTTGGAATCATCTCTCACAGATGAAGTAGAATTTTCAGTGTGATATAGCCAAGCTTATTGTTTTCTTAAATATTTATATATACATTAATTAATATATAATTAATGTTTATATATTTAATTATATATGCACATAAGATTATAAGGTCTGAATCTATACAACATGTTATTTGCAATGTTCAGAAAATTCAAAATAAATTGTGGTACATACAATAAGAAAAAGTGACAAATTCTCAAAGAAAATCAACTAACAGAATTCAACTTTGACATTACACAAATTATCAGACAAGTACTGCAAAATGGATATTACTATAATTATAATCCATAAAATGAAGGTTAACACATTAGAACTGAATGGAAAGAAGAGGGATTTTAGTAAATAAATACACACTAAAATTGGACTGAATGGAAATTTTATAAATAAACACTAAAATATTATGTTAAAATAATATGCTACAATCATAATAACAGAATGGAAGACTCAATTAAAACTGAAGATAGTTCAATAGAAATTATATAATCTGAAGAACAGACAAAATTAAAAATTAAACCAGGGGACCTGCGGGTTTGATATTCAATGTGTAATGTATATGTTATTGGAATCTCAAATGTGAAGAAGAATGATACTTGCCTAGAAAACAAAATCTTGAAAAAAATTTCCTAGATTTGGTGTAAAACATAAATTTTCAACTAAGAAGCTCATTGAATTTACAATAGGATAATCAACATGACAAGACAGTTGTAATGAAATTGCTGAACACAAAAGATAAGGGAATAATTTGAAAGCAGTTAGAGTGAAATACTAGAGCAAAACAATACACAGAAAGGGAGAATGATTGAAATGTCACTAGATTTCTCAAAAGAAATCACAGAAGCCAATGACATTGGGACAATATAGATAAAGTTCTGAAAGAAAAGAACTGTCAAACCCAAGTTTAATATCTGTTAAGATATTGTTCAGGATTGAGGATGAAATAAAGAGATTCTCAAATGACAGAAAACTATGAGAAAATTTTGCCAATAGAACTACTCTATATGAAATGCTACAGACTGAAGGTAAATGATACCAGAGAGAAATCTGGGTCTTCAGAAATATGTACTCATCTATAAAAAGAAAAACAAAACAGTAAATATGTACTCATCTATAAAGGACTGTTGCTTTCATCTTAAGATTTTAAAAAATATAGCTTTGACTAATCTTTCTCTCTCTTTCCACACACACACACACACACACACACATGCACTCACACACACACACACGCACCCCAACACATATATTAAGGATATAGAATACAGATCGTTACATATGTTAGGGATTTTATTTATATAGGCAGGAGTTATGGCAATTTGTGTTTTATAATGTTCTTTATCTGCTACATAAACTTTCATTTAAACAGTGATATATAGAACTATCCATTCTATTTACAGAATAGTAAAAATGGATTATATTTATATTGACTTTTAATTAAATGTCCATTCCATTAATTTGTTGAAATGGTGAAAAATTATAATTTTTGAATGGTGACTTTCAAAAAAATCGATATACATTTTATGGAGACAATGAGTTTTTAAATTTTTTGAATGTGAGATGTGACTGAGTAATTTTATATTTTAAGTCTGGTTATAATTTGGAAAGATCCCATTGGTTCAAATTTATAATATTTATAAATGACGGAGGGCCACCTTTTTGTGTGTTTCTAAATTAGTCTCTCCTTTATACATACTCAACAGAAATATAGCAAAACTTGCACATTTGTCAGAGGATATTCCTTCACTCAGCGATAATTGGACTCTTCACAGAATGTGTGAATATAGATATAGAAAAAGTGCAATCCCTTCAAGTTGAATGGATTTTATGCAATTAAAAATTCGTTTTTGTGCTTTGTACCTAGTTTTAAGCATGATCATAACATAATTACCTTTAAAATGTCTACTTATTTCAAGGTATTGTCAAACTAGGGAGATCTTTGCTCAGACAGATTGTTTTACAGGGCAAAACAGCTAAAGCCCACTGGTGTGATTTGTTAGAAAATCATTTCGTGATTTAACAATGTTAACACAAAACAAAACATTAAAAACTCAATTGGCAGTTAGCAACATTTTGCCTTTGGCAAATTTGGCAGTCTTAGTCTGTTTGGGATATCAAAGCAATGCCAGTCAAAAGACAGTTTATAAAAAGCAAAAAAGTGTGAAAAAAAATAATTGAAGAAAATAAAACAACCATTAAGCTACTGAGGTATACTGTTCTTTGTCCTCCCATGCTTCTATTCCAAATAATAGCATTTCAGTCCTGTTAAACCAGTCCATTTGAAAGTCATTCAGTTTCAATGAATTGAATTGGCCATGCTATTTAGGAGAGTAGTTGATCCAAATATACTTTGTGCTGAGGTTTTTTTTTTCCCTACATAGAGTCAGTGGCATTTTTTTTTCTACAATTAAGTTAACATTGTCTCTGATGCTAAATACAGTTTTATATTCACTTCTATGAAGAGCTTCAAGAACATTTGGATACTACATATTTCTATAATGTCATAATAATTAGATTTAATATATTATCAGAATGTAAGTATTTAAAGTAAATGGCATTTTAATGTTCTTTATATTCTCAGTGTGAATCTCAATTACAGGGATTTTCCCCTCTGGGACCAATAAGAACCCCAATTTCAATTTTTGAATGTCCATCTAAACTCTGGAATAGGATTTTAGAAAAATTGTAGGCAGAGACTAGAAATTGTGCCCTTAAAAATGCCTACCTTTCTGCTCACCTGGAGAGAACATCATTGTGTCCATCAGTTGTAAATACAGATCTTACGTTGTTTTGAAAAAGCACCAAATTGCCTCAAAGTATCAGAGTCTAGTTGATTTCTCTCTTTCTTTTCATTTTATTTGGTTTTGAAAGGCAGTTGGAAATATTAATAGCAATAACAGAAGAAGGCAGTATAGATCCTGTAGCCTGATCATATTAATTTCTTGACTTCACTTAAAATATTTCCTCTTAATATATATGCATGTGTATTGTTGTGTTTATATATATACATACATATTGCATATATTCCATACATATATATTGCATATTGTATAACAAACCCACTATGAAAGAGATTATAAGAATTATTGATATTAATGATGTTCCTGTTTTCAAAGAGCTCATACTGTAGTGGGAAATCTAGATGGTATTGGTCAACTCAGCATTTCAATAAGTAGTGAAGACTTTTTAAAACACTTACATTCGGCCTTACTGTGTCCAATTTCTTTTACTAAAAATTTATAACCTTTCCAGGTATTGTTGTCACCATACAAGCAGCATTTTAATGTCAAGAATACTATTTTTTAAGATTTTATTTATTTTGCCTAGAAGAACTGAGGTGTTGGGCACAGGTGCAGTTGGTGAAAGGATTCACTAGAGACAGGGGGGAGCAGCACAGGCAGATTTACTGAAATACACTGCTGAGGGGAACAGTGAGCCAGACAGGAGAGGTCTGCTGAGCCTTATATGGGTTAGCTCCCTGGCAGGGGATCAAACTCAGGCCTTTGTGGTGGTAGTGCTGAGACTTAATCCCGGGAGACCCCAAGTATATTTTGTAGTGCAACATTTTTATATTTTATATCTGAGACATTGCTAATAAGTTGCATTTTTGATCTTATAAACAAGTTATCATCATTAAATGTATTTAATGAGTAAATATATCTAAATCCAGTTCTGGTTCAAGCAAATATATAACAGTAAAACTTCTATAATCTTATTTATTTGTATCATCTATCTTTTATTTTCAAACAATTACAGACCATTCTGAATATTTTTTACTTGGTATTTTTTCCTGTTCTGATATAGTAATGTTTGTTTCAAACTTAATGCTTGTTAACATGTAACATTTTTTCTAGATTGTAAAACAATGTAAATCAGAATAGTAATTGTTTTTCTCAATAGTTGCTTTCTCAGTACTTGTTTTGCCCTCTGTTACCCGAAGCATGGCCATCTAATGAGCATAACTGGAAGGTAAGAAAAGATGATTAGAAGGGAAGGATGAGTCATAGTAGAGATAGGGTTGTTAACAATAATACAGTGTATCTACTTTTAATCACCTTGTCTAAAAAAAAGAGGAAGAATTTTTAAGTCTCAAATCTAGTTTCCATTGCTAAATATCTTCTGCGTGGAAGTGATGTCCAGAACTTTTTGTTTGCACCTCAGATCCTAATTCAGAGATAAGTGATACAAATTAAGCAATCAAATGTTTTAAAAAAGATTAGTTTTCCATTTCTTCTTTATTTCTTCTCTCCCCATTACATCATATCCTACACATCCCACCTCTGTGCCCTTCCTTCCCTTATTTAAAGAACTTCCTAAGTTACTATGGAGGGAGAGTCACAGGATAGCAGGTTCCCTTAGATGGGGAAGCAGTGAATGTTTCATCAGGAGTATTTCTTGGCAGTGGTTCAGGGGATAACAGGATTGTGGGAGGAATGGAGTAGGAGTGAAGGAGTATGTTATAATTGACTTTGCTTAGAATTGCCAGCACATGGAAATAATTTAAAGCATATGGGGTTTTACATTCTTTTCTGCTCCCACTCTCTCTTGCTACACAAGCTAAAATATTATATTTTATCATAGAAGGGGCGTATTTTACTTTATTTAACTAAGTAAAATAAATGTTGGCTACATGTTTTATTATATTCTTGAATCATATCTCAGCTGTCTGCTTGTGTCCACACTTCAGTTGATACTTACCCAAGGAAGATACTGAAGATCATCAAAAACAAGTCTAATTCAAGTCTGCTTGAGGTACTATCATCACAATGACCCCACTCAACTTCTCCGTGAGTCTGTAGGGATCTCAAGTTTTCTGTGCTGGAATGAGCTACCTAAATTCACAGAAATTTGGTATTTTAATCCTTGTATCCTCCATTTCTGATATGTTTTTATTACCACCATCTTTGTTCAATTCTATTACCTTCTCATATGCATATGTTCACACAAGAATATTTAACCACAGTTTGAACTGATTGAGTATAGAAATCTGACTGAATGTGTTAACCATGTTCTGTCAAATAAGTGAACCAAATTCCAACTTCATCTGTGGAGCTGGAGAGGATCATTCGAAGTGAAATAAGTCAGAAAGAGAAGGACAAATACTGGATGATATCACTTATGTGGGAATATAAAAAGATAAACAAAGTCAGAAAGTAAGACTAAAAGTTAATCCTACAAAGCTGGCTATAGAGCTGAGGATACCAGAGGGTAGAAGGGGAGTTGAAAAGGGGAGAACAAAGTGGGAAGGGAGCACAGTGGACTATGCTGGTGGAATTTGGTGAGTGCAGTGTACTGACAGTACCTGAGAGGAGAGATCCTATACTCTAAAACTTAAGCAATTATGTAAACCAACATTACCTCAAAAAAAATATATATAAGTATATATGTAGAGTTTTCTATTGAGAATATAATCATAGATGCCACTGTTTGGAGGATACATAGCATATATTAGAGAAAGAGACAAATACATCAGCAAAAGAGTGGCAAAGTCTTTATAATACAATATCTTGTGTGGATATAGTTTATATACATTACAACTTCCTATTCATAAATACGGAATATGAAAATAAATTACAAATCACAAATATAACAAAATAAGCATAGCGAGTAAGAAAGCAAATATAAATGTTTGATTTGTGCATACCACAGATTTTACACAATTTCATTATCATATAAATAGCTCACATATATAATCTTTCATGCGTTAATTCTGATAAATGCAACAGTAAAAATTAAGATTAATAGAGCTTGCTTTGAAAGGTTGCTACAAGTTATATCTACAGCCTTTTTCAGCCTGGTTACATTGTGCTCTGAGTAAGTTTATGCTTTCTATTAATGATTTATAATATTTGCTAACTTGTGTTTTTATAGACTGCTAAACAATGTAAAGTTGCTTTTTTTATTCTTAACTTTAGATGTCTAGATTTTTGCAAGGTATGAATCTTCACAAATGTGCTGATCATAAAAGAATAAATTAAAAAGTGTTTTGAACATTTAAATATAATAATTAAAAAATATTTACCTATTCATAAACACATCTGCCTGTTATATTCATTTTCTTTGCAATAATTACTTATGATTTTTCCCCTAAATCTTTCTATTAAATAAGTAACTTATTAATATAGTGAACATTTAGCAAGCATCTTTCATCCCCTGACCATTGAACTACACAGACAAATAGTATCCACCAAACTCAAAAGATTTACTGCCTGTGTACTTGGGAAACTAAACAAAAGGGAAAAGGGAACAGCAGATTATTACAAATGGTATGGTCAAGGTGAGTTGATGATAAAATCGAAACATACTAACATAACTGGAAGACAGGAATGAAAGACCTTTATTAAAAACAACTTTCAAATTGATCCTTGAATTTGTTAAGGTAAGATTGTCTTTGGGATTCTGAGAAAAGAGAATTTATATACATAAATACAAATATTCAAAAGGACACAGTACTGTTCTAGATCCTGTGATACTTGGATACTCTGATGCATTGAATACTGGAGTAACTGAGTAAGGTAGAATTCACTCTCTCTGACACTATTGGAGCTGGAACATTTGCCTTCTCTTGCAGGAAATTACACCTTTCTTCCTGGCTCTGACTTTTCAACTGCAGATTGAAGGACTTTTCAGTGTCCAGAATCATGTATGTCAGTTTCTTATAATAAATTTCTTTTATAAAATATATTTTATATAAATATATTAGAGTATATTTATATAGGATATATGATAACCAAAATATGCAATTGTTTCTTTTGCAAACCCACAGTAATACACTCCCCATATATTCATTCATTTGTGCACCTTTTCTACTACTTATTTTAATAATTTTATCATAGTTGGCTTAAGTTTCCTGTATGATAGCACCAATAGATGAGTTATTTATGAATCTGATTTTGTTTTTTGCTTTATCTCTTTAGAATAGGTTGGCTCTTTTGACTGTTCTGTGTTTGTTTGTATTCTTAAAATTTTAATAGATGCTTATTATTTTGTGTAGCAAAGCAGTAGAGCCTGAAGTTTACAGTAGCCTCAGTTACTTCAGATGAAAAGCTAGGCTTCTTGAACTTCAGCATCTTCTTAAATCTAGCTAACTAAATTCATTGAACACACACACATCTATCTACCACCAACACAGTTGAGATAATCCCAATCTTCCATTAGTCGCCAAAGAAATGTGTCCTTTGAGTTTTGGGCTACATGACTGCTTTATGAGCTCAGATTTCCAATAGACAAAAAGAAAGTTATGCAATCTTATAATCAGTGTTTACTCACTTTTGTGTGATATCATCTATAACTTTATACAACCTAAGGCAAATTAGAAATTCTCACAGATATTTAAATAAAAATCTCCAGTATGAAAAATTCACTGCACAAGTCCAATATTGTTCCTCTGATAGGTGTAGTAAATTAGAGTCTCCAATCCTGGGAATTTGACTTTCTGGTCTCGACTTCTAGTTTTGCAGCAAAGATGTTTATATAGATGAATCCTAGTCACAGGATGTAATTCTGTTTTATTTTTAATCCAGAGAGATGCTTATCTTAATTTTGCAGGACTTTAAATTAAAAAATAATTGAAAATATTTTTATCCTATTTGATGTAATTTGGGGGAAGTAGTGTTACCTTGGTTTTCTTATACAACCTTCTTGATATTTCAGCAATTTTAAAGAGCATTCTATTTAACTTCTAAGCAAAATTCACATTTCCCACTCTTCTCTCCTTCCAGAAAAGTCTCTCGACTTTAGAAAACTCTTTTTTTTCCCGACTTTAGAAAACTCTTAACCTCTCCTCCCCCCACCCTTTACCTACTCTTCTTCTCTCCCTCCCTCCGGCAATCTCTCCCTCTCATACTCTCTCCCTTTCTCTGTCTCTCACTCCCTTGGATTAATTTATTCAATAAATTCAGATGCAGATTAAACTATGACCATTACCCCTTTACCAATTCTCAGGCATGTTGGCTTTTTTTCATATGATAATATCCATTAAGCTTTTTATCATCTCTAGACACAGAAGCACAGAATGCTCTAGATAACTTTCTATTTCTCCTTCAGGTCTCATCTTATACATTAAATCCTACATTAAATGTTCCAAGAACACCAATCTAAGTTTGATTACCTGTTTATGATTTATCATATACTTCAAGCATTAGCACATCACAGCCACATCTATTGCATCATCATTGTTTCCTCAGTACTTTCAATAGGTGTGGAATGCTTGCACACTTAGTGAAATTGTAAAATGATCCTCTATAATACATTTTATGTTGGTTAAATCACTAATCTCTATCATCTTGTGATACACCAAATAGTAAGTAAATTCATTTATGTTTTAGTGAGCATCATGGACATTAATACAAGTTGTTAAGAGTTAAATACCTGAAAATTGGATATATTACTTTCCACAAGAAATCTGCTGTGTATATTTCAAAAATAATATTTTAAGAGACATATTTCTGCTTTAACTTCTCTGCTACTCTTTAGTATATTAAAGTGTGTCTCATCTTAGCATTCTCCTTAAGGGAAATGGCACTAAATCTTTAATCATTTCCTAGTCAAATTTCGAGTTTCAGTGGCACATTTTGCTACAAAAGTATCACTGATGAATTATATTAAAAATAAATAAACTTAAACCTATTATTCAAAGGTTGGCTTCTTTTTGTAGAACATAGTGTTCGCTTTGAGTTTGTCAAGAATTAAATAGCCATGTATTTTTAATGAAGAATGCATGAACATACTGATAACTTGAGAGTTATTGACACATTTATATCCATAGGATAGTGCCTTATTAAACTATTCCTGCTTTCTTAATAGGGTTATATGTTCAGTATTAATAATAGATGAACATTTTAAATTCATTTCTGTTGTTAAATCCTATTTGTACTCCAGCAGAAATATTATTAAAACTGGTTTATAAACTTGTTTCTCAAGTTGCATATATATAAGTTACTGTTCACTAAAAAAAATTGTATGTGACTAAAATGTTCAAATCATTAAAAATAAATTATTCATCTGCCAAATACCAGAAATAACCACTTTTTTTTGCAGTGTTCTCCTTGAAGGTGGCTTCAGAAACGATCAAAATTATCATTATCCAAGGAATACATATTGTTTACTAATCTGTTAGAAAGACATTTCATTCACCTTGCATGCTGATCTTTAGTGAAATGCTAATCAAATTTTACTTCCA
Organism: Talpa occidentalis; assembly: GCF_014898055.3. Classification (NCBI taxonomy): domain Eukaryota; kingdom Metazoa; phylum Chordata; class Mammalia; order Eulipotyphla; family Talpidae; genus Talpa; species Talpa occidentalis. Next base: position 36,008,209 of record NW_023604861.1, on the reverse strand, counting down.
GTCTGAGGTAATCTTTATTTTGCATAAATGAGCTGGAAATTCACAGGTTGCCAACTAACTGCAAGCAATTTAAATCTTCCGTGTCCACTCACGTGCTTTGGTTCCCAGTCACAGAGACAACAGAGGAGTAACCCTTAATCAGTTTGTCCACAGGTGAGGTTAAAAATACCATCAGTTGTTAAGTGACACATGTTTCTGTCATATCACAATTTAAAATTAAGAAAAATATCTTCTTACAAACAGTATTCTGCTAATGAAATAAAATGCAAATAGAAAAAATCATATCTGTGATTTAAATATCCAATAAATAGACCCTAAATATTTGGTGTTTATCTCGTTAACATCAAAATGCTTTTCCTGCAGTAAGGTTTTCCAGATTTGTGAGCAATGAAAACAATTATTGTTGTCAAAATATTCACCTTTTTTTTTTTTTTTTTGCTGAGACAGAGCATGAGATATAAACAAGTCCCAAACAAAACAAAATCTGTAAAAAATAACAAAAACCATCCAGCCTTTTTGGGCATATGGGTTGTTTCCAAGTCTAACCTATGGGGATGACACTTGAGAAAAGAAAGCAAACATTGTAAAAACATGAAAATTGATGTAAAATACATATAAAGTAAAAAATTAAATTAAAAAAAATCCACCCTTTACTGAACAAATGTTGCCAAGCAGCCATTTCATTCTGTGTAGACTTCTGCTCATTAATAGAAAAAATGAATATAATCATCACCTTCTCTGTCCTTACATACCTTATAATAAGAGAGTGATTGACCTAGCCAAATATTCAAAGAAATAAATCTACATTGCATAGCATGACACACAATATGTTGCGAAATTACACGGTATTTTAAGAGAGTATTACAGAAGAATACATTTTAAGTTGAGGATCCGGAGATCTCTAATGAAATTACATTTAAGTTGAAGCTTTAAGGATAAGAGGCAGTAGAATATATTAGAGGAAAAGAATATTTCAAGAAAGGGAATAATATGTGCACAGGGAGACAATAGGTGTTATTAAAGGTTTACTATTTTAAAATTCCATTCTGTCAGTCTTAAACTCTAGAGTTGGAGGTGCAAAAGCAAATGTAGTAGGCATAGTCTTTGCCATTATGTAACTTGGAAGATCAGTAGAGAAAGACTGTTAAAGAGTGTGACAACTACAGAGAAGTTAATCTATACTACAGCATGGAAGAATCCGAAGATGAATTGATAGACCAAAACAAACTGCGCGTTGAATTAGTCAGGAAAAACTGGAAGAGGCATACATAGTACTTGTGATGAGGATAGAGAAATAATAGCAGTTTATCTCTTCAGGGACCTTTCAGACAAGTTTGTGATTTAAGACTCTATGTAAGGTCTTCTTCAGCAGGATAGTGAAACCAGTTGACCTATTTTTGCATAAATAAAATTCATTTTACATTAAGACTAACTGCATGTGGACACTACCTACCTTTAAAAAGAAAAATAAAGCACCTAAATATAGGGAACACTGTTAAAAATCTATTGTAGTTTTCTAGGCATTTAATGATAGTTGTCTGAGTTAAAGGGTAACAGTTAAAATTGTACAAAAAGGATGTAAAGAAAGTTTAGCAGGTATTTTTGATAACTATGCATTTATTCCATAGAAATATGGTTAATTTAACTTAATTTAAATTAAATTAAGTCTATATCTCATTTAAATATTTTTCTATGTAATATATAAATTGTTTATTGGTTTTTGAGAATTCTTTTGAAATATCCTCTAGTTAAGAGATTCTTTCCTCAGCTCTGTCAGTCTACTAATAAGCTCATTAAAGGCATTCTTCATTTCAGAAAAAACAAAAAAGGTATTCTTCATTTCCATTATGGTACTTTTAATCCATATCATTTATTTTATTGTTGGATTGCCATCTCTGCCTACTTTATACATTTGGTCTTGCATGATGTCTGTTTTACCCATTAGAGTCCTCAGCATATTATAATTGTTTCAAATTCCCAATAGGATATTTCCAACATTTCCCATGTCTAGTTTTTTTTTTTTTCTCTTCAAATTGTGATTTTTGTCTTTTGTATGCCTTGTGAGTTGTTCTTGATGGACAAACATGATATACCTGGTAAGACAGACTGCTGTAAGTTGGCTTTTGCATTGTGATGGTGAGGTGTAAAGGAAAGAGCAGTGTTTGTAGTTCCATGATTATCTTTTAGTCCTTTATTAAGTCTGTGCCTCTGGATATGGATTTCCAAGTAGTTTCTCAGGTTTTTTCACCTTCCTTATGTAGGACAGGATGGTTAGGGTGGAATACAATTAGTTATTTCTCTTTTCCAGATCAGTTAGACTCTGATAATACTCCAACAAATTGGGCACTATTTAGCTAGTGTATCTGAGGGTAGACTATATTAACAACAGAATGCTTTGATTTTTTTTAAAGATTTATTTATTTATGCATACAAGAGCTGGGTGCAGGCTAGAGATGTGGGGGTAAGAGGATTCACCAGAGATAGAGTGGGGAACAGAACAGGCAGACTGACTGAAATACACTGCTGAGGGGAGGAGTAGGCGAGACAGGAAAGGTCTGCTATGCCATGTGGATCACCTCTCTGGCCTGGGATCAAAATCGTGCTGCAGTGGCTGCTGATAGCTTCATAGTGCTGTGCTTAACCCCTTGAGCCACTAGGGAGGCCCCTGGATTTTTTGTTTTTATTTCTTTTTTTTTTAATGGTTTCCTCTCCTGTCCTGTTTGAGGCTTGAGGAGATTATGATGTTTACTATGGTAACTTGGTAGAACTTCCTGGAAGCATATTTCACAATGTTGTGCTTCCAACCCCATATAGGTGAGTTCCCCTGGCGCTTCTCAGAAGTATCCACACTGAACCTCAAAAAATTTGTCAATTGCAATTGAGATTTTCCTTTCCCAGGACTGGTTCACATGGCAGTTTCTGTTCAGAGTCTTTTCCTTTCACTTACAACTCCCTGTATTCTCCTTTCTGTTATCCCAGTTACCACTGTTTGCTCTGGATTCTCTCCTTTCTTATGAATATAAGAAGAGTTATTGATTTTTCAGTTTGATCAGCTTTTTATTTGGTGTTAGTTTGGAATGGCAACCTACAAGCTCCTTAACATGCAGAATCAGAAACTGTCATTTGTCATAAACATAAAGTAATTATTTTATAGAAACCCTTGTCTATGCCATCATCTTCCCAATTTTAAAGGTTGATCCATAATCACTAATAATATCCATTAATTAATCTTAAATGTTCCATGTCCCTTATTTTTTGTGAGTTTGTTTTGTGAAAGTTGAAGATTGAAGTAGGTAAGATATGATTCATGTCTAATTCCAGCTACTAAGAGCATTTATTTAAATTCATGCAATATGGTTTTCTTTCAATCTGAGTTAAAAGCATTTATATCTAACTTATATTAATTTGCAAGTTAAAATGTGCATGCTTTACTTTAAACTGAATTAGAACAGTATTTCTTTTTGTTTGACCAATAAATAATGTACATTAAAAGTCCAAATTTGTACTAACATTTCCTTAAAATGAATTTTCCCATATAATAACAGGTAGTTCGAAAGGGGTCAGTCTTATACAACATGATACATTCCCATGAAATATTTACCTAAAAGAAATTTAAAAACAGAATATTTGCTACCAATAAATTTACTCATGCTTCTGGACTACCTAAGATAAATTATTACTATATTAATAATTTAAAATATACACTGACATCATTTTGTTTTTAGTCTTTAAACATTTTCAACTGTTTGTCCTTGTTTCTTTTTTTTTCCCAAGTGAAGGAAAAAGGGACTCACTAGTTCTCACTCAAAGAATGGTCACAAATTTTATGAGTGCAACAGGTATACAGAACTTGTATGCCCATTAATTTATGGCATTCTTGTATGCCCATTAATTTATGGGCCCCTAGCACTTCCTTTTTCTCATCTCATTCAGAGAACTCTATAAACATTTGTGTATTTCTTAAATTTCTCTTTGTTAGAGTGAATTATTAACTTTATAGATTATCTGCAAAAATGTTCCTATATCCAATTTTTTTTAAAGATGTGTTTATTTATTTATATACACACTGGGTACAGTCAGAAGCACAGGAGGGTGAGAGAATTCACCAGAGCCAGAGCAGGGAACAGAACAGGCAGACTGATGAAATACACTGCTGAGGGGAGCAGTGGGCGAGGCAGGAGAGGTCTGCGCACCATGTGGGACCTTTGCCAGCGGCCAGGGATCGAACCAGTGCTGCAGAAGCTGTGGGCAGCTTCGCAGCCCAGCGCTCAACTGCTGCACCACCAGGAGAGGCCCCCTATATCCAATTTTAAAAGATTTTGTTTCATGAGGTTCATGAGCTAACAAATTCCATCTTTAAAGCTATTTAAAGGTTTTTTTTTTAATATTTGATATTAGTATGAAATAAGTTGAAAATTTGCTGGCTTTGTTTTTATTTTAAAAATATTAATAGCTTTTTTGTATAGTAAGTTTAACCACTTTTACTTTGAAACAAATTAGTTTATAAATTCAAAACCATTTTTTAATGAAGTAAGGTTTTTCTTAAATAAGGGTATTTAAGGCAAATTGCTTATATTGGAAGTGTTATTGATAATTAAGGATCAAAGTTTAGAAGGAAAAATCCTAATATATCAACACCAAAATATAGGTTTGGGTATTTTTCTTCTTTTCCACTTCTACTTTGTCTACAGGGCATAATCTATATATAATCACCAGAAAAAGATCTGCCATTGAATTGAAAATTTAGGAAGATATAACATTTTACATTTACTATTATTTTTGCATTGCTTCTCTAGCTGAAACCTTTTATGTCCTTACACTCAGCCAAACAATTAATGTTTTAACTTTCTCAAAAATAAATTTGACTACTATATCTCCATATTCTAAGGAATAGATTTCTAAGGCACTAAAAGAAAAGTCTTCAATGAATCCTAAGACACAAATGTCCTCAATCTCTATATAGGAACTTGGAATAACCTCATAGATAAATGCTGAGAAGGAAGAGATAATGATAATTGAGCACTGTTCCTTTAACTATATTTTAGAGGTATTTTTTTTTAGTAATATATATTCACTATACACTTTCTAACCACCCCAAAACTCTCTCCCTACATGAAAAGCAGTATTGACTCTATTCTCATGCATCTGTCATGTGCAAAGTGCCACCTGTTCAGCAACAGTATAACTCTAACACCTGGCCTTCCTCCATTTTGTATTATTCATCAAGTGTATATCTAGTGGTTTGATGTTTGCAATCTGCTCCATACTTATGTGAATCTTCAAATTTTTATTTAGTTAGAATGAATCAGATATTAAGAATTGAACCAGATATTTCAGTTGTTATATATAGTGGCCTACGTGTCTGCCTGTATAGTATGATCTGCAATGTGCTCGCAAGCTAGGATAACATGAAATATTCTCTAATCAATCTGAAATGATACCTGAAATTAATTTCTTATTCTATACACTTCAGTTTCTTAAACAGTAGGTTGAGGACAAAAATTTATGAAACTCAAGTAGAAAGGGCAATGAGTCAACTATCTAGCAAGTTTAAAATAAATGGAGTTATTTGATTTGATTAACATTACACAAGAAGTACAGTAAATGATAAATAAAAAGCAATAAAATTTGTAATAGAAATAACAATATATATCATAATCCTTTTCATATTCTTGATTCTGTCTTAACTCTGAATATGCATATGTTTATAATAATTATCATATATATAAATGCTTATATTATTATATAATCCAATGATGAATTCATGATAATCATTAAAAAAAGATTATATTTCTTCTTCTTAGTCCTTTTGTCCCAAAGGCATGATTTAGTATTTAGCACATAACTCAATAAATTTCATTTGAACAAACTATGAAACTTACTTTGATATATATATAGTTAATTATTTGCTTTCAAGTCTTATTCTTTTCCTACCTACTACTCAGTAATCTCTTTTACTGAGAGGTTAAGTTCTACTGTCACAGACATTGGTTAGGGAAAGCATCACCAACCAGTATGATTTGTTCTCAACATGACTATTCCATCTCCTAGTGTAAATATTTGATGGGTTCATTATATCTTTTTTTAAGATTTATTTATTTATGCATACAAGAACTGGGGTGTAGGCCGGAGGTGTGGGGGGTTGTGAGAGGATACACCAGAGACAGGGCGGGGAACAGAACAGGCAGACCTACTGAAACATGCTGCTGAGGGGAGCAGCGGGCGAGTCCGGAAAGGTCTTCTGTGCCATGTGGGTCACCTCCCTGGCAAGCCAGGGATTGAACTCATGCTGCAGCGACTGCGAATAGCTTCATAGGTTGTGTCTTAACCCCTTGAACCACCAGGGAGGCCCGAGTTCATTATATCTTTCAGTTTTGTTTTAAATTATGATTATGATTCTCCACAGAAACTCCACTGCCCCCTAAATGGGTAGGTAGAGGCATTCTAGACTTTTTTGTTGGATGAGGCCAGGAGTATCTGGTGTCCTGTTAGGCATAAGCTGCCATATGTAGCAAAAAATTACTTTGCATTTTCCATGATTTTCATAGTCCCAAAGTCTATTCATAAAAGTAAAAATCTTGTTTGCTAGTATCTGAACATAGAAATTAAATTTGTTTTATATACAAACACAAAATGCTTTTGCATATTTTATTATAAACTTGATTCCAAAACCCAACTATCTTGTGAACTGAGGGGAGGTTGTTTTTCATTTTGTTCAGAAGTTTATCACAGTGATTCATTACTTAGGAAAATCAAGCCACCTATTTTAATGTTGCTATGTTACTGCATCACCAATAAATATGATTTGTTCTCACATGGTGATTCCATCTGCAAATATAAGTATTTGACTAGTTCATTATATCTTTCAGTTTTATAGTACCTAAGCACATTAAAATACATACTTGTTATGCATTCTATAATATATAAATGCATATTTATATTTAGTCCTCTATTTTAGTGTATTATATTCATTTTGAAATTATGTGTATAAATAGCTTATAATATCTTAAATTTGCTTTGGGATAGTGTTGTTGGCTGAATTTTATCTCTCAAAAAGATAAAATTCTAATCTCAGGTATCTGTGAATATTTACCCAGATATAGGGTCTTTGCAGATGTAATCAAGTTAATAATGATTATCCTGGAATGGGATGGACCCTAAATCCATCCAATTGACTGATGATGTAACTAAAGAAAGGAAAGGGAAATTCACATATAGAGCCACAGAGATACACACATGCACAGGGAAGAAGACCGTGTGAAGACAGAAGTAGACATGGAAATTATCTTGCTGCAAACCAAGAACACCAAAGATTGCCAGCAACTTTCAGAAGACAAAAAGACACAAAGAATTCTTCTCTAGAATCTTCAGAGGGAGCATGGCCCTGCTGACTTCTTGATTTTAGACTTCTTGCCTCCAAAACTGTAAGAAAACACATTTCTCTTGTTATAAGCTGTGCTGTGTGTGGCACTGTGCTATGGCAGCACTAGGAAAACAATTCAAAGTAGGACTACAACATGTATTCCAAAGTTCAGAGTGAGGAGTGGGTTCACAGCTATTAGAATAATTGAAATATTAAGGGATTTTTAAAGACATGTCTGTTGATTTCCATGGCCATTCTTGGAACATGTCTTTTATAAAATATCTTTCCACATCAATCCTTCCTGCAAATTACTTTTGCCTGAACACACACAACACCTTTATGTGTGCTCATTATTGTGCCAAAAAATGCTTTATTTCTATGTGTTTAAATAATAACAGTTATATACAGTTATATACAGCATATCTCAAAGACCAACTGCCACTTTGTTTTTGCTTTTTTAATAGTTTATAGACAAGTATAACTTGCTAGATGTCTTCTGTAACAGAAAGTATTATGGTTGTCAGTATACAAGTCTGTCTTCCATAATTTTGTGACTTGTTGATCTTTGTGTTCTGATCTATACGGACCATAAGGCTTTTAAAACAATTGATACTATACTTTGATATACAAACAATTGATAATATATTAACTAAATAAATAACGTTTTTTGATAGAAGAAACTGTTTTTCAGAGAAGAGACTCAGAGCTCTTCTTTGAATTAACTGCTTTTCTGGAAGAGTAAACAAAAGAATCAAATCATTAAGAATTTAAAGAATAAAAGAACATCTGGGGATGACTATTAAAGAGAAAAGTAAGACAGAATTGGTTTAAAATATAAGAGAAATATAAGAGAAAGTGAAAAAGTAGTTGCATATAGCAAAAGTATATTTTGTCTGATGTAGGCAAGGCAAAAATTAAATTGCATTTACTGTTAGTGCCTGTCATGTCTATGTGTACATAGCCTAGGTCTAACAGTGTCCTTCATCATGTCATTAGAAGATTCTGGAAAATTTAATATTTTGTAACAATATATGCAAAGCACACCCCAAAAAGACATTTCTTTATCTTTTCTTTTTTATTCACTTGGGATATGAATAGAAGTGTCACTGCTTCAGGATTAGGCTATTTCAATAAACAAGGCAATTTTATTGTAGATATCAGCTCTAACACGTATATGGTAAATCTTAATAACATCCTCTTACACCTACACAATAAATTACTAGCAAAAACTGCTTTAGCTGTGACATTTTTTCTATTTACATTATCATCAACTTTTACATAGACATATATTCCAGTTTTGAGAAGAAAAGCTCTCACAAACATTGAAATTTTATTGAATTGAGTAACTTAAAAAACTTACTTTATTAAAGTATTTTGCAAAGTCAAATTTCTCTTCAAAAAGGAGTATTAAACAGATATCACTCTTCCCTCAAGATGGTTAACATGCTATTTTTTTTATTTTTTAAAACAATATTTTCTACCCCCACCCCCTCAGGTTGAGCCCCCATAGACTTTCCTACCCCAAGGCACCTGTGCACCATCACCACAGTCTCCTGTTCTCTTCCCTCCCTCCCTCTGAACCTTCTCCCTCCTCCTCCCATGCAGCATGTCTCTGATTTGTTGTTGTCTGTTTTTGCTTTGTTGTGTTTTGTACTGTTATTATTTTTTTTTACAACTACTGTTATAAGTGAAACCATCCAATATGTTTCTTTTTCTTTCTGGCTTATTTCACTGAGCATAATTCCTCCTAGCTCCATCCATGTTGCTGCAAATGGCATGAATTTATCTTTTTTGATTGCTGAATAATGTTCCATTGTGTATATATACCACATCTTCTTGATCTAGTCATCTATTTTTGGGCATTTAGGTTGTTTCCAGGTTTTACCTATTGTAAACAGTGCTGCAATAAACATAGATGTACAGGTGTTCTTTTGAATCAATGTTTTTGTGTCCTTTGGGTAGATTCCCTAGTAGTGGAATTGCCAGGTTGTATGGTAGCTCCATTTTTAGTAGACTGAGGAACCTCCAGACAGCTCTCCAAAGTGGTTGGACCGGTTTGCACTCCCACCAGCAATGTAGGAAAGTTCCTTTTTCACCACATTCTCGCCAACATGTGTTGTTGCTTGTTTTTTTGTGTTTCTTTTTTTTTTTTTTGATATGTGCCATTCTTATTGGTGTAAGGCTGTATCTCAGTGTGGTTTTGATTTGTATTTCCCTGATTATAAGGGATGTTGAACATTTTTTCATGTGCCTGTTGGCCATTTGCATTTCCTCTTTGGAGAAATGTGTTTTAAGTTCTTCTGCCCATTTCTTGACTGGATTGTTTGTTTAGTTTTTGTTGAGCTGTGTGAGTTCTTTGTATAAATTTGTGATCAGCCCCTTATCAGTTGAATGGAGTGCAAAGATTTTTTCCCAATCAGTGGGGTGTCTCTCTGTTTTGGTTAATGTCTCTTTGGCTGTACAGAAGCTTTTCTGTTTGATGTAATCCCAGTTTGATGTTTATCTTTGCCTTCACTATTACTGCTTCAAGTGATGAGTCTTTAAAGATATTTTTCTTCTATATATTTTTAAAGATATATTTAAGTCTTTAAAGATATATTTTCTTCTATATATTTTATGGTTTCAGGTCTTATGTCCAGTTCTCTTATCCATTTTGAGTAGATTTTTGTGCACAGTGAGAGGTAGTAGTCTAGTTTCATTTTCCTGCATGTGGAGGTCCAGTTTTCCCAGCACATTTATTGAACAAACTGTCCATGTTCCATTGCATATTCTTTGCTCCTTTGTCAAAGATTAGTTGTTCATATAAGTGTGGCTTTATTTCTGGTCTCTCTATTCGGTTCCATTGGTCTGTGTGTCTGTTTTGTTCCAATACCAAACTGTTTTAATTATTGTGGCTTTGTAGTGTAGCTTGAAGTTTGGAAGTGCAATAGTATGGTTAACATGCTATTAATGTATACTAACTTTCTATAATTTTTATTGGCTTGTTCTGTGTTTATTTCACAATTAAATATTCAAATCAGACATTACCAATATTATAAGTTATTGTCCTCATGATACCATACATAGCCTATTAACAGATAAGACATTTGATGTCACACTTGAATAGATTGTTGTACACCTACATATGAAAGTTCCTCATGAATTCTTATTCATTATTTATCTTTTCCAAAAAAATCCCTGAATTTTTTAGAACCAAAGATATAAAAGTAAATCAATGAAATCATTGGAATTTCAAGAGGCCATGAATGGGTGGACAACCCCATAAGAATTCAATAACCCATGATGCCTGCAGCACTATATACTCGGCTCCATCTCCCTATGTAGGCTGTCCTCTATCTCAGATGTAATTTTAAAAATTTCATAGGGCTCATCTCCCTTCTTCTAATGTTTAAATGAGTAAAAATAAATACTTGCAAACCATAATTTATATTATAATAATAAATAGTATTTTAAAGTGTTTAAAGAAAATGTTTTAAAAACTTCATGTTCAAGAAGTCATTTATACCCATCTTCTCAACTGAAGGTGGCTCTGTCTTCCAAGAAAAATTTGCGAATGTCTTGAGATATTTTGCCATTACTGAAGTTGTGCTCCTGGTCTCTAATAAGTAGAAAGTAGGGGTGCTATTAACCCACAACTCATGGAACAGACCCCTCCAAGAAAGAATTATCTGGTACATAATGTCAATATTGCAAAAATTGAGAAAACATAATTTATTCCTTCCACAATGTCTATGAGATAGATAACTATTGCTGCTAGTTTAATGATTAAAAAAATAAGGTGAGTATAATGTGTACAATTTGCCAAGGTCACACAGAAAATAAATTGAGTTTGCACTTAAGCATAAGCAAACCTAACATTGTGGCACAAAGTACATGATGGTAGCAACTCAACTGCGCTGTGGTCACTGCTGTTAGGATAGATAATTCAAAAACTGTTTTCCTATGTTTGCTATCTCCTAGTATATATACAATTATGTAATACTCTCCATTTTTATAGGGAATCGACCTGGTTTTGTTTTCTTGGTGGCATTAATAGGATGAAGCAAACAATGTTGGGTGGTCACTTCTAATACAAGGTTATAAAGATTGTGACTTATTCTGGCTTTAATTTGGTATTTCCTGATTATTAGTGATGTTGAGCACTATTTCATATATTGTTAGTATATATACTACATATATCTTCTTTGTAGAAGTGTCCATTCACATCTTTAACCCATTTTAAAATCAAGTTATTAAGTTTTTTTTACCCTAGATTTGTAGGGGTTCCTTATATATTTTGGAGATTAACCCCCTTTTTAATATGTGGTTTGTAAATATTGTCTCCTATTCTGTAGATTCCCTTTCTGTCAGTTATTTTCTTATTTTGTGCAGAAGGTTTTAGTTTTATGTTGTTCCACTTGTCTATTTGGGGGGTATTTTTTGTCTGTACTTTTGATATCATCATAAAATCATCACCAAGATCAATGCCATGAAACTTTTACTCTATTTTTTTTCTGATAATTTTATACATGGTCCATGTGGCAAGGATATGACAATAGTCTCTACCAACAACCTTAGAAAAGTAAATCCTAACATCAGACATGTAAGTGAGCTCATAATCTAGCCCTTTTCTGCTTTCATGGAAAACTACAACACTGGCTGATGCCTTACCTGCATTTTGGGAAAGACCCAAATCAGAGGACCTAGTAAGCCATCCTCTGATTCCTTACCACAGAAACAAAAATAATACTGCTTAGATCTTAATAATTGGTTATTTGTTAGCATCATGGACAACTGAAACAGATATATAATTTGAAGTTTATTTTAAACATGTCCAAAAAATAATCATATAGCTTTTATGTCTTTCTTGAAGGAAAATGAAATACATTCTAAGTTGTCTCCATAGACTCTCTTTAACTATTTTGAGCAATATGATCAGTGTAAATAAATTGATAAAGTAAAATAATTCAGTGGAGATTTTAATATTTTATCATTGGTTGTATAAATGTTGTAACTACTATAACATTAATAATTATGTCATCATTTAAATGTTCTGTGTCAATCAAAAGTTTTACTGATATTTTGCTACTGGCATAGTGCTGCTATAAGTTAAATAATGACTGATAAACAGTATAATTGTTCAATCCCAATAATATGTGACCTGGTTTAAAAGCCTAAAGAAAACACCAATTAAGAAAGTTCACAGTGGGCCTCCCCGGTGGCGCAGCGGTTGAGCGCTGGGTTGTGAAGCTGCCCGCGGCCTCTGCGGCGCCGGTTCGATTCCCGGCTGCTCCCCGGCCACGGGAGGAGGGTCCCACATGGCGCGCAGACCTCTCCTGCCGCCCGCTGCTCCCCTCAGCAGTGTACTTCGGTCCTTCTGCCTGTTCTGCTCCCCGCTCTGGCTCTGGTGAATTCTCTCACCCTCCCGCACTTCTGACTGTACCCAGTGCATGTATAAATAAACAAACAAACAAATAAATAAATAAATAAAATATGCCTCTATAAAAAAAAAAAAAAAAAAAAAAAAGAAAGTTCACAGAAGACAGGAAGTCACCTATCTTTTTTGTAAAATTACATACCTTCTATCTAATATTCTTGAAAAGATGGTGTTTATACACAACCTACCACTTTGATGTAAAACTTTAGGTGACTGAAACATCAATATTAAGCAGACATCAAGTTATAAAGACCTGTTATTGGAAAACTTAACAGATACAATACAGGATTTATTATCATAATTATTCTCAATTACATATTTCTCAATTATTAATTATTTCTCTTTTACATATCCATAAAATCAGAGTAGGAACACTGCTTTGTCTGGAACTCTGAATAGCACCTGGTAAATAGGAAGTCCCAGTCTACACTTGTTGTTATGGTAAAACTGCACAAAAACTGCATTGAACTGTATTAACCATATCAAAACTTTTTAACCACAATAAAAATGCACAGTGATTTTAAAAATTCAGCAATAAAAAATATAAAAAGGAATAGCCTATGATTCACTAATATGGCAATAATGTAATTCCTTCCAGTTATGTTTCTAATTATATTAAATAGAGAATTCATCCAACAAATATATATTAATTGCTTTCTGTGTTTCTAGCACAAAATTAAATGTATTATTGCAAAGGAAAAATGTAGATAGTCCTATATAGAAAAGTTAAAAAGAAATTAAACCAGTAGATATGTATTTACACACTGAAGTGCTTAAATATGGAAAGCAAGGGTCTATGAGACAAAAAAACCTATTTTATGTTAGGGATTTAGCTGTCAAGAAAAACCTCACAGAGGAAAAGATTTTTCAGCTGATTAATGAATGGGACTAACTGATACCAAAAAAAGACAGAACAGTGTTCTAAGAGGCAAATGTGAAAAGTACAGACTACAAAGTGTTCGAAGGAAGACATAATCTTGCTAGAATCTCAGACCAATATCTACCAGCTATTACAGAGCTGATGAAACTGTATTAATAAAAAATGATCTCCAAGTTAACCCACAAAGTTGAAAAAAGTTAAGGATGTTTTTTCCTAGCAACACTTTGTGTTCCTGATTTGGAATCTGATCATTATAAAAATGATACAATGCATTATTGCACCCTTCTTTATTTTAATTATAAGTCTATTCTCTACCAGCTTCAAAAGTGCTGCCTATTTATATGTTGAGAGATGCTCCTTGACCTCTATGTGCCAAAGTGTTTCACAACCATTTGTCTCAAAGCAATGTGATAATGGTAACCAAAAAGGTGCTGGGCACAGGAAACACTTAAAAGGTACTACCAAACCCTTTCAGTATCTCTTGTTTGAGGGGAAAAAAAAAAATTCTACTGTAAGATGATCCCCAGTGCCTACAAGTACAACAAAATTGTCATATTCTTACAAATACTCCCTCTGGTTTTCCCAGACCCAATATTGTGAAATTTTTCAGTTTACTTACAAATCTCTACTTGAACCTTTCAAAAGGCATATCTGGGAATACAGTTTAGTGACTGTTGATTTCATCCATTTTTTTATATATATGAATTTATTTAGTACCTAATTTTTATGAAATCTTTGTTACTCAGTGTAACAAAAGATAGATATAACCCTGCTCTCATAGAACTTCTAGGGACAGGAAGACAATTAAAATAGGTAATTATGCTAAGGTGTGATGAATATATTGATAGGAGAAATACTGGATGAGAAAAAAATATAAAACTTAGATAAAACTAACAATCTCGGTACCAGAAATATGTTCCAGATAAAGCACTATTTAAAGCAGAGACTTGGAAGATAAACAGAAATTGCTCAGAGAAAGTGAGAAATGTGGAAAAAGATGGGCAGTAAGGACATGAATAGCGAGAGGCTCATTTTTGGATAGAATACAGGATGCAAAAATGTAAACAAAGAGCAGGTCATTTTGGTGAGCAAAAATAGTTCAGTATATATGAGACATAAAATTGATGGGCAATGACTATGTCATTGAGAGAAGGCAAGAGATGAGGTTGGAAAGACAAAAACCCATCATATAGTTCCCAAGGCAGTTGCTTTACTCTTAGAACAATGAGAGCCCAATGAAGGAATAGAAGCAGTGAAAACATGATTTAAGAGATAATCCTACTACAGCATGCAAATTGAATAAGTCATTTAACAGTTTGTGAGATTAGTTCAGGCAAGAGATAATCTGGTTATTTTTTCACAACTTGAGGAGTCAAGGAAAACCCTGAATTCCAGTACTCTGTGAATATTTCAGTGTTGGGGGGACAGTATGTCCTAAGGAACTCTACCCATTGATGATTTATGGACTCCATCCCAGCTCCATGCCAAAGAGGGCCCAAGCACAGAGAATTACAACTCTGATCATGTTATGAATCTGCCATGAATCTTGATTTATTGAAGAGGAACTAAGGGTGGAGTTAAGCAGCCATGCTTGGTATAAAACTGAATACATGTGGCCCCAGAGGAGGCTTGGTATTGGCTACCTTCAGTGTACTCCTGAGGTCCCAGCTCAGACAGTGGTACTGGTAGGACATATTGACAAATTAATCTCTTTTCTCTCTCTGTGTTCTCCCCCTCTTCTCATTTCCCTGGTAAATTAACCTTTAATAACCTTTCTCTGTGTGACTGCCCATATGTCTTGTTCTCAGTTCCCTTTTTAAGTTCATTGGTAAGTTATACCACCAATAAGGCACCCACAGCCCTCCATCATTGTCCATTCTGCTCTCTTCCCAGTTTCCTTAGCTTTAAAGTGAAGAATAACTTCAGCCAGATTTTACTAAGCTAACCAAAATAAAATCACTTAAAATAGTTTAAAATTTATTTCTGATCTTTTAATCAAACATCTCCTACTTGCACTCCAATATTTAAGTAAATATCGATATTTCATTAATATTATCACATTTCTTTACAGATTTTTTATCAAGTATGCAAGTGTAATTATTGACCTCTGAAACTTTTCTGGAGACCAGAAATTCTCCATCCACTCTGATCCTCCCACACACACTCAATCTTTAAAAATAACTGTGTTGTCAAACACATTAAACATAGCCAAATGTATAAAGTATAGCTTCCTGCTATATACAAGTTAAAAATATTTTGAAACATATTTTTAAGAATATCTATCATGTTATAGATAACAAGAATTGTTCTGTAGTAATGTCAAACTAAATAGTCATCCTTGTTAAATAAGATTTTCATGTGTAGATCATATTTTGAAATTATTTAGATTGCTTATTCTAACAAAAGTTATCTCAGCAAAACATTATTGTTAAAAATATCAAATCAGATGAGTAATTATCACAGCAAAATAAACTCAAAAATATTTGTTTAAATGAACTTCCTGTATCAGAATAAAATCAAATTATAATCAAATTAATTCTCTTATTTATACAGTTCTTACTCTAAATGTGACATTCCAGGAGCTTTGTGTCTCTTAAATTATATTACCATCTAGTCAAATAAATAAAAAGAAAATACAGTAAAAATACTACAAATAATTTTGCTGACGATAGATGACAAAAGTAGTTCTATAACCTGAAATGAAATAAGTGGATTCATATGAGTAAACACCTTTGGAAATGAAGAATGTAGGTGACAGCACCTCTAACTTGTTACCAACATTTCATTTATTCAACAGATATTTGAGTGCCTCGCATATGCCAGGAACTGGGGTAAGAGTGTGACACTGACAAGCAAAGCAGAAAGCATACATTCTAGTGAGAAAACTTAAAAACATATGCTATTATGCCATTTTATATATTAACCAAAAAATATCATTCTATTTCAAGCTTTTTAAATGTGTAAAATTTTAACATTATTCATAGTCTTGACTATGAAGCATCTGTAAAATATTCCACATAATAAGAAAAAGTCTTTAAAATCTAAACATTTTTCCCCATCACCCTTGGGCAAGTGGTGAATCATTTCAAATGTTATCATTTAAAATGTCAAATGCTGTTTATAAGGTCTATTAAGTATTTCAAGCAGGTACTATGTCTCTTGATCTTGGAGGGGAGTGTACTATTCTAAATAAGTTTTTCCTCTTCTGAAAGTTCTAGACCTAGTATATATCACTTTCTCTCTTATTTGGCTTCTTATTCCCCTGTTCTCTTACTTTACATTCAATGTACTTGCACCATGATTCATCTTCCAGACAGGAAACATTGGTATTTTCTGATATCGGTGAAGGTGACCCTTAGAAGAGTTCTCTTTCCTTTTGTCTCCATCTCCCAGCAGATTCTTAGATAAATTTTTAAATATCATATGTCTTGTAAAGAATGTATCTTAATTTATATATAATGTATTTTCAAATATGAAGAACTCTGTAATTTAAAAGAAAATCTTGACAATGTTTTGTAGCTTGTGTTCTTAGGGAAGATTTTAGGAGACAAAAGACAGAACTAAAAAGAGTTTTTGGGTTTGCATCAACACAAAGGAATTTGCTGCCAGGAAAAACAGAATGTGAAACAAAACTTGCAATTCATCAAATATATTTTTTTTTAACCTGGAGCAGAGTTGGTTGAACAGATGTGGAGGGATTTGTGTTCAGGAAGGGAAGAGTATTCTAGATCCACACAAGAGGGCTAATTGCTCAGTGTAGATTCAGATTGGATGTCACTGATGAGGAGACAACACTTGTAACCCAGGCTTTTTCTACTGAGTCAGAAAAGCTCAAGGACCTTATCATTTAATTTTCCCCATAATAAACTACCTGGCATTAAATAGCAGGATAAATACAATGGTGGAAAACAATGTTATAAGAGCTATTTTCCCTAATAGGATTAATTAATCATTAAAGACTTTAGGTTTTAATTCTACATTAAAATAAAATCGAATAAAAGATAATTGAGCTTATTTCATCAGCACAAAATAAATGTTTTAATATTTTTATAATTTTCCAAATATAATTATTTTAAATAATTCATTTATTTAATAATTCATTTAATTAATGTGAATGTCAACATTTCCTAACATAACAGTTTTAAGCAGTTTTGGAAAAAAATGCAAAGTAAACCTGTAAAATCATATTTGCCTTCCAAGTTTCTGTGTTTGAAGGCTGTTCACATTCATCAATAGTTGATGTAAATTTAACCGGCTGTGACACAGAGTTGCTCCTTTCTTGAGGAAGCATATGTACAAGAACAAAACTGTAACCAGGATGGTCATATTGGTCACTTTCTGTTTATCTTGCCAAAAAAAAACAAATAAACAAAACAAAAAAACACAGGTAGGCTTATAACAATGGGATAAAATACCCTAACTCACTTTTAACAAGGGGGAGAAAAAATTTCGTAAGTTGTGAAGTGGAGTCTCAGAGCACAGGCCCAGAAGTGTGTTTGATGTCCTCAAGGTGACATTCCCCTTGCCCATACCTGAAATAGCCATGGAAGACAGAAGTGAGATGTCTCACTCATAGTCAGATGGACAACATTCAGAGGTGAGGGGTGTTCTGGATCCAAATTTGAGTTACAACATGATTTAGAAGAAAGACAGACCGCATTTTCTTCTTCTTAGGAGAGAAACCTCAGAAGAAACCAATATGATTGATGCCTTCATATTAGAGATCAGGCCTCCAGAACTGTGAGATGAATCTGTTTTTTATGTCCCCCCATCTCTGATATTTTGTTATAACAGCCCTAACTTACTAACACACTACCTGTTCTCATTTGTGAATAAACATCATGAGTTACTCATTGCTTTGAGCATTTTGGTTTCTATGAATCGTATATCGTTATAAATACACTTATCAGTGTTTCACCATAGGATAATCAGTTCAGAAGCAGGAAATATTAAGATGTTTTCTTTTGTGTGTTAGCAACCGTGTGTAACATGAAACTCCCAAGGTTCTTAAAAAGGATGCTGCTGTAGCTGAAAGGATGTATTTGTGAATGTAGCAATAGGTTTGGTTATCCTGCCTCATCTCAGAGTATGAGAATTTATCCATTTATCCAACTGGCCTCAGATTTCTGCTGACCCCAGACCTGGACACAAGTCCCATACTTCCAATTCAATCAAAGATATCATTTTTCAATATGTTAAAATATTCTCTAGCTTAACCCAGTTCCCCATCCCCTCCTGCCTTCTCCGTATCTTCCACTATTTTATGATCAACAAATTTCCCTATACTTGTACTATTTTATATTGTTGTTACTACCTTCAATTTTATGGAAATTCAGGGGTCAAGTGAACAATAGCTTTATATGTAACCTCACCAATCTGAACTAGTTTTGTTGTTTTATAAACCAGTACTAGGAGGTTGATATTCTCTTTGCTTACAAGTACCACTTCGGCATCATGTGTGTACTAAAAGATACCAATAACAACAGTAAATGCTAACCACAAAATTTCCTCTTTCATATTGTGCATTGCAAAACAGTCAACATATTTTACTCTTTAAGTACTTTTACCTGTTTACCTCTTTGTCACACCCCTGGCAGTCATTCAAGAATTTTACTACCTATTTATCTTTCTTTTCTTTTCCAACTTGTATTATCTTTAGTAATACAATCAAAATCTATATGGATAAAAGTTTATTAATTAGAATTCTCATTCATACACTAGTCTAACTTTAGTTTCTTAAACTAACCCAGCTCTTTTCATTTAGAAAAATTCTTGAAGAAATGTTGGTTTATAACTTTATATATATTTCAGTTACAGAAGCTCTTTTCTGCATAATGGGACAGAGAATGAAAGTGATGTCACCAAAAGTTGGTGTCTGCCACTTTTTAGTCAGAAGACAAAGTTTAAGGGGAAGAGGATATCTAAAATTCATTGAAGTAACAGGGCAAAGATAACATCATGAACCATTTCCAAAGAATTAAAGGACCATATTTCATTTTTTTGTTATGAAAATATTGGCATGTTATGCTTCATAATTAGGTCACATGTGAGGCCATAGTAGGAGTCAAAGATAATTCAGAAAGTTGATTAGAAAATGTACCTTTCAGCCATCTTGCTTTCAGCTTATCTGAACCTGACACTTGCAGCTGTTTGCCACACATATTGAAGCAGTGAAATGATTTTTATTAAAACGCAGCTAGTGTTTTCAGTTTGTTTCCAAAACTTGGTGTTGGCTAAAAGGAACATTTCTTCCTGAATATCCACCACCTAATTCCACAGAGTTTATATTTGCTTTGTTTGAATATTTAGTTTCCAGTTTTCATTTGGAAAATTCTTATGGAAGAAGGTTTTTTTTTTTTTTTTTAAAGAAGGTAATGAAAATATCACACATACAGAATAGGAATGAAATCTTCAGAAGTACCATTTAAATAGTAAACTTATTTTCCCCAATAAAATTAAGTATCACTAAAATTATATTATATATTAGTTGGCAGATTTTGTACAATCACAAAGCTCCTGTTTAGGGTGGCACTCCAAAATCATGCTTGTAGCCACAACACCTTTTTTTTCTAGAATTTTCTTTATTTTCCACTCATTTTGACCACTTGAATATAAATATAATATTTCCTGCTTTGCAAAAATTTGAGGACTACCTTTTGCCCATTTGTATAACCACTGTATCTGCTTGGAGGGTATAATAATTTACCAGTTATCCTCTTCCTATGTTTTCACCATCATAACTGCTCAACCAACTTGAACTTCCAAGTCCCTCTGTCTATAATCATGGCTTCATAATTGTGTTACAATATCTAGGGAGAAACAAACAGGGAAGGGGAGAAATATATCTTCCTGAGTAGGTAACTTTGATAAGATTATTAGGGAGAAATTTGTTATATAACCTACCATGAAAATCAGTGTTTTAGATAGAAAGACAATACAAAGAAATCATGAAGATGGAAGAGCTCAAAAACATTAATTGCATAGCACAAAATAAAGGTACTAGGATATAATGTATACACATACATTCACACACATTGGTTGGTTAAAGCTTGGTAGTAAGCAAAAATAAGTGAGAGAATAAAATAAAAGCTACAAACAAATGTAGCAAAAGGGAATACACCAGGAAGGATAATAGCTTGCTATAAATTATGAGGGAAATAAAATTAATGATGAGATTGTAGTAGTCAGTTACTGAGTTAATATTTAAACTTATCTTAAAAGAAAAAATGAGAGTGAGAAACTTGGGACGTTTGGAGAGTAATAGAGACCAGACAAATTGCAATTTAAAAAACTTAATAAAAAAATAGAGTACACATAAAATTAAATATGTGAAATGATAGAGCTCAGGTGCAATTTTAATAAAGTAATAAAATAATTATAAGCCTCTAAGAACGTCTTAGGAAATTATCTAACAGAAAGAAATATACCTTTATCTCAGAGAAGCTAAAAAATGATATCCAGGATAATATTGCTAGTCTAAATCTAGCCCCAGTAGATATCTCCATAATATAAAAGTTTTATTTGAGGGAAAAAAATAAAATATATATGCATGCAGTAAAGTAGCTTCCAGATAAAGGAAAAAAATGACAGAATTTAGAGGAGAAATAAACATCTACAAACATAGTTGCAGACTTTAACCTTACATTGCTAATAACTAAAACAAAAAAGTAAACAAATCTAAGATGATATATATATAATTTGAACAACACAGATGACCAATGTGAGAGATGTGTGTGTGTGTTGGTAACCTCACTACATAAAAACAGTACAGTACATTTTTGAAATGCTGATAAAGCATTCACTAAAAATGACCAAACAATAACTTTTAAAATCATACAAATAATGATCTCTGAATGATCATATAAATTGATAATATTATTTATAATATATTACTATTATACTATTAATAGTGTTTGAAAATTAGGCAAAACTCGTCCCTGTAACCTAAAGATCAAAGAAAAAAATCAAAAGAAAAATTTTAAACAAACATCTTAAAATGTATAGTAATGAAACCAACATTCTGAAATTCATAGGATATAGCTCTAACAGTTCTTAGAGGCACCTCTATGATTTTTTTTTAAATAATAAATTTTATTGTTATATTCCCCATACAATTGCAGCCCCCCATTCTGACCCCAATCCCTCCCTCCCGCCCCTGCCCCCCTAA
Source organism: Talpa occidentalis (assembly GCF_014898055.3). Lineage (NCBI taxonomy): Eukaryota > Metazoa > Chordata > Mammalia > Eulipotyphla > Talpidae > Talpa > Talpa occidentalis. Next base: position 35,986,383 of record NW_023604861.1, on the reverse strand, counting down.
AAGTGTCTCTGGTTCATAGTTTTTTTGTTGATTTTGATTTTCACTTTCTTATAGTTATTCATTTTCCTGGTCCCTTATTTAAGTTTTCTAGATTCCTGTTATGAGTGAGACCATCCGGTATTTTTCTTTTTCTTTTTGGCTTATTTCGCTGAGCATGATCCCTTCCAGTGCCATCCATGTTGCTGCAAATTGCATGTGTTTATCTTTTTTGAATGCTGAGTAATATTCCATGGTATATATGTACCACATCTTCTTGATCCAGTCATCTATTTTTGGGCATTTGGGTTGTTTCCAAAGCTTAGCTATTGTAAACAGTGCTGCTGTAAACATAGGGGTGCAGGTGTTCTTTGGAATTGATGTTTCTGTGTCTTTTGGGTAAATACCTAGGAGTGGAATTGCTGGATCATATGGAAGTTCTATGTTTAGTAGGTCCAGAAATCTCCACACAGCTTTCCATAGAAGGCAAAGATAAACAGCTGGGACTACATCAAATTAAAGAGCTTCTGCACAGCAAAAGAGACAATAACAAAAACAAAGAGAAACCCCACCAACTGGGAGAACATTTTTGCACACAACACTAATGATAAAGGACTGATCACAAAAATCTGCAAAGAGCTGACGAGACTCAACAACAACAAAGAAAATAATCCAGTCAAAAAATGGGCAGAAGAGCTAAAAAGAAACTTTTCTGAAGAGGAAATGCAAATGGCCAACAGGCATATGAAAAAATGTTCAACATCACTTGTCATCAGGGAAATGCAAATCAAAACTACCATGAGATACCATCTTATACCAGTGAGAATGGCACATATTAAAAAAACTAGCAACAACAAATGTTGGCGAGGGTGTGGAGAAATAGGAACTCTTCTGCACTGTTGGTGGGAGTGCAAACTGGACCTCTATGATTTTTTAATGTCTAAAGTAGAGAAGACAATATATGTAACAAAAATCTGACAAAAACAAATGTTGATGGGGATGCGGAGCCACCTGAACTTTCTTGATGGAAATTAGAAATACCAAACTATAAAAAAAAATGTTATAAAACACTTGTAAGCATTCGCTTACTCTATAATTGATTAATTTCATATAGATATTATAAAAATATAAATATGTTCATACTAGACCTTATGCAAAGATAAATATAGTTCATAGTAATTTTACTCATACTAACTCAAACTGGAAATATCCCATATTTCTGTAATAGGAAAACAAATAAAAATCCTTCTCTAATTATGCAATGAGATACAGCTTAGCAATAGAAAGAATGAATTACTTGTATATTCAGTTACATGGATCATGTCAGATATTAAGCTGAAAGAAAGAAGTCAGTCACATAGAGTACATAATTTCTTTTGTATGAAATTTGAGGACAAATGTAATCAATGATGGTAGATATCAGAAAAGTGCTTGCTTCAGCAAATATGAGAACTGACTAAAAATAGGAGATTAATGGGATAAAGAATATATATATTGTTATGGATATGGGTTACACAGGTTTTTGCCTTTGTCAAAACTCATCCATTGTATACTTAGAATCAGTGGGTTTAACTGTACTTCTGCTATGTATCAATAAAAGAAACAGACTTACAAAAATGAAGATACCATTAATGGTAGCAACCAAAAAGCTATAAAATTTAGGAACTTACTTAAACCAAAATATACACAATCTATATAAAGCCAGGGTATAATTGTAATAATTCACCTAAAATATGATCTATATAAATGAAAGATTGTTCAACTTAATATTTTAAATATGCTAATACATGCAATGTAATATTAATCAAATTTCTATCTTTTTTATGGGCTTTATATATCTATCCAAGAAAAATTATATGAAAAAACATAATACCAGGGACAATGGAATCAAAGTATATGAAAAATAAGAAACCAGCATCAAAAAGGAGCAACAAAAGATTGTAAAGAGAACTTGTCGTACCACATGGTAAGAAACTAAAGATAATAATTGGTGTAAGATAGATACAAGAATAACAATGGCATTGAGAATACAAACATTTATATTTAATGAAAGTTGTAGGGAGAGTATGTGAAATGTTGAAAATATTTGGTTACCAAAGAGGCAAAAATATTGTACTAAATAATATACTAAATTTGTACATTAAAAAAGGCTCCATGTGGATTAAGATCAAAAATAAATAAGGGAACCCAGGGAGTTAGTAAAAGAAATCATAAAATATTATTGTTGTGCCTCAAGTATTAAATTATCTTACTAATAAAATCCTTATGTAAAAATAACAAGAAATTTATGATTTTTACTACTATATCAAGCTTAAGGGTAATTTTCAATGATGTAAAACTTAGATTGATTAACAGTAAAGTGGTAATTTGAAAGATGTTTACATTACCTAAAATATACAAATTAATAACCTTAGAATAAGCAAAAATCTTAATATATGAATGCTATCTATCTAATTATACATCTATCTACATATCTAATCTATCTATCTATTACATATGTAACCGAACAGAATAACTGGCAAACAGATGGGTAGCCTAATCCGAGAAGTTGAAACACAAAATTCAGTCAAATAAATTGAAAGTATTCCAATAATAGTTATGGATTTACAATTTATAAACATGTTTAGGTATTATAATATTCAAACAAGAAAATTTGGACTGTCTCAGGTTTGGTAATGGATATGTGAGTGGAAGAAATGATAAAGCACTTAATTGAAAATGTAAGGAACAAAGCCATCTAGTTAGAAATAGTTGTATTCAAATTAAATATATGTAACAATCTTCCTTAAATATATCAACTTAAAAAACAATTCTCACAATTGTACATGTTTGAGGAGGTTCTTCACACAGTTGTTTATAGTTGTGGGAAGTTGGAGGCCACCTAGAAATGCATTACCAGGGAAATAAGAAAATCCTGGTAAATATACACCACTGTTTACTATATATATATATCAATATATATATTGAAGAAATATATATATTTCTAGAAGGAATCAATATCAGACATATACACTCGTGTAGACAGGCACAAACACTTTCACACAGATGCTCTCTAAAGACATTGAAAGAAAAATAGTTTCTTTGAAAATTATCATTTACATTAATTAAAAATAAGTGAGTAAGTGCAGGGTAAGTAGATCTGTAGACTCAGTGGCAGGAATCTAAGGTGATTGTTTCTGATAGACTTTATTTGCTCTGTGATGTAGGAGACATGGTCATCCACTGGGAATCACACTGGTAGAGTGTGAAAAGTAGAAAGGTTTGACTTTAGAAACTAGTCAAAACAAATGTAATCATAAAATTGTCAGCCAGCACTGCGGTCCAGCTGAGGTCAGTGACTATGAATTTATATTGCCAACAGTCTTCTCAGTATGTGATTTTTCTGTTTGTAGTTGTGTGGAAGTTATGACGTTGGAGACCTGGAGAAGGTTGATAGTGAATCAGTCATAAAAGGAAAGAAAGACATCCATTAGTTTATTCAGGTAAATAGACCTATTCATGTTGTACACTGGCTTCATGCCTGCTTTATACTCCTAGTAAAGTACATAAAATAAGCCATAATTAAAAATGGTGGTTTGAACAGGTGAACTGAAGGTAAGGATATGTTTGGAAATCTAATCAAAAGCATGATTTCAGATATCTACTCTTTATAGAAAAGTACTTTAATATGCAAGAGAAACCATTTAAATTAGGAAGGATTGATTCTATTCATGCCACTGCTGCTCATGAACTTTGTGAGGTGAAGCCCTTTCCAACCCTTTGAACATTAACTTCATCATCTATAAAAGGAGACTATCAGATTATTGGTCTTTACATCACCCCCAGCTGCAAATTTGATAAAGGAAATTGTTCTGCGATGTCCCAAATGACCACAACATTTTTGGATAAAGAGAAACCCTACTAGTATTACTTAAATTAGTATTTTATATAAAACTTTATTTCAAAATCGAATAGAGACAGTATTTTGATTTTGAATAGCAAGGTCAAGAGCTACTGAGCAAGGGAACTTAGAGTGTAGTGTTTACAACATTAAAGAGACTTTGAAATTCAAGTCTAGTGATCACCGAGGACTATAGCTCCACCCATCTAAAAGGAAAAGATGTATAGAGTTCACACATTTTCTTTATTTTGTTGTCTGAAATAGGAATACTGTGGAAATTGTGCAGTTAAAAACATATTCATTATATACTTCCTGAATCGTTAGTTTGCCAATATTTTCCTATAGATTCATTTGGTCCAAAATGTCTTGGCACTGAAGAATTTGAAAAGTACATCATATTAGTAGTTCATTTTCACCAAAAGTAAAAACTGAATTACGGTTGTTCTTTGTAGGAAAAAAATTCCGAAAAATATACAAGGAAATATATTATTTACATGTTCCACACTGTGCCTTGCAATTAAGAGACTCATTTATGAATTCACAAATCTGATATTCTACCACTAAAATTTAAATTAACCCTGTTTGTGTCTTTCAGATGTCACAATTCAATCACCATAAGATGTAAGAGAAATGATAGATAGGCTAAATATGCTAATTATTTTAAAAAACATATAGCCTAAACTATATATTTTCCTTAAAGGGAAAAATAACATATAGTATGAGAAGTGTTCTGATGAAGGTGAAGTTAAGACTTGGTTCTTTGATTTTTTTAAATTGTGACTTAAGAAAGCTGGTAACAAAAGATACAAGATGATAAAATTTCAAATGTTCCCCAAACTCAAGTAACAGCTATCACATGGGTTAAAATTCTTCCAAATAAATAATACAGATATGTACATGTGTGATACACATGTGCATATATGTTTATAATTAACATCCACACATAGTCACATGCATACTTGTTCACTTATATGATATTTTTCTATTTTCTTCCTGGATCAGGGTTATATTTCCTATCCCTATCCTTTTTAGGTAGTACTATGCAACTATTTTTAGCCAGTGGGTTGGAGAAGGCTGATAGTAAATCAGTCATAAAAGGAAAGAAAGACATCCATTAGTTTATTCAGGTAAATAGACCTATTTATGTTTTACACTGGCTTCATGCTTTCTTGATACTCCTAGTAAAGTACATAAAATAAGTCATAATTAAAAATGGGGGTTTGAACAGGTAAGCCGAAGGTAAGGATATGTTTGGAAATCTAATCAAAAGCATGATTTCGGGTATCTCAAATAGAATGTGTCACCTCCTGGTCAAAGCAATCAATTGCTAGTGCAAGACCATTTTCTCTTGTAGTCATCTTGGAAGTACATGTTGAGATGGAGTCAAAACATGAAGTCAACTTCCATGGCAAATAACCTTCAGTAGATTTTGTATGAGCAAAGAAAAAAGACAAAAATGATAAAAAAAAAAAAACAAGCCCCTGATGATCCAATAATTTTGTTTAGACACTAAATTGCATTTTTACATGAAACAACCTGTACTGACTGATGTAATAATCCCATAATTATTCCATATTTAAATATTTTGAGTGTCCCAATAATACACTTGAGAAAGTTCAGTTGTAGGCTAGTATATTTAATATAGCTCAAGAATTCTCTCATATTTTTATAAACATGACCATCATGGTTGTAGTAGTCTATGGAAAATAGAAAGCATTCATGATTCTGATCACCTGGTAGATGATTTGTATCCTTCAAATTTATTATTGTTGGGGCCTCTCTGGTGGCACAGGGTTAAAGCCTCAGAGATATCAAGCTATCGCCAGCCACTATGGCATTTCAATCCCCCCACCATGGAGCTAACCCACATGGCACAGCAGACCTCTCCTGTCTTACTTACTGCTCCCCTCAGCAGTGTATTTCAGTAGATATGCCTGTTCTGCTACCCAATCTGTCTGTGGTGAATCCTCTCACCACCCATACATCTGACTATATTCCAGTTTTTGTAGTCATAAATAAATAAAAAGAAATGTTAAAAAATTTTTAATTATTGTTAACAAAATGGTAGGTCCTATTTTACTTTTGTTCCTTAATCATGGTAAATTCAGCATGTTTGAATTTTTAGATTTATAATTCTTGCAATGTTCCTCTATTCTCTTTAATATCAAATAAATCACATTGTACCATTTTTAAATCAGAATTTTGTTTTTAATAGTTTATTTCTTGTTTGTTATAGATTTCTCAGAGATATTCTAAGTATAGCTTTCATAGTCAACCTGTTCATTTATTTTGGCATTAATTTATATTAAAGGTAAATAGTGTATCACAGGATTTAGACTGGTTAAACTAAATTTCTATTGATTGATATGCCATACAATTTAGAGATATTCTGGGCTTTTTATTTTTTTAGTGTAACAAAGTAAGTGAATACAGCCATGCTGAAAAGTCTGTGTCCTTAATGTCTCATCAAAGGTTCTAACCAATTTTGAAGAGTCTACTCTCCCATGAACAGATGGTTATATATGAATTCATCCAAGACATACAGATGTCTATCCTGAGGTTATCCTGCCTGAGATTAGAAGTTGTACCAATACTAATCCAGATATGAGCTAGATAACATATTTTTTTTTCATGGCAAATTGGATCAAATTAAAGCCTAATTTTTGAAAGTTGGTTTCCAGGAAACTACAGATGTTTGAGAAATCAAAGGCTGGATCCTCCAACATGACAATATTCCACTCCTAATATTAGCATTTATAAATGGGGAAAAAAGACACATTATTTTTGCCACATACTGAAATTCTTATAAAATATAGGGTAGTTAATGTGTTTTATATGTATAGTGTACATTCATTCAAGTACAAAAGATAACTGTTTTCTTAGAAAGCACCACTTTATAGTTTACTGATGATAACTTTAGAGCTAGAAAATCTGTTAAATTATTGGCATTTCTGGGGCCTCCCTGCTGGCGCAGGGGTTAAAATCTCAGCATTATCAAACTGTTATCAACCATTGCAGCAGGAGTTCAATCCCCAGCCAGGGAGCTGACCCTCATGGTGCAACAGACGTTTCCTGCCTAGTCCGCTGCTCCACCTCAGTAGTGTATGTCAGTCAGTCCACCTGTTCTGCTCCCCACTCTGTCTCTGGTGAATCCTCGGGCACCTCTGGCCTACACCCCAGTTCTTGTATGCATAAATAAATAAAAATAAATCTTAAAAAATTATTGATATTTCTAAAACACTTCTTAAAGCAATCATTATTTTTTTTGAGGTAATATTGGTTTACAACATTGTGCATGATTTAGGGGTATAGGTTCATACCTCATCATATGTATGTTACCACAATACAACCACCTCCAAACACCCATCATTCTCCTCCACAGTCCATTGTGTCTCCTCCCCACTCTGCTTTCCCCTTTGCCTCGCACTTTGGTAATCTCAACTCTAGTCAAATTTCAAGATTGCTTTTCTATTCCACAGATCATCATCTTATATTTATCTTTCTCTTTCTGACTTTCTTTGCTTAGCATAATCATCTCCATTCCATCTATGTTGTCAAAAATGACAAAAGATTTTTTTTAATAGCTGAGCAGTATTCCATAGCATATCTATGCCACATCTTCTTATCCACTCATCTATTTTTGGGTACTTATGTTGTTTCCATAACCTGGCTATTATAAATGAACCTAAAATGAACATAGGAGTGCATGGATGCCTTTAGTATTTTTACATCCTCTGGGTAGATACCAAAGAGTGAAGTTGTTACATCCTATGGTAGATCTATTTTTAGTATTTTGAGAAACATCCATACTATTTTCCTTAGGGGCTAGACCAGTCTAAATTCCCAGGAAGGGTGTATAAAGGTTCCTTTTTCTCCACACTCTGGCCAACAAATGTTATTTCTTGTCTTTTTGTTATTGCTCATTCTCATGGGTGAGAGTGATTCCTCATTGTGGTTTTGCTGAGTATGATGAACTTTTTCATTTTCACACAATTGTAGGCTATCTCTACGTCTTCTTTAGAGAAGTTTCTACTTAGTCCTTAGGCCCATTATTTAAATGGATTATTTGATTTTTTTTTTTCCTTGCTGATTTGTATAGGTTTGTTGTAGCTCTTGAATATAAACTCCTTGTTGGATGTATGATGTTCAAATATCTTCTCCCATTGGGTAGGGTGCTGAAGTGTTTCAGTTTGACATGGTACCATTTTTTTTTTGGCACTGTTTCACTTGTCATTGGGTCTATTCTACTTGCACAGTTTTCTCTAGATTTCTTGCTCTCATTTATTGAGCTGTTTATATCCTGAATCTCTATTATTTCCATATGTAAAATTTTAATTTCTACCTTTTATTCTTTAATTTTATAGCTGATCTTATTAATTTTTTTCTTATTGTGTCTTTATATCACTTCGACTTGCCTTTCTGTGCTTTATTTTATCTCTTTGAGATTCCTTATTATAGCAATTTTGAATTCTTGGTCTTATGTGTAGATAAAAATCTTCCATATATTTTTGTTTGGATTCGGGAGAGTTATTCTCACCTTGTGATACCATGTTCCCTTGATGTTTGAGTTGCCATGTGTTAAATTCTCTTGTCTGCCCATTTTCCTACTTTAAATTTCTCTATTTAAAAAAACGTTTCGGTAACTACAGAGTTGAACTTCTTTTACTTTCCTTTAGGTGGAGCTGTGGTTTAATTTAATTTAATTTAATTGGTCTTTGCAGGATTTCATTCACTGAGAACTATTTTTGCAGTTGCATGTGAGATCATGGCCTGGAGGAGTCCAGTTACTGGTGTGCATGTGCTGGGAGGAGGATAGCTGGATCATATTTATGCCGTTGCCTATATCCCTCCTCTCTGGTGTTCCAGATCTGTGACTCAGCAGACTGTGCACTGATGCTATGCTTTATGATCTCAGCACCAGTTCCAACTCCTGTAGAAATGAGATTACAATCTAGGGTACCTTCTCTGTTTTGTTTTGTTTTTCTTAACCAGGGGATCACTAGTGGAGCACTCCAGATCTCTGCATGATCTCCCCTTCTTCAAGGGTGTGGATATCTACACTATTTCTGCTTTGCTTACTCTCCAAAGGCCCTGGCTGAACTGCAAGCCCAGAGGTCTGTGTCTCCCTCCTTACCACAGCCACCAGGCGCTTCTTTCCACACATTTCCCATTCACTGAATCATGAATCTCCTCCATGTCCCCTCTGGTGTAGCCTGTGCTGTTCCCTTTTGTCCACAAGGTGTTTCACCCTTACTCTGTGCCCTGGGGCCCTCTCACTGCAGTTCCTTCCAGTTAATTGCTACACATTCCTCTTAGAAACAAGACAAGTAACCTATAGTGCTAATTTGGTGCTCTCAGACAAGCTAAGGTATGACTTGTCTACTTAGAAAAATTCCCAAGTGTTGGCTGCTAATTACTGATAATGTCCAGAATCCTTTGCTTCTCTTGGATAGTTTATAATGAATTTTCCATCTACCAAACTATGTAATAATCACTTTTCAAATCTATTTTAGTTTGATTTTGAAGCTATCTGTAATTTGGAATTGAATTGCCATGAAATTCACAATTCAGTCCTACTATCTGTTCACCAGAATTAGTTGGAAAAAGTACACCATCTGGTTCTTGAACAAATGCTGGCCTATAGTCCATGCTTTCTTGTTGAACTGGAATAATGAAGAGATATTTATTTGTGCCTTCTAGACAATGAACTAGCACACATAGACCCAAAAGTTCATAAATCATGTCTATATGAGACAGTTTTAACAGAATATAAAGTATTTAATTTCAATGTTTCAGTAAATAATAATTTAGATTACATTTGACTGCTGGATATTAGGCAACAGATATCAGGTGGTATAAACAAGCTATAACTAAATAATATCTTAATTTATTGCATTCCACAAATATTTATGAACAATTAAAATGTACCAGTCACCCTTCACGACACTATTTACTATTGCAGATTAAATAAGAGGAAAATAAGAGAGAGCTAGTTTATATTCTGAGATCAGGTTAGACTGGTTATTTTCCAAGGAAGGACAGCAAATACTGATGCATGAAAAGAGAGTTTTTGAAAGCAAGTTATACATTCTCTGTCACATGTAAATTTTCCAGAGGTTTGTAAAATTAATGAACATTTCATTTTTAAAAAGTAATTCAGTTTTCTCAGTTTCCTAATGCAGAGATTAAAAGATGCCCGAGACTCAACCTCTTTTACCCTGAAATTGATTTTTATGTGTTATAGAAGTTTCATTTATTTAAATCCTCCACATTATCTTATGTTCACATGGTAGTATACTTCCTGAACCAATATACAATCATTCTCAAATATGGCTTGTGGTAATTTCTGTTCTTATTTTCACTGACCAATGATATTAGATTAAAAAAGAAACACTGATGCAACAAGCTCTTCTCCAATTAAGTTTAACTTAATTTATATTTTGACATGTGTTATTCATGTTTAAACAGAAACAATCTTACTTTTGACACCTTTTAGCATTTTGAACACAGAGAGAAATCTTGGAAGTGATTTATTTTTTTATCTTCTGAAATGGTGTTATTTCATAAGGGATAGCATAAATTGAAGATGTTATTCTTTTCCAGTAACTGGAATCAAGTGAATAGACAATTTAAAGAGACAAGATGCAAAATATGGTGAATTATTCTTGTCACACTGAAAAATCTGTATTATTAGCATAAATATATCCAATTCCTACATGTTAATAAGAATATTCAGAATGATCTTGAAGTTGTTAGGTGAGAGGGTACATGGGAAAAGGTTAATATTTAATTGGTATTTTTAAAATTTCAAAGTACTATAAAACTCATTATTTCTTTGATTTCTCTAACAATCATGAGAAAAGGGTGATATTAAGGCGAAAATACCATTTCTTTCAAACAGATGATAAAGCAGTCTCAACAAGTTGAATTGAATTACATACTTGCAAGTAGTAGACACTGGTCAAGGAAAAAAAAAACATTTTTTCAGAACTTTTTCCATATCCATTAGTGTCTTTATGAATAAAAATTTCTAAGTGGCTCTTATATTTATTTTATATGGATACACTTCCCTAGTGAATAAAGGTTATAGGGAATTTTGGAGACACATTTTTAGAACATAGACAAAGTAAAGTTTAATCTCTTCATATTATATGTGATCGTCTTTATATTTTGCATCAGTTTATAATTATAAACACTGCAATTGCCTTATATGTAGATGGATTAAACAACCAATTAATTGATCAATAATTATTTTATCAAACATATATTGTATAGAACTATATGCTATGGTGACTTAAGAAAGAAGAAATTTATAAAACCCTTCCGATGTGCTTGATATTGCTAAGTACATAAGTAATATAAGAAAGTTTGTGAAAAAACTTAAATCTTAATGTAAATAGCCATTAAATCATGTAGTGATGATGGATTCCTAAAATTTTGACAGAAAGGTAGAAATCAATTTACCATGATTATCAAGAGTATAGATATACAATTTTAAAATGTCATATGATTCTTTAACTTATGTAGACATAATTTTCATGTTGGGAAAATACATAAAGATATATTAGAAAAAGTAAGCCTGGACAGATTATAAAAGAATTCTGAGAATCAGTAAGCTGATTTACATTTCTTACTCTGATAAACTGAGAAACACTGAAGATAGTCGAAGAAAATGCATGTAACAACATTTTACATTTGTGTAAAAATAATTTGACAATAATGTTCAGTAAGAAGTATAGGTTAGAGGGGCCTCCCCGGTGGCGCAGCGGTTGAGCGCTGGCTTGCGAAGCTGCCCGCGGCCTCTGCAACACCGGTTTGATCCCAGGCTGCTCCCCGGCCACTGGAGGAGGGTCCCACATGGCACGCAGACCTTTCCTGCTGCCCGCTGCTCCCCTCAGCAGTGTACTTCGATCCTTCTGCCTGCTCTGCTCCCTGTTCTGACTCTGGTGAATTCTCTCACCCTCCCACGCTTCTGACTGAACCCAGTGCTTGTATAAATAAATAAATAAATAAATCTTAAAACAAAAAAAAAGTATAGGTTAGAGAAATTGGCAACGTTACATGAGTTGGGAAGGGAACTGAAAATTGTGTAAGCATAAGTTTGTAGTTTTTGTAAGGCAGTTTCACTGACATTGAAATTGAAGGAAACTTACTATATGAAATGTATTAGTAGGAAATAATGAGTAATGGGAACAAATAATTATCCATAAATATTTTATATTATTTATGGTGATTAAAAGTTTAAGAAAAATATATTATCAATCATAAGCAAATACTTAAATTACATATGTATGTGTGTTACATGAGTAAAGCTAACATTTATTTATATTTTCTACTGACATTAAAGAAATGAGAATTCTGAAAGTGAATATATAAAATTATATTGTGTATTATAATGGGTTATTGTGAGTATTTTCATGATGACTGAAAAATGAACTTGGAAGTTGCTTCTGATATAATCCTAAATAAGAATTTAAAATAATATATAAAGTAAATAGATGAAAGATGTATAAATGCATCAAAATGCTAATAGTGAGTTTAGGCTTTCTTTGAACTTGTTCTGATTTTGTGTATTTCTATTAGTGAATCCATAAGATATATGCTATTAATTTTTTATTATTTATTTTTGTGTAGAAGAACTGGGGTGTAGGCCAGAGATGTGGGGGATTGAGAGGATTCCCTAGAGACAGAACGAGAAGCAGAACAGGAGAATTTTCTGAAATTCACTGTTAAGGGGAGCATTGGGTGGGGCAGTTGAGGTCTGCTGCACCATGTGGGTTACCTCCCTGGCCAGGGATCAAATTCAGGTGGTATCAGTGATAGTGCTGAAATTTAACCCAAGATTTGTACTAAGAAAGTAATGCTATCTAAGCAAAACATAAAAAATTAAAAGCAAAACAAAAAAAATGGAAAGTATAAGAGAATCCAATCTTCACTAAGAACTAACTAATTTTCTAACATCATATTAGATTATTCATTTTATTGCAATTACTTTTGCCTATTAATAAACTTCAAAAATATTATTCTAATAATTTAATTTTACATTCTTTGCTGAAAGTTGGAATTCATATAATGTTGGCACTTCTGTCTACCAAACACCCTGACACATGATAGTTGTTCGATAAATACTAATGGAATAAGGGCCTCCAGTGGTGCATCGGGTTGAGCGCAGTGTTGTGAAGCTGTCCGCAGCCTCAGCAGCACCTGTTCCATTCCTGGCAGGCCAGGGAGAAACCCACATGGTGAGACAGACCTCTCTTGCCTGCTGCTCCCCTCAGCAGTGTTTTCCTCAGTCCTTCTGTTCAGCTACCCGCTCAGTCTCTGGTGAATTCTCTCACCCTCCCACGCCTCTGGGCTGCACCCCAGTTCTTGTATAAATAAATAAATCTTTAAAAAAATACTAATTGAATAAAATAAAGTTTGAATTTGAAGGACAGAGATCATCAGAGTGTTGAAGTTGATACATGTATTATGCTGAGATAATACTTTGAATCATAGAATTAAAGAAATATATTTTAGAAGCAATCAAGCAATCATAGAGGTAAATGTTTTAACATGCTACTTTTAAACATGAGCAAAATTATAATAAGAAAACCTAAATAAATTCCCTATGATCACACAAAGACCAATATTCCTTTCTAAATTTGAATGTTCACAAAGAATTTTAAAAGCTTTTCTCAAAACCTACATTTTTAAAACTAGGTGTTAAAGCTGCTAAATATTTGACGCACTTTTAAAAAAGTATCTCAGTTGCGTTATTTCATACATTCAGGATCTATGCATTCAAATATAATTGGAAAAAGGAAAATAGTAATATATCCTCATAAATTACACCCATGTAATTAAGCTAATTCCTGTGATATACTTGAGAATAAATACAGACATGTAGACTTACGGATATACATATACACACAAGCTTGCAATTAAAAATAAACATATTTCATAAGTATTCTGTTTGTTTTGAAAACTCCCCTTTAGAAATGATGTACTGAAGGCAAGTTTTCGGATCAGAAGGAAGTAATATTCTTTCTTGTAGTAGCTAACATTAGTGTCAGCACTGGGGAGAATCTGACTTATTATTTCTCTACGTGAGTGAGAGACAGGGAAACAACAAACCTCTGGCAAACATACCTTGTTCTCAAGAAGAAAATGAACTGATTTCGTTCTCTCACCAGGGTTATTTGTGCTAGATACGGGTAATGGTCACAGGTGGTCTGATCTGATCTTTTCCTATTTTAGTTGAGAAATAGCTTTTCACACTTTGGACAGTTCACTCCTATTTAGCTCTGAAAATGAGATGTTCCTTGCATTTGTGACAAAACTGAAGTCACCTTCCTTTTATCTTGATAAAATCTTCTCATAAATAGACCTCAGGGAAAAGTTTGATATTCAGAGAGAAAAAAAATAATAGCCTTTAAAAACTACACACAAAAAGTTAAGGTGTCAATATGGCAATTGGATCAATTTTACTTTTAATTTAATTTCCAGCTTTTCACAAATTGAAATAAATACTATAAATGGTTTTTATTACATCTCATTGAGATGAAGTTATTTTGATATTCTCTATAGGTGTCAAAAAAGTTCTAATGTTATAATCTCCAAATAGGCAATTAATTAAAATTTATTTTGGGGCTATGAATTGAAATGGGCTACACAAAACAATTAAGGGTATTCTGAGCAAAGGGAAAATACAGAGAACAAGGTCATGGGTCTGGAAGCAGAGTAATTAGATGTGTGGTCAAGCATTTTCAATTTATTAGCTACTGCTGCTGGATTTTTTTTTTTAAGTGAAGACTAAAACAATGCAACATTGAATTCTCACTAACTTATTAGTGTCTTGAATGGGAGGAAAAAGCAGTTATTCGCTTATATTTAACAAGAATTACAATCACATCAGGATTAGCTGTTTCTTTGAGCCATTGACTCCTTTCTATTTTGTTTACAACTACTAATAAAATCATTGTCAAAAAAATCTAAAGGCCAAGCTAAGGAATTGGCTAAAATCTGTGAATTGGGAAATTCTGAGTAATAAACATGTACTTACTCTTTCTAGCATAAGTTAATACAATGAGAAAACTAAAAAAGATTCAGGAAAGCCTCATTTTTCAAGATACCTCTCTGGCAGCTAATTTCTCTTTGGGCAACCTTTATCAACTTGCAAGTTCCTTTCAATCTAATGTCTAAAAAATGAAAGTTTGGGGCACTTACTCATACTGTGCATGTCAGCTATAGCTAAAGAAGGCTATCAGCACTTACTGTGTTACAATCTGGAAAAAGAATTATGATCAAATACTGAAATGCATATTATATTAAAATACCCAATAATGTTACTATGACGATTTTGTCCAGGCAAAATTATTAATCTTTTATGATTTTATTTATACATCATTTTCCCTCAAGTTTCTGTGTTATGCATTTCTCTTTAAGTTGTTTAATGCTGTTTGTACTTCATGGTCATAGCAGCTTCAGATTTTTTGAAATATATAATTTAGTTCTCAACAGGAGCACTTGAAAAGAAATAGAAATTCCTTCTATACTGACAGACAGACTAGACTGAACACTGAATCTCCCATATACTGGTATATGCTGATGACAGCACAGTGCTCACTCATTTAATTAGTGGTTCAGCACTACCCTGACAGACATGAATGATCATGTTTTTTAATAAAACCCATCCCACTGATATAGCATACATCTGATTAATTTTCCTCATAACCTTTAGTTCATGTTTCTATATGTTCCACTTGAACTGATTATCCCTTTATCACTGTATTTTGATTTCTTAATTTATTCTGCAAACTTTCACATGTATTTCTCTTATAAATGATATTAAATTCACTTAGTTACTCTTTCTTTCTAATTATTGATAACAAAGTTATCTATCTGGAACTTGCAGTAGAAAGTTGATGCTTACGTTGATGTTTATCATAAACATTTTGTTATTTGAAAATCTATTACTATGTTACTGTTGTGGATTTATATTGCACATTAATCTATATTTGCAATTCGGCATATGAATTTATACTGTATAAATGGCATATAATACATTCAGAAACACTGATATAATGAAAATAAGTGTTATCCTTCTTAATACTGACAGTCTAATTTACAAATAAAGTTTGCTTTTAAGTAATTTCATTCATAATACATGACTCATTTACCATAATAAGGATTAAATACATATTTATAAGCTGTAGCATATGCTATTTGTTTTATACAACAAAACGTTATTTATTTATATGTGTATAAATAAATATAAATATTTATATGTGTCCATCCTATAAAGTACACAGTGTTCATAGGTATTTTGGGTGTAAATACGAGGAGGATAGTCCCATAATTATTTTAATAGAAGTTTATAGATCATAGATACTTATCATTTTGCTGAGTATGTATTCCAGACCTTTTAAAAAGGAATTTAAAGTATTAAATTATTACTTGTGATGAATATTAGTAAATCTAGAAGAATATATGTTTGTATGTTTGATTGCATAAGGCAGACAACTCTTAAAAGTTTTATGTTGTCTTAAGCAGAAAATTTTCCAAAGTAGTTTTTGTATCAAGAAATTTTTAGAAAATAATGCATTGGCAGGGTTTAATATATAAAGTTAAAAGAAAGCTGTTCTGCCATAGCATAAAGTACATAAGACCTGGAATGGACCAATTTATTTTTTTTAAGATTTATTTATGCATACAAGAGCTGGGGCACAGGCCAGAGATATGGGGGGTGAGAGGATTCACCAGACACAGAGTGGGGAACAGAACAGGCAGATTGACCAAAGTACACTACTGAAGGGAGCAGCGGGCGAGTCAGGAGAGGTCTGCTGTGCCATGTGGGTTGCTACCCAGACCAGCTGGTGGGGGAATTGAACTTGTAGAGGCTGCAGCCTGCTTCACAGTGAGGTGCTTAACTTCATCCTTGCACCATCAGGGAGACCCTGGAATAACCAGTTTAGACTCTGGTGCTAAAATATATCAGACCATGACAATTCATCATCTATTTATAATTTTGGGGTATGAACTATGGCCCAGTTAATTGTTCTTAAACTGAAAACTATTACTACATTTATGATTATAACAAAAACAGTATACACTATCCTAATTAATTAAGAGTTTGGTGAATAGTGTTGTAAATCAGTGTTGCCTCAAAAAACTATAATAAAACAAACATATACATAGACAAATAATAATAATAAAAAGATAGTTCCTGCAAATTTCCCTTAGCTTATTTTTAGGAAACACATAGAAAAGATTTATGACTGCATTCTTTATTTCCAAACCAAAAAACAATTCTAGAAATATTTTTAAGTAATTCAAAATAAATAAAGTCTGAATGAATAATACACTATTATAAAAAGCCAGCAATACTTTTTAAGTATAGCAAGCTATAAATATTTACCAAATAAAATTACTCTTAAAACTAGTTTTTTAGGCCATCTCCCATTTTTTGTATACATTTTCTTTGTGCATTTTTTTTCTTTTTATTTTTCAACCCATTTGAAATGTGAAAACATTCTTAGTTCATGTGCTACATCAAACAGGCCATCATTTGGAACTTAGTTTGTGAACTCCTAATCCACAACATTCTCTTTATTGTAATACTTTGTGAGTATAAGTGCAGTGGGTATTGGTTGAGCATGAAATGATGCAGCAAAGGGAAAAAAAGGAATATCTAGGCTATTAAATATACCCCCCGTTAGTATAGTGGAACATAGTGTATAGCATGGAGTAGTACACTGATTTCTGATTTGAGCTATAAACTATCGAGCCTGTTGGGTACAACTAAAGCCAGTACCAGTAAACTCACCATGATTTTATTACTCTTGATTTACACATGGAGTGACATGATAAGAAAAGAATAATTTTTTTTTTTACCATTTCCCCTCAATTCATTTCATAGCATCTTAGTGTTGTGTGTGTATGTGTGTGTGTGTGTGCGTGCGCGTGCCTTCCATCTTTAAAATATGACCAACTGATGGAGTTGGTGGATGTTGGTGATAGCATAGATATTGACGTCTCTACAAGTTTCCTAAATGTAATTGACCTCAGGTTGACTCATCTTCAGAATTGAGTCTTGGAAATCTTTGCTATAAATAACATATTTATCTATGGAAATTGTGCAGAAATGTAATGAGACCAAGAGAATTAAAACTGCTCTAAAAAACAGAAAGGCCACAAACAAGAATATTCCCCCAAATTAAGATGGAAATAAATATGTATTTTACTTCACTGCAAGGTGCAACAAGAAATATATGTCTTCAGCACATTTATGAAGCAAGACCAGTCTTTAAAGTATTCCTTTACTATATTTCAATAATAGAGTATAACAAAGATGATGGTATGATAATGATTAGAATAACAATCTGAATTCACTATAAAATATATCAGTCTGATTGGGAATTACAAATATTTTGAATTTCACATCCTTTGTCGCTTCCAAATGCATTCACTACTGCAGTGAAGCACAAGTCAATCGAGATTTTGATTTTTTTTTAATTTTCATTAAACTACATGAAAAGGTAGATCAAGAATCTATTAATATCAAAGTAGAATTTATAATGGTAAGGAACTTAGGGCACGTGCCTCAATAATCACTATTACAGCAACAAAAGTAACTATCAACTATGTAGCCAATAGCTTCAGATATAGAAACACTCCTTTTCCTGGAATAAAGGAAGTTTTAATTAACTGATACTTAGATTTGTAATAAATCCCAGAAAACTATGTTCAAGAAACAATATCCATCACTTTACTCTAAAGATCTCTTAAATTAACTGTCCTATTTGGGTATCTCACCAATAGTGTTGAATCAACCATATCATTGTTAAGTTGAAAGTGATTTTCAGAATTAGAAAACCATTCTGTTTAATTCCCTTATTATATTAAGTTTGGATTTCAGATTTCTAGAATTTAGTGTAACTTTTTCAAAATATCCTTAAGTAATGTATCTGAATATTTTATTGTGATCTACTCAGAAGAAGAAACAGGGACATGGAGGGGTCTGTCCTTAGAACAAATCAGCTGAGAGATGAAATTTGGGGACACAGACCTCTCTTCTATAAATGTTAATGGTTATATATTGGAAGAGTTTGTATAATTTCTACCACTTTATTGAAATCCATTATACATAAGAAAAATTTTAGTCCCACAGAATTAATGTAAAAACATTATTTTATTTTATTGAAAACATGAAATATTGGGGAAATTAAGAATTTCTTTAATTACACCATTTCTTTTTTGCTCCTATAATTTGCATTGTCATAAGAAGTGATTACTACTACTTGGTCTGGATGGTGAAATGCATATATTTTTTTCATTTGAAGGACAGATATTTTGAGGGTCAAAACTCTTTGTGTTGTTTTGAAATTTAATCTTCAAATTGTACTTGAATTGTATTAAAATGTTTTTATTTAAAGAGAAAATTCTATTGAATGGATATCATATTGACAAACCCCTTTGTTTATATATCAAACAAGTTCTTGCATATATAACTTTCATCAGCTGCTTCTTGAAAATCACACAGCTAATTGTTCATTTAAGCTAAAGAATAAATCTTAGAGCATGTGCATCTGTCTAAACAAATAAGCATATTTCCAACAGAGTTACAGGAATAGATTATTCTTTAGACTGAGGTAATGAATGTGAATGTTAAAGGAATTATGAATTATTGAAAAGCACAAAGGTTTACTGTATTGTTCCCCATTCCTATAATCATATTTTCGAGACATATTATTGACTTTAGAGGCACTTTTACTATTATTATTTAAATGGCATTAACATTAAAGTGTTTCCATATTAACATAAAGTAACCACAATCATGAAAAAAAAATGCACTAAAAGGGCAACTGAACGCTGCAGAAATAAAAACTCCATATACACGACACTTTTAAAGACACATACCTGTCCCTAGTAAATTAAAGAAAATGTAAGTTTAATTAATTCCATTTTAACTGAAAGTTATATATCAAAAATAGAACAGCAAGCAATTCTTAATATAAGTTAGCCATGATATTTTTTGAAAAGTAGAATAATGTTATAGGACCCCTGACTTGCCTAACCTTCCAGTTATTGAACCCCCTGGCTAGTAGACTGAGCCAGTCAATCTCCAGTGAGAAACAGACCTTTCACCCTGCAGAAGTTTCTTGCCTTCTGGCAGAGGTTCCAGAATCAGATGAAACCTGATGACAGTTCAGATACAGATAACAGAAAACCAACCCAGATGTGACCTAGGTCTCCCAACATGTCTGATTATGCCCCAGTGTAGCTCAGCCCAAAAAAATAATCCCTGCTACAACCCCATAAAACTAGAACTGTAACCAAATGCCAGTCTCCATTTCCCTTAGCCAATAAAAGGAAACCGAGTTTGAGTAGAAGGAAAGTAGTTTAATTTGTCAACAAACTGAGGAGGGCAGCAGACTCCTGTGGAAACACCACCAACCTGCTCTTGGCAGAGGGCAGGAGTATTTCTCTAGAGTTACAAGGGAGTAGAAGGGGGAATGGGCAAGGGTCAGCATGTTTATCCTTGCAACCAGTTGTCACCAGATGCTTTGGCCATCACCTCGTGATCAGCAATTCGGAATATTATCTTCCTAAGGATACTCTTTCCCCCACAAATGTAAAGAAGATAGGAATGCTTATCTGGTAGGGCAGAAAGAGAGCCTCTTATCACTGTGTCAGGACCTGGTCCAGCTCTCAGATCCGGAGCATGACTCCAGATATTTCCTGTGCCTTTCCTATTGTGTGATCCACAATTAATATTCTTTGTTTGAAACTTCAACATTTGAGGGGGATTAATTGGTAAATCCAGACAAAGACTCTTGGGAATCAGTCAAAATTGCAAGATCACTGTTATATCTAAGCCAATTAACTATGGTAATATCACTTTTATTCAGAGATTTTTACCTCTCAGCCCATGCTACTCTATATTTTTTAAAAAGCTTCAAGAGAATTATATTACATTCTAAAAGATAATTTATATTTATAATAGTACAAAATAACAGAAACTCTCTCTACTATTAAGTCAGTCAGTTTAAGGGTTATTCACATTGAAAGGACCATCTCTTTTACAGGTATAGGATGGAAAATTTAGATGTGAGTAGAATTAAGTGCTAAGAGAGAAAAAGATTCAAAGTGTAAGTTAAATAATTTGCCCTCTGCTTTTTGGATGTGCATGGGGGTAGGGAGTAGAGATTTCCTCACTACTAATTTTCTTTTGAATTATAAAGGTCAGCATTTGAATGAAAAGGGAAGAGGAAATATTAAAAACTGTTTACCAGGTACAAATAAGGGTAGAAATTGGAGGGAACAAGAATGCTAATGAAAAAGCAGAAATCGGGCCAAGAAAAATGGTGAGTACGCGAAGTATTTTTCTTTCTTAATCTTTGGAAAGGTGGTTCAGGCAATTAGAGGTAATCACTTATGCTCATAGAGTGGTACACAAAGACTTGGGATGATTTCCAGTCACAACAGGCAATTTATCCACACTGCTGAAAACCTATTTCTTTGTGCAATTTTGTGCAACCCAAAAATCTTAATTGTGACCTAAAACTTTCTCTCTGGTAAAAAATGATTTTTATGTTTGAAAAGTTAAATACCCTAGTTATGATTTTAAAATATTGGCACTTCATTTTTTAAAATCTATTTTACATCATTATAGTCTAGAATTTCAACCAGAATAAAAATCTCCAGGTTAGCTGACTTGCTTTTCAATTATATGGAAATTAAAATAACATAGTTTGTACTTTAATGTGCTGACTTCTCACATTCAATAATATGTGATTTATTCATATGTCAAACAATTATTTAAAGATAATACTATACTTTGGACATAATAAGTATTGAAACGTTGGCTAGTGTCAGTAGTTTTTCTGCTCTCTTCTTCTCTTCCAACAGCCTTCTCCTCCCTGTTACTGTTTCATTCATGGGACATCTTTCTTGGTTTGTACTTGTTTTGGTGAAAAACAGTCCCCAGTTAATTTCTAAGAAAGTAGCCATAAGAAATATCTTTTCAAGTTGTTGCCCTTCAGAAAATTATTGACTCCATACCCTCATTTGATTAGAATAGAATTCTCCATTATAAATTGTTTTCACGAAGCATTTTGTATGGGCTAAGAGGGAAAAC
The DNA here is from genome assembly GCF_014898055.3 of Talpa occidentalis. Classification (NCBI taxonomy): domain Eukaryota; kingdom Metazoa; phylum Chordata; class Mammalia; order Eulipotyphla; family Talpidae; genus Talpa; species Talpa occidentalis. The sequence continues at coordinate 35,964,406 of NW_023604861.1, read as the reverse complement.
AATCTCACAAAAAGAATGAATTAATCATTAACATATTTAATTGAGTTAGAAATAATAGTGATCTTGCTGTTTTCCCTTTCAAATATATCATGGCTAACATTTAGTAAGAATTGCTTGCTGATTTTTTTGCCTCATTCTCTTTTTATGTTAATATTAAGATGTCTTGCCTATTTCCAATACTTCCTATGTAATTTTGCTTTTACTCTGGAGGATTGAGAATCTTTATTTCACTCCTAGTGTTCTGAAAATTCACATATGCTTTGGGCTGGAACTCTCTTTTATTTAGTTCTCAGCATCCTTTCTGGACCCTTTCACTTTTGAACTATGGTCTAAACAAGTTTTGAATCTTTGCTCTTTCACTTATATAACAAATGTTTTCAGAAAATATTGTTAGTTTGGTGTCAAGATCCATGAATTCAGTTTTCTTTTCAATGTATTATATTTCCTTCCACGTTTAATGATTTCATCAATTTGATTTTTAATTCTTCAATTAAACTATTAATTTTGACCGTTGGAACTTTTACTTTCTGGTTGTCAATTTGGGGGGTTGGTTTGTTTGATTGTTTTGTTTGTTATGGATGTAGTAACTTTTCTCTTTAAAGACATGAAATAGCGTTTATATTTTCAGCACTTTATTTTACTGCAGTTATTGTCTTTTTGTCCTCCCTCTATCACTAGTTTGTTTGGCTTATGTCTTTCCTGATGGAGGTTTTTGGTAAAAAATATTGAATCTTTTGGCATTTCAAATTTTAGATTTCATACTAAAGGAATGACTAAAAGTTTTGTTAAGGATAGGTTCCCTTTTCTGGTGGAATTAAATATAAAATGACCACAGAGTGAGAAATATTTTGTGGAGTTCTAAAATGCAGTATCCCTAGGCTTTCTCACTAAGACTCCAATTTTTGCAGAAAACAATCCTCTAAGTGAATATCCAATAGGAGAAATCAATCCTGTGCAGTTCTCATCATTCATCGAGCCATTTTTTTATTTAATAACCTTTGTCTCTGTCGTAGTTTAAACTTGTCATTACCTAAAGAAGTTATACAGGCATGGCATTGTGCCTCCCAGCCCAGAAGTGCTTCAGTTTCTTCAGTTTATGTACTTCCTGATTTCTTGGGATGAGCTGTATAGAGAAGACATCTGGGTCTCGAGGTTGTTGTAGTTTTTCCAGATACCTAATTTGTCCACTTTTTAGTTTTAGATCAACCGCCAGTTTTATTGCCTATAATCATCCCTGTCTTCCACAGTACCAAATGCAAACTTTCTGTATACTCCACTAATACTTCAGGAAATGCAGTCTTGTTTTCATTTGGGCTCTTGCTGTGCAGACAGCAGGCATTTCAGTGTTTTCACATTGCGAAGGCATTTACCATTTCTACTTGTAACTATTGTGCTAGAGCATTACAGTTTTGTCCTAATTTCATCAGACATTTTTGTTAACTTTTCATGTTTAATGATAGTCAAATAAAGGTAAGAATGCAGATTCTTTATGTTGACATCTTAAAATTAAAATTGTCTTATATCAAATAATTTTGGTATTATGTTTGACAATTTCTGACATATACAAGAGTATTTTATCCATACATTAGTCTTTTTGATCCCTTCTATTAAATTTATGTTACCAATATGATTTAAATATTAATGGTTGTTGGACCATCTGTCTACTCAGGATTAATATTCTTTTAGGCTTTTAAAATAAACTTTTATAATCTGAATACAAATAAATGGATAATTATCTAAGTTTTCATTTTTTTCTACCTGTTTACATTTCATTAGAAATTATTTTGTAAACTGTTACTAAAACTCAAAGTAACTAGTGAGTGTAGTGATAATGGTTAGCCTCTTAAATTTCATTCCATGTCCCATTCCATGTCTCTCTTAAATTTCATTCCATGCATACAGAATTATAAGCATTGTCTAGCTCTCACAAATTAAAATCACCTGGCTCAAACATCTATAAAATACACATAAGAATATTGACTTATTGCATTCATGCAAAGTTTTATACCTGAATCTATAGTCACATGTTGCTTAACATTATTATGTGTTCTGAGAAATATATCATTTGCTGATTTTGTCTTTGTATGAATGCCATAAATGTACTTATAAAAAATTAGATAGTATAACCTGCACTATATGGCAGGGCCGGTTGCTTCTACGTTATAAATCTTTCCACCATGTTACTGTACTGTATACTGTAGGCAGTTGTGACACAAAAGAGTCCAGGTATCTAAACTAGACATAGGACATGGGAAAGGAAAGTAAATACTACTATATAAAAGAATTGGTACATCAGCATAGGGCACTTATCATGAATGGAGTTTACACAACTATAAGTTGCTCTGGTGAATCAGTGAGTGGTGACTGAATGGGATGGCCTCAGGACATTACTGCACATAACTATAGATTTTAGATACACTGTACTCTTAAACTATATTACATTTATAAAAATATTTTTCTTCACTGAAAATTAACAGCTTAGTGTAAGATTTTTACTTCATAAACTTTTTAGTTTTTTGAACCTTTTGACTCTTGGATAATACCTTGATAAACATACTAACACACAAAAATATGTTTTCTTTATATCCTTACTCTGTAAGCATTTTCCTTTTTTTTTAAGGTTTTTGTTAAAAACTAAGAGACACACACATTAGCCTAGGCCTACATAGGTTAAGATCATCTATATCACTGCCTACCACCTCTGCAGCTAGTCCCATTGAGAACCTTCAGGGGCAGTAACTAGCACGGAGCTGCTTCTCCTATGAAACAAAGCCTTTTAGAATATACCCTTAAAAACCTGTCTGGATGTCTTCTTGAGGAGGTATTGTACTTTTCCAGAATTATGTTCATGGTGGTTGGTTTCTTTTTTTCATCATAGATTTGCTTTTAAACCAGTAATGTACATGGGCATTGCTCTCTCTTAATGAAAACCTTTTATTGATGCAGGTTCATGTTTTTGAACATTTTAAGGAACTTCTTAAGTTCTTCAAATGCTTCTGCTAAACTCTTCATTAAGGATTTTCTCTAGGGTTCTACTTTTTCTTCTCCAGAAATTGCATTTTCTCTTATTAAGCTATGTGTTCCTATTGAAGTTCCAACAATTACTTGTTAGTCATAAGGAAATGTCTTCAGGAGCTCCTCAATTTCATTCTCCTCCACACCAAGTTAAAGTTGCATGCCATCTTTATCACAGCCTTGCTGATTTTTGCAAATTCTTCATTTTGGCAAATCCTTTGAGTTCATAAATAAACCTGTTGAAGTGTGGAAGTTCTTCCAGGTGCCACTCACACTCTCCTTTGTTACATCACCCCAAGCTGAAGTAAGTTTGATACAGTCATACCCATTGCAGTTTTTCCAGAGTCACTACTGTGTCTTCTAAGTTGCAGCAATAACTTGGGTGGAGGTTTTTTTCAGATTGTAGACCTTCAATATTGTGCCAAATCCTGGGTCCATTGGTTGGATCAAAGAAGAGGTATTTCAAGGGAGAGACACCATTTTCATATTGGGAGCTTATTCTCATTAGAGAAGTAATCAGCCATTCAGTTAAAAAAATTAAGAGTATCTGTCATCATGATCAAAATTTATTAATGTATCAGCAGATATTCTGCACATTTTGATGTTAATTAAACAATATGACTGGCAAAGTAACAGAAAATAATTCAGTTAATGATCTCATACTTAGTCATACTAAAGTTATTTTTATATGTGTAGAACAGTTTATTATTGCAATTCAAACTATTTCAAAATTAGTACCCAAAGCAAAATTTTATAGTACAATTATTGAGAAGATAAAAAGGAGTTAATAACAAAAATGATGACACCTTTGTAACTAGACTCATGCAGCCTGGCTTTGCTATAATAAAGCACAGTTTTATTAAGCACTTAATTAATTGCCCCATTAGAATGATAGGGGCCCAACTCATAAAAATGACTTATGAGAATGCAGACTTCTTTTGCTGTGTTAACTGGAAATGCAAGATGTACACACCATTTAATTAAGAAAAATGTAATCAAGCAATAGATAGGGCAGGTGTTTATTTTGGAAGAAAAACGTGTCGGTGAGAAGAGCTAAGAAAAGGTGATCATGACATCATTAGACAGAGTACCACTTACTGGAAGTGGTTAAGGGTTAAATTGCATAATCTTACCAAACTGAGGTATTATGCTATGGATTTTACTTATTTTTAATTTTCAATTTAGAGTTGCATTTAAGGCATATATATATATATATATTAATCCTAATTGTGGATCATATTCTTAGTGTCACTTGAGGCAACTTAATAATTAGAAACATTTAACTTCTTATTCTGTTGCAGATATTGCATAGGATATTATATGGATTAATTTTTATTTTTCTCAACAACCCTTTTAAGTTCATTCTAGTTTTACAAATGGAGGTTTTGGGACATTATAAACTTTTCTAAAGCCTCAAGACATTTTGTGAAAGAGAGATTCCAATAGAGCCAGTATGCATGACTGCACAGCCAGCTCATTTAAACTTTATACTCACTATCACTGTTTTTAATTTAAATACCACCTGTAAAATAATAGTCATTTTCAAGTTTTATGATATAAGATCTGGGACCATAGAATCTTATGTATAAATTTTCTGAATTATTTTAAATTACCTTCCAGAATATAAAAAGGCAAAGAAAAAATTACCATATCTGTTCAGAGTCTATGGGAATAACAAAAGTGACAGGAAATGTGGTTTTCCCTAGTGGTTTATCTGGAACCCAAATAAAATTAGCTTTTCCAGAGCTAACCAAACTTCAGAAGCTATTTCTTGTCTCCTTTTTTTCAAAATGCTGGATTGCCTATTGTATTCATTATGTTAATGAAATGAAATTTATATTTTCCTTTCCTAAAGAAATAAACCCTGGCCCTCCCAGAGAATTATTCATCTCAATCATTGAATTATAGAGTAGTGACTAATCTTATCCTGAAAAAATGTTGTGTAAGAGAAGACAGTCATTATGACATGATTGAACATCATAGGTAATTCATTAGGTTATTTAAAAAGTATTCTTAATACAGATCTCAAATTTCTAGAATATTTTGCCCACATAAGCATTATTCAGACTCTTCATCAAGTTTCACCCTTCCCTATATATCAGGTAAACATGTCTAAAGTATTTACCTTTTATGTGTTTCTGTACTTGGATCTAGATAGTCAAGGAAACACAGTAAGATAATTTAATTAGACTTTGCAAAAAACATTATTTCTCAAACTAAAAAATATATTCAATCATAAAAATGCATTGCAAGGCAAAAACCTTTCAAAATTTTGCCAGTCTTAAAAGTTCCTCTCTATTCATAGTACATTCTCATAGGTCTTTACTCCAGTAGTAAAGAGTCCTGGTTTATTGAATGGCAGATGCATATTTTCCAAGTATTATATTCTTCATACATAAAAGAACACTGAATTACTTGAATATATTTTTGATATGTAAGTGTATGTTTATACTGATTTGTCTGTATTATTTTATAGTCGATTTTTATCAATTCTACTTAATTACATATTTGTTTGTTTGTTTATTTGTTTTACTTTTTCAATGAAGACCAACAAGAACTCCTAAGAGACAGTCACTTAGAGAGGGATTTAATTTAGTGGACAAAGCTAGAGATATTTATCAAACAAACAAATTTGCCTTTCAACAATTTCTCATATATTGTGTAATATACAAGGCACTTAACTTCAAAAATGTTTATTCAACTAAACATAGAAATTGCTTGATGTATCTCAGTAAGACTTTTATCTCTTACTGCCATTTCTCCTCTTCTTTTATGTCTCAGATTTCTGAACTGGGGAGGAGGAGAGATCCTATACCAATAAAATACTAACAATGATGTAAACTAATGGTACGTCAATAAAATTGCCAAAAATAAAAATAAAAAATACAGTATTTAAAAAATATAAGGGCCTCCCCGGTGGCACAGTGGTCGAGCGCTGGGTTGCGAAGCTGCTCGCAGCCTCTGCGGCGCCAGTTCGATCCCCGGCTGCTCCCCGGACACTGGAGGAGGGTCCCACATGGCACGCAGACATCTCCTGCCGCCCGCTGCTCCCCTCAGCAGTGTACTTTGATCCTTCTGCCTGCTCTGCTCCCCGCTCTGGCTCTGGTGAATTCTCTCACCCTCCCGCACTTCTGACTATACCCAGTGCTTGTATAAATAAATAAATCTTTAAAAATAAATAAATAAATAAAAATAAGAAATATAAAATATAAAAAAACAGGGCCTCCCCTGGTGGCGCAGCGGTTGAGCGCTGGATTGCGAGGCTGCCTGCAGCCTCTGCAGTGCCAGTTCCATCCCCGGCTACTGGCGAGGGTCCCACACACACACACACACACACACACACACACACACACACAATATATATATATATATATATATATATAATATAAAAAAGACAGTCTTAGCTCAATAATAATTTTTAAAAAAGAAAAACAAATATTCCATGAGTTAGATACACCCCACAAACTTTTTTTGCTAAACCTTTATATAGAGGAAAAATCACTTGTTGAAAATGAAGGATATGGCTTTAATTAAATTCATAATTAAATTCATAAATGCGTATTCTCATATTTCTGTTTCTTTGATCAGTTGGCAGTTGTTTTTTGTTTGTTTTTTTTTTTTTTAAAGGCTAGATGTTAAATACTTTAAACTTGCAAGATAGGGGTCTCCCTGGTGGCGCAGGAGTTAAAGACAGCGCTATCAAGCTACTACCAGCTAGAAGCAGGAGTTCAGTCCTGGGCTGGCCAGGGAGCAACCCACATGGTGCAGCAGACCTCTCCTGTCTTGCCCTCTGCTCCCCTCAGCAGTGTATTTCAGAAGATCTGCCTCTCTCCCCACTATCTCTGGTGAATCCTCATACCCCCCAACCCCCGCACCTCTGGTTTATACACCAGTTCTTGTATGCATAAATAAATAAATCTTTAAAAAATAAATTTGCAAGGTAAACAGTAACCATTTTAATAGCTTAATGCTGCCCTAAAAAGATTTGATGGAGAAATGTGACACACATTACCTGAAGTCAGGGGACTGTTGTTAACATCAACAATGATGAGTCTTATTGGTAGTATGTACTCTTGGATACCACTTTACTGTTGTAGCTTCCTACCAGAAAACACATTAATTTAGTGTAATTATGAGAAAAATATGAGACAAATCCCAATTAGTGACAATCTGTTAAATATTTGACCGGGATTTAAGATTGTCAAAATAAGAAAAGTCGCAAACAAAAAGAGCTTAAGGAGACACATCTACTAAATGTGATGTGGTGTCCTAGATGGGCTCCTGAAACAAAGGAAGGATAATTTTAAAAAGAAAGGAAATTTTAATAAAAATGGACATTAATTCATAAAATTGTGTCATTATTGTTCATTAATATTGACCAATGTACCATAGACATGTGAGATGTTAAGAAGAGGGAAGTACAGTATGGGGTGTAAAGGAACTCTATACAATTTTTCTTTTTCTTAACAGCTTTATTGATCTATAATCCAAATACTACATGATTCAACAATTTAAATTATGTAATTAGTGATTATTAGTTTATTCACAAATATGTGCAACCATAATTAATAGTTTTAGAATATTCCCATCACCTCAAAGAGAACTTTTACCCTAAACTATCACCCACTATGCTCCCATCTGTCCCCACTTCATAAGCAATCACTCCTCTGCAGTTTCCATCTATATATTTTTCCTATTTTGAATATTTCATTTGAAAAAAATAATGGAAAATATGGTCCGGGATATTTCATTTGAGTGAAACAATAGAACGTAGGGTCACCGTGACTGACTTCTTACACTTTGAATAATGTTTTCATGGTTCATTCATGTTGTAGCTTGTATGCATATATCATTTCTGTTTGTGGTTCAAAATATTCTAGTGTACAGGGGCCTTCTGGGTGGCGCTGCGGGTGGAGCGCCACACTGCGAAGCTGTCCTCAGCCTCCACAGTGCTGGTTTGATTCCCCACATGCCAGGGAGCTACCTACATGGCATGGCAGACCTCTCCTGCCTCGCCCACTGCTCCCCTAAGCAGTGTCTTCGGTCCATCTGCCTGTTCTGCCTCCTGCACTGTCTCTGGTGAATTCTCTCACCCTTCTGCACTTCTGGCCTGTACCCCAGTTCATGTATAATAAATAAATAAATCTTTAATAAAACAAACAAAAATACTCCAGTGTACATATCCATATTTTCATCCATAGATAAGTTGTTAGACATTTCAGTTGTTTTCACCTTTAGGTTATCATAATGAGATTCCTATACACATTCGCATGCTGCTGTTTGAATGAACATAATTTTCAATTAGTTGTCTAGTTTGTTTTCTTCCTCCCAGTCTCTTTACTGCCTATTCTGATAACCACATCAGAAAGTATGTTTTTTATTAGGTAAATAAAGCATATATTAATAGACCACTATATCACAGTCTCAAATATTTTTATACCTTGGACAATATTTGGGAAGATTAACTTACATGATGGCATGTGTAACTTTTATATTGTAATAAATAAATGCAAGGTGACATATAATTGTCTGTCTTCTCTGTAAACAGGATCTGAGAAACCCCACAGATGCATGATTGACTAGATAGCTGTAGCCAAATGAGATTCATAAATTTTAAAGTAGAACTTTATAAGTATCTGTCACATTTACATCCTTCTACTGTTATCCTAATTATAAGTATTTGAAATATATTGTATCATCTGATTCATATTTCCTTCAGAAATGTTAGTTTCCTTCTTTATAATTCTGTGACATATTGCTATACAACTTAGAACAATTTTGATGAAAATGTTAAAAATGTACAAGTAGCTCTCCTCTTCCTCTTTTTTCAAATATCACTGAAATGTAATAATGCCTGCTAGTCAAAAAGATCCCATATAGTATTGTAGCAGTTCAGAGTCTTATAAGTGACAAGTCTTTAAAAAAAAAAAAAAGGATTTATTTTATTTATTTATGCATACAAGAGCTGGGGTGTTGTGAGAGGTGCAGGGGATTCACCAGAGACAAAATGGGGAGCAAACAGGAAGATCCACTGAAATACAATGCTGAAGGGAGCAGTAGGGGAGACAGGAGATTCTGCTGCACCACATGGGTTAGCTCCCTAGTTAGGGGAGCTACAGTTACTGCGGATAGCTTCCTAGTGCTGAGATTTAACCCCTGTGCCACCAGCGAGGCCCGACAGCAACCTTTATTGCTTCAATAAATATTCCAATTAACCTTGATGTCTAAACTTCAACTAAAATTGTGTCCAAACAGCCTTAACAAGTGGAGTTTTGCCTCCTTATGACTACATAGTCTTGGAAATAAGCTGAAAGGCACAATTTCTTAAGTTTCTTTAACTTTAGTAGGCATTTCCTAGTATTTCATATATTCCAGGAATCAGTTAATCATTAACTTCATATACGCTCTCCAATCTGTGTAACTGAATGATTATATAATTACAAGTATAACAACAAATTAAAGATTTTTTTTATTTAGTAAAAAAGGCAACATTTTTTTATTCCCACCACCAAAGCACCCCTGATCAATCACCTTGTGCTCTTTGCTCCCCTGGTTTAACCGCTCTGCCTCCTCCTCCCTTACTGTATACCTTAGATCTATGGTCAGATTGCAAGTTTTGTCTTTTTTCTGACCCAATATCTACATCAATATCCCATATATATTTGAATTAAATATAAAGTAATTTAGATCAAGGAAATTTAGATTGAAAATTTTGTTATAGGCACAATTGTTGTTTAGCACATTTCTTAACAGACGGTATACACCCAAGATGAGAATATTTTCTCTCACTTTTTGCTGAATATATTTCTTTTTATATTTGTTTGAAAAGGAAAAAAATTGCTATCCTATCTTCTACTTCTCAATCTTGAGCTCATTTTTGGCTTTTCTTATACCTGCCATGCAATAGCAGTTAGCTACTTTAATCCACTAATTCATCTTTTATTTATTCATAGCACATATGAAACATCTGTTATGCAGCAGACACTAAGATTTATTAGTTAGACCACTTTTGAAATCATGGAAATGAAGGTTCATAACACAGACTGATGCCCTTGATGCTCCCAGGAGCTTCTCCTGCTCTTTACCATTTTAAGGTAAATAAAAAGGAGTCAGTTATTGAACCCTATACTTGGGAGGGGGGCTTATATATTTCAGTACATATGTAACAATCTTGAAGGTTTGTTTTAACTTTCTTGTTTATATTTTCTAACTTACAACCACAAAATATTTTTGAAAGCATACGATACTTTCAAAATCTTTGAACTGCTCCATTTTTTTTTAATTTTTCTAAAATTATCTTCATTCCTATCTTTTTTCCTCACCTGTTTTTCTCCCCACACCCAAGGATAACTCAGAATTCAGTTGTTGTTTTTTGGGGGGATGGTTGCACAATTGAAGAAGTTATTAATTTTTCATAACTACATAATTTACATAACAATATAACTTTGGGGGTGCCACTTCACACTTCTATATGTGCACATGCTTCACTCCCTGTCCACCAAAACTGAAGAGGCCTCTAAAGATATGACTATGAACTAAATTACTCAACCACTTTGTGATCTAAAGTACGAGAAAGAAACAAAGACAACTAGAAGTATAAGAAATAAAATGAATTTACTAAAGACAGGAAAAAGACAAGACTCTAAATTGATTCTCATTTACTATGAAATTCTCACTTACTATGAAATTCAAGAGACAAGACCCTTTGAAACCCACTTTGAATGAAACCAAGTCCATCTTATCTCTAACTGCTAGGTTGAGAATTCTGGGTGGGTTGCTAAATGCAAAATGGCTTCTTGACTTTATGGAGGTGTGTCTATAACACTGACACAAATAATAAATGAGGAAGACTCAGTTACACTCACTTTATTTAACAACTACTCTCATTGGATGTAATCCAAACAAGTCAAATTTATTCAATTTAGTACCTTGTAAAGTAATTATAAGGTAAGTACTTTAAATGCATAAAGTAGTATGTGTTATAAGGTAAGAAAACTGATAGTTTAAATATGATAATAGTTTCCTATAATGTTGGTTTTGCTATTAGAAGAAAAAGAAGTTCTTACGTTGGAGCAACATCCGGATGTATACAGATTCCCTAACTTTTCACTTTGTAATGAAATTTCTCATATTCTTTCCTAAATTCCTAAAAATAAGAACCGAGAATGAATTACCTCTGTGTGCACAGCACTCTATTTTAGCATCATCACATGGCAATATTCATTAGCCCATGACAAGAAGAATATCTTCCCTTTCTCTTTAGAAATGACAATCACAAATTGATGGATTCTCACTATATTTGTTCGCTGATGCTAGCTAATTATTAACTCTGCAGGAAAATTAAATTTTAATTTTAATGTCATTATAACTAGGATCTGCCCCAGCATTATAAAATATAAAGGTTTAAGTTACTTTGCTAAGTTGGCTACCTGTTCAAATGTTACAAATATACAGTCTCTCTAGCCTGTTATGTGTCCATCTCTCTTTTTTTTTTTTTTGATATACTGTATCATAGTCATTACATTAATGTGGTTTGAAACAGCCCCTCTTTAAGGACTGGTATGTCTGCTGAACACAGTTAAAACTGAAAATGTCATCCAATCTCTCAAAATTAATTTATATTTTCCAAACTCATCTAATTACATAGAAGTGCCACTTAGGGATTAAAATTTCTTGGAAGGAAATACCCCCAAATTGGAATATAAAAAATATAGTAAACTTGGCTGTAATTAACATTTAATATATATAACACATGCTCATAATAAACTTTTAAAAAGATGCGCTATGAATTTCTTTTACCTAATAGTCATAAAGAAGACAAGTAGGCTAGTTGAATACTTTGAATAGCACTTTAACTATTTTTATAAAAACAATCATTGTATCTTGTCAAATGTATTGTTTTATCATTAAAAATTTCCTATATTTCACTGAACAAGAGGGAAAAGATTATAGGCACCAACCTCAGTTTTATTAATGCATTTATTTAGACATGGAGTGTAATTGTAAATAGGATTCTAGTTCAAAGACAGTTTCTTTATGACACTTCTAATATTTACCATGTTTAAAATTTATTACATGTAAACTATTCATAGAGGACTCATTGGCCAATATAGAAAAAATAGGAGACAAATCCTTTGCTTTCACGTAGCTTGTAATTTAGAAGAGTTTTTGTCTTTGTGGATTAAAAAAAAATTAGCAATGTTTGTTTTGAAAACAGATCCCTACCCAAAATTTCTTTTATTTTCTAGAGAGTGAACCATGCTAAAATATACTGAGTAGATCTCCACAGATTAAGGGAAGGATAATAGAAGGATAAAGATTTTTTGTTAGATTCAAATATTAATTTTTTAATCCACAAATGTTTATTTAAAGTCTGCCAGGTGTCAGTTTTCTTTACATTGGAGATGTGTTCATGAACAAGGCAGACATGAATTTGCCCTTACTGAATTTGGAGTAATAAGCTGTCATAAATGAAGTGATAAAGAAACACATGTTGCTATGAGATCACCTACTCAAGGTAAATTTTCAAAGCCAGATAATGGAGAAAACTTTTCAGTAATAGTAATAAAATTATACTATAAAATATAGTAATAAAGATTATAATAGTTAAATTGCTTTAGCATATTGAAAAACTTTTTGTACTTTGTAGATGTTAAAGGAAAAATTATCTTGACAATCAAAGGATGAAAAGGCAGACATTATTCCTGGGGCCTACATGGATTTTTTAGCAAGGGAGATGGCACTCAACTCTGAATACTACAAGAATATTTATAACAAGGAGTAAGGACGGGGGTCAGCAGATAGAAAATCACTAAGATATCACAACAGGGAAAAGGGAATTCTCCTAAACTATCTTAACAAATTTTGCTGAAGCAGGCCACAAAGTAGGATAGTAGTAAAGGTAGGGAATGAAGAATTTGGTCATATATTAAAGACAAGGATTTTTCAATAATTTGACCCCATAGAAGTCTTGCTAACATTGGACTAAATTGGCCATGGACACAGCCAAAGGACACAGCCAAAAGGAGGACTCAGAGGAGCTAAAATTTCATTAAAGGACAGAATGTATGTCATAAGTATTAAAGGCTTTCAGTTCTAACACTTAAGGTAGGCACTATTTTTTTTAATACATATTTATTTTATGCACAGAACTGGGTACAGGCCAGAGGTGCGGGATGGTGAGAGGAGTCACCAGAGACAGAGTGGGGCACAGAACAAGAGGACTGACTGAAATACACTGCTGAGGGGTGGAATGGGTGAGACAGGAGAGGTCTGCTGTGCCATGTGAGCAGCTCCCTGGCTGGCTGGTGTTTGAACCTGCACTGCAGAGGCTGCGGATAGCTTCACAGTGCTGGGCTAAACCCCCTGAGCCACCAGGAAGTCCACTATTAATAGTCCACTATTAAGGTAGGCACTATTAATGTCATAATTTTACTGACAAGGCAACCAGGAACATCTAGGTTTAGTTCATTGCTGAAGATCTCAAGGCCTCACATAACCAGGGCTCAAGTCCTAACTGTCCCTACAAAGTCCACACTTTACCCCTCTAGTCTATGGACTTTTTTTTTCCAGTCAGAGGGATGTCATGCACAACCCATTCAAAGGGAAGAAGAGTCTGTTAGCTGATGCCACATTTTACATATTTTATGGTTTATCTGGGATTCATTTTATAATTGTTTTTTGTTAATTTTACTCTTTACATACATATACACACATATGTATATGTACTTGCACCAACATATTATATGTCTTGTAACATTTTATTATTATAGAATGTAATATCCTATATCCACTATCTTTAGAAAACAACTAAAAAGTTTGCAAAGTATTTATTTCATAAATATACCTTAGTTTTAATAGCCATTTTACTATAATACAATGTGGCAATAAGCATTTCCAATTCTCCACTTCATATTATTTCAAATTTAATAGCATTCATTTTTTAAATGTCATTCCTAAAATTAAGGTTATTCCCTAAGACTGAGTATAAATAGAAATTACTGTGACATATTTGCCCTATTTTTAAAAAAGTTTGTAACAATTTAATTCTCTCATTGTATAGCAGGGCCAATTTATTTGAACATTTTATTTTTAACCAGTTTAGTTTCCTTTAAATATCTGATTTAATTGGCAAAATGTCATGTATATATTGCTGAATTTCAATTATGTTATTTTAGTGTATTAGAGCTTGTTTCTATTTGCTATTTCATCAATCTATATTCCCTTTTCTGTGAACTCTCACTGTCCTTGTCCCATTTTTATATAAGAGATTTTGCTTTGGGGTCACACAAAACACATGCTACTATGTTTGAGGGGGATATGACAGCATTGTTTCTCATCGTAGAGGAGGGAATGTAAGGTAATCATGGCAGAAAGTTCAGAGTATTGTTTATGAGATCTTGCAACTCTAATATAACTCTATATAAAGTAACTTTAAAACTTCATAGAAAACGTCTAATACTCCATCATAACTCAAGGATGTTTTTGCATTTAACTTAGAGAGTAATACAGTGTCTATCTCAGGAGAGCATGAAGACTTTGATTCTAAATGTTGGTGAAGCACAATGTAAGCATCAGGGTGTGATGAAGGATGAGGATCAACAGGTAAGTAGATACCATAGGGTGAAAGGCAGGGGGCTTTCCACCTTAAAGCATACTCATCTATTTTATCAATTTTCATTCTGTTTCCATTTTAACTACCAAACTTACTGGAAATACTTTCTTAGTTGTTTGCTTTTATGTATAACATGGGGCATGCTGACATCTTTCTTGTGATCAAATATGCTTAATTTTTCTCTATCATTCCTTATATTTTCTTCTGTTACATTTTAAAAGGACAGGTTTAATAGGAAAAGGAGAAAATAAAAACAATGCACCTGCATATACCCAGGTGAGCCTGGGTGAGATGAGAGCTACCCATTTCTTACATTTTTCAGATTTAGTCAACATAGTTTTTGAAAGTAAATAGATGAGCCCATCCTATATTTATGTATTTAGGAATGAACTCACCATATGTTAAAATACAAAGAAAAGTATTTTCATTGAAGATCAAAATAATTGATTGAATTTAATAGCAATGATTATATTTTAGTAATAATATGTGACCATATCAGAATTGTAATTTCAAGAAATACCCATTGATTCCAACTATATATCATGAATATTCCATAAGCTATTGGAAATGAAATTTTCTAAGACTTCACAAGTAGTTTGGAAATCCTGTATAAATTGAAAGGTCTGCATGTGGAGGTGCAGCTCAATTGGTGTTATAACCAGCCCTTTCACAAGTGGAATTAGCTTCATGACATGGGAGACTGGAGGGCATCCACAGCACCAGGCCATTTGAAGTTGTTTTTGCTGCCACCAATTCACATTGTAAGAAATACTTCATAGTATAATTCTTTCATCTATATCTAAGATGTCTTTGACACAAAGCAGAAAAAAATAATTCAAGGGTCATTTAGACAATTATCCACTTGTATTATTTGCTATTAGAGATTATTACAGTACTTACTGGGAAATTTCAAAAACATGTGATATTCTTAACACTAAATACTAAGAAGTATAAAAATATAGATATTATATTTCAAGTGAAAATAATTTATTCTAGAAAAACCTCATACTTTCAATGATCTCATTCATGAATACACTTTCATTCAATTTTAACAGCTAATGACATTTGGTTGCATAAGTTAGAGAGGGTACAGGATATACTGATTTATGATGATCCTTATTTTTAAGACTATGCATTTTTAAGACTTTTTAAGTAAATGAAATGAAACTTGTATACCATCACCAAAACTTCAGTAGTTCATGCTTTCTATTTTTTGCTATTTTGGCATCTAACACTTTACATATATGGCTTGTAATATTATAAATATTTCAAAAAGTACATATTATTATTGATATCACTTTCTATAAAAGAAAATTAAAGCACAGTCGTATTATAGAACTATTTCAATGTTACAAATATTCTAGGATTCAGAGTCAGGACAAAGATCTAGTCGCCTGCCTTTTAGCTGTCAGGATACACACAAACAGCATGATAACTATGTTACACACAAAGTTATTTACTTCTTTTAACAATGTCATGCAATAACTTGTTATCTTTGTGTAACAAATCAAGTAACTGAAGCTTAGAACAATTAAATAACATGGTAAGCTGAACACAGACAGTTGACTGCACAGCAAGACCCACTCTAACTTGATTGTAATGCCTATGCCATCCTGTATCCAAACTCCCGTAAGAGAATTGCCCACCCCAAGAACTACAGTAATTATGATGCCTAAACATAATAAATTGAAAGGATAATTGAAGCCATTGAATCCTAATTTATCTAATTATTTTATTGCATCATAAAACTTTTACTAAAACAATAGTTATCTTTATGCTTTAGTTGTCATTTTTTTAACCATCAAATGGATATGATAATTATTAGACACTTATAGCCAAAGAGAAAATAAGTAGGAGGACAAAGGTTTACAATAATTTTGAAATAATTAAATACAAAATGATAATTACCCTTCCATGAACTAAGAACTATTTGAAATCAATATGAATTTTATCCTGTGAAATACATAGTTATAAAGCGGCTGCTAACAATTACATAAATCCCCAGGTCCTGGGGGAATTTTCTAATTTCTTTAGAATATGTTTTAATTTAATTTTTTAATTCTCTCTATATATCCATCTTAAAAGTTATGCATTCCATAATTAATTTGTTCTAACCAGGGGCAATTTTATTGTCATTCCATTATAGGCAGTGTAGACAGTAATGCTGTGATATACACTGCCCTGAAAAATTATTTTTTTTTAAATGTTAAGAAATTATCAACGGTGACCCTCTCCAACTTGAAGTTTTTAGGACTATGGGCATAGAGTCAAAAAGCATCTCAAATTGCCTCAATCTGGTGTCTATATTTATACCACTTTTCAGTGGCGTATTATCAAGACCACCTATTAATTTTGATTTAGGTGAGGCCTCTCTGCACCACTAGGTTTTTATCTGCCCTTGTCTTTCAGATGCTTGTTCATCAGTATCTCCTAAACACGAGGTTGTTTTTTAATTGATAATTTATGTTGCTCTATCTCAGTTGCCCTCACCTTTCCATCAGTCAGGGTCATTGCAATGTCAAAACATAAAACATCTCAATCAGTCAAGATCATTACAATAACTATACATATAGAAAACAGAGTCATGGCCAAGAATTACACATCTAACAGGACTGTTACTCTCTAATTAGTGACTATTCCCTCACATTGTCTTCTTTGATAGTTGCTAAAAGTAACATATAATAACAAATCTATCACAATTTATAAACAACTGTGAACCTACAGCATGCTCACATGTTCATCACATTACTGTCTTAGTCAACTCATGCTGCTATGACTAACTACTATAGACTGGATGCCTTAAACTACAAACATATGTTTTCTCACTTTTCTGGAGACTGGAATTCTGCCATCAAGTTAACAACATGGTGGATTTCCAATGAATAAGTCTCTTCTAGATCTGCAGGTAGCTGTCTGACTTCTTGCTTTGTGCCCACATAACCTCTTCTTTATGTGTACAGAGAGAAAGAACAGTATTCTACTATCTTTTCTCACAAAGGCTGCAGTCCTACTAGATTAGGACCCCATTTTTATTATGTAATTTTACCGTGTCATAAGCTCTATCTCCAAGACAGGTGCATTAGAGATAGGAGTTTAACATGAATTTTAGAGGAATACAGTTCAGTCCATATCAATTATCATGATAAATAAAATAATGATGAGTAATCATTTGTTTCTGTGCCCATCTCTGTATTGTTTAAATTTAATCCTTAAAATAATCCTATTTTATTGTTATAATCTATTTTGGAAAATGAAAATAAAATTAAAGAAATGTCAGTAACTTATCAAATTTAACTCAGTAACAGAATTAGAATATAAGTCCTGCAGTCAAATGCTGAGCCACTCTCTTATCTCTCCTACTATGTTGACTCATATTCCTTATATACTTTTGTATGCTTATTTGTAGGGTTTCAAAGACATAAGTTCTGCCTAAATGAGTATGAAGAAATGCAAACAGTGGGCCTCCCCGGTGGCGCAGCGGTTGAGCACTGGGTTGCGAAGCTGCCCGCAGCCTCTGCGGTGCCGGTTCGATCCCCGGCTGCTCCCCGGCCACTGGAGGAGGGTCCCACATGGCGCGCAGACCTCTCCTGCCGCCCGCTGCTCCCCTCAGCAGTGTACTTTGGTCCTTCTGCCTGCTCTGCTCCCCGCTCTGGCTCTGGTGAATTCTCTCACCCTCCCGGGCTTCTGACTGTACCCAGTGCATGTATAAACAAAACAAACAAGTAAATAAATAAATAAATAAAACATGCCTCTATTAAAAAAAAAAAAAAGAAAGAAATGCAAACAGCAATGAAAAATAATGTGTTGCTTTGTTAACTCCGATGGTATTAATCTAGATGTTTTTACATATATCCTACTTATTTTTTCCTCTACTTTTGGTCCTTTTTATTTTGTAAAAAGTGTTGCCCATGATAAAGGCTGGAAAGAACACAGGGCTAGCATACTCTGACAAGAAGAGGAAACTAATGCTTGGTGTAAACTACACAGATTTAAAACACTAAGTAGTCATCAGAATGTTTCCAGGATGATGTCACAGTGATGGGATTTGAGCAAACAATAGTCTAAATAATATTCACATAGTCTTGTCCTTTGTTTATTATCTCTGCAGCACAAAAGTTAGCATCCTAAAAAAAGTTTTTTGTTTTGTTTTGTTTTTTTTTTTTACTTTTTTAAACTCCGGGACACTGTAACTTACTAAATCTGTGTGTATGCCTGAACAAATTAATTAGCTTTTTGCGTATTTATGTATTTCTATAATTTCTTATTACATATACTGTGAGCATTGTAAGAGTAAATAATTCCTACAAATTCCTAATTTATGCCCATGGATTAATGTATTCACTAAATATTTCCAATATGTTCTCACTTTGAGGTTACAGCACTGATACAAAAACAAAAGTGAACAGTTTTGTTATTTCTTATTTGCTTATTTTCACTTTTTCTAATATCTTTATATTAAAGATTTTTGCACTTATTGACAAATCAATTTACCTTGATTAAGTAAAATAGGATAATTCTTATGTTATTTTATCAATATGTTAATAAACATCTATCTTACTAATGAAGATTTTTGCATGACCCAGCAAAAACAAAATGCTATAATTAGAATTTATATTATTCAAATAGATCATATCGAGGCAATAGCAGAAAAAAATAGAGCCTGGTTAAATAATATCTAAGCCAGTGCAGATAAGAGGTAAGAAAAAATAAAACTGATGTGTTTCATTATTTTTACTTTTCTTCCCTGTGTGACGTTAATAGCCCCATAGAATATGCTATTTTGACAATACTCAGAAAATTTCTTTAAAAGATGGTTTCTGAGAAGGTAAGCTAGGAGGTTTTAGAATAAATTATTTTATTATTTTCTTCTTGGAAAAACAATATTACAGCCAAAATTGATATACTCTTTCATTGAATCTCTTATAGAATGCTTTCTGAAGTAGCCTTTAGTTTATCATCCAGAACTGTACTCTGCCCTGCTCCCCTCTGTTTCTCCTTCAGCAGAGCACCACTTCTGTTCATAGATCTTCAACCAGAACAAAAGCTTAGCCTAAAATGGTTGGATATAATTCAGACAGTAGAAGCACAAAGTACTGTGAACTTTTAAAGCATTTTCACAACAAAAAATGCACATTTCAAATTGGAAATTTCTGTAAGATAAGATAAGTCCCATAGTGTTCTTTTATTGATGCACTATGCAATGCAATTTTTATACTCTCATATCTTCTGTAATAGAAATTATGACCTGGAGCTACACATAACACCAGTATTTGGAGCCATTACAGGCCTTTGTAAAGTGTATTATGCCTCAGTGATACATTCAGAAGAAATTCAAAAGCACATAAATCTAACTATTGCCCTTAAACTACACCTTTGGGTGAGATTTCAAGTTTTCAGAATCTGAATGTTCCTTAGCAGGTTAGAATTTTCAAACCATTGGCTATTCTTCAAATGAATATTTGACCTCTCCCTAGACAGGAACTGGAAATGATAAGAAAATAGCATAACGATGGAAAAGCTATTTTTATAATAAAGTCACCGTTGTAATAATAGAATGCATCATTTATACATATAAGCAGCATGCATAAGCATATACATACAGTCACAATCATGAAAACACACATATATAAAAACACTTTTTCACCTTTTCTCCCTTCCCTAATTTATTTTTCTAAGTATCGCCTTTTACCACTTTATCTATTAAACATGTATTAATTTGATTTCTATATCATTCACCAATGAATCTATACTGGCTGAGGTATAGTAAGAGTTAATATATATCTCTGAATAATGAGTGTTTATGTATACAGACTGTATGCTACTTTCCCTTATTCCACTGTACCATCTCTCAAACCACAAAACGCAAGGTCAGTAGCAATTTCTTTGGTTTTTAAGCATCTGTGCATTAACTACATGCTCAATATCTGTTTGGTACTTGTAAGGCTACAAATAAGAATAAGATAAGAAACTGTCAAATTTATGATTTGGGTGAAGTCTGTTATCTCGCCAGTTGTCAGATCACTATTATCACATTATTATGTAATGAACAGAATTTTCTTATCAGA
The DNA here is from genome assembly GCF_014898055.3 of Talpa occidentalis. Lineage (NCBI taxonomy): Eukaryota > Metazoa > Chordata > Mammalia > Eulipotyphla > Talpidae > Talpa > Talpa occidentalis. Next base: position 35,943,712 of record NW_023604861.1, on the reverse strand, counting down.
AGTGAAAAAAAAACAAAGTAACTCCCTAACCGATGTGTTTTTCTCAAGTACCTTCATAAACATGGGGAAATTATATAAATGAAAAAATAAAGTATTTTTAGTAAAAATACATGGAGAATAAAAGAATCATTTGGGCTGTGATTTGGTGATAACTGATGAATAATATCTTCATTTTTCAAAAGCAGAGTTTCTGAATTAGAAGGAAAATTTAAAAACCTTTATACTTTACATCAGTGTTTACATGTGATATGGAAATTATAGGTGTAAGTATAATTGGACTTGATGGATGCAAATGAAAGATGATTATCTATATTGATGAAATAGCTATAATAGTTAAAGACATTTTAAGGATTTTTCTATACTATCTACTATTCAATTATTTTTAGATTAATAATTTCCTTTTAATTATCTATGTATCACATTTCTCATCACCCAGATATATTTCCTTCCAGATATAATAATGGCATACAGTATAGTTTTAATTTTGGATTAAGATATGATTTACTTCTATGGCTTATGTTATAATTATGCTTAAATTTAAAGTTATGGTGGCATAATATGCCATATGAATTGTAAATATTTGACTGCTTTTCATAGAAAATTTTGAAAAACAGGTATTGCTTAATAATCTATATATAGTAAATTATATGATTACAAAACATAAACTTATTCAATTAAAGTAGATGTTATAATTTCCCATAATTCAATAATAAAATTTATTAGAAAAACATTTTCCTTTCACTTTGCCTTGCATATGTTTTGAAGTAATTATTTTAGTAGCATAGTATTTCAATTAAATTTATTTTAAAAATAAGGAAAATAATTCAATAATATTATTCTGAAATATTTTAAGTGAATAATAATAAAAATAGTCAATTTCTAAAAACATGACTGACTGGAATTTGATATTGATAAAATGAAAAATAAATGCTCCCTAAATAGTAGAGGTTCAGAAAGAATCCAAGAAATTCATTTGAAAATAAATCAGAAACATAGAGCTTCCATATGATCCAGCAATTCCACTCCTAGGTATTTACCCAAAGGACACAGAAACATCAATTCCAAAGAGCACCTGCACCCCTATGTTTATAGCAGCACTGTTTACAATAGCTAAGCTTTGGAAACAACCCAAATGCCCAAAAATAGATGACTGGATCAAGAAGATGTGGTACATATATACCATGGAATATTACTCAGCATTCAAAAAAGATAAACACATGCAATTTGCAGCAACATGGATGGCACTGGAAGGGATCATGCTCAGCGAAATAAGCCAAAAAGAAAAAGAAAAATACCGGATGGTCTCACTCATAGCAGGAATCTAGAAAACTTAAATAAGGGACCAGGAAAATGAATATAAGAAAGTGAAAATCAAAATCAACAAAAAAACTATGAACCAGAGACACTTTTTGGGGGGTGGGGGGGCGGGAGGGGAAGGATTGGGGTCAGAATGGGGCGTTTGCAATTGTATGGGGGAATATAAAAATAAAATTTAATATTAAAAAAAAAAAAATTAATTACTTAAAAAAGACAACTTTTCCATAATACTTTGTGGCAGTGCTATTAAAGAGAACTTTAGTAAGCTAAAAAAAAAAAAAAAAAAAAAAAAAAGAAAATAAATCAGAAACATACATTATTTTTAAGACATAATTTTCATACCAGGTTTATTTATATTTTAAGCATATCATTAAAAATAGTATAGGGCCTCCCTGGTGGCACAAGGGGTTAAGACACAACCTATGAAGCAATCCGTAGCCTTTGCAGCATGAGTTCGATCCCCGCTGGCCAGAGAGAAACCCACATGGCGAAACAGACCTCTCCTGTCTCACCCGCTGCTCCCCTCAGCAGTGTATTTCAATCAATCCGCCTCTTCTGTTCCCCACTTTGTCTCTGGTGAATCCTTTCACACCCCACATCTCTGGCCTGTACCCCAGTTCTTTGTAGAAATGAATAAATCTTTAAAAAATATTAGTATAAAATTTATTTTTTTATCATCAACAAAAGGAACACAGTGATCACTACCTGTTAATAGACTACTTCAAGTACAGAGATCACTATGGAAAATTATTTCCATATTCTTTTATAAGGCTTCAAAAGGCTCAATGAGCATGAAATAATATTTTTTGAATAAATTATAACAAAATAGCACAATGTTTTGTTTGATGTATTGCAGGACACATCAAAAACCATTAAAAATAGTCTTTCTACTTTTAAAAATCCTTTATCACAAGAGTATAATTATCCTTAACAATGAGGAGTTTAAAAAGAATAATACAGTCTTAGGGACCTGCCTGGTGGCCTAAGGCTTAAGTCATAGCTCTGTCACCTCTATGGTCTGAGTTTGATCCTGGCCAGTGAGCCAACTCTCATGTGACGCTGCAGATCTCTCCTGTCTTGCTTACTTTATTTCAGTATAATCTGCCTGTTCTGCTCCCCACTTTGTCTCTGGTGAATCCTCTCACCACCCCATCTCCCGCACACTGGCCTACACCCCAGTTCTTCTATGCAAAAAAAAAGCCCACAAAAACACAGACTTAAAGATACAGATTTTTGTATTTTCATTACCAAACAATTCCAAATACTTTTAGTTTGAAAAAAATATTTAAGAAAAAATATTTGAGTGGAAAACCCATTTCAGAGATTAAGAATACCAGTACATTTTTAAGAATTATTTATACAACTCTTACAAATAGCCTTCTAAAATGTATTATTCAATCAGGTACTCAAATGTATTAATGTAGTATTTATGTGATATATTTCCTTAATTTTTATCATTTTAATTTTTATTAAAATATAATACTTGATAAGTCTCAGAGGTACAGCATTGTAATTCAGGTTTTTTTTCCTATTTTCTGTTAGGTGCAGTGTATGTTTTTTATATTTATGCTTTAATATACTTGCATTTTATTTTTGTTTTATTTGCAAGCTGTTCTTTATTCAAATGTGTTTTCCCTTTTTTATTTCAATAAGGAGAGTTCTTTCATGTGTAAAGAGCTAGTACTACCATGTATTTAAAAGGAGAAAAATTTGGCACAGAACAGGAGGCAAAGAGGAAGGTTAGTATGTCACCACCAGCCTGGTGAATCTCTGATTCCATTTTCCATCTAAGGTAAGTTTCCCGCAAATCATGTAGAAATAAGTTGTACATTACACCTTTAGTCATCATCTGCCCTTTTAAATTTTTGGTCTACATGAAGAGAGAAAAGGCCAAAATAAAAATAAAAGTGAGCAATATACAAGTCTCAGGAGCAGCAACAAAAACAATTCCAATCCCTTTTTATTATGTAAGGCATGAGGTCAAAATGGATCAAAGACTTGAATTATAAGCCTAGATACATAGAAGTAAATTTCAGTGACACATTCCTGGATGCTAGACTCAGAGGTGTATTTGAGACTCAATCCACTAGCAAGAGAAATATAAGACCACATAGGACATCAAATTAAATAGCTTTTGTACAGTGAAGGAAACCATAACAATACACAAAGGTGGTCTGTCTACTGAAGATATTTGCATACCACACATCCAACAAGGGGTTCATTTCCTATATTTTAAAGAACTTACACAATTCAGCAACAGAAAAACAACCCAAAAAACAGGCGAAAGAACCAATGTACAATGTTTAACTCTTTCTTGGAGGTGTGGTTTAATAGTTAGTCTTTAGCATGTTTGGCTAACATATTTCTCTCTGTGTCTCTGTCTTTCTGTCTCTTATTCTGTGTTCTGTGTGTGTCTCTTCTCTTCATGGGCAGGCATGTTGAATTTGTCACGATAGGTGGCTGCTGCATCTATTCAGTGTGTCTCCTAATCATCCTCTTATTTTCTTCCTTCAAAAGAAATGGGTTTCTTACAGCTGAGTTATAAAGCATTCAAAATATCATAAATACAAGGCATTCTTTGCCCTTGGAAAAGTGGAAGGACTTAGCAGATGCGTCTGGGATAAAAAGCTTGTCTTCAAAATTCTAAGTGTTCCTTACAACAGATCTCATAGAGTTATGTATTGCATTATAATGTACTTCCCCAGGAGAAGTGAAATTCATAAAAGCAGTTATCTGGAGGGTGGCTTCTGCTTCCTCAGAAACTTACTTGTATGATACTAGAATGTAAGCTACAAGAATGACTTTCAAGTACTGTTTCTCTTTGCTATTTAATAGTTTATAATAAAAAGAAAAATGCTTAGCATCTGCTTTACATTAATATTCAGGGAATCCAATGTAGCATTCATGATATATCAGATACTTATTTTCTACTATGGGCGAGATCTTCTTCTATATTATGACATAAAAGTTTGTCATGCTAAGCATTGTGACCAAGAAGCTTATAATCTAGTTGAAACTTAAGTTAAAATGCAAGGTGTTAACATGAAATAAGTAATATTATAATGTTAAATGTTTAGTGTACAGCTACATAAGCATGTGTTTATTAAATTTTATCTGTAATTGGTCTAGTATTGGCTGTACATTAGTTCCTTCCACAGCACACCCTATATCAAAATATGAGTTTTAGAAAAATTTGTGACTCTATTATCCCCACTTCCAAGTTTTAATTCTTCTAGTCTCATTTTCACCCATTAATTTTATTGCACTTTACTAATGTACAAGTCAATTCTTCTAGCTATGTATCAGAACAAGGACTAGCTAAACATATAAAAGGCCCCTTATAACAGCTTTTGTCTCTGCTGAACGAGAATTGATTTCAACAAATTACAAATATCTTTAAAATAATTCATATAAGATCATAAGTCTTTAATGATAATAATCTTTCCTTAGCAGATTTGTACTCTTTGATATTTATATGTTTTTGGAAATCATTTAAATATATTCTCCATGAATTATTATACATACATTACATACTCATTATAATTCAGAAGAAATGCTAATATGTTCTCTAGCCAACAGGTCAAGATTGACATCAAGAAAAAAAATATCCAACTACACATTCTCCTCTCTTTTCCACTAAAACATAATAATTTTGACCAATGTTAGTTCTCCATCATGAATATGAATGTTCCTTTCATCCCAGCTCTGCCCTGTTGAAGCTTTAATTTTTGTAATTTGCCTAAATGAAATACTGTTTTCAGTGCCAAATGCGAATCTTTTCTTGTTAAACTTTTTCTTAATTTCCTCAGCTTTCCATTCACGAAACATTTTGGAACACGTATGTGTATAACTCTAGTGTTAAATGTTGCAAATCTTATTTGTTGTTTTTTCTTACAAATACTTATTTTATGAAGTAATGTATTTTGGATTTTAAGGAATGTTCTATTTTTGGTAAATCAAATAACTATTCAGAACTTATAACTATGAACATTTTCTTAAAATCTCATCAAGAAAATACCCAGGGGCCTCCCTGGTAGCCTACGGGTTAAGTCTCAGCACTATCGCCCATACAGCCAGAGTTCAATCCTGCCAGGGAGGTGACCCACATATGGCGTAGCAGACCTCTCCTGTCTTGCCCGCTTCTCCCCATAGGAGTGTATTTCAGTAGACCTTCCTGTTCTGCTCCCCACTCTGTCTCTGGTGAATCCTCTCACCATCCACACCTTTGGCCAACACTCCAATACTACACAAAAATTAAAAAAAAAAAATAACCAGTGGAACTACTCAAAAAAGAGTAGTAAAGAGGCCAACATACATGACTTAGGTTTGGAAAGTATAATTTCTTTTCAAAGGTGAAAAAAAAATGTAAGTGAAGAACAAGATAAATAATTCCAGTGATCTGAATAATATCTGTGGAAAAATAACAGTGAAACAGTGATGATTATATAGTCTATGATGAATTTAGGAAAACATAAAATTATTTAAAATGTCCCATTGTTTGTTAAAAAAATTATTGCGTATGCCCCAGTTTGCATTGAATAAATCATTAATTGTAGAGGATGGATTCACAGTAATTTAAAAGAATTGTTACAGGTTATAGTGCAATGTTTCTTGATTCCCAGCTTCAATAAATAAGTTGAAAATTTGATGCCACTGACATACATATTAGAGTCACAGGAAGGAAAGATGATGATTTGGGGATATATTGAGCTAGAAATACCCATTTTGGATACTGGTAGAACCTGAACTGAAATAATACTTGAGAACTAAAGGTCATAGAGGAATCTTATCAGAGTTAATTCATCATTATATGGCATTTCTGTGATACTTATATTTACTTAAATTCAAAGTTATAATATCCAGGTTTATTAAGTGATGCAAGCTCAGGATGGAACCCAGACAAATAGAGAAATATGTATAAGTAGAGAAGAAACGCAGTATGATGAAGACCAGCTAGAAATGGTCTTCTACATTGATAGTCATTGAGAGTCAAATAGGTAATGTAATAATACTATAACTGAGAAGGGGGTTTCTAAAAGAAGGAAATCCTTAACAATCTGAAGAAACACAGCAAGAAGCCCATCAAGGTTAAGCTGAAGCATATCTATTCAGTTTGCAATAACTATGTATTAGTTTTATTATGAGCAATTAAAAACAGTGTGGGAAAATAAGTCAGATGTCATTAAAGGACTCAGTCGGAGATGACAGTATCAATAGAAATAGGGACTAGCTCCTTCAAAGCATACATCTGATAAGAAACTAGATAATAGCAATGTCCATGAATAAAGGAAGAATCAAAAGGAATTTGTGCTGTTATCTTTGTCTGACTCCCCTTCTGAAATATAAACTCCTTGAAACATGAACTCCTTGAATTAATACATTGTATTCATTTTATATCCTGTGCATCTATCAAAATATTTGTTATATAGTAATTCAGTAAATATGTATTCAACAGATTTGCATGAATCATCAACACTAATGTTGTGGAAGCCAATCAGGAGAAAGAGACCCCCACTGCCTGCCTTTTGACTGGAGGTAGGCCTGGGCTTGTGAGAATTCTCACCTTCCTCTTTAGAATGTGTGTCCCCTTTGCTTTCCCTGCTTTCAGAAGCTACTACAGAGACACAATCTTGAGGAAGTACCTTGTAATATGTAATGTATTTTTGAAATCATCTGAATTCTGGATTGTACTTGTAACCAGAGACAGCTAAGTCCTCTATACAGTTTTTAAGATTTGGTGGGGATCAAGGGAGGAAGGTGTGGAAAATTACTTGTCTTGTGGCTGCCCGGGACAAGTCTTGTAAGGGTTGTGAAATAGCTAATTAAGCAATATAAATACCTCTTAAAAAGCAAAATATCACATATGTTTAAGTCACAATAGAGTTCTTTCATAAATCCATTTTTTATATTATCTGACAAGTAACAGACATGTAAAATTTAAGAGAAATTTTACCAACAAAGTGATTCTTCAGTTTTTTAAATTTACTGTGAATTCTTCCAGAATTCTCTTACCCACATAGATTCAGGTGAGGATATTACTTTCTAATTGACATAAGAAATACTTGATTAGCTTCATCTAAGTAATAGGGCTCTAAATTTGAAAGTATATTTTATCCTTTATCACCCTCTACCTCTTAATCCAGGTGAATAGCATTTATCTAACTCACAATGTCACCAAATTCAGAAACCTGGCTATTTAGCTAATTCCTTTACTTCCCTCTCCCGATGTTTTGCAAATTCATGTTATTACTCTGTGTATATACAGATCTGTGCTTTCCATCCTCTGTGCTTGTGTTGCAAAAGTCTGTGAATTTCTCGCCTGCAACATAGTGTCTGGAGAGCACAAGCTGTTCTCTTTTCAATCTATCCTTCACGATACCAAGATAACCTTTTTAAAATACAACTATGACCATGCAACTTCCATACTCTAATCTTTCCACTGAGCCACAGGATAAAGCTCAAACTTAAATTCCCTCTTTCCTTTCTTTCTTACTAATTCTGGCCAAATCCTCTTCCTTATTTGTGTCTTAGCTCAAATGTCACTTCATCAGAATAGACTTCCTTGCCATGCCTTAATTTAAATCCATTTTTTTATTAATTCTTCATCCTAGTTTTTATGATATTTTAATTATACATTTATTTGTAAATTTAATTATTTAATAACACTCAATACTCTTTTAACCTGATTGAAAATGCCATGCCTTTAAGGACATTTTCTATTTTTTTCTCCATAAAACTGGCACAGTGATTGAATGAATGATTGCCACTCTAGGCTGTTCTATATTGTGTCATGCTAGCTCCATCACACTAATGCTAATCTCCCCAGTCCACCCACCAAACCATTGTCATAGTCTGAATTTGTCAAGCTATTTAACAGCTATTTAATGTTTTTGCTCAGGAGCCTCATTCTATTTTCCCTCAAATGTCCTCACTACTTACATGGTAATTCTGCCAAAACCTATAAATGTTTCACAAACCAATTAAAAATCCATTCTTTATTTAAATCACTTGACCCTTCTACCTCCACTGTCCCATAGTTAGAATGGGTGGTGTGTGTGTTTTGCATTCACTCTGCCCTGAGCATATTTGTTTTGTAGCTTGTATCATTCAGAGTTCAGACTGGACATAGAAATCACCACAGTTTAGCAAAGATAATTTGAAATAAAGATTTGATAAAGACAAAGGAAAGAATTGGGGGGAAAGTGCACAAAGATAATTCCTTAGTTTGGCAATAGCAGGAAGCAGTTACATCCTTAAAGGCTGAAAAAACAAAAAAGGTTAAATTTTTTAAATAATAAAACACTTTAAGGAGGGGCCCTTCTAGCCTGAAACTAAAGTGCCTCTGCATACATTCTATAGTTCTGGTTTCAGAAGTTTTGTGAAAAGAACTACTAATGGAACAAAATCCCACAGCCAGGAGGGAAAAATGCTCTGCTAAGGTTAGGCTGTCAGGTACAGTAAACAATAATAATAATAATAAAAAGAAGGTATATTCTTTCTCTCAGCCTCTAATCTCAGTCTATCATCCCCTACTGGCAGAGACTGTACAGGGAGTTATCTGGCCAAGGAAAATGTGGTTGCAGTGTCCAAAAATATAGCAAAGTGTGTTTAAAGGACACGGGCAATACTCTAATAATTACTGGCACATACCTCCAGATGCTTTACTGTAGTTCTGTCTATGACCTTTTCTTCATCCACTTATTCAACAAATATTTTTAAAGCTCACTGTATGTCAGATACAATGCTAAAGATTGCAACTAAAGTAATGAATAGTAATTAGAGTTCTTGCTCCCAGGGTGTTTATTTTCAGAATCATCTATTCCATTAAACTCTGAACTTTTAGTCTGAAAACAACATCTTTAAAATATATGTATTCCATATTTTAAAATACGGAATATTTTAAATATATCATATAATACAGCAGGCACCCAGATTGCAATAGCCCTAGTTTATTAGAACAATAGGTGTCAATTGAGAATTATTTTGCTCCCCCATCCCAGAGTAAGGGACATTTAGCAATGTATAGCACCATCAACAAACTGAAACCTGATGAACAAATCCTGCCCACCACCTGCCACTGTCAATAAAATTTTATCAGAATATAGTCACACTTTATGTGACTATCTTCATGGTCCACCAACAGAGGTGTATGATTGTGATAGAGACCAAAAGCCCATAAAGTCTAAAGTATTTACATTTGCCTTTTTTAGAGTTATTTGTCATCAACTAGAACAAAATAATCAAAACTTACTACCAACACTTAAAAAGATATGTAGATAACATTTTTTGTTACATATATATATTTGCACACAAATGCATGCTGCCAAAATTAAACAGAAGTCCCTTAATAATTTACTTTTAAAATTGAAATAAATTTTGTGTAAACAACCAACTGCATTCCCTAGAACATTAAACATTAATTTTTCAAAATCTTTTTAATTTCAAGGACATTTAAGGTAGGTATCATTGGTTCAAGTTTTACTTGTTTTTCAATTTCCTATATTAACTGGAATAAGTGAATTTACATAAACTTGGTAGATAAGAGACATAGTAGAACTTAGTATTTCTCAGAGTATTTTTCACTAGAGACCTAACATATACAACTTTACTTTAATCCCCTTTATGTGCCTTTTACTTTCTACAAGGGCAATATCTTTTTGTTTATTAATACATTGACAGTCATTTCACCAATACATACCATATTAGAAGACATATTTAGCAAGCTTTAAATATAATCCTTTTAGAACCAAAACTTCTCTATGAGCCAACTAATTTTTTGTATTTTCATAATTTGCCTAGATAGAAAAATCTAAGTAAGTTACAATATTTGTGCAAAAATAAAAATAAACTAAGACAGAAAAAAGTTACACACTACGTTGTCTTTTAATATGCATTAGTTTGATACATTCAGAGATAAAATATCATTCACTAAAAATATCTATTAACAATCACTGAATTTATAATTTATTTATAATTTATTGAAACGTACTAAATATTTATTTTTACTTAAATTTTCTCCTTTTAGATTTCTTTTTACTTATATCATTTCACAAAGCAAGTCTTTTTTTCTTTTCTTTTTTTTTAGAAACCAGTTAGATTTTTCTCTGTCCATGAAAGAAATATTTTCTCTTTCACAAGTTGTATGAAGTAAAAGTACATATCATCTTTGCCCTTTCAAACAAGAAAAGGGCAAAATCCTTCAAAGTATTTTTTTCCTAATTGAATGCATTTTTCTTTACAAGATAAAAATACAGTAAGCTAACATCACCTAAAACTGTAGTTTCTCTGTGGCATTGACAAAATCAACTCTCAGCTTCTGAATCATAACAATTTGCTTTCACTCATTCAACAAATAATTAGTGAGGATTACTACCTGTAAGGCATAGTTTAAGTTGTTCATGTTATATGTAATTGAAATGGTGAGATCTTTATCTTCAAGGTGTTTATAGTGTAATAAAGAGTCAAGGAAATTGAAAACATATGATTAATTCTGGCACAATGGTACAGGGTCGAAAAATTATAGTATAAATACAGATAGCTATTTTAAGATAGCAGAAGTAGAATTATAGAAGAAATATTAGATGCACTGTTAGAAATGAAGTTTATGAAAAATGTATCAAATATGACTGCATAACAAGTTGAAGTATGATTTTTACATGCATATAGCTAGGAACCATAAATATTACTCTTAACTAGGCTCACTAAGAAGAAAGAAAATATAAATAAGAAGAATCAGATATAAAAGGTAAAGTTAAAACTGATACTGTAGATATATGAAGGATTTTAAGAAAATACCATTAATGTCTTTGCTTAAATTAGACAAGATAGGAAAAGAAGACACATTTTTAGAATCTCATAGCATTCAAATATTGAACCAACCCAAAATAGGTAGTTTAAGCAGATCAGTCAGAAACACATAAATCAAAAGAGTAATCAAAAGTCTACGTAAGAACAAAACCCCAAAACTAGATGGCTCCTCTATGGCATTCTATTGAAACTTAAAAGAGGATATAATACCTATCCTTTTAAAATCTACAGAAAAATTGAAGATCAGGGAAAGCTCTAAAACATATATTACAAGACCAACATTACTCTGATCCCAACACCAAACATGGTCCACAGAGGAACAGAAAACCAGACTGATAACTAATGAACATGGATGCAAAATTCCTCAACAATGTCTTGGCAAACTGAATCCAGCAACATATTAAGGGAATCATTTATTACAATCAAATGGGATTTATCTCAGGGATGCAAGTTTAATTTAACTTACAGAAATCAATCAATGTCAATGACCACGTCAACAAAAAGAAAGATAAAAAAAAATCACATGATTATTTCAATAGATGCTTCAAAATACTTCATAAGATTCAGTACCCATTTATGACAAAAACCTTCAAAAAACTGGGATTAAGTGGAACCTATCTAAACATAATAAAGGTCATATATGACAAATCAACAGTCCAAATCATACTCAGTGGTGAAAAACTGAAACCATATGCCCTAAAATCAATAACAAGACAAGGATGTCCAATATTACTTAAAGCAATTTACAGATGGGTCATAATACCTTTTAAAACCCAAAGATATTTTTAAGGAAAGGAAACAACTTTAAAATTTGTGTGCAAATGCCAACGTCCACAAATTGCCAAAGCAATCCTGAGAGAAAAGAAGAAAAATGGAGGAATCACTCTCTGACTTCAAACTATACCACACAGCAATAGTAATCAAAACAGTATGCTACTGAAATAGAAACACAGAGCAATGAAACAGAAAGAGAGCCTGGAAATAAAGCCACATAAAAATACACAGTTAATCTCTGTGATCATACAAGAAGACCTCTTTAACAAATGTTAGGAAGCCTGAAAAGCCACATGCAAATTAAAAGGGATGGAAGGAAAGTATAAAGAAGGGAGGGCAGGCAGGAGGGAGATGGGAAACAAATTTTCGAAGATTGAAATCATATTACATATCTTTTCAGATCAAAATATTATGAAAGTAGCAATAAAGTTTGTAGCAATACAGGCTTTTCTCAATTTTAATAATTTAGTTTTCTTCCTACAGGTTAAGTAATAATTTCTCAGAACTTAAGTAGTGTTAGTAATCCTCATTTGCTCACATTTTAGAAAGCAACCTAAGGAAATGTTTTAGCTCTTACATTTCTGGCAAATCCAAAGAACAGTGGGGGAATCTTAAAAAGATCCAGTTTGGTCATTTTCACAGATATTTGGTATTCATCACAAATTTTAACTATTTCCCAATTGAGATTAAATGAACATTTAGAGTGACTAAGACTTGGTCAAAAATTATATTACTTGGATCACCCAATATTTAAAAGTAAAAACTTTTTTTTCAAAATTTTTCATTTAAGATATATAGTCTTTATTAACACCAGTAGGCAAATTCATGGATATTGTTTAGAAAAATCTAAGTTTCCTTTCTGTATCTTTGTTGTAAAAGTAATAAAAATCTATCAAGTTATTCAAGAATTCTTGATTATACTAACTTTACCCAGAAAAACATTGTTCACCTGCTATGATTATTATAGGGCAGTTTCATTCAGCCACCTTCAATAACATCCAAGATGTTATTCAAAACATTAAAGATGTTTTGAATTAAAAACATTAAAGATGTTTCCAGGGGCCTCCCTAGTGGCACAGCACTGTGAAGCTGTCTACAGTGTGGGTTCAATATCCCTGCTGGCAGGGGAGATACCCACATGACACGGTAGACCTCTCCTGTCTCGCCCACTGCTCTCCTCAGCAGTGTATTTCGATCAATCTGCCTATTCTGTTCCCTGCTCTGTCTCTGGTGAGCACCCTCTCACACTCCCGTACATCTCGCCTGTACCCCAGTTCTTGTATAAATAAATAAATCTTTAAAAATAAATAAATAAATAAAGATGTTTACATATCTCTTGCACAGGTCTAATAACCCAAGTAAGTAACATCATCAGAATTACCATTCACATTAGGGTGGTGTTTTGATAATTCATAATTTTGTTAAAAGAGCAATAATAATTTTAGAATAGGTATGATTATACACATCTGAATGCATGTATAGTTCTCCTGTCATACCTTTGATGAGTCATAAAATATAATACTCCCTGGCTTACATAAAGAAGCTCATCCTCCCTGACCATCATTGATTCATTTTAGTTTCCATAGGCAGTGTTTCAGACTTGACTAGTTCCACAAAGATTGCCCAGAGGAAAAGTCTGTAGTGTTTTATGTCTATAAAACATATTTTATGAATAGATTCAAACTGCTTTAATAATTGATCTTGAGGAGTTTGTATTTACCCTTAAGTTATTACGCCATATCGTGCTGTAAGAATATGTATTGTTTACATGGCAAAACTATATAGCCCGGAGTAAAGTCAAAGAAAGGCAAATACATTTTAACTTTGTTACACACTAAAATATCTGAACTTTTGCACTATCTTCCTTTTTTTCTCCTTAAAATCAAAATCAACAAGCAACTATAAACCAGAGACACACTACGAGGCAGCGGTGGTGGGGGAGAAGGGAGTAGGATCAAAACAAGGGTGGGGTGGGAATTGTATGGGGACTATAACCAAGATGAAAATGCAAACATTGTGCAAAAATGAAAAATGATGTAAAAAATATATAAAATAAAATAAAATTTAAGAAAAATACCATCTTTTTATCATGAATGCAAGAACCTCTTTTAATTCATTCCTTTTAGCAATATTATTTCCCTTATGTAGTCTCAATGTTATGAATAATAATGATTCTTAGATTTAACATATTCTTTCATCTAAAAATCAGGATCATCTTTTTGGATTTATTCTCATCTCAGTAAAGAGAAAGATAAGTTTTACTTTCAACTTTGTAAATATTTTTACTAAATATTATTACTCTCATCAATAAACTGAAAGTTCTTTCAAATTTTCCTTCCTCTCCCTTAATATGACATTTCTTTTTTTTTAAGATTTATTTTATTTATACAAGAACTGGGGTACAGGCCAGATGCACAGGAGGGTGAGAGGATTCACCAGAGACAGAGCAGGGAATAGAACAGGCAGACTGACAAAATACACTGCTGAGGGGAGCAGCGGGTGAGGCAGGAGAGGTCTGCTCACCATGTGGGTTGCTCCAAGGCCAGCGGGGATCGAACTGGCGTTGCAGAGGTTGTGGACAGCTTCACAGCGCTGCGCTCAACCACCTGCGCCACCAGGGAGGCCCCCTTAATATGACATTTCTATCTGAAACTCTCTCCCTTACAGAATAATTACTGCTGGTGATGACTATGATGGCAGTACTGTTACTGCTAATAGTGATAATATTGGGCTAGCTTAAGTGTTTTGTAGATATTGACAAACAACTCCTTAAAAGATTTAGGTTATTATATTCCTACTTTATTTACTCCCCATTATGCTACCACCCTGATGCCTGATTTTTATTTTCTAAATTTCTCATTTTTTCATTTATTGTTTTTAATTTTTTTCTAAAGACTTTTATTTTGTATATTATGTTATTTTTCAAATATAAAATATGAAAATACTTTAAGGTCCAACAAATTTCTATAAATTTAATGAACCCACACATTTTCTGTGAGTTTTTAAGAGTTAAATCATAATATCTAGATTATTATCTAGAAATCAATATTAAAATATATTTCTTAATTGAACAGTTAACATATTCTAACTTTACATATTTTAATCAACTCAGAATAATAAATAATAAGGAAATTAAATTACTGTCATAACGAACATTTTAGAAACACTTTTTTTTTTTAAAGATTTATCTTTATTTACTTATACAAGCACTGGGCAGTTAGAAGCGCGGGAGGGCAAGAGAATTCACCAGAGCCAGAGTGGGGAGCAGAGCAGGCAGAAGTACCAAAGTACACTGTTGAGGGGAGCAGCGGGCGGCAGGAGAGGTCTGTGCGCCATGTGGGGCCCTCTCCGGTGGCTGGGGAGCAGCCGGGGATTGAACCGGTGCTGCAGAGGCCGCGGGCAGCTTCGCAACCCAGTGCTCAACCACTGCGCCACCAGTGAGGCCCAAGAAACACATTTTTTAATCCATGTATCTGCAACATAATTTTGAGCAATAGTTGGAACTTGGTTGACTTCATTTAAAAATAGCAACTTTTCAGGTTCTTCAGAAAATAATGAATATATCATTTTCCTATTTTTAGAATTTAAACTTCCTATTAAATTCACAACAAAGTGGGACTTAAATCTCACATGTAAAGAAACAGATCATTTTCATGCTATTAAATTGCTTCACAAACCATTTGCCATAGGTATGTAAGAAGAACACTTACATAGTAAAGATCCACAACACTCAAAGAACTAAAGATTTTTATTGGCCCTCTTACACTGCCATACAGTCTTAAAAAAAACCTACCCACGATTATTCTTGATGGTGTAATATATGACTTGCTGATGATTTCATCAAACAGTATCATAGTAGCAGTTTTTTCCTGTTTCCTCTCTATGGGCTTGTATACATAACAATTAGCAGATGTTTAGGGAAAGACTTAAAAAAGCTCATATTTACATGTTATAACAGAGTAGAATAGAAACAAAGCAAATATAATAATTCTTAATTCTGAGGAGACATTTTTGAAATCTCAAATGTGATTTCAGACTCATAGATAACTTCAGATTTAATTCCATGTCTATCTTTTTAACAAGTGTTAACAAAAAATGGAGTGAAGATTTTTAAAAATAAATAATTCGTTTCAGACATTTGGGAAACATGATACCTGAATGAAAAGTCATGTCTGCTCTAAAAATCTTCGAGTCACAAAGACAAAATAACCCAAAATAATACAATATTCACAAGTTATCAATGTGGTTTAAAAATTATGGATGAACAAGTAGATCGATTTTGAGGAAAATGATTCTAGCTAATAATATGCACTTGGAGACACGTTCCAATTTTAAAAACATCCAATGAAATCAGTCCACTCATGTAGCACATTAGTAAGTACAAGGCATAATAGATGTAGGAAGTTAGAGGATAAATCTGATCTAGCTTTAGCAGCAAAGTACTTAAAATACTCTGGGTTCTCATTTTTAGACTTAGAATATAAACACACATACAATACACACAACTAGTAAAATAATATAAGCGCCCTTTTATAAATCATAGTAACAGAGATATGAATTTTATGTGCCAGTTTTTATCCTATTAGCTTTATTTTTTATATATTTTTTATTTTTTTACATCATTGTTCATTTTTAAACAATATTTGCTTCCCCCCACCCCCTCAGGTGTAGTCCCCATAGAGTTTCCTTCACCAATGCACCCGTGCACCATCACCTCAGTCCCCTGTGCTCCTCCCTCCCTCCCTCTGATCCCTCTCCCGCCTCCTCCCCTGCAGTATGTCTCTGATTTATAATTGTCCGTTTTTGCTTTGTTGTGTTTTGTACTGTTATTATTTTTTTACACTGATGTCTTCTTTGGTTCCCCTATATTCCTGCTATAAGTCAAACCATCCGATATTTTTCTTTTTCCTTGGCTTATTCCCATGGCTTATTTCACTGAGCATAATTCCTAGTTCCATCCACATTGCTGTGAATGGCATGAGTTTATCCCCATGGATTGGAAGAAGTAACATTATTAAAATGTACATCCTACCAAAATCAATATACAGATTCAATGCTATTCCAATAAAAATGTCAATGACATTCTTCAAAGAAATAGAACAAATACTGATGAAATTCATATGGAACCACAAAAAACCACGAACAGCCAAAGCCCTACTGATGAAAACAAAGGAGAAAGGAGGTATCACACTTCCAAACTTCAAGCTATACTACAAAGCCATAATAATTAAAACAGTTTGGTATTGGAACAAAAACAGACACACAGACAAATGGAACCAAATAGAGATCCCAGAAATAAAACCACGCTTATATGGACAACTGACCTTTGACAAAGGAGCAAAGAATATGCAATGGAACAAGGACAGTTTGTTCAGTAAATGGTGCTGGGAAAACTGGACCACCATATGCAAAAAAATGAAACTAGAACACTACCTATTACCGTGCACAAAAATCAACTCAAAATGGATAAAAGAACTGGACATAAAACCTGAAACTATAAAATATATAGAAGAAAATATAGGTAAAACACTATCCCATTAGCTTTAAATACAAATTCCTTTAATTTTCACTACAATCTGTATCAGTTCAAGAAGGCTAAGCTACAATCAAGACTTCCATTTTTGTGACTTCAAGTGCAAGCAATTAATTTCTTTTCCTTTTTTTAAAAAAGATTATTTATGCATACAAGAATTGGGGTACAGGCCAGAGGTACAGTGGTGTGAGGTTTCACCAGAGAGAAAGTCGGGAGCAGAACAGGCAGATTGACTGAAATATACTGCTGAGAGGAGCAGCAGGCAAGGCAGGAGAGGTCTGCTGGGCCCTGTGGGTCACCTCTCTGGCCAGGGATAGAACTCATGCTGCAGTAGCTGCGGATTGCTTCATAGTGCTGACGCTTAGCCCCTTGGGCCACCAGGGAGGCCCCTAGTTGCTTTTTCATGTAACATTTCAAGCCAGTCACGGCCCTCCTTCACACAGTTACTTAGGAACTCATACTGATGATGACTCTACCATTTTCAATTGGTGTTTTTCATGTTGTTATTGCCATTTTCATTCCATTCAATCAGAAAACAGACGTGAAATGAAGAAGGATAGGGAAGGGTTTTGATCCAGGTCTGAAAGTACCATAGATCGCCTGCACTTACAACAAATGTGTGAATTACTCAGCTAAAAACTGAGAGCCTGAAGAGCAGAGAAGTAGAATTATAGTGTGCATTAAGGCAGTGTGTGGTTCCAAGAAAAGGCTGGGGAGAAAGATCATTGTCGTGATCATTCAGGGTGTTACTAAACTTATTAAAGGATCTTGCAAATTGTGTTAGTGAACGTTTGATTTTAAATAAAGCACAGAGAGGTCCTCCTGGTGACACAGGGGGTTGAGTCTCAGCATTATAAAGCTAGCTGCAGCCACTGCAGCACAAGTTCACTCCCCAGCCAGGGAGCTGACCCATATGGCACAGCAGACCTCTCCTGACTCACCTGCTGCTCCCTTCTGCAGTGTATTTTTGTAGCTCCACCTGTTCTGCTCCCCACTCTGTCTCTGGTGAATCCTCTCACCCCTCCCCCTCTCTGGCCTGTACCCCAGCTCTTGTATGCATAAATAAATATTTAAATAAATAAATATTACACAAGGAAGGATTTCAATTGTTCTGACTCATCCAAATAAAAGTGTCATTATAGGACAGTTTTAAATTTTCAGAAATATAGCTATATAAGGCAGATTTCCCACTTATCTCACACCCAACTTCCATTTAATTAACATGTTATGTTAGGATGACATATTTGTCACAATTAATGAAGTACAATTTATTATTTTTAATGGATTGTGCTTTTTGATGCTTATCTAACTACACATTAATAAACCCAAGGTTGCATAGGCTTTCTCCCATGTTATCTTCCATTATGCAATTGCAAAGGTGAAATCAGATATTTCAGTTAGGAGAAATATAATGATGGCTGGAATAGTTTTGTAATTGAAAATGAGAAGAGTGCATATTTAACATATATTCATTTGCTGACAATTTGTTATTGTGTATTTGTTCATTATTCAAGATAATTAAGTGCCATAAGCAGGCTTTTAATTATTTGTGAATATAAAATGAGTGACTGAAGATGAATATATGAAATTTATCAGAGCTTCCCAAATTACACTGCTAACATTGACTTTCATTGAATAAAATGCAGGCTTCTGAAGGGGTAAAAGGCAAAACAACTATTTCTTGGAGTGCAGGGAATTTATGTGCCCAGAACAGATGGAAGATTCCAGCTGATCATTCTTAATTACCTGTAGAGAACTTTTGATTTGATGAATTACTAGAACTATAGTTATTTTAATATCCCTTTATATAAATGCTTCCTTCTTAATGTTCTTACTACTAACAACTGTGTTAAGTTTGTGACTTTCATTTTGTAAGGGTAGTAATAATGGAGGAAAAGAATAAATAATAAACTAAAAATAAAAAGTGTATGAAAGTTTAACATTACTCTACATAGGACTATGGTAAAGTTACAGTTTAATATATTATAAAAATGCATTTGTGTACTGATACTTGACATTTTTATTTCTATTGGACAAACATTTATCACTTCTTCAACTGATATTCATTAGGTAGTTGGTACCCATTATTTTAACAAATACATACTCTAATATTAAGCATTCAATTATAAACATGCATGTAAAAGTAAGGACAACTAAAATGATATCAAAATTACTTTGGAGGAAAATATAGTTTATCCCCTACCAAAGGGGGATATGTTTTGGACAGGGAGATGGTAAAACATCACTGAATATTACAGCGAATGGTCTTCCAATGTTCTAGAGCAAGAGCTCGTCAGAAAATTTATCTAAGTGTTTATAGTCTCCTTCTCTCTATAGCTTGCCCTCCCACTCACTCATTGCCCTCCTAACCCCCCCCCACTCTGCCACACACACACACACAACACTAACTTATATGGAATAGATAGATTGACAGATTGATGGTCTGGAAATTGCCACAGACAACCACATATTCTCTCCTTAAATCCCATCCTCACCAAAAATACATAGCATTGGACAATGTTGATTGACTACATGACTTTTCAATATCTATTTTCAGTTTTATTCCTATATACTAATTTTATCTATTCACCAATGTTTCTGATCAGTCATTAATATTGTCATATCAATATAAAATACCAATATAAAGTACTAATATTCCATATATATTTTCATTAAACAGAAATAATTACAATCAGAGAAAAACTAAACTACCCTGACAAGAGTAATGAATGGGATTGTTTCCTTCACCCTATTCACATTGACTTGTATTTATTTTCAACATTTTTCAAATAGGATGAAAGTATTCTTCCTGAGCTTGCATTCATGTGAATAAGATGACTTCAAATCTTACTGTTTCTGTGTATACTTCTGCAAAGTAGTATTTAATGAGGACATGAATGTAAAGGATATAGGACAGAAAAATAACTAATTAAGCATATAATAAGTGCTACTTTTCTTTCCACTGTGGCAACTAATACAAGTATTTTTATTGCATCATATCCTTTTTTAAGGTGTTAAGCATAAAATTAGAAGTGAGCAAAGGGAAAAACATACATATACATTTAGTTGCTTATAAGTTATGAATACTAATATCTGACCTGTATATTTATCACTATCATTTGCATATTTTAATTTTTGTAAAAAAAATGCTTTTCCCCATTGTTTCCATTCTTAGAAACTCCTTCCTTAGCTATAGTTAAATATTTATTGCTAGTTTCTTTTAATAGATTGCTGTTGCTAATATTGACACTACTTTGAGTATTACTTATTTTGTATGTTATATAAAATTAAATTATTTTTGTTTCACCTTAATTTTCACTTCAGCATATAAAATATCATTTTCACCATTAATTTGCAATGTTGACTTTATTGTTTATAAGATTATTTTATAGAATCAATTTTTTAAGAGGCTGTTTGTACTATTGGTTTACCCCTGGTTAGTATTTAAGATTTATGTATGCATACAAGAACTGGGGTACAGGCCAGAGGTGCAGGAGTTAGAGATCACCTGAGACAGAGTGGGGAACAGAACAGGTAAATCTACTGAAATACACTGCTGAGGGGAGCAGCGGGCAAGACAGGAGAGGTCTACTGTGCCATGTGGGTAACTCCCTGGTCTGCCAGGGATTGAACTTGTGCTGCAGAGGCTGCCAATAGTTTCACAGTGCTGTGCTTAACCCCTTGCGCCACCAGGGAGGCCCCCCTGGTTAGTATTATTACCATCTGTTTTGATGTGCTTGTTCCACTATCTCTGTAAATATTATTGTATTTGGAAATGTGTTCTTGGTCTTGTCTCTTGATGATTTCATTGATTCATTGACTGTTTCAGTCATTCATTTTTGAGCATGTACTCTATATCACTCTGTGATGGATACTGGGGAACCCAGGTAAAAGTTCCAGGCATATGACTATGAAATACATGAACAAACAAGTAATTTTCATAGTCCTCTATATGACTCATTTTCTCTACTGCCCTTTGCTTTTTCAGGCAATTCTTTGTTATATATTAATATATATTGCATATTTCTGTTTAACTATAAATTTTATAATACCATATGTTAGCATGTGAAAAAAATGCAAAATCCAGGGCCACATATTTTCTTAAACTCAAGTAAATGCACATTTGACTAATCTGCTCCACTTTCAAGTTATAGCAGTTGATCAGCCAAATGTGCTCTCTGACACATTAATGAACACTGGTATTTTATCTCAGTTCCTTCATTAAATCAATTGTGAGTCCTTCTAACTCTTGAAATAATCTATTCCCCACTTTTTTCCTATTACATCGATGACCCATTTCAGTCTCCTATTGAATCTTAACTGGATTAGTGACCAATATTCTACTGAAAACTGTGGACATTGTCTCTCTCCATTCTCTATGTGAAATTAAATAAAATTCTAGAATAGAAAGGTGGTAAACTCATCATACCCAATAATAATTTTAAAACATATATGTACCAATACTGGGAAGATAATTGGAATTTTAAAATGCCAGATTTGAATTTTCCTTCATTCTATATTATTTATGACAACAGTTCTCAAAATGTAGTCCCACAGATACTAGGAATCTCCAAGACAATTTAAGGGCACCTTACAGTATTTCAGGTTACCCTCCCTTTATCCTGTATGACATTTATACTATAGATGCAAAAATACTTTTGAGTAAAACTGTATGCACTTTGGCAAGAATCAAGCAAATGGCACAGATATGTTCTAGGAAATTTTTCATTGACACTGATTTTTTAAGGTAAATGCTGCATAGATTCATTTCAGAATGTCCTTAATAAAACAGTACAAAGTGTTAATAGTATTAAATCCTGACATTAAATGCATCTCTTTCCTTTATTCTGGATGGAAAAAAGTAAGTAAATATAAAGAATTTGTGCTGCATACCATATAATAGTTGTCTAGAGGAAAACATAGAAAGTAATTGTACATAGTCTGAGCTGAACTAGCCTCTTTTCCGTTGAACACCTTTTTTATTTGTAGGAATGATGGACATGTAAACAATTCACACTTGGGTATTTGGCAGACAGTTTCTCAAAAATGAACAAAGTCACTCCAAGGAAAACAAATGACAGTATCTGATATCAATGTGAAAATGCATGCTTTTAAATGAAAATTAGAGTTTTAGAAAACTTGTATCTGTCACAGTTTCTAAAGACTGAAAGACTTTACAGAAAAGATTGGTAATGTCATTAATGAATGTAACTTTTTGCTTTAAACTGAAATGTGTCAATACATGAAAGATCTGCATAACTCAGTCAAATAATATTAAATTAGGATTTTAACATTTTTTCAGTTTCATTTTCTTTTATGAAGTTATACAGCTAAATTAGACTAAAACTCTTTGAAGTCATCAATTTTTTTTAGTTCCTGAAGTCAAAATGTCTGAGGGCACCAACTTACAGGATAAAATCCAAGTTCTTTAGATAGTTATCTATCAATACCAGTATCAGCTTCGCTTCCCAGGGAATTGTGAATGAATCCTTCATATACTATAGTCAATAAACAATAAATAAACCAGTCTATTGAAATACCTTATCCCTGCATGTCTCCATGCAATCTGTCACAATATTCTTCCATCATGTAATGTTCTCTTTATTTCAAACCGGCCATCTCTCCAGTTATAAAACATTTATTTAAATGTGACATGCCCATACTGTTTCCTCTACCTACCCAATCATAGAATATTTACTACCTTACATGTGTTCCTGCTATGCTTTATAATATAGCTGTTATTATATTTTCAATTGTATTGTAGTTTTCAGTCCCTTTTTGTGTCAAGAAATATTAGTGGACTGTGAGATATTTGAAAAAGAAGTTTGCTGTATTTTATTCAGTTTTTTTTTTTAACTTGATAGTATGGTAGCTAGCACTTAGTAATTAAAAAGAAGCTACTGAATTTTACTGATAAGTCTGCTTACTGTTAAAGCTGAGTTTGGCATCAACATACATTTGAAAAAACAAAAGGACTATTGTTTTAAAATTAGTATATACAGATTAACATTGAAAATTGAGTATTAAGAGTATATTTTAGGTTTTGACATAGTTCTATAGTCAAGAATGTCAGCACCTTTCTTCAAGCTTTTTTAAGGTTATAGCCATAACTTGGTTTTATGATGGGCGATATGTTGACTTCTTAAAATTATGTTTCTATGTATACATGCACAATATGCTGACTTTATTATTTGATGCACTTTTGATCCCAGAGTGACTGCTACTTGATCTTTATTTGCGTTTATCATATAAATCAAAGTATTATATAAATCTTTAAAATATGCAGCCTCTATTCTATTTGCAGAATTTTGGGAATTCCATTTGCTGATTCTAGTTGCAAAGAAGTCTTCATTTCTAGGAGTTAATTATAGCTCACATTGAATCTGAGATACATTTCTATAGAAAAGTACACTGCTTATAAAGTTTATTTTTCAATGTGTAGTATACAAGTTAATTTGTTATGTCAGTAGCCTCCAGTGGCTAATGTACATGACTGAGGCAATTTTTCAACTGCATAAAGATTATAAGTCTTATTATGAAATTATGTGAACATGAGTTTTTAGCCTGTCTAAATACATATCCAACTTTCTGCTAGTGAAATCTCCATGATATTTCTCTGGTGAAAGCTTCTTCCTCACATCAGTTTATGAATACGCAAGATTGACTCATCACCAAATTCCTCGAGTACATGACACAGATCTGGCTCATCAGAGCACTACGTGGTTGGCTACTGTTATCTATTCAGAAATAGATAGGACTAAACCAATCCAAGGAGAATCTTATCAGGACTACTACTTGAAATACTGAAAGAGAAGTTCAGTTTTTCCACTGAAGTTTGCCAAAATGCCAAGGTAAAATCCTGAAGCTGCTGATGGCTATTTTTAATAACATTTTCAGAGTCTGCCTAGAAATACTGCTAAATACAGGTAAGCAGAACTCTGAGTTGAAGAAAGATCAATTCCTAATGAAATTATCTCAGTCCTTGGATCCAATTGTTCCCGAAGCCAAAACAACCTCTGGACTTTTTGCTTGTAGAAGATCATAAATTATTTTACTTCTTTAAGGCAGGTTAAGTAGGATTTCTATTTTTTGACATTGAGAAGTCGCTCATATTGATACAGTGAAATTAAATCTGCTTTTAGGTCAGTGTTAACAGAAATTTATCATAAAGAGATGAGTTCACAGTATGCATGATGACCCGTAAAGGGTATCACTGGTTTTATTGTAGATAAACATCTTAACATTTAGCTCCTAAAACACAGTACATGCTAAATTTCTGGACCTACTGTTCCCAATAATTTAATGTACAGTCAAGACCAAAAATAAATGCCAGTTACTATACACATTAAAAGTAAGCATCACTGTAATTCTTATTTTGTTTTTTTTAATGATAAGAGCAACTAAGTATAGTTTAGTTTCTAGATCCTCTAAATAATTAATAAAAAAATTATAAAAATCCTACAGTAACATTATAATGGTTATCTCTGTTATTTCTGGTTTACTGAACACTAAAGGACATTAACAGTAATATTTTCTGGAACTTATTGTACTTTATACTAAACTATGCATTAAGTAATCACAACTTTAATTCATCTTTATTTTTTACTATTCAACTCAACTTGCATTATATTATGATTACAATCTTCTATTATTATTTTATTTACTGAATCCCCTAAGCTTGGGCAGAAGCACATGATACAAAATATACTGATGTGCTTTTTGAAGTTTGACAAGGCAGAGAGTAGTATTTTACTTATAAGCAATATTTATTGCTTTAATACTTTACTTATGCACCATAATCAGCTTAGAGAAGGTTGTCCCCTCTTTTTAAGTTAATAAAATAGTGAATCTATGACTGAAAAGCTTAGCTATATAATATTATATCACCAATAAGAGTAAAATACTATATATTTTAATCCTGAAAAAAATTACATGAATGATAAAATATAAATATCATACTCTGGCTTGGAACACATGTAAATACACTGAAATTTTAGCATTTTTACAATTATAGTTCCTTTTGACTAATAAAACTTTTAATAGTTATGCATGATTTCTTTACATTAATGCAATATTCACATAACTTATAATTAACCATTTTAAAGTACACAACTGGTGTACAGTTCATTGATATTTACTGCATTCACAATGCTGCATAACCACCAGCTCTCTGAAGTTTCAAAATTATTTCAAATGCCATAAAAAACAACACATGCTCCTTAGATAATCATTCCTCCCTCCATACCCTATATTCCGATAACATCTTTTTGCCATCTTTATGGGTTTTCCTCTTTGGATATAATATAAAAGGAACAGGCAACTTTTCCTCCCTGTTTTCTGTCACATAGCAAGTTTTCATGTTACATCTAAATTGTATCAAATGTCAGAACTTTGTTCCTGTATAAGGCTAGATAACATGTTTGCTTATTCATTCATTCATCCATTGAAGGCTATTTAGACTGCTGCTACCTTTTGGCAATTATAAACAAGGCTACTCTAAGCATGTATTTATATATTCCCATGTAGACAAAATGTTTTCATTTCTCTTAGCTATATGCATAGGGGCAGAATTGCAGGGTTATGTGTTAATTCCATAATTAACATTTGAGGAACCACCAAATTGTTTTCCACAATGATTAGACCATTTACATACCGACTAGCAATGTCCAAGTATTCCTATATCTCCACTTCTTTATCAACACTTGTTATTTTCCATTTTTTTTAAAGTAAAATCATCGTAGGACTTCAGAAAGTGATGAATTGTGAATTTGATTTGAATATCTTTAATGACCAGTGGTGTTGACCATCTTTTCATGTGTTTGTTAGCCATTTCTATATCTTATTTGCAGCAATACCTATATAGATAAGGAAAACAAAAATCCTTTATCCATTTTTAATTGTTTGCCTTTTTGTCGATAAGTTATGACAGTTATTTATTCTGATCTTAAACAGTTAACAGATACATGATTTAGAAATGTCTCTCAAACTGAAGTTTGTGTTTTCCATTCTCTTTTTTAAGATTTAATTTTATTTATGCATACAAGAAGTAGGGTGTAGGCCAGAGGTACAGGGGGATAGGATGAGAGGATTCTCCAGAGAAAGAGTAGGAAGCAGAACAGGCAGATCTACTGAGATACACTGCTGAGGGGAGCAACAGGCAAGACAGGAGAGGTCTGTTGCCCATGGTGAGGGATTGAACTCATACCACAGTGGCTGCTGCTAACATGATAACACTGACTTTAACCCCTGTGCCTCCAGGGATGCCCCCCATTCTTGATACTATACTTTGATGCATAGAAGTTTTTAATTTCTATGTTCTAATTTTTATTGAGGTAACATTGGTTGATAACATGTATATGATTTAAAAGTATAGGTTTACACTTCTTGAGATGCATATTACCACAACATACCCACAACCAAGGCACCCATAATCCATTAGGCCTCCAACCCCTTTGCTCCTTACCTTCCACACTTAAACATTTATTTTAATTTTATAATTTTAGGCAACAAGAAATTTAGACATTGTGCTTGCAAGTTTTACCCAAATTAAAAGAGTTGAAATAATCTCAAAAGGCATTTCAAAATCAGTTTTCTTAGAATTTTATTTTATTTTAGAATCAGGACATTAGGTCTCATAAATAGAGGATCATAACTGATTACCATGAACATCTTTGTGGAAGCAAATTGGAAAATCTAGAAGAAATGTACAAACTTTTAGAATGATACAACCTTCCAGGATAAATCAGAAGAAATAGAAAACCTGAACAGAACAATTATAAGCAAGGAAAATGAAACATAATAAAAATCTTCCAAAAACAAAAACCCAACACTAGATGACTTCACTAATGAAATCTATCAAACCTGCAAAGACAAACTAATACCTAGCCTTCTCAAACTCCAAAAAAAAACATTGAAGAGAATATGCTTCCAAACACATTTTATGAGGTCAACAGTACTCCTAGAAGTTTAAACCTATAATAATTAATGGGTGTTCCAAGGTGATATTACACACAGACAAACCATCTCATTACTGGAAGAATTGAGTATTTAAGAAAGAAGTGTGCATTGTAAATCTCTAAGAGAGAATAAGTATATTACTTTATATTATGTAAAAAAAAATTTTTAGCTGAACCTTTATGACATTCCATAGAAACACTGCTTTTTTTGTTTTTTAATTTTTATATTAATTTTTTATTTATTTTTTTACATCATTGTTCGTTTTTATCTGATTAAATATCAGATAAAACTGGCCTAGAAAATTCTTTATTCCTTTAAAAAGTTAACAATGCATCATTTTAATTTTTCTCATGATTCAAAAAAATATATGTTCTATTGATTATGTTATATGCTTTATATGTATATAGTAAAGATAATTAAGATAATTTTAAATTATGTAAATATATGTAATTTTCTTTATTTTAAATATGTGGACCAAGTATACCAAACAAAATAAATTGGCAATTTATGTGTTTATTTGAAAATATACTAAAATACATAAAAAATATTGAGCAGAAAATGAGCTACCCATATTTAAAATAAGTTTTCAACATTCACATGATTTTTTATAAACAGACCATTTAACAGATATTTTGTTAATATTTCCACATAACCTTTTTTTCCTGTTTACATTGTCTGTAGAATTTTCAATCTGGACAGTTCAAAAGCCAATTTCATCAAGCTTTCAAGAAATAATAATTTTTTTCAAAACTCCACTTAATTAAACTGAATATTTATGCTTTTGCAGTTCACCCGATACATTATTTAACTTAAATAAATGTCCAGATATAAAAAATTTAACTGCTTAATAAAATTTAAGTATTCAGATATCTTTAGTATTGTCATATTGTTTTAATAACTAAATAAAATTAGAACACTTTTTTTGATATAATATGGAATTTTTCCCCCCATAGAATTAACCAAAATAGCACATATAATTATAGTGATCCTTTAGGAACAGAAAAACATTCACAAGTTCAGAAAATTGTTTTAGACACATGGGGTTCCATCTGCTACCTGCTCTACTTTTAAAGTGCAAAACCCATATTGTGTAGAGTCTGAGACTGCGTTCAGAATCTAGAAATCCCTCTTTGCATACTCAGCAACAAGTGATTAGATTCCTCCATAGAATGGGGATTGTCTGCCTATTCTACCTTCTTCCATGACTCCAAAAAACATGCTTTAAAAAGTTGCACACAAAAAAAAAGTTGCCCACAATTTTAAACTTATTACTATGACATAAAGCATCAGTATTTCATGATGCTTCCATAAAATTTTATAATCTGTTCACTTAGCACCTTATCACCACTCAGTGTTTCAGAATGTCTAGTTCCATGATTCTCAAATTTTCCATCTCAGAACCTCTTTACACTCTTAAAAGTTATTGAGAATACTAAAGAGCTTTTGTGTGTGTAGGTTATAATTATTTATATTTAGTATGAGAAATGAATAAATTTTACAAACATTAATTTTCAAATAGTAATAAGTCAATCATATTAACATAAATTCATATTTTTCATGAAAAATTATGTTTAGTATAGGTCTCAATTAACATTAGTGATGTTCTGCACCCCCTAGTGCCTAGAGGTGCTCACCTTTGTCTATGCTACTTGTATTTGTTTCCACAGACATTTCCCCAGTCATAACCAAAAGCGTGGATAGATAAACCTGGTGGAGATCTTATGATTGCAGAATTCCCCTTACAACTACCACATACTATGGACAAAATCTAAATTATATATTTAAACATTATTTTTTGTGCACAGAACTATCTTTGATTCTATCAAAAGTATTTACTATTACAGACATAACTGCTGATTTTTTGAAACACAGAATCTAAAAAATAGAATGATAGCTCAATGATTCTTAAAAATAATATATAACACAAATAATAATATACTATATATAAAATATATACTGATCCTAGAAGTTCACAATTAAAAAAAAAATTCTAACAGTGTGAATGTTTAAAAGGAGTTAAATAAAATACTCAAAGATAATTCTGAATTTTATACACAAACTGGTGTTTTTCTTAAGAAAGGTGCTTCTCTTAGTGATATCTCTAAGTGGAAAAAAAGAATACAAAGAAAAGTGTTTGAGAAGTCATTTATTTATTCACAAGGAATTTGGATTGTCCCAATGGTATATAAAATTTAATTGAGAGGTGGGCGGAGCAACATGGCGGCGAGGAGACGCTGCGAGTAAGATCTCCCATTAAAAAAAGTTAATAGGGAGGAAAAGCGGCAGGTCCCAGTGAGAACTGGGACACGGAAGATAAACTGACGAGTCCAGCAAACTGCCCGAAGAAGAAAGTTGCCATAAAAGAGGACGAGAAGGGAGGGAAGCGCAGAACCCTGCTCCCCTCCCGCCCACAAAGTCGGCACTCTCCGACCGGCAGAGAGGAGGAAACAACAAACCAAAATGGCCAACAAGAAAAACGGACACAGCAAGCGGGACTGTGAGTGGAAAGGAACTATTGCAGCCACCACACCCCGTGAACGGGAGCTGAGGCGAACCCTGCAGGATCCGCCGCGGAGGTGAGCTCCAGGCGCCATTAAAGAGAGCCCCGCCCCCAGGAGGAGACCAGCACCAGCACACAGCCCGGCGCCCGGTAAGCTTGCGCGGAAAGTGGCGCGGATCCAGACCGGATCGCAGCTGCCCAGGTCCCCGCACCTGCGACCTAGGCTTGCGGGGAGACGGCGGAGGCCCTCCCTGAGTGAGCAGGAACAAGGCGCCCAGGCAGGGGAGCGGGATTCAAAAGGCGCCATTCCCGCGCCACTGATCTGGGCTACAGCCCGCGTCCTGGAACTGAGGGCTTTGGAACTGAGACCCGGGGCACGAAATTAGGGGCGTGGGTTCCCCACGACGGTGGGGCACAAGGCAGACACAGCACCCCAAAGCCGTTGAGGTGTACCCTACCATCCCCGCTCTGCTCCCTGTCCCACGGGGTGGAAAATCAGCTCCCCAAGGGCTCTAGGAGAGATCTCTGGCGCCACCTAGCGACTTGACCTTAGCACAGGCTACTGAAGGAGCTAGTGGCCAGCTGGGGAGTTAGCCCACACCTGGCTCCTTCCGAACAAGTAGTCTGAGCCCACAGGGAGAGCGAGCACCCACAGCCGGGGCAGACCAGGCGCGCAGAAGAGTGTGCCTGAGACCAGACGCGCAGGGAGTGTGTCCCACATCACCATTTTAGAACAGGGACATTTCTTCAGTAAAGACTACCTGCCGAAGGCTTCCTCAGGAGCCTGAGGTGAGCGGGGGAAGTTCGCCCACGCCAGACCCCCTCTGGCCTGCAGTCCAAGCCCAGAGGGGAGCAGGAACCCACCGCCGGGGCAGACCAGGCGCACAGGGGAGTGTGTCCCCACATCGGCATTTTAGAACAGGGACCTTTCTCCATTAAAGGCTGCTTGAAACTGACAGATGACTCCTGGAAGAACCAGAGGGGAACAGAGAAGCCCACCCAAGATGCCGGCCAGTCCCAACAACACAGTGTCCCAACGCATACGGCAAATTAGAAAACAGACAGTAGGGAGGAGAAGAACCACACGCAACCTAGCAACTCTCCAGAGAAAAAGCACACCACAAAAAGAAAGCCAGCCCCCAGATTGCAAAGACAATAACTTGGAAGAATTTCTGAGCCTTCCAGAAAGAGAATTTAAAATTGCCGTGATTAAAAAACTGACAGAACTCATAAAGGAAAACAATGATAAGGGAAAAATAATCAACGATCAGAAGAATGCAATTGAGTCCCTAGAGAGGGAAAACAATGGTCAGAAGAAAGAAATTGAGTCCCTAAAGAGGGAAGTAAAAGAAATGCAGGAGATCAAAGAATTAATGGAAGAACTAAAGAATTCTGGGAAAAGCAATGAAAGCAGAATAGATGAAATGGAAGAACGAATAAGTAATCTTGAAGACACAGAAATAAAAAGAACCAAAACAGAAAAGGAAAGAGAAGTACGAAGGAAAAAGAACGAAGAAAGACTTCGGGAACTATCTGACTCCATGAGGAAAGGAAATATAAGAGTTATAGGAATACCAGAAGGAGAGGAGAGAGATGTAGGAACAGAGAAAATATTCAAAGAGATAATTGAAGAGAACTTCCCAAATGTGAAGAAGGAGCTGAAAATTGATATACAAGAAGCAAGAAGAACACCAAACTTCCACGACGAAAGGAAAAATACAGCAAGACACATAATAGTAAAGCTCCCAAGAATCCAGGACAAGGAAAAAATAATGAAGCTGGCAAGAGGGAAGAAACAGATAACATTCAAAGGAAAACCAATCAGGCTGACATCAGACTTCTCCGAAGAAACACTACGGGCAAGGAGAGAGTGGAGGGACATAGTCAACAGACTCCAAGAAAACAGATGCCAACCAAGAATACTCTATCCCGCAAAGCTCTCCTTCCTCTTTGAAGAAAGAATATGGACCTTCCCAGACAAACAGAAACTCCGGAATTTCATTGCAACTAAACCCCCACTCCAAAAAATACTACAAGGAGTCCTAAAGCCAGAACCTCAGAGGGACGAATAACAATGAAAGAAGGCCAAAAAAAAAAAAAAGTTATTAAAAGAATAAATAAATAAAATCAAAGGAAAGACAAACACAATGGCAAATACAGATGTTAACATATCAATATTAACTCTAAATGTAAATGGACTAAACTCTTCAATAAAAAGACACAGAGTGGCAGCCTGGATTAAGAAACAAAACCCAACCTTTTGCTGTCTCCAGGAAACACATTTAGCTACAAAAGATAAAAATAGGCTCAAAGTTAAAGGATGGAAAACAATCCTACAAGCAAATGGACCAAAAAAGAAAGCAGGAACAGCTATACTTATATCAGATAAAACAGATTTCAAACTCAAAAAGATAAAAAGAGACCCCAATGGTCACTACATTATGATCAAGGGGACAATACTTCAAGAAGAAATAACACTCATTAACATATACTCACCAAACGAAGGAGCACCAAAATATATCAGACAACTGTTGTCCTCTCTGAAAACAGACATCAGAGAAAACACATACGTAGTGGGAGACTTCAACACACCACTATCAACAATGGATAGATCAACAAGACAAAAAATAAGTAAAGAAACCAAAGCTCTAAATAAGGACCTAGAGCAATTAGGCTTAACAGACATCTATAGAACACTAAACCCCCAAAAAACGGAGTACACATTTTTCTCAAGCGCACACGGATCATTCTCCAGGATCGATCACATACTGGGGCACAAGACAAACATCAACAGATACACCAAGATTGAAATCATATCAACCATCTTTTCTGACCATGAAGGCATCAAACTAGAAATAAACCATAAAAAGAAGGCAAGGAACTTTCCTACCTCATGGAGATTAAAAACCACACTACTGGAAGACCATTGGACTAATGAGGAGATCAAAGAAGAAATTAAAAAATTTTTTGAATTGAACGACAAGGAGGACACTAATATCCTAAATGTATGGGATGCAGCAAAAGCAGTAATAAGAGGAAAATATATAGCAATAGAAGCTCACATCAAGAAACAAGAAAGAACGCAAAGAAACAACCTCATCTCGAAGCTCAAAGATCTAGAAAAAGAACAACAAAAAAACCCCAAAACCAGTAGAAGAAAAGAAATAATAAAAACAAAGCAGAAATAAACGAAATTGAAACTAAAAAAACAATCCAAAAGATCAATGAAACCAAGAGCTGGTTTTTTGAAAAAATCAATAAAATAGACAAACCCTAGCCAGGCTCACAAAGGAAAAAAGGGAGAAAGCACAAATAAATAGGATCATCAATGAAAGAGGAGAAATCACAACGGACACAGCAGAAATCAAAAGAATAATCAGTAACTACTATGAACAGTTATATGGAAACAAGTTTAACAATCTAGAGGAGATGGACAAATTCCTACAACTCTACAATCACCCAAAGCTAGATAAAGAAGAAATAGAACACCTAAACAGACCAATTACAATTAGCGAAATTGAAATGGTAATAAAAAACCTCCCCAAAAACAAAAGCCCAGGACCTGATGGATTTACAAATGAATTCTACCAAACATTCAGAGACGAATTAGTGCCTATCCTTCACAAACTCTTCCAAAAAATTGAGAAGGAAGGGACAATACCAAACACGTTTTATGAAGCCAACATTACACTAATACCAAAACCGAACAAGGACAACACAAAAAAGGAAAACTACAGGCCAATCTCCCTAATGAACACTGATGCAAAAATCCTCAATAAAATTTTAGCTATCAGAATCCAACAATGTATCCATAAGATAATTCACCACGACCAAGTTGGATTCATTCCAGGGGCACAAGGATGGTTTAACATCCGAAAATCAATCAACGTTATCCAACACATCAACAAAAAGAAATATAAAAACCATATGATAATATCAATAGATGCTGAGAAAGCTTTCGACAAAGTGCAACACCCATTCATGATAAAAGCCCTTGAAATTCTGGGGATACAAGGAACATACCTCAACATCATAAAGGCCATCTATGACAAGCCAACAGCCAGTATCATTCTCAATGGTGAAAAGCTGAAAGCAATTCCATTAAGATCTGGAACAAGACAAGGATGTCCACTCTCACCATTGCTTTTCAATATAATACTGGAAGTCCTAGCCAGGGCAATAAGACAAGAGAAAGACATCCAAGGAATCCAAATAGGAAAAGAAGAAGTCAAACTATCACTATTTGCAGACGATATGATATTATACATAGAGAACCCCAAAAACTCCACAGAAAAGCTAATTCAACTCATCAATCAGTTCAGTAAAGTGGCAGGATACAAAATCAACACGCAAAAGTCAGTAGCCTTCCTATACACAAACAATAAATCTGAAGAAGAAGAAATCAAAAAGACCATCCCTTTTGTTATTGAAACAAAAAAAATCAAATATTTGGGAATAAATCTAACAAAAGAGGTAAAGGACCTATACAAAGAAAACTATAAAACACTGTTAAAAGAAATAGAAGAAGACACAAAGAAATGGAGAGACATCCCCTGCTCATGGATTGGAAGAATAAACATTATTAAAATGGCCATCCTACCAAAAGCAATATACAGATTCAATGCTATTCCAATCAAAATTTCAATGTCATTCTTCAAAGAAATAGAACAATTATTGATGAAATTCATATGGAATCACCAAAAACCCCGAATAGCCAAAGCTCTCCTGAAAAAAAAAGAAGGGAATGGAGGCATCAGACTCCCAGACTTCAAACTATACTACAAAGCCATAATCATCAAAACTGCATGGTATTGGAACAAGAACAGACATACAGACCAATGGAATCGAATAGAAAATCCAGAAATAAACCCACAGATTTATGGTCAACTAATCTTTGACAAAGGAGCAAAGAATATGCATTGGAGCAAAGAAAGTTTGTTCAATAAATGGTGCTGGGAAAACTGGGTCGCTACATGCAAAAGAATGAAGCTTGACCACCACCTCACACCATACACAAAAATCAACTCAAAATGGATTAAAGAACTAGACATAAGACCTGAAACCATAAAATATATAGAAGGAAATATAGGCGAAACACTACGTGATTTGCACATCAAAGACATCTTTACAGACACATCACCCAAAGCAGTGATAGTGAAGGCAAAGATAAACAGCTGGGACTACATCAAATTAAAGAGCTTTTGCACAGCAAAAGAGACAATAACAAAAACAAAGAGAAACCCCACCAACTGGGAGAACATTTTTGCACCCAACACTAATGATAAAGGACTGATCACAAAAATCTGCAAAGAGCTGATGAGACTCAACAACAACAAAGAAAATAATCCAGTCAAAAAATGGGCAGAAGAGCTTAAAAGAAACTTCTCTGAAGAGGAAATGCAAATGGCCAACAGGCATATGAAAAAATGTTCAACATCACTTGTCATCAGGGAAATGCAAATCAAAACTACCATGAGATACCATCTTACACCAGTGAGAATGGCACATATTAAAAAAACTAGCAACAACAAATGTTGGCGAGGGTGTGGAGAAAAAGGAACTCTTCTGCACTGTTGGTGGGAGTGCAAACTGGTCCAACCACTGTGGAAAGCTGTATGGAGATTTCTGGACCTACTAAACATAGAGCTTCCATATGATCCAGCAATTCCACTCCTAGGTATTTACCCAAAGGACACAGAAACATCAATTCCAAAGAACACCTGCACCCCTATGTTTATAGCAGCACTATTTACAATAGCTAAGCTTTGGAAACAACCCAAATGCCCAAAAATAGATGACTGGATCAAGAAGATGTGGTACATATATACCATGGAATATTACTCAGCATTCAAAAAAGATAAACACATGCAATTTGCAGCAACATGGATGGCGCTGGAAGGGATCATGCTCAGCGAAATAAGCCAAAAAGAAAAAGAAAAATACCGGATGGTCTCACTCATAGCAGGAATCTAGAAAACTTAAATAAGGGACCAGGAAAATGAATAACTACAAGAAAGTGAAAATCAAAATCAACAAAAAACTATGAACCAGAGACACTTTTAGGGGGGTGGGGGTGGGAGGGGAGGGATTGGGGTCAGAATGGGGGGCTGCAATTGTATGGGGAATATAACAATAAAATTTATTAAAAAAAAAAAAAATTAAAAAAAAAAAAAAAAAGGGGAAACTGAATGTGAGGTATACAGGAACTCTAAGTGCTATAACTGCATTCATTCTGTAAATGTAGAGCTGTTATAAAATTTTTTCAATTAAAAAAGATGTATAGGATTAGGAAGGAAATGAATTATTTCTTAATTTGTAGTATAAAAAAAAAAAATAAAATAAAATTTAATTGAATAAGAAGCATTAGAATGGTCTGTGAAGATGACTAGTAATTCAGAATTTCTTCAATGACAGCAATGACACCAATTTAAAGTATTGCTGAGATCAAAGGACCCATTGCAGTTGGTGAGTCCTTGCAAATCAAATTTCTGCAGAATTGAGGGCTGTCACTGACTGATAGACAGTCAGTCCATCTGGTCAGTAGGTTTTGAACCTTGAATAATAGGTCAGATGTTTATTATGTGAACTTTACAATGAGGTCTGAGAGCATTTGATAAGGACATCAAAATTTGGGTTTTTATTCAGAATATAAGGAAATCTTTCACTTTTCAAAAAACTTCACCTTGTATTAACTAGAAGTTACAGATTAAAATTCAAAGTTAAAAATTGTAAGAAAATGTCAAATATTTCAGAAATGGATTTTGTTGGTGTTTGACTTTAAGTGTCACTTTTTAATGATGTAAGTTTAAATCAGAAGCATAATTATTTCTACTGCCTCTATATTTAATACTACCGTTAAACATCCTGTTTTGGTATATATTATCAAAATTGAAAATCTTTTCTCTCACAAGCTGGGAAGCTTAAATGAAACTACAAAATACCACCACTTTAGTTTTCTTATGTTTTATACTCCTTCCATATATTTTACATATGGCACTCCATATTTTTAGCAGCAACTGTGCAGGTAACACACATTTACAACAGGTGTCCATGAATTAAACCAAATAAAAAGGTAACAGCTCCTAGATTTTGCAGTGGAATGGTTCCTACTATTAAGTTTTCCTAAACCACTATGCCGTTTCCTTGTCTAGTTACTAAGTAGCATAAATAAATGGAATCCAAATAACAGCATTAAGTATTACTATCCATCAGGCCCTGGAAATGTGAATAGTGTTTTCATAGTCTCAGCAATATATTCATTATTATACATTTAATAACAATGTGTATTATTTAATATTGCAGTAATTATTATCCATATTTTCATAGAAAATTAGAAATATAAGTAGGAATGGACTAAGGACCAAGGAAATAAAACTCCAACTTTCACACTTCATTTTGAAGAGTAAGTGAGAAAGGAGACATTTCATAAAAATTACTGGTCTTAATTAGCTCCAAAGGCTGAAAACTGGGCTTAATAAAATGTTTACAAGAATAGCAAAGGGCCTCCCTGGTGGTACAAGGGGTTAAGCACAGCACTGTGAAGCTATCTAAAGCCTCTGCCACAGGAGTTCTATCCCTGGCCAACCAGGGAGCTACCCACATGGTACGGCAAACCTCTCCTATCTCACCCGCCGCTCCCCTCAGCAGTGTATTTCAGTCAGTCTGCCTGTTCTGTTTTTTGTTCTGTCTCTGGTGAATCCTCTCACTCCCCGCACCTCTGGCCTATACCCCAGTTCTTGTATGCATAAATAAATATTTTTTTTTAAAAAAGAATAGTAGAGAGTCTTACTCAACTTGTTCCTACAAAGAAAGGTGGCAAGTCCCCAAAAGTCCTTTGTATATTACTTGTGGAAATACCTCACTAAAGACTTGTATATTACAAAATAAGTTAAGATTTAAATCTTGAACTGAAATAGTCATTTTTACTGTGATTTATGGAATAGCTAAGTTGTTTTATCACTATCACAAAATAAATAAATGAGCATGTGGCAAAACTCTATTATAGCTTGTTTGTATCTATAAAGTGCTAACGTCCACCAGAGCAGAAAGGTTTTGATTATAACAAGTTAAAAGTATATAATTACAATATAAATTTATTGAGGGAAATTCATATTAGGACAGTATAAGCATACATTACATTTGATCATAAAAAGGGAGAGGTTCTGAACTTGTTGGCAAGGCTTGGGAAATTGCCAATGCAGGCCAGGCCTGGAACATTCTTGGCAGTCATCCTTCTGTGGGGCATAGGGGCAGTCTCAGAAATATGTCAGCAGTGGTGGTCACCAAATCATGGGGAATGCTTCAGAACTAAGGGCACGAAGTCCATAAACATGCCAAACTGGTTTAAATTTTGTACCTAGATTTGCATCACTTTTCAGAGGCTTATCATCAGGACCACCTGTTAATTTTCATTTAGCAAGGCCCCTCAGCACATTGGGATTTTATCTGTTTTTGCCTTTTGCATGTCTGAATCAGTGTTTTTGTAAATAAGTCATTGTTTTATAATTAACAACTTAAGTGGTTCTAGCTCAATTACCCCAAGCTCTCTGTCAGTCAGGGTCCAACACATATAACATATCAACACATATAAAATTTCCATCAGTGAGGATTATTACAATAAGAATACATAAAACAAACTCCTTCACACAGAATTATATCGTGGCATCCCCAATATCCAGAAGTAACTTCTCTTCCTTGTTCATCCAATGACTACTTATTCCTTCTCCAAAACAAGATAGCCTGTCACCTACTCTGTGAAGTTTCTTTGAACAGTTACTCATCTATTTTCTTCCCATTTGTACAGAAAAGAATATTTGCATTTACAAACCTGCCAATATTAGTTCATATCTGTGCACATTATTTTCTTCCCTTCATGTGTCAACAATGCTTAATAGAACCCTTTGCTTAGGATAGAAATAAATTTTTTTCTGAGCTTTCACTTTCCTTTTTTTCTTGTACTTTTTCTGTTTTTTAATTGAAATTTTTGTTTTTTTTTCTATTTC
The DNA here is from genome assembly GCF_014898055.3 of Talpa occidentalis. Lineage (NCBI taxonomy): Eukaryota > Metazoa > Chordata > Mammalia > Eulipotyphla > Talpidae > Talpa > Talpa occidentalis. The sequence continues at coordinate 35,904,822 of NW_023604861.1, read as the reverse complement.
CCTCCAACAGTTATATTGTGGTGCTTAGAAATTATTAATATATATTTACTTATACATTAAAATTGCACCTTTCAACTGAATGTTCTTTGATTTCACTATAGGTAACTAAGTCAAGTTAAAGTAACTATGATCAATGGCCTAAACACTTTCAGACATAGCTTAGTATGGAAAATCCATGTATCACTTAATACTCTTTTATTGAAGTGCCCCTTAAATTAATCTTGAGGATTTAATACAATTTTTATATTTTAATTTTTCTCATTTTTAATAGAATTTTCAAAAATTATGTTGAAGAAATAATGAACCTTAGTATAATCTTGTAGATTTTTAGTTATTCAATGTGATAAAAAGTAGCTAAGATAATTAACCAAAATACTGATATTCAGTATTTTCTGTAGTACATATTTCAAAATTTTCTGCTCTAAAAATATAATTTTAATTTAGTACTGCTTATAAAGTATTATGAACAAATTAAAAGCTAATGGCAAACATCTTCCACCAATCTCAATATTCCATATGAAGAATGATTGAAATTATATTTATTTAGATGATTTGAAGTTTAAAATGATATACAAACACTAATAAAAACACATACGTTTACACTTCAGTTAAGGATCAAATTCTTGAAAAGATCATGATTTATTTTTAATTTCAAATAGAAATAATCTATACTTTTGCTATTAAAATATTCAAATTTTAAATATATGATGTGAAATAAAATATTTGAGGGTGAAAAATGTGAACTAAAATTAAATATTGTGGAACTTTATTCTACTTCTATAATAAATGAAGATATAAATATACTCAAAATTTAATAAAGACTTCATTAATACCAAATGCATTTTTTTCAGGTTAATCATTTTTCCTTCTGACTATGACATTTGCATTAAGAAATACAGTTTTGGGCCTCCTGGGTGGCGCAGTGGTTAAGCGCTGGGTTGCGAAGCTGCCCGCAGCCTCTGCAGCGCCGGTTCGATCCCCGGCTGCTCCCCGGCCACCAGAGGAGGGTCCCACATGGCGCGCAGACCTCTCCTGCCTCCCGCTGCTCCCCTCAGCAGTGTACTTCGGTCTTTCTGCTTGCTCTGCTCCCCACTCTGGCTCTGGTGACTTCTCTCACCCTCCCGCGCTTCTGACTGTACCCAGTGCATGTATAAATAAAACAAATAAATAAATAAATAAATAAAAACATGCCTCTATTAAAAAAAAAAAAAGAAATAGTTTTTCCATATATTTTCATTATAAAATCTCAGTGATTTTCTTTTTTTTGCCTTGTCTCAGATTGTTTGAATTGGGGTCTTTCTCTTCCAGGCATATAACTAAGTCCATAAAATATTTGTTTAGTGGAATAAAAAATGTTTTTAAGAAGGAAGATGCAGAAATGAAGCAAGACATATTTCAAAGAAATGGACAAAAAAGTTGTCAGAAAATTCTCTAAATATACAAAGGTTTATGGTTTCCTCCAATGTTTGTTTCAAAAGGGTGCTTTACAATTAAAGATCATACTATTAAACTTACTTAAAACTCAATGACAATTAAAGCTAAGTTACAAACTTAGCAATATATTCTAAATAAAATTGAATACCAAAATGTTTGTCAATAGAAGTTTCTTGAGAAAAAAACAATTAGATTCTCTATAAATTTCTAGACACATAACATGGGAAATATTTCTAAAAGGAATAATGCCAAATATCCTCTATCAAGAATGTAATGGACATAACATTATTGTAAACCAGTCACCTTTTAACAAATAAAGTTATGTTACGCAAAACCAAATCAAAATTACCCTTTCAGTAACTGTAGAGGCTCAGCAAAAAGAACACGTTAACTATAAAATTAGGCTTAAAAAAAAGTACTTAGTTGAAATTTCCTTTATGAACTTTGAGGCTCTCCTAGAGTTGTTTTTGTTTCTGGATCACTATTTAATTTTTTTTTTTTTCCAAACAGAGTCTGGACTCTCTGATTCGCTGTCTAGTTCATGTCACTCTTCATATTCCAAAAGCATATTCATTAGACGAGAATTTGGTGATACTGTCTAAATATTTAAATAATGTACTTAGAATTCATACCCGAATGATTCCTGGTGCAAACCTCCTTTATGGTGAGTTTAAAATAATTTTAATATATGTGACCATGTAAATAATTCTTCTAATGCCAGGATTGTCAGGGATGCACTGGATTTTGATGTGCAGAGACAAACTCAAAGTTCCACCGTATGAGTGACAGAAGCAAATTTCACAACCTCAGAAATTCAAATGTGGAGTTTGATCGCTGTTACAATTGCACCAGAATGAGAAGGGGAAAAAAAAAAATGAAAAGGACAAAAAGAAACGTCTGTGTTGATTGTTTGCGGAGATCTAAATCATAGCATTACAACTGCAAGGATAAGCAGCCCCACTCTGTCAATCAGGATGATGGAAGTTGATCCTCTCAGAATGTTTTTTCTGCCTAGTACCTCTTGGGAGAATCTCTTCTTTATCTCATCAGTGAAATCTACAGATGCCATGAAAACATATTGTCCTGAGGCATATCCTAACCCAGAGTGGCGATTTAGCCTTTCCAACTTTAGCGCAAAGCCTACTCTGAAGCTCCCTTTGGGTGGATTTCTGCCCTGGGGTGTAAGGATTGGAGAAAACAAATAACACGGAAAATTTAGTTTCTCGGTTATTTGACCACTACATAGCAGACTGTATAGTGAAGATTAAGAAAACCTAAGCAATATACCAAAGGAAAAATTGAAGGAAGGCAAAAGTAAACCAAAACAAAACCAGAAGAAGGTAGTATTAATTTTCTATAGCTTAGAGGGAAGCTATACTTTAAATAATGTATCAGTAAAGTAATATTATCCACAATTATCACAGTAACTGCTCTGTGCTCGCAAGAAAATGGTGATTAAAACTATTTCATTATTAAGTGTAACTATTTCTTTATTACACTTCTGCAAGATAACTATTAAATGTGAATTTTAAGTTTAAAGACAATTTAAAGAAGAAAATATAAAAACTGCCATGAATTTTTAGGTATAGTCTAGTGTGCAATTCTTAGAAAATGTTAACTGATTATAAATCATAAGAAAAATATAATTCAGTGAACAACAAAATATTTTGCTATAAGGACTAACATGTGCTAATATAAATATTTGAACTCTTCCCAGCCAGTCTGAAGATTTCAGTTTCCTCAATAACAGTAAAAGGGAAGGAGAACACTGATTAGGTTTTTTGAGGAATATTAAATTGCATGAGGCAAGAACCAGACAGCAGTGTAGAAACCTTCACATGAAGCAGCATAATCAGTGACCAATGAATCAAATTAGCAGTGAGGAAGAATTTTGAAATACTTTGGTTGAGTCAACAAGACTCACCTTATGAGCCTTTGATATAATAACTGAAAAGGGACTGCCAGTATATGTAACTGTTATGTTTAATAGTGTTTTTCAGGAACTGAGATGCCGTTATTGGCTTCCTTGTGACAAAGAAAATACTTCTAACTTGTACACAAAGAAAATCACTGTTTTACACCCTTATGGGGCACAAAAGCAAAACAGAAGAATAGAAATGAAAGTCACTTAGTAAAATACATTTTTTAGTAGCTATAAACAGGCCTGTGAAAAATTACATTGATGGTAAACAAATCATCCTAAGAATTGGTTAATATAGAAGTTTTGACTTCCTTTCATCTAGTAACTTTGCAAAGATTGTATTGATGCTGTACATACCTTTGCAATAGGCATTCATCAATACAGTCTTTGCAAGGTTACCAGATGAAAGGATGTCAGAACTTCTATATAGACTATGTAACAGATGAAACACAGATAAGAGGTCTGCCAAAAAGAAAGCAAAATCTAAATGCAATCTGGACCAAAACAGCAACAATTTTCTTAGTTAGGTTTAGTTGAAGGTGTGATCAGTACTTACTGATGAACTTGTATTACTTATTAACAGATCCCTACCTGAGCTTGTATTGTCTGTTTAATAATACCCTTCCATTAGTCTATAACTCTTACCTTTCATTGTTTTCAGATAATCTCCCCACTGTCTTATCAAAATCTCCAGTTAACTACTCAGTGAATGAATGATTAGTAGGTTTTCAGTTAGTGCTAGCTTCCTTTTCTATTTCTATTAACACAGTAAGATCTGGTTATGCAGCCATTTATGCAAGTTAACAAAATTTGAATTAGACATTGACAAATGTCCACTCTGTGCCTTTCCTCCTCTTAGAAATGGAAACGTGGGCCTCCCTGGTGGCACAGCAGTTGAGTGCTGGGTTGCGAAGCTGCCCGCAGCCTCTGCAGCGCCAGTTCGATCCCTGGCCACTGGCTGAAGGTCCCACATGGCAAAGACCTCTCCTGCTGCTCACTGCTCCCCTCAGCAGTGTACTTTGTTGGTCTGCCTTTTCTGTTCCCCACTCTGGCTCTGGTGAATTCTCTCACCCTCCCGCACTTCTGACTGTACCCAGTCAGCATAAACAAACAAACAAATCTTTTTTTTAAAAAAAGAAAGAAATGGAAAACATTTTTATGGAGGAAAACTTTCTCAAATTACATCACATAAGAGAATAACTGCTACCTTCTCCACCTACCACACATCAAATGTATCATAATATTCAAAAGTTTCTCCATTTTCAAATACTGTGTCTTCTTATAAATTAGCGTTTTCACTAGCATCAAGTTAACTGAAGTCCCTGTCATTTTTTTTCTAAACTATTTTTTTTTAACTTTTCTTTTTTCTTTTTTTTTTTTTTAATAGAGGCATGTTTTATTTATTTATTTATTTGTTTGTTTGTTTGTTTTTGTTTATACATGCACTGGGTACAGTCAGAAGCGCGGGAGGGTGAGAGAATTCACCAGAGCCAGAGCGGGGAGCAGAACAGGCAGACTGACGAAGTACACTGCTGAGGGGAGCAGCGGGCTGCAGGAGAGGTCTGCGCGCCATGTGGGACCCTCCTCCTGTGGCCGGGGAGCAGCCGGGGATCGAACCGGCGCGACAGAGGCCGCGGGCAGCTTCGCAACGCAGCGCTCAACCGCTGCGCCACCGGGGAGGCCCTCTAAACTATTTTAAGAATCACAAAAATGTTGTCCTTAACTAAAATTTAGCAATACATTCAAACAGTTTAGAGATGGAAATTGACTTTCCCATCTCTGCAAAGGTCTAGAACCTGATCTAATCAATCATTTCTCATGGAATGACGTGTATACTCATTAAATAATCTTCTGCAGTTTCAGTGCTTTATCTCCAAACTTATTTTCCAAGTTGCCCCCTTTATTTAAGCTAATCATGCACATTGATAATTAACATATGTTATGTGGGGCCTCCCCTGCAGTGTGCAGTGGGTTGAGCGCCCTGCTGTGAAGCTGTCCACAGCCTCTGTAGTGCCAGTTCGATCCCAGCTGGCCAGACAGAGTTCCACATGGCTCGGCAGACCTCTCCTGTCTCGCCCGCTGCTCCCCTCAGCAGTGTCTTCGATCGTCTGCTCCCCGCTCTGTCTCTGGTGAATCCTCTCACTCTCCCACGCCTCTGGCCTGTACCCCAGCTCTTGTATAAAAATAAATAAATCTTTAAAAAAAAATGTTATGTGAAACTGTTTCCTCTCTGAGTAATTTAATCATATTTTGTATTTTATTTTTAAAGATCATTTTAATTGCAATCTGGAGAATGGATTAGAGAGAAGTAATACTAAATGTAGAGTAACCTTTTCTTTTTTTTAACAAGAAAATGCAATCATAGAGGAAACAGACGAAGTTAAGACAGTGCTGGTAACTGAGGGTGAGCACTCAGGCAGCTAAGCCTCAAAAAAGACAGTATTATCTTCATTTTTCTTCTGATTTTATACTTCTTTCATTTGATTGACTTCCTATGTACTAATCACTATTTTTCTTCAAAGTTCAAATAAATTGTAAAACCCTTGTTAGATGCATGAAACAAACACAAGATAATAGATTTATCTTTGGGTTTTGGGGAGTGACAGTAGTAGGGACACATGCCTCCTCCTGAGTAGCGTTCTCTAACTGCAATCTGTACTGATGGATGCTGTGACCCATTGTACTCTGATTCCCTGCTATTTACAAGATACACTGTTTCTACTAATTTCATTTGTTCTGTGTGTCTGTGTATGTGCTTTTTATGCAGACCATAACTCCAGTATCTCTTTGCAAGAGAATATAAGAGGCAGTATTTTTGAGAACTTGCATTTATGTAAATTTATTCTATCCTCATGCTTGATAGATAATAAAGGAAGTTTGTAAACTATTATGTTGGAAATAAAGGGCTTTCACATTTTGAACAGTTTTCTTTAACTTCAACCTTCAGAGTTGCTTTGATAAATTAGCACCATTTTTTAATAGAATTCTCTTGAGATAGTTCCAGTCTCTCTCTCTCTCTAGGCTTTCCAGATAACTAGTTTTTATCAGTTTTAAATTTTCATGGCAATTATGTCTAAATATGAATACCTTTAAAAATATTTGTCCAGATACTTAGTGTGGTCTTTGAAATGACTAATCCATATCTATGAATTCTGGGAAATTTTCTTGACGCATTTATTTTACTTCTACCCCACCAGAATTTCAGTCTTCTTGAAACTCTCATTAGTAAGATTTTTAAATTCCCAGGATTGATCCTCAAGTTTTTTATAATTTCTTACTTTTTATTCACCATCTATTTCATTCCACTTTATCAATGATGTCCCAAAATGTCTCTTCTACTATTATTTATATCTATGTAATTTATATTTACGTGATAAATTTGTTTCTGATTGCTTATCGCTGTTCTTGTTTTAAGAATTAGATTTCTTCTGGCCTTTGTATTATCTCTCTTCCTTTCATATTCATTTTTATTTGATGTAGATTTCCTGATGTGTCACAATTTTTGCTGCAATTTCAGAATATTCTATGAAGCTGAATAAGCTCACTGGAATCTCTGTATAACTGGATGGCATTGTGAGAAAGTGAGAATCCACGTAAAAATATTGGGTAGGGACCTCCAAATATAAATACTTAAAACTCTCCGCTTGGTCTATCATTTTCTGCAGAGAAGAATCTAGCTTTCTCCTGCCATGAAGGCAGAGGTCAATATACACTAGAGTACTGGATGGTGAATTTACAACAGATTGCTCAGTATTTTAATAACATTGTACTTATTATCTCTACCAGTAGTACTCACATCCTAGGATGCTGCCAGTGGGTTCTGAAGGCTCCAATACACAGATCTAATATCTCCAATGCATAAAACTCTCCATCCTATAGGAAAGGTTAATGTAGGGTTGGTTTTCAACAGATCCTTTCTCTTTCAGTGCCCCTCCTTACTCTCAAACTCTGAAATTCTTTGTGACTCCATTCTATATACATAAGCAAGTTCTGAGAGATTTGGTCTCCTTAGACTTTCTCCTTGTCAACAACTTAATTCTTTGTTTTATTTGCTCTATTCTGTCAATTACCCATTATTTCTCAGTTTTCCTTTTTTTCATAATTTATTGACTTGTATGTTTTAATTTTTTATCCCATTAATTAATTTATTTTTGCATAGAACTGGGTTGTAGGCAAGAGGTGAATGGACACACCAGAGTCAGTGGGGTAGCAGAACAGCTGGACTTACTGAAATACACTGCTGAGGGGAGCAGCTGGTGAGACAGGAGAGGTCTGCTGTGCCATGTGGGCACTCCCTGGCCAGGGATAAAACTCAGACTATCGTGGTGATAACACTAAGACTTAACCCCTAGGCCACCAGGGAAGCCCATTAATATTTTTTATCTTCTATTAACTCTTCTCTGCTTCATCCTTGTGGGTTTATAGCATTTAAAATCTAGATCAATCATTTTAATGTTTTTGTTTATTTTGCTTGTTTGTTGGAAGGTAAGGTAATCTCCTGTGTTTAACCAAAAATTCAGGTGATATATTTTACACTGAAAAATGTCTCAAGAAAAATGAAATATGAATACAAAATATAAAATATAAAGTATGTGAACAAGCATCCACTATAAATGTGTACTTTATATCCTGGGCTATAGAATGGGCGATAATTGCAGGTACTATGATGTCAGGTACATGTGACATAAGTTACATAGGGTCCTGTATTTAGAGGGTCTTGGTTTAACCTTCAACATCTTAAAATTTGTTTTTGGATGAACAGCACCACATTTTTATTTCTCTCTGGGCCTTGAAAATTATGTTACTGTCCCTAAGCCTCCCTCATAATAATGCTGTAAGAGCTAAATCTAAATGAAGCAGCACAGTGCCCTATGGGTAATAATCAAACAATAAATGAGAGTTGCTAGTCAGTCTCACTAGTTAATTGGTAGTAGTAGTAAGAATAGTACTTCATTCAGTAGTACTCAGTTATACCATGCTCGTTATTCACTCATTTTTCAATAGAGAAGCTTTTATTATTTGTTATGTGTTAGACACTGTGCTGGGAAATGTATTGAAATCACCTGTTTATCTGTATTCTCAATTAAGTTGAACATTCTCTTAAAAAGAGCCTCTGTATGTTCACTTCAGTAGTCTCTTGTCTACCAAATATATTTGTTCCACAATTATCAGTTGGACAAATGACTAAATATTTTTGAAACTATATTGAAAGTTGTAAAGTCATATAAAATGACAACTATTTTTTATTATTCACTCATTTTAACAATTATGTAGCAGGTACCTTAATATTTAACTTTCAATTTAGTTTTCCCACCCACTCAACCCTTGACAAATATAGCTAAAAGCATAGTCCTTTTAAATGTTGTAAGGCATCATGCATACTGTATCATTAGGAACTAGATAAAATTCTCAAATTTGACAAAATTCTTAAAACTGACAAGTTATAATGGAATAAGTCACAGACACAATTGCATTATCTTACAAATTTGAAATCCCTTAATTATCATACTAGTAAAGCATAGCTTCTATTAATAGCATGGTCACATGAAGTAGAACTTAAGTAATCATAAAACTTTAGACTCGTTTTGCCATAGTGTACAAATATCAAATCACAATTATGGTCAGTCTTTCAAGAAGAAAATGACTATCATAGCAAGCAGAGAAGGCCATTTCACTTGAAATCCATTTTATATTCAGAAATTCAACATCTAACTTCAAGTAACATCACTTAAAAAGGGGTTCAATTAAACCAAGATTTCTTTTGCAAATCGGGCTTAATGGAGATATCAGAGATTATTGCCAAGAAACCAGATTTCTTACTTTATTTTTTTTAATTTTTATTTATTTATTTCTTACTTTAAATTTTTATTGACAGGTTATATAATGTTGACCTGTTGATAAGTTGTTTCATTTCTTTGACGTGGGTAAGATTGTATCATAACTGTATGAACTTTGTCATATAATTCTTGAAGATAATTAAGTATAGGTTGCTGCACATCAACTGATCTACACAAAACAATTGTTTCCTGCACTGTTATGCCAAAGGGTCAGTGATAATGTTGGTTTAATAGTTACTATTATTATTTAAATTCCACTTCCCTGGAAAAGTACTGAGTTTTGAAGCTAAGAAAACAAAGATAGTACATGGCAAGAAGATAACATCTGTCTTGACTCCTCCAGCAGATTTAGAGATAAGAGGATTAGTGGTTTACTGCCTAACTACTGATTCTACAGGGCACAGTCTGGCTGAGGTCAATAACAGCAAAAACAATAATAATTTAAAAAAAAAAAAAAAAAAAGCTGCCACTTAGCTAACATCATTCAGTGCACAAGGTATTATACTCATTGCGAATGAATCTTCACAAAAGCTTTATGAGATAACATGAATGTGTACATAAAGAGAAGTTCTCATAGTTCAGATTTTAAAGGTTATTTTTGAGTAATGCTGAAATAATGGAAGTTGTAGTCAAGTTATCAATCAAGTGAAATAAAGTTGAAACCTAAATGAAGTGGTGCATGTCTGAAATCACAATTTATTGTCAAAGATGCAAATGGGTCTATTTAGAAGAGAAATCCATTTATCTGCCTGGGGTTATGATATGAAGATATTAAATTTATTATATTATAATCAAGTAACTGAGAAAATACAGAATAAAACTGAAATTTTAAAACTATTAATTTCAACATTAATTATTAAAGTAAGGAATAAATTTAAGGTAAATTTATTAACCTTATTAACAAGGTTAATATTAACAAGAGATCTGAAGTTAAATAAACAAAAAAATTAAGATAAGCAAAAGAATTAAAAGCCATAAACTGGGGCCTCCCTCATGGCACAAGGGCTTAGGTGCAGCACTTTGAAGCTATCCACAGCCACTGCAGCACAATTTCGATCCTGGCCAGGGAGGTGACCCATATAGCACAGTAGACATCTCCTGTGTTGTCTACTACTCCCTTCAGCAGTGTATTTCAGTAGATCCACCTGTTCTGCTCCTCACTCTGTCTCTAGTGAATCCTCTCATCCCCCACACCTATGACCTGTACCCCAGTTCTTGTATGCATAAATAAATAAATCTTTTTTAAAAAGCCACAAGCTGCTTGAGAAAGGTATATGTAAATGAAATTAGTATATTTATAATATGTTTGAAGAAAAGGATAGAGTAAATGTTAGTTTTTAGAGTATCAGGATCTAAATGTAATGGCAGATAGGTTACTTAGAATTGGAGTTACTTAAGCATTGACATTATCTGTTGTCAGCAGTGTATTGTGAGTGTATTAGTATTTATATATACATGTACTTATATGCTTTTAAATTATCACTTTACTCAAAATATATTTTAAATATTTTTTCATTACTGAATGTTTTGATAATTCAAGTTTACCATTTCCTTCCTATATTCCGAAGTTAGCAATTCAATTTAAACTTCATGCAAAGAACATGAGATGCTGAATTTCCAAAGGAAAATAGCCATTCCAGACAATTCAAAACTTGCATTTCATATGAAATGCTTATTCAATCTTTCAACAACAATAAAGCTCATTTCCCTGTAAAGAAAAATGGATGCAAGTATGATTCCATAAGGGAACACCATGCATGTGTCTATATAGGCAACATAAGGTAATGTGTTGCAGGAAATTCTATGAATTCATGAACTTCTTAATAGCATTGGTTGAGAATTTGTAAATGCTTTATTTTAAAGTTAGTTTTGCTTTGAGTTACTATCTCAAAAATTATCAGAAAATCCTTTCATTATAAAATTTATACATATTAAATATACCTAAACCATGGTATTCTATATTGTTTAACCAGGTGGATAATAAAGAAATATTATTCTTTATTCAAAGAAATGTTACAGCTAGTCTCAGGAAGAGATAAAAGTTATATTTCCTATAGTCTTGAAGCAAGAAACCTATCAGCAAAAAAATACTAGTAACATTTTATCTACAAAGAAGAGAGGAATAAGTTTTCATGGTGACATGTTTTCAAACTCTCCAAATTTACACCGCTTGTATAAAATAGCAATGATGGAATTTGGTAAGCTATGTAAATCAAGTGTAAATTCATCTTTAGAAAAACTTTCATTAGAAGACAATGATGATACTTCTCTAAAAGAATAGCTAATGTCTTAAGTAGCTAGTTCAGTTTTTAAAGTACTTATTGTTACTCATATATAATTCTCATATTTCTAAATTTCATTGATTACTATTTTTTTAATTCCTGAGCTATCAAGCAAATGTCAGTGAAAGAGCACTCTGCATATAAAGTGTACAGAGATAAATAATCATTGTTGCTTTCCTCAATAGGCTTTTAAGAGGAAAATAGACAAGATAAAGTTCAAGTATAATATGATAAACATTAAGAATACATAGATTTTGTTTAAATGGAACCTACAGTCAAGATTTCATTGTGGTCTTTTTGCCTTTTTAGGAAAGTGAATATATGTGGCAGAGGAAAACAACTAAACCAAGAGATTTCCTATGCAATCTTTCACAAGTAATTGAACTCAGACATATTAATGCAGAAAGTCATTGCACATAAACAAAGTATCCAGTTGTCATTTGAAAGGGGAAAAATATGCCACATCTCTACTTACCTTCATCAGTGTAATTTTTCAACTAGACTAATTTTTTCCTCAGCTAATTTTGATTGGAATCATTACCTTTGGTACCTCTTAGGCCTAGGTAATGATGGAATGCAAGTATGCCTAACAAATAGTTTTGTCAACAAATAGTTCAACTATCAACACAACACAATGCTTTGTGTAAATATTTTCCAAAAATATTTCTTTCTGGTGTTGTTACACTTTAAGGTTAACCATATACTACATTTTTGACAAACTAGTGTGGATATTTTTGAGGGAAAAAAGGGTACACACATATCAACATATTAAGTGAAAGAGTATGAAGAGTTTTAGGGAATAATAATTTTAAAAAGAACAAATGCCTAAGAGAAATAATTTGCAAATTGCAAATTTATATTTGACATGCTTACTTGGAAACCATTTTTTCTAAAAGTATAGACTTTTCTAAATATAAAATCATCTATATTTCAATTCATTGATTTTAAATGGAATTTTAAAAGAAAGAATTATAGCACCTGCTATAGGGAAATACAAATTGGTTACTAATAATCCTAAAAATTAGAAATCATCATTATTCTTATGTCCACAGGGAATAAATAATAACAAAACATTGACATCTTCCCATATAATAATAGTATTTTAATTGCTACTAATTCCTTTTCCCACAAGAATAATAGTAAATTTCCATTTTTTCCTTAGCATATTAAAAATACATTTTAATTTGGAATATGAAATTGTCAATGAAAATTTAAACTATTAGTAAAAGATCATCATAAACCTGATGTCATTAGAAACTGAAATTAAATAGCTAGCTTGTGTGCTTATTTTTGTTAAAAAGTAAATCTCCTTTGTAGGTACAACCTTGAAAATAAAAAAAAAGCACATAGATAATATATTAACAATTACCTGATCTCAAATCATTAGCTTGAAATATTATTTAACTTAATGATGAGTCAAATTTTTGGTGCAATCATTAAAATAGATGTATATTGTATATTTATTGCTATATTCAATTTTTTTCAAGTGCAGGTTATATATCAAAATTACTAATATACTAAACTTTCTAAAAATCCAAATACTATAATACATTTTTATTCAAAGTATACAGGAGTTCTTAGTTCAGGCATACTGCCTAAATTTTGAAAGATATAACATAATGGCATTCATATTTGGGCACATAAGTATCCACAACACAATATTTTCTAATTGAGATTTAAGTCAGTAACTTATTCAATGTTTCTGACATGAGGCATTAAAAACAATCATTTACGAAAATGATTTTCCTAATCTTCATCAGCATTTACCTATTATCAAAGTATAACTGTGGACAGGTATGGGAATTTAATCAAAGAAAATTAGATTCTCTGCTTTTATGAACTCTAATTTGATAACAGAAGTACAAATAAATCCAAAAGGAGTTCAAACCCAAAACAGAAACTCAAAGAATTAGAGAAACAATACTGTTTAATTAGCTTAAAATAATACCCAGGTAGAGTGGTGGCCTCACGCTTATAGTGTCAGTGAGTTCTAATTGCCTTTTCATCCGATCTTTCCATTCACAAATTCCCCACAGTAAAATGAGGTCACTTAAAAGCACCTTTCTTCATAAATTTAGCTTAGTATGCTCTTTTCCAATGAGCTTAGCCACCATCTCAGTTAATTGAAATTATATAGTCTGAACAATTGAGTTCACTGGCATGTACTATGCGTGTATTTTACATCTTGAAAATGGACATAAAAGAAAAAAATTATAAGTATAAACACTAAAAATGTTATGCTATTACAAACACCCAATATAAACTTCTTTGTAAGAATTTTAAAAAATAGTAAGAAAATCTAGGCATGGTCATCACAAAAGACCTAAAGAACCAATTTAGATAATATAATTTATATACTGATCTGTTTATAAATGGGATACTTATAAATTCACTAAAGCAGCAAAATTTCATTGTTGTGTTTACATGTATCTTTATTATGTTTTATTTCCCTTTCTGTATTTCCCCACTTTCATTAACATTAGACAAATGTCTTTCAGACTCAAGTGACTTAAAGTCCAATTCAAAACCCAAAGTGTCTCCCCCTCTCCCCAAAAAAGACAGATTTTAAGGAAACTTTGAATGCATTCATTTCTTTCAGGACCTATACCTGAGTGTTATTACTTTGGACTCTTCTAAGAGCACCATAGCCACCTCTGAAAAGATCTGGCTGATGCTTCAATAAAATGCATAAAGATTCACTGTTACTTTGATCTGCAGGCAAAGAATTGTGCCATCCTGGGATACACTGGTTAGAACCTTCCTTATGTAATTCTGACGAACTGCATCAAAGTGCCATTCAGTTTTGGTTGCCTCAGTAGCAGAGAAATGTAGACAGATTGGAACGAGTTCAGAGAAAAAGCTCAAAATGACTAAGGGAATCTAGTATCAGTACAAGTTGAGATTAAAAAAGAAAGAAAAAAACAAGAATAAAGAGCAGAGCACAGCACAGTGATAACTAAAAAGTTATGTGAAAATATCTAGAAAATTAATTTAAATACTATTGGAAGAGAACAACTAATTTGATACTAAGAGAAATAGCATAAGTAAAGAAATAACCAAAATTTTAGTAGGTGATTTTAAACTTTAATAAGTAGTTCTGAGAAGGTGGTTTACTCAGTATTACAGTCTTTTAAGTAAGTTCGGAAGAACATGTACATATTAACAATAATATATATCATCAATCCAAGAAACTCTTTATTATGTTAAAATACCTTCGACAATCAATAATTATTCCAAACTGATTTTTAACATTAGGAAGTAAATGATAGTGGCTAGGTTAAATGATTTACATAAAAATAGTAAGGTATGTAAAATAGGAATAGGTATAATTCTAACATAACAGAGAATTCTAATTTAACAGAGTTGTACTAAGAACTTTACATATATTAAATAACTACTCTGGGAGATTATTATTGTTTGTACATGCAGTTTACTGTTGAGAAAACTGAACAAATAAAAGGAAAAATAACATAATAAAATCATACAGCTGATAAATAGAAGACTTGAGATTCAGCTGCTGTAGTTCCTACAGAGCTATGAACTCCAGTTTTGATGCTAGTGTCAGTTTTTTTCCTAAAGCCATGACTTTTATAGGCTTCTTCCACATTAATTTGAGTCAAAATAAACATTCTCATACCTAAAGTTCAAGATATTGAGATGCTGTAACAATGTGATTACATGACAGGTAATCACAACATTTTACTACTTAGTACTTGAAATGCTTTTCCAAATTGCGATATGTTGTAAATGTAAAATGTGTAATATTTTCAAAGACTTAGAGAATATACAAAATCTCATTAGTAGTTGATATTGATTTCATGTTGCAATAAAAATATTTTGGATATATTGGGCAAAATAAAGTGTAATTAAAATTAATTATACATGAGCTTATTTTATAAATGTACTTATAGAAAATGTTCAATGATATATGTAACCAACATTTGTAATTTGTATAAAATTCTATTGGATGGCAGTCTTTAGATGAATTCCATGGTATTCTATTTCAAGTTTAATATTAAACATTTCTGTTAAAATAGATATGGTTTAAAATTTTATATTCTTGTATGCAAATATAGTTTTTTATACTGATTTTTTTTTTACCTAGAGTTAAGAGAAAATGCAAAATGAGTATAAGTTAACACCTTAGAAATAAAACTAAAAATTACCTAAAAAGTCTAGTTAAGGTCTTTTTGTGACATTGGATTTCTGCCACCTATTTTTGTATACATATTTGTAATCATAAAATACCTCAAGCTTTAAAAGTAAAATATCTTATTATAATATTTTACTTTGCAATGGTCAACTTATGAAACACCAAAGAATAAAAGGAAATGAAAGCTGCCATTCTAAAAAACACATATAAACTTCAGTTGATTCTGGAAAATTAAGGGTTGACTAAAATCTGTCTCTTTTTCTCTATTTAAAATTTGCCACATTTGAAAATATACACTGATGTATTTTCAAAACAGCCCAAAATGCATATTTAGTATTATGTTCATGTTTACAAGTAAATACCAACTTAAATTAGTATTTATAAGCTCTGAGCAATATAGTAATTGAGTTACTTTTTAATTTTTTGTCATAATTTTCTATTAAATATTTTCTCATCCTGAGCTATTTTAATCATAAAAACTAAAGCAATTATTTTTATTACAATGTTATAGGAAACCAAGTTTACACATAATAAAAATGAAAACCATAAATAAATTATGTAGTGCATTCTCTTTTTTACTCATTTCACATTTAAATCAAAAATTATTCACATCTAGCTGTTCTCCTTACAGAAGAAAATAAATCAAACATCATCAAAGTGACATAATGTTTTGATGAATATGACAGATGACATCTGATTCATTGTAGTTTATACCTAAAGAAGGGCACCCTTCCTGTCAGCTATCTTTCATTCATGAGATATAATAATTTTCCAGGTTGGCAATATGAAAAAAAAAGGAGAATATTTATTTGTTAGCAAAATTATGTTAAAGGTTTTATTTAAAGTCAGCTAGATTTAAATTCAGCCAGTTTTTGAAATATTTATTTTATTTGTTTGCCTAGGTAAGTGAAATATTAATAGCACTTTAGAATTATTTTCAGAGAAAATAATAGATCTTTTAAAACCTAAAACAAAAAACTAGAAGCACCCTAGAGATTCATTTTGTCATATATCCTGGGATATCTGGATACCAGTATATTTGAAAACTTTCAAGAATAAACATATGAATATTTAAAATCTATACTTCCAGGATGATATACACCAAGTGACTTTTTTTTTGTTTTAATTTTAGAGTCTAGTGTTCATTCCCGAAGAGGTGTTAGTAAAAAGGAAACAGACATGAGCAATTTTAAAACAGTAGATTTTATCTGAAATCCCCACTGAGATAATCTCCATATAGCTCTCCTTTTTCTCTTTATTATAATTTATTTGCTGATGCACTTGGGTCACTATCTCACAACATAATCTAAAGTTTAGATTTTGTTTAAGATATCCCCAGGTGGTTCATATTCTTTTATGTTTCCTAGAGAATGCTAGTGGATCTAGATATTTGATCAGGTTTGAGATTCAGAACAAGAATACTTAATACATTTTGTTTTGCTACACTTTGTCTCCTGTGACATGTGTGACACATAATTAACTCATATATTCCAAAGTATTCAATAGCCTAGTGATTCTGGAAAGTCCTTTTCCCAGTAAAAACATACTCTAAATATTGTTTTTATCCATTCATTAAAATATTTACCAGCAGGATCCCAGGATTAAGTGTATGTTTACCTTTGTGAAAGGTGTTGGTTACTTCAAATCAACTCACTGAGATATATGATTTATGATGTAGTTTGTGATAGCAATTTGGATGGTAGCTCCTCAGATACAAAGGTCAGAGGAGACAAAGGAGTCCTGAAGAGGAAGCAAACGGTATCTTATTAAAAGTTTTAGGAGTCCAGGGCCTCCCCGGTGGCGCAGCGGTTGAGCGCTGGGTTGCGAAGCTGCCCGCGGCCTCTGCAGCGCCGGTTCGATCCCCAGCTGTTCCCCGGCCACCGGAGGAGGGTCCCACATGGCGCGCAGACCTCTCCTGCCGCCCGCTGCTCCCCTCAGCAGTGTACTTCGGTCCTTCTGCCTGCTCTGCTCCCCGCTCTGGCTCTGGTGAATTCTCTCACCCTCCCGCGCTTCTGACTGTACCCAGTGCATGTATAAACAAAACAAACAAACAAACCAGCAAACAAATAAATAAATCATGCCTCTATTAAAAAAAAAATAAATAAATAAATAAATAAATAAAAAAAATAAAAAAAAAAAAAAAAAAAAAAATAAAAGTTTTAGGAGTCCAACATATCAATTTATGTCTTTGCTATATTTTTGAAGCATTCTTTCTCATTTAACAACTGTTTATTATATTTCTATAATATTTCAGGGAAAACTGCATATATGGTATATAATAATGAACAGAAATGATAAAAATCCCTGATCTCTGTGAGTTAAAAAACACAAATCGTTCAATTTAGTCAGCAAGTTCTTCTAAGCACTTTTCATTTGTGGCTATGACTTTAATTTCTAACAATATAGGAAATACTTTTATCTCAATTTAGATTTTTGATTTTTTTTTCAGCTCTAACAGTAGCAACAAGATTTATAGATGGAAAGAAAGCAGAACAATGAAGAAGAAAAAGTTTAGTCCCTTTAGCTAGAAAGAAGCGCTTAATAATTGGAATTTTTGCTCCTATAAAATTGGTCTCCCAAGTAAAAGATTCACTAGTTTTATGTAATCATTCAAATTTTCAAATTTCCTTAGGCTGAGCAAAACTTAAGTATACTGTTATATTCTAAAACTTCTGCAATTTATAATTTTTTGCTGAAGTTTATATAAGTAAAATGTAACAGAATCCACTGAATGGTATAGTTGGTAGAGATATTGAAATTGAATATTATGGACTTTCTTGTTTGGTTAATTTATATTTCAATTTTAACAGATTTTTTATGGCTTGGAACCATCTTGCATGAGGCTTCATGATATATTGATTTAATATATCTGACTTTCACCTTTAGAGGTTTGGGTTTCATCTGGTACTGATCTCAAACTGAATGAGTTAGTGACTTCAATTTAGCCCATTTGCTCATATCACTGGACTACAAAGTTCTGGTAATAATACAAACTTGGAAGCTTTTGCTCAGGTGGAGCATAGGATTAGCATAGACTTGCTAAAAAACAGGCAAATATTTAGCCAAGTCACTTGACTTTTAACAGTACTATTAACTTTTCACTTTCATAAATTTAACTTTCCACAAATGTATTGTGAACAAAAGAAAACATTTCAAAGAAAAATATTGATTTTAAAATGTAGATGATTTTTTCAGCATTCTAACATTTTATAAAAAGTGTGCTACATTTAGTGGTATAAACAATATTTCAAAATTGCATATATTTATTGTCCAATCCCAAGTCCCAGAATAGTGAACAATTTGAGATTATTAATTTATAGAGAGATATATACATCTATAGCTATATCTATTTTATATCATTCTTCCTTTTTGTACAATGTATGCTTTCTCCTCTCAAGTATATTCCCCATAAAATTCCCACAACCAGGCCCCTTGATGGCACAAGGGGTTAAGTCTAAGCACTGTGAAACCATGGGCAGCCACTGCAGCACGAGTTCAATCCCCAGCCAGGAGCAAACCTACATGGTGCAGCAGACCTCTCCTGCCTCGCCCGCTGGTCCCCTCAGCAGTGTATATAAGTAGATCTGCCTGTTCTGCTCCCCACTCTGTCTCTTGTCAGTCCTGTCACCCCCTGCACCTCTGGCCTATACCCCAGTTCTTGTATGCATAAATAGTCTTAAAAAAAAATTCCCACCAATTCACCTGTGCACCATCACCATAGTCCCTTGCGCTCTTCCCTCCTGTTTTGATCCCTCTGCCCACCTCCCTCGAAGAATTTCTCGGATTATAGATGAAAGGAAGACTAGATCTATCCTGTCCAGCTAGAGTAAGAAATTTACAATCTTGCAAATAATTCAGAAACAAAATGTGTCCAGGGAAATGTACGTGTAACTTAACTACCTGGATTTTGCTGGATAATTCTTTCACTTCTTCATTTGAAAGAATTATCTTTAGGCCAGCTCATCTTTAAGAATGTTTTTATTACTTGATCTTAATTGCAGATGCTCTATTAAAAATTGTGTTACATCTTTATATCCTGTGTAACAGCATATAACAAATGAGAACAAATACACATCTCATAGGCCAGATATCCCTACTTACAAAGGGTCAAGCTGTTTGCAAAACCTGGTGTTTATGATTCATATTTATTACCCAAGTATTATTTATATACATAAGACAAAAAGGAAAATCCTACAGAGGTGACAAAAATGGAGATTTATTGTTTACATAGTGAAGTTGCAAAAGAATCATATTGAATAAAAATTTAGTGCATTTTAACCTGCAAATTTAAACATCAATTTCTTCTTTAAAGAGAAGAGAGATCTTGTTAGAGTGGACTAGTTAGACTAGGGGCAAAATTTGCCCCCCACATCCTGGAAAGGGGGCAAAGCTGAGCAGCCATTTTATGAGCTTTTTTTGTTTTTTTTTAAAGTAATTTAAAGTTAATTTTTAAAGTTAATTTTAAAAGTTAATTTTTAAAGTTAATTTATTTAAATTTTATTTTTAAATTCCCCATACAATTACAACCCCCTTATTTTGACCCCAAGCACTCCCCTCCCCGCTTCCCACCCCCCATAGAGTGTCTCTGGTTCATAGTTGTTGATTTTGGTATTTTCTTTCTTATATTCTTTTTCCTGGTGCCTTATTTAAGTTTTCTAGATTCCTACTATGAGTGAGACCATCCGGTATTTTTTTCTTTCTGGCTTATTTCGCTGAGCATGATCCCTTCCAGCGCCATCCATGTTGCTGCAAATTGCATGTGTTTATCTTTTTTGAATGCTGAGTAATATTCCATGGTGTATATGTACCACATCTTCTTGATCCAGTCATCTATTTTTGGGCACTTGGGTTGTTTCCAAAGCTTAGCTATTGTAAACAGTGCTGCTATAAACATAGGGGTGCAGGTGTTCTTTGGAATTGATGTTTCTGTGTCCTTTGGGTAAATACCTAGGAGTGGAATTGCTGCATCATATGGAAGCTCTATGTATGAGCTTTTAAAGGGGAGCCACAAATGTGATCTTGACCCTGTCTCTTTTGTTGGAGCTGCTGTGGAGGGCAGCGGGCACTGTATGTGTGTATCTGTGTGCATGGGGGTTGAGGGGAGAGGGGAAAAGGGGAGCCTCAGAAGCAGCAACAGGATTGTTACACCCAACCTGTTCCTAAAAAAAAAAAAAAAGCTCCAATTGCAAATGACCTTCTCCCTCTCCCTCAAATCTACTAGTCCCCCCTTTTCCTCTGTCTACCTTGTTGGTTAGAATTAATCAGGCTTATGTTTTTGTTTTTATTTATTATATCAAAGGTCTGTTTGTACTCATTGGTTCAGCAGGTAACCAGACCCAGAAAAGGTGAGTGAGGTTTTAACCCAATGACAATTTTTAGACTTTCTGCATGGTAACAAATTGACTATAGAATTGATACTGCCAAATGGAAAGGGTGGGTGGTTAGCAGGGTTTGAAGGGGCCCAATGGACTGTAGTAGATCATGGTGGTGGGAGTAGTGTAGTAACACACATCTGAAGTGGTATGAACCTATGCCTCCAAATCATATACAGTGTTGTAAACCAATGTTACCTCACTAAAAATATGATACAATTTAAACAAATTAAAGTATTCCTTTGGTGCCTAGACTGTGTGTTCTGTTGACACTTTTGAGGTAATAAACTGACTATATTTACAATAACATTATAATAAGTAACTTGCTCTAGGATTTTTTAAATTGTCTCAATATTATTAACAGGTCTTAAGGGTAAGATTATGTGATGTTTAAATAATACCTAAATAGAATTTAAGATTATTAGACATTATCTTTTTCTTCATCTTTATTGATTCTCCAGCTGGAGGAGAATGAACAGGATATTTCACAGCGTCTCTATGATTTGTCACAACATATCACACAGAAATAGTACCATAAAAAAGTGTTTTACTTCTAAATTTTAACTGTCATTCTATGTAAAATATAGGAGTACTTAACTCCATGTGTGTGTTTGTGTGTATGTGTGTTTATTTACTATAAATGATTCCAATGAGAAGGCTTTTATTTTAGTATAATTATTTCATCTGTCCTCTACAGGACAGTCACGGTAGTGATAACAAAATAGGACTAACAACATGCAGTTAATTTCATTATTTCTATTATAAATCTTCTAAAACAATTATATCTTGCTCTTAAAAAAGCTGAATCAACTATTTCACTTCTTGAAGTCTTTAACACTATTATAGCCATAAACAAATAGGCCATTTGCTCAGCTATTTGTATTTAGGTTTAATATTGATATATTTTTCTTAACATTTCTTAATTGAGAAAGAAATCTCTTATCATTGTTATTCAAGAAAAATTAGACTGTTGTAAAAATACATTGGTCAAAGCAGTAATAAGGGTTTTCTTATGAACATTAAGCTCATTAACACTTTTAAAAGTGCACCTTATGTTTTCTGAGCATCACTTAAACTTGCCACAGTAGACACTGTGTGCCTACAGGTAGCAGGCATTGCCTGATTAATTGATGCTGAACTAACATCAAGTACTATTGCCAATCTTTACACCAGTGGAAGATTGGCAAAAACAGCAGTTAGGAATAGCTAATGAAAGTGAAGTTTAAAAAAAAGCTCAAATGAATATCGAGCCTTTTGCAAAAAGAATATCAAAAGGTTGATAGAACTTAGTCTTTTGTAAATCACAATTTTTTTCAAAAATCCATAAATAAATGCTTGTAAAGAATATTTGGTGTAAGAAACTGTAGTTTGTGCATGCTCAAGTATTCTTTATATATGTAAGTATAAGATTTTCCAGTTGAGTTGATGTAATAGATTCTGTGTCAAGCATTTCTTCAGAAAGTAAAGTGGAAAAGATGAAAGTCAAAAGAAAGAGGGTGTAGTTGAGCAGTTATTTTAGAAGTAAACATATAAACATTTCTTGCACAATCATGGAATGTGCCAGTAAACATCAATTCATATTTAATGGATAATATCATTGATCTAAATAATTTAAATAATGCAAGCAATTTTTTTCTCAGACATAAATAAGCAAATATATAAAATAAATAGCTTCCCTTTCTTACAGTAAGAATGCTGCACACTCAGAGTGTATTCTGAGAGTCAACATTTTATATTCCCTAAATATATGAGTTAGAAATGCCATGTATCTCCTGAAATGAGGAATTCATCTCTGATATACCCAATCATAAAAATATTTTAAAGATTTTTTTTTCATTTCCAAGAAACATGGACTATAAAATGTAAAAATCAATCTTCAGATTTTCAAATACTAACTGTACTTAATTCACATAGAAAAACAGTAATTTCAACAAATTCACTCTATGAATAAAAGAGTAAGTACAAACAACTATGGGTGCAAAAGCACAAATTCAAACTTCAGTCATTTTGAATACAGACTTTTAACAGTGATTTCAATCAACATATTAGATATAGAAATTAAAACAAATTGATATTTCATTAAAAAATGGTATCTATTCTTTATGGGCAAATGAGGATACATTTAACTTAAGAATTTAGAATTCTCTGTCATTTATTTCTTAAGTCCTAAATTTATGAACATGTTTTTTAAAACCTAAATGAAAAAATAAGGCAAGGCCAAATATACTATGGTCAATATCTATATACATGTATGTATAGATGTGTATGTGTGTATGTTGGATTTCAAAAATCTCTAAGAATATTTAGAAGTCAAGAACTTCTATACTTTTTCAAATTTGCATGTACCCTAAAGGATAACCAATACTGAAGGATAAACATTGTTATTTTTACCTACTATATGATCAGGAAGTATATGTTCATTAAGTGTTCCCAGATTTAATAAGACTTATCTACACGTATACTAAATGTTCCAACATTGGACTTTCATGAAAGGACAATTTAATTAGCCTGAATTATCAAGGACAGCCTGATCTGCCAAGCATTTGGATATAAGCCCAGAGGTCTGTTGAACTCAGGTGCATAACCCCAGTTGAGGGATCATGTCATATCACCATCTGTTTCTGATTCTGCCCAGATTTTTCTGCCCCTTGTGCTCAACTCTCTCAAATATTTCTACTTGGTTTATGAATCTAGGGTCATTGTGGACAAAACTGTGACGCAGGTGATGTCTCTCCTTGGCATCATCGCATTTCCTCTTTAACCTCCCTACAGCTTCTTAGAAGTACTAGGACCTGTTCCCCAGGTCCTCATATGCTGTCCAGAGTCCTAAGCCACAGCTGACATCTAACGTTTGCCACATTTAACAGCTCTCCATCTTCAAGATCACTTCTCATCAGCATTGTTTAGTTGTTAAAGACCAAACAGGACTATTTTAAGCATAAAGATAATTCACTGGGGTGATACTGATGAGTTAAAAAAATGTATAAGGAACTGGGAGAAGCTGAGTTCTGGGACTGAAAAAATGGCAACAGGGGAGCTAGAGAGTATAAGCAGTGGAGCACTGTCAAGAAACAACACAAGGGGGAACACATATTTATCTAACATTTGAATACGAAGAAGTCTTGACAAGAAGTGGAAAGGCAAAAATCAAAAGCTTTCCCTCCTGCTACTTCTGTGATAAATCTACTTGTTTATTATAACATAAATGTCATGACAGTTAAAGGAAGAACCAGAAATTGGAAATCTTATTATAAGAGAATTATCTATAAAAGCTCTGTGGAAGAAATATCCCTGAATATGATTTAAGATCAAGCCTGCTTCCATGGGAAAGCCAGGAATCATGTGGTAAATATAACATCCAAAGAGACTTTAAGTCACTCTTTTATTATTTTTTTAATTATTTATTTTTAATGTATGTAGTTTTTTACAGTGTTGTTCACTCTCCTCTCAGGTGTAATCCCCACAAAATTCCCACCACCAAGAAACCCATGCACCGTCACCATAGTCTCTTGTGCTCTTCCCTCTCCTGTTTTGACCCCTCTCTCTCTCCCTCCCTGGCTGGATGTCACTGATTTATAGTTTGACTGCCAGTTTTTTCTTTTTTTTTTTTTCTCCTGATCCCTTGTTTGCTTTCCCTATGTTCCTCCTATAAATGAAACCATTTTGATATTTTTCTTTCCTTTTGACTTATTTCACTCAGCATAAACCCTTCCAGCTCCATCCATGTTGCTGCAAGTGGCATGAGTCATTCTTGACTACATAACCCAAATGATTCAAGGTTTTATGGCCAACAATTGGGAGAATAAAAGACTGACTCTTGCAAGACAGGGACAAAACAAACACTAATAGCAACAGACAATTTACAGTAAAAGTCCGTAAAACAAAAAATATTTTAAAAAGTGGTTAGCATCATCAATCGCCAAATAACTGTATGTCAGAACAGAATAAGTTCCCATCTTTAAACAATCAAATTTTAATAGATCTAAAAAAAATAAGGCTTCTCAGAGTTAAAATCATATGGAGAAATAAACTCTCACATGCAGGTATAGGTAGATACATAAATTAGCTCCACCTTGCTGAAGATTATTAAGCCACTTATGTTAACATTTTAAAATGCAAAAATCATCAGTTCATCAAAACTACAACAATTTAAAAGTCTAGGAATTTATCAGAAAATAACCACAGATGTGAGCAAAGATATAGTCACAAGTGTTTTTTGTTTTTATTTTTTAATGTTTTTTTTTTTTATTTTTTATTTTTAAAGATTTCTTTTTATACAAGAACTGGGGTACAGGCCAGAGGCACAGGAGGGTGAGAGGATTCACCAGATAGAGAGCGGGGAGCAGAACAGACAGACTGACTGAAAGCACTGCTGAGGGGAGCAGTGGGCAAGACAGGAGAGGTCTGCCGTGCCATGTGGGAATCAAACCCATGCTGCAGAGGCTGCGGACAGCTCCACAGTGCAGCACTCAACCCCCTGCGCTACCCAGGAGGCCCTCACAAATGTTTTATAAAAATGAAAATAAAAATACTACCCCTCCAATTGAAAATGAAAAAATTGAACCAATTTATCCAACAATTGGAACATAAGTATTTTAAAATATTAGTATAACTTTGGGAAAGTGTTCAGAATATACTTTAAAATAGTTATAAAAAATAAAACATAATTTATAGAATCTATGTTTTGTGAGTTATGGACTGCTTTAACAAAGTAGCACAGAATGGACTTCAACAAAAATATATTTTTTTGCAGTGCTGGATGTTAGAAGCTCAACATGGTAATACTGGCAGGTTGGTTCCTCCCAAGGTTGGGAAGGAAGAGTTCTCTCCTTGCCTTGTAGACTGTCAACCTCTCCCTAAGGCTTCACATTGTCTTCCCTCTGGGCCTGTGTCCAAATTTCCTCCTCTTGTAAAAATACTAATTATATTAAAATAGGGTTCTTCCTGATAAATTCATGTTAACATAATTAGTTCTGTATAAACCCTATCTCCAAATCCATTTTGAGGTATCAAGTATTAGTGTTTCAATATATGAACTGAAAGAAGGCACACAATTCAGGCCATAACAGAAATATACGTATACTCAAAAAATATGTTTTAAGATGTTGGTGCACATATGGGTGGGTGGGTGGGTGGGTGTGTGGGTGTGTCTGTGTATGAACACATATACAAAGAATAAAGGACAGGATTGCAGATGCAGGCATTTCTGCTAAATTATCATGTATGTGTTCCTGGGAAACCATCACTCTACAAAATTTCAAACTGCAAGTAATGGGACTTATAAGAAAATTACACACAGTAATCTTCCATAACCTCTTTCATCCACATACTGTTTCAGGAAAAATTTCATGAAAAAAGTAAATATAGTGAGCCAGAAATCTGAATGATCCTCCCTATGGAGAAAAATTTTTAATTATCCTGACTTCAATCTTTTCAGATGGCTAATAATTATTTGGTCTAGCAAGTATTTCCTAATAAAAGATAATACTGTGGGTAAGAAACAAACAAAACAGTAAAAAAAGAAGTAGGAAATAAACAAGGAAATATATTAGTAACTTAATCACTCACTAGTCAATATGCTAGCTCTATTTGCTTTCATTTTCCTGTAAACTATCATTTTAGCCTCTACTGATAGCATAATACCTAGCTCACAGTACGTATATCATGACAAATGCTATAAATATTTTACAGACACATTTGCTAATTATTTGATATCTATAGTCACATGCACTGTGCTTTGGTTTTTGCTGAAAAGTGAATTTTGTATAATATAAACATACTCTTACCTATAAACAAGCCTGGAGATATATACAAATTAAAAAGAAATCATTGAATGTACCCTGAAAACAAAGTGTTTAGCAAATATATGCAGCCGAATGTTTTCATTTATAAAATGCTAATTTTACTATCACAATACTAAAATGTTTTTTATTATTGCCTATGGCATATAACTATAATAATATCTAAGTGTGGCATTTGTAACAAGTGAAGTACACAAACTAGAAACTGCAATAATTATGCTCAAGGAAATCAATTACTTTGTGCTAAAGATTGACATAAAGAAGACAGTGAGTATGACCATGTTAATTAAGTTGGCCTAGTGCATGATGGAGTCGATAGCATTAATCTTAAAGGAGGTTGAAAACTGATGAGAGAGTAATGAGCTGAACACACTAGAACTGAAAGCTTTGGGAATTTAGGATATGTTGTCAGAATCTTCTCTTTCTTTTAAAATAATAATCTGTTTCTTGTATACAAAATAGTAATACTAATCTTCTTTTAGCTGCTATGGTCTTAGTTGACAGCTCAGGTTTCTCCCATTTCCACTCAAGTTTTCCTAAACCTTCCAAAATTCCTCATATTTTTCATGTAACTAATGTATAAAACAAGATCTACAAAAGTTATATGAAGAGTTATAAAATATAATTCTTTCCTAAATAAGAATACATCATACTTATGTGTCTATATGAAAATTAATGTGGTCAATAATATTATGTATTTTTCTGAAACTTTCTCCTTTGAATTTTTTACAAGTTGGAAATGATTGTCATTTCAGAAATACCAGGATGATTCTTTGAAAACCTTACTATCACTCACGTTACTTCATTTTTTGCTATGGCCTATAGAGTTAATGTCTGCTAACAAAAGCATATCATGCTGTCATAAAACACAATATTGATATAAGCATCTCAAATGCGTACCAATTATTAACTTCAAACTGATTCAGAATCAGCCAGTTATGTAGGCAATAAAGAAAAAGCATGACACAGAAGAAATGCACATAGAAAATAGGCAAAGAAACAGGACTATTTTGCTTCCTTTATCATTTAGTCTATAGATTAGCTTTGCTACCAATGACTATTTTTAAAGTAATAGCAATCAATTGCCGAATTTACAAGATGAGTAGTGAAATTTTAAGTATAAAATTTTAAAAAAATTATTTTCTTCCTTTAAAGAAGAAAGGGGATTAGGACATTTTTTTCAAGCAAAACTCAACTTATAGAAACATTATACTTAATTCCAAAGTTATCCTGCTGATCCAATTAAGAAGTGAAGTTTCACAGGTGCATTATGTAGTTCACTTTGAAAGGAAAAGCAACAGACTTAATAAAAACATATCTCCCCATGGCTGCATTTTCAGACAGGACAACTTTTAGGATACTAACAGAAAATGTGAATGACAATAGCTATTGCCCAGCATTGTTAAATGAGTATCTAATAATGGGCATAAGATGTTCTTTCCATTTTCTTCCGACTCTAACTCTGATTGTAAGATTTAATATAAGGATGAGTGATTTTGACTACACACATATTTGACTTCCCACTACCACCTGTCTATGTTAATTGTGTTTATATTTTTTAATAGAAGCACTAAGTGTTCTCTTCTCAACAGCACACTATGCAAAATATTTGAAAGCATGATATAAATATGTTTTACTATCCATGAAATAATTCCAATAATCTGCATTGTTGGTGAATAAAGACATTTCCAATAAAAATATATTTAGATCATATTAACATTTTCTAGAAATATTACTCATGTTCATTCAAGTCTATTTGAGTACCTACTATGTGCTAGTCCATGTCCTTGTGTAATTAGAATACACACAGGAAGACAAAAAAATTACCTGTTCCCATTCATTCCATAGTCTAGTAGTAATGGAAAAACAATGTAACTTACATGTTATTAAAGGCCTGAAAGAAGAAAGTGAGATGTTCATGCGCACTTTTGTGAGAAGAGTATCTCAGACATAGGCAGTCACAAGTGCAAAAGCACATGGACAGAGTTCATTTCAGCTACAACAAATAAGTCTAGGAAATAAGAGTAGAGATGAGTAACAGTTCAGTAAAGTTGCAGAAATAGATTGTGTAAGGTCCAGAAGATCATTAGGAGGATTTTACCCTTTAAGTGAAATGGAAAGTGATTACAGTATTGTGGAAAATTTCTCAAGCTCAGTCCTAGGTTGAGAATAGGTTGTTGGAGACATGGAAGTAACCAGTTGCAACTATAACAAGCCTGCAGGTGAAAGATGATTATGGCTTAACAAGGTGAGTAAAATAAGTGACCTTATTTTTAACATATGCTGAAGATAAAGCCAACAGGATTTGTTGTTGGATTGCAGGTTTGGCATGAAAAGGAGAAATATGCGAAGGGAGAATCCAAGGCTTTTGGTTTTACTACCTATTTGTTAGGACATAAAGACTAGGAAAACACATTTTGAATGGAAATCAACTTAAAGAAGCTTTAAGTTAGTTTTTCCATAGACATGTAAATGGAAGCTTTGAGTATACAGTTGAATATGCTGGTCTGGAGTTCAAAGAAGTTTTATATGTATGTACACATGAATTATCAAGCCATGCTTGGTACTTAATGCCCTGAGAATGGATGATATCACAAAAAGAATGAGTGCAGATAAAAGAAGTGGAGGGTTTAGAGATCTGAACATTAGATAATGCTAACATTCAGAGATTGAGAAAATGAAATCAGGAAAAAACTTTAAAGAATTGTTCAATGAACAAAAAAGAAAATCCTATTTTTGAGATTCTTTGAATTATATGTATGATATTACTATATAGTAATTTATTTTATTAATGTAAACTAATCATGTTAAACATATAATATATACTTCTTATATAATATTTACGTTAAAGCATAATGTTTTATGCTAGATATTGTAAATAAAGACTCCAATCCAAGTTGATGCTACTTTCTCCCATTTAAGAAAGTTTTCTCTTTTCTCTATTGGGCAGGTAGGAAAAGGCTATCATCTCAATACAGTCAGACATTGATGGGGTCCAGGGCTTGGCTGCAATTTTAGTTAAATTTAACTCACATTTTTTTTTCTAATGTCTCTAGGACAAGATTTATTTTGTATTTTTTGCAGGTTCTCTCTCTAGTGGGATTTTGTCTCCTAAGCACCACTGGCTGAAATAACTCAGTTTGAATGTCCAGCCTAACCCCCACATCTTCCCTATCATCATTTCAGCACTTAGAAATGTTCTGCAGTGAAAAAAAACCACGAGTTTGGAGTGCCTCTAGATGCCAAGCCAGCATTATCAGCTACATGGTTATCACAGATTTTGATACTTCCTCTTCTCTTCAACTGATTCATCTACTTATATTAATCTACCTTAGTCTACCTAGATTAAGTCTGACTCTCACCCTGCCACCAAATCACCCTAGAGACAGAAAAGTTAAGAAAATTTCAGGTTTATCAAAGTGTCTTCTTCACTGCTAATGCTTTAAAAAACACAAATTTTTAATTTGTCTTTTGTTTTAGCTAGTTGCTGCTGTGGGAGTGATTTTCTACTCTCAGTGACTAGACCCTACCAGTAAATAGAAGTATACTTATCCACTGTCTTTATTCACATTTTTGTAGTACCCGAGCCTTTTTCAAAAAGCTACTGAATAAGAACTTCAGCACAAGAGGTGGGACAGTTATCTTCATACTGTAACACTATTAACTTTGTACTAAAGAGCAAGGAAATTAATTGACTAGGAGGACTTGTATTCAGCACTGGTGTGACTTTAAACAAGCTCTACAGGTTCCACAAGCATCAGGCCCTGATTAAAGACTCAATAAGGAAGCTGTAATGAGTTTTTTTCCTACTTACCTTTACCTAATTCCTTCACATTCTGTAAAGAATACATATTTTTTTTTTTTAAAGGAAGAAGCAACCACCCTAACACACAAGTCAGTTTATGTGCACAGATCCCAGCTCTCTGGCTTCAGGAGTGGTGGACACATGACTCCAAGAGCTAATCAGAGCTTTTCATCCCATAGCTAGTGATACCCTATAAAGTCAAAAGACTGCTACCAAGGGACCCAATGGTCTGTCTCATAGTCCTCTGGAAAATGTAATAACAATTTTAAAAAAAATTCTTTTAGCTTATTGTTCCAGAGCACATAATGAGAGCCCGGGGCTCTGGGTAGCCACACTACTGCCCACAGCAACACCTCCTGGCAGAGGCACGCAGCACATAGGAAAGCTTCTTGGAAACTCGGCAGTGAGTCCTAAGGTTTCATTTTAGTCTCGATCTAACATAAACTTTCGAGTGTGCTATTGTCTAAAATTTGTTCAGTTAAATCCTTCACTCCTTTAAAAAAATATATATTTATTTTTAATTGAGGTAATGTTAGGATACCCCCATCAGGCAATGCACCTGTGGGTGCACCTCCAACTCACCATAGTCCACCACGCAGTCCATTGCATTCTTTTCTCTTTGTTCACTCCTAAAATAAAATGTAAAAAACAAAAAGGGTTAACATTTTCCTCTCAGTAATAAAAAAATACACAAACAAATATAAATGTGGAAAAAGAATAATTTTAACTGCTACAAAGTTCTCTGCATTACCTTTAATTGAAAATACTGAATTCCTTTAGCAAGTCCATATTTTCATGTATAAGTGTAAAGGCAGGAAGGGCACTGAGCAGAATCTCTATAACCCGAGCAGACGAGGTAAGGAGGAGTCCTGGAGCCCTCAGTGGCTTTTCAGGCTTTTATTGGGATTTACCAGGTTCACAGCAGGCAGGGGTGCTGGGGGGCCGGGAGGCTGGCAGGCCTCCCAGTCCCCATCAAGTCTTCACTCTTTCTGGGCTCTCCAACATTCTCTGCTTCTCTCTTCTCTGCTCTCATGGTTCTGCTCTCTGCTCTTCACGTGGTTCTTCCGTTTGATCTGCTGGTGTCCCCATGACGCCGTCCTTATAAGCCCAGTCTCTTAGCCCAGGTGAATCCCATCTACATATGCCCACACCCTACTCCAGGTGACCGCCATCAGGCATGCATTCAGGACCGCAGGGTTCCCTCGTCTATCTTAATGGCGGGAGGGCAGAAAAGCCTGATACTTTTTACCTTACCCTACAGTAAGTATGCATTGTGATTTTATTAGTGTATGAATGGGAAAGGAAAAATTCTGAAACCAGTGAAAAAAATTAGATTCTTCTAATTCTTCACAGGTGAAATGTTTATTAGTTACTAAATCTATCTACACAGTTTTCTCATCATGTATTAGTGATATACTTGATCTTAAAAAATGATGTTCATATATCAACAATATATGCAATGTGCTTTTATAGAGCACAGTACATGATTTATAGATTTCTAATATTTTTGCATATTATAAAGTACAATTGCCATTGAAATAGAATTTAGATCTTAAGTTTTCAGAATTACTACTGGAAAGAATAATAGTAAGCTAAGCTACACATCCTTAAAAATAATTTGATTTGTTTTATCCAGCCTCAGGCACCAGAAGTTGGATCCATAGATGAAAATCAGAGAGAAGATTTGGATTTAATATTCTAACAATTACCACTGTCCAAAGATGAAACAAGCTAGGATAGATAATTATTGGTTTTACTTTTGCCTTCAAGCTCCAAAATTCTTTACATCTATGATTTTTAATTGATAAATTGCAGAATATAAAAAAATTGTATTAGAAATATGAATTGTGTAGTAGAGAATTGATAGTTTAATTGATTAAATCAGGACAAGCTTTAAATATCTTACTGGGAAAAAAACTAAAAATAATTGTCATGAATTACTTTTTCTTAAGATTTATTTATTTAGGCATACAAGAGCTAGGGTACAGGCCAGAGATGCAGGGGTGGGGGTGAGAGGATTTACCAGAGACAGAGTGGGGAACAGAACAGGCAGACTGACTGAAATACACTGCTGAGGGGAGCAGCAGGCAAGACAGGAGAGGTCTGCTTCGCCATGTGGGTTTCTCTCTGGCTGGCCGGGGATCGAACTCATGCTGCAGAGGCTGCGGATTGCTTCATAGTGCAGTGCTTAACCCCTTGTGCCACCAGGGAGGCCCCCATGAATTCCATTTTTATTGATGAAAAACTGAGGCTTGGAAAGGTGAGGTAACAAGGGCCATAAGCCAGTAAAAAATAAAGCAGAATTATATTCTACAAACCCTACACAAAATCTACGCTATACTATTTATTCAATATCACATATGATGTTACTTCCAAAAGATGACAAATGTTGCCTTAACATAAGTCAGTTATTGAAACAGATGTTTGGAGAATCTGGACTTGAAAAATAAGAAAAAAATTACCAGAAAGATAAAATTTGTGAAAACAGCAATTGCAAAGAAAAATGTACTTAAAAGGTTTTTTTTTGGTAAATTTTATCTATTTTAAACACACTAAATACATAAAATAGAAATTCATTTTCACAGTTCACCACCAAAATCCAATGAAAATAGCCACATTTTGCTTCATAGGACAAAAGGCTCAAGGAACAGGAACATACAAAGTATTTTCATAACAGCTCAACAGCAAGAAAACAAATACCCCATTCAAAAAAACGGGCAGATGATCTAAATAGACATTTCTCCAAATTTTTTTGAGCTACATGAAAGATACATGAAAAATGTACACATGAAAAAGATACATGAAAAAATGTTCATCATAATTTATAAAAAGGGAAATGCATATCAGAACCACAATGAGATACCACCCCACACCTTTGAGAATGACTTATACCAGAAAGATTAGACACAATTATTGGCAAAGATATAGAGAAAAAGGAGCACTTGTACATTGTTGGTGGGAATGTAGACTGGTCTTGCCCTGTGAGAACATTATGGAGATTTCTCAAAATATTTAAAATAGGTCTACTATAACATCCAATGATTTTACTCAGTATGTGTCAGAAGAATACAAAAACAATAATTGGATGGTATATATGCACTCTCATTTTTGTTACAGCCCCATTTACTATAACCAAGATATGGATACAACCTAAGTATCCAACAACAGATGAGTGGATTAAGAAAATGTGGCATATACACATGGCGGAATACAACAAAGCTATAGGAAGAAGATGACCTCTTGCCATTTGCAATAACTTGGATAGAACTGTAGGGGACTGTGCTAAGTTTTATGTCAGAAGGAGAAAGACAAATACTAAGACAAAGGAGAAAGACAAATACAAAGACAAAGATTTCACTCATATGTGGAATATAAAGAAATAAAGCAAAAAAGTCAAAACCAAACCAAAACAAACCTGTAAAACACAGTGAGAGGAGGGGAGAGCAAATTGTGTAAGTGGCCCAAAGGGCTATGATGGAGGATTAACGGTACCTTGGTGGTGGATGTGGTATGCCACCATGCATGTGAAGTAGTATGAGAGGATACCCCTAAAATATTCAGTGTTTTAGACCAATGTTAGATCAATTTAAAAAAATTTAAAAGTGGTATCACAGAACTAATTAGCACAAGTCCATGTCATATTTAATATCCATGGTAAACCTATACCATTTTTATCATTATTTTCAGATTCATCAATGTAAATAGTATAATCTGCATATCAAAATGTTTAGATAAAGAATCATACTGAAAGATTTCCAGCATCTTTTTAGTGACTAGAATAACTTTTCACCACTTTTAGGATGGAAGAATGTATTTCTGCCAAGGGCAGTTGTTTCAGTAATGTTGCTTTTATGTTCTCTACAGACATTTCATAGTTCATGGTTAGAAATTTTAGATAAAAGTAAGTTGAACATTTATGTACTTTTTCCATAAAAACTGATCTAATTATATTTAAGAGGTAAGAAAGCCTAAAGATTAAGAACGTGGGGTGTAGAACTGTACTACCACAGTTCATAAGATGATGTCTGCTCATTATTAGCTGTGCAACACCAACAAGCTGATTCTCTGTGCCTATGGATACCAGTATTGCTTACAGTATGTATATGTATTACCATAAAGTGTTTAGAAAATTCACACAAAATGAAGCCAATAAATATAAACCTTGTTGATAACCCCCTTTTTAAAAGAGATATTATTGGCTGCTCTATCCTTTCCAGTTATTATTTTGGGTTTTTTCTGGAGGAAAATTTATTCAATATATGTATGATATATATAACTTCTAATTTTAAAATCTTACTATGTTTTCAAAAAAGTAAAATACTTGAAAGTAAGTTTTTTCTTAATTTCAAAGAATATTTTAATAGATGTATTTAAGGAGAGCAATTACACTTCAAATATCAGTTCTTTTTCATTTCCCTATAAATGAATAGTGGATTATTAGTTGTCTTAGAAGATACAAGACTGTCAGAAGAGTCTATTTTTCCCTATAATTCATGGGAAATAACCATATGTTTAATAATTATCAAGTCTACAGTTTATGTTCATTGATAGGACTACATAGAAAAACTACACACTGATATAAAGAAAGACTTCAGAGGAGAAGGGGAACTTTACTAATAAGTTCCACTATGTAATCTCAATTTTGTAAATAAAATTACCAGTGATCAGAAGAAATTGTAATTGATGACAGACAAATGTGTATGATTTTGTAAATCTCTATGCAAACTGGACTTATTTCTTAAATGACTCATAAAGGCTCCAAAATTTCCCCTTTGCTGATAGATGGCATCAGATTAGTTAAATTCATGCTTGTATAGAAATAGCCATTGATATTTCTTTAAATCAATTTTAATAGTTATGAAAACACTGAGAAGTAAAAAACAGATAAGATGTAAATCATTGTAGATCCTGCAAAGCAAAAATATCAGGAATAAATACAGGATAGTTTGTTCTTCATAAATAGTGTTTTTAAATTCATATAGTAAGATTTATTTTTT
This sequence comes from Talpa occidentalis, assembly GCF_014898055.3. Lineage (NCBI taxonomy): Eukaryota > Metazoa > Chordata > Mammalia > Eulipotyphla > Talpidae > Talpa > Talpa occidentalis. The sequence goes on along the minus strand of NW_023604861.1, from coordinate 35,869,220 downwards.
AATATATTTAATATTTTGGGGGTTCTATGGTTTATGGGTAATTTCTACAAAAATTACTGTGAAGGAACTAAACATTTCTACTAAGGCTTAAACCAAAATGTAAGATAATATTGTCTTAATTCTTAAGACCACATAAAGAATGATTTGTCTTAGAATAAGGAAGGTCATACTGTTTGATTGAGGTGTCAAACTCAAGATGGATGTAATGGAACGGTCAGATCAAACAGGGAGATAGTACCAGCCAGGTCATTTGGACCAGTATCAACTCCTGAGGGTATAACAGATGTTGTAGGTAGATTACTCTCCCAGGTAATCTGTCCTTCTTGCATTACTTGTTTAGTCAAATCCAAGTTATTTTCAGATTTCAGGAGTGGTTTTAATGTATTTGTGAATCTTTGCTTGATTGTCTGAGAACTCCCTACTTCTTCATGACCTTTTAGGACTCTGATCATTATCATCACATTTTATTATGACTTATAATCATGCATTACTGTTTTTATAAGCAGATAAATTTTATTACCATTGTGACCACTAGAGTATTGACATCATGTTTTAGTCATTTTATGTCAACATAAATAACATAATTATAGTAAGTGCTATCCATTCAATGCATACATTTGTTGATTTGAGTAAAAACAACATTTTAAGTGAGTAGTACTTATCTATATAAATAAATTTATTTGAGTCAACATTGTAATTTCTTCACATCTCTGCAAATATTTTCACCTGGCTTGTGCTCTGGGCCCCATTCTTCTTGTTCCTTATGTTTTTCCCAGTCCCCTCTTTAAATCACCAGTATCCACTATGCACAATCTCACTCCATATACAAAAATGAATTTGAAATGCATAAAATATAGAAGCCATAAAATACATATAATGACACATAGGCAAAACATTCCACAACCTTGGCATTAGTGATGATTCAGGGACTCAACTACAGTGGAAAGGAAAACAAAAACAAAAATAAATGTGATTACATCAAAATAAAAAGCTTCTGCACAGTGAATAAAATTATCATTAAAGCAAAAAAGTACTGTACAGAATGGGAAAAAATATGTGACATCAAATCTCCAACAAGGGCTAATATCCCCAGATCTACAAAAAAATCATACAAGTCAACAGGAAAAAATTAATAAATATAAAATGGGCAGAGGACCTAAACAGACATTTCTCCAAAGAGACATAAAAATGACTAGTAGGCACATGAAAAAATGTTCATCAGCAGTTATCAGGGAAATGCAAATTAAAACTACAATTAAGATGCCGCCTCACATCTGAAACAGCAGTGTTGGCCAGGGTGCAGAGGAAAAGGTCCAGCCTCTATGGATACCAGTATGAAGGTTTCTCAAAAAATTAAAAATAAATCTATCATATGATACAGTAGTTATCATTCCCAGATATTTACAAAGTAAATATCACCAGTTCCAAGAGATATATGCACTCCTATGTTCTTTACAGCACAATTTACAGTAGTCAAGTAGAGGAACAAGCTAAGTGCCTAAGGACTGTTGAGTGGATTAAGAGGTAATACAGACACAGTGGAATGCTACTAAACTTTTTAAAATAGATGAACTCTAGCTACTTGGACAAAATGTATGAAATTAGAAGATATTAAGAGAAGTGAAACTTTTAATAGTTTAGGGAGATTTTTAGAAATAAAGATGCCTGAATTCTCATCCCCAAAGATTCTGACCTGGTTATCATGATTCAAATATTTGGCCTGCATGACCTGGTTATCATGATTCAAATATTTGGCCAAGGTTGAAAATCTCTACACTCAAGTTTAATTAAATTGGATGAAGTTTAATTCAGTGCCTCAGTTTCTTTAGCTGTAATTTTATAATTGGATCAAGATAAGTGTCTGTTAATAAAGCTATCATGAGGGTAAAATGAATTAACAAACATAAAACAATTAAAATATTCCTTGTGGGCTTCCTCTGGTGGTGCAGCTGTTGAGCGCTGGGTTGTGAGGCTGCCCGCAGCCTCTGCAGCACTGGTTCGTTCCCCGGCCGCCGGCGAGGGTCCCACAAAAAAATAAAAAATAAATGAATATAAATATATAAAATATTCCTTGTAATATTGTAAGTTCTATTGAAAAAAGTACCAGTTAAGACTGTGAATGCATTGCCCAGACAAAATAATGCCACATTTTTTGAATGAATTAATTTTCCAAGTCTGAATTATGAAGAGATTGTGTAGGAGGGACACAGGAGCATGAGACATTATCTTTACAATGCAAAAGCAGAGGATATAGTTGTAATGAAAATGCCAGCATCTAGTGTGATACTTTATATGAGTAAGGCTTCAAGTCCATGGACTATGTTACAAATGGTAATATTCAGAAAAAGAAAAAAATGAATTTTGAGAGTAATTGAGATTAATAAGGGAAAACTCATAAAAGAGATATAGTTCTGGCTGGATTTTAAAGGATACTTGGAGTAAATGCCAGAAAAAAAAGTTGTAGAGGTGTTCTAGAAGTGACAGTGTGGCCTGTTTTTGAGACAGACAGTAGGCTGACTGCAACAGAGCTTTCACTCTCAGATGCAGAGTCAGTAAAAATAGATTTAACAAGCATTTATTGTATCTAAACAATGTTGCAGTCACAGTTCTGGGTGTTTTCCTGTTACTTTTAAGGAAAAATATGAATAGAGCAAGAAATAGGAGGAAATCTATATGGATATAGATTTAATGCAGGTAGGGAATGTCACGATGAATCTGGAGTATAATGTTTATGATACGGTAATATGCAGGAACATTTGATCAAAGTGTGATCTAGAATCAAGGACAGCAAAGATAGAATACCTCTAACAAAATTCATAGGAATACAAAACATGCGAGGTGTATCTGTGCTAGGGAATTAGCTTCTCTATGTAGAAAAGTTCTTGAAATATAGCCAGGCTAGAATATCTTTTCAAAACACATTGTGGAATATCTACTTGAAGAACACATTTATATTCGTACTTTTAATTGGCATGCTGTGACATTATTTACTTTGATAGTATGAAGCTGGCAAACATCTCTTTCTCCATGCTGTTGAATCTCTGAAGATTTATTTACATTGATGAGATAGTTTCAATTGAAAAAAATGTGTGGGAAGAGTTCCTACTTGCACTTAATCAGAATTAAAATATTTTTTTTGTTTAAAATGATGTTTCAAGATTTTAATAACTGTCTATATCTGGAAACACATCCTTTTCTAGAGGTAGCTTCATTATAGCTTTCTCAAAATCTCTATATTTCGGTTAAACATATTTCAGCAACAAGAGATTTTGAAGAGTAAGATGGCAGAATAGAAAGCCGCAGACTCTTCTACCCATAGAGCATTGATTTAACAATGTATACACTTTTTGTGTGAATTCATTAACCAGTTAAGATACTTTCACACTCCAGACAAATACTAAACCAGCCATATCAAAACCAGTAGGAAAATTTGTAGCCCTCTCTCACCAGTGTCTGTCCCGACCGTAGTTCCACATTGTTAGAGAAGACCCAGATCTCAGCTTCTCTCTGAGGAGGGAAAGAGAAGACTTGTGTGTTCATCCAACATACCAACTTTTCAGGAAGCTATTTGAGAAATTGGTTTCTATCTGGTCTGTCTCAGAGTGCAGAGAGGACCCATCATGCTCTAGATATCTGAGGGCCCTTAAAAGAAAAAAGTCAGGACAGAACCCTGCTGCTCCAAAGTGTACACATTATATGAGACAGAGGACTATACAGCCCACTTGCCTCCTCCCAGGAGGAAAAGAGAAGAATTTCTGGCATTCTGACTTTTCAGAGGCTGTCAAGAAACTGGTTTCAGTTTTTTTCCTAAATTTATTTTCTTTGCATCGTTGTTTACTTTTGTACAGTATTTGGTTTCTCCTTTCAGGAATAGTTCCTGTAGATCTCCCACCACCATACTGTGAACCATAATGATAGTCCCTTGTGCTCTTCCCTTCCCTATTGTGATCCCTCTGCCTCCCCATCCCTTGCTGTATGTCTCAGATCTATGGTCAGCTCGCAAGTTGTCTTTTTGTTTTGTTTTGTTTTTTACCATTTGTTTGGAGTCTCTATAATCCACATATAAGTGAAACCATCTGATAGTTATCTTTTTCCTTCATTTCATCCATGTCCCACAAATGGCATAAATTTATCTTTTTGATTGCTGAGTAGTATTCCATTGTGTATACGTACCACAACTTTTTGATCCATTTGTCTGTTTTGGGACAGTTAGGTTGTTTCCATAGCGTGGCTCTTATAAATAGTGCTACAATAAACAGGAGCACAGGTTTTCTTTCAATTTAGTGTTTTTGTGGTAGACTCCTACGAATGGAATCACTGGATCAAATGGTAGATACTTTTTCAGTGTTTGGAGGAACCTCCACACAGCTTTCCATATTAGCTGGATCATGTTACATAGGCCACATTTTCTTAACCTGTTTTCTGTTGATGGTCACTTAGATTGTTGTCTATGTGACTAATAACACCATGAATATTAGCATTTTTATATTCTTTGAAGAAATACCCAGATATGGGATAACCAGATCATATGGTATTTCTAATTATTTGAGGAATCTTCATATTGCTTTCATAATGACTGCATCAATTCAGATTCTCAACAGTGTATAAGGGTTTCTTTCTCTCTATAGAGACATCTTTCCAACACTTTTTTCTTGTCGTTTGTATCTCATATATGTGAGATGATATCTCATTTGTTGTTCTGAATCTCATGTACGTAATAATAAGAGCTAATGAGTAACTTTTCATGTGCCTGTTTGTCATTGGTATGTCTTTTTGGAAATGTGTCTATTCAGATTCTTTATGCATTTTTCATCAAGCCATTTCGTTGTTATGAATTTTGTATATATTTTGGTCATTAACCCTTTGCCTAATATATGATTTGAAAATATTTTCTCCCATTCAGTAAGTTGCTCTACATTTTAACAATAATGACTTTCATTATGCAGATTATTTTTATTTGATCTTGTCCATTCATTTATTTTTTCTTTTGTCTCCTTTGCTTTTAAGCATCAGCCCTCTATAGTAGACACAGATCAGTGGACCAAAATTAAGAGTACAGAAATAAAACTACACATATATGGGTTTATTATATATGGGTTTATACATATATGGGTCAACTAATTTATGAAGTATTTCTCTGATTAGCCATAAAAAAGGGACAAGAGATATCTCTACTTAGTCTTCTTTGGTAAGTTTTCTCTTTTTTTTTTTTTTTTTTTTAAGAAGCAGTATGTTTTCTCTCTGATAGGCTAATTACTAAAACAAGTTAGTGTTATTTTTCTTTAGGTGCTTTGCCTTGGAGATAGACAAGGATGAACACAAACAAGAAATATTCAAGCAATCCATATCAAATTTACTATTGCAGATTTAATGCATCCCAAAGTTACTGACACATAATTTAAAAATTACCCAAAAAAACAAACACCAGTTATTTTTCCTCATGGAGATTGTGGCATAGAAAAGAACTGAGAGAATATATATTTTTATGTAGAATTATTTATTGCAGAAAGTCAGAAAAGCAATATCACAACACACTGTGGAAATAATTTCACATAGAATCAGGATGCTGGATTTTATATAACCTCAGACCCCTTAAGGGAAATTTACAATAATGAAATTCTGGCTGAATATGAATGGAAGGTACAACAAGGCCAAAGTGTTGATGGTTGTGGATTTCTATCAAACACACAAAAACAAATTCCAACTCCTACCAGAAAGTTTGTCAGTTATTTAATTACAATATACTTGACCAAATCATTGAGGAATTTGTTCAGAAATGCTAATCAATAACATTTTTAATCTGCCATTTTTTTCCCAGAAGGACATGGCCTTCACTTCATCTTCTTGGAAACTATTTCCATGTCCTCTTTACAAACTTGATAACAGTTTTTTTAGGATATTAAACAAACTTCACTTTTTAAAATTTTTATGAAAATATATTTGAATAATCCAGTCCGGAGGAATTTCTCAGTGTTCTGTATATAATGAATTTTAAAGGTTGAAACACACAACTTAACATTTGGTATAATTTATATTTTTTTTAAGCTTTATTTATTTATTTATTCATGCATACAAGAACCGGGGTACAGGGTAGATGCAGGGGAGGGTGAAAGGATTCACCAGAGACAGAGTGGGGAACAGAACAGGCAGACTGACGAAATACACTACTGAGGGGAGCAGCGGGCGAGACAGCAGAGGTCTGCCCTGCCATGTGGGATTCTCTCCAGGGGCCAGGATGGAACCCGTGCTGCAGAAGCTGCGGACAGCTTCACAGTGCTGTGCTCAGCCGCCTGCGCCCCCAGGGGAGGCCCCTGGTATGATTTATTTTTTAACATCATTGTCCTTCAGTGATTTTGGGTATGTTAATGTCTTCCCATACAAAAGCATGTTTTTAGACAAGAACCGTATGTTTTGCTAATTTGAAATCAGAGTTGAGATAAAGAAGTAAATACTCCTCTGGTTGATTCTTTGAGGCAACTTGGATAGCATTTAACACAATGAAAGAAATAATTTCTAAAAATGACTTTAGGAACTTGAGATAAGCCAGCTCTAACTCCAGAGAAATGTGTAAACCAATGCTAAATTTAAAGCTTTCCTTCTTTTCATCCTCCCTCCTTCTCTCCGTCTCTTGTTTTCTCTACCTCCTTCCCTTCTTTGTTACTTCCTTGCATTTCCTCTTTATACCTTTTGTTCTTAAGAAACTTTTGTGCAATAGGAAGTCTTAAAAACTGATTATGTAATTAAAAAGAGATTTTTGAATGGCCAATCACTGAAATACTGACTGCTCTTCAAGCAGATTTTGATTTTACTATCAACGGATCTTTACTATTCTCCTAAGTCATAAGGACAGTACCCAGGAAAGAAAATTAGGAAATTATTTATAAGCTTATTTAAGAACCTGACATGCCCATTTTCAAAATGCTTAATTTATGCCACTCAATGACTATTATTGACTGCCCATAGAGTAGGTTAAAAAAAAAAAAAGCAACCTAGCTGAATGAAAAAGATAAATTTTATAACACGTTTATATCAAAAGGTGAAAATTAATCAGTCTGCATATTTCTGGCATTCTAAATATGGAAAAGTTAACAATCTTATAGTTGTGTACAAATGATAAATTGCACTCTGCAGAATTGGAGTTGAATTAAGCTATCAAAATCATTTTATTTGCCCCACATCATAGAAGAATAAATAGAGATTATAATTTTTCCTAAAAAGAGCAATAAAAAGTAATATTTGGTCAAAGGAAGGTTCAAAAGTGCCACAATAGATTCCCAGGACTTTCCCAAGGAGGAGTCAAGCTTAGGTTGGTGGCTTGCTTTAGGAAAGACAGGGGAAGGAACGCAGAGAAAGCAGCATCCCTGCTAGCAAAATGTGCTAAGGAAATGGCAATCATGGCACCATGACAGGGTAATTCAGGGCGCTGTGAATTTCCCCAGAAGGACTTTTCAGAAAGTGAGTAGCAGCCACATGTCTGACCTGGGACACTAACCAAGGAAGTGAAGGAAATCTTCCCTCACCCACACCTCTGCCCCAGAAGTAAAAGTCACCAGGCAGAGCCCAAAAAATTAGAGGACTGGTGAAAAAGAACTCATCAATTCCTGGAAAGCATCAAGCAGGATAGTTGTGGAGGTTGCTGTGGTGGCCATAGGGTAGCAATGGGTTACAGACCCTGCTTCGGTACTTCTATCCCACCAGGCCAAACTGAGTCCATAGTGTGACCCTGTGGACCAGACCCAGCCCTCTCACCAAGAGAAGCAAGCATTATAGATCACAATCCACTGAAGGACGCATCAGAAAGATGGGTTATGGTAAGTTAGGACAACTGAAGCAACAAAGAGAACTTGCTGTGGAGAGGGAGAAGGAAACAGGTGACCAACCTCACTCCTCAATAAAACTGAGATCAAGTATTTAAGCCTCAGACTACTCTCCTGCCCCTGCCTCATACCAAGGTAAACTAAGAAAAGAAACAAACAAAACTAAACCCAGTGTCCTAACCACAAAAAAGTAGGAAAAAAAAAAAAACACACACAACTATGAAACAAGGAATATCTGAACACAAGATGGAAAAGCAAAATGAATGAGAGGAACAGAAATTCTGGGACATATACAAGGGGTACAGAAATAGAGGGCAAAGACTTTCAAACAACAAATTAAAAAAGCTAAATGAATGACTAAAAAGTCAGTTAAAGGTAGTTAGTCAGGTACAAAATCTTAGAAAGGAAATTCAGAAATAAAGACAGTTCTTCACCCAAGAGATTAAAAATATTAACACAAAAAGAGACTCAATGAAAAATGCTTTAAATAGAATGACTGGCAGTAGAATCTCCGAAATAGAAGACTCAGATGTACAAATCACTCAATTAGAAAAGAAGGAAATATGACATAGAAAAATGAGGAAACTCTATGAGAAATATCTGCCACAATTAGAAATATCTGCCACAATATCTGCCACAAATATCTACCCCTTCTGGGTATTCCAGAAGGTGAAGAGAGAAAGGAGCAGCGACCCTATTCAAAGATGTAACAGCTGAACATTTCCCAAACCTCAGGAATGAATTAAACATGGATGTCCAGGAAGAAGAGAGAACACCCATATTTTATTGGCTAAAAACAAATCATAGATCCTACCTACACTCAGGTGAGAGCATCGCACAAAGGCATAAAAAAGTGGGAAATAGGAACCATTATGTTTGCAAAGGGTCCTGTGGGGTCTGCCCATCTCACAGTGCAAAGGAATCTGAAGCAAATGTTGAAGCTCATGCTGTCGCAGAGCTGTGGGTGATGACGTCTCTTCTCTCTGACTCAGAGTTGTTCCCAGCTAGCACCTATGCGGTAGAAGGGTTTTTTTTAAGATTTATTTAAGCATACAAGAACTGGGGTACAGGCCACAGGTGTGGGGGGTGAGAGGATTCACCAGAGACAGAGTGGGGAACAGAACAGGCAGACTGACTGAAATACACTGCTGAGGGGAGCAGAGGGCAAGACAGGAGAGGTCTGCTGTGCCATGTGGGTAGCTCCCTGGCCTGGGATCAAACTCATGCTGCAGTGGCTGCAGCGAGCTTCAGAGGTTGCGTCTTAACCCCTTGCGCCACCAGGGAGGCCCCAGTAGAAGTTTTTTAGCTTACAAATATGGTAAAATCTCCCATCTTTACAGTTCTTAAAATGAGTTTTTCCTAATCTTATCCTGGACTTTCACTGGCCACTAAGACTTTAAGGTAAATTATCCATGCCCTTTTGCCTCTTATTAAGAGAGGAGTTTTAAGCAACTAGAGTCTTCTCATCCAAACTATTACAGACATTTAGAAACTTTGTCCTTGGGACAAGTACAGTTGGAAGTTTGTATTTCACATTCCAATCTTGACCAATGTAAGGGTTCTTCAGTTTATGATTTTAATATTTAAATAAGTATCTGAACTATAGTTACATTACTAGTTTATTTAACTTGAATGTTTTTAGACCCCTAGAGTACAGCCAAAATGAGTGTGGGAAAGGTAATATACCAGAACTTCAGTCATGAGATTTATGGTCAGTGACCTGAATGGAATATAGTCACTCATTATAAATTTGACAGATTCTCATATCTTTTTAAAAAAACTTTAATGATGTATAATGTTTTACTAGAACCAATAAATACACCATCAGGGTGGTTTTCGAATGCAGATTGCTTTAAAAATTGTGCTAAATGGCTTTTTTTTTTTTCACAGACTACTTGGAGAGTTCAAAGATCACCAGTTGAATAGCCCATAAAAGGTCCATTATGTCATTTTATATGCATCTATCTGCCAAGCACTCAAGATCATAATAAGAAATTAAATAGTTCAAAAGAAGATAAAGTTGTGAAAGTTAAGTGGCGAGGCAATGCAATGCTCTACTGATAAAGAAGTTATTTCAACAGTTTATAAAGTGTTGACAGCTCTTTTCCAGCTTAGCTTAAGCACAGTTTTGTCCTAATGCCTAAGCATCACATTGTGGAGTTCAATCAGGTACTTTCTGAACCTGTGATTGTAAGATACTCCATTGCTCTCTTGTAAATCCTCTTCTATAAACATTCCAGACTTTGACAACAGTAGCCACTCGTGTTAGTATGCTACAATAAAGAAGACAAATGCTTCCTTGCCTATGCTGTAGGATGTCTTTTCTGGACCTGGGGAAAAATTAAAGTTCTCCCTTCCAGATTACCTCTGTTACTTTTCTTCAACCCCTGAAACTCTATAGAAGAGCACATAGACACAACATCAGATTTTGAGGTATACCTTTTTGTTTTACCCAATCTCCAAACTATCAATTTTAGTATTCCCAGAAGGGAAGAGAAGCTCTACTAACACAAAATTACTGGCTTCCAGGTCACCAGTTTCATCCCCACTACAAATCATCAATCACTTTCCATCTCAGAATGCTGAATGGATTCCCATCATATGTTTGTCAATGTTTCTCAAGCTTTAGCGTATAGACATACCCCCTGTGAAGATGTGCAAAACACAAACATTGAGACTCATGCCCACAAGTAGCTGCATCATAATTCTGCATGTTTTTGTGTGCACACCCTAATGAAAATATTTCATAACAAAAGCAGTGGTGTTAATTTTTTTTTATGTAATTGTTCACTTTTAGACAATATTTGTTTACCCCTCCCCTCAGGTGTAGTCCCCATAGAGTTTCCTGCACCATCACCTCAGTCCCCTGTGCTCCTCCCTCCCTCCCTCTGATCTCTCTCCCACCTCCTCCACTACAGTATGTCTCTAATTTATAATTGTCTATTTTTGCTTTGTTGTGTTTTGTACTGTTAATATTTTTTTACACTGATGTCTTATTTGGTTCTCTTTTATTCCTGCAATAAGTGAAACCATCCGATATTTTTCTTTTTCCTTCTGGCTTATTTCACTGAGCATAATTCCTTCTAGCTCCACCCATGTTGCTGTGAATGTCATGAGTTTATCTTTTTGATTGCTGAATAATATTCCATTGTATATATATACCATATCTTCTTGATCCAGTCATCTATTTTGGGGCATTTGGGTTGTTTCCAGGTTTTACTTATTGTAAATAGTTCTGCAATAAACATAGGGGTGCAGGTGGTCTTTTGAATCAATGTTTTTGTGTCCTTTGGGCAGATCCCTAGGAGTGGAATTGCTGGGTCATATGGTAGTTCCATTTTTAGTAGATTGAGGAACCTCCAGACAGCTTTCCATTGTGGCTGGACCAGTTTGCACTCCCACCAGCAATGTAGGAGAGTTCCTTTTTCACCACATCCTCGCCAACATTTGTTGTTGCTTGTTTTTTTTGATATGTGCCATTCTTACTGGTGTAAGATGGTATCTCAGTGTGGTTTTGATTTGCATTTCCCTGATTACAAGGGATGTTGAACATTTTTTCATATGCCTGTTGGCCATTTGCATTTCCTCTTTGGAGAAATGTCTTTTAAGTTCTTCTGCCCATTTCTTTACTGGATTCTTTATTTTGTTTTTGTTGAGTCTTGTGAGTTATTTATTCTTTGTGATCAGTCCCTATCAGTTGAAGGAGTGCAAAGATTTTTTTCCCAATCAGTGGGGTGTCTTTCTGTTTTAGTTAATGTCTCTTTTGCTGTACAGAAACTTTTCAGATTGATGTAATTCCAGGTGTTTATCTTTCCCTTGACTATCTTCACTTTGGGTGATGAGTCTTTAAAGATGTTATTGCAATGTATGTCTTGTAGTGTTTTACCTATATTTTCTTCTATATATTTTATGGATTCAGGTCTTCTGTCCTGTTCCTTTATCCATTTTGAGTTTATTTTTGTACACGATGAGGGATAATGGTCTAGTTTCATTTTTTTTTTTTCAAACATTTATTTACTTATTTATACAAGTACTAGGTACATTCAGAAGCACGGGAGGTTGAAAGAATTCACCAGAGCCAGAGCAGGGAGCAGAACAGACAGACTGATGAAATACACTGCTGAGGGGAGCAGCAGGTGGCAGGAGAGGTGGCGGCAGGAGAGGTCTGCGTGCCATGTGGGACTCTCACCGGTGGCCGGGGGGATCGAACCAGCGCCACAGAGGCTGCAGGCAGCTTTGCAACCCAGCGCTCAACCGCTGCGCCACTGGGGAGGCCCTAGTTTCATTTTTTAAAGCAGTGGTGTTTTGAGGAATATTTAGCTACCAATCTCCAGAATAAAGAAAGAGAGAGGACAAAATGAGAAATTTATAAATTTCCATCATATTAATATCCATCATGACCAATATGAAACTATCAAAGTGGTGTTGTTACCGACCAAACCAGATTTCCTGGCCAATGCTCAGAAAACCAGACTCTTAACCATGTGGTTATTTCCACTAAGGAAGCATTTTGTTAGTGAGTGACACCACGCCGGGAGGGCAGCAGAGCTAGTACTCAAACCAGGCTGCCTTCTGGACCAGCAAGTGAAGGCCTGTTACATAGGACAGAAAGAAATGTGGGAACATGCAGGAATGGGGAGAGCTTCTGCTCTCATGTCCAAGGTCTCAATGAGCAGTCTAGGTATTATGGATTACAAAACTATTGATACATTTCTGGAATAGGGACCCAGTCAGTCTAGAATTAATCAAACATTAGACTATTGATAATATTACTGGAGCAGTTGCTGTCTTCCATATTATCAATTATTATAAAATGACATGTGGGTGTATTTCAGGTACTGCATTACTGGCATCCTTGGAAGAAAGAAAAATATCTTGTTAAGCATCAAGCAACCCATCACCATGGGCCTTAGGAGTGTATCAACAGAAAAGTGACTTCTAGGACAGGGTAGGGTTCATATTCTCAGTTCTGGCCTGACCCCAATGTCATTGGAGACAATGTTAGGAAAAGAAACAAATATTCAGTTCTTGTGAATAGTATGGATCAGCTCCAGCTCACCACTGCACCTAAATGATTCTACTTCTACTTAATTGCTTGCATTCATGTGATAATATTTACTGCTAGAATCTGTACTTTACTTACTTCTTTTCTCTGGACTAGAGTTTTCCAAGTCTCCTGATCATTTTCTATTAGGTATATTAATAATCCATCTGGGATGCTATTGTCCCAGTTACAATCCCAGAGATTTTCATAGTTAAGGGGGAATATTTTTATTATAGCACTAGCCAGATTTTATTGCAAATACTTGTCATAAAGCCTGTTTTGATCCTACACTGAACCATCAGAAACTATATCTATTTACCTTAGTATCATCACAGCAGAATAAAATGTAAGAACTAGATGTTTGAAAAACTCATAATTCACCATAATGAATTAATACTAAATTAGGACTTTCAATATTGACTTAGCATTGATTTAATATTGAGATACTTGAAATGCACCAAAGAGGTACTAGGGTTGAAAAGTGATAATGGATTTTAAAAAAATAGCTAAAATATAAAATTTAAAGAAATATAAATAGTGCCCTGCTCAGAGAAGACAACTGGTGAATTTTTAAGGTGGAAAAACTTCTGGTTGGTTTCATGAGCAGTACAATTATATTTTATTACTGTTAATCACATTTATAATTATACCAGCCAAAAATAATGAGGGTAATCAAATTTCAAGCTTTAACTCATAAGCCTGAGATCAAAGAGAAGGCATCAGCCCTCTGTTATTTTCCTCAAAGCCATAGGAACTATTCAATACTGAAATCTAAATCTAAGCCTAAAATAGAGTATAAGAAAAATATCATTACGGAATATTCTTGTATGGTAAAAACACTATATAGTATTCATTTTAAACATTTATTCAATGCTAACTCATAATTATATTTCCTTAGGAAGTATAATATTCTAGTTGTTTTTTGCCTTTAAATTCAGATTTTAGAACAGAGAAACTAACTCAATGCAGACTTCTCTGATAATACTATGTGTACATCTGGAAATAACTTCTTAAAGCAACAGAAGCAATGAACTAGAGTCATCCTGGTCATTTACAATGGAAAACATGAAGAACAAGAGAAATGAGGTATCTTTTAAACATATCTTTACTTTTTAAAGGACAACAAAACAGGAGAGTTAAAGATGAGCTGGGTGAAGTGAAATAACTGAATAACGATAATATGAATACATTTTACTTTACGTTAATATCTCATGTTTGTATTTGTACTGTTTATGACGTGGTCTATAAAATGAGAGCTCTGAAGAGAAACTTAAAAAATTCTCATTCAAATCCTTCATTGATAAGGCAGGTAAGATTCAGAAAGAGAAAATAATGTATCTAGATTTATGCACCAAGTTTATGACTTTAAACTTGTAAATTTATAGTGTAAAATCCATGTGTCCTTGAACCAATCTTATTTTCTATTTATTACCTCATAAGGTTTTACTGCTTATCTCATCATCAGTTGAGAATTTTAAAAAATTGCTCTCTCTCACTTATCACCTTGATCAGGTGAGTAAATCCCTCCAACCCTTCTTGTCTACATCTGCAAAATGAGTGACCATGCCTTCCAGCTGTCACATTTCCTATTTTTATGATTCCCTGCTTATTTGATTACCAAAACCAGGAAACAGTTTTAAATTAAAGTTTTCAGTAGCATTTAAAGGACAGAAATGAAACATTGCAATTGTTTTTCCAGTTCCCTGGGCATTGCAGATACTGAAGTGTGGGTGATTTAAAACTTTCTGAAAGTCAGGCACTAGATAGCATGTTGTGCGGACTGGATGCATGCTCACCAAAGGCACTTTCTTGTCCTCCAGGCATGTAAATAGAATTCAAATCCCAGCCTCCTTTCAATTTAGGTCTGACTATGTACCAGCAGATTGTGACCAGGGAGTATATGGTTAATGTGTGCCTGACCATCAAATCTTCCCAAAATGATTACCTATGTCTTTAGACGTATCTGCAAGTCTGAAATTCTTTAAGGGAGCATGAAGCAGGGTCAATAAATAAATAAAACAATATGGAAGAACAGTTATATGTAGCAACCTTTGGCTTCTTGTTTTGGCCTCATTTGAATAAGAAATTAACATCTGAGATTTCCTTTAAAGTCCTGACTAACACAGATGTTATCTTACTAGTACTTTAAGGTTCTTAAAATTCTGTATTTCTGGTTTCCTAATCCATCAAACCTTATGTCTTTAATAAGTACATAAATAGTCCATGTTAAATAGGTACTAGAACAAACTATCTTTTCCTATACATCAGTAATTATGCATAATTCTAAATTAATAATGCTCAAGTCTTGTTAGTTTATCATCTTAATTGAAATTCTTTTTGAAGTTGTAAAAGAATTTAGCACTTTATTACAATTTTTCTTTTAGGAAAGTTGTGTATCTCCTTTTCCTAAAAATGTCAGTTATATCCTGAGAGACCAGAAATCTCTGAAATTAGCCTTAAAGGGACTTATTTCTTGATTTCAAACAGATTAGAATATGAACACTTTTAAGATGTTAAAAAAAATCTTCTGCCCCATATCATACATCTAGAAAATATTAACATATGTTGTTGTGATAAATTTCTATTTTTATATATTGAATTTTCTCATAAATTTACACACACTCAGTGAGAGTGTAAATATTTTAACAAATTTATATATGTATGTATAAAATGTTTCCACTTATTTTAGTAATAAGAGCAAGTCTCCCCAGAAACAAAAATGAAAAAATGTCTTAGGTAATAAACCAATCCAAAGTCAAAAGGTATTGAACCTAATAAAATTTTGTGAAACTTATATGAATATTGTGCGGATTAAATCCACTGTACTAACAGGCATTATTTTCTATATTAGAATATTAATACCAGGAGCTATCTAGCAAACTGAAATAGCTAGTGCAGCATAGCGACAAATAATTCCTATGAAAATAGCTTAAATAGCAGTATGTGTCTTTAAATGTTATATTTGTTTTATTTTCTGTAGGAAAAGGGAATTATTGAGATTTCCAAACTGGCAGTGGCAAGAGCTTTGCGGTCTCTCTTCCCAGCTAAACAATCACTTGTGCATATTATAAAACCACCATTGAAATCTCTGTAAAGTGTCCTAATGACATGTAAGAAAATGAATAAATTTTTACTCAAGAAATAAATCTCAGTAAGAACACTCTGAATCTATAGTATTTGAGCCCTCCCAAGATCAATATGTCAGAATTCTGTCACAAAAGTGGAACACACTCTCCCCCAGCTCCAGGTCTAAAACTGCATTACAAGTGCAAGTGGGACAGATCCAATCCTACTCAGTTCGATATAGCAAAAGCTAGTTTCAGAAAAGTGGCAGTGAAAAAATTGAGACTGTCTTCTCCTACCTGGTCCCTCTGTAGAACAGGCAAACTAGCCCAAGATAAGAACTAGTTCACTCAAGAAACTAAGCAAAAACAAGCAAAATACAAATAATGACACGGCTAAAATCTGAGCCATGGGTCAAAAGTCCAGAATTGCTACAGTATATTAACAAATAATAGCAACAAATAGACCTAGAGGAATGGGAAAAGGTATCAAAACCACAAGGAACTATGTGTTCTTTTTTCAACAAATATATATGTGATGTGCAAAGAAACGGGAAAATGTGACTCAGACATAGGAAATAAAGAACATACTAGATATTATTTGCCTTTTGAAGGAACCCAAAGGTTGGTTCAAACAAAAACTGCAAAGCATTTATTATAAATATTCTCAAAATGTAGAGGAAACTATTTTTAATGAATTAAAAAAGATATGCTGACAATGTCTTATCAAATAGGAAATAACAATAAAAAGATGGAAAATTTTTAAAAAAGAACAGCATGGAAAGTCTGAGTTGAAAAGTACAATCACCAAAATGAAAAATTCACTAGAAATGTTCTACTAAAGATTGGAACTGGCAGGAAAAAGAACTTATGAACTTGAGGAAAGACTGTTAATACATTGAAGAACAAAGAGAAAAAGAAATACAGAAAAATGAGCATAACTTCAGTGAATTGTGGGAAACATCATATTTGTAGTAGAAGCACCATAAGAATAGGAAAGAGAAAAAGGAGAATAGGAAATATTTGAAGAATATTTGCAAATTTGATGAATAAGAGTAAGTTACACATATAGAGGTTTGATGAACTAGAGGCAGAATAAGTGAAAGAGATGTGCGCCCAGACATATCATGATAAAAATATTGATAAGCAAAAACAAAGAGAAAATCTTGAAAGCTGCAAGTAACTTATCACTTATGGAGACATAAGATTAACAGGTGACTCTTATCAGATACAATAAAATCCAGAATGCAGTGAATAAAATAACCAAAGTTCCTCCCCTAAAAATAAGCTGCTAAAACCTCAAAATGCTGTATCTAGAAAAAGTATGTTTCAAAAATTAAGGCAACATAAAGACATTTCCAAAAACAAATACTGAGAGGATTTATTGCTAGCTGGCCTACATTCAAGAAAAATACATGAAGTTCTTCAGGCAGAAATCATGTAAATAAATCTACATAGAACTGAAACCAAAAAAAATATATATACCACCAGTAAAAGTATTTATGTAATTACAGAACCTTAAGGGCATATTACTTCACTTTTTTCTTATCTCATTTTAAAAGCAATTGTGTAAATAAATACTTATTTTATAAATAAATATTACACAATTGCTCTTTGATACACAATATATCATTGCACTGTTGGGGCTAAAACATATAGAAATGCAATATATTTAGCACTAACAGATTAAAGGAGGTGGGTGAAAATAAATCTGTTTTGGAGTAAGGAAATAAAACCATATGGCAAATAAATCCTCAGGAAGAAATGAAGAGATACAGAAATGGAAAATAATAAGGTTAATATAATAGATGTTACAAATATATATTTATTCTCTTATCTCAGCTTCTTTAAAAGCAGTACAATTATATAAACTAATACCTCTAAGTATTGATGGGTTTTCAAACTATATAGATGTAATAAACATAAAAATAATAGTGAAAAATGAAATAGAACTATATTAGAGTAAGATTTCTATATCTTATTTGAATTACGTTAGTATAAATCTAAATTAAATTAGTATAAATCTGAAGTAGATGCTAATAAATTAAGATATATGTGGTAAATTCTAGAGCAACCACTAAAATGCAACTGAAAATACAAGAGTGAAAAACCTATTAAAGGAATTAAGCAAAATAAGTCAGAGGCAAAAGGCAAATATCAGACAATTTCACTCATATGTGGAATACAGAGGAACAAAACAAAAGTACAGTCAAAACTAATTCAAAACAACCGCCCTAAAATGACTGTAGAATTGAGGCTACCAGAGGGAGAGTTGAGGGTATGGAGTATACTATAGAGGAGGCCTAAAGGACTATGATAGAGGGCTGTGGGTGCCTTGGTAGTGGGTGTGGTGTGGTAACATCTGAAGAGGTATGAGCCCAATGCCTCTGAATCATATACAGTGTTGCAAACCAATGCTACTTCAATGAAAAATAATACAAAAAGATATTAAAGTAAAATCATTAATATTTATATAAATTTTAACATCTAATATATACATAAACATATATTCACAGATTATATGTGTGTATATATCAATTTATAATTATATAAAATAACTCAATATATGTATATTATATATTTGATTAAAACAATAAATATATCATTTTATATCAAACATGTATTTATATATGCACATATTATATGCATTTAAATACATATACAGATATGAACATCTTAGATAAACAGAGGGGTTACATAATTATACTCTTTTTTTTTTTTAGAAATCCACAATGAAATATATAACCTAACATCTCTTCAACCACCTTTAAACACAATAAATTAATTCATTTATTGTGTATCTTATCACCTACATAAGAGTCTTAAGCTAGTAAAGTGCCATTCCAGAACAAACAAAAGGATCAGAATAATAAGACAACCTTTTTTCACAGAGGGCTTATAGTTTAGCTTAGAAACAGATACTTTAACAATTAAATACAAAGGAGTATGCTACTTTTAACAGAATCAGTGTTTATAAGGTTGAGGTTCAGAAAAGATGGTTGGTAAAATCATGATTTTCGTATCAATACCTCTCTTTAAAAAAATTACTAATTTTTACTAAGATGACACTGCTTTAGAACAGTGTACATAATATAGGCAAATAGGTTCACACCTCTACAAAACTATGTTACCACACCCAAAACATCCAAGATCCTGCATCATAATCCACAGAGTTCCCACCCCACCACTGGTCCTTTGCCACATTCTCCTCTCTTTAAGAAGTGAAGGCTTTATGCCAAATTTTTTTAATGTGAAAAGGTAAACATACCACAGTACAATTTTCTACATGATTCAGGCTAGGCCGCTTATCTTTCTTCTGTTCCTTTCTGTAAGATTTTGGTCGTGTTGTGTCTCCTTCACTTTTCTTTGATCCCATTCCATCCTCTATTGGCTTTAACAACTACCTTCCACTTTTAGTCTCAGCTATTGCTCTAACCAAACCTGAAATCTTGGCTGTGGAAACAAAGCAGGACAGACTGCCAGGACATGGGTCCATCTGCACTTCCCCCTCCACCTATCTCTTCCCAGCTCTACCACTAATGTATTAGTGCATGTATTAGATTAAAAAAGAACCTCATCAGATTTAGAAAATGCATTATCTTCCTGCCTTAAGTTTTTTCATATATAGTGAAGTAAATCAAATACCCGGCTAATAGGGTACTCTTCTCCTATAGAATTATAGAAGATTAAAAACTAAACAAACAAAAATCAGCAAATGAACTATTTTGACATTTTAAATTACTTATTTCTAAAACTCTACATCTTTATTTTCTGCAAATTGATGCCATTAGTATATTTTCATTATTCATAAACTATATACATGAAATATAAAGGTGGCAAATATTTCTTAGTTGTTCAGTGTATTAATGGTTTGCATATATTTGTGGTTTAGAAACTAGGAAAATTTTGTTTGGGCCACACATGAATAATATTTTCAGAGCATAAGTACACATCCTTATTATTCCCATGAGGAAAGTGATACTGGGGAAAATATTATAAAAATTTCTATTTTTTTAATAATATATATGTAACAGCAAGGATCTCAAAGGACAAATGAATTAGCCTTCAGCATAAACCTTAGATTTAGGGTTCAATGATAGGTTTTTAACCTCAAGCTTCCCAAATCCATTTAACCAATAATAAGAGATTGTATTCTATTTTCCAAAATGTCCTTGTGTATCTTAATTTCCTCCACACTGTATCTTAATTTCCTACACACTGGTCTGTTGTTCATGTTTCTCCCTCTATAAGATGAAGATAAGTTATAATAAATTCCTTCCTGTCCTTTCCCCACTCCTTATTAAAGAAAAAAGGAATTTGAATATTATTAATAAGAAATGCAGGGAAATATACATGGTGGACTCACAATAAACCTTAATAATTTTTATGATAGCTAAGAAAACATTGATTAATATAGCACTTTATTTTATATTTTTTAACCATAAGCTATAGATTTGGAAAAATTGCATAACAATAATTCAGTATGCACTATCTGCGAAAACTAGGTTAAGGCAGTTGATTCATTCCAGACAGGGAGTGTATTCAATCCAGTACTAATAAATGAGAGCATAGAAGTAGGGAATTATATAGAAATAAATCTATTATAAATATAGTATGCTAAATTTTATTACTGTACCCAAATATTTGTTCTCTTCTCTGTAATTCTCAATGCCCGCTGAGGGAAATCTTTTCTACACAATTGATGCTATAATTTGGCACAAGACTTGGTTTGACCTGGAAAGAATGCATGAAATGAAATTATGTTGCAGATATTACCAGTCTGCATAGTTTCATCATAAGAATATCTAGCCCCAAATAAAGGCAGTATCTTCACTCAGGGCTGTGATTTGAAGAAGACATGTGGAATAAAGATAAAAACAACCTGTATTGACAAGTTGTTGTAAGTCTCTCAGTAGGTTTTTATTTATTTATTTTTCCTGTGGTTGTTCTTGTAACCATCAATAGAAAGACTAAATTACCTATTTTTAAAAATAGTCTTAAAAACATGAGAAATAGCTTGGAGTTTTAAATAGTGAAGAAAAACAAAGCCTCCCTACCATCTGTATTGTATCTATCCCCTGAGATCACTGATATCACCAACATCTTTCAAATGAAGATTTAGTTATTCCTAAGAAAAAACACTTCTTAATGATACTGATTTCTAAAACCTTAAATAAAAGTTGCAACAGAGATTTATGGTCCCATATTTAAACAACAGTGCAAGCAGGACTATTAACCATCTGAGCTTTCTACTGGGAAAACCTTACAGCAAAAAATAAGACTTCTCTGAAAAGCCAGAGGAATACATGAAGAAATAATGTGTGCAAAGAAAACTTGAAATAAGAACAGCAGTCAAGGTCTGAAATATGTGCAATCAACAACCAATATACTGAAGCTGGGTTTATATGCCAAGAAGGAAGACAAGGGGAGTTGTAAAACTCACTCATTGTGGTTCATTTATATGGCAGGTGAAATTGTGAGTCCTACACCAAAATCATACCTATTCAGTAAATTTCTAAAAATACCTCATAGAAAATCATTGTTAGCTACCAGTTTAGTGTCAAAATCTTTGCAGAATAACTCATATTAAATAGTTGACAGATATTTGTCCCATGGTATTCTCTCATATATTCATAATAAACAGCTGCCAAGACTATTAGACCCTAAAAGAAATAAATAAAATCAAATTTTAAAAAGTGAAATTAGTCTGGAAATTAACTGAATAAATGAACATACTACAAAGGAAAATATGTTTATTTTCCTTCTGTATTAGATTTTTTTTTTACTAAGGTAACAAATTACCAAAACTGAGTGGCTTAACATACCACGAATTTATTGTCTTACTGTTTTGTAGGTTACAGATTTAGTAAGTGTCTCACTGAACTGTAATGAAGGTTTTGGTGGGTTCGTGTTCCTTTCTAGATACTTCAGGGAAGAATTTGTTTCCTGCTCATTTGAGGAACAGAATTCAGCTCTTTCTGCTGTAAGACTGAGGGTCATTCACAACTCCAAGAGGTCACCTGCACTCCTTGGCGTGTGGTGTTACAGGACAGCCCCTATGTTAAACGGGGTGCCTGACTGTGGGTCCTCACCCGCACGCTTAAAAAGGACTTATTAATACTCTACTGCAGGCACACACAAAAGGTTAATAATAAAAGGTTTATTTACAAGGGAAGGGGAAATGAGGAAATGCACAACTCAGGGAGAAAAGAGGAAAATAAAGTCTTAAATGCGTCCTACCTGTTTCGCCGATCTGGAATCCCAAATGGCACTCTGAGAGCTGGCAGTGAGCCCAGAGCTGTGAAGGCAAGAGAGAAAGACCCCCAAGGCCCACCTGTCTGGTTTTATACCAAACCTGGCTGCATAAATCCACCCTCAGGTCCCAGCAACTTTCCCTTTGGTGGTGATGGGATTTGTCTTTCCCAATGTCCTGATGGCTTTGGTCTGGAGTGGGGGTGGAGTCCACAAAGCCTGTATGGGATTAGCTCAGGACATCCTTTCCCCCTAACAGTGGCACTTTCCTCTACCCTTCAAATCAGCAACAGCAAGTAGATTCTCTATCACATTTCCTCTTTCAATCTCTGCTCAAACCCAGTTTGAGAAAATTTCTTTTATTTTTAAGTAACTATGTGATAGCTTGAGTTTTTAAGATAATCCAGGATAACCTGTCTCAAAGTTTA
The DNA here is from genome assembly GCF_014898055.3 of Talpa occidentalis. Classification (NCBI taxonomy): domain Eukaryota; kingdom Metazoa; phylum Chordata; class Mammalia; order Eulipotyphla; family Talpidae; genus Talpa; species Talpa occidentalis. The sequence continues at coordinate 35,846,617 of NW_023604861.1, read as the reverse complement.
TAACCTGTTTTTTTAAAGATTTATTTATTTATGCATACAAGAACTGGGGTACGGGCCAGAGGTGTGGGGGGTAAGATAATTCACCAGAGACAGAATGAGGAGCAGAACAGGCAGCTTGAATGAAATACACTGCTGAGGGGAGCAGCGCATGTGACAGGAGACGTCCGCTGCGCCATGTGGGTTTCTCCCTGGCTGGGGATTGAACTCGTACTACAGTGGCTGCGGATAGCTTCACTGGTTGCATCTTAACCCCTTGCACCACCAGGGAGGCTCTCAAAGTTTACAACCTTAATTACATCAGTAAATTCCATTTTGCTATGTAAAGGGAGCTATTCACAACTTCAGATAATTAGGGTGTAGATACCTTCGGGAGGACATTATTCTGCTTACCATAGCTTAAATAGCCAAGCCTGCATTTATAAACAAAACATTGAGAAAGAAAATGAATATCATTAAGTCTACATTAGGAATAAGAACTGGCACTTTCTTCTATCACAGGGAGTTTAAAATGCCCAGATAACATACTGATGCTTGTTAATTTATTTATTTTTACCGTGGAAAAGACTGACAAACCCACCTCTACTTATACCCTCTTTCTCCCTCACCTGTCTCAACTACATGGGATTTAAAATCCAAAAACTCAATTTTCAGATTATAGTATACTCAATTCTGAATTTTTATCATCCTCTATTCTATTGTTTCTGTAAGTTTCATTTCTGCATCACTTACAATACAAAGATTTGATCTTTGCACTCCAGTCAACTGATAAGGGACAGATCACAAAGATAGACGAAGAACTCACAAGACTCAACAAAACCAAAATTAACAACCCAGTCAAGAAATGGGCAGAAGAACTTAAAAGACATTTCTTCAAAGAGGAAATGCAAATGGCCAAACAGGCATATGAAAAAATGATCAACATCCCTTATAATCAGGGAAATGCAAATTAAAACTACACTGAGATACCACCTTACACCAGTAAGAATGGCACATATCAAAAAACAAGCAACAACAAATGTTGGTGAGGATATGGTGAAAAAGGAACTCTCCTACATTGCTGGTGGGAGTGCAAACTGGTCCAACCATTATGGAAAGCTGCCTGGAGGTTCTTCAGTCTACTGAAAATGGAGCTTCCATATGACCCAGCAATTCCACTCCTAGGGATCTACCCAAAGGATTCAAAAGACCACCTATACACCTATGTTTATTGCAGCACTATTTACAATAGGTAAAACCTAAAATAACCCAAATGCCCAAAAATAGATGACTGGATCAAGAAGATGTGGCATATATACACAATGGAATATTATTCAGCAATAAAAAAAAGATAAATTCATATCATTCACAGCAATGTGGATGGAGCTAGAAGGAATTATGCTCAGTTAAATAAGCCAGAAGGAAAAAGAAAAATATCAGATGGTTTCACTTATAGTAGGAATATAGGGGAACCAAATAAGGCATCTGTGTAAAAAAAAAAAAAAAAAAAAAAAAAAAAAAAACAGTAAACACACACAGAGTACAAAAAAAATAGTAAAAACAGTACAAAACACAACAAAGCAAAAACGGACAATTATAAATCAGAGACATACTGCAGGGGAGGAGGCGGGAGAGGGATCAGAGGGAGGGAGGGAGGAGCACAGGGGACTGAGGTGATGGTGCACAGGTGAATTGGAGAAGGAAACTCTATGGGAACTACACCTGAGGGGGTGGGGGGAAGCAAATATTGTTTAAAAATGAGCAACATTGTAAAAAAATAAAAAAATATATAATCTAAAAGACAAAGAACAAGGCTTCTCAAAGAACAAAAGTTCTAACAAAGGACTCCAACTATTTCTGCTTGACTTACACCTATCACTGAATATTTTATTTTAAAAAATTAAGAAGACTGGCCCAGTATATGCTACATATAGTCACTGCTAATACAATTTTATTAATAAAGTAAAATGGTTACTAATAATTTTAATTTATTGTTTGAGTTAAACAATGTATTATTTTTTGTTTCATTTGAAGCAATTGTTAAACCTGCATTTGAACATCTAATGGGAACACAATACTTCAATTTTTGATTTAATCACATATTGATGCTCTTAATTCAAAGTAAATAAAGAATTTAAGGTGTCTATGGAAGGAACAATTATTTCCATTCACATTATCTTAAATTAGCCCAAACTGCTCTTTCAAATTCCATAACTTTGCAGAGTGAGGTGACCATGTGCATAAAGATGTTTTTCAAATAACTTTTTGTTTCCAGTGATTTCTTAAATAATTAATGATTATAACTAAAATTCCACTTTGGAAACAGCAAGTATATTTCACAACTATCAGACAACAGAGGACTTTACTTTTCAAATGTAAGCAACATGCCATGTATGATAAATTATTAGGTTTCAGAAGCAACATGAACTAAATTTAGCTTCATGACAATTAACTTACTCATCTTTGTTCTATCTTCCATAAAAAGGGAACAGTTTTACAGAATTAAAAGACAGCAGCAAATTTCCAGTATCATTTTTCTATGCTAATAGCAAAAAAAAATCTAATTAATTCAGTCTTGCTACAGAACCATCAGAGATAGTCTAAACAGAGTGTTAATAAACAAATGCCTTGCCTTGTAAAAAGTGTCAGTGTGATCTCTATACACATTCACAGCAGACATAGGAAACTCTGAAGAAGGTCAGAAGCTTGGGCCTTCAGCCATCCTGTGAGTCTCTTCCATATCATTCTCTAGCTGATAATGGGACCAATATGGATGATAGCTAGTAGAATTCATAAGCACGGCCAAACTAGATCAGAGACAATATGAAATGAAGAATTTAACATTATACTCAAATAGGAAATATTAAAATTATAGGTTTCAAGAAGTAGGGTATGTAGGGAATACTCTGACAAATGATATATCATTTTTTAAAAGATTTATTTATTTATTTATTTGTTTGTTTATTTATACAAGCACTGGGTACAGTCATAAGCGTGGGAGGGTGAGAGAATTCGCCAGAGCAGGGAGCAGAACAGGCAGACTGACGAAGTACACTGCTGAGGGGAGCAGTGGGTGACAGGAGAGGTCTGCGCGCCAACTGGGACCCTCACCAGCGGCCGGGGATCGAACCAGCGCTGCAGAGGCTGCGGGCAGCTTCGCAGCCCAGCGCTCAACCGCTGCACCACCAGGGAGGCCCTGATATTTCATTTTTAAACTGCGAATTTTTACGTGATTTTGTTGTTTTGTTTTGTTTTGAATGGGGAGGGACGTTCAGATATATTTGTGCAAAGCCATGTCTAAATAAGACTCAATTTATCTTGAGATAAAATAAGTATATTAATTGTTCATTAAGCAAAGAGAATACATGAAAATATTACCTAGCAACAAGATTATGTTAAGTAAATTTCCAATTCATAAACTACTGAAAACTTCATTAACTTCATACCCTCACTTTGTTGGAAATAACATGATTCATAATCAGGAAACATGATACTATGAAAAGTAGGATTCCATGTGAAGACCAGGAATCCTGAAGAGAAACAGGACTGACGCCTGATACCCTCCATAGACCCAGGGAAATAAAGAGTGATTTCTGGAACAAAGTTCTCTAGAGAATTCAAGACTATAGATGCAGATCAGGGTGCTAAGTTTTTGATGACCAACAGAGTGAACAGACGCCGTTGAGTTTGAGGTACAGAGATTTGGGTCTTATTGGTGGGCTGACTCGATAGGCAAGGTCTTTTTTCCTAAACACACACATAAGTCACCTGATCAGATAAGCAGAAGGTCTACTTTTAGGTGGCCTGTAAAGACAGTTCTCAGAAGACTCATATTTTAGTAATATTTGTCCCATTTCTCATGAGGCTTTTGGCCATGAAGAGATCACTTTTTTAAATTCCTAAATATATAAATGCAAATGGCACTTTTCTGTCAAAACCTCATTGTAACAGGGCACTTCTGTTATACCAGATATATTCAGATCCAATGAGGTATATCTGTATCAATTCCTCCAGCTTTGTTTTTCTTTCAATAGTCTATAGTTACATTTCTTTCCAGAACAGACCTTGGACTCAAAGTCCAAAGAGCCAGAATTGCCTGGAAGGCATAGTCCATCACTCTGCATGCAGTCTTGAGATAATTACCGGTGTGAATAGCAGTATTAAAGACAAGCTTACTGGCCTTTGGTTAAGACAGCCTCCAAGACATAACATAAATGCAAGAATTTCCCTGATGTATCAGATCGAAGCTATACTCAGTGAGTTTTTTTCCTGAAATTATATCCATGTCATCTTCCTTGACTTCTCTTTATTTGTCTTGCTTCCTCCACTCCTTCCCTGTTATTTGCCTGGGAGCTCTTCCTTAATAAATTCTTTACACAGGAATATTTGCCTCAGGATCTGCTTTGGGGTGCCCCGACTATGACACTTAGAACATGAGTTTTAAAATGACAACATTTAATACTAGATATGTCTCCCCAATTCTAGTAGCTAGCTAAAATACTATTTATTAGAAAATAAAATGTAGGATATTAAAACCGACAATGTATGGTAATTAACTTACTCATATTAACAGTGAAAAACCTACATCTTATGTGGGAAATTGGCTATGCTAAAACACAAGGGCAGGAAGGAAGTGGCAAAAATTTAAAGAGGCAGATTTAAAAAGGATATGTTTGATCTAAGGAGTTTGATTTGATCATTTTAGTAATTTGGAATCATAGTATATGTAAGAAAATTGTAGAACCAAACTGTTTTAAGAATTATAAAAATAAACCTGGAACTGGGCCTCCCTGGTGGCACAAGAGGTTAAGCACCGCACTGTGAAGCTGTCCGTAGCCTCTGCAGCACATGTTCGATCCCCTGCCCGTCAGGGAGCAACCCACATGGCATGGCAGACCTCTCTTATCTCGCCTGCTGCTCCCCTCAGCACTGTATTTCAGTCAATCTACCTGCTGTGATCCCCACTCTGTCTCTGGTGAATCCTCTCACCACCACCACCCCCCGCATGTCTAGCGTGTACCCCAGCTCTTGTATGCATAAATAAATATTTTAAAAATATAAATAAATAGGGCCTCCCATGGTGGCGCAGATGGTTGAGCACAGCGCTGTGAAGCTATCCACAGCCTCTGCAGCTCTGGTTCCATCACAGCCTCTGCAGCACTGGTTCGATCCCAGCTGGCTGGCGAGTGTCCCACAGGGTGCAGCAGACCTCTCCTGTCTCGCCCACTGCTCCCCTCAGCAGTGTATTTCGTCAGTCTGCCTGTTCTGTTCCCTGCTCTGTCTCTGGTGAACCCTCTCACCCTCCCACGCATCTTACCTGTACCCCGGTTCTTCCATAAATAAATAAATAAATCTTTAAAAAAAATAAATAAATGAACCTGGAACTATTTTTCAAAATGTACAGATGCTGACAACAGGGAGATATTAAGTGTCCTAAGTGGGATGTTATTTAATAGTCCAGGCAAAAGAGATGAACATCTAAACTACCACAGTGGCAAGTACATATGCACACCTAATAGTATTTGTGCACTGACTGACTTCTCTGCTGTAATTTTTTAATATAATTTATTTATTTATATGTATTTTAACATCATTGTTCATTTTAGTACAATGTTTGCTTCCTCCTCTCAGGTGTAGTTCCCCTGGAATTCCCACCACCAATTCACCTGTGCACCATCACCATAGTCCTTGTGCTCTTCCCACCCCTGTTCTAATCTCTCTTCCGCCCCCTTCGCCTGCAGGATGTCTCTGATCTATAGTGGCCTGCCAGTTTTTTGTTGTTACTATTTTTTCCCCTGATCCTTTATTTGACTTCCCTATATTCTGCCTATAGAACAAAGGACCTGTAACAGCTATTTTATGGTCTTTAATTACCTGACAATATCTGCTTGTTTATAGAAAATAAGAAAGGAGATTTTAAAGGAGGTTCCATGGTTATTTAAATTGATAAATTAAAAATGCTAATGATGAAGTATGTTTTGGGAAGAAAAAGGATGAGTCTGACTTAGACAGCTTGCCTTAGAACAGTTTGTTCTCCTCAGTGAGGCTTTACAGATTGTTGTATAATCATAGGTCTATCTATCACTGAGAGGGCAAAATTGGAATTAAGAAAACAGAGCTAATGGGTGGAGGGAGACCTCATAAATGTGAATAAAATAAACTAGTGAATAAAATAGAACAGTAATAGTAGAGAATTAAAGAACCATGAAAAATAAGAGTTTTTACAGATTGGGGAAAGCGTTATCTAAGAGGATGGAGAATACTTAGAAGAGAACTCTCTTAGAAACAGGTTGAAGTATATTTAAGAAAGCCTTGGACTGTGATAATTTAAGACCATTAATTTTATCTTTAAGAAACAAGTTTAAACAGTCAAATCCCATAAATGTTAAAGGTGTATTAAAAAGGCACAAAACTGGTGATGATAATTTTAGACTCATCTTTCAAAAAGGTTTTTTGAAATACAAGAGAAATGAGGCTCAAGAGTTTTTTTTTTTTTTTTCTTTATCCCAAAATAGAGAACTTATATGTGGAAGGAGTCAACAGAGAGGAAGACATTAGCAGTACAAGAGGTAAGATGGAGAAGATAGTATCCATGGTTTGTCTCAGAAAATATAGACTTATGTGTTATCTAAGGAGAAGGGTGGGGCTCTGGAACTTTAAAGGGAAGGAAGCTGTGAATAGTAAATGTTTGGTAAACAAATCTTTGCCATGCTTTCAGATAACTCTTTTATTTAAAGAGTTATTTCAGCTCAAAACAATCAACAAGAAAAGTAAGCTTATTTTGGGATCACTTCTTCAAATCTATCCTTTAAAAACGTAAATCCGGGGCCTCCCCTGGTGGTACAAGAGGTTAAGTCTCAGCATTATGAAGCAATCTGCAGCCACTGCATCAGGAGCAGCTACTGCACTGCGAGTTAGATCCCCTGCCAGCCAGGGAACTACCCACATGGCGCAGCAGACCTCTTCTGCCTTGCCTGTTGCTCCCCTCAACAGTGTATTTCAGTTAATCTGCCTGTTCTGCTCCCCATTCTGTCTCTGGTGAATCCTCTCAACTCCCTGCACCTTTGGCCTACACCCCAGCTCTTGTATGCATAAGTGAATCTTTTAAAAAATGAAAATGCAAATTCATTAAAAACTATCCAAGTGAAATACTGATAAATTATTAAGCCAACAGAACTAGAAATTGCCATCTGGCCTAATTCTTCAAAGATGAGGACATACAGTTACTTTAAGGAAATAGCTGACTGTGAATAATCATATTTTAGTGAATATGTTTACACCTAAACTAGATCTCTTCTTTCTTTCCTGATTGTTTTTCTCCTTATATTTCAGTGAAAGAGTATAATGCATATGCAAGTAAATTCAGTTAGTACACTATTACTGAAATTATCCTAATTAACAGTGGTGTAAAGGAGAATGCAATGACAGTTTTGAATATGGAATTTACACCTTTGTGAGTTTTAGTTAGAACCTTCTCTGATTTCTCATTATAACTTATAATCTAAAGGAAATATAAGATACAGCAAGAAGTATCCATTTGAAGATTATGAAAAACTTTTGTTTCAGCTAACCACCATCACAGGAATATATGTAATATATATATGTATATATGTTAATATATATATACGTGTTATATGTGTTATATATTAATAGATACAGAATCTATATATAAATAAGAAAAATAAAAATATTACTGTTTGGTAATTACTTATAGTAAGAAGTATACTTTAAAGAAAACACTATTAATTGACTATCAACACCTCTGGGGGAAAAAACTGTGTAAGAACACAAGCCCTACAAATTTACAATAAGGGTGAATACATGTAGTATTTACAAGTTCACACATTAATTAATAGTAAGAACATCAAATGTTTAGCTATATAAGATTTGGTTGTTTGTAGGTGCTACATAATAAATTTTGCTGTTTTGAGAAAGGGAAAAGTTATAACTTTTAAAATAGCTAAAAAAGCATTGGGTTTACAGAAGATAGGTCATACTCAAGAGATTTTCTTGGAAACCATAGTCACTCCTTTCCCATTGTCCTCATAAAGCTTTACTCTGAGCATCAAAAAGAATAGACAAAGCCTCTAATTATGCTGACTCTCATTCCTGTAAGTTTCTTTTGTTTTACTTTGATTTTTGTTTATTTATTCCTTTCTAGAAATCTTTCATTGGCCAGTTGGATTTGGTGAAAAATTGAATAAATCAATGAAAATGGTGACTCCAGGTATACGTTCCCCTATTGTACATTTATCTAGTAAAGGATAACAATGAGGGTTGGCTTGAGCCTCATTCTCTTAAAAGTATTATATTTTAAAGCTAAAAAAAAAATCCTTAGTTAAGCAAATAGGAAAAGAAATACTTTAAGGGAAATGGATCAAACAGACGATCACTCCAAACTATGCTCATGGACAACATTTTATATCAATAAATATTATAAATTATAACTGGATATAAACAAAGGGAGAGAAAACCTAACCTTGAGCGAAAGCATAGTTATAACCATAAATTTAAAAATTATTTATTCTCAGGGACAATGCTTCCAAACCTTACCACATGACATTTATCCCTTTAACTGCCCTCCTCAATCTGATGGACTTCTAAAGAGACCAAATTTATGTGATTTCATGCAAGGTCTTTGATAAATAAATCTTAAGAACAAAGTAGTGCATAAATTGCATAAGAAATGTCAGCTCTGAAGAGTGATCAGTGCCTGGGAAGATGGAATAACAAAGGGCATGTAGCTAAATTTTGACATAACCTCCATGCAATTACCCACTTTCATCTTTCATCCTTCAAATATCTTTTATATGTCAAATTAAAACTAATGAAGTAGTATATGAAATAACAATTATCCCAATGATTATTGTTCATGCTAAGCAAGATTATGTAACTCAAATTACTTGCAACTTCAATTATCTCATTCTTTAAGTTTACTCAGTCGTTCTATAGTTAATCTCAAGTACTGATTAATAAACAATTCAAGAGACAATAACAACTTTTGACTCTCAAATAAAGGGTAAGTTTCCTAAAGAAGCTTCCATAACTTAGGTAAGTTAAGAAATTAATTATGTATCTTCTGTATCAAAAACATTTTAGATATTCAAAATAAAAAATTAATAGATGCATAACAAACCATAAATAAATGGCTACCTTCATTGTACATTTGCCACATTTTCAGATCATATCCTACCTAACATTTTTAATAGTGATAGAGTATAAAAATTGTGTGTGGGAACTATATGGGGACTATAACCAAGATGAAAATGCATACATTGTGCAAAAATTAAAAATGATACAAAAAATATATAAAAAAAAAGAAAAAAAATATATATATACACATAGGTACACAGAAAAAAAAATTGTGTGTGCTTAGAGACAGCATCTTTAACCCATATAAAGGGTGTGTCATAGATACAATGGTATATAATGTGATCCTCAATATAAGTCCATTAGAGATCATCATATTGACTTTTAAATCAAAAAATAAAGCTCAGAGTGATTAAGTTACCTGTTGAAGCTCATATTGTTTATTGAGGTCAGGCTTGTGAGTTTCAAAAGACTAAGTATTTTCTCCTGGACCTTTTGATTTGACAGTGATGTCCTTCTCAACTTGCACAGTCTCTGCTTTCCTAATCACCTCTTTTACTTTCATGTCATTTCTGATCTTCTGTCATAACAGCAGTCAAAATGATCTATGTTTTTGTTAACTTCCCCCTACATATATGACTTCAAAACAAAACTTTCTGCAGTTTATAATTATCACAGAACTGATAAAATTTTAGAGGAGTAATCAATGGTAGAATATATGACTTCTTTAGTATGAAATGAAAAAAAAAGGCCAGAATTATTTTCTCCCCAGATCTCACAGATCATGACAAAGCAGAAATTTGTGTTCCTGCCTTTTGATTTATTGTTTTAAGTACTTTCACCTATATTGTGTTTAGACCTCTATTTTAAAATATGTATATTTTTCTACTACAAAAGATAATATCACAGGGAATTGAGCTGACTGAAATTTTGAGGAAGTTTGACACTTTTAAATTTGTTACATAACATTATGTAAGCTCAGTCTGGTATTGGTTACCACAGAAGTGATTTACTGCACTATCCCTTAAGTATCCCTTACCTTCTCTTTGTGCATGTATTATAGTTATTTTGTAGTACCCTAAAGGGTAAACAAGAGATCTAAGAATTATTCCAATATATTAAGGATATTATATTTTCATTTTTTAACCAAAATATGAGAAGAAGTATATTATATATCTATGTTTTTTAAATTATATAAATTATATAAATTGCTATTAAGGTCTTAATTGTTAATCAAATATAGATGTATGGATAAAATATATAATTTAGAGTATGGTTCATTAAAATTTGCCTTAGTTGAATTTCCTTAATATAGTTTTTAAAGATTTTTTTTTTAAAGAGGCATGTATTATTTATTTATTTGTTTGTTTGTTTATACAAGCTCTGGGTACAGTCAGAAGCGCGGGAGGGTGAGAGAATTCACCAGAGCCAGAGCGGGGAGCAGAGCAGGCAGAAGGACCGAAGTACACTGTTGAGGGGAACAGTGGGCGGCAGGGGAGGTCTGCGTGCCATCTGGGATCCTCCTCCAGTGGCCGGGGAGCAGCCGGGGATCGAACCGGCGCTGTAGAGGCCGCGGGCAGCTTCGCAACCCAGCGCCCAACCGCTGCGCCACCAGGGAGGCCCAATATAGTTTTTAAATGAGAACTTACCATAGCAGTTTCTCAAAATATCCAACAGTAGGAAATGGTAGACTGCAGCCCATCATTTTATCACAGGTTTTATTACTCAGATATAATGAAAATATATCAAAATAAAACTTTCCATAAGCAATTTTCTCATATCAGCAACAAATTTGGTCATTTATTTCAAAATTATTTTGTATGGTATTTATCTCGCCTCTGAAACAAAAGCAGAATTGCTTTTAGTAACTTTGAAAATATAGGATAGTTAGAATGGATATGTTAACATTATGAGTTTTGGAGTAATCAGGAAGATAACAAAAATTTCTTTGGCGCACCAAGAAATAAAACTGCTTGTTATAACATTGTATAAGGATTCTATAACCTTTGTAACATAAGAGGGATTACATTTTCTCACAAATGAGCTATTTCTATACAATTTCTTCAAAATATAGTATTAAAATAACCACCTCTTTGAACTTACAGGTCTATTTTGCTAAGCTTATTTTTTTCTGACGTATTTTTGAAGTCAGTATTAGAGAGCATATAATTATCCTGTCATATTTTGTTTTCTGTATACATTTTCTTAAAATTCTACCTACAGATCTTCAAAAATTTTGGACAAACAATTTTAGTGTCTACTATTTTTGTCTTCCACTCGGCAGCAAGGAAAGATGACAGAAAATACTTAGGTGTTAGAACAATGGTAATAACAAAAAACTCTGCAGAGTTGGTTTCTGTAGAATGTTAAGAAGTTGTCTCATATTACTTTGAATTTTTATGGCACTTGACTGTTCATAAAGTTAGTGCACAGCATTATCTCATTTAATTATGTTTTCAACCAAAATGACATTTTTAATATTGTTATTTTCTTCTTGATATATGAGAAAAGTGACTTTCACAAGAATGTAAACAAATTGACCAAGGTCATCAAGATTGGCTCTTAAGTAAAAATTTGGTTCATTCTCAGTTACTTAAATTTTCATTTGGGCTTTTCAAACTATTATGAGCTTCTGAAGATATATTTTTTAATAGTTTGTATGTCGCATGTCAACATGTATAACTTATCAGTAGTTGTATTTAATGTTTTTACTTTAATTGTCTATATTCATAAATTGATTATATTCCATCTACAATGCACATAAATGGGGGAATGCCAACCACAAATGAGTAAATAAAATAAAATGTTCTTTAAAAAGTCATAATCAAAAATGAGAGAGGAACACAATAAATCCAGTCTATATAAGACAGATTGTGCTAATCAAGCCAGTCAAGAGAGGTATTCTCATTGAATTCTACATCTCAGAACAAACGTATGAGAAAACAAGTCTTAAGGTCTGTAGGGTAAGGCAAGAAGTATCAGGCTTTTCTGCTCTCCCACCTTTAGGATGGATGACGGAACCCTGTGGTCCCGAATGCATGCCTGATGGCGGGCACCTGGAGGAGGGTGTGGGTCTATGTAGATGGGATTCACCTGGGCTTTTAAGGGCAGCATCACAGTGACACCGGCAGAAGCCGAGAGAAAGAGGAGAAGCAGAGACAATGCCAGAGACCCCAGATAGAGTGCGGATTTGCTGGGGGCTGGGAGGCCTGCCAGTCTCCCGGCCCCCCAGCACCCCTGCCTGCCATGTGCCTGGTAAATCTAAATAAAAGACCTGCAAAAGCCACTGAGGGTTCCAGGACTCCTCCTTTACCCGGTCTGCTGGATCAGAAAACCTGCTCAGTGCCCTGTTCCTGCCTTTACAAGGTCATTTTAGAAATATACACTCATAATGCAGACATAGAACAAAGTCAAAGTTTAGACTCTGAAGGATTCAGGGACAATACACTGTGCTTTTCCACCGACTTGTAGGGTAAATGGTTTTCAGTCTTTTCTGCCCTCTCACCATTGGGTACCTGCAGTTGTTATATTGTTGTAAGCCGTTTTGTTTACTTCTGTGGGCCATGGCTCAGTATTGAGATATTTGCCAAGAGAAGCAGAAGCAGGAGAGAGAAGGGGAGAAAGAACGACAGAAGAGTGAGAGAAGCTCAGAGTGAAGACTTGCCGGGGTCTTGAAGGCCTCCTGGCACCTCTGCCTGCTGTGTACCTGGTTGCTGCACTACATGTAAAAGCTCAAGAAAAGCCTGAGAAAGTCACCGGGGGCTCCAGGACCCTCCTTTACCTGCCCTCTGGTCTGCTCAGATCACAGAAAATCTGCTCAGTGGCCACCCTGCCACTACAGTTGTCCAGCACACACAGGAAAGCAAATAACCTCCTAACAGTAGTGAGGGTGGGTGGTTGATAAGGATCACTAACAGATAACTAGGAAGAGTTTAAAGGATTGGAGGTCATGATCAAGTTGGTTAGCTATTTTATAATAAAGCAATGAAAATAAGGATGGGTATAGCAGGAAGAGAAGTTCAGAAATCTATAATTCAGAAAAGAGAAATTTCGTGAGAAGAGAATGAGAAGGTATGATCATATGAATGACTGTAATAACAGGACCATATGGTCAATTTTATTGAAATATAAGTCAAGAGTCCATGAAGCTAATGTTTAAAATGCGTTGACAGAAAGGGTATCACAATCATCAAGATAATCAGTATTATAATCATATAGTAACTGCTACATTTCAGGAAAATGGAAACATGTAAAATAGAGACATTTGCTTCATTAATCACTCATTTAATAAATATTAGTGGATTTCCCACCAAATCCCAAATACTTACTAAAATTGGTATTTTATAGAATAAACAAAACATGGTTTTTGTCTCCATATAGTTTAAAATTCAGACACACACGAATAAAAGGTACATAATATACTCAGCTCTATGAAGTGTAATACCATTTATGCTGCAGTAATAATCATCTCTAACATTATATTAGCCTAATCCCCCAAAAAGTATATCCTTGCCCATACTACTACATATCCAACAGAGTTTGATATGAATCACCATCTGCTCAGGATGGTGATTCAAGAATCCCAAGCTGATAGAGGCTCCTTTGCGTGGTATGATCCCCTGGTTACTAAGGCAAGGAGGGAAAAAAAGGCTTTTAAAACTTCCCTTTTAGAAATAATGCAACAGGACTATAGCAGTGCTATAGAGGGCAAAAGACAGTGCTGAAGTAGAGAACAGGTCACTATCTGTGGGTTCTCATCTGTACACTAAATTGCAAGACCACTCAGGCTCAGGGACCAACAATGAGGTTTGTTTAACAAATAGGGAAACAGAAAGTTTCTAAGACCACAAATCTCACCTGATAGAGTGTCCATGGCGTCCCAAACAAATCCCAAACAAAAGGCCGCTCCTTAGAGATGGTGCTGTCCTGTCAATGAGGGTCTGGAGCTCTGAGCCCACCAGCAAGCAGTGCTCTGGGATTTTTTTTTTTAAAGATTATTTATTCATACAAGAGCTGGGGTACAGGCCAGAGATGGGAGTGGGGGAGGATTCACCAGAGACAGAGCAGGGAACAGAACAGGCAGATTGACCGAAGTACACTGCTGAGGGGAGCAGCAGGCAAGACAGGAGAGGTCTGCTGTGCCATGTGGGTTGCTCCCTGGTCAGGCAGGGATCAATCAAATTCCTGTTGCAGAGGCTTCCCATTGCTTCATAGTGTTGTGCTTAACCCCTTGTGCCACAAGGGAGGCTCCTGCTCTGGGATTTTAAGGTGGAAATTACCACCTCTGCTGGGCAAGAATCTTAGGGGGTCCACTCAAAGAGGAGTGTCTGCCCACAGGCAGCATGCTCTAAGTGGGAGCAGGAACTACCACAAAGGCTGTGGCTTTTAGAACAGGGCACTTGGGCCAGGGGAGCAACAGGATAGAAAGCCATCACTGCTGCCTTCAATGCTTTCAGCAGTCCCTGCCAACCCTCCAGCTGTCCTTGCAGGGATGAGGGCCCACCCAGGCACCTAAAAAGCAGGCATATCCCACTGCTTAACCAGCAAGAGAACTCAGTTTGCCCTGAGGCATAAGGGTTTCAATAATACAATACCTTCCATTCACATTGCACTGGTCAAAAAAGTCACATATTCATAATTAACTACAAACAGAGCCCTGAAAGCACAAACTTACCTGTCCTAGGAAGTATCATGGGAATATGGGGATGGGTCTAGTGATTCCATAGGTCCTTGTAGAGGCAGGAATGGACACGGTGCAGGTTTTCTGATCCCATGCAGACCGGGTTAAGGAGGAGTCAGAGTCCTCAGTGGTTTTTTGCAGGTCTTTTATTGGGGTTCACCAGGCATATGACAGGCAGGGGTGCTGGCTGGGGGGCTGGGAGACTGGCAGGCCTCCCAGCCCCCAGCAAGTCTTCACTCTATCTGGACTCTCTGGCATTCGTTCTGCTTCTTCTCGGCTTCTCTTTTGACTTCTGCTTCGGCTTCTACTGCTGCTTCTGGCGTCCCCGAGACGCCGCCCTTAAAAGCCCAGTCTTAGGGCAGGTGTACCCAATTCAGATGCCCGCCATCAGGCATGCATTCAGGATCACAGGGTTCCCTCATCTATCCTGATGGCAGGAGGGCAGAAAAGCCTGATTTTTTTTTTTTAATATTAAATTTTATTTTTATATTCCCCCATACAATTGCAAACGCCCCATTCTGACCCCAATCCTTCCCCTCCCGACCCCCACCCCCCAAAAAGTGTCTCTGGTTCATAGTTTTTGTTGATTTTGATTTTCACTTTCTTATATTCATTTTCCTGGTCCCTTATTTAAGTTTTCTAGATTCCTGCTATGAGTGAGACCATCCGGTATTTTTCTTTTTCTTTTTGGCTTATTTCACTGAGCATGATCCCTTCCAGTGCCATCCATGTTGCTGCAAATTGCATGTGTTTATCTTTTTTGAATGCTGAGTAATATTCCATGGTATATATGTACCACATCTTCTTGATCCAGTCATCTATTTTTGGGCATTTGGGTTGTTTCCAAAGCTTAGCTATTGTAAACAGTGCTGCTATAACATAGGAGTGCAGGTGCTCTTTGGAATTGATGTTTCTGTGTCCTTTGGGTAAATACCTAGGAGTGGAATTGCTGGATCATATGGAAGCTCTATGTTTAGTAGGTCCAGAAATCTCCACACAGCTCTCCCTAGTGGTTGGACCAGTTTGCACTCCCACCAACAGTGCACAAGAGTTCCTTTTTCTCCACATCCTCGCCAACATTTGTTGTTGCTAGTTTTTTTAATATGTGCCATTCTCACTGGTGTGAGATGGTATCTCAAGGTAGTTTTGATTTGCATTTCCTGATTACAAGTGATGTTGAACATTTTTTCATATGCCTGTTGGCCATTTGCATTTCCTCTTCAGAGAAGTTCTTTTTAGCTCTTCTGCCCATTTTTGACTGGATTATTTTCTTTGTTGTTGTTGAGTCTCATCAGCTCTTTGCAGATTTTTGTGATCAGTCCTTTATCATTAGTGTTGGGTGCAAAAATGTTCTCCCAGTCGGTGGGGTTTCTCTTTGTTTTTGTTATTGTCTCTTTTGCTGTGCAGAAGCTCTTTAATTTGATGTAGTCCCAGCTGTTTATCTTTGCCTTCACTATCACTGCTTGGGGTGATGTGTCTGTAAAGATGTCTTTGATGTGCAAATCCCGTAGTGTTTCGCCTATATTTCCTTCTATGTATTTTATGGTTTCAGGTCTTATGTCTAGTTCTTTAATCCATTTTGAGTTGATTTTTGTGTATGGTGTGAGGTAGTGGTCAAGCTTCATTCTTTTGCATGTAGCGACCCAGTTTTCCCAGCACCATTTATTGAACAAACTTTCTTTGCTCCAATGCATAGTCTTTGCTCCTTTGTCAAAGATTAGTTGACCATAAATCTGTGGGTTTATTTCTGGATTTTCTATTCGATTCCATTGGTCTGTATGTCTGTTCTTGTTCCAATACCATGCAGTTTTGATGATTATGGCTTTGTAGTATAGTTTGAAGTCTGGGAGTGTGATGCCTCCATTTCCTTCTTTTTTTCAGTAGAGCTTTGGCTATTCGGGTTTTTGGTGATTCCATATGAATTTCATCAATAATTGTTCTATTTCTTTGAAGAATGCCATTGAGATTTTGATTGGAATAGCATTGAATCTGTATATTGCTTTTGGTAGGATGGCCATTTTAATAATGTTTATTCTTCCAATCCATGAGCAGGGGATGTCTTTCCATTTCTTTGTGTCTTCTTCTATTTCTTTTAACAGTGTTTTATAGTTTTCTTTGTATAGGTCCTTTACCTCTTTTGTTAGATTATTCCCAAATATTTGATTTTTTTGTTTCGATAATAAAAGGGGTGGTTTTTTTGATTTCTTCTTCTTCAGATTTATTGTTTGTGTATAGGAAGGCTACTGACTTTTGCGTGTTGATTTTGTATCCTGCCACTTTACTGAATTGATTGATGAGTTGAATTAGTTTTTCTGTGGAGATTTTGGGGTTCTCTATGTATATTATCATATCATCTGCAAATAGTGATAGTTTGACTTCTTCTTTTCCTATTTGGATTCCTTGGATGTCTTTCTCTTGTCTTATTGCTCTGGCTAGGACTTCCAGTATTATATTGAAAAGCAGTGGTGAGAGTGGACATCCTTGTCTTGTTCCAGATCTTAATGGAATTGCTTTCAGCTTTTCACCATTGAGAATGATACTGGCTGTTGGCTTGTCATAGATGGCCTTTATGATGTTGAGGTATGTTCCTTGTATCCCAAGAATTTCAAGGGCTTTTATCATGAATGGGTGTTGCACTTTGTCGAAAGCTTTCTCAGCATCTATTGATATTATCATATGGTTTTTATATTACTTTTTGTTGATGTGTTGGATAACGTTGATTGATTTTCGGATGTTAAACCATCCTTGTGCCCCTGGAATGAATCCAACTTGGTCGTGGTGAATTATCTTATGGATACATTGTTGGATTCTGATAGCTAAAATTTTATTGAGGATTTTTGCATCAGTGTTCATTAGGGAGATTGGTCTGTAGTTTTCCTTTTTTGTGTTGTCCTTATTCGGTTTTGGTATTAGTGTAATGTTGGCTTCATAGAACGTGTTTGGTATTGTCCCTTCCTTCTCAATTTTTTGGAAGAGTTTGTGAAGGATAGGCACCAATTCGTCTCTGAATGTTTGGTAGAATTCATTTGTAAATCCATCAGGTCCTGGGCTTTTGTTTTTGGGGAGGTTTTTGATTACCATTTCAATTTCGCTAATTGTAATTGGTCTGTTTAGGTGTTCTAAGAAAAGCCTGATTTTTTACTTTATCCTACAGTCCTGAAGCAGGAGGCATGTATACTAGAGTTGCACAAAGTGAAAAATGACTGCTGGTGGGCAGACTTTAATGCAACCCAACAATGCCTGCCTCTTTCTATTCATACCTTATGTAAATTTCCTCTGCCTGTCCTTTTCTTTCTTTCTTTCTTTCTTTTTTTTTTTTTTTTTTTGAGTATGACTAGAACCTGTGACTTGTTTCTAACTGCAGGGCAAATGATTTTCAGGCTTTTCTGCCCTCACTCCATTAGGATTGCCCTGCCTAATGGGGCGCCTACATTTTGTTACACTGTTATAAATTGTGTTGTTTATTCTTATGGGCCATAGCTACAGTACTGATATATTCATAAAGAAAAGTAGGAGGGTGGAGAAAGAAAAGGAGAGAAGAGGAGAAAGAATGCCAGAGAGCTCAGAGTGAAGACTTGCTGGGGCTTGGAGGCCTGCTGGTCTCCTGCCACCCCTTATTCCACCCCCCCTCCCCTCCCTCCCTCCCTCCATCCCTTCCTGCCCTGTGCCTGGTTGCTGCACTGCATGTAAAAGCTCAGTAAAAGCCTGAGAGAGTCACCGAGGGCTCCAGGGCTCTCCTTTACCGGTCTGGTCTGATCTGCTCGAATCATAGAAAACCTACTCTGTGGCCATCCTGCCACGACACTAACCAAAAGAGCATTGTATGAGCAGCATCACAAAATGCCACATACTGGATGACTTAAAACAACAAAAATGTTACTTCTCGTGTTTCTAGAGGCTAAGGAGTCTAAAGTCTGTTCCATTCAATCTCTACTGAGGGTCCTTTTCCTGCCTGTTTTTCATTATATCCTCCATGTACTCTACCCAGTGTACGTGCACAGAGGGAGAGTCGGAGTGAATACTCTTTGACTATTCATTTATGAATAGTTCTGCTTTTCTGACTTCATTAAACCTTAATTACTTCCTTAAATGCCATTATTTTGGGTATCACATCTTCACTTATGAATTTTGGAGAGTCACAAATTTTAAACTATAATAGAGATGGAAATCAGTTCAATGAACATTAACACTACAAAAGATTGTAGTATCTGTTTTATTGAAAGACCCACACCCTTCCTATCCTTGAAGAAGCAAGAAAACCATGTTGTGAGCTGGTCTATGATTGGGGTATTATGGGAAACAGGTGAGGGTGTGATTTGAATACCAACCCTCAAAAAACCAAGGTTCTCAGTTCACAGTCTGTAAGGAGCTGAATGCTGCGAACAGTCACATAAGCTTGGAAGCAGATCTTTCCCCAGACTAGTAATAGATGAGACTCTAGTCACAGTCAGTATCTTAATTTCAGCCTTGTGTGATCTTAAAGCAGAGACTCAGATAAATGTGTCTAAACTCCAGATTCACAGAAACTGTGAGACAGTATATCTGTATTGTTTCAAGTCACTATGTTGATGGCAGTGTTGTTACACAACAGCAGATAATAATACAAATACAAATGGTGGTTTGGTTAATTTCTTGATAGGTGATATTGTTAGGGGGAAAGGATGTCCTGAGCAAACTCCATACAGGCTTTGTGGATGCTATAAATCCCATGATTCCCAAAGGGAAGTTGTGAGGACCTAAGGGCGAAGTTAAACAGCCATTTTCTCTGTTTGTAAATAAAACCAGCACTTGGCTCATGCTCTTGGCCAGGCAGGTTTGGTCTTGGCAGGTCATTTGGGATTCCAGGTCAGCAGAACAGGTAGGACACATTTAAGTATTTATCTCCTCTTTTCATCCTGAGTTGTACATTTTTAAGTACGTGGGTGAGGACCCACAGTCAGGCAATCCGTTTTAGAGTGGGGTTGCCCTATAACAATATCATGGGAATCTTCATAGATGTTGCTGATTCTAAGTACAATTTGTGAGAAGAAACTGAGACATTCAAGAAAGAAACAAATGGAAGGGAAAGAAGTTAGAGCAACACAGATAAATGAAAATTTGTGTTTAGAAGGAAATAGAATTAGTCAATTCTAGAATAAAAGGAAGTAAAATAAGGGAATGTGAGAGGAAAATTAAGCAAGAATCTTGCTAGAATTCACACTAAAGAGACAGAAGGATTATAAATAAATGAGTGACATGTTTATAATTGCCAGTTAGATAACTGGGTCATTCTTTAACTCTGCTTGAAAAGCCATTCTTTTGCTCTGTTTAAAAACATGTATGTTTTTCCAGGTTTTGTTTTAATAGCAGGCATATTTTAAAACATTTAAATCAAATATGCAAACACTATTTTCTTTATACATTGAAAATAAGATGCCCCAACCATACTAAATATACTAATATCAATATGAAATAAATCAACCATATTATTAAATAACCAAAATAAGCTTTTTGCTTCCTGAGGTAATTTTAATAACTAATCCCCATTGATGAGATCATTTAAGCTGTATGTATTTAATAGGTGTTTTGAGTATATTCTGTTCCACTAATCTCTCAAAAACATAATGGTTTAAAGCAACATCAACTTGTTATTTCTTACACTTCTGTGAGTTGACTGGGCACTGCTAAAAGGATTTTCTGTTCCATGAAGCATCAAGTGAAGTCTCTCCCTTGATGCTTTCAACTAGTGGCCATTGCTGGGTTATACATTCAAGACAGCCTCACACAGGGCTGGCACAGCAGCATGCTTCCACATAGCCTTTCTGCACAGCAATTTGTCCTTTCGTATAACACCCCATCCCCTCAGGTGTAGTCCCCATAGAGTTCCCTTCACCAATGCACCCGTGCACCATCACCTCAGTCCCCTGTGCTCCTCCCTCCCTCCCTCTCACCCCTCTCCCTCCTCCTCCCCTGCATGATGTCTCTGGTTTATAATTGTATGTTTTTGCTTTGTTATGTTCTGTACTATTATTTTTTTACACTGATGTCTTATTTGGTTCCCCTATATGCCTGCTATAATTGAAACCATGCGATATTTTTCCTTTTCCTTCTGGCTTATTTTACTGAACATAATTCCTTCTACTTCCAACCACGTTGCTGTGAATGGTATGACTTTATCTTTTTTTGATTGCTGAATAATATTCCATTGTGTATATATACCACATCTTCTTGATCCAGTCATCTCTTTTTGGGCATTTGGGTTGTTTCCAGATTTTACCTATTGTAAATAGTGCTGCAATAAACATAGGTGTACAGGTGTGCTTTTGAATCAGTGTTTTTGTGTCCTTTGGGTAGATCCCTAGGAGTGGAATTGCTGGGTCCTATGGTAGTTCCATTTTGTTCCATTTTTAGTAGATTGAGGAACCTCCAGACAGCTTTCCATAGTGGTTGGACCAGTTTGCACTCCCACCAGCAATGTAGGAGAGTTCCTTTTTCACCACATCCTCACCAACATTTGTTGTTGCTTGTTTTTTTGATATGTGACATTCTTACTGGTATAAGGTATCTCAATGTGGTTTTAATTTGCATGTTATACTTATATTCTACCAAATTACAAAAAGGAACTAAGATGGTCAACAAATCCCTTTTCTTGAATTAAAGTGGCAAAAAATTGCTTTGATTAAGATAATGATGATAAATATGCTTCTCAGGTAAAGATTTCCTAAGAGAATGGATGATAGACTAAAGTTGACTCTCCATCAAAAACATATTTGTAATGGAAAAAATCAAGCTTGCAATTAACAATGGGCAGAGTTGGTTGGTCTTCCAGTGAAGAGGGCCTGAGAATTCCAGCCTGAGAAAGCAATACAATTTACAAGATCTCAAAATTTTCTCATTTGAAGCACAGATTGAATTTTTATATTTGTATACTGTTACTTTATTTCAGTTCTAAGCTGAAAATACTACCATAATGGTTTCCAAAGTGCCTGTATAGTATATAGGCTAGTATACAATCCTGCCAAAATCAAACTAATTTGGACTACTATTGTATCAGAAATCATGCTTATCAAAAATAAGGTTGAGTGGGTCAACATATTGCTTTGAAGGAATACAGAGCTAGAGAAGGGAAAAACATTTCTATGAAATTCTGTATCTTTGTATTTCCTTTGTTAAGGTCAATCAAATATGTGTTTAATTATGCAGAGAAATGACTAATATAATTCAACATTATAGGTAATAAGCATTTAAATGCGTATTTTATTATCACAATGTTTTGTGTGCAATATGCATTATCTTTGGAAAGGAAGTTATACCAACTAGAATTGAATTTATTCCTAGCTTTCTCTTTCTTTAATAATTATTTAGGAAAACACAATATTATATAAGATTTTGTTAGTGTATACTTTTATTTCCTTTTTCCTCCCCCCAGGCTTCTAGTGGTGAACATAAATGTATTTGAAAGCTCTGATTTAGGAAAGTCAGGAAAATGCTAGAATAATATTTGTTGTAGCCACAGAGTGACTGGGCTTAGCTTTGCCTTCTAATGCCTTTCCTATATTTCTAGTTGCCGTAGCTTCCTGCCTATCATGTTGATGACAAGCATTCAAAGCAAGAATAACTGTAGGAGGATCGCTTGTCTGAGGACACACATACTAATTAGGCCTTTATTTCTGGCTCACTGCACTATTCACCCAAACCTAAAAAGTGAATGGTCAAACAAGCAATACTTATTTTAATTCTTGTTTTGTCAAGACCCTTTAACATGCCATGTTTATTTTATAGAGTGGCATTTCTTCTTGTGCTCCTTATATATTATCAAATCAGTGCCTCTTAGTGGTTAGTAAGGATGATAGCACCTTTTCTTGCATTGTGTACTGAAGAACACTCTGTGAGCTTTCTAATCTTGTTTGGATCTACACAGATAATCTAAGACCCAGGTTATTTTACTAACCTAATAGTTTTTTGAGTGTAAGAGTCAATTTCCTATTTCCATTGCAATTACAATCTCTACTTTGATCTTAGGAAAAAAAATAGTCTATAAATGTGTTGTCCAATAATAACCATAAGCAGCTCGTGGATTTTCAAATTAAAAAAAATAATTTAAATGAACTTAAATTGATTTAAAGTTAGACTATACAGAAATTACTATTGCTGGTTTCTATGGCAAAGATAAAATCATAATTTACATATCATTGTAAAAACTTATTACGATTTTAATGAACACTATATAATCAACAACATGAACTCTATATTTATAAAACATTACTGCTTGAAAACACTTTCTTGTTGCCTTCAAACATATTTCCAGGTTTGAAAAATTCATGTTCTACTTTGAAAATCTGGATATTTGACTATTTGTAGATTTTTTTATGAACCTTTATCCAGAAGGCACAGTGTTTTGAACAGGTAATAACAAACATGCAGTCAGTTTTTATTAGTGCAACCTTCCAATATAATTCATTATAACTAAAATAATGATTGTTCTCATTTACTTGCTTCTAAGGGTATTTCTGGACTATATATTATATCAGAAATTTTAACATTACATATATTTATATTCTTTACTATAGTACTTTTTTCTTTGAATTTGATGGTATGCATACCATTTATCATGTATATTACATATACATCTGTTCTTTTGATTTGACTAGTATTATGACTATTATAACATTTTACTTTGATGTCTTGTATTTTTCTAGTATCATGTTAATATTAAACTTAAGTCCTTATACATTTTTGCACTTATAGACAATCCATGAATGCACATATATAGATATGATATAAAAGCATTTTTATTACTATTTTATGAACAGGAAAGAACATCAGCAAGAAGTATAGTGAAGTTGTAATTAGTATTACTTACATCATTTATAGTTTTAAAGATAGATATCTACTAGGTTTTAAGACCTAAGGTAAATGTTTACTTTTTTAATGTGTGAAAGCCATTGCCTCTATTTTATTTTAAAGTCTGAACTTACAATAGTAACAACTGAAAAACTATCTTCTAATCATGACAACACTATTCGCACATTTGAATGTATTTACTTGAATGTTGTTTCATACTAATTTCTAGCATCATTCAGAGTTTCACTAGCACAGAGCTTTAAGCAGACATATGTGTGCATCTAGTGGGTATGATGATATTCCCAAATTCTCCTTCAGGATTGATAGCTGTTCTCCCAGTAATGAGAATGTTGTTAGCAGAGAGCTCTCAGTATTAGGTCCTCTTTGGGAATGACTTCCACTGAAGCATTCTTCCCCAAAGCTACACCTCCTTCTAGGGCAGCCCATAGTCAATAACTAACTCTCCCAAATTTGAAAAACTCTGAAAGACCATCTCAGCTTTAAAGCTTTCTGGAAAGCACATTAATTCCATCTTGAACAGGCAGCTAAATCCAAATTCTTCTTCTGGAAAGCCCTACTTTTCTTCCCTCTCTTTCAAAGGTGATGATGTCTCACTTTGTACTAAACTTCTCTGTTGATCTCTCTTTCAGAGTTTAGTCCCTGAGGAACCTAATCCATAGACAATAAATCTATTCATATCTTCTTAAAATTCAAAATGTATACAAGTCCTCTCCTTGTAAAGTTGCCAGGATTACATTACTTAGCCATGTCTCAGTTTCCTCATGCTTAACATAGGGTTAATTGACCTTGACTTCTGAAGGTGATCAGGAGAGTTAAATGAGAAAATGCATGTAAAATTACCACAATTTCTGGCAACTATCAACAGAAAGCCCTTAACAAATACTAATTGTTAGGAAAGTTAGAAAAATTTTGACTTATCTCCCTGTATGTAGAAGATAATATTTATAACTGAAATTTGCTGTTTCTGCATAAGCTGCATTAATCACAAGCTAAATTTACCATTACCAGATAAAGTCTTTGTTTTAGTTTATTCAAATTTTACTGTACAAAAATTAGGATTTCATGTACTCATTTTTGTGAATATACTTCAAGACCACAGTACTGCATAAAGTCCAAAAAACCTGATATTTCCACCAATTAATTGGCAATGAAAGAATCTTCAAGAAAAAAATACTTAACAATCTGTAATTTACATTTCTCAGTGGAAACCAATATTGTGTTTATATTACAGTGCAGATAACATTATTAGAAGAATAATCAAGCCAAATGAATCATGACTGAAAATCTGATTACCAGCAGACACCATGCTGATATCATAGACCTCACGTACTTTCCTCTTTCATCTTATGGCAGTATCAGATTTCTTCTGCTATTTAGTAGGTATGTTTTGGACCTGCTTCTGCTTTTTTTTTCTAATGCTTTGATATTATAATGCATTTTCTATGAATGATGAGCCTTAAATTAATTTTCTCTTTCAAAGGAGAATCTACAAACAAGGACAACTGTTTCTAATAAATTTATTTACAACTAACTAATGTGCAATTTGTTGCTTGTCAAAACATTGAAAATTATGTTCTTGTTTCATGTAAAATATAATTAGCCAATACTTTCCGTAGGATGTGCAAGCAGAGGAGGTATTGCCAAATTGAGACTCCATAATCCATGTTTATTTTCTCTTTTGATTTTAAAAAGAATTAAAGAAGTCATATCTTTTAGTCAAATGCAATCAAATATAATAATTTAACACATTCTCTTCATGTCTGGCTGTATCAATTTTGATTATATGACAAGCAATATAAACAAAATCTGTAAGAATCATGTGGAATCTACTAACTAATGAATCATAACAAATATTCCAGCTAGCTAGCTAGCTGGCTAGATAGATAGATCAAAACACTCATTGTTTTTAAAGAAAGCGATTTGTTTTAATATAATTTTGTATAGTAGAAAATAAAGGTAAACATACTCTAAAGTCTTAGGGTGGAGAGATTTTCTTATATGTTCCATATTTAATATTACCTATAGCCATTGGAGCCTAGTTCTTTTCCTTTCAAACTTCAGTGCTTTCTTATTCACAGGCTTCCTGATAAGCAACCAGATACATGTGTTGTCTGTGTCAAAATAGAATTTCAAGTCACATATCAGCCACCAAAAGATGATAAAAGTTGGGATTACTACCACCAATTTGCATTTATTAAGCATGCAAAGAAATCTATGTATAATCCTTCTACTCAGATTTTCTATTTATACATAAAATCTGTCCTGAGGTAATTCCTATGTCATAATGAGCATATTTTAAAAATAAATGCATCGAAAATTTTTACAATCCAAGTAATATTAACAGAGTCACAGTTTGATCCTGTAATGAAGACTGAGAAAGGGTAACTTTGCAATAATTTAGAGTCAGTTCTATTCTAAATATGTACTCTCCATCCCTTACTGAACTGGAAACAAAGCACTTGCTGTGTTATCTAGTACATAGTAGGTTACCTTGCCTACCTCTGGTTTCCTTTATACATACCAATCATTTTACTTTCTTATCCCTTCTTCCCCTCAATGTTCTTCCATCTGTTTAGTGAAGTTTTATATAAGGGCTCTCTGCTAGATACTTAGTTCTGCACTCAACATGGTAAGTTCATTTTCCCTCATCATCTTAACTGGAAAAGATCACATTTTCATCATTTCACTTGTCCTGAAGTGGGATAAGCAGAGGTGCAATATTGAATTGACAGAATTCATTTACTTTGACTACACAGGACTTAATCACTTTTTGATGGACTCATTACTAACTCAAGCAGCATGTTGTGAGTAGAAATGGTACAGAATTGGAAATAAAACCAAACTATCAATTTATTGTTGACCTAAGCAAGCCAGTTAACCTTCTGGACTTCCATTCCATTTAAAGGTGGTTCTAATGATCCTTACCATATAGTACCCATGAAAATCATATAATATATTATGTGTATGTTAGGATACTCTAATGGGAACATAGATCTAAAAATCAGGCAAATTATATTTGAAACTTCTAGTTTCACACTGCTTGACATCATATTACAAGTCGTGGGAAGAGAGCACAAAGGACTATCATGGAGAACTATGGATTCTTTCATGCCGTGTGGGCTATGGCAGCACCACCTGAAGGGGGAGATCATATACTTTTAAAATGAAAACATGATACAAACAAATATTACCTCAATAAAAAAAATACTCGATTGAGAAACAGATTCTCCACACATAAACACACACACAAACACAAACTCACAACATATGGCAATAACAACAGGATAGGATGACTGCAATAGCATCTTGCATCTGTACCAATGTCTTGTATAAGCATTAACAACAATTAGAATGAAAATTATAAGCTTTATTTGATTGGCAGCAGGATTGCTGAAAGATTGATTTTGCCTGATGATATATATCAATCGAGTTTTGGAGAAAATGCAGTTGTTCTGTATGACTTTTAGGAAACATGACTGCAGATTTTAACAAGTCAGCTAAGCCCCAAATGTCAGTTGACTCATTTCTGATCAGTAAAAGTCAAGCACATTCAATAGAAGAACTACACATTTTGTGGCCTCTCTTTTTCAAAGCTAGAGATCATTATTGTTAAACATATTCATAAAGATAAAAGTCATGCTTGACAGTGGACTTCAGGTAACAATAAATTTCAGTTCTTAATTTTATTACCATTAGATTTTCCATTTCTAATAGCTATCTATGTCTTACTAATCGTGTAGTAAGAGTAGTGTCTCACAAGGAAGTCAAAGGTCAAAAGTGAGTCCTAATTCTGAGCTCCCTAATTCTGAACTCCTAGGAGACAAAAGAGCACTTTTCTCCCAACTCTTCCCTGGGCACATTAAGTATTTCAGACTACCAGAAAGTAGAAAAGCAACTCTTACAGGGGATCACTGAAGTCACAGCCAGAAGACTCTGGGTGGCAGGCACCATACCTCTAAGTATAGAGTTGTGATTTTGCTGAGCCACTGATGCAAAAGGAAAGAAAAGGGAAAGCAAATCATCAACCATTAACATAAAAAAAAATTTCACTACTTAGCAAAATAAGAAATATTTATTATACGTAAATAGTGTACAAAATATAGATGAGGCAAAAACATCATAAATCACTGTGTGTTATGTGATTCCTTTTTCAGAAAACACATACTGATTCCTAGTGCTTTTCTATTTCTATTCTGTTTTTCCCTAAACATTAAGCTATTTATAATATTGATCCTACAAATAAGGATGATATTCATTTGAATTCTGTTTTCCTTAACTTCTTGATTTGGTGAGGATGGAATATTTCAAGCATACTAAAAGTGTAAAGTCTTCATTTTCTTAAGTACTTATTCCTTATAAAGAAATTATGAATTTTATTTTCATACCTGTAGTATTAGGCCTATTTCATCAGATTTTTAGAAAATATAGTATTTATAAATTTCTTGTCTAAAAAGTAAATAAAGCAAAATAAAAATTATAGTAAAGTTTCTGTTATGCATAATAAACATTTAAGATAATTTGAATTGCTACTCTATTTTGGTTTTTAAAATTTATTTATTTTCTTACATTATTGTTAATTTTTTTTAAAGATTTATTTATTTATACAAGCACTGGGTACAGTCAGAAGCGCAGGAGGGTGAGAGAATTCACCAGACCCAGAGTGGGAAGCAGAACAGGCAGAAGGACCAAAATACACTGCTGAGGGGAGCAGCGGGCAGCAGGAGAGGTCTGCGTGCCATGTAGGACCCTGGCCAAGCAGCTGGGGATCGAACTGGTGCTGCAGAGGCTGCGGGCAGGGCAGCTGGGCAGCTGGGCAGTCCAGTGCTCAGCCGCTGAGCCACCAGGGGAGGCCCCATTTTTGTTAATTTTTGCACAGTATTTGATTTCTCCCTTCAGGTGTAGTACCTGTAGTTCTCCCACCACCATACTCTGCATATATATGAAGAGCATATTCTTTTCAAACTAGACTAATTTAAAAAAAATTTCATTTCATTTCTATTTCTTTAAGTATACTATTTTTACCTGGGAGTTAAAGTTTATTCAACCAACACCAAACCTTTAATTATAATATAATTAGAATGTCAAATCAAATACTTTTATTTGTTTGAAGTCCCCTTGAAGACTTTGAATGCAGCAGGCAATGGTTGTTTGCATATGTTTACGAAAAGCAAACATTAAAACAATGGTCATCCATAATTAATCAAAATTACTCTAAAGAGGGCATTTTGTTTGCTTATGGGGAAGACAAAACAGCACAGGCCCAACATCATATTATAAAAGAGTAAAAAAAGTCATTCCTATGAACTTCTGACAGTTTCTTTCTAATTCCTTAAACTTAACAGCACTGGAATAATCTGAATGAAGTTTCCCAATTATAGAAATGGGCGATAACTCACCTTATTCCACCAATTCAGGCTTAGATTGTGTTAACTTTACCATGATTACAAAACATCATATAGACCATCAAGGACTGAATTTTGTGTGACATAATAATCAAGAAGATATAAAATCTCAAGCCCCTGACTCTTGCATACTATCATGGTGGCTTCAGTCCTTCTTTGGCTAACTCAGTCAAAACAGAACTATAGCTAATGATTGAACTCTAAAAATATTTCTATAGTTCCATATAGATAGATAGGTAGATAGGTAGGTAGGTAGGTAGGTAGATCTATATATAGACAGAGAGATACACTGTTAAGACAGATTCTGAGAGAACAATAAACTATGTTAATGATGACACATTATAAAAAAAATCTTTCCAGGGAGAAAAGCATTATACTTCAAAATGATCCAGTGAAGAATAATAGAATGGCAAATACAATGCAATACAACAGAACAAGCTAAACTTATAGATCAGACACACATTGAGGTAGATATCATTCAGACCAACCAAAGCTGTCTTCTGAATAATGGGAATAACACTAAGGAAAAGTAGTAATTACATGGATGGATACCTCATACCAAAAATCCTACAGGTTCACCTAGTTCTTCTGTGATGCATATTATATGTATTATGGAGGAATGTCTTCCTCATACATAAACACAACCAGAGTGCAGTAAAAAAAAGACATAATGAAACAGTGCTGAAATATTTAGTCCCCTTCGCTATTCCATATCTGGCAAGTGACTAGGATGCTTTGGGCAGCACTAAACAGTTTAATGATAGGAATTGGCAATGGATGGATATATCTTTGTTGAACCATTTAATATGGTAATGAGAGACATATTGCTATAGATAACATCTGTCAAGTAATATAAGAGGCTACAAAGTGACTAAAAATAATGACAAAAAGTAGATTTATTCTTATTCCAAAATAATGAAGTTAATATTGAACAGCCTGTCTTGCCTCTACATAGAATAAAATAAATGCCTATCGTAAAAAAATATATGAGGATTAAGGACAATTATTCCTAGTTATTGATCAAATGATGTTGTCATCCTATCAACCCACCAACATTACATAATGAAAATGTGCTTTCCCAGAAAAGTCAAAAGTCATCACCATAGCTTAATAATGTTTTATTTGACCCACAAAATATGTATTAATGTAGAGTTAACGTTTTCCTCTACTTCTTAGACATCCAAATAATAATAATAATAATAATAAAGAGCAAGTTGTAAGATTTTAAAATAAGCACATATTATTTTAGGGTAATTTTTAATATATCAAAGCAAACATTAAACTAATGTTTATTAGCTACTTGATCTAAGGATATATTCAATTTTTACTTTTATTGGGAAAGTATATTTTCAGATGAATATTTGTAGCAAGGTATTTATCTCTTCCCCGGTCTCTGTAAATTCCAACTTGGGGAAGTAGTCTAAAATCAACTTATATCGTTTTAACTCATATCCTCTTTGTCCTTTGAACATTTTATCTTCATTTCAAAACTCCAATAACTCTGCTTTCTCAAAGATCATAAAGTGACCTTTTGATGTTTAACCATTTGTTTCTTTTGTGACTTCACCTGTTTGATCTCCTCCATGCATTTACCATCACTTACCTTTAACCTCTTCCTAGGTTTCTGTAGCACAAACATTTCCTAGCACTTCTCTGAACTTGCTGCAAGCATATACTTGAACTTTTGAGCTTAAACCCCTCTTTCTGCCAACATTTTAAGTCTAGTTATGTCCACTTTCACTCTCTAATCCACAAATTCTTCCACGTCACATTCATCCCCCACATGACTTCTATACTCCTGTTTTTGTCATTTCCAAATATGGCTTTTCCTCCCAAGCTCCAGCTGCATAGAGTATACAGTTACCCTAACCACAACATACCCCAAAGAAAACATAGCATCCCCCTCACCCTGCAGACCTGAGTTTCATTTCCTAGTTAGTGGTTTTGCAAATAGTCTCAGATGTTTAAATATGACTATTTTACATTTTCAATAAGTCCTTTCCTTCAAATTTTAATTCCCAGTATCATAAACTGAATCCTTATCTCTGTTTTGGATTATAAAATAATTCCAACTGGATTTCACAATTCCCAACAATTCTTTGTGATTTTGTCAATTCTTTCTTTTTAATCTAAATCTGAAAATGTTACACCTCTACTAAAAAACTAAATTCACTGCAGAGTAAAGATGAAATTTCTCAACTTCCATCATCTTACTCCATTAAACTTTAACTCCTCAATGCATTGCTCTCAATGCTCCTTGCTTTTTATCATAATTTTAGCAATTATTGTCTTCTCTGCTGACTTTTTTCTTTCTGGAATTATTTTTCACTTATATATATATATCCCTTAAATATATATATATATTTTTTTTCAACCATATATATCCCTATGTTTTTTCCCAAGGCTCAGCTTTCAAGGTTTAATTCATTAATACCTTTTCAGAGTGCATTAGTTAGATTCAATTCCTTCATTTCTGTCTTTCTATGTCTCTTTTGTTTTATCTGATTTGTAGCTACAGTAGTATTAAAATACACAAATCTACTGGATATAATTCTAATGAAATTGGGACCACCTCAAAGACTGTATTGTTTTTGAATATTTATCATTTATTGACTAATTGTGGGCTACAAATATTCATTAAATAATTTAATTGTGTAAATGAATGAGCTTGAACCTTACCAATTAAAAATACTAGATAAATAAGAGTATATAATTTTTAAAATATGCTCTTATTGAGTTACCACAATATTCTACTTGCTATTAACTGCTATTTGTATTTCCACCTTGTGTAATTGATTCTATCACCTTTGTTCCTTATCACTTGTTTCTTCAATGATCTTTTATTGGGAGGTATCTAGTATTCAGTTCCATCTCTTACCCCTGTTGTTCTATATGTGAGGAGGCAAAGGGTAATGGTGATTACTAGCGTGAATTTGATAAAATATAAACACAGCAAGCATTCACATTATGGTACCAAGAATGTTGTACAGTGGAAATTTGGAGGAAAATATAATTTTATTCCAACATGTCAGGGAAAATAAGAAAATTTTCAACTTGAAATGCTGTATAACCAAGGACAATGATTTACAGCATGTTTTATAAAATTGCCTAGAAGTACAAATTTCTTCCAAAATGCATATATTTCCTGTACCTACCCAGAAAGAATAGAACTGTCATTGTAGTGAATGGCATACCATATGGCAACTCTACTTAGTGTTAACCTATTCTTATACTACATTTTTCCATGATGCATTGTTTTTTCTTCTGTAATTGTTCAGTATTTCAGCATGTAAGTCTGAGGTGTGGGAAAATGTCAAAGTGTGAAAATGTGGCTGTCTCTGTACATTACAAGTCTGCATTTATTACTTGGATGTCAATCATGCTGTCATCCCACAGGGGCACACCAACTGAAAATTTCCCTATATTTCACTTTTTTATGTAAGAAAAAAATGTATTATGTAAAATGAAGAATTGGCAGTCAAGAGGTAAATGCTGCTAAATGTCAATTGACAGTATCATGAGCCTTTGCACATGGAAAACTATATATTTTTACTATATGACAGTGTATTAACTGAAGGAACAGCCATCTGTACTCTGATTTCTTGGAAGAGAGATTCTTTAGGAGAACAAAAATTGATTGCATGCAAATTTTTCTCACAAAAGTTAAGGAAAGTTGTGTAAGTTATAAGAATATAACCAAAGATTGTTACTAAATCATCACATTAATATATTCTGGAAGAAACATTCATATTTAGAAGCATGAAATTTTAACATGAAAAATACTGCACTATGATAATCAGTGTGAGAATTGAAAAAGACAAATCTATGATTTCTGCCCCAAAAGAATTTTCAGTTTAGAAAGTTAAAATTCATGATTAAATATGCTTTTAAAATAACTATATAAAATTATGAACTATTAATAATCTTCAGCTGCATTTTATTCTACTTAGTTTCAGTTTCATTCAACTTTAGAAATGGTTATCACATGTACTGTGATACACAGATACTTCATTAAAAATTATTCACTGATGGCAAATTTTTCATAAACTTAATGGTGTAAACTAAAATAGCTCTCAGAGGTTTTTTTTTTTTTAATTCTGTTGCCCTTTTTGTCTTTTGTAATGCTAGTATTATATTATCTGAATTAAATATTTGGAATGTATTTTATTATATAAAAGAAAAAATAACTGAGGTTTTAATTGAAATTGCATGAAAACATGAGATTCATTGGAAGATTTTGTTTTGATTATCAATTAATGTATAACAAACAACCCAAAAGTTAGTAATTTAAAATGACAAATATTTTAACTCAACCACAGATTTCAGGGGTCAAGAATATGGATAAGGCTTGCCCAGCCAATTCTGCTCCATCCAGGTCCACCGTAGTGTCATTTGTTAATATTTAGCTCTATTTGGGCTGTTCTGACATTTCTTTCTTTTTTTTTTAAGATTTATTTATTTATGCATACAAGAACTGGGGTACAGGCCAGAGGTGTGGGGTTGGGGGTAAGAGGATTCACCAGAGACAGAGTGGGGAACAGAACAGGCAGATTGACTGAAATACACTGCTGAGAGGAGCAGCCGGTGAGTTAGGAGAGGTCTGCTGCTCCATGTGTGTAGCTCCCTGGCTAGAGATGGATCTTGTGCTACAGTGGCTGCAGAGCATCCACTATTCTTCATAGATTGCATCTTAACCCCTTAACCCCTGTGCATTTTACTCCTTAACTCCTTAGCCAGGGAGGCCCTGGTCTGACATTTCAAAGCAGTTTAATTCACATACTAATATCCAATAACTCACATGCTTAATAATTCACATACCTCATAATTTTAATGTGGATGTTTGGAAAGTTCACTCATTTAATCCCTGGGTTTCTCCCTATGGCTTTTTAGGTAAGTTTTTGAAATACTTCCATGGCCTCCCAGGGGCCAAGAGACCAAGCAAGGCTGGAGTTTCCAGTTTCTATAAGGACTAGACAAGTGAAGAATCATTTTTACAATACTCTGTTGGTCAAAGGAATCATATCTAATCAAGATCAAGGGGAAGAGAACAAGATCCCACTGCGTGATAGAAAAATGGCAAAGAATATGTGGCAAACTTTAATCTACCTAGTTGGGCCTTTGCGCCCAACACAACAAATGAAGTTAACCCCTACATGACTTTTATTTTTAATTTTTATTTATTTATTTATTTGGTGGGGCCCTCGCCGGCGGCTGGGGAAAGAACCGGTGCTGCAAAGGCTGCGGGCAGCCTCACAGCCCAGCGCTCAACTGCTGCGCCACCAGGGGAGGCCCCCTACATGACTTTTAAATGCGATTCCATTACAGCTCCAAATCAAACTAAAGAAAAACGCAAATTTTCCCACATAAGATATGATGCATAACGTAGAATATAAGACAAGGTTGAAATTCAACCAATACATACCTTTGTGGTACTGTAATGGAGATTAAATTATTAAATCGTTTCCAAAAGTTGACTCAGCTGAACTGTTACCACTTTCTGGTTGTTGGGGCTGTTCCCAGGCTCCAGGAATGCAGTCCTTGGGTCTCACTATGCCTGCTTTCTCCACTGTTTGTGGCGGAGTGATCCTGTGCATTTAAAAAAAAAAAAAAAACCAACTAGGTATTCCCTGTTTCGTAGTAGGTTAACTTACAGTTATATAATGTGGTGCGGTGTGTTTTTTCCCTGATCTTTCTCATAGTGTGCCTTAGTCCCATGGTTGGCCTTTTTGCTGAAGTTGCGCCCCCTCCACTGAAACCTTGGATATGACATGTATAGAACAGCTCCATGTCCCTCCACACTGTGAAAGAATGAAGATTCAGAGTACAGCATGTTCTCTGCTTGTAGACTGTCCCTCAGAATCTTCATACTTGCTTCTGGCATCAAAACTGTGTGTCAGTGAGCCTCTCTTTACTTTATACAGTATGTATAATTATATAAAGAATTGTATAATTCAATGAAAAAATCGATTACAGTCATTCAGTCATTTTTGCATCCATTTAAAATAATTCGGTTTATCTAAATGTGGAATAACATGTTACATGGAGAACCAAAATTGATAGACTTCAAAGAAATGATGTATTTGTTCTGTCAGTTTCATCAAGATTCAAACTTTGCAAAATTCACTGATTTTCATTAAAAATTAAAAAATCAATAATGAAAGTTGTTTACCCAGAAATCCTACCTTAAGTCTGCTAAAACAAATAATTTTTCAACTAAATTTATTTTCACAGCATGTGCGTAGAATTGCAGTGAAGAATAAACAACAGCACTTCTGAAAATATGCACTTATGTTCTTATCAGTTTAACTACAACTTTATTTTTGACATTTCTACTTCACTCTATGTATCTGGAATTTTTCTTATCAGAAATTCATAGACTTATGTCCCTGGAAATGTATGACATATTCTATCAACATGAAGTAGTTTCTTGACAGAAGCATTTACCATCCATTAATTGCAACCCACACCACAAATGTCCTTACCATGTAAATTGAGAGGAAAGACCTGACCACCTGCCCATTTGTACACAACATATCACATCCTTGTCATTCTCTGGACACTTCATCAGCTTTTTCTTCCATTATTGCAAACATGAACCACTTTTGAGAAATTTAACTAGAAAAAATTCCCATGTTTGATTTACACTGGAATTTAGATTTCTGGATAACAATCTTCTTAAATGTATATTTTTATTTAATTGTGTAAAGAGGATTCTGCTCTGTTACTCTATCTGAAAGATACTGTCAAACATGGTAAAAATGACTGATACTTTAATTCTTAGGTTAAAACTATTCCATTAACTGAACTCATAACTAATGGATCATTTGAATCATTAATTTTTTGCTTTTTCAGGGAGAACATTTTAAATGTTTTTAAATAAGGAACATCAGGCTTTATTTTTAAGTAATAGTTGCATTATCTTCTTATTACATTAGATGAAAAGTCAAGATTAATTCAATAATGGACAAATTTTTTTAATTAAATAAGCACCAATGGCTATCCTTATGACATATGAAAATTGTCCTGTTCATATTTTATTAATGACTTTTATCAATTTTATATATTTAATTTTATCAAGTTTTTATTATCTACTACATAATTTTCTTTTTCTCACTGACTATTGTAAAGCAAAATATGTCCATACATCATTTAATGTTCATTTATTCATTTCCACCTTACAACTGTTTAGATACAGGAAAATATTTTTGTTTAATATAGTTCTAGCTGATGATTTTTAATTAATTTTATTTAATACAAAGTAAATCTGGATTTCCAGAAATGTCTTATAAAGAATATTCTTATTTTTATAATATCTTTATACATTGTTTCTTTCTCCTTCCTTTTTTCTTTTAGTATCTTCTCTTTCCAGGAAAATCAATTATTTCTTACATTTTTCCTACATAATACTGATTTAGTTACCTACATCATTCAAGATGACTTTAAATCTTATGCTGTATTTTGTTTCTATCATTAATGAAGTGATTTCTTTTCTTTTTCTTCTCAGGGGGACAATTAGTAACTCAATTTATTGTTTTGCTAATTTTCTATTACATCTTTCTCTGCATAGAAAATCCATTTTCTGGGATTTTATTGGTAACAAAAAAGCTTTATAATATATACTTCTTTGTAATCGTTTCTCCCTCAAAGCATGTTCTTGTGTGTGTGTGTGTGTGTGTGTGTGCATCTGTGGCATTTAAAAAACTAACGTATAGCATAAAGTGCTGAATTTGTAGCTGCTAAATGGGATTGGCAAACAGAATTCCTAGTTTAAAACTTGCTCTATTTAGGAAGAAGTTTAATAACCTCAGTTTTGTGGACCTAGCAGGTCGAGGCAGCACCCTTGCTTCCAGGTGGCTTCCTCAGCTGCAGGGTCTCAGAGGGTTCTTGGAAAAACCCTCTTCTGACCCACCCAGACTCCCACTAGCTCCAGTAGCCACAGGCCTTAAGTGTCTCCCAGACTCCCACTAGCTCCAGACTCCCACTAGCTCCAGACTCCCACTAGCTCCAGCAGCCACAGTGGCCACAAGTGTCTCCAGAAGCTCTAAGCAGCTTACTCAGCTCTGAGTTACAACAGCGTTCACATGAACGGAGGCCCTGGAGGACTCCCATGAACCCAGGCCCCCATTTACTCTGCTGCTTCTGACTTCCAGACAGTTCAGTGGATCCAGGCTCCCACTTACCCCATCCCAAGATCAACCATTTTCCATGGCACCAGGCTCCCATAAACCTAGGATCCTAGTGTACCCCCAAATTGACTAGCTTTTATGGCCCTAGATGTCTCCCATGGCCCCCAGTTACCAGTGAGGACCATCAAACCCAGGTTCTTGGTCTATCCCAGCATCAGGATTCTGGCTGATAACCAGGGCTTCAGGCTCCCATTCAGCATTGACTAACCCATATTCCATGGGGATATCAGTGTCCCTGCTAGGTCCAGCACCAGACTGACCAGTGGCATTCCAAGTTACCAAAGGGCTGTAGCACCGAGCCCATCAATGGATACAACCAGACTACCTATTCAGAATCTATGCACAGCCTGATTGATGGAGGAGTTCGCTTGCTGAATTCAGATGATAAAGACTGAAATAATTTCCTATGGTTTCAAATATACAGGCACCTGTGCAAGGCCACAAGGATCATAAATAGTCATTGAAATACTATATCACCAAAGGAAACTAGTACAGTTCCAATGTCTTTGAGGTAACCCTGATGATCACTAAATGGCTTTCAGGTCATTCTTCCCTCATCTTGAGGAATTTGTGCCTGAGAAGCTCTGCCGTCTGGGCCTATAGAGTCTGACAACCTTCACTTCACCCTTACATCATCCCCTTTAGTTCACACTGGCTATTTTTGTTGGTATGGCTGGTTGTGTCCACACTAATCTTATATTGTTATTTGAGACACCCTTAATATTTTTTTAAAGATTTATTATGTATGCATACATGAGCTGGGGTATAAGTCAGAGGTGCAGAGGGTAGGGGAGAGGATTCACCAGAAACAGAGTGGGGAGCAGAACAGGCAGATCTACTGAGATATACTGTTGAGGGGAGCAGCGGGCGAGACAGGAGACATCTGCTGTGCCATGTGGGTCACCGCCCTGGCCAGCTGGAGAATCAAACTCATGCTGTAGTGGCTGGTGATAGCTTGATAGTGCTGTCTTTAATCCCTGCGCCACCAGCGAGGCCCAACTTAGTGCTTAGTGTTTTCATTTTATTTTAGCATAGAAAAACTATTGTGTAGGCCAGAGGTGTAAGGGATGAGAGGATTCACCAGAGACAGAGTGGGGAGCAGAATAGGCAGATCTACTGAATATACACCACTGAGGGGAGGAGCAGGTGAGACAGGCGAGGTCTGCTGTGCCATGTGGGTTAGTTCCCTGGGTGGGGATGGAACTCAGGCCTTAGTGGTGATAGTGCTGAGACTTTGGTGAAAGTGCATTTCCTTAGGCCACCAGGAAAATCCCTTAGTGTTTTTTTTTTTTTTTGAATACACATTCTCTCATTAATTGAAATATAGATAAACTAAGATTTTTGCAAATCTCCATGTCTGGTTCTGTTTTGCCTAACAATTCCAACTTCAATTTATCTCTCCTATCACATTTGGCTATAATCTGTCCAGGGGAATCAAATCACTCCTTTAACACTTGGTTTAGAAATCTCTTGAGTTAAATATCCAATTTTATTTCTTAAACACTAGCTTCCTAAAACCACTAAAACACTATTCAATCAAGTATTTGCCACTTTTTAACAAGAATTGCTTTTCCTCCAGTTTAAAATAACATGTTCCTTATTTCTGTCTGAGACCTCACTAGAATTGCCCTAAACATCCAAATTTCTACCATCATTCCATTCGTGATTATGTATGTATTTTCTAAGATGATGAAATTTCCTATATAGTCTCCTTTCTTTTTCCTGAGCTTTCACTAGAATCACCTTATTCCCTTTATGGCCATTTTGGTTTTTCTAATATATACCTTACAGCACTCCTCTTGTCTCTCCCATTATGCATTTCCAAAGTTGCTTCCACAGTTTTTAAGCATTTGTTAAAGCAGCACCTCACTTTTGGGTACCAAATTGTGTCTTTTTTTTTAAGATTTATTTATGCATACAAGAACTGAGTAAAGTCCAGAGGTGTAGGGGGTGAGAGGATTCACCAGAGACGGAGCAGGGAACAGAACAGGCAGACTGACTGAAATACACTGCTGAGGGGAGCAGCGGGTGAGTCAGGAGAGGTCTGCTGTGCAATGTGGGATGCCTCCCTGGCCGGGGATCAAACTTGTGCTGCAGTGGCTGCGGATAGCCTCATAGCTCTGTGTCTTAACCCATTGTGCCACCAGGGAGGCCCCCAAACTGTGTCTTAATATACTTGACTGCCAAAAAAAACCTACTGTAGATTGAGGGATTTAGATCCAGAAATTTATTTCTCGCAATTCTGGAGCTTGCAGTCCAATATCAGTGCGACAACGTGGTCAAATTCTGGTAACAGCTCCCTTCCTGGCTTGCTTTCTGTTTACTAACCATGTCAGAGAGTCGCTATCTTGTCCTCTAATATGAGGACATGAATTCCTCATGGGTGTCTTACCCTTATGACCTCATCTAAATCTAATTGCCTATCAAATGTTGCACCTCCAAATGCCTTTGAATAAAAAGTTAGAGCTTCAGCATATGTGTTTGAGGGGACCACAAACATTCAGTCCATCAAAAGTATGATTATCTTCAGTCCCTTGGTTGCTGTTAAAATTCTCCTTCCTGATTTTAAGCTTAAGTGCCTGAGAGGTATAAATACACTTTTTAAAATTTCAGTGATTATTGTGATTCCAAGAAAAAAGCTGTCTCAGGACAAAATTCTCTTCCACGGACCCTTTGAATCATTCATAGAGTGCACCGTAATTTAGGGCACATATATTGTAACTCGTTTGCTTGATTTAAAAATGATGCAGTGATGATCTGAAGAAGAAATGGGTCGGCAATGAAAATTCTTACTTCACATTCTATATATATTCTTTGTTCTTTAACTCTATTTCAGCTAAGTTCTTGATTTGAAGTTATATGGCCATTTGTAACATGTAAATTTGTGACTTATGCTAGCCATTCTTTTCCTCCCCAGTTTCTTAAGACCAAATGCTTGGAATTATGCATTTGTATGTTCACTAATTTTAAAACAAGCTCACAAATTTTCACAAATATCTGTTTTCTGTACACCAGAAAAATAAAATTTAAGCCTTACAAGATCAGATATATTATGATGTAATTTAAAATGTGAAAAGCAACATAGTGTTTTACTTCTCAGAAACTTCTTCCAATAGGATAACAAATATGTGTTAACCAAAAAAGTATCTTAATTTAAGAAACTATCTCAAGAAAATTACTGTTTATAAAAATGTGAAATAAATTTAAAAAGCTAATGAATGTAGCTATTAATAGAACAAAGTGTCATAGGCAGAAAACACAAATTATTATATTGTCTCTCTTTTATAATCTGTTTTTACTCTTTGGCCTCACTCTCATTAAGGAGTTTTTATTGAATTATAAAATAGCTCCAGTAACATGATGATACTGGTGCACTTTCCATTGTACTAAATATCTAGAACATATAAGGTTATTCCTGTACAATACAGAGGAGCCTGTATTGTTTAGCAAAATTTAAATGAATTCAAAGCTTCTTAGAATAAAAAACTATTTTTAATCAAGTGTGTCTTATAAAATTGGGAATGATGCTCTTTACCACCTACAAAGGTAGGTTTCTGAAAATAACACCCTTGATAAAGAATAGAAAGACTTTAATTTAGGAATATGTAAAAGGACACCAAATTGAAGTATACATAACAATCACAGTATTATTCTTTATTTTTGTTTGTATTATGGAATATAAACATCGTATAACTTTTAAAGTTGGATTTAGTATGGGTACATTTGGGTTCAAATTATGATTCAACTCCAACTGTACTTTTTTTATTTATAGGCACTTCACTAGTTAAAATCAACTGTATCTGAATTAGACTTCAACTGAGACAGCTGAGTTTGAGTTTTGTTTTTTTTGTCTTTGTTCTTCAACTCTATTTCAATGAGCTACAGTTTGATAGCATAAATAAGCAAACTAGGCCTCCCTGGTGGCGCTGGCTGTTGAGCACAGCACTGTGAAGCTATCTGCAGCCTCTGCAGCGTGGGTTCCACCTCCACCAGCCGGGGAAATCCAGACTCTCCTATCTCACCTGCTGCTCCCCTCACCAGTGTATTTTGGTCAGTCTGCCTGTTCTGTTCTCTGCTCCATCTCTGCTGAGTCCTCTCACACTCCCGCACATCTGGCCTATGCCTCGGTTCTTGTATGCATGAATAAATAAATCTTTAAACAAAAAGTAAGTAAGCAAAGTGTTTGGATCTTAGCTGGAAGTTGTCATTGTTCTTGTTTTGTACACATTTATCAGTCTATAAAGCATCTTTGTACACTAGAGTCTTTATCTCCCATGTTTTAAATTTAAGGAGATTTCTCTTCCTTGATTAAAAAAAAAAAGTAACCCCTGCCATGCAGCCCTAAATTAATATACAAAATAGTTCATATAAGATGTTTTTATGACCCATTCAAACAATTAACTAATGTGA
Organism: Talpa occidentalis; assembly: GCF_014898055.3. NCBI lineage: Eukaryota > Metazoa > Chordata > Mammalia > Eulipotyphla > Talpidae > Talpa > Talpa occidentalis. The sequence continues at coordinate 35,805,029 of NW_023604861.1, read as the reverse complement.
CCATGCATGCATTTCCTCTTGAAAACCAAAATTCTACATAGCTAAGCTGTTGGGAATCACATGATTTAACAAGGAGAGTGGCATTATAGTGAAGTAATGACATTACAGATATTCCACATCTTTAGCAAATGCTTCAAACTACACACAAGCTTTTCTTTATTCAGAACAAATGAATTAAAATTCAATGAAGGAGCAAGTCAAAATAAATTTTCACTTTTCCTATATAGTAGGTATAGTGAGTAATTTATTATATTATTATCATATGTGTGAAACTCTGCCTAAAATAAGCTTAATATTTCTTCTTGACAGGATAGTATATTCATGACTTTTAACTTGATTTATCTTGGATAAATGAACAATAAGACGCCAACATAAGATTCTTTCCACATTATATTGAAATATAGAATACCAAATGCACACACACTACCACATTCCACTTTAGAGTCATATTTATTAAATTTCATTTCATTTTTGGAACAAGATACAGTTGAAAGCTCTGTGAAAGTAATAGTGCAATAATAGTTTGTGTTCAAACCACAGCAGGGGAATTATAATTCTCAATATAAATAGTTATATGACTGGTAGTACAGATGTTATTCTCCAGTTAATAGATCTCCCAAGAGCTTCTCCCAGGGTAACTACCACCTCTTCCAAAGGAAACAACAGGAAAAATAGCAGCAAAACTGAGTATGGGTTGGAAAACAAAACTAATCCTATTTGCTTGTGAATGAATTAATGACCCACTGTAGATTGTTGCTGAAATTTTAGGAAATGGTATCACTACCACTATCAGAAAACAAAACTTCTCTGTTGATTCTGCTTTGCTAGGTGGAATGGCTGGTATAAACACCATGTAAGACTTCCAGTATTTTTAGGAGACAAAGTATTAATCAACCACCAGGGAGCTCACCCATATTAGACCCCCTGAGGATTCTGAAAGTATTTCCAGTAGAGCAATTCTAATGCCCCTGGCAGTCATAGGGTTTTGGTATGTTAAAACTCAACTGCAATTTCTGTTGAGTGAGAAGTATGCTCAGGAATGCTTAATGTGGGAGTATGTAGTTGCTAAAAAGGTATGGATCTGTTGTTTATTCCTACATTTATTTTGCCTGACAGAATCAGACTGGTGTCCTAGGGTTTTAAAGTAGTGAAACACACAAAAAAAAGATCTGTTTTTTAGCTGTTAGACAGCATATTTACAAGTAGAACAGAAAATAAAAGACAACATAAATGTCACAGTTCTCAAACTATTTTGTGGTAATATGACCTTGAACTTCATATAATGTTAGGTGACCCCAATAATGATTAATTTTTCCTTCTATTATCCAACTCCTTTAAGAATTATTGAAACGAGGTATCTCATTTTCATATTTACTGTTTCCATTACTACATTACAATCCCTCAATTGAAATATAATTTTTCAAAAATAACTGATTATCAGCAGATAACTGAGGTAGAATGAGAACTGCTTCAACTTGAGTATCTGCATTGAATTTGGATAGTTAACAGTAAATAAGATAATTTACCTAAAATGAAGTTAGAGATATGATAAATGAACAAATAAATGATACAATAGCATTCTCTACAAACGTTTCCGTAATTATGACTTTCATCACCTCACTTTAACCTAATTTAGGTTATGGGATGGGATAAAGAAAAGGAGTAAAAGGGGAAGCAGAGAGAGAGCATGTTACTACTCAGTTATATAGAAAGCAATTAGAATTCAATGAAAATGTACCAGAGTTAAATTGACTGCCAGTTTTGTTTTTTCAATTCCTATTCTTCAAAATCCTTTAATATCAATATTTTGAAAAATGTAGGAATGGTGCAGTCATACAAAGAATATTTAATGAAGAAAATTGATATGTGTATTGTGTTTGATATATGAAAAGACCTAAATAAAACTGGAGTATAATGTAGATATATTTATAAGACACACGGCTTTTGAATTAAAGTAACATGTGCTTTTTTAATATGTGCCAGTTTTTTTAATATGTGCCATTCTCACTGGTGTAAGATGGTATCTCATGGTAGTTTTGATTTGCATTTCCCTGATGACAAGTGATGTTGAACATTTTTTCATATGCCTGTTGGCCATTTGCATTTCCTCTTCAGAGAAGTTTCTTTTTAGCTCTTCTGCCCATTTTTTGACTGGATTATTTTCTTTGTTGTTGTTGAGTCTCATCAGCTCTTTGCAGATTTTTGTGATCAGTCCTTTATCATTAGTGTTGGGTGCAAAAATGTTCTCCCAGTTGGTGGGGTTTCTCTTTGTTTTTGTTATTGTCTCTTTTGCTGTGCAGAAGCTCTTTAATTTGATGTAGTCCCAGCTGTTTATCTTTGCCTTCACTATCACTGCTTGGGGTGATGTGTCTGTAAAGATGTCTTTGATGTGCAAATCCCGTAGTGTTTCGCCTATATTTCCTTCTATGTATTTTATGGTTTCAGGTCTTATGTCTAGTTCTTTAATCCATTTTGAGTTGATTTTTGTGTATGGTGTGAGGTAGTGGTCAAGCTTCATTCTTTTGCATGTAGCGACCCAGTTTTCCCAGCACCATTTATTGAACAAACTTTCTTTGCTCCAATGCATAGTCTTTGCTCCTTTGTCAAAGATTAGTTGACCATAAATCTGTGGGTTTATTTCTGGATTTTCTATTCAATTCCATTGGTCTGTATGTCTGTTCTTGTTCCAATACCATGCAGTTTTGATGATTATGGCTTTGTAGTATAGTTTGAAGTCTGGGAGTGTGATGCCTCCATTTCCTTCTTTTTTTTTCAGTAGAGCTTTGGCTATTCGGGGTTTTTGGTGATTCCATATGAATTTCATCAATAATTGTTCTATTTCTTTGAAGAATGACATTGAGATTTTGATTGGAATAGCATTGAATCTGTATATTGCTTTTGGTAGGATGGCCATTTTAATAATGTTTATTCTTCCAATCCATGAGCAGGGGATGTCTTTCCATTTCTTTGTGTCTTCTTCTATTTCTTTTAACAGTGTTTTATAGTTTTCTTTGTATAGGTCCTTTACCTCTTTTGTTAGATTTATTCCCAAATATTTGATTTTTTTTGTTTCGATAATAAAAGGGATGGTTTTTTTGATTTCTTCTTCTTCAGATTTGTTGTTTGTGTATAGGAAGGCTACTGACTTTTGCGTGTTGATTTTGTATCCTGCCACTTTACTGAATTGATTGATGAGTTGAATTAGTTTTTCTGTGGAGATTTTGGGGTTCTCTATGTATATTATCATATCATCTGCAAATAGTGATAGTTTGACTTCTTCTTTTCCTATTCGGATTCCTTGGATGTCTTTCTCTTGTCTTATTGCTCTGGCTAGGACTTCCAGTATTATATTGAAAAGCAGTGGTGAGAGTGGACATCCTTGTCTTGTTCCAGATCTTAATGGAATTGCTTTCAGCTTTTCACCATTGAGAATGATACTGGCTGTTGGCTTGTCATAGATGGCCTTTATGATGTTGAGGTATGTTCCTTGTATCCCAAGAATTTCAAGGGCTTTTATCATGAATGGGTGTTGCACTTTGTCGAAAGCTTTCTCAGCATCTATTGATATTATCATATGGTTTTTATATTACTTTTTGTTGATGTGTTGGATAACGTTGATTGATTTTCGGATGTTAAACCATCCTTGTGCCCCTGGAATGAATCCAACTTGGTCGTGGTGAATTATCTTATGGATACATTGTTGGATTCTGATAGCTAAAATTTTATTGAGGATTTTTGCATCAATGTTCATTAGGGAGATTGGCCTGGCACATATTAAAAAAACTAGCAACAACAAATGTTGGCGAGGGTGTGGAGAAAAAGGAACTCTCCTGCACTGTTGGTGGGAGTGCAAACTGGTCCAACCACTGTGGAGAGCTGTGTGGAGATTTCTGGACCTACTAAACATAGAGCTTCCATATGATCCAGCAATTCCACTCTTAGGTATTTACCCAAAGGACACAGAAACATCAATTCCAAAGAGCACCTGCACCCCTATGTTTATAGCAGCACTGTTTACAATAGCTAAGCTTTGGAAACAACCCAAATGCCCAAAAATAGATGACTGGATCAAGAAGATGTGGTACATATATACCATGGAATATTACTCAGCATTCAAAAAAGATAAACACATGCAATTTGCAGCAACATGGATGGCGCTGGAAGGGATCATGCTCAGCGAAATAAGCCAAAAAGAAAAAGAAAAATACCGGATGGTCTCACTCATAGCAGGAATCTAGAAAACTTAAATAAGGGACCAGGAAAATGAATATAAGAAAGTGAAAATCAAAATCAACAAAAAACTATGAACCAGAGACACTTTTTGGGGGTGGGGGGCGGGAGGGGAAGGATTGGGGTCAGAATGGGGCATTTGCAATTGTATGGGGGAATATAAAAATAAAAAAAAAAAAAAGTAACATGTGCTTTAATTGAAATAATGGTAGAAAATTGTGTTTGAACAAAAGATACAAAGTGATTTTGCTATGTTTATATTGTCTATAAATATAGCATTTACTCTATAGTTATAGCTAAGTTGTTAAATTTTTACAGGTTAATATACAATTATAATCTGCATACACAAAATATGCAGCCTTGTGTTCTTTTAAGTTATTGCAGATCTGATGTAATAATTGGTCCCAAATGAAAAAAATAAAAAAAGGGGGATTCGACCCAAGTAATTAAACTGTGCTCATGCAGCAGAAAATATTTCAAAGTACTCTCTTGTAATTTTTATGTAAATTATTTTTATGTAATTTGGTTTACCTCTTCTAGACAACACTCTCCACCCTGGCACCCAGAGTTCTTCACCTGTCTTCTGCCCCTTTTCATTCTAAATCCAGTGCCTGTTATTTCCATAGTAGCATTTGCACCCCTTATTAAAAATGTTAATTTGTAGTTATCATTAAATATCAATGTTGTTTTAAAGATATTCCTAAATCAAAGTTTTCCTCTTCATATCTTAGGGCTATTTTAAGAGATTTGCTCATTTGGCAGAACAGATGTGAATCTTGCTGTTTTTAACATTAATTTTTAAGAAGATTACCAAACCTTGATATAGTTTGTGAACTTTTTTCCAGATCCTTTTAGAACACAAATATAAAAAAATGTAGATATTTATAGCTAAACATATTGATAAATGCTATAAAATGTCTTATGTCAGAAGAGATTTTTGTCATCAGACGTAACTACTGAAGATGCAAAATCTGACTTTCTTATTTTTGTTGTGTTTTATGTAATCTGGTTTTTGTCTCTGGATAATTTTAGAATTTTCTAACTTCCTTAGAGTTCTGAAATTTGACCTGGATATATCTAAGAATGGGTCTTCAAAATTTTCCTGCTACTGGCTTTACTCAGGTGAAACTGAATATAAATATTCATATATAGTTTTTCACTCAGGATATATTTTGTATTGTTACTCTGATTAATCAACAATGGACTTCATTGATCTCTTCTCCTTATTACTTTAAAAAAAACTCTACATATTTATTTTTATTATATTTTAAATTCTTTATAATTTGGCTCTAAATATCTGAGCATCACCTTAACTTTGCCTTTAAGATCATTGAGCCAATTAGTACGTGCCTGCTTTTGGCACTTAAGTACCTAGCTAGATTCAAAGTTCTAGTGTGACACCTTCATTCAAAGTGTGACTGCTCATTGCTAGCTTTATAGTCTTGGGTAGTTAGTCTAGTTTCCTCATTTATGAAATGGAGATGATAAGAGTATCAAATTCATGGATTATTTCTGACAATTTACTGAGTTAAAAAATATATTGATTTTGTAGAATAGTATCTAGCCAGTTATAATCCCTAAATAAGTATTGTCTATTTTATCAAGGAATTGGTTTTTGTTTCTAAGGTATTATTAATCAGTTTGTTTACTGATTCTTCGCATATCAAAATTCCATGATTTTTTGCTGCTCTCTTTGCTCCTCATTTTGTTGCAGTTAGATCTGTAACATGGAGTATATGTTTTAGCCTACCCAATCTCTCCATAGAAATATACCAAAAACTAGTGTTATGATTGCAATCCTTAACTTTTCATTTCATTTGTATTAAAAAACAAACATATCATTTAGTATAAGGAGTTGGTATAAGCTTCTTTTTTCGCTCTGTAGGGCTAGTTGCATGACAAATCACTCCTTTGTAAGGAAGATTGGTGATGCACTCCATGTAGGGAGATGGCTTTGAGGCAGGATGTGCTCCTGTAGAATGCCTGATCCTAGCACAACTGCCAAAGCAAAGAATACTTTACTCCTTGACCACACTTCTTCAGGAAGCTTTATTGGTAGGGAAAGGTGGTATTGAACTTTTTTTTAAATTTTTTCCCTGCAGAAGGAACTATGATTTCTTTCTATTGGGTCTCACATTCCACATTTGGAAATTTCTGTGACATATCTGTCACTTAATTTAAAGAGTGGATCTTAGTTTTAAAACTGAGCACAACACTTGCTGCCTGTGCTTTGTATGAAGGTCAAAGCAATGGGAAGAGGGAAACAGCCTGGCTCAGATGTTTTAATTAAAGTTATGTAATAAATTACCTAGGCAATTTCTTCTTCTCATCTTCTGCTCTTTGGATTTATTGACCCTGAACTTAGAGATTGTCTGGGGATGCTTGGGAAAGAAACTTTATATCTGGTGTTTGCAAGTGCTAGTTCTCCTGCTTTATCCTAAATCCACACCCAATTGATTTCTTCTATATTCAAGAAAATTTCCAATCAACTGCTTTATACATTTTTTAACATGTTGTCGCACCTTTAACTCTCTTATAAAAACTCCTCATTATCTAATCCTTTATCAGTTATCTTATAACATAATAACACCTCATTATCTAATCAATTGTTTAATTAATGGCAGAAAAAAAAAGGCATTCAAAGTAAATTCACTTAGAGCAAAGACCAAAATTTTATTTGAGAAGAGGACAAAATAAGATTTGGGATATCAGATTGAAATATCAAATAATTCTCCTCAAAGCCCTTGATAAATTTTTCTTCATCAGTAGTTAATTAATTTAGTAATACAATATTTTTTATTACTTGGCACTTGATTCCTGCATTTGCAGTTCTCCAAAGTCACTTCCATTGCTTTCATGATATCTTGCAGAATTTCAGTTTTCATTGTTATAAATATACATTGTGTACATAATATATGTGTATGTTTGAAATGTAAAATTGTGAAGGGAAATATAGGTGACAAAAATTTGATGCAATAGACCAAAGAACAGCTGGTATTAAATGGGAGGAAATGTTTGTGAGAAAACAAGCATCTTTTGTAATGACAACGTTAGCTTCCAAATGCAGCCTCATGGGAGCTACTCCAAAGATCCAGAGAGGAGCACCCCTATATGCATATTGTATCCACTCAATAGAACAATAGTACTTTTTAAAAAAATTGTTATACGTTTTATTTTCAGTTTTGATTTTTTTTGTAAAATTCCTCTTTTCTCCATCATACATTGCCAATTTTTTGTACTCCATGAAAATCAATGATTTCAAAGAAATACTAGTTAAATAGCTAATTATATTTAAATCTTGAATATTTTCTTACAGCCCTTTTCATAATGCCATTTCAATAAAATAGACATTCAATGAAAGAACTGCAGACAGTGGTTTCTGATTTTAATCACATAAGTTTGTACTATAGAGTTTCTATATATTGCTTATATATACACATATTCTTTACTGTTTTAAATTTTTAATATTTTATTTTATATAATTCTTACATCATTTTTCATTTTTGAAAAATGAAAATTCCTCAGAGCAGGAATTTAAAAAACCTAAATAAGGGATCAGGAAAAGACTAATTTATACACATATTCTTTATTGAACATTTCATTTAAACCATTCTTGCTGGCAGGAACAGACACACTAAGATATTCTTTTATTGGAAAGAACATCCAACAATTCCTCACTGTAAACACTTTTGAATAGGATAAGGCATGAATGATTGTTGCTTAATTTGTAAAAGCCTCCTATCCATGACAAAACACTCTAATTACAGTCCACCAACAATTAGCAAAAGGACCAATACCTTATGGATATGGGTTTCTTGAATGTTTTGGAAGACCTGGGTCACAATTGTATACCACCTTTTTTTAAATCAAAATCTCAAAGATCTTCCTTGGTTGAAACAAATCTTGTTCTTCTTCATAGGTATTCTCGACTGACATATTATATTTGCAAGAGTTAAGTAAAGGCTTTTGGATTCTAGAAGTCGAGGGTGGCAGGGTGGGTGGTGACCCAGTGGAGTATATTGGGGCTTGGTTAGTGGGAATGTTGTAAAAACACATATTTGTAGAAGTTTGAATCTATAACTCCTAAAACAAATGCAATGTTGTAAACCAACTTTACCTTAATAAACTTAATGGGAGTAATATATATAAATGTTTGTACTTTCAAAAGATATTTTCCTTGTCATTTTTTATTTTGTGTATTGGTCTTTCCTTTCTTTATTCATGATTATGTTAGCTATTGGTCTGTCTTTTAAGTTAATTACTTTAATACATCTGCTTGGTTATTTATCTATTAGTTATATCTTCTTGTTTTCTAACTTGTTAATTTCTTATGATAATATAGTTTTATTCATTCTGCTTTTTTTCTATTTTTCTTGTTCTTTCTCTAGCTTTACAAAGTGTATCCCATCTTCCAGTTTATTATTATAAGAGCTATGCATTTTCTTCTGCATACTGTTTTAACTATATTCTATAGATTTTATTTTATACAACTTTGAACATTTCTAAAAGAACTTTTATTTAAATTTTGAATTGTTTTCTTCCTTCGACTCGAGATGTTTATGAGGACTTTAAAATTTTAATTGTAGAGATTTTCTCCTCTTTAAAAATTAACTGCTAGATTAATGTACCATGAGATTGTTATTTATATTATTCTTTTTAATGAAACATTCTGCTTTATCCTATTTTTATCAGCTAAAACTTATATATCCTTACTTAATAATTTTTTATCCCAATTACTTAAAAAGCGGGATCTTGGTTTATCTACTCTATTTTGTACTACCTTTACACACATGAATCTCTCTCATATATAATCCAAGGTCTTTCCAAAGTGTAAGTCCACAGTCAGATGGTAAACAAGATTATTTTATTTCATGGTGTAAATCACAACACAATTTCTCTGATATATAACATAATTTCTCTGATACATGAAATATTTTTAAAAATGAGTAAGTTACCTGCCATATTAATAAAATATGTAAAAATAACCTAAACTAAATGGTTTAATTATGTTAACAGCTTGAATAATTATTACCAAAGATTGATAAAAGCTAAAATAATTTTTACAAGTTGGAATCTTCCTTACTCTATTTAATATTATTTCTAGGTAATTCTAAATTATGATAAACATAAATGAACATGGAGTGTAATGTTAACCTTCCTTGTTTTCTATAAAATACCCATTTGATTATCTCCATCCTTTCAGTAGAGAAGAAACAACTGAAGTGATAGTCTTATTCATTAACTAGGATAAGAGGATGATTGATTGATTGCTTAATATTTGAATTGTTCTTCCATGTGCATTGAATTAACTCCTCTGTTTATAGGGTAACTGTCATGCATAATGCTTAGACAGCTTAAATAATGAATTATTTCATTAAAAGAGCTGCAGTATCATCATTGTTATTTGTTATACAAATTACGCTGATTACTATGCTATATTTTAAGAAACTTAAATTCCTTAAAATTAAGCAAAAGTTTTCGGACAATAAAGTAGTATACTAGGAGAACCCTTTTGCAAAAGGGATTATGTGAGTCCTGACTTTAGAGAAGATAGCTTTTTTTTTCTTTTAATTTTTTTAAAGATTTATTTATTTATTTATGCACACAAGAACTGAGGTACAGGCCAAAGGTGGGGGGGGTTGAGAGGCTTCACCAGAGACAGAGTGGGGAACAGAACAGGCAGAAAACCTGAAGTACACTGCTGAGGGGAGCAGCGGGTGAGGCAGGAGAGGTCTGCTGCGCCATGTGGGTTGCTCCCTGGCCAGCTGGAGATCAAACTCATGCTGCAGAAGCTGCGGATAGCTTCATAGTGCTGTGCTTAACCCGTTGCACCACGAGGGAGGCCCAGAAGATAGCTTTTAATGATGATTGTATATGTATTTTGGGTCACATATCATAAAGATTTTATAGTGTATATGTATATATATATGTGTGTGTGTGTGTATATGTATGTACGTATCCTCAATATATTTATAGTTATTTCATGCCATGTACTTCTTACAGTTTAACATGATAAACGTGTGTTTTTTCCTTCTTAATTTGTAGACTCAAATGTTGTACACAACAGCTATTGAATATTTCCTGCTGTTAATTCAGCTATAATATGTCCTGATATCTGCACTAGCTGAACAGTTAAGAGACAGTAATTGCATAGCTCTTCTTTTGTACCTATTGTATTCTCAGTTAACTGAAGATCCATGTTCTTGAGTCTTCAGACATTTTACTAAATATTCTGTCAGAGGAGAGTTAGCACTATTACACTGTTAGCACTGTAACACTATTACAGGCACTCACAGAAAGAGGTAGGAGAAGTGCTAGACACTTAAAGACACAGAGATGGGAAAAGCATCTTTGATCTCTAGGTCTTTATAATTTTTAGAAAGAGTTGTGTGGTATATTTAAACAGAAATGATAGTGCAGAACAAAATAAAATATTTCATAAGAAATTATAAATTCTGTGACTATTCAAGAAAAGCAGAATCATATCCAATTGTAAGGAATCAAGAGAGGATTTGCATAGATGTGGGCTTTTTATGAAGACATGAAAGGATTAAGGCATGAACTTATGGGATATTAATATAAATGATTAATATGATTTCAACAGCTGTGAGGTTTTAAAGACATTGTAGGAAAAAAAGGAAAATGTTTAGGAAAATAGAGGCATGTTTAAAGAATGGCAACAAATTCAGAGTCAGAAATGCATGTAAGCACAGCATTATTTTGATCACTGCTTGATTTCACTATTTTATTATTATTACATCTAGAATAGAAAAATTCCATCTCAGAAGCAAAAGTTGGGGAAGATGTAGCAGGTATATAATTCTTTCTCAATAGTGACTACAATACACTAGGATTTTTGTTTAGAAAACCCTCTTATGATGCTGGCCCTAAATGCCGGGGCCATATTTCCTAAGTAATTGAATGAAGATGAACATTCTGGCAAGGCTTCTATGCTCAGCAATAATGTAGTGCAGCTATTTATCAAGGTTTTCACAAATTCTCCAAGAAATAAACAGTAAAATATATAGATGGAGGAGTAGCAACGAACTCCCAACTGCTTTCTACAAACTTCTATGAGCATCTTCTGGGGAGAATGGAATGATGGGGGTGACTCTAACATTCTATCACCACTGCCTGGAAGAGGCTCTTGTCTGTAATTAAGGAAGGAAAATTAGAACTCAACCTTTATTTCTATTCCTGATAGTATAGTGACAAATTTAATTATAAGTCAGGAATCATCAAGGTTTTCAAACTTGAACTTTCATTTCTTCTGCAGGACCCAAAACTTTGGTCACATCTAAGGAGTTGCAAGTGGTCCCAGCTTACATCTTGCATGCAGTCATGTTCAGGAAAGACAATGGCAAAACATGGTGAATGAAGGGAGAAGAAAGATTTATGTGCTTTAGTCATTGCATTTTCTCACTACTCACTTCCTGAAGACCAGAATGGTTTTGACCAGAGTATCTTGCTTTTTAAGATTGGAGACAAATATGTTGGAATAAGAATAAAATAAGACCTAAATAAGAATTAAATGTCACAAATTCCTTGCTCAGTTAATGTACTACAATCAGGAAAACAGCGCCACTGAAGAATTTAAACTCATTATAAATTAACAAACATCTCACCAATAACAAAGAGAAAAAAAATTCTGTTTTCAAATTCTGACTTTGTCACCTACCAATTTTTGACCACAAAGTTATCATTTTGCACCAGTTATTTGGTTTCAGCTAAACAACATCATCTATGTGAGAGTTGGCTTCCTTCTTTATCAATTGGGTGGTGAGGATTGCTATTTACAGTACTGTTAACATTTTACAGAGGAAGATTTCAGACCACAGTGAGGCTAAGCTATGATCACACAGCTTGCACATGGAAAACCCAATTTTGACTGCAGCTTTGGATACACTGCTGTGAAAAGAGAAGAAATCAGCAAAGGAACCTTTGAAGAAGCATCATTATAGACGGTCAATCGGAACAGTTAAAAATTTTAAAAGCTCATTCAGAATTTAAACTTTTTATCACCTGATTTTTATAGAGATATAAATACCAATTCATCTGTTATTATACTACAAGGTTACTGAAATGATTCTGAAGAAAAAAAAATTAGAGTGTGAAGTATGTTTCAATATCACTACAATACACATTAAAAATGATGAAACCATAAAACAGAAAGATCTTTGGGCAAAGATTTTGAAGGTAATGTTTCTCTCCTACCCCTCATTGACAACCTCCTTGAGTTAAAATAGACAAAACAGGTTCATGTGGAACAACTCTGGCTACCAAGATTCTACATTCACTTTTTTCCACATACACTGTTCTGGGGCAACCATCCTCATAGTGATTCTTCCCATTTGATGAGTCATCATCTTTGGAGCAATGTGTTTCAATGTCTGTCATTACAAGGAGTCAAGAAGTTGTTCTTCTTATATGATAGCTTATTGAGCACATTTTTAGATAATTAATGCTCATAAGTTATGATTAAATTATTTCTGAAAATAGTGCATTTTAATGTATAACATAATCCTTTCTTAAAGTCACAGAAAAAAAATCATATTGCTGACTTTTTTGAGCAGTTTTAAGAACAGCCAGTGTGAAAGGAAAAAAAACCTGGGACTCAGAGTGAAAGAATATTTGTATGGATATTTTTAGTCTATTAGTATTCTGGTTCATGATCCTACTATTCTTAGATGTTATGACCTTTTTATTTTCTATTCATCACATGCATTGCATTTAATATAATATATTATGACTTAATTTGAATTCATTAAGCCATACAATTAGCTGCATATATTAATATTTTGCCTGTTTTTTTCCCTAAAATGATTCTCAGAGATTTACACATTAAAAGCAAGTGAAATGTCCTTGAGGAAGGTTCAGTAACTGGACCTTAGTAAATATTATAAAAACAATAATTTCTTCATCAGTATGGGGAGCCAGTTTCAAAAAGCTTGAAGAATATAAATTAAAATGTTCTCTGGGAAAATGGAAAAGGTTAAAATTCATCATTTTAACTGATAGGCTTTCTACAGGAAAATAAGCAATGCAAAGAATACTAAATATAGTTTTAATTTTATTGTTTTCCCAAGCACACTTTTACAAGGAAAAACAGTTTATTTCAGTGGAAAACAAGATTCTTATGATAACTATTGATTTCATATTTAATTGTCTTTAATGAGATATATTCCTAGGTTTAAAAAACCATTAAATGAAAAAAATTAATGCCTTTCTTCTTTTATATGAAGTACAACCCAAGAGCTATAGTTTTAAGTCCTTCGTGTTTGATGTGCTGTCTCAGGCTTCAATTAGTTTTTAGCCTGATTTTCATGGGTACAGTGACACAACTAACTGTAATCCTAGAATTAAAACATCCTTGTCTTCTCAGGAGTATGAAATAAGATTTTTTAAAAAGATTTATTTATTTATGCATACAAGAACTGGGGTACAGGCCAGAGGTGCAGGGGGTGAGAGAATTCACCAAAGACAGAGTGGGGAACAGAACAGGCAGACAAACTGAAATACACTGATGAGGGGAGCAGCAGGCAAGGCAGGAGAAGTCTGCTGCACCATGTGGGTTGCTCCCTGCCTGGCCGGGGATTGAACTTGTGCTGCAGAGGCTGCCGATAGCTTCATAGTGCTGTGCTTAACCCCGTCAACCACCAGGGAGACCCCGAAATAAGATTTTTTAAATAACCTTGCTATTCTTATCTATTGGATTCCCTTTATTGGTTTGGGAGTAAAGTAAGAGAAAGTTCAAGGTCATTGGTGTCCTGGTGTGATTAGAAAGAGAAATCTTAGTAGTAAATTGTGACACGGAGATGAGGAATTTTTCTGTTTCCAATCTCGGTATGATTAATGCACGCCAAAGAGTGTCTCTGTCATGGAGCAGCTCTGGCATTCTTCCCTTTACTGAAAAGCAAAATGAGAAAGTCATCACTCCATGTCTAAGCAGAAAACTGGAGGTTGTCTTACAGACAGAACAGGCTCCAGGCAATATGCATAGTGCAGAGGCATTTATGTCTTTACTCCTTTTGCCTTTTAGCTTTTTATTTGAGAGGCCAAGGGATCTTTGGGGAGGCCCTCAAACTGTGTTTCAAGCACAGAGGAAGAACAAAAATTTCCTAGAGATTATTATTGAAAGAGAGATGAACTTATGGGATATTAATGTGAAAATTTTGGTTTTGTTTCAACAAATGGGAACTTGTATGATCTGGAGGAAGTCTAAATAGCAGGATGGACATGAGGACTAAGGGCATAAAATTTCTTTCATGTATGATCTGTGTGTAATGAAATTGAATTCAGGATGTGTGTGTGTGTGTGTGCACAAAAGAAAAGCTGGAAGCTGTATTTTTCCCTGAAACGTTTTATGAGAGAGAGATTTCATAGAGCACATCCTTGATACTGATACCAGATCAAAAGCCAAAGTGAGTCCAAGGGCTCAGGTTGACCAGGAAGTACTGAGGTGAAGTTTCGACAGGTTAGACTATGATTAAATACACAGGTAAATACTTAGGAAAGGAAATTCTGGTCTGTACCTATGGTATTTCCGAGTTTAAAATATGCTTCCAGGGCCTCCCCGGTGGCGCAGCGGTTGAGCGCTGGGTTGAGAAGCTGCCCGCAGCCTCTACAGCGCCGGTTTGATCCCCGGCTGCTCCCCGGCCACCGCAGGAGGGTCCCACATGGCGCGCAGACCTCTCCTGCTCCCCGCTGCTCGCCTCAGCAGTGTACTTCGGTCCTTCTGCCTGTTCTGCTCCCTGCTCTGGCTCTGGTGAATTCTCTCACCCTCCTGCGCTTCTGACTGTACCCAGTGCTTGTATAAATAAATAAATAAAAATCTTTAAAAAAAAAATATGCTTCCAATGTCTGCTTTAACCCTCATTGCCCATTATTTTTTCCTCTAGTTTTCCATATCTTCTGTGATATCTCAACATTTAAGAAAAACGAATTCTACTTTTTACAATATCAAATGGAATTTTTAAGGCTAATCTTTTTATTTTTTAATAACTTATGTTTATCAAGGTAATGACTTATAACACTCTATGTTTTAAGGGTATGGTTCACGCATCTACAAAACTGTCATCACACCACGCCCAACAAGCCACTTATAAGTTTCCAGCATGGTTCATTGATCTCCTACCTGCTTTACTCCTTACATCCCTCTACCTTCTGGTACTTCAGTGAAGCAGTCAGATTTCTAGAGTTTATTTTGGCTCGATTTTGTCTAGTTGTTGTTTTTTTTCATTTTTGCTTTGTGTTTATATTCTATATATTAGTAAAATCATCTGGTATATTTCTTTCCCCTGACTTATTTCACTTAGCATAATTCTTTTCCCTCTATGTTATAGCAAATGGAATATTACTAACTGAGTAGTATTCCATTGTGTACACACCACAACTTTATCCACTCATCTCTTGTTGGGACTTAGATTGTTTCAATAAAAGTTAATCTATTTCTAATCTTAAATATTTTTTTGTTGTTAAAGATTTATTTATTTATGCATACAAGAACTGGGGTACAGGCCAGAGGTGTGGGGGGGTGAGAGGATTCACCAGAGACAAAGTGGGGAACAGAACAGGCAGACTGAAATTCACTGCTGAGGGAGCAGCGGGTGAGTCAGGAGAGGTCTATCGAACTCGTGCTGCAGTGGCTGCGCTATTGAACTCGTGCTGTAGTGGCTGCGGCGAGCTTACAGGTTGCGTCTTAACCCTTTGCACCACCAGGAAGGCCCTAATCTTACATTTTAACCTTACATTTATTTTCTAAATATGGCCATGATATTAACTGGGTCATTACTGTCTATGTAATAAGAAATTCTTCAACCTCTCTGAATTCCTCATTTTTAAACTGGTGAAATCACACATCAAAATGTTGTCTAGAGTATTAAATGACATGATGCATTGGAAATTGGTCAGTGGCAATAAATAAGTGATTATTATCATTAATTGTAAAGCTCCATCTAGTCTCTTAATTTTGTATCTTTAAATTCTAGGGCTTGCTAGGTAACCTAAGATATAAGATTGGCTTTATTGATGTTTTGGTCATATCATCATGGCACAGCCCAATTTGCCTAGAAATTTTGGCATTGTTGCTGTGCTGCCAGTTTGTTTTATCCCCATGTTGGAGAAGAGAAGAGTAAGGTCAATGAAGTCTCCTCAGTATCTTCAATCAGTTCATCATAATGAGCAATTAACTCTCGGATGTTTTTACATTAAGTCTCCACTAGATATGAAAAATAGCATAAAAATAAACTTGAAATTTTGTGAGCAACACAAATAAGAAATCTAAATAAATATGTATCTTCAGGCAACAGATTATCTCTTCTTATGAATTTGTATTAATAATTATTTGAGTGGCAATTCAAACAGTCTCAATTATTGATATTTTAAGTTATTTTTACTCTGGTGAGAGATAATCTTTAAGACAGTCAAGTGCAATTACATCAAATATATTTAGATACACTAGATGTAAATACATTAGATACATTTGATCTAAATACATATACATCAAATACATAATCTTTTAGTGTCAGTACTGCATGTCCTTTGTTCATACAAAGTTCTGCTTATTTCTAACATGTCTGTTTAACCCAGTTTGCTGCTGAATGCTTTTAATGAAGCTGAGCATGGATGACATCTGTTTTCAGGCCGATTAACTGTATGCTATCCACATACCATAACCCTAACCTACAGCAAATTGTACTAAAATTAAATTTGTTTGTCCCAAGTGGGAAAACAATTTGACATCCATGTCTGTACGAGACAAGTCACTAGAGAAGAAACATCATCTAAATCTAACCTTCTCGGGCCTCCCCGGTGGCGCAGCGGTTGAGCACTGGGTTGCGAAGCTGCCCGCGGCCTCTGCGGTGCCGGTTCGATCCCCGGCTGCTCCCCAGCCACCGGAGGAGGGTCCCACATGGCGCGCAGACCTCTCCTGCCGCCCGCTGCTCCCCTCAGCAGTGTACTTCAATCCTTCTGCCTGCTCTGCTCCCCGCTCTGGCTCTGGTGAATTCTCTCACCCTCCGGCGCTTCTGACTGTACCCGGTGCATGTATAAACAAACAAATAAATAAATAAATAAAACTTTAAAAAAATAATAATAATAATAAATCTAACCTTCTCAAACTACCTGTGCTGAAGAGCCAGTTTTCTTTTTTTTAAAGATTTATTTATTTATTTATACAAGCACTGTACAGTCAGAAGCGCGGGAGGGTGAGAGAATTCACCAGAGCCAGAGCGGGGAGCAGACGGACCATGGTACACTGCTGAGGGGAGCAGTGGGCGTGACAGGAGAGGTCTGCGCGCCATGTGGGACCCTCACCTGGTGGCCGGGGATTGAACCGGCGCTGCAGAGGCTGCGAGCAGCTTCGCAACCCAGCGCTTAACCGCTGCGCCACCAGGGAGGCCCTGAAGAGCCAGTTTTTAAGAAATATTTTTGCAATGTATACTGGACTATTACTTTTGTAGTACATTATAGAAATGAATTACCAAAAGATAAAATGAGATGATATATAGAAATGCAAAAAAAAAAAAAAACCAACTACAGTGCTACATAAACATATTATTATTTATTCAATGACCTTTATAAGTTCTTATAAGTTCTTACTTTTTTCCTTATTTTTTTTTTTTAATTCTTTTTCTGCATAGAAGACCTGGCGTGTTGGAAGGGGATGGAGGGGAGAGGGTTTGCCAGAGACAGAGTAGGGAACAGAACAAGCAGATCTACTGAAACACACTGCTAAGGGGAACAGCTGGGAGACAGGAGAGGTCTGCTGCACCATACGTGGTTTAGCTCCCTGGCCTGGGATGGAACGCAGGCCAAAAGCACTGAGACTTAACCCCTATGCCACCAGGGAGGCCCTTCCTAGTCTATTTTGAGACAAAACAGTTAATTGATATTCAAATTCTTTTATTTTTTTAATTCTTGGGTATATATACTCCAAATCATAGAGACATGAGTGGTAGTTCTTGTTGTGGGTATTTTATCTTGATTTAGAACTATCGCCTTATAGAAATAGTTTCAACTTTCATTCCATTCTCCATGAACCCACAAATAAAAATATTATTTGAACTTTTAGGTCAGTTTCTGCTTTAGCATTAGGTTCGATTGATGACCTCTATTCACAGTCATGGTGTGAGTCAGGTTTATGATTCTCACAGGGGTCTAAAGTCTTTAGACCTGTCCATATACCCCTTACTATTAGTTAGCCCCTAAAAGTGTGGCTGAACATTTGAAAAAAGCTTATAAATCATTTCAAGCTGTCCATCCAAAACAACTGGTTTGACGTACCATCTGTTATTTTTCCTTTAAAACCCTTTAGTCTGTTTATCTTAGGCAGCCATTAACATTTAAAATGATGTTCCTTTTTAAGGTGTGTGATGGACTGATGAAGACATGCTTTTGTTTTAATTATCAACAATTTCTGTGATGCGATATAATTTTTGCAGTGCTCAGGGCCCTTTACAAATCAAAAGGAATCCAACGAAAACAGTAATTAATGTCAAATGACTAGTCACAAAAGGCCCTATTTAATTAAAAAGTTCTAATCTTTGATTAAACCTCATCACACATTCTCCTGATTGCAAACTGTTGTTAAAAAAGGAATGTAATTGGGTACATAGTCTATTGTCTCTCTAAAATGACACCTGCAAATTATGTAAGATGACTATAGTTGTCTTAAAAACTAAAAATCATTCTTAAGTAATATTTTTCATTGTTTTTCTTTTTGCTACTCTATTGGAAACTTTGTTTTTCATTAAATAACGTACCAACAAAATATTAGTAAGTCAAATAAACTTAATTATGATTTATTAAAAATACGTTAATAAAGATATTTTGAACTGACCATATTTTTTGGAGTTGAAATTAAAAAGAGTAGCATTATTCTTGTAAAATAATTTGGAAAGTTGCAAGAAAATTACAATGTTAGCTCAACTTATATGGCATATTTTGTGCTTATATTTAGAAATATTTTAAAAATACAGTGGCATGAAATCTCCACTTTTTTAGTTCTTTTCATATTCTAAGGCATATTGTCTTTTATTGCATGTTGAAAACACTGTTAATTCAGGTTTATTTCTATATATTTTGTTGCACTTACTTGTGATGGTAGTGATAGATTTAATTACATTTCTCTTAAGTTTGGGCGTTAAAATAGGCATAATACTAATGGATACAAAGACAAAAGTTTGTTGGCATATTCTGGGAGGTGGTTACTGCCTTGTTTTTCCTCCATTTTGATTACAAGTATCTAAACCTCATGCAATCAATTAACACTATGCTCATTCAAGTTTTAATATTATATATTGACAAGTTTGATTGAGTGTTTTATTAGTGAGTGTTTTATTGTTATATTTTTTCCCACATTTTCATTGTTTTTATCCATATCATCGATATGCATACAACCACATCCAGCCTTATGCCTATCTTATGTTCCATTCTAACCTGTGTGGTACTTGCCATTTCTATCATTTCAAATTGAATTAATAAAGGAGAGATTTAAGAAAACTTAGGGGAAGAAAGATAATGACATTCGTTGTGTCTATTACTGCCCAATGTGTAGCATTTAATATGTATCATTTCATTTAACCTACAAATCAAATAATTCATCTATATTTTAAATAAAAAACTTATTTTTGTATTTATCACCTGGAATATATATAAAAGTAGAATATGTATATATTTTTTCATCATATAAAATATAAGTAAAGCTTTTTAATAGACATTTCTTGAGCTTATGACTATTTGGTATCATCAAGTATTTTAAATTCTAATATCAAGCTGATTACTAAAGAAATAGAAATTTTTTCTTAAATTCGCCTTTTAAATTAGAATTTAGTCCTTGATTAACTAACATAACACATCTTACATGATAGTATTTATTCACTTATATGTATGACATGAGTAATGCAGTTTGCTAAATTTGGTGGATTTGCCCCTTGAGTAAAAGATGGAATTAACTTCATATTATAATTGAAACAAAAACGCAAGTTAAAAGGTAATCATAAAATGATTCAAAAATTACTCCTGTCACGCATTTAGTATATGATATCAAAATTGATAAGCTCGGGCCTCCCTAGTGGCTCAAGGGGTTGAGACACAGCCTGTGAAGCTGTTTGCAGCCTCTGTGGCATGAGGTCGAGCCCCACCAGAGCTACCCACATGGCGCAGCAGACCTCTCCTTACTTGCCGGCTACTCCCCTCAGCACTGTATTTCAGTCAATTCTCCTGTTCTGCTCCCCACTCTGTCTCAGGTGAATCCTCTCACCTCCCACACCTCTGTCTTGTGCCCTAGTTCTTGTATGCATAAATAAATGAATCTTAAAAAAATTGGTAAGCTTTTTTTTTTTTTAAAAGATTTATTTATTGGGTCTCCCTGGTGGTGCAGCGGTTGAGCGCTGGGTTCCGAAGCTGCCCTCAGCCTTTACAGCGCCAGTTCGATCCCCGGCTGCTCCCCGGCCACAGGAGGAGGGTCCCGCATGGCGCGCAGACCTCTCCTGCTGCCCGCTGCTCCCCTCAGCAGTGTACTTCGGTCCTTCTGCCTGCTCTGCTCCCCGCTCTGGCTCTGGTGAATTCTCTCATCCTCCGCTCTTCTGACCATACCGTTTTTGTATGAATAAATAAATAAATAAATCTTTTAAAAAAAAAAAAGATTTATTTATTTATTTAAGCAAGCACTGGGTACAGTCAGAAGTGCGGGAGGGTGAGAGAATTCACCAGTGCCAGAGCGGGGAACAGAACAGGAAGACTGATGAAATACACTGCTTAGGGGAGCAGCAGGCGAGACAGGAGAGGTCTGTCACGCTATGTGGGACCCTCGCCTGAGGCCAGGGATCGAACCTGCGCTGCAGAGGCTGCGGGTAGCTTCGCAGCCCAGCGCTCAACTGCTGCACCACCAGGGAAGGCCCAAATTGATAAGCTTTTTAAAATGAAAATAAAATATATAAAGTGTTACTGAATTTTGATAGTTCTCTACACTGAAAATGAACCAGACTCATAATTCTTTTATATATAATATTATAATAAATTATCTAATTCTGGATATCATTATCTTTTATCTATTGTAAGATACATGAAATAAAAATTCCACCAGACCAGTTAAGTAGGTAATGAAAACTTTATTCAAGACAATTGCAGTTTTGGGGTAAGATTGTACACCAGTGAAACAAAAGACAGGAGAGTTTCAGCACACAGGGCTAACAGACCCAGAAAATTGCAATTTAGCCACCAAATATTCTATTGAAGAAGAAAAGCCTTATTTTGACTTTAAGATGGAAATAAGTGAATTTACCCACACATTTAAGTTAAATTAAACAAACTATTTTTGAATCCTTAATAGTTCTCCCTTCACTATTTCATGTTTTTAAACTAAATAAATTAACTCAAGATTTATTGATGTACATCAAAGCATTAAAGCTCTGTTTTTCTGCTGTATCAAATATTCAGTCTTATACTGACAAATTTTTTTTAAACAAAAGACAAGTTTCCTAAAAGTTGAAACTACAAATAAATTTAAGTAATGCATACCTTTATATAAATACATAAAAATGTCTAAAAATCACATTACAATTTTTCATTTGTTAATGTGCCAATCAATATATATATATAATATCTGTTAATAAGAAATTATGTAGAAATAGGACCTTTGCACTTGTAAAGTTCTAATTCAGTTTGTATTTTCTTTTATATAGTTTCAAGTGTATTCGTTGCAAAAATAGTGCAAAGAAATACAATGTCTCCTTCACTCATTAAATACAGTTTTCTTTTTTTTTTAAAGATTTATTTATTTATTTATACAAGAACCAGGGTACAGGCCAGATTTGCTGAAGGGTGAGAGGATTCACCAGAGACAGAGTGGGGAACAGAACAGGCAGACTGATGAAATACACTGCTGAGGGGAGCAGCGGGCGAGACAGGAGAAGGCTGCTCGCCATGTGGGTTGCTCCAAGTACTGCGGATATCGAACTGTCACTGCAGAGACTGCAGATAGCTTCACCACGCTGCCCTCAACCGCCTGCGCCACCAGGGGAGCCCCAGTACAGGTTTCTAAGTAAAGTTCTTGGTAGCAAAATATTCAATTGCAGACTCACTATTGTGTCCAGCTATGTGTTGGTTATAATTGACTTTGGAGCAATCTCTAAATCTCTCCTTAACTTCCTCAAATTTGGCAAGTTTGGATAGTATAAATAAGTCATCTTTCAGATTACCAATAGATCAGTTTCTTATTGCCTCTGTAACAGATTAACCCAGTTTTGTAGCTTAAAGCAACACAAATTCAGCATTTTACAGTCTTGAAAATTAAAATCAAATGAGTCTCACTGGGCCCAAGTTAAGGTGCCAAGGTATTTTTCTGGAAGCTCTAGTATATAATCTGTTGTCTTTCTGTTTTTAGCTTCCTCTGTTTTTTTGTTGTTGTTGTTGTTGTTTGTTTGTTTTGAGTTAGAAACCAGTCTCACTCATTTCGTGACTTGTCATCCATTTGAAGTTTCGTCGGCAAAGGACTACTTGGGGTCTCCCTGGTGGTGCAGGTGGTTGAGCACAGCGCTGTGAAGCTGTCTGCAGCCTCTGCAGTGCGGGTTGGATCCCCGCCCAACTCGGAGCAACCCACATGGTACAGCAGACATCTCCTGTTGCGCCCACTGCTCCCCTCAGCAGTGTATTTCGGTCTCTGCCTGTTCTGTTCCCCACTCTGTCTCTGGTGAATCCTCTCACCCTCCTGCACATCTGGCCTGTACCCCAGCTCTTGTATAAATAAAAAAAAAAATCTTTAAAAAAAAAAAAAAAACCATCAACCACAAAGGACGACTAAGTCTTCTTAGTAGTGGGGGATAGAAGGAGGGAAGTGGTTAATAACATTTGAAGAAAGGGGGTAAAAAAACAGAAAGAGTCCTGAAATAGTCTTGTAGTATGAGAACAGTTTGTAAATGTCTACAGATTTTTATGTTTTACTTAGAAGCACAGTAATTTCAAATCTACAGAAAAGTTGCATTAATAAAAGTGTAAGGAACACCTATAAATCCTTTACTAGATTTACCATTTCTAAACATTTTGCCACATTTCCTCCTCATTCTCTCTCCCTCTTTCTTCTCCCTCTTTTTAGCATGTATATATAAAAACATATATCTGTATGTGCGTAAATAAATATGCATGTGAATCTGTGTGTACATACATTTATTTTGTGAACCATTTTAATTTTTTTCTTTTTTTAAAAGATTTATTTATTTATGCATACAAGAACTGGGGTACAGGCCAGAGGTGTGGGGGGTGAGAGGATTCACCATAGACAGATTGGGGAACAGAACAGGCAGATTGACCAAAATACACTGTTGAGGGGAGCAGTGGGCAAGACAGGAGAGGTCTGCTGTGCCATCAGGGTTGCTTCCTGGGCCAGGGATCGAACTCATGCTGCAGAGGCTGTGGACTGCTTCATAATCCCTTGTACCTTCATAACCCCTTGCAGAGTCTGTGGACTGCATCTTAACCTCTTGCACAACCAGGGAGGCCCTATTTCGTGAACCATTTTAAAGTAAGTTTTGCATTGCCATTTTCTCTTAAATATTTAAATGCATATTTCATCAAAATAAGGTATTGCCAATAAAATTATAGGCATCAAAATTATAAAAGTGATACATTTCATCCATCCTAATCAACTATGTGCATTAAAATCTTGTCTTTTTATCCACTTATACAGCATTTATAGCATTTTAACAATTCAGTACAAAATTCTAAGATCAGGTATTATGACTAATTGTCATGTCTCTAATTTCTTTTTATCCGAAATATTTCCACAGTCTTTGTCTTTTATGATACTGACATTTGTGAAAAATATAGTTTCCTTAGTTTTTTGTAGAATATATCCATTTTTTATTAAAATATGCATTTCTTTTGATATAGCTAATTAAATTCTCATAAATTGTGTGAAAATATTTCCATTTGTATATAAATATGTTAGTAATTGTGTCAATCTCTACACTTTCAAAATAGTACATCAAAATCAATCTATAACTTGTCAAAAGGCAATTAATTATTTATATGTTTATGTACCTATATAATGAAATACTGCATATATTTTCAAAATCTTTATGTTCTGACATGGAAAGATATACTTAATTTATCATTACTGGGAAAAAGATAAATTAATATAAAAGTATGGTAGAAATGTAATTGTATTCAAGCAAGCCCTATTTATGTCTATACCCCAAGAATGTGGTAGATTATTGATGCCTCAAAAAGGCACTATGATTGAAACATTTTTTAAGAGTTTTTTTTTATTATTTTTTATTTATTTATACAAGCACTGGGTATGTCAGAAGCACGGGAGGGTGAGAGAATTCACCAGAGCCAGAGCAGGGAGCAGAGCAGTCAGAAGGACCAAAGTACACTGCTGAGGGGAGCAGCAGGCAGCAGGAGAGGTCTGCGCGCCATGTAGGACCCTCCTCCGGTGGCCGGGGAGCAGCCAGGGATCGAACCGGGGCTGCAAAGGCTGCGGGCAGGTTCGCAACCCAGCGCTCAACCACTGCGCCACCGGGGAGGCCCTATGATCGAAACATTTTTGAAAAAATTATATCAACACTATTTTGCACTAAATTTTATTTCCTATCAAATACACATGTTTAGAATACTATTCAACTTGTATTTTGATATTAACCTTAATGATTAAAATCTTTCCCATTAAAAAATTTTAGAAATGTTCCTATTCATTAGTTTTCTGACATCATATATCTGTAACAATTTTACTGACATCCAAAAATATCATAGTCCCAAATATTTTATATTTTATTAAGTCTATGACTTCTAATAGCAAATTGTCTTTACAGATACAGAATAGTTATATCCATGATTACTTTGGAATGTGTAAGGTTAATATTATCAATTAATGTAACTGGTAGTTTTTAGTAATCTATCTAGTACATAGTCAAACAAATTATATGTTAAAACTGTGCTTACATATGTATCAAATATCTTTTAAAATAATGTGTTGAGTATCTTCTGAATCAGACTTACAGACTAATAACAGAGAAGGGCCCATGTAGAAACACCCTCTATGTAATCAACATGCATGTCAATGTCAACCCCAAATCATGCTATAGGCAGCAGAATATTGCTGCTAATTGGTATATGTTTTTCTTCTGAAAGTGAAAATGCTAACCTTTTACTTGACAGATGTTTGGGTAAAATGCCATGTAACATTTTGAAAGCTTATCTGTGCTCTTTACAATTGTGTTTATACTACCACATTTCCGGAGCAAACAAATGAAATAGTAAACAAAAGTTAGAAGATGACCTAGCTAGCTATTTATAAATAAGCATAAAATTCAAAAGCAAGTTAATTTCAAGTATGTTAAATATTTAATAGATCAATCAAATAAGATATCAATAAGTACATTACATTTCTAATCATTTAGAACATTTGAAAACTAAAATCATTAGGATGGTTTAGAGATTGGTATTTATAAGTAAATGCAATTACTGTATTTTTTAAAACAAAAAAGTGTATAACTCTTGAATGTTCACCATATCCATTTTTGTCATAACTTAGCTACAGAGGAACTAACACTGCAATAGTAATGACAACTGATTATTAGTCAGGAAAATCCTTTTCATTTGGTCTCCACAAATTTGGAAGGGAGGAAAATCAGATATTTCATTAATTTTTTTTGAGATGATAAAATTTAGTCTCTGGGAAATTATTTACCTACTGAACCAGATAAAAACCAAGGTCATCTAGTAACATTTTCAACATCAGTATGATACATTCTATTCTGATCACCCAACTGACCCCACACATACTCTAAGATTGTCATAAATTCTAAGATACAATTAATACTGCCAGTGAGCCTACATATAAACAACAGTGAACCATAGCAATTTAGAGTGTCTTAGCTAGATAAGTCACACAAACAAAAGGCAGTTCTCAGAATTAAGGTCATGGAACCCATAAGCATCTTAATCTGCCTCAAATTTAGTGCTCCATCTATACCCCTTTTCAGAGGCCTATTATCAGGCTCACCTCTTAATTTTAATTCAGAAGGGGTCTCTCATCACAGCCAGATGTTTATCTGCCCTTGTCTCTCACATGCCTGTTTATCAGTGTCTTCATAAACTAGTGGCTACTCTTTAATTGATAGCTGTAAGTTGTTCTCTCTTAATTGGCCCCACCTTGAGATTAGTTGGGGTCATTACAATGTCAATATGTATAACATCTTGATCAGTCAGGAGCATGACAGCATCAATACATATGACAGACTTAATTACAGCAGTCTAACTGCTCTCTGCCCACAGGGTGGAGCCTACTCAAAGCAGTATAAAACGGGGGAGAAAAATTTGGAGTTAACATTTAACTATATATTTTTGCATCATCCTTGAAATTTGAAAATCAAGGTGTTATAGGACAGGGAGAGGGGCAGCCCAAGCCCCACAAACCTGCCTATTCTAAATGGGTTCTGCCATCCGCCGCATCAACACAAAACATAGGAGACTAATGGGAAGGATTTTTAATAAAACTAGGAAACAATACAGGTAAGGCAAAGAGTTTAGTTTCTAAATGAAGCACCCAAAGTTACCCGTCCCCTCGTGGGTAAAAGTCCATCCATATGGAATTGGCCCAGAGCAAGGCCCCAAAGCCTGCCACAAGTCTAAAGCATCTTCCAGTGGGGACCCACAGAAAAGGGTCACAAACAACTGGACAAGCCCGGAAGGAAAAGAGCAAAATCAACATCCAGATAAAAGCTGCCATGGTCACCTCCCCACGGGTCTCACCCACATCTGTGTCACCCAGTCCACGACCAAAAGACAAGCGCAGTTTCTTCACATGTCTCTAGGCTCCATGCGCCTCCTCCAGGCCTAATATTTTGAGTAAAACTGGCACAGAACAATTTCCACAAAATCAAATGTCTTAGAAAGTCACTACAAACAAATTACATACAGACACACAGATCTTCACAAAGCCCAAGCCAGTTTCTCAACAGCAAATCGACATATGAAACAAACACACCGGAGAAACCAAAAATCACATTTGCGCTTATGGTAGCCAGTGCCATAGGGAAGCCCAATTTCCCCATGGGGCTGACTAACCACGGATGGCTCTGTCCTAAATCTTCGTGGTCGCCAAATCTGTTATAGGACAGGGAGAGGGGCAGCCCAAAAACCCTGCAAACCTGCCTATTCTAAATGGGTTCTGCCATCCGCCGCATCAACACAAAACATATGACACTTTAATGGGAAGGATCTTTAATAAAAACTAGGAAACAATACAGGTGAGGCAAAGAGTCTAGTTTCTAAATGAAGCACCCAAAGTTACCCATCCCCTCGTGGGTAAAACTCCATCCATATGGGGTCGGCCCAGAGCAAGGCCCCAAAGCCTGCCACAAGTCTAAAACATCTTCCAGTGGGGACCCACAGAAAAGGGTCACAAACAACCGGACAAGCCCGGAAGGAAAAGAGCAAAATCAACATCCAGATAAAAGCTGCCATTGTCACCTCCCCACGGGTCTCACCCACATCTGTGTCACCCAGTCCATGACCAAAAGACAAGCGCAGTTTCTTCAC
Source organism: Talpa occidentalis (assembly GCF_014898055.3). Taxonomy (NCBI): domain Eukaryota; kingdom Metazoa; phylum Chordata; class Mammalia; order Eulipotyphla; family Talpidae; genus Talpa; species Talpa occidentalis. Next base: position 35,777,258 of record NW_023604861.1, on the reverse strand, counting down.
ATGTCTCTAGGCTCCATGCGCCTCCTCCAGGTCTCCTGGCTCCATCTTGCTTCCTTCCTTCCTCAGTCTCTTCTTCTCCTTCTCCTCCTCCTGCTCAGCTCCACCCTCCCTTGGGTGGGGCAGGGAACCTCCCCCTTTCCTGGGACCACCCTGTTACAAAGGGACTATTTGTGTTGATTTTCATATTTTCCCTGATAATCATTTGAGCTGTTTTAATTATTTTTTTAAGATTTATTTATTTATGTATATAAGAGCTGGGGTACAGACCAGAGGTGCAGGAGGTGAGAGGATTCACCAGAGACAGAGAGGGGCGCAGAACAGGCAGATCTACTGAAATGCACTGCTGAGGGGAGCAACAGGCGAGACAGGAGAGGTCTGCTGTGCCATATGGGTCACCTCCCTGGCCAAGGATAGAACTCGTGCTGCAGTGGGTACGGATAGCTTCATAGTACTGCAATTTAACCCCTTTCGCCACCAGGGAGGCCTCTGAGCTGTTTTAATTATTGAACTTTGATTTTTTAATCCAAAAAACCCTTTCTCATAATTTGTGGTTGTACATTTCCCTGTTGTATTTTTTTTTCATTTCCATAACTTTCATTATTTTTAATGTTTTCAGTAACTGGATATCCTGTTGTGTTTATTTTTCTCTGATTTCATTTAGCTCCATTGGTCCCTTTCACCTGAATTACAGGAAAATAGCTAAACTTTTTCGTGAATTTGCCTAAGTTTTTTGCCATATTCTTTCTGCTGTTAACTATATCTACTGTAGATTTGCATTTCATAATCACGCCTTTTGAAATTTTATATTATTTTCCTAACTCAGCTACCTCTTCAAGATTCTTGGATTCATGATCTCCAAAAATAATTTTGAGATCATAAACCAGAAGCTTGCAAGACATTCTTCTGTTTCTGCATTAATACCACTACAGTAGAGCAAAGGTTTTATTGCCTCAATGTTATTTGAAACTCTTACCTATAACACCTTTTCCTTTTTTTTTTTTTTTTGAATGATGCACTTATTCTGTTCAACTTCAAAAGGGGAGATGATTGAGTGTAAAAACAGTCTCTTTATGGGCCTTCCTGGTGACTCAGGGGTTAAGTCTTAGCTCTCCCATGTTTCATACCAAGCCCAGGAGCTAACCCATGTAGCGCAGCAGAACTCTCCTTTCTGCCCACGGCTCCCCTCAGCAGTGTATTTCACTCAATCTGCCTGTTCTGCTCCCCACTCTGGTGAATCCTCTCCCCCCTCCCAACCCTGCACCTCTGACCTACACCTCAGTTCTTGTATGCATAAATAAATACAAATTGATCTTGAAAAACAAAATAAAACAAACAAAAAAACCCTGTTTCTTTCTTGCCTGGGAGACTGTACAGATTTTAGTCAGATTCATCTGATGCACTTCCCAGAATTAGTAATAAGTTATTCGACCACCCTCTCCCCATAGCCTGATCTTTTAACTTTTCTCTCTGAAACATGCCATTTACGTTTCTCTAGGTCTTTTCCTGTAAATCTGGGGAGTTATGAGAAGTTTCCTTCAATCTAGTCCTGTCTCAACTATATCTATAAAACAAGTGTATTTGTTCAAATATGTCATTATTTCCCTTTCCACATTGATTTTACATTTCTAAAGATATTTTTATTGAGAATGTAGGGAGATTTAGAGGCAAGGGAAGAAGTGTCATCTATACACATCACTGACTTACTTTGAAACTAAAACCAGTATTGAAACTTTGATTAATCACAAATATTTCTTCCTCTTAAGGTATGCATGCATTTAAAACCATGCACTTTGGATTCCTTTTCTTTAATATTTTCACTGTTAACCTAAATTACACTGTTACCCAAAGTGTTCAAGATTCTTCTGAGTCCAGTGATGTACAAGTAATTCCATTGTTTGCTCTTCATAAATGCTCCCTTAAAAAGCACGTAATAATTTCAATGTATGTTTTCATATGCAGATATGTTAGAAGTAAATTTTAAATCACTGATGAGATGCCTGCAAGTATCCCTGACTCAATAGTTACCACTTTTCAAATATTGTTAATTTATGCTTGTTGAAGTGGCTGAGTCATAAAATAAACTTTTGTAACTTTACCTTTTTTTTTTAAGATTTATTTTTTTATTTATTTATGCATACAAGAACTGGGGAGTAGACCAGAGGTGGAGAGTGGGGAGCAGAACAGGCAGCAATACACTGAAATACACTGCAGAGGGGGAACAGCGGGTGAGACAGGGAAGGTCTGCTGCGCCATGTGGGTCAGCTTCCTGGCTAAATCAGACTCGTGCTGCAGTGGCTGCAGATAGTTTCATAATGCTGAGACCTAACCCCTTGCGCCACCAGGGAGACCCCTGTAACCTTACCCTTTCATACTCTTTTGTCTGTTGACACCAGCAGTACTTTTTACCTCTAACTATACAGAATTATATGTCTATTGTTCTCCAGAGAGAGAAAGATCTCTATATCTTATGGACTTCTTGATGCTGAAACTGAAATAAAGGAAAAAAAAAGGCTACGTTCTGGACAATCTTCTAAATCCTTTCTGGTTGAAAGATTCATTTGCAGCATGATAGCTATGATCAATTAAGCTTATCACTGCAAATGAAGCTTTCGGTTAAAGTACAGGAAGCTTTTTATTTTTTAAAAAAAATGGATTTTTGAATTATTAAAATATAGCTTTGGAGTGTAGTGTGTCACATAAATTCATCTCACCTCTCTTAAATCTTAATATTATCAGAACAAATATTAATTTGATAATTAATTTTGTTGTTTGTACTTAGTGAGTATGGTAATCAAGAACATTCAAATCTTTGGCACCTCCCCTGGTGGCTCAGGCTGTTGAGCGCAGTGCTGTAAAGCTGTCCACAGCCTTGGCAGCAGGAGTTCCAATCCCGCCCAGCAGGCAAGATTCCCACATGGTGCAACAGACCTCTCCTGTCTCATCCGCTGCTCCCCTGCGTGTATTTCAGTCAGTCTGCCTGTTCTGTTCCATGCTCTGTCTCTGGTGAATCCTCTCAACCTCTCTTGCATCTGGCCTGTACCCTGGTTCATGTATGCATGAATAAATAAATCTTTAAAAAAAAAAAACAAACATTCAAATCCTACAAGTGTTCATGTAAGTATTTCTATAAACTGAATTTATAAATCACCATCAAATTTATTGAAAAAGAGACTATAACATTCAACAAATTCTTTATTTTATTTTATTTTTTTTTATTTGTGCATACAAGAGCTGGGATGTAGGCCAGAGGTGCAGAGGGTGAGAGGATTCACCAGAGACAGAATGGGGAGCAGAGCAGGCAGATTGACTGAAATAAATGCTGAGGGGAGCAGCGGGTGAGACAGGAGAGGTCTGCTGTGCCATGTGGGTAGCTCCCTGGCAGGGGCTGGAACTCAGTGAGATAGTTTCATGGTGCTGAGATTTAACCCCTTGTGCCACTAGGGAAGCACATATTCAGCAAATTCTTGGACGGATCCTTGACACAAAAATTTAGTAACTGTTGTTCCTTATTGATATATCTTCAGAATATTTTTAATTTATATTTCTATAAACGATTGAGTAGTGCAATTTTTTTTTCATTTTTCAAACTTTTCTCTGATTACTATGCTGCAATCAAATCATTCAGAAGGATAAAGTAGATCACCTCAACTCATCTAATTATTGCAGTCAATATGCTTGAGAATTTAATCTGTATTTTTCTATGGTAAATATTAAATAAGTGCACTGAATCTACTTTTTTTTTTTAATACTATACTTAAGGATGTCACATATCAAACTTATACTACAATTACCATTTTTGGTAGAAAGAAAGTTATCTCCTTAATTACCAGTATTGAACTCAAGTTCTTCAATGTCTAAAAAAATATTATGAATCATTATTTTTCCTTTTCAGTATTGACAATTTGTATATAGGCATGGCTTTTTTCCTGAATATTCTATTCTCATCTTCTAGAAACAGGTGACACTGACTCAGAAAACTATGGCCACTCTCTAAGAATGTATAGTTAGAAATTATGTTCCAATTATCAATCCAGCCATGGTAATTTCAAAGATGACTCATTGCAGTGATTCCTTTTATTTAACATTTAATATGATTTCAAAAACATCACTCAAAAATAACAGACAAAATGTTATTTGTTGTGTACCTGTTTATGGATGTTTGGCAGGCAAGAAAACTAAGCAAAGCTTCTTTACCTAAAACAAAAGTGTACTATTTTCAGGGTGACAAACAATAGCATTTAACAGCCTGAGGTTTTCAACTGAACTGCTCTGAATTTTTTAAAGATAAGAGGAAATAATATGCTTAGTTCACTGGAAAGAGGAATTTGCATAAGTAGAACATAATTACCCAAGTAAGACCTTGTCACTGAGACTTCAGAGGGTTAATGATTATGATGATAATTAAAACGCAGAGGATTTGTAGAGCACTTATTTGCTTTCTGAAGAGCTCAGTGACTTCCCGCACATTCTCATTGATCTCTGTGCAATAGCTATATAACAGGATGTTTAAATATCTCAGAATAATGGAAAGGAATGTGTGACCCGCTAAAACCATAAGTGATTGTAAGCTTTTGGGTTTTTCCTCACCTGAAAGGCAGGACCTCCAGTGACACAGCTTTTTGAAACATCATTTTAGGTCATCATAACAACTGACTGAGGAAAGAGTGCCACCTACTGAATCAGATTTCTCGGGTTCCCTCCAAGGGCTGATCTCTTAGTTTTAGCATTGTCCTACCTACTTAACTGTAAGAAATAATGGGATTGCTGCTCCATGCATGAAATACTTAATATCTTTTTTCCAGTTTCAGACACTTTGTTTTAACGACCCAACCGTCACATCTATAAATTAACTATTTCATTCGTAAACATTTCATTTGTTTTAAAAAGTAGTATGCGAAAACTGAACAAACTGAACTTTATTTTAATGAAAGAAATTTCCAAAAGAAGTGGCTGAATTAATGTCTCTCTTTTTTGGTAGAAATAACCACAAGGGGGAGCTAGCATGTAACGTCTTATGGGGCAGGAGAGTGGAGATTTCATAATTAATTGAATCCTCTTATTTCTGGCTAAGTCAGGAGAAGATATAAATGTGTCATTTGGAATTTATGAGGCTGAAGATACCTTTTCTCAGAATTAGATTTTGTATAATGTAATCCAACTTCCCTTTTAAATATATACCAACTAATACATTAGATATAATGTAATATTTTTGCTATGACAACTTTTGTTTCTATATGGTCTCTCTCATGTACTCTACATTCAGGTAGACACACACACACACAAAATCTATTTAAAACATACCAAATACCCTTCACCTCTAAAACAAATATAAAATATTAAATTAACTTCTAAATTTGTCTCAATACTTTGAAACAAATGCCTTGAAATATGTGCAATTGCAAAAGTTAATTGTTGTCAACTAATACCTGAATTTTTCTTCTGATGTATATGTGTTTATTATAAATATTACGTATATAATACAGGGACATCAGTTGGAAAATTAGTTCATTTATTGTGTGAAATTCAAATTAACATACCTTGCCTGTTTTTATAGGGTTAATCCTGTAGCTTAAATTTTTGACTGTTCCTTGGAATACACTTACCACGTATGGGAGGAGAGCACAGATATGTATCTGTTATGTCATAATATTACATATACATATGAGATAGAAGAAAAGTGAAATATATTATTTACTGAGAAATACTTTTCTAATAGCAAGATTTAATAATATCAAAAAAACATTAGAAAACATCACTATTTAAATTTAATGTACTGGTTTTTAGAGATATTTTGATTTTTTTATTTTATTGCTGTTAAGTAGAAATAGCTGAGTTCTCCAAAACTTTTTAAATTATAAAGCATTTCCTTTGAAGCTTAAAATTTCAAATTAATTTGTTTTGCTTGATTGTAATTCTTATTTATCATTAAGGAGAAAGATATGTTTAGGTGATTCTCCTATTGGTAGTGTAAATTTGACATTTGTTAAAAATCAGGTTTGACATTTGATTAAAAGTAAGCAAATGGTCAGCAGCTGTGAATTAGAGCTGAGCCACAAATACCTCTAAAGTACAAAGAAAACTAGCTATGAATAATGTACTATTATTCATTTGAGGATTTAAATGATGTGAAATCTTTAATATTTATTATATCTAAAACAGTTTACTTGTTATGTTAAATTTATTTATGAAAATTTTCTCTTAATATGAAAATATTTGAAACCAGCTAGTGAATAATGATAAAAATGAAGAAAGAAAGAGTGGGGAGAGAATTATTCATTCATCTAAACCATGGCTGTGTTGAAAATATCAACATCAAAAATTTTCTGTTAAGAGCCGTATTTTATTGAATTCAAGAATGCAGTAAACAGAATGTTTTTGAAGAATGTTATAACTGTTGCCATTATAGTTACATGAATAAACTCTCAGACGTACAATTACCACTTGTAAATATGAATTTTAAAGAGTCAGAGTCAAAGTTAAATAGTTTAGATCACATGAAATTTCATGACATAACATTTTTTAGAACATGTCTTAAAATAATATTAACTTAATTTATAATTTAACGCAGCAGTATAAATCAGATTTTGTCCATCTATAAAATAGACCTTCGTAATTCTATTTGAATTTATTCCAATATAATAACGTATTTTAAAACTCACCCAGATTAGCATAATAGCTAATTAAGTGTTACATTTATATACATCCCTCAAAATACTTTTTCTCAATGAGTGTGCAGACATATTATATCTTGATTAACTCACACAAGGTGATTGGATGTTCAGTATATATGTAATAAAAAGGATTAGTATAATTTTGGTTTAAGATTGAGACTATAATTATAAATCATGATTATCAACTAGCTCTTGAGAAGTGCATGTAGGTATTGCTAGCTATGCACAATGCTACATTTTTCTAGATTCCTCGACTAGATCTCATATATTTATAACCTGGCATAAAAACTAATAGGATTTTTTAACTCTTTTATCATATTTACATCATCTTTGTTTTCAGAAACATTGATTTCAATAGTTTAGGCATAGTTTAAAAAAATCCCCAATAATGACATTGCAAATACATATGTAAAGTATTTTGGGGGAAAAGATAGAAGTTATAACATATAATATGATTAAAAATTAAGAAGGATTGTAGTTTTAAAAACTGTGCCTGTCTAAAGGGAAGTTAAATAATTAAAAATATCAGTTGATTCCATGTCCTTTCAAAATAAAATACTGGGATGATACATAAGGATGAGAACATTTTGGATATATGTCAGTCTAACCATAAAACTCAAGACTACAAATTAAATAAAATATGCGAAAGACATTTGACATAGTACTATTTCCTACCTTTGGCACATGCCCTGTGGTATTTACCATAAGCATGGTCATTCTCTTCCCACACACTAGGGGGAGGTGTGACATAATTACTCTGAAGGGAGGATGGGCACATTGATACTTATGAAGATATATTCATATCACTAGTCTCCTCTTAGACACTGTCTTTCTCTCCTTAGTTATATAATATCACATCTAATTAAGATTCATTAATAATTAAAAATTCCTTTCCTTGGAATTTTTATTTGCTTATTTTTGTCTCATCATAAACAGATATTTTATAACACTTCCTAAATAATAATGTAATGCAAAAATAAAGTCATAGATTTGTCATATTTAGAAGTAATGATTAATAACTGAGTTTATAATCTTTAAGTTAGCAGCTGTTTTTCAAGCCTCAAAGCTTCAGCTTCCAGAATACAAGATATACTAACCCAGAACAGATGTAAAGGTGATGTTCACAACGGGCAGCATGGTTAGGTACCCACACAGCAAAACAAACAGATTTCTACAAAGGTCTAGCTCCCCTGCATAGCACCACTGCATACATATCAAACTATTTATCTAGATTATGTAAAAACAGACTAGGACTAGAAGGTCTTACTGCAAAGAGCTCCCCTTTGAATTTTTAAACTGTCAAAGATAATCTTTAAGGGGAGTGGTGAATTTTGGATCCAGATCAGACAGCAAATTCAGACTGGAAGTTAGCTCACTGGATCCCCTGGGAAATAAATTATTCCCTTACCTGAATCTTTCAGCAATTATCCCAATAACAATCATCAGAACTTTCTTGTAATTGTACTTGATTTGATTTGCTTTGAATCCTGAATTTTCCATGTTACAATTCATATGTTAGTCATTCACAATTTATAAATGGCAACTTAAATTTAGTATTTATGAATTGCGATCAATACTCTAGCAATCAAAACACTCACCTTTTCTATTTCAATACTTCAATTTTCTTTTTTCGTCATAACTCTTTCCCAGAACAACTGGATCACAAGCAAAACAGTCCTGGTTTGTGGATGTTTGTGATAATAGTTTGGAAAGAAAAGAATCTCTGGGATTAGGAACTGAAGTTGGAGTAGTGGTTGAATCAGGAACCTGTGGGAGAGGGTGAGGGGGTTGGTGGTCTTTGTGGTGATGGTGGTACTTAGGATGACTTGTAACAGATTTCCACTGATCTGGCTTCATATTTTACCATTCAACTTCCATGCCCTAGGAGCGCTGACAATGCGGTTTTATCAACGTCTATTTGGTCTTATGAAATAAAATTCAAATTGCCACATGAAACTTTAATAACAAGATCAAAGTGAACAAAACACCAATAACTTCTGGGGGTGGGGGGAGCTTGGGGGCGGGGGAGACAGGATGTCCGCTTTGCCTTGAATCTAGACTGAGACGTAGGTGACTGTAAAGTATAGAATCCTAAGTATTATTTAGCCAGATTTGAGTTTTAACGAACTATAAAGCTCGATATGCCAGAGAGCCTTTCTCCTTAAAGGAGAGGTGCTTTTCCTCTGGGAAGAGGCAACCTCTCTTTCACCAGGCTTCTGTTTTTCTTCTGAAACACTTTCATAATCAAGTGTCTTTCCTTGCATGAGTGCCTGGGGACGAGTAATTTTTCTCCCAGGATAGAGAAAGTTACCTATTGATTGCTGTTGCTCCCCATGCGCGCGCACCAGCGCCCTGGAATCCACACACGATCCCTGATACATACATAACACTCCCCCAAAACACACACGCGCGCGCATAACCACACACAACACCTCAGACGCACGCACACACTCAGACACCCCTCTGCAGCTCATCCAGCCAGATCCACGCACAGTCAGGAAATTTGCGCCTCCCTTGGCATGGATGTGTATATGCTAAACTGCGGCGGTGGAAAAGGGAGGGAGAAACAGAAAGACAGAGGGAGAGACAGACAGAGAGAGTGAGTGTGTGTGAATGCAGAAAACCCATCAGGAAGACCGCAGCTACCTGATTCTGCAAGCAGGCTGCGATGCCGGTGTCTGTGTACCTCTGACCAAAAATAAAATAAATAAATAAATCGCTGTCAAACTTTCAAAGAAAAGTCTTTCTTTTCCAGGGGTAGACGGTGGAAGAGCTTCTGCTGCTAGTTAAAGACAAGGGAGGCCCGGCTGCGAGGCCCTGGGCGCCGCGGTCACAGGAGAGCGCCGGGCTGGGCCAGCACTGCCCGGCTCCCATCTAACTGATCTAATCAATGACTCTGAAGCTCTGGGGTTCCTGGCTCCACCCCCGCCAGTTCTTCTGTTCCCCCCATTGGGCTCGGGGCTGGGAGGCAGGGCTTGGTTCCTCGCGCGGATTGGCTGGCAGGGAATCAGTATCAATGTTTAAGCGGCGGCGTGAGGTGAATAGAGTCAGTCAGCTAGAGGCGCTGGGGTGAGAGCTGGGACCGCCAGCCCGGCGGATGCTGCAGCCGCGGAGGGCGGCCAGGGAGACGCTCTCCAACTGTTGAATTGAATTTTCACCTTTCATTTCCTCTGATGCTTTGCTTGCGGAGATGGATTTATTTGCTTTGAAATCCGCGAGTCTTTCGCAGGCTGTGAGCTGATCCTGACAGGCACCAGATTGAAAGAGACCACCCGTGGCAGAAAAGGAGGAAAAAAAAAACAAACCAAAAAAACAAAAAAAAAACAAAAAACCTCCACAACGGACTGCACAATTAACTATGCACACCGGTGCTGGACTTTGTGACTAGAGAACATTGAGGGGAAAATCTTGAACTATGGTGCGGGGCTAAGCTATGAACATTCACTGGAATCCTGATTTCCCCCCAAGACTCTGAAAGATTTTGGGGTGTCTCACGTCTAATCAAGAGGAAAGGGTTTTTTTTTTTTTTAACTAATAATTATAATAAATAAATACACCTAGCAAAAACAGAAGCCTTGTTTTCCAGAGCCTCGGACTCCGGCAGAAAGAGGTAGTGTAAAAGTGCTGCTGGATTCAGCTTCACCTTCTTCCTTCCCTCCCTCCCTTTCTCTCGCTTTTTCTTTATCTCCAAAACATGAATCTCGCTTTTCTTTCTGTTGAGTGAGTCAGAGAAAGCGTTAGGAAGAAGCTGCAACTAATGTCTGTGAAGGGAGGACCATGAGGCGAGAGTGAATACGATTCGTTCCGCTGCTTCTGACTCATCCGGCAGATCAGAACACCTGCATTTCTGGATGTGTCATTCCCGTATGTCGAGGCGCGTCGAGAACCCGAAATATGTATAGACAGACCTGTGCCTAATATCCCCCCAGAGGTGTCTCCCCGGGGTGGGCGCCCCTGGCAGGATCGAGGCTTTTTTTTTTTTTTTTTTTTTTGGCTGCAGCTCTTCACACCCTGCCCTCCCCGAGTCGCCCAGAGAGACTGAGTACGAGGCAGACTGCAGAATGCATCACGCCAAACCTTGATGTGTTTCTCTCCTCCAGCCCACTCCTTCTACTATTAAATTTTTTTGAAGAAAAAAAAAAAACCCGCACTTTATTCGCTTCAAATATTCGCCACTTTTATTCCTAGCCAAGGTTTTCCTTTTTAAATGAAGAGGACTGAGAGGCAGGGCCATTGGAAGGAGATGCTGAATAGAAAGAAAAGAGAGGCACTTGACAGCCCAGCCCTGTGAATGCAGAGACTGTTTCCCTTCTAGCGAGAGACAGGGAGTGTGTGTGTGCTAGGACTGGGAGGGTGGCTCCCCCTTCCTTTTTATTCCGCCTCTCCCTCCCCCTGCAAATCTGCACATCCAACCATGAGTTGCCTGTTGATTTCCTTTCGCCTGGGAAGAAAAGCAAACTGGAATTAAACTGCATGGAGAGAAGTCCTTGCTTGCGGGCAGAGGATGGGATGGTAGCGGCAGCTCCTGCCTGGGTTTAGGGAAATCTCTGAGTGTGTGTTCTACGAGCAGAGGCGGAGATATATCTATATATTTTCCCCTCCCAATAGACTCACACAGCAAACGCTGATCTGGCTGTGGTTTTCCTGACTTGGGGGAGAGCCTTTTCCGAGGAAGAGAGGGAGGAGCCTGCTGGAGGGAGGAAACTACAAATCGGGACACTAGTTCTTTGCGCTGCATTTCCTCCCCTCCCTTTGGCTGCTCGGAAAGGAGAGAGAGAGAGAGGGGGGAAAAAAAAAAATACGCTGGGCTGGGAGATGCAGTCCGCCGCCGCCGCTGCTTCCACCGGCAATGCAAGATTAAATCTCTAAATGCAGCAAAACACTGCCTGAAAACAGACTAGCCCGCGAAGCAAGCAGACATTTCACAGAGCTCCGGGGAAGCTTCAAAATACGCCCGACTCTCTCCTCATTGCTCCTCGTCCCCACCAATTTGAGACGAAAAATAAGTAAGGATTTTACTTTCAGATCTGCCTGGAGACACACCTCCCTGCTCCCTCCCCCACTAGCTGTGAAGAGTATTCCAGAGACTAAGGGCGGGAGTGGATTTGCAGCGCCCTAGCGGGAGCGAGGAAAACCTACGGATTCTTGAGCTCATTATCATTCCTCCCGGACGCGATTTCCTTCTCTTCTCCGGCCTCATCGCTCAAGTTTGAGTCGCCCGAAGTCCGGGCAGGAGAAACAAAGCCCGGGGCTCGCCCCCAGCCGCAGGGAGTCGCCGCCTTTTTCGGTGGCCCTGCGGCTTCCCTGCACCGCTGCTTCTCGCCCAGTGCGGATGCTGTAGATCAACAGGTTCGGGGAACTTGAGCGGAATAACGAAAGACCGCCAGTGCCGCAGCCGGGGAGCCCAGGGAAAGAAGGACCCACAGACTTGTGGCTCGCGCCTCGCGCACGCAGCGCAGGGACTCCAAGCTGGCGCGCGCCCACCGGCTCGCCTCTCCGGTCCGGCTGCTCCTGCCCCCACCCCACCGGTCTGGGATGTACCTTTCCATCTGTTGTTGTTTCCTCCTATGGGCCCCTGCCCTGACGCTCAAAAACCTCAACTACTCGGTGCCAGAGGAGCAAGGGGCCGGCACGGTGATCGGCAACATCGGCAAGGATGCCCGGCTGCAGCCGGGGCTTCCGCCCGCGGAGCGAGGCGGCGGCGGGCGTAGCAAGTCCGGCAGCTACCGGGTGCTGGAGAACTCCGCGCCGCACCTGCTGGACGTGGACGCCGACAGCGGGCTGCTCTACACCAAGCAGCGCATCGACCGCGAGTCCCTGTGCCGCCACAACGCCAAGTGCCAGCTGTCCCTCGAGGTGTTCGCCAACGACAAGGAGATCTGCATGATCAAGGTGGAGATCCAGGACATCAACGACAATGCGCCCTCGTTCCCCTCGGACCAGATCGAGATGGACATCTCCGAGAATGCCGCCCCGGGCACCCGCTTCCCGCTCACCAGCGCGCACGACCCGGACGCGGGCGAGAACGGGCTCCGCACCTATCTGCTCACGCGCGACGACCACGGCCTCTTCGCGCTGGACGTCAAGTCCCGCGGCGACGGCACCAAATTCCCAGAGCTGGTCATCCAGAAGGCCCTGGACCGCGAGCAGCAGAACCACCACACGCTGGTGTTGACCGCCCTGGATGGCGGCGAGCCGCCGCGCTCAGCCACGGTGCAGATCAACGTGAAGGTGATTGACTCCAACGACAACAGCCCGGTCTTCGAGGCTCCGTCCTACCTGGTGGAACTGCCCGAGAACGCCCCTCTGGGCACCGTGGTCATTGATCTGAACGCCACAGACGCCGACGAGGGTCCCAATGGTGAGGTGCTCTACTCCTTCAGCAGCTATGTGCCAGACCGCGTGCGGGAGCTCTTCTCCATCGACCCCAAGACCGGCCTGATCCGCGTCAAGGGCAACCTGGACTACGAGGAGAACGGGATGCTGGAGATCGATGTGCAGGCCAGAGACCTGGGGCCCAACCCCATTCCTGCCCACTGCAAGGTCACTGTCAAGCTCATCGACCGCAACGACAACGCGCCGTCTATCGGTTTCGTCTCCGTGCGCCAGGGGGCGCTGAGCGAGGCCGCCCCGCCTGGCACCGTCATCGCCCTGGTGCGGGTCACTGACCGCGATTCGGGCAAGAACGGACAGCTGCAGTGCCGAGTCCTGGGCGGAGGAGGGACGGGCGGCGGCGGCCTGAGCGGGTCCGGGGGGTCGGTGCCCTTCAAGCTGGAGGAGAACTATGACAACTTCTACACCGTGGTGACCGACCGCCCGCTGGACCGCGAGACCCAGGACGAGTACAACGTGACCATCGTGGCGCGGGACGGGGGCTCGCCTCCACTCAACTCCACCAAGTCATTCGCCGTCAAGATTCTGGACGAGAATGACAATCCCCCTCGGTTCACCAAAGGACTGTACGTGCTGCAGGTGCACGAGAACAACATTCCAGGAGAGTACCTGGGCTCCGTGCTCGCCCAGGATCCCGACCTGGGGCAAAACGGCACCGTGTCCTACTCCATCCTGCCCTCGCACATTGGCGACGTGTCCATCTACACCTATGTGTCCGTGAACCCCACCAATGGGGCCATCTACGCGCTGCGCTCCTTTAACTACGAGCAGACCAAGGCTTTTGAGTTCAAGGTGCTTGCTAAGGACTCGGGTGCGCCCGCGCACCTGGAGAGCAACGCTACCGTGAGGGTGACAGTGCTAGACGTGAATGACAACGCGCCGGTGATCGTGCTGCCCACGCTGCAGAACGACACGGCTGAGCTGCAGGTGCCGCGCAACGCTGGCCTGGGCTACCTGGTGAGCACCGTGCGGGCCCTCGACAGCGACTTCGGCGAGAGTGGGCGCCTCACCTACGAAATCGTAGACGGTAATGACGACCACCTGTTTGAGATCGATCCGTCCAGCGGCGAGATCCGCACACTGCACCCTTTCTGGGAGGACGTGACACCCGTGGTGGAGCTGGTGGTGAAGGTGACTGACCACGGAAAGCCCACCCTGTCCGCAGTGGCCAAACTCATCATCCGCTCGGTGAGCGGCTCCTTGCCCGAGGGAGTTCCCCGGGTGAACGGCGAGCAGCACCACTGGGACATGTCGTTGCCGCTCATCGTGACTCTGAGTACGATCTCCATTATCCTCCTAGCGGCCATGATCACCATCGCGGTCAAGTGCAAGCGCGAGAACAAGGAGATCCGCACCTACAACTGCCGAATCGCAGAATACAGCCACCCGCAGCTGGGTGGAGGCAAGGGCAAGAAGAAGAAGATCAATAAAAATGATATCATGCTGGTGCAGAGCGAGGTGGAAGAGAGGAACGCCATGAACGTCATGAACGTGGTGAGCAGCCCTTCCCTGGCCACCTCCCCCATGTACTTTGACTACCAGACCCGTCTGCCCCTCAGCTCGCCCCGGTCCGAGGTGATGTATCTCAAGCCTGCCTCCAACAACCTGACTGTCCCTCAGGGGCACGCGGGCTGCCACACCAGCTTCACTGGACAAGGGACTAACGCGAGCGAGACCCCTGCCACTCGGATGTCCATAATCCAGGTAGGAGACTTTTAGCATAACTGGTGCTTAACTTTATGGCTGGGTTTGGACCTGTCCTGCAGCCTTAGGGACAGGACAAGCCATCACCCCAGCGGCAAGGAGAGGGGGAAGTTTCCAAATGGAAATGGTTTTGCACTTTTGCCACTGTGTGTATGTACAACAGAGTCTATACAAAAAATCCTCCCGTGTAAATAGCCCAATACCTACAAAATGTAAATTGTCTTACTTTTGTTGCAGTTTTAAAGTTTATTTTTATAGATTTAAAATGTTTGCACTGTTTAGTATTTATTTTAGATTTTACTTTTATTTGTTGGTCTACATTTCTTCCAAAACAAAAAAATTCCCAGAGTAGAAAAAAGTTTTAGTTTTATCTCACTTTAAGTTTTTAATTCCATCAAAAAGTCTGATACCAAAAATGAAAGAAATGTATACCTGAGTGTTAAGAAGGCAACTCACTGAAGTTCAACATAGCAACCAGTCAGAATTCCAGAGCCTGGACTGATTTGAATTAAGTCTTCCTCCCTCAACAACCCAATTTTTTAGTTAAAATGTGTTTTCAAGGACATGAATTCCATTTTTTCTTCATTTGGAACTGAGGCATAATGTAATAGTGGAACTGAGCTATGGAAGTGTGAATCATGCTCTCATTTCTAGTTCTTTCAAAAGTTTGAATAATTGTAGGCTCTGGAGAATGACTACTAACTATGAAAAGTTCATATTTAATTTAACCTGTGGTTTTCCTAATCTGTTTTTTGGGTTTTTTTTTTTTTGAATCATTAAGCAGAGTACACCAGGGGGTCGAAAACTTATTTTGTGCTATTGAAAGAGTAGGCAAGTAGTACTAAAGGCATCTGATGTGTGAAATAATTCTAGGCTGCTTTAGGTTTGTATACTGTATATTTTCAGTATACTTAAGTGTTATACGATATACAGTAGTGAGTGTAATTCAAAGTTGTTCATTTAAAATACTAAACAACTGGCCCATCACGGATGTTGAGTTTAACAACAGCAGATGACTGGCTGTATTGTCTAGTCACTGCTTAATTTCTTTTACTCACCATTGAGTTGTGTTATAGAAAAAACATAATTCTTGCCTATTAATAAGTCTTGCTACAAATTATTCTGGATGAGCAGGACTTGAAATTCAAAATTGAGTTAAACTAAAATTGACATTTTTGGGAGGAAGTATAGTTTGGGGCAAATGAAAATAACCTGCATAATTTTATGCTTTGAAAAGCAAATACCTTTTAATGACACTTGACTCAGTAATATTTTTAATATTAAAATTGAGTATTAAGATTTCACAATCTTATCCTTTCTAAATGATACTGTATAAACGCCAAAACTAAACAAACCATATTTACTTATAATAGAATATCCATAGAAAAGACTCTTGTATTTGAGGATACTGAGTGCTAAAGTATGAAATGTAGTATTAAATTCCACTTTTTAACAGTGTTTTACTGTATATTAATAGTCATGATTTTTTGAGGTCTCTATAAACTGAACAAGAAACTCATCCCTTTAAAAAATTTTCTTCAAATGTCTGCACCAGTATAAAAATGATATTTATGATCATTTATTCAGAGGGAGATATGTTAAAATATATCTGTAGATCTTTGTAGTTATTTAATAAGTGCATAATATGTTACATACTTTTTAAAATTTTTACCACTGACAATTTCAGAGATATTGCAGAGGTGCTAATTTTTACTTCAAGTGCTATGAGTTGACTTATTCTTGAAATCCAATAAAAATGAAGTTGGTGCCTTAAAATTCTCAGCAAGCCTGATTCTTTTAGTCAGATTAGTGAGGAATAATCTTTCATAGAAGTATTCAGAAGGTTTTGATGGGCAGGAATGACTATATTCTATTTACACCAGGCTGTTCTTAAAGCTGGTCACTGTTTGAGGGAGGGATGCATGAGGATGAGGGTGATGATGATTCCTTTCATTAGGAGGAAAATTTAAGCCAAAGCAAACACACACACACACACAGACACACACACACACAGACACGCGCGCGCTTGCACACACCCTCACCCACTCACTCGCTGGGGTGTTGGGAGGTGGGTATGGTAAGAGAGAAAATTTCAAAGGAAAACAAAAGACAAACTGCATTCCATTGCTTTTCCTCTAGAATCATTATCCATGACATTAAAGTCTTAGAAGTTTTAGTTTTCAAATCTTGATTTTTTTTTACCAAAGTGGTTATTCCCTATATTGCTTCTTCCATGGAAATATTCTCAATATAAAATGTTAGAACAGGCCTTTTTTTAAAACTTGGTTTTTACTTTGTAAATTCCTAACATGCTTATTTCATTTTAAATATGTCAATTTTTTTCTTAATGCCTATTAGGGAGAACAGAGTAAATTAACTGCAATGACCTTTCTTTCTCTTTTTTTTTTTAAAGTTAGTGCTGCATACACTTTGTCTTGGAGTGACATACTTAAATTAAAATGTTCAGGTATCCATAATTTTGTTTCAGGTGCATTTATTAGTGTGTGCATTTAACACACCACACTATTAATCTCATGTGCAATTCTCAAGAAAGAATTTTAATCCACAGAATGCTTGTAGACTAGCATCTAATAGGTCCAGTTTATTTTCCAGCATTTTGTGTACTGTTTAGAAGATGCACAGTATATTTCTATTGATGGAATGAAAATAATTTCATAATTGTTTCAAGATTTCCTGGTAAAGTCTGGTGAAGTGAAATTTTGGACTTCAGGATTTAGTATAATTCAAATTATGGCTTGGTTAGTATGAAAGCATTTTGTGTGAGTCACAAGGTCTAAAGATTTGAAGCTTCAAATCTTTAGGTTTGTAGATAAGAGTATGTTTTACTGCATGTGAATGCTGAATAGTCATGTAAGCTGGTATAGCAACTGGTTTGTGAGAAGAGATTTTATCGCAGATTTTATTCAAGTGTCTCAAAGTAAAGTCACCTCTAAGTGATGAAACAATAGACTGGTGATTAAAATATTTTACTAATCATGCCCTAGTTCAACATTGTTAAAACAAAATATTTTATCCATTTTAAAGCTATAAAACTGACTTTGAAAAATAAGAACAGTATTTGTGGTAGGTGCGGCAAATTGATATAAATTCATTTAAACATTTTCATAGGCTTAATTTACATGTGAATTATTTCCTATGTTAATAGGAGAATCTAAAAAATCAAATAGAGATCATTGCTATTTGTCAGAAACAACTGCTAATCTTGGCTTATAAGAATTATTTGTTAAGTTTCAGGGTAACTTCTCAACAGGTGTTTTCAACGAAGCCCTCACTGAGAAGAAGGGAGGAGACTGGGGACTTCTCACTGGTGGGAGAATTTACAGTTTTGTTTGAGCATCTGTGTTTTCAGATTTTTTTGTAGCACTACTACAAGTCATTTTAATGTTCTCTGGAAGAAAATATATTGAGCCAGCAGAATAAAATCTACAAAAATAAGTTCTTTTTAATAATACATTCATATATAGTGTTTTACAGTTCAATTTCAAAAGATTTACTTTAGGGTTGACTTTAGATTCTATCTTCTAGGAAGGGAAAATTCTTTTGATATCTAAGAATGGCCTTTTCAATAAAAAGAAGTTAAACACATGGTAAATATTACTGTAATCCAAACATATAGAAATTATATTGAGGCATATAGGGCTAAAGTGTTTTAGCACAGACAATAAATCCAATGTTTTATAATAAAAAGGTGGAAGAGTATATCTTTACAACCAACATGATTTGTTGTCTGGCTTTATTCTTACTTCTCTAATGCAAGAGCTTATTGACTGTAGATGACTTTTCATGATCTTGAAAACTTTTCTAGTACACTAGTGATTTCAGTAACAAACAGAAAGCACGTGAAACATTTCTTTCTTCATTTATGATTTGAAGATATTTTACCGAAATTTTATTATGAGACAGCATTTTATTATGAGTCGCTGCTTGCATTAGTTTCATAAATTTTTATTTTCCATCTCTGTTTTAGGAGTTTATGGTAGACTGGGTAGGAAGGGAATGTGCCCCTTCAGGAGTGTTTGTCCACTTGTCTGTTTTTAAGATATTTTTTAATACATGGAAGGATCCATTCCTAATTAATATTAATATGAGTACGTAATCACTTTTTCTAGGTTCCCATATATGAATAGTAGTACAAATAAAATGCACATAGCCTTAAGTTAAAAGTAATCAGTCACTTAGGTGTTTGAAGTTTCTATGGAGAAGAGTTTAAAATTCAAATTATTATCATACTTAGTATACTTTACCTTATTCTTAGTTTTTTGTGCACCCATAAAAACCTCAGCTCCAATGTAAATATGTGCACTTCTCCATTTAACAATAAATGAAAAACAGTTTAATTTTTTTTAACTGCGTGAACTACAAGCCAGAGAATCTTATCTTTAATAGTGGTAAATATAAGTATTCAAAAAGCAATAACTTCTTTATCCATTAGCTTTTAATTTTCAATAAAATTTCTAAAATATAAGCTGGAAACATTTTACTATGTTCATATAAATAAATTCATCAGAGTTTTTAAAATGTAGGAATGGGATAATTTTCAACTTTATTTCTGTGAGTGCTTTAAGTTTACTTGAGTTCTATGAGTGAACTCTGTAATTTACTTGAGTTCTAATGTTTCAATAAATATCGTATGTAAGTCTGCCTGGAGGGAGGATATTGAAATTTTATTCTTGGCTTCTTCATGCTATTTAAGGCTATGAGTGATTGTGAAAAATATCAGATAATAGAAAAGTATGTCCTAAAAAGCTTATCACTACTTCTGGAATGTATTTTCAAAAAAAAAAAAATTTACCTGTTCTAAAGCATTGTCTAGTAATTGTGACTATATTGCCTAAGTCACACTCTCAAAATAAAAATGAAAACAAACATTTTCTAGGAATTTTTTTCTGTAAAGTTGATATTATATGTTTTTCATTTTTTTACAGTGCAGAGTTACAGGTTTTTATATGAGGTTAAAATGAATTAATTATTCTTAAAATAATCACAACTATCATTGCTATTAAAAGTTAAGAATATACATATTTTAAGAGTAAGACTAAAACGTCTCCAGATAAATATTTAATTCTATTTAAAAACATATTTATACTTTATAATGTTTCACTACTATTGTCAGATTTCAAATTTTTCACTGCTGGTGCTGCTTATGTAATAAAACTCCGTAGAAATCTATCTATACAAATAATAGATGTAAACTTAAAAATATTTTATGTTTTTTAAGACTAATAAAGGTTTACATGTATTGATTGCAGTGAAGGTCGGCTCTGCCTATATTTATGAAATGTGAACAATAAAACTGCTTGGCAAAATTACAGCATGCGTTTACATGTATATATATATTTATATTTTCAGTATAATGTATGTAAATACTTATTTAAGCACAATTTGGATATGAGACTATTAGCCCATTTTTATACTGTTTTAGTGCAAAGATATTTCTCTTTTTAAGGATGGGCTTTATTTTTCTTCAATATATGTTAAAACTTAATTCCTTTTCCTGGTATTAAGCTTCCAAAATTTTGATTTTCCTTAGAATCAGTAATTCTAGAACAATGAAGGAGCTAAGGAACAGCAAGTCTTCTGTGGGGAACATTGAAGCTTATGTAGATTAAGAGGGAAAAACCTCTGATTCTTTTGGGAGGATGATGGGATGGCTTTAGCCATTGTGAGAATATACTGTAAGCCTGATGATGAAATACTAGGAGGAAGATGAAGCCACTAGCACTGGGCTCATGCCAGTTAGGAAGTAAAACAACTCCCTAAAGCTGAGAAGTCTTGCAATATACTCAATAGTGGGTAAATTCTTACAAATGCACCCACTAATTATGATATTAGTCATTGCTCCAGAATGTATTCCCTTTAGTGATACTTCTGTTTAATAAATCCCACAGGGCATTATCTAAAAGTCATATTTTAGTAAAGCCATTAGGGAAGATTTTTTTGTATTGAATTCCTTCAACCCAATGATTGTATGTTTGTTTGAGATTAGTGTAAAGTTCATTTTACCTATCAATTTGAAGATAGTGTGACTTGTGCCACCCACCCACAAAACTCTTTTAAAGTTCATCAGACCTACACTAATCTATTGTCAACCTTTTTTAGAAAAGGAGACATTGACAAGCATTTCCTTCAATGGCACACAGTATTTTACAGTTAGTCATAGCTTTCACCACTAGCTTTGAAATAAATTATCTATAATAAAGAAGTCCTTAATGACATCAACATTCCCTGCTGTGACTAAGCAGAAGCATACTCCTGCTTCTTTGCTACTGCAGAAGCATAAGCTCAATATTTTGAAGGTAAAGGGGGCGGAGGGTGAATACATAACAAAATGCAGATACATAAGTGTCACTGTGTGGGTGGCATCTTTCTCTTGTATACACCGAGTTCTTCCAGTGATAGACTGTAAAATTGGTTTCAGATAGTGTTTGAGAGAGCCTATTGATATACATGTGACACACTCCTATTTGTCTGTTCTAGTCCTAGTGACATTCTGATTACTGGTATTTGTAGGCCTTGCCCTGGATCTGTTCCAGGCAGTTTATTGTAGTGAAATGGCTCTTACAGTTCATTGAGCATCTAGCATAACTGTGCCGAATATGATTGGCGCGTTTGCATATATTTATTCAAAAAATAAGGCAGTTAAACAGCATAATTATGGGAAAATGAATCATAACAATAAAAGATCATTTAAGTTAACAAGCTTTGTGATCAAAGGATAAATACAGGTTGGATAAATGAGACTTCAGATGTAACTAATCTACATAAAAAGATTTTGGTCTGATTAGAGGAATAGAATATATTAAAATAATTTACTCATATTAAAAATGCATTTTATTTCAGTCATTTTGAAATATTTAAAGAGCTTTGGTATTTTCTTTCTGTTCAGTATTTTTGTTGGGTGGAAAATGGGCAAGGTAAAGGTAAATATTACCTTCTAAGCTTCTGTTTAGTTCTGGAATACATCCTGTCTGAATAATATTTATTCTTTTTAAAATTTGTAATGTTTCTGATTTATTTTTAATTAAAAATATATTAAAGGGACAATTTAAAAGATGATTTCTTGTTTTCTCTCTTTCTCAGCTAAAAGCAGTCTTTGTGGAATTTGAAAGCAAGAGTTTTATAAGTATTACAAGTTTTCAAAGCCTTACATTCATAATGTTTTATAGATATGTTGTGGTTAAAAACACACTGAGTACATTCCCATAACTTACATTAAAACATAATAATTTTATATTCAGAAAGGTTCTAGTACTATTTTGATAGCGTATTTGATTCATAGTGTGATTAAATAATTTATTTTAAAAACCTATGGTCCTTCAGATGTATATTTTCTTCAGCTTCTTTAGGTGGTAATTTTTAAAATGTAATTTAAACGTAAGCCATCAATTGGTTTGCTTACTTGCAGTATTTCAACCTGAATCCTTAAAATCATTTCTAAGTAATGACTGGATTCTTCTTTTACCTAGATCTTTCATGTTGTCCAATTCCAGAAAAGCTCAAATTGAAATATACACATATTTCCTAAATTCCAATAGCTTTTAGGGAATGGAGATGGAATAGATATCTTATTTTAGGAAGAAATGGTCATGA
The DNA here is from genome assembly GCF_014898055.3 of Talpa occidentalis. Lineage (NCBI taxonomy): Eukaryota > Metazoa > Chordata > Mammalia > Eulipotyphla > Talpidae > Talpa > Talpa occidentalis. Next base: position 35,754,879 of record NW_023604861.1, on the reverse strand, counting down.
GAGTCAAAATATCTTTTTTGTTTTAATTATCCAGTTTTAGGCCATCAATTTATTTGATTACATTTTTTTGTATGCAATACTAAAATTAGCATCAGTTTTGAAATTTAAAACCATATATATATATATATTGTTCACCTTTATGCTATTGTGTTCCTTTATGTTCAGAGGCCTCAATATAAGTACCACTGGTAATAGTGGTTCATTTTGCTTTTTACATTTTAGCAGATTATAGATTATTTTATGAGTAGATATTGATAGATTTTTCTATTGTTTCACAACACCAGAGCAATTGCATAAGCGGGACTGATACAAAAGCAAATTCACCTGTGATCACCAGAAGTGTTATCTAACCACATGTAAAGTAGCCTATCTGTGCTTTTAACTGATGCATCCATTGCACTAGGTGAGATAGCATAAGAAATTAGAATATTTGAAAAGCAGTATGCTTAAAATTTGAGCAAAATTTACTAAGAAAAAATATTATTTAGTAACTTGGAAAACAAAGAAATTAACTTCAAGAAAGGATATTTTCTAGTTCAAACTTGATACTTGATGTATCTTTACCTAAATATTAATCACAAAAACTTTCTGAACAAACTTAAAATCATTTGCTTTCATTTCCATTCTGTCAGCAAAAAAAAAAAAATCTGAAAATCAGCTAAATATTGGTGAATTCTATCATTCTGTCTTCCTGAGGCACATAATTCTTACTTCTATTTTGTGCCAATGGTTTTAAAATTGATTATCCCAATCTACTTATCATATGAAGAATGTGGATAAGAGAAGTTATATTATGCAAAATAAAGGAGAAATCAGCCATCTATATTTTGCTATCATTGTCATTATGATAGAATTCAAAATTGCATACAAATTTGCTTTCATGTGTTTCAAGGCAAGATATTTGATTGCTTTATCTTTATTATTATTTTAAGTTTTACATTTTCTCATGCTACATCAATTAATCATTTTTTTCATCTTAAAGCAGTGCCTGATCTGTTATTTATCTTGGTTGATTAAATTAGAAATTCCTGATTATGAAAGATTATTTGGTGATATGCATTGATTTCTGCTTGGCATGGTATGCATGATATACATTTGTAATTTTAGAAAACAATGAAAATGCGTTGTTGCTAGTGCAAGAACGTAAGTGTAGAGTAAGATACAAGGTAGTTAAGACTATATATATTTGCATATATGAATAATTGCACATATTTTAATACAAAACATAGATTGTGAAGAAGTCGATAACCTTGCACTATTAGTGTTGGCACGTACATGGATTGTAATTATTAGCTAAATTTCCAGATCCTGACCTTCTGAGTAAGCTGTTATTTATCCCTAGATGATAATAAGGCAGAAATAAGAACTATCCTATTAAACAAATCCCACTCACAGCAATTTGTAAGGGTTGTTGGCAAAAATCTATTCTGTAGCGTGGTTCTAATGTCAGGTGTGCCGGTGCAACAAATGAAAAAACACCCCTAAGTGCAAGAAAAGCTAAGAGACAAGGAATACATTTAAAGATACCTTTTTTTTCCTTCTAATTTTGAGCAGTAGACTTTATAAGACTTTTTATAATCAAGACAATTACATAGTAATTTGGGTTAGAATGCATGCCCAGTTCCCCATCTCAAAACCCAATTTGTTACCACCTGTGGCTATTTCTATTAAAAAAAAAAAAAGAAACATAATTACTATGAATCTCAGCAGTCTTAGAGTAAATTTTTGCAATTACAATACCTCCCTTGGGCAGATGTGTGAAAATGGCAGATTAATTCCTGCCAGGATCTTTCTGTTCCTGGTGCATTTTTAGGTTTGGTGTCGCCTTCTTATTAGAGTAGTCCTGTTTGCTCTGGTTAAATGTTATGTCAGTGTTTCCAGAGTAAATGTCTAGAAATGAAAATTCACGCATCAGCCATTAAATTTTGCTTTAAGCAAAAAGTTGACATGTAATGTCTCGGCAAAGGAATTGATGATATTTTCCATCACACTCTTCTGTTGTCTGGTTAAGTTTGAAGTAAATGGTAGTAAGACCATTTAGCAATGTTGATAAAGCAGGACTTAGACTAGCAGGTAAAATGGAAAGTGTAGTCTTTTTAGCTGTAGAATAACATCTAATCATCAAAAGTCAATGGAAGTATTTTTATTCTACATTTGATTCTAAAGTCACTGAATACATAAGTAATTTGATAAAGCCATAATAAAATAGAGACTAGATGACTAAGGAACAATTTAACATCCTAACAATTTCCGTTCATTCCTTTTCCTGGTTGTGGTATGTAAACTCTATTCATAATTAAAAAAAAAAAAAGCTAGCTGGATCTGTGGTTTAACTCTTAATTCATGGAGTTAATTTGTCACAACTTTATCTAGCAGAATATTGGAGGAGAGGGATCATATTCTTGCTTATCACCATAGTTCAGAGAACCCAGCAAGGTTTCCAGCACATAGTGGACACTTTAGAAATATGAATTATTGGTTTCTTATGATCACTGGTCAGATGTGAAATGCAGCTTGGATTCAAACATGGAAATTATTAAAGTCAAAGACTAAGATTTTATTTATGTAAACATGCTGAAATAATGATCTGCTGCTAATAGTTACTTGAAGGTGGCATATTTTGGTATTTTTTATTTATAGGTATTGTCTTAACTATAATGACAATTGTATTAACAATATTACAAGTTCATGGAAAAAATCAGTTGATCAATGTTTATAATTGTGAGCATAAAGTGTTTACATCAGTTGCCTATAAATGTACATATACATCCACACATACAGACACATACAATATATCAAGAGAAACTAATGTTGGTAAGAGTATTTCTTTTTTGCCCTTTTCCATAGTATACTCTATAAAGTATCGAAACTGTACATTTCAGATATTATATCTATTTATTGCAGTGTTTAAGATCACCAGGCTGTAGTAAATTAAGAAGCGAAGTTGATTTTTTTTCTATATTTTAATTAATTTGAAGATCCTTATGCTTAAGGAAATATTTATACAGGGTAAATACTTATTTTCCAAAACTTTAATGAAATTATAGATAAAACATAAATAGTAATTATGGGAATGCATCTATTTTATGATTTAATCACTTTGTTGCCGACCATTTGCCATCTGATGATGAGAAAAGAAAATCATTGTGGGCAATTGTAAAATGTCTATAAATAATTACCACTTAAAAATTCCTCTCAAAATTTCGGAATCTATCTTGTGTAGGTGATATGAAATTATCATGCACATATTGAGGAAACATAAGGTAAGCATTTGTGTAAACACTATGTTGCCCATTTTAATATTGTTATTTAAAATTCATCCACAGTCTGCAGAGTTGTTCAAACCATATCCATTAATTTCATTAGTAGATAATGAAATAATTTAAAAAGCTATTAATTGAAATAATTTACTACTTTTAAGCTATTAGAGGATTTAATTACTATTTATCTGAATTTTAAATTCTAATTGCAAAATCCATATCAACCAACAAGGAGGTCTGATAGAATGGAGACTTCAAACAGAATGAGTTTCCTAACCCTATTAAAAAAACTAATTGTTACCGTTTGGCAGAGAGCTGGGATACAATATGAAAAAAAAAAAAAAAGAAACGGGGAAAAAAAGTATAAAATTTAGGACTCACTCCAATTAATACTCATTCCAATTAACACAAGAGATACTTTCTGAAAGACTAAACTCAGTGTAAATATTATAAAAGATTAGCTAGAAATAGCAAGTTCTAAATGGGGACACATCCACAATTATCTAAACTTTATAGTTAAAGTTCACTTGTAAATTCACCCTAGAATATTTAGCATTTTGGAAAAGAAGGCACATATTGATCTGCTGTTCTCTGCAGATAGACTGCCAGGCTAGGTCTGGATTGGAGATAGGTTGGATTAATTATTATTGTGTTTGACATTGTGAGAATGCATTTGATTTAAAAGACAAGAAACTTTTATTTATTAAAGTAGAATGTTTCTTGATTTTCCTTTCATTTAGACCTGAGTATATATTTTAAGAGGTAAAATGTTGATTTTTCTTTTATACAAAACAATAAAATAAGCATCTCCACATGATTCTTTTTGTTCTTCAGGCAACATTGTGTTCTGTTGAGATACAATGAGATAAATCCTCCATCTGTCACTTCTGAAAACAAAATGTTTAATTTTTTTTTAAATATGGGAAAAACATTCTCTATATGTTTATACCTATCCAGGTCAAAAAATTGACTAATGTATCAGCTTACAACTTAAAAAAAGCAAATATATATTGAAACTTAGTCAACAAATTCTTTAAAATTATTTCAGTTAGAAATTTCCCATGGAAACTCAGTGAACTTAAGCTTGATATTTATGTTAAATACTTATTTAGCTAGAGATATCAGATCTCCAAGGATATATCTGTTATTTAATGATATTATAGGTTGGTTATTGTTTGATAGGAAGTGTGAGATGCTAATGGAAAAGTACTAGGTGTGGGAGAAAGGTAAGGAGCTGTGATTCCATGTCCCCAGGTAATATGATATAAATAATTGGAAAATGGATATATCATTTCAGTTGGTTAATTGTAATAAACCTATTATCTTGTTAGAGCATTAAGGTAGAATCAACATGTTGGGAAACAGATAAAAGGTGCATGAGAGCATTTAAAATTCAATCATTAGGTTTCATTGCATCCATCTGCTCCCAGGAAATATAATTGGAAATATGATTCATTGACCTTTAGCTGCCATTTTGGACCACCATTTCTAAATCTGTTTTCAACTGTATATTTGAAGTTAATTTGATAAGAGCCATATTCAACACATTTTTAACCCAATTACCTTTGTGAAGAAAATTTGGAAAAAAAAAAAATTAGGCTTAATGGGCTGTTGTATATTTGACAAAGAGTCAGCACAGTTATTTAATCCTGATCTGGTTAAAGCAACTAATGTTCAACTTCATTAAGGTTCGATTAACTAGAGGGACTGTTGAACTTTTTAGTGTTATTTTATGCATGAACTCATGCTTTTTATTAATTATTCACTGGGTCCATATTACACTACATTTATACTTACAACATTCAATTACACTAAAATTACATACCATGAATAACAAAAAAAATCAGTATTTTGTGTTTCACGTGGTTATCTTGAATTTCAAAATTTATGGCACCTCCTGAAACCCTTTTATCAAGATACCAAGGAGCCTTCCTTAAATATTTCTTATGTCTTCACACTGAACGGTGATAGATTGAAAATACATATTAACCTAAGTATGTGATATAAGTTGATTGTGATTTATTTTCAGTATATGTGTAATGCTCTGCTCTCTGAAGTTCAGGTAATTTGGAACAGTGTCATGATTAGACATGTATTTCTTCAGTCTATGAGATGAAATTTCTAAAATACGTATATAGTGACACGCCAGATGTATATAGTTTAACCTTATAATCCCATTTCACAGAGTTTCCAAATACTTGGAAACTTGCTAAGTATGAGCCTGATTACTTTGGCAGCATATTGCCATTAATAGAATTTAGATCTTCCTTATTTACAAGCCAGTACTCTCAATATAATCTAATTTATTAAATCAATAGAGAAACCGAAAAAGTAGAATCCACCTAAGGATAAATTGACGGGGAAGTTTTTTTCCTACAGTTTTTAATTTTTTAAACTGATTTCATAACATTGCACATACATAAAATAAGTAAATGATCTATTAATAAATATTTTGGATACCATGCCACTTCCATTGTGGTGTGAAGAACTTTCTGCTCAGAATCTTGTACTCTCTCCTAACCTTGATCAGCCACATAATACCATGTATCTGCCCTTTATAAATATTCCTTTCAGCATCATCCCAGTTGCAAGGTTTACTGTCTTTGGCATTTGAAATTATTTTAAATACACTTTTTTTTTAATGAATAGCAGCAATGCAGAGTAATGTGTCATGATTTTCATTATCCTTATTTATTGGTTCTACAAGCATTGATGGAGAGCTTATTGTTATGCTTTCAGCTTGAGCTATTTATGTTGTCTCCTACTTGTTGTACAATTTTATATTTGTGATGTTTTCTCTTCTTAAAAAAGGTGTCAGGATCTTTAAATCAAATTAGACTAAGGGAAGGGTTTTATACTTTGTCTTTTTTATATTAAATAAATAGCTTTTATAAGCTACCTGATTCTGCTTGAATAAACTCATGCTCTTTCAGAAAGAGGAAAAACTTATTTTTCAAATTATGTATGAAAACTTGGTTCCCTATATTGAAAAGAAGGAAGGATAAAGCAGGCTATCAGTGAATACTTCCACTTTTTCATTTCTCTTTGAGAAGGAGTATTTATTTTGTGTTTTCTAGGACAGCAATAAGACACAGCATTTAAAAAAAACAACAGAGAATGAAGTAATCTATAAAAAAGTATTTTTAAAGAAAACAAAAATGTAAATATATGAGAATTTTAGATCCTTGATTTTTTGTTCCATGACAGTTACTGCAAAGCTGATGCTACTCCACTGAGACTGTGGGTCTAAACCTGTGTGGCTGAGATTCAGGTACTGCTAGTCAAGTGCCTCTTGGATTTCTTCTGCTCTGTCATTGAACTGGGGATTTGTTGTCAGCCTCCAGGGATGTTTGGCTATGTTTGACTGCAGGGCCAGTTACTCTTTTCCTGTTTGATTTTTAGCAAGTCAATAGCTTCCCAAGAAGAAGAGACAAGAAAAACAACAATTATTACAAAACCCTAATATGCAAAACGCAAGCTTTTGCATTAAAACAATTTCAGAGTCTTTTTTCCAGTATACCTTTGAATTTCTTTATCTTTTTTTTCAAAAGTACCTAATTATCAGAAGAATTGTTACCAATTGCAACTACTCAAAATATATCTTAAAAAGCTCCCAGTGTATGGAACAGAATTCATCACATACTTGTGATATGAGTAAAGTGAATTTAAAAAGTAATTGCTTTTAAAATTTAGTTCTCAGAGGTATCTATTGCTAACCATTTGTTGTTCAGATATACACAATCTTTTCTTTAATTATGAAAGACAAAAGACTCAGACCTGAACTGATTTAAGACTGTATTTAAACCTTTATTTACTCCACTTTGTGTTAATATTAACAATTTTAATTGAAGAAAGATTAATAAGTTTAATTTTGAGATATCATTCATGAGTCCCTACTGGAATAGGTAATACATGACATACACACTAAAATATCATTATAAAATATGAAAGAGTTAGGAAGTACAGAATATGTCTGGTGCAAGGATTTTGAATAAAAGACTGTGAGCCTGGATATCTTCTGGCCTCTTTATGTGCTCATGTATGCATAGATACAAGCACAGAGTTAGATTTTTTTTTACAAAAAGTGATGTATATCAAACATATTAGGCTGTTTTTTCCATTAAAATGATATAAATATATCAAGACATTTCTGAATGTCAGTGATATAATTTCATATTTATTTTAACAATAGTGAAATTCTGGTTCAATTAGTGGATATATTATCAATTATATAATCATATATTCCTGAATGATAGATTCTTTACACTGAGATTCTGATTGTGGTATTTGATTTAAAAAAAAGTAGCTTTCAGTTCAGAGGGCGTTGCGTAGCTGTTGTAATCTTTTCTTAACCATGTATAATAATATTTCCTGCTAAAAAATAAGGATGGAATTTAATAATGCATATAAATAATATATTCAATATTAAATGCTGACTAATTCCTAACATACATCATTAATGTTGCTGTTAACTAAAACATGACATCAACATTCTGGAGAGATTAAATTTTCAGGTCCTATGTAGACATTCTCTTTAACAACATTATTGATATAAATGTTAGCAATTGTATAACAAGGTAGTTTTATGCCAGTGTAGTTATAATTATAAAAAGTAATTTTGCTGGAATGCTAATTTATTTTACCGTACATGTCCATTTTTACTTCTCTAAGCCAGGATTCGTCACTTCTGTTTTAATGTTCAAATAGACATTTCTAAAAATTACCAGATTTCGATAGACCAGCTTGTAAAAATTAATTTCTAGATATCTTAAACTTCTTAAACTACCAAACTATACTCTCAAGTGGCAATACCTTACTAAGTCTTTTTAAAAACTGTTCTTGTTACACAGGGAGACATCATAGGGAAAAAATTCACACTTTGTACAAACTAAAGAATTACAAAAGACTTCTTGAACGACAATGAATACCAGAAAATTAGAGACACGTGAATGAATCAGATTTTATTTACACTTCTTTTCATGTTAGAAAAAAATTGAAGCACAGAAATGTTACCTAAGATACACAACTAACTGGGAACAGAATTATGTCATATGACCCAGAGCTTAGTGGTTTTGCTCCTATACCAGGTGGGATATCATGTTTGACATGTCTTTCTAGTGAAGTTTTTATAGAATACTAAACCCTCTTATCACATACACATGTTATTAAATTTTGTTTTTTCTCCTGCTATTATGGCTATTATTAATCTGTTTGTCCATACAACCTCAGGACAACCAAGATGGGGTAAGGGGGTTTTCCCCATGCATCCCAACAGATCTGACTTTGAATCCTTTAATATAATCCAAATTGTCCAGTAGAGGCATTGCTTTTTGTGTGTGTTTAATCAAATTCATAGTTGAATAGTTACAGGAACAAAGTTATTCAAGGGGGTGTAACTTCATATTAGAACTCTGTAGGGTGCATTGATTAACAAGCTTTATTAGAATGAAAATAATAAATCTGTAAAAGAGATCAGACAATGATAAATAAGATAAAATAGAAATTAAAATATAATATACACAATAGCAATATGAATCACATGATGCTTGCAGGTTTTTTATTTGAAACAATGCAAAATTTTGAGTGAAAAGAATCTTGTTCATATTACTTACTCATACTGGGAATTCCTCCTTGTCTTTCATGAATTCCACTGACCTCAGTTTTTCTAGCCATAAAATAGAGATAATTATAATGGTCCTAAGATGAGATTGAAAGGAAATGATAGATTTGGAAAGATTGAATTACAGTGAGGAAATCACCCTGTGAAATATGTAGTTAGTACAGGAGACAAAGGACCAAGAAATGAAAAGTTCTTTTTTCTGGAAAGAATAGGTTACTTACTCTTATTCTAATTACACTCCAGGGGAACATGTAATACACTTCAGCAAACTTCATGGGTCTAAATACACTTCATTTTCAGGTGTTCCCATGATGGTATTGTCTCTACAGCTTTAAGTAGTTTGGAATTGAATATAAACACGATACGAATCACCTAACAATGAAATATACTTAAAAAAATACGAAGTTTTTCAACATTTTCCAAATGTATATCTTGTGAGGGAAGTCTGTGTCCTAGACAGAGTTATAACTATAAATATTAGTGAACAACTGTAAAATAACTAAGACCCAATAATGCATAATGCATATATGAAAATGCCCCCATATTTTACTTATGGAAATGAATACAATGAAAGTGATTATATGGTTAAGAACTGGCACTTACTTAGTCTTTTTAAGCTTTTTAGTCTAAAAAGTCTGCAACTTTTTCAACTAAGGGCCTGATAATAAATTTTTCAGGATTTGTGGGTCATATGCTCTATGTCACAAATACCCAAATCTGTCAATGGAACATAAAAGCAACCATAGACAATAGAAATGAAACAAGATATATTCCAATAAAACAAATAGTGGACCAGGGGTCACTGACTGGTGTTGTAAGGCATTAACAACTGTTTAATAATATTTCTTAATTTTTTTTCCATTTCTGAGTTTGTTAAAAAAAAAAAACAAAACCCTGCTCAATGTAGATTATAGACAGTTTCAAATAAAATTAAAATGGGGCCTCCCCTGGTGGTGCAGGCAGTTGAGCACAGTGGGTGAAGCTGTCCACAGCCTCTGCAGCGTGGGTTCGATCCCGGCCGGCTGGCAAGATACACACATGGCACCGCAGACCTCTCCTGACTTGCCCGCTGCTCCCCTCGGTAGTGTTTTTCAGTTGGTCTGCCTTTTCTGTTCCCTGCTTTGTCTCTGGTGAATCCTCTCACCCTGCTGGCCATCTGGCCTGTACCCTGGTTCTTCTATGCATGAATAAATAAATCTTTAATAAAATTAAATTGATTGCTAATTTAAAACTAAATTTGGGGGTGGGGGTGGAGAAAGGAGAGCTTGGGGTCAAAAAAAAGGGGTTTGTAATTGTAAGGGGAATATAAAAATAAAATGTAAATAATAAAAAAAATAAACTACAGAAAAAAAAAACTAAATTTGGAAGAATGTAGGCCTATCGTCTGCCTCATGAAATGACTGCTTAGGTAAGATTGCTCCTTTCAGTAGAGAAGGACAATTCTTGGATTAACGTGTTCAAGCAAAGAAAGAGCTGGGGATGCTTGAATTAGGTACTAAGTGACAGTCTAATAAAAGGTAGAGATATTTTATTTCATTTTGTGTTAATGTTTGATTTAAAATGTCACTGTTAGTAAAGGTATGCATGTCAACCTAAAACAGACATTCCAGTAATCTAATACTCATATATTTGATTAATAATTTTTCCTCAAATTGAGGAATGCTTTTCTTTTGTAATAAACATTTCTGAGCAAAAGTCTTCCAAATTCTTTGTATATTATCTAAGGAATTTTCATAATAGTGTTCTGAAATTGCTCTTTTGTTTTCAAATGAGAAATTCACATCCAATGGGTAAAGGTTTTTGAAAGTTAAATTTTTATGCAGTGTTTGCATTTTTGGGGAACTATTTAGCAAGCATGTTTAAAACCATGAAAAAGATTGGGAATACCCAAACTCCCCCAGAGCATGCACTTTTTATTATCAAATATGTTGTTTAATTAGCTGGCTGACTGAATTGTTGTTTATAATGATAGAGTTAAAAATTCTCTATGCCTCTCAAGAAGAGTTTTGTAAGGAAGGAACTAGAAAGGTGTATTTTTCAATTTCACCTTGAATTCCTTCTATTGTTTTTCCCCTCTTGTTAGAAAATGGAATACATCTATTCATGTGATGATGTTAAAGAATAATGCAGAATCAAGCAGAAAACTAATCTTGCTGAATTTTTTTCATTTGCAATTTTAACCCAGTACTTAAATAATTATAATTGACATTATCTTTCAACTGACAACTTAATATTTTGAGAAGCAGACCAGTGAATTTTACTTAATAAGAAATCATAGCATTCATTAATTTTAAATTTCAGTATATTGTAAAAAAATATAAACTGATGAAGTGGATAGCAGACATACAACTTGATTTATTTTTTAAATTAATTATTTGCTTGTTTGGCGATTTAACATCAGGATTGATTAATATAATATCTTAAATGTCTTCTACACTGAAAAGGTAAGTGTTCAGAAATGTCTATTGAACACTTTATATGACTGTAATGATGGTAAGTAATCATGTAGTTAAGACTATAGCATGTATTAGAATATTTGACAATAAATGACTATTATTACCTTTCTATATTATTAGCCAAGAAAAAAATCTAGTTATTGGAGTTACATAAAATGGCAGCATATTAAAATAATTTAACATGAAAGTATAGAAAGGTAAAATGCCAACTCTTAAAAAGCTGTCTTGTTACTTGGGGTAATAGTAGTAGCACTGTTTCGCTTAGTAGATAACAATAATTTAAAAAGCATTTCAAGGAAAGTTACATTAATTTTCATTAACTTATTTGTGAAAATACTGGAATGGATCATTATTTTTACTCTGTTTCTCAGAGAGGCATTATAGCAACTGACTGGTCTGCCTGTATCTGGCAAGTGCTATTGTTCTGCAATAATTTGGGTATATAATTGGCAACTCTATGAAAGTCAGTTAACTGCAGTTTCTGTTTAAAAAAATGTAACAGTAGCACTATTGTGTTTCCTAGAGCAACTGAGAAGAATCAATAATAAATATCAACAATGCTCTTTTATAGATCCTAATAAAAGACAGAATACTCCAAATCTTCTAGCACCATGTATGCTGAGACTTAACATAGTATGGCTTCAAATCATGAATGAGCTAGGCTAAATGAGTTAGGCTAAAAAAACCAGATTGAATCTAAATAATTTAATTTGTAAAAAATTTTCTTTTGTTTGTTCCCAGATTCCTTAAAGTTAATAAAAATGAGATTTTAAGGACATATGTCTTGCCAGACATTCAGCATTCATAGTATTAATAAGTAAAATAACATCAAAAATTGTCTCCATTTTCCCTCCATCTTTTTCTTCATATGTGGAGGGCTAGAAGTTCAGACTTATAAATAAATTTCATTGGGTACAGACATAGCTTTGACTTTTTAGTTTTAGGGATTGAACTGCAGATAAATAGTCCCTCCAGTGGGAAAATTTTTTCAACATTCTTAATGGAAATAAATGGTAAAAAAGTATGACAGGAATGCAAAGAGAGTCTCCTAAGACTGAGAGCAAAAAACAGAAAAGAACCTCAAACTTCAAATCCTGTAGTGGGAACTGTGAAGGGGAGGAAGAGATAGGCAGCTGGTGTGTGAGTATAGGTGGTTTGGTGGAAGGTGAGTGGAACATATACACATGTGGAAAAAAAATAAAAATGTCAGGGCCTCCCTGGTGGCACAGCGGGTTGGGCGCAGCGCTGTGAAGCTCTCTGTGGCCTCTAGTGCAAGTTCGATCCCTGGCAGGCCAGGGAGATTCCCACATGGCACAGCAAACCTCTCCTGTCTAGCCTGTGGCTCCCCTCAGCAGTGTTTTCAGTCAATCTGCCAGTTCTGCTCCCCACTGTGTCTCTGTTGAATCCTCTCACCCTCCTGCACCTCTGGCCGGTACCCCAGTTCTTGTATGCATAAATAAATAAATCTTAAAAAAATAAAAATGTCATAAAAATTCAGTTGTTGTAAACATTCAACCCTCTCCCCCTTCAAAAAGAAATCCTTAGCCACTACCACCACTGGAAAAAGGAGGGAAGGCTGGTTATTTTATAGGTCAGATAGAAAGGCTGCCCTCTGGAAAAAAATGGATTATTTGGGGGATTTTGAGGTTAGCAAGTCTGAATTAAGTTTGGATTTTTTTTCCTAAGACTTCACCTCATGGCATCCTGCTATGGATGTCATTGCAATCAAGAGAGGACATCTAGCATTAAGTACCATCTCAGCGGCCTCTTTAACAAATGTACCTAAGAGAATGCATACCATTCTCTCTTTTGTGTACCTTCATAGATATAAATAACATTCATCTTACCTTTGGATGATCTCAGTTTTCTACTTGTTAAGGATGATTTTCTTCAAGATTTGTAAATTACATAATTAAAAATTGACACATATTATTAATATTATGAATGTCATTGATAGTTAACATTTGCAAGAAGACTTAATATACAGTCAGATCACTTTAAAAAGTCATCCAAGTCATTCTAATTGAGCAACAAACAGACTCGAAATTCTTGCTCATAGGATATGGTTGTTCTCATCCTCCCATTTTTAATTTAAAATAATGCTAGTTTTTGCTAAATGTGGTAAGGATTTCTCCTGTTTTTATTATGCCTTTAGTAACAAAACACAAATGTCGACCACATTCTACTTATATAAAATGTATTATTTTGAAAATCGCTGATAAATATAGTTATTGCCATGCTTCATGCACTTTAAAAATTCCAAAGCCATAGGTGCTGTCAGATAACTTTATAAGTGGTGGCTTAAAATGCTGTTGCCTACTTCAGCTATGTAGAAAGAACCACACCATATATTCTGTTGAAGGCAGAGCTATCAGAAGCAATGTCGGTATGAAAAGGCTTAAAGTGAATTATTCACCTCTTAACACTCCCTGGTGTTCAGTCTGCTGCAAAGAGAATGCTTGTTATCAATGTGAAAAGCAGTGCCTTTGAATTAAGGGAAAAGTTCAACTTGTTTTGTTTTCAACCCAATGGCATCAATATATGCAATCAAACTTGTGTCCCTGGTTTCAAGAAATTCTCAGAATTCCACTTCCCTGTGCCTTCTGTACTAGGGAAACACTGATCTTCTAAGGATAACTGAAGCTGTAATGATATGATTTAACACACACCATGACTACACATCCAATGCTAAATTGGCTGAAATATATAAGTTGCTTTCTTACTGATGATTTCAAAGGCAAAGATATACTTCATTTGGTATTTTATAATTCCTTTTCTAAAACAATACATCTTGAATGAAAACTTTCTTCATATTTATTTTGCAACTATGCAGAGATCCTTTTTGTATTTCACATACCTGTCTTTAATATCTGGTTTATTAAAAATATATAAAGAAAATGTTAACACAAATATATAAAGCTTATACAGATAAATACAAAAATAAATTTAGTAGTATTATAATTGTTGAGGCCAATGCTTCTAGAATCTGGTACAATATGTTGCATCTTTTCTTTTTTAGTGTCTAATCTGCTATCAGTACTATCCAGTGTGTTTTTAATTTCTAATATCATAGTATTCATTTTTAGAAGTTCCATTTAATTAGTTTTTATTTATTTAATCTTAATTGTATTATTTTTCATTGAAGCAACATTGGTTTACCATACTTACAAGATTTAAAAGTGTGGTTCACACATCTTCATGTTACCATCCCATACCCCAAGCCCATGTAATTTTCCACCAGAGTCCATTAGGGCCCCTCTCCTATAAGGTCCATTCCTTTTTTTGTTTCTTTTTTGTTTCTTTTTTGTTTCTCATCTCTCATTCTCCCTCTCTGATAGCCTCACTCTGACAGCCAGATTTCTGGGGTTTGTTTTGCTTTAGTTTTGTCTTTTCATTTGTTTTGTTTCTTTGTATTCCACAAAAGAGTTGAAATCGTCTGGTATTTGTTTTCCTCCTTCTGACATATTTTACTGAGCACAGTCTCCTCCTGTTCCAGCCAGGTTTTTGCAAATGGCAAGATTACATCTTTTTTTTTTAACATATCTATAACCAAGTAGTGTTCCACTATGTAAATAACATATCTTAATCTACTCATTTGTCATTGTATTCTGACCTTCAGGAATAAGATTAAGATGGGACAAGGGAGGTACTTAGAGTTCAAAAGTTAGGTACTTACTCTCAGGGTCATGCTTTTACATTTCTGACCATATTGTTAATAAGTCTAATCAATTTTTAAGGTCCTTATCGGTTAATTCCATCATGTCTTTCATGCCTGAGTCTCTTTTATTGATTGATTTTCTTCTAGGTATGGGTTGTACTTTCCTGGTTTATTGCATGCCTTGTAATTTCTGATTGGATTTCAGATATTGTGGATTTTACACTGCTGAATACTGGACTTTTTTTTTTTATTGCTTATGGTCTGAACTAAATGTGTGTGCTTGTGGAACGTATTTTCCCACTGGACTGCTGTCCCTAAGGTCTCCTATTTGGTAAAGAAACAGGCATAGAAAAGCAAAGGATATCAACAATGCTCGCAGTTTATAAATCAGTGTCTCTTATATATCCATACTAAAAATTCTGTAAATGTCACAGTTGTCTAGTCTGTCAACATTGTTCTTTCCATAGGGAATTTCCTGACTATCTTATGACTCTTTTCTGGGAAATATAAATAATATTGACGAATTAGCTCCAAGGTATTGTTTATGTATTTAATTATCAGACAGTGATTATACTAATCACAGATTGAATTATAGCTTAACTAGTATCTGTCATGCTGAAAACTAACCATATAATCTAGTTTCCTAAAGCTTACATTATTCTTCTCTTTTTCTTTTGCAGGGATACATTTGGAGGATAGTTCTGATATTATTTCTTAGAAATTCATTTGAAATGAGACTCAGAATGATGAGGTCTTTATTTTTCTCATCCCACAGTTGTTTTATTTTCTAGAATCAAAGTATTGCCAGATTTTCAACCAGTTGTTATTTCAAGGTCATTATAGTGCTGCATCTAGGATTTTATACAAATTGAAACAGTTACAATAGGAATTGTATTATATGTTCAAGAAATCTTCATATACTATCTCATATAAAATACATTTTAGAAAGTATTATACTAATTTGACTACCAAACTTATACATTTATTTTGATAATATTTTTCAAGCACTTTGATTCATTTTAAGTTCTAATCATATCACATTGGATGTCTTTACAAAGATTTTCTATTTACTTCCTTAAAAATGTTTACAATGTTATCTTCTAAATTTAAAAACTCACCATTTCTGAGAATGAGCCCAGTTCTTCATGACTTAGCCATGTTTGATTCCTCTATTGAAAGAAAAGACTTTGCAATAAATACAGCCTGAAATCTTTTTAAGTATTTATTTTATGGCTGTGTAAATTGGAACGGCACACAAGGAAAACATCTTTGAGAGAAATGAATATTGAGCTAAATAATTCATGTTTAAGGTGACTGTGTTATAGAGCTGCTGTTTGGATTTGCTAGTGTGGCTAAATAGATCTTTGTAACCCAAATCCATTTGTAGTCTGTCCAAATGAATATGGGATTTCTACATAGGTTTTTAAAAGTTGGATCATTATATGAATATAAAAAATAAAGATCAGAAACACTTTTTATAGAGATTATTTTACAGAACTTCTAGATGAGAGAAAGGAATCTTTAACTTACATGAAAATCAGATGATCACCTTAAATATGTTTTTGGAATTTCCTAAGACACGGTAAAATGACCTTTTCTTGAATGTTGAGTTTTATGTATACTAACACCACAATCAGAACACTAAACAGTTCCATCACTGTAAAAAGCTTCTGTATGTTATAGCTCTATAGCCAACTTTAACCCCTGAAAATTACTGATCTGTCCGTTGTGACAAAATATTATGACAAAACAAACTATTATGTTTTTGTCTCTTTGAAAAGTTTTATGAATGACCTCATATAAGTATGCAAGTTTCTGAGACAGGCTTTTTTCACTTAACATAATGCTTTTGATTGAGATTCATCCAATTCACCAGTAGTGCATTTTTTATTGTTAAATGGTTTTCCATTGTCTGTATGTACCACAGTCTATTTATTCACCTGCTGAAAGATATCTGGGCAGATTTCAGTTTTAACAGAGTTCCTGTAAACTATGTATTGTGTGAATATAGTTGTTTTTGAGGAATAATTGGTTGTTTGAGTCTCTCCCTTCACCATGGATCATGCTTTAACTTTGCCTAATTCCAGGTCCTAGTTTTTTTTTTTTTTTAAGATTTATTTATTTATTTACTTATTTACTTACTTACTTATTTATACAAGCACTGAGTACAGTCAGAAGCACGGGAGGGTGAGAGAATTCACCAGAGCCAGAGCAGGGAGCAGAGCAGGCAGAAGGACCAAAGTACACTGCTGAGGGGAGCAGCGGGCAGCAGGAGAGGTCTGCGCGCCATGCGGGACTCTCCTCCAATGGCCGGGGAGCAGCCGGGGATCAAACCGGCGCTGCAGAGGCTGCGGGCAGCGGGCAGCTTCTCAACCCAGCGCTCAACCGCTGTGCCACCAGGGAGGCCCCCATGTCACAGTTTTTCTGCTAGTTTTAATTCTAAATTTTTAGTCTTATGTTTTACATACAGGTCTATGTTCTATTTTGAGAATTTTTGGTTTTGTTTTTAAAAAACAATGAGAGGCATTAGTTGAGGTTAATTTTATTGACTTGGCTTTTGCAAGTTTGTTAAAAATAAGTTGACCTTAATCTTGTGTGGTCTTTTATTTCTCTTTGTTCCACATAGATCTATATGTCTTTTCCATGGGCAATACTGCGTTGTGTCGATTAGGATAAATTCATAGCAGCTCTTAAAATAGGGTAGCCTAATTCCTTCAGTTTTATTCTTCCTTTCAAAATTATTTTGCAGATTCTATTTCTTTTGCTTTTCTATATACATTTTAAAATTATTTTGTGTATATGTACAGAAAATTTTGCTGGGAATTGAGTGAGATTATATTACATGTATTTTATTTGAGCAGTAGTGACATTGTTGTCATTTTAGATATTCTGATCCATAAGCATGATAAACTCTTCATTTATTTAGGTCTTTTATGATCTATTGCATCAGCATTTTTTTTGAGATTTATTTATTTATGCATAGAAGAGCTGGGCTACAGGCCAGAGATGTGGGGTGGTGAGAGGACTCGCCAGAGACAGAGTGGGGAACAGAACAAGCAGACTTACTGAAATACACTGCTGAAGGGAGCAGCAGGTGAGGCAGGAGTGGTCTGCCTCACCATGTGTGTTGCACCCCGGTTGCTGGGGCTAGAACTCCTGCTGCAGAGGCTGCGGACTGCTTCATAGTGCGGTACTTAATCCCTTGCGCCACCAGGGATGCCGTATTGCAACAGTTTTATAACGTTCACCATACAAATTCTGTACTTGTTTTCTTAAAATACTTATAGTGCTATTATTAAATGTACTTCTTTTGAAAATTTGGTTTCCAATAGTTCATTGCTAGAATGTAGAAATAAGACTGATTTTTGTGTAATGATGAATGTGGCAATTTTGCTTAATGTATTTATTAATTCTAAGAAGTTGTATTTTTTATTCCAACTTACTTTTTGCCTAAACAATACTATTTTCTGTGAAAAAAATAGTGTGAAGCATTTTTTTCTTTCTTTCCACTTTTCATTTCCTTTGTTTTTTTCCTGTCCTATTAAAATTAGGAATTTCAGTACAAAGGGGACTATAAGTGGTTAAAAACTAGGGTGAAAGTTTTTAGTCTTTCACCAGAATGATGTTAGTTTTATTTTCTTTATATAGCTGAAGAAGTTTCATTCTATTCTTACTTTGCTGAGAATTTTTGTCATTAATAGTTCAATTTTGTCAAATTTTTATAAATTTTGAAAAATTCTGTTTACTAGTAGTAAAATACATTTTGACTCCTTTTGCTTTTTATATTCAGTTCAACTTCCCTAGGCACATGTAAGTACCTACAGCAAATAAATCTATTTCTACAAATAAAATACTTAGCAATTTCAGCCAGCATGGCTGAGTTTCAGTAATTGTGTGGGCTTTTTAAAAATTTTTCTTAGACACACTCATTCATTAAATTTCTAGTGGGATAAACAATTTGTCAATGATGGCAGATATGAGGGTAATTTATTATGAACTGCTATTGATAAAAATTCTGCATATCATTTATAAATTTACTGTAATTTTCTGAGTTATAGCAGAGAAATACATAGACAAAGAAACCATCCATATCATGCAGACTTTATCTACTTTGTGTGATTGTTCAGTTGATTAGTTCTTTGTGTTTTCTGTACAAAGCAAAACTAAACTATAAAAACTGAAAAACTAATAAAATAAGTACAATTTTATTATATTCATCAAAAAATAGCAAAAATAAAAACATCAAAATAAGAGGGCACAATTAGTTTCACAAGTTAGCTCAAAGTGTTTTGTTATGAGCAAATTATCACAAAAACACAACTTGTCTTACTGACTTTGGAATAGATTAAAAAGATCATTCTATACTAAATTTCTTAAATTTTGTATTTTATAACCTTTCTATAACATACCCACAAAATCTAGGTATACTTTTAAAAAGTAATAGACAATTATATGTTTTTAAAATAATAGATAAAATCACTGTGCTCAAGTTGAATTTGAATGGAAAACATTCTAGGGATGAGTTTTTATGGGAAAGGATAATGTTTTTTAGAGTTATAAATATTCATATCTAATTATTCTGCTGACATGAAAAAGTTACAAGTATTCAACCTCAAATTTTATTTTCTTCTGAAACTTAAAAGGTTTATAAATATAAAAGGTATTTTGCAAAGTGTACAATTTTTTAGGGTACAGTGTTATAAAATACCTGAAAATTCTTCTAAATTGAATGATGCTGTGATACATAGGTCTTTTTTCTCTATTTTTCATTTTAATATGCAAATACTATTATATTTAGATGATTTTAAATGAGTTTTCAGACACCCTTGGAGACTCGATAATGAAAATGTTATTTTCTATATTAAAACCAGTGTGGTTTTTTATAGTCAATTAGTTATATGTTTGTTAAAGGCCAAATAGCTCTTTCATTGTGGTAATTATAAGCACACACACGATCTCTCACATTCTTACCTATTTTAATGGATGAATGCAGACATTGTGGACATTATTAATAAACTCCCAATATTCTGCTATTAAGTTACACAATTGTAAAATTGTACTTTGTGAATTCTACAATAATAAACCAACTTTGCTTTCCTTTTTTTTACATGTTTTTTTACCTCCCTCTACCCTCATTTCTCCTCTTTCATAGGGCTTTATTTCCTCTTCTTTCTTCCCTTCCCTTTTACCCTATTTTATGTTTCTTCTCTTTTTTTTCTATCCAAAGTTCCTTTTTTCCTAATTCCCTTTTGTTTTTGTATTTTTTTTTTTAATTTTTATTGAAACATCTTTGGTTTGTAAAATGTTCAGGTGTATATCGTTGTAAATTAGTATCTATATATGCTATATATATATATGTGCTATATTTATCTATACATATAATATGTTCCCCTCTAAAAGTCTGATCCATCCTTAGCCCAATATTCTGTAGCAATACCTTTGTTCAGTGCTTATCAAAAACAGACATATAGATACACACATGCATGTGCACCGCATGCACATATAATTAAAACATAACCCTTTGCTTAAAGGAAAAAATATTTTTATTTTTTAGCTTAACTGCTTAAAACTTTAAAAATATGCAGTTTTGGATACTGTCCCTTTTAGAACAAGGGAAAAAGTGTGTCCCCAATCTGTCTCTCTCTGTCTGTCTGAATAGGGATTCGTAGCCAATAGCCTCCACCTAATTAAACCCTTTAAAATTACAGGACAACTCATAAGAGCATTTATATTTTCTAAAGAGAGTTTCCACTTTCACTTCATAGTTTACTTTCACCTTAATACTCAGGATTCTGTTTTTTCTGAAGTATTCTAAGATATTAAAGTAAGCTAAGATATATGCTTAGCTTTTAATTGATAACAATTAAGGAATGGATACATAATTTTTAGCAGTTCAAAAGGTGAATTAGATTTTATTAAGTTAAAATTTGGAGCTTGTTAGTGATTGTAGTTTTAAATATTGCAAATTCTTTTGTGGACAGTTCTTCCCACTATCCTTTTTACTAGATTGTTATTTTTTAGATGGATAGTTTGGCATCATGGAATCAAAAATCAAGGTGCTTCATGTGATCTAGAAACTAATAAAACATGTTGATGAAAAATGACTGCTACCCAACTACTAGTTAATAAGAATTATGAGGAGAAATGAATTTGCTTGGTTTAACTTCATCTTTGCATTTAATTTGATAAAGGTCATTTGAATACCAACCAAAAAGTTACAGATTTCTTGTCCCCCAACTTCTCACATACAATGAAACTCAGTGCTTAAGCTGCTACTTTTAACATGCCTTATTTTCCCAGTAGTAGTTCAAAAAAATACAAAAAAAATTAATTACATGGGGAAAAAAGTACTGTTAATTTAAATTAACCTTATTTATAAGGAAAACACATAGTACACCACATCATTCCTTACCTTGGGCCCTCTGCATCATGAATCGCATGCTCCCGTGTCACTGGTGCTTGCATGCTGGATGGTCTTGTAGGAACCCATAGCTGCTACAGAGCACAATGGTGTGATATGAAGTGATTCAGAAAACAGGAGAACCTTTGTTGCTGAGTCAGCTGCAAGAAGAAGTAACGTGTATCAATGTACAGTATAAGGAGATCTATGAAAGATCTAGTCTCTTTCTCCCAAAAGACTCTGTTCATGATACAAGGAGAATTCAGTTCTTTTTGGCAGACTTCCATGTCAGTTTGGAAGCAGTAAAAACAACCACAAAAACAAGCCTGGTTCCTCAATGTCTTTACTCTCAATGTTTTAAGTAACATTTTATTTCTTATTTTTATTGTACTTAGTTTTTAATAACTAGAAAGTAACACCCCTTTCCACTGTAATATTTGAGTACAATTTCCTTAGTAGGGATATATATGAGAGTGAGTAACAGATACGGGTTCAACCATATGTTTTTTGTTTATGTTTTTTTGGCAAAATTTAAGGAATTCTCTTTATTGAGGAAAGGATGACTTTGAATGATACTATATCAAAGAGAGCCCAGAATCCCAGAAGATGTTGTAATTATGTTTAAAAATGAGTATTATTAAATAATTCACACTTTTAATAAGAAGAAATTAGGTCATTTTTCCACTCCTCCCACAAATATTCAATCTTAATATCTAAGTAATGAAACAACACAGTGTTATCCATCCTAGCACTAACGGAGAATGCCAGTTATGACAGGCTCATTGTTTACTTTAACAGGTAATTTGTGGACCGGAATCATTTAATTGTTCTGAGTACATAATTACATGTCAGCAATTTCCAATTTAATTAAAATGTACAAATCTGAAGATTAAGGGAATTTTTGAATTATTAATCATTTTTCCACTAGGAAATCTTGTTGCTCTGCAGGAGATTTGTCCAGTGTACAACTATACGTATTTTTTTCCTTCTCTTTCGCAGACAGACAATTTTCCCGCAGAGCCCAATTACATGGGCAGCAGGCAGCAGTTTGTTCAAAGGTAAGGCCTATTAAATAACTTTCTCAGCTTCCCCATTTGCATTCGTGTCAAAATTGCTTTGCAAGAGACTACACTTCAGATTCAAACTGGTAGAGACAACACTTTCTCTTCTTTTTCTTTATATGTATTTCAGTAGCTCCACGTTTAAGGACCCAGAAAGAGCCAGCCTGAGAGACAGTGGGCACGGGGACAGTGATCAGGCTGACAGTGACCAAGACACTAACAAAGGCTCCTGCTGTGACATGTCTGTTAGGGAGGCACTCAAGATGAAAACTACTTCAACTAAAAGCCAACCACTTGAACAAGGTGAGTGAAGCCTTCCAATGCTTACAAAGTGTAAAGCTTAAGCAATCATTATAAACCTATTAGTACTAGAGTTGCAGTTTATCACGGTGGAATGGACCATTGATAATATATCAAAAGAAACAGCAAATCCTGAGCTAGTCCCAGACTAAAAGCAACTGCTCAATACCTCATAACAACAGAAAAAGAGGAAGACCATGGGTATTAGACTTTAATCTTCTTAAACTGAGAACTGGAGCAAAGTCACTAGATTGTTTTTATTTCTATTGACGTCTCCTAACCTTTCCTAGTTTGTGTGTTATTAACAAGGAAAATATGGCATATATTAGTTAGAAATGCACATTTTAATATACTAATTTACAGGATTAGAAATAGTAAATTTAACACACTTAAGTGAGATGAAAACTTGATTGGAATTTTATAGCTCTAAGCAATGTTGTTTTTAGCATGAATTTTTAGCATCAGAGTAGTTTTTCAAGAGAGTCAAACCGGAATTTGGACTCTGATTTTCATCTCAGGTTTGTAGACATCAAATAAGCTTGAACTTGTTTACCGTTATAAAGATAGAAATACTTCTTAATAAATACATATAAGTCTATCTTCAATTTGATGTCATTTTATTAATTTTGATGTTTTTACTGTTTCAAATACAATGGAAAACTTACTAATGAGACATTTTAATAATTAAGCTACTTTCAGAGGCTGTGAATGCATGTTTTTATATTTATTTAAAAAAAGAACTGTTACATAAATCAGATTTCAGACTTATAAATGCATGCTATATGAACATAATGTTAGTTTCAAAATAGTGTGTTTTAAAATATATTTAGTGTTTATTATTTATGCTTTTTAAATGAGAATTAAGCTATGGCTTTAAAGTCACTTATTGATTGATGACTCATAGAAAGTACATTTTTGCTAATAGTTCATTCTATCCTATTTTATATATATATGTATACACACACATACACGATCAGCAAGTATCATGTTTATTTTTGGTTTCCTAATAATGCTGAAATTACAAACATACATATGCACATATATACATTCAATGCAGAAATAAATATATATTTAGCATAATATTTATTTAGTATGAATATTTCTTCACTGAATATAATTATGCTGGTTTTATGTTAAGGTTAACTTGTCCAAAAACATTTTCTAAGGGATTAAGTGACAGATAACTTTTTTCCTGACCTTTATCTTTTGCACAGTGAATTACTGTGTAATATTGTTTTTTATACGATTAACAAAAGTTATTTGAATACTTAGTAATATTCAGTTTCTGCAGAGTTGAATGTTTACTTGAAGTGACTTATATGGCCTTGATGGGTTGTAACTATATGTAATTACATGAATCTTAAAACACATTTTAAATAATGGGTTGTAGGATATTGATATGTGAATACATAGCATAAGATAGATCCATGTGTGTAATAAATAAATTAATTTACAGATAACTCACTGACTACCATTTGTAAAACTGTGTAAAGACTTTGCACTTACTGTGACATCTTTAAAAGAAACTTTGCCAATAAAAGAATAATTACCCTGAGGTTCACATTAACACTAATTTCTTGCTGTCCACTAATTGAACAATATATTGATGGGAATGAACAAAGACTCCTATAGTAGGAGGTTTCCTTTATGTGTGAAAATGCCATTTATACTGAAAAACTATTTCTTCATTGTTGATAACAGAAAACAATATCTTGTAAAGGTAGCTGTTTTTAAAGAATACATATTTGATATATATTTCAATTAATATTACATATGAAATAATTGCTAGTATAAGACTGAGAATGTTAGTAAAAATGACTGAGAATGTTAGTCGAAATGACTCCTCTAAAACAAGTAGTTTCAACATATCCTTATTAACCTATATGGAAACACATAAATCTGAAAGCCATAGAGAGTGGTTTTTATTTTTAAAATGATTTTGAAAAATTAGTTAAAATAGTATTTTATTCATTTATTTAATAAATATCTGTAAGCACTTTCAATATGTAAAGAAAACGGGTTTCTTCAGGAACATCCAAAAATAAATTTGTCTATATATCTGGTAGATACACTATGGAACTAGCAAACCAGTCTCTCTCTCTTTCTCCCTCCCCTGCATATCTACTGTCTCTATCCCCATCTACTGTCACCTATGTCCTGGCTATCACATTATCTCTTTCCATTATCAATTACTTCCCTTTCTCCCTACCTTTCATCCTCCCCCTCTCCCTTCCTTTTTTCTTAAATTTATGCTTACATTTATCTACATAAACTTACCCAGATGCACAGGAAGAGACCAACATGTATTAAGTTCTTACTAACATAACTATGCTAGCTTCATTTCCACATTAATTTATTTAAACTTCAACCAAACTCTCAAGTGGTTTTCATTTTATTTGAGTTTGGGAAATTTATTAACTACTCAGTAAAGCAGCAAGTTGGAGGTCTAGATACTGTCCAAACCTGTGACTTCTCTACACTTTATCTCTAAATGGGAGTATTTGCTGAAATAGAACTTCTAATTCATTGTTAAAACTAGGTATCAGATAAATATTAAAGAGTAAGATAAAATCTGAGTTCGTGTTTGCAAATCATGGGAAGGCCATCACAACTACACATATGTTTATTACGCAACACTCCAGAGCTTTCCTCTTAACCAATACTATGTATTGAATTATGTATATATTTAGTAAATTTTATGTATATAATTTTATTTTTTTTAAGATTTATTTATTTGTGCACAGAAGAACTGGGGTACAGGCCTGAGGTACAGGGGGTGAGAGGATTCACCAGAGAGAGTGGGGAGCAGAACAGGCAGATCTACTGAAATACACTGCTGAGGGGAGCAGCAGACAAGACAAGAGAGGTTGCTGTGCCATGTGGGTAGCTAGTCGGGGATCAAACTTGTGCTGCAGAGGCTACAGATAGCTTCACAGTGCTGTGCTTAACCCCTTGTGCCACTAGGGAGGCCCTAGAAATTATTTTTAGATGTTTGAAGAAACAACCATTGTCTTGGCAAAAATATTCTGTTAATTTATTTGAAATGCATCATAGATCTATTACCAAATTAATTCAATGCACATCAATAAAGAGTAATTTCTGTACTGATGCAACATGATGACAGCCATATTGAAGCCTTTATCACACGTCAAACTTTATGTATTAAATGCAATTTTTTAATACCTACCTTTATAAATTTCCTGAGAAGCAAAAATAGATTTCCTCGTAGGAGAAAGAAACAAAGCAAAACAAAAAGAAACCAATTAGCAATGTTTTTCTCTTACTAAACATTTGTAGCTGTGACTTAGCAGATTTCATTTGAAAAATCAGTAGCATATTATAGTTTATATTTTTCTTTTAGTTTAATTGGTTCCTTTTCATATATATATATCAGTTAAGAAATCAATGTTCTATTTTCAAATTGAAATATTGCTTTACTTAGAAATTAAAATCAATTCCAAAAATAATCTTCACATTTTCAGTGGAATTTTCTATGCCATAATGGTTTTCCTTTGTAAATGGTTTAGGTCTTTGAGATTTTATTTTATTAGCTCAAATACTAGATTTTCCCTTCTCTTTCATGCACTTAGATTTTTTCCATCTGTTTTATTCCTGATACTTGTATATTTTTTCTACCATCAACTTAATCATTGCAAGTATACAGCATTAGTACATATTACCCATTATTTTAACAAAATATTTGACAGGCTTCAGAAGTTAATTTTATGGTACAAATTAATTTATATAATAGCGCATTATTTAGAAAGACAAATACACACACAAATATATATTTTGTCTAACACGTATTGTTTATCATAAAATAACATATAAAATTGACCAAAATACATTCAATTTTATTTTGCAATAAGGAAAGCTGATTTACATCAAGAACTAAAAAATACATAAAATGTTTTTCTGTAAAGAAAAATGAAGTACAGTTTTATTGAGAATAACACTCTTCAAAAATTTTTCAAGTTAACTTATTTCTTATTTCTCAGAATGTATTCATACTCTTTTAAGGAAGCAGTGTAACTTTGAATTTCTATCTCCTAGTAGTTTTGAAAATTATTTTGATTTTTAGCAATAACTGTTTCTTCTTTAAGAAGATCCAATAATCTTTCCCTAAAACACTGTAATATCATTGATTCCCAGATAGTAAATATGCTGTTTTCAACTACACTGACCAGTGATTTCTCTAAGCAACTTTTTGATAATGAGGTGACAATTTTCAAAAATACTTTGCCTTTTAATATTTTATAATTGAATGAAACTAAACCCTTGAAGTCTGAAGCTAGTGGAATACTATTATACATCCTAACTGTTAACCTAAATTTACACCTTCAGACCCTTCCCAAAATCCAAGTCCCCTTTGGTTGCCAGCTGTCAATCCCTTCCCTTTGATTGGATTCTAGGCTTTTCTGATCCTCAAGAGTTGCTCCATTCACATTCTCTCTTATTTCTAATTTTTTAATTGCTTTATAATTTCTACTTTTCCCTTTACTTCTGTGCTTCTCTTGTCCTCTCTCTGCTGCTAAAAAATCTGATATCTTAAATTACCTTCGGGTGCAAAACATTTCACAATGGAATCCTGATTAAATCTAATAAAAATAAAATCAATAGAAAGTTGAGAATAAAAGGAATACCAAATAAGCCAGGTTTGCTCCAGTGAATTCCAGTTTTAAAACTAAATTACAATCTTATGGGTTGCTTTCCTTTTTCCCAGAGGACATTCTAGAAAACTACAAAAACTAAAGATAATGGATTTTGTTTGTTGTTGTGGTTTTTTTTGTTTGTTTGTTTTCTGGTAATCAGTGTTTGAATATTGCTTGTGGGCCCATTATTCAAAACAAGATTAAGCTATTTTAAAGGAGTACAGTATTTGTTATATGCTTTCAGAGTCTGGAGAACACTGAGCCCTCCCCACTTCTTTACATCTCCCTTCCTAATTCTCTGCAAGTGACTAGAGTTTCACCATGTTTCTAATAATGTTCAAAAGAAAACAGTTTCAGGTTTTCAGAGTCCACACTTTCCCATGAAATAGCTAATAAAAAAAAGCTGCATTAAGGAAATGGAAGAAGAGAAGGTGAAGCTCATATTCATTGAACTGAGCTTGCGGGGGAGGTCCACACTCAATTTAGGAAGTTTTTGAGCAAGAAGATTAAGATACTGAAGATAAAAATGTTCTGCTTCACAATTTTCCCTTGAAATAACCCTGAATAGATGAGTACTAGGATAGTACTTTTTTCCCCCCTAACGTTTCCCTTCTGTTTTCTTTTCTGCAATGCAGTTACTTCCTACTAAGCAATGTCTCTTCCCAGACCTTCCCATATAAGCAATAGCAAATCCACTTTTAAAATGACCAGCAGTGGGCCTCCCTGGTGGTGCAGGGGTTAAGTTTCAGCTCTCTCAAGCTATTGCCAGCTGCTCCAGCATCAGTTTGATCCTCAGCCAGGGAGCTGACCCACTTGGGGCTACAGACCCCTCCTGTCTCACCCTCTGCTCCCCCAATCAGTGTATTTATTTCAGTAGATCTGCCTGTACTGCTCCCCTCTGTTTCTGTTGAATCCTCTCACCCCCCCACGCCTCTGACCCATTTCTTGTATGCATAAATAAAAAAAATAAATAAATCTTAAAATAAAATGACCAACAACACAAAGGTGGTGACTACATCCCTCAGTGGTCATTTAATGATCTCTAAATATAGTTTTTAAAATAAATATTGCTACAATATTATTAATAATAAATTTGTTTTAGGGAGAAAGTGGATAAAACTGGAAAAGATTATGTTAAATGAAATAAATCAGAGAATGCCAAATACAAGATGATTTCACTCATATGTGGAATATAAAGAAAGGAAGCAATGGAATAGACAAAACTAATCCAAAACACAATGTAGAAATCTGATTATAGAATTAAGACTACCAGAGGTGGGATGGAGATTGCCAAGAGGGGAGAGGGCAAATGGGCTTTGGTGGAGGATTATGGGTGCTTGGGTGGTGGGTGTGGTGTAGTAATATACATCTGAAGAGGAATGTGCCTATCTCTATACCTCCACATCACAGACAACATTGTAACACAACACTATCTCAATAAAGAACAATACAGGAAAAAAAAAAAGGGAAAAAATACTTACATTTATGGGAGCCAGGAAAGCTCTGTTGAATATTTGGTGTCAGACATACTGAACTTAAAAAAAAATTCTGTTATTTGCCAAGAATGCATGTTATATTCAAGCTCTGTGAGTTTTTATTAGACTGGATTTACTTAATAGAACTTTAATATCAATTTTCCCATCCTCACATACAGAATTTTAGGACTGTCAGAAGTCATTTGATTTTACATTTTACTTAATAAAATAGTCCCAAATTGTGAGCAGCTTCAGTGTATTTTTGCTTACCATACTTTGCAATTGTCCCATAGTTCACCTAACTTTAAAACTTTCAATGACATGTCTTTTTCTCATGTGCAAACATCTGCTTCCAAAATCTAGCAGCTGGTATCATGAAAAAGAGAGATTTTATCACCATCGCATTCGTTGCTAATCGTAAAACCTCCCTAACAAGTGCAGCATGATTTACTATAGACACTCAATGTGATTTTGAGGTTCCTTTGCTTTTGGTAAGCATGGCAATGACTTTTGCTAAAACACTCCAATTAGGGAAGGACAATATTCCCCCAAACTTCTGGAACTCATTTTGTTGCATATTTGGAGATAGGGCCAACCTCCCTAGACTTTGGTCATTCTGTCTCCCAATTATTCCCACACAACCAGAGGACATAATTCTTTATAATTTTCTGGTAATTTTTTTTTCATTTTTATATACATATATTGCATACACTCTTATAAAACTAGGATTATGCCCATAAACTATGAAAATCTAGAATAGGTATCAACTCATCTGCTAATAAACAACTGTAATATTATTAATAGGTTTAAAATTCCTCAGAGGAATTTTCCATTGTTTCACTTTGAAAGCATATTCTTATATTGCAATTTCTTTGATCCTTAGAAATCCATATTATAAAAAACCAGGGTAAGAAAAATCTTGCATTAACTCCCCTGTTGCATAGGTTAAAACAAGCAAACAAACAAAAATAAGTGGGTAGTTTGAGTGATTTTCCTGAAGACTTCAAGCAGTATATAGTACAGGTTTATAATTTTCTGCCTTGAGCTCTTTCATCTTTCTATGTCATTCTTGTAACTCATAATAGAGACCACAGAGTCTCCTAGTAGATAATTCAGATTTGTCATCACATTTCATTTTCTCATTGACCTGATTATGTAAGGAATCATACTTGAGAGTTCATTCTTTTCTCTTTCATGTATATTTAATAAATGCCATATATTCATATAATATATAAATTATAAAAGCTCCAAAGTTCAGTAAAATGTGTCATTACAAATGTGTTGCTACTTGTCACCAAACACAGGAAAGTATATATTTCTTCGACGTGCACACTAGACCACACTCTCCCACATATGGGTCCCTGTTACTTTCTTAGTGTACTAGGGAATCTGGATTTAGGAAATAAGTCTGTTTTTTTTTTTTAAGATTTTTTTTTTTAAATTTATTTGTACAAGAGCCAGGGTACAGGCCAGATGTGCGGGAGAGTGAGAGGATTCACCAGAGACAGAGTGGGGAACAGAACAGGCAGACTGATGAAACACACTGCTGAAGGGAGCAGCAGGTGAAACAGGAGAAGTCTGCTTGCCATGTGGGTTGCTCCGAGGTGGGTGGGGATTGAACTGGCACTGCAGAGACTGTGGACAGCTTCACAGCGCTGCGCTCAACTGCCTGCGCCACCAGGGAGGCCCGGAAATATTTTCATTCATTCATTTACTCAATCACTTATTCTTTCTTTTAATAAATAATTGTGCCAGAGATGCAAAGATGAGCTAAGGCATTGGCTGGGTCCCCAAGGAACTCAAACTGTTGTAAGATAATTTGCTATATAAGTGGTGATATCAGTACAGCAAGACATCCTAAGTTATAATGGAGTCACAAGAATGAAAACCCTGTCCAGATTTGGGAGATCAAATTCCTAGATAAGGAGACATCTGAACTGATCGCACAGAATTTATGTGCGATGAGAAATGGCTGGTGTTATACTAGAGGCCGGGGGGTTGGGTAGAAAGCCCATTGATGAGAGACTTGATTGGAAGTTATTGGCAGTTCAAACAGTAACTATTCAAACTTCCATTTTATAGATAACATTTTTATGGCAATATTTTGGGAAATGGGTATTTTTCAATTTCATAGTTCCCATGAAATTTTGAAAGTTGATGCTTTGATGTATAAGCCTACAAAATTAGTAGAAACACAAGTTTTCCAGAATTAAACCTTTTTTTAGAATTCAGACAGGTGATGTAATGCAAGTATCTTTTTATATAACAGCCAAAAGCCTTACTGGAATCTGTGGCAATACTCACATTCAGACACATTCGTACCTTCTTAGTGAAAGTCTGAATATTAAAAAGAAAAATTGAGTGAGTGAATAATATAAAGAGCCCATGTCAGTTCACTTTTCATTATTGAATTAGTAACAAAATAACATTTAACTCCTAAATATATTTGTGACTTCAAAATTATGTAGAGTGAATTATAGATTTGTACTTAATTTGCATGTTGGGGTTCTTTCTCTCTTGAATTCTTGACAGCCAATTATACTGATGATGATTCAAATAGTAACACAATTTAAAAATATATCAACCACAAAGAGAAATTATTTAATCCAGTTTCCTATTAAATCATACCAGACATGTGCAGTTGAGATCTTGCTTCAGGCCAAATTTTGAAAAAAAAAAAGTTTATCACATTGTAGTAGGTTTAATATGATAAATATTTACTTTGGGAAGTTTAAAAGTAATATAGAAACATTTAAGTGTTTAATCAACGCATGAGATTATTTGTAGTAGTATTTTTAGGAAATGCAAACCATTAACAAATGCACTCTACCTCTGATACAGGATATATTTTAGAAGCAAAGTACATATTTCATGGAGATTGATTTGTCTTCTCTGGGTTTTATTTTTTGAGGTTTTGAAGAATCATAATGAAGGATGAAATTGTTCATTTTGTCTTTGTTTTATTTTCTTCCTAATTTTAATTTGTGTGTTTATTACAAACTTTGTGTAACATCTGACCATTTACCCCCCCAAACTAACATGAATAAAAACACAGAAGAGAAGGATGGCAAGAAAACTCTAGAAAATTTTAATACACACAGAATGACTTCATGATATACACAGCCATTACTCCACACTGTTGCAAAGCAATATGCAATAGATTGAATCTTGGTCAAGTATGTATAGCTGATATATATTTGCTGAACTCATGGAGTTATAGTGTTTTTTTGTTCCAGAGCAAAGCTCATTTTCATTAATTCCATTAATTTCATATTAAGCACTATGATATAGGTGTAAGTAAAAATAGCTCTGCTAGAGAAATAAATGGGGTATAACATTTTTAGGTTTTTTAACAAAA
Source organism: Talpa occidentalis (assembly GCF_014898055.3). Classification (NCBI taxonomy): domain Eukaryota; kingdom Metazoa; phylum Chordata; class Mammalia; order Eulipotyphla; family Talpidae; genus Talpa; species Talpa occidentalis. The sequence goes on along the minus strand of NW_023604861.1, from coordinate 35,722,639 downwards.
GAATTATTTATTTATGCATAGAAGAACTGGAGTACCGGCCAGAGGTGTGGGGGGAGAGGAGTCACCAGAGACAGAGTGGGGAGCAGAATAGGCAAATTGACTGAAATACACTGCTAAGAGGAGCAGTGGGCTAGTCAGGAGAGGTCTTCTGTGCCATGTGGGTAGCTCCCTGGCTGGGGATTGAACTTGTGCTGCAGTGGCTGCAGATAGCTTAACCTCTTATGCCAAGACAAGGACTATAAATTACAGGTTGAATTGCATATTGGAAACTGGGATAATAATGACTCAAAGACTTTGGGATATGACAAATTACAATATAATCTATGAATGGAAAATAAGTAGAAGTCTTTTTTTTATTGGAAGATGAGGGTATAGTTGTAATGGGAAAATAATTGACCGGAATTGTCAGGCCTAGTCTCCCAGCCAGGAACAGATCCCAGGCTGCAGGGGCAGCGCTGAGCCCCAGCCACTAGACCCCCACGGGTTGGTGTCTCACGAAGCCGCAGCAGGAACTTCGCAGATGCTCAGGCAAGCAAGCGAGAAGAGGCAGTTTGTTTAGAGAAAGAAAAAGTTTATTGAGGAGAAAAGGAACAGAAAGTGGGACTCCCAGGCCAGGAAACCAGGCCTGGGAGGGGCAAGGAAGCCAAAGTGGAGTTGTGTCTCAGGGAATATATACCTTTTTTCCGCTCCACCAGTCTCTTTGTGATTGGTCAGTTCTCATCTGTCTCACTTAATTTGCTACTGAGTGGGGGATCTTCACATTCCTTATCTAACAGCTTTCTCTTTCCCCATTTGTTACATCTTTATCTTTATGGCCCAGTCCTCTGGATGGGCATCCCTGCATTGAAGTTAAACAGCTGCCCTTCGAAGTTGTCCATAAATTAAACCACTCTCCATTTCTCCAATCTCCGCCTCCCTTTACCACCTGAAGGAAACCAGGTCCAGCGTTAACAATGTTGTCCTTGGTCTTGAGATGTTTGTTTTTCCTAGTGGAATGGGTTACATTCCCTTGGTTGTCCTTATCTCTGAAGCCTCCCTAAATTCTTCAGAGGTCCCCTCCTGCACTGTCCCTAAAACTGCATAATTCCTAGCTTGCCCTGTGTCTCAAAATGAATGGATAAAGGTCAGATTATGAAAGACCTTAAATGTTGTACTAAGGAATTTGAATTTTACTTTATAGGCAATTAAATTCTTACTTTTGATTGAAATTACCTGATCAGGTTTTTGTTTTCGAGTGATCAATAACAGATCTAAAGAGCATTGGAACTGAAAGAAACCCATTAGCTAAACTGATCAATAACAAAGGTGGGAATATGTCTAACATCTGCCTATCATAATTTTGTATAATTTAATTTCTGTGCAAGAGTGCTTCTTGAAATCCTTCTGATCAATTAATTGTAACTCAAAAGAAAAAATACTCAATTTAAAGTGCCATTTATTTAAATTTGTTGATTTTTCACTTTTACTTTACAGCAAAGATAACAATTCCTCTTTAAATATAAGTATAAATGAAACCCTTAAAAGACTACACATATATGACAATCTGTGTGAACTTAATCACATAAAAAAGATCAACAGTAGTGAAGGGGAATTAAAAAGAAAAAAGTATTATTGAATATCTACTGTATGTTAACACTGTTCCAAGTACTTTTAAACAAATTCATCCTCATGGCAAGCGAACAAGATGGTTGTTTTTCCTTTGATTGATGAAAAACTCGAGCATCAGAGACCTGAAATCACTTGCTCACAGCGATGCTGTTACAGGGCAGGGAGAGAGACACCCCAGAACCCCCAAACCTGCCTCCTCTAAATGGGTTTTGCCATCTACCACATCAAGACAAAACATGCTCTAGTGTGTAAGACTATCAGTGAAAAGGAACATTAATACAATTAGTGTGCAATACAAAAAAGGGAAAGAATAAAGTTTCCAAATCAAGCACCAGAAGTTACCAGCACCCTGTTACAATGCCTTCAGAAGGGTAGCAGTTGTCTGTCTGATGTCATGTTTACGCTCGTTCCTCTCTAGTCACTTTTGCTTATTTATAGTCTTCAACAATAATATGCAAAGAGATTTCCCAAAAAGTTACTCTAGTATTTTGAAGTTGAAAGTAGTGTATCTTACTTTTGAAAGTTGAATTGAATCTGATTTTTTATGTTTCTGTGTATAGATTTATGAAGGTTTTGTTAGCACCACCTATAGTTATTGAATTAATAGACATTATTATTATAATAATTATCATTATTATTTTGATGGGCTCTGCAGCAGTATCTAGATATTTGGACTATTGGTTTTGGTCCTTATATATACTAGTTGCCTTTACCAGAATATCTCTATTTCTTTGCTATAATTCTGTAGTTAACCCTGCTTAGTGTTATTAACAAACAGTACAAAACATTCCATGTTAATGTGTTAATACCATGTGGAAAATAAATTAATTTCCACATACTCCTTAAAGTCCCCTTCATATATAAGGCTTAGCTTATCAATATGTGATCTCTGGTAAAAATTTATAAATGGACAGTTCTAAAAATATATTTATGGCCTCTTAACTTTTTCAAAATGGCCATTATGCTAATCTTGATCAATAAATAAAACAACTTTTTTTTTAAAGATTTATTTTATTTATACAAGAACTGGGGTGCAGGCCAGATGTGTGGGATGGTGAGAGGATTCACCAGAGACAGAGCGGGGAACAGAACAGGCAGACTGATGAAATACACTGCTGAGGGGAGCAGCAGGAGAGATAGAAGAGGTCCTCTCGTCATGTGGGTTGCTCCAAGGCTGGCGGGGATTAAACTGGCACTGCAGAGGCTGTGGACAGCTTCACAGCACTGTGCTTATCTGCCTGCGCCACTAGGGAGGCCCCTAAAACAACTTTGTTTTTAAAATAATGTATTTAGTAATGTCTAGCATTGCTCCTTCTTTTAGAACAGACTACAGATAAAAATTATATACACCAATATAATTCTATATTATTGACAATCTATCATCTGCAAGGCTAATCCAGATGCAGTCTTAAAACATTTCACGGTTCTACAGGTATTTGCTCAAAGTTTTTGCACAACTAAAAATAGAGCAAAAAACTTTGAATATATCCAATTTGCCTCATTTTTTCCCTCCATCTCAATCCTTCAGTAGTATTTTCTCGTTACTTTCCCACCCTCTCCCCAGTCAACTCCTAGTCCCAGTAAGTGTGTTACTATCTACCTGGTCATTACAATCAGGAACTAGCAAAGAAATTTCTCTCATTTCCTTTCTCTTCTTCATCTCAGCGTGTGCCATTAAGTCCTATTGTTACCACCACCCAATTCTACTTGCAGCTTCTTCAGTTTACTTATCCATTTTTCTACCCTGCCCAAGATGTGCCTCTATCTCACCACAACACCCTCCCAGGCAGGTGGTCATCTCCTTCCCTATTATCCTGTTAATCATCATCCATTAGCAAAAAAGGGATCTCTTTGAAATATAATACAATCATTTTATTCCTCCAGTTAAAACCCATTAGTGACTTCCAGAGAATTCTTCAGGGGAAAAAAACCAAAAACACATGGAGAATTTACCTTGTAAACCTTCTCTTTTCTCACTCTTGCTAGCCTATCATAAACAATTTAGAAAATGTTCTTGATTTTTTTCCCCCTTTTCTTTCTCATCAGAGAGGTGTCTAACACATAGCATTTTTTTATTTTTGCATTCACTTTTCTCCCTCATTTTTCTGCATGTCCCATGTGCAAAAGAACTATTTCTTTTATTCTCCAGTATATTTCCAATGTTTAGTTTAAAAATGGGTTACCAAAGATTGACACTACAGATTAAGGAAATTTTAAGAATTTGAAGTCTCTGGGTGAGCAAGCTTTGGGGAGCCAGTTCTGTTGCATTTAGAAACAGATCCAGTAAACATTTAATGGTTTCAAAAAACTGAATTATGAACATTTCCTTAAATTATTTTATTTAACAAATACATCTTTTAATTTCATAAGTTTGATGTGGTTTTTGTAGCGTGCTGGGTCCTTGGGTTCACTCTGGGGAAGGTTTCACCAGAGCTCCTGTTTCAGGGACACTCGGGGTGTTTCCCAGGCGAGTTTCTCCACGAGACAGAGACGTTAGTTATATTTAAAGAGCAGGCTTATTAGTGAAAGGGACGGAAGAATGAAAGACACTTGGATAGACACAAGCGGGCAGGAAGAGCTGCCCTGAAAGGGACAGGTTTGCTGAAAGAGGCCTGCATGGTAACAGGCAGGTGGCCTTGAGGAGAGCTGCCTCCGTTGAGGGAGGTCAGTGAAGAGAAGCCCCGGCATGATGCAGGTCACGGGCAGCCAGAAAGCTGCTGCCCTGCAGAGAGTTGGTTAAAAGAGGCACCTGCATAGTCACAGGTGGGCAGACAGAGTGCTGCTCCGAGCCTTGCAGAAACTGCATGGATATAGTCCTTTTCTCTTTGGGAGGGGCTCACTCCTCCGTGGAGTGGCCTGTTTGCTGCTGATTTTGGATAACTAGGCAAAACTAGAAAAGGATCAGAGATTCCAGGGTGGGCCCAATCTCCATATCTTTGCCCTCAGGTTTGTGCTCCACTCCCTATAGCATCTGATCCTGCATGGGTCTTATACCTTGTGATAAGGCACTGGTGCCTAAGGGTCCAACCACTACAGTTTTCAGTTTTTTTTCTATTCCTGTCCTCCATTAAGCTCAATAGTGTTTTTTTTATTTTGAATGTAGGAAATGAATATTCTAAGGTCATAAACTTTTATGTGGCTAATTCAAAATTTTAAACTAATGTACTTGATGCCAATTTCTTGAGTCTTTTTATCTATAGTGGGAATAGCCTAAAACTAGGGAAGTCAAACAAGTCTGAATGATAGTGAAAATTAAAGAGATGCAGTTTGCCAATATTTGGAGATTAAAGGTCTGAAATTCTTGGTAGGCAGTAGGAAGGAATCACAAAAATTTTCAATATTAAAAACGACCATCAGTTCTTAATATTGTTGGGATATTGAATAGTATTAGTTCATAAAGCAATGTGCAAACAAAGCAGATGTACAATAAGAATGGGTGAAAAGAAAATGGGACAATGCAAAAAAGTATAATCTATTTGTAATACATGACTACAGATATTCAGAATATATATATATATAATATTGAAGAAAAATTGATGCAGTTGAGTTAGCCTCAGAGTATCTGTTACTAATTACTAAAGTAATGCACAAATTAGAACTAGTGGATGAAGTGATACATTCAGAAAACTAGAAAAGCAAGTTACTACTATGAAATACAGGAAGCAAGTCAGTAAAATGAAAGTCCTATATTAATAAAATGTAAGGAAGAAACTTGGCAAATGCTAGCCTCTGAACTGCTTCTTTAATTTTTGTTTCAAATATATGTCTGTCTTAAATATCCTCTCAAGAGGATCCATAACAAATAAATCTCTTATTTCATGTGTAAATACAATATAGAACCTTAGGTGAGGCAGGTGATGATTCCACAGGGCTCAGAAGTGATCTTTCATTTACTGAACCCAGAGTCAAACTTGCAATAAACAAATTAAAATTGAATAACCAGAAAATACTGTTCATTTTTAAAGTAACTATACTCTTGGCCGTATTCATATACTAATTTAAAAAACTCAATTTAGGTAAATCAATCTAGAGAAAAGAAGTGTGGGAAAAATGGTGACATTTGAAGATTTGGGAGAGAGTTACAGAAGCCTAAGAAAATTAATCAGAAAGTATTCCTATATTGAGTAGTTACTAAAGTAAAAAGTAAATGTACCTCTTTAGAGCAAAATAGTAGATCCACTTGAGAGTATGCTTTAAAACGAACACAATTTAAAAAATGGGGCCTCCCTGATGGTGCAAGGGTTAAAATGCCACCTATGAAACTATCTGCAGCCACTGTAGCATGAGTTAGATCCCTGGCCCGCCAGGGAGAAACCCACGTGGCACAGCAGACCTCTCCTGTCTTGTCCGCTGCTCCCCTCAGCAGTGTATTTCAGTCAGTCTGCCTGTTTTGTTCCCCACTCTGTCTCTGGTGAATCCTCTCACACACACCCCTCCCCCACATCTCTGGCCTGTACCCCAGTTCTTGTATGCATAAATAAATAAATCTTTAAAAAAAAAAGTCAAGAGAGCTTTAGTAAATAAAATGAATTTATTGAACATTTAAAAAAAATGATTAAAAAAAATTCCTTCAATGTTAGGATTGTCCAAATTTATTCCTTACATTTTACTAAGATTCTACTTTGTCTTTTCTTCTGCAAAATAATAAAAAAAAAAAAAAGGCTACATAAAACTCCAAAGGTTAGGAAATATATCTCCTACTATATAGATTTGTTTTTAATGGGATATAGCTCTGACTTTCTATGTCCGATTACTAAACATATATTATTTTTCATAGTCACATTTATAAATAAGAAAAAAAACATGAGTTTATGTAAACACGTGTATTTATCTTTAAAATTGGATTGGCAAAGGCTTTAAACTGTTTTTAAATTAAGTTTAACCTATACACCAGGATATCACTAATTTTGAAAAAAATATTATAGAATTATAGAATGTAAAAATTATACCAGGTAATTAGAGACTTCTCCTTGAAATTACAAAATGTATAACTAATATATAATAATACATTTCCATACAAATTTATTAGCTCAAGAATATTCTAAAACCTATTAGCAACCTAATTATGTCTGTGTTCACATGACAATATTTTATTCATCGTCATTTAAAATTTTTTGAATGTTGAAAAGAGTAAAAGAAGCAGCTTTTTAAAAGCCATAGAGCAAGTTATTTGGTTGTAAGTATTAAGTATTTATGAATACAGCTTAACTATTTGCAAACTTGGCAAATCCTAGCCTCTGAACTGTTTAATTGTTATTGTTTTTTTAAAATGTCTTTCCTAAATGCACATTCTGGAACTATGATGTCATGAACATAGCTATGTACATTCACTTCCGTATACTTATTACTTATATATTATCAGTTTATTTGAACAGTCCATATATTTGTTAACATAAACAATTTTGAGTCATTTTCTTGAGATATAACCATTTTCTTGATATATAACTGTTTTTTTCTCTGATATCAGTGTTAAACTGCTGAAATTAACTCTAATAATATGGCACAGTAATTAATACTGAGGGTAACTATATGCATCATAAATTGCTTTAAAAAGAAGTTAGATTACAATTTTGCTTTGATTCAAAGATGTATTGAAATTTAAATTGAGTCAATAATATATTGCCATGTAAATTCCTATTTGAATCCTCACAGATAAATAGATATGATAGATAGTAATTAATATGTTATCTATAATTTGCTTCTAATTTATTTGAAGGAGACTCAAAATTATTTGTTTCTTTTGTGCTACAAGCATCCCTTTGTAATTATGTTTATACCTTAATGTGCAATATCTATTAAAATACTGGACAAGGTAAAAACATCTATCTAGTAATTATTATATTGATTGATATAAAAAGCATTACTGATGCTTCAAAGTGGCATCTATTCTTTACTATCTTCTCAAATATATTTTCCATTACATTACTTGACATTTCTCTGTACCAGACACTATATAAATACAAAGGAATGAAATTACACACACAACAACATAAATCATGATTTTGTAGTATCCATAAAATGACTTTTGTTTATTCAATGCTCTTGGAAAAACATTTAGGTTAACTATTTATTATTTAAACATACCAATCTGAGAAATCTGAAAAATTCACCATACGAAAATCAATGAATTCTTGGGTATTGACTTTAAAATTTGGGTGAAGTGAAAATATATTTTATCTGTAACTATGGAACTTATAGGTTAGAAATTTTATCTCTTTGTGCAGATAAAAATATTGAGGAATAATGTCTTACTTGGAACCTTTGAACAGAAAAAGGACTTAAGTAAAAAGTATGAACCTCTGAATAAAGTATGTACTTTAGTTAATAATTTGCCAATATTGATTTATTAATTGTGACAGATGCACTATATAAATGTAATATGCTAATAATGAAGTCAATTGAGTGTGAGGCACATGGAACTCTCTAGTATTTTTTAAATTAATTTTTAATTGATAAATTTCATTGTAGCATTTCATTTCAGGTATATATAGTATCATTCATTTTTCTGTAAATATAATAGTATTTTAAATTTCAAAATTAAAAGTTGTTAATAAAAATTTACTTTGGTAGAAAAAAATTGAAGACATCAAATTGTGCAGATATTAACCTTTTTTGATATTAACCTAAGAATGTGTGAACACTTTTAATGATCAGTAAGAAGTCACTGAAAATGTGTGGGCAGGAGGGTAACATAATGCAACCACTTAGGGAATTCTATATCTATACAGATTAATTGTAAGAAGGAAGTGGTGGCATCAAGAACAATCTGATTCATAACTTCCATATAAAAATGATAAATACTTTAATTCATGTGGTAAGTGGTGGTTAGTGTGAATAGACAGGTAAAGATTTGAAATAGTTTTAAAATGTGATTAATGATATTTGACAATTTAGTGAATATGGATTATATCAGAAAAATAAATTCTGGGTGATTTAGAGAAGAAATTTGCAGTGGATTTAGAATAGGAAAGTGGATTTAGAATAGGAAAACAATATATAATTTTTGACTTAGGCACTACAGCTGCTGGTGGTGTTAAATCAGGGTAAAAAAGATGTATTTGAGTTACCTAGACTCAATGAAAATTTAATCATTTCCTTCTATAGTTAAATAATATGTGAAACCTCTTGTGCATAAACAAGAAATGTTTAGTACTTTTGAGACTAGGCTTTTACTGTGGTTCGTTCTATAAATCTTTTTGTTATGATGATCATGTTCTTAATAGAAATATTAATATATTCTCAGGAGCACATAGTGAGCCATACTCTCTTACTGCCTCAAGTAAGAATTGGGAGTAAAATAGGAAAATTTCCAGATGCTAGCCTGTTAATCAGTAATCTCTAGCTTTTATTCAGAATATTAATTAATGGTTATAGCAGGAGTCTAAAAATGGCACATTGTTAAAACTCCAAATTCATTTGATAAAGTGAAATTTTAAGTAGTTAACTTTTATTTTATTCTCATTAACATTTCTACATTTGATTATTAGAAGTAATTTATGTTCCATATTTCTTAAGTGGAAAAATAAATTATGTCTGAAACTTTTAAAGAAGGGTAAGTATTGAAATTGTCACATTTGAAAATGACCCACAATACATGAGTAAGGACTTGAAATAAATAGCAGAATCCTGTTCCTGTATGTGGAATGGTCCCCTTGATGTCAGTGGAGGTGCCTAGAATGTTTTTGTAGGTGATGTGACGTGTTCAAATTAGAAATAACTATTAGATTAAACGGAATCTGAATCGCATTTAAATTTGCATTTTATAGTCTCAACTGGCTCTTTAGGGGTCATTCTTATTAAAGGAATGAATTCTTCATCAAAAAAATTGTAAAATCGCTTCATCAAAAAAGTAACTTGAAGTAGTTCTGGAAGGGGAGAGGGACTCACATTCATCCTTGGACCTGTTCAGTGCTTTTCATTTGGACTCAGTAAAGTGTGATCTATAATTTTATGATTAAATGAATAAATTATGTATACATTTGACCACCAGTTTGACCATTAATTCCTGAAAAGTAATGGAGTTTTTGTTTGCACAAGAAAATGGACAGCACAAACTCCTGCCATTGTGGGGATGTTCTCTCATCCCCACTATCATCTACTGTCTGTGGCTTGACCTGTGGAGGAATCTCCCTCAGAGGAGCAAATTTCCTCAACCGGGTGCAAATATTTTCAGAATGGCTGGAATCCTGTGAGAGTATTTAGTCACTATAAACAGGGTAGGTCATGCATAATGTCATGGGATCCAAATATCTTTGTAAATTGTTCCTATGCCAAAAAGACCTAATCTATGCCCCTTCAGCCACCCTATTTTCTGTGTCATCTTTAGAGGTCATGTGCTTTTCTTATTGTACAGTTAGATAGTTAGGGCATTTAGCAATTTTTTGGGAAAAGTTGGGTTTGCATAGCATTTCTATTTTTATACTAATGCAATTCCTAATTTTTTTTTGGGGGGGGGTCAGAAAATAGCAAGGTTAATGACTTATATTGGAGGCTGATTTTTCTCCTTAATTCATGATTTGTGTTTGCTTTTGCTTTGCTATAAATATCTACTGACATTTGGGTATCAGCTCTGGTTACATGAAAATTCATACATATGTTATATATTATCTATCATTGCTTTAATGTATCATCAAATATACAGAAGACCTGAAACTTTCTACATCATTATAATATTAGATAAGGCATTCACAGAGTTGGTTCTAGCAATAATACCAAATGCACATACATTTCTTTAGCTATGACTTTAACTTTCTAGGCCTAAAATCGCTTATCTATAAATGAATGGACAAAACTAGATTATTTCTAATATGACAGTCTCTTATAATGCCACTTGAGAATATTTATATATCTATAAATCTATATATCTATATACCAATATATCTGCTTATCTATATCTACATCTGGATCTGGATAGATGGACACTGAAAAGTTTTACTATTTTGGACTGATTTTTAATCTCTACTCTAATTCTACCACTTATTTTCTCAGTATGGAAATATGATTAATTTTTCAGGTAGTAATATCAATAAGAATTCATTGGAGAGAGAGTTCATTGTGCTGTCCCAAATTTGAGCACGCTTACTGCTGTTAGTGACAAAGATGATGATATATTAATAATTAAATGTGTTGTAGCAATGGTAGACAGGAGTCCTCATGGAGAATATGGCATTCTAGTCAACATGAAAGTAGTGAAGGAGGACATTCATAAAGGTAGATGGAAGTACAGCCAGGTAACTCTGAGGGACAGAATTCCAAGCAGAGAGACTGTCCCTGCTTTTCTGTCATGTAGAATCATAAACACAAAGTTCAACATGACCAGAACAGAGCAGAGGAGGTGAGTTTGAGATAGAAGGAGAAGAAGATGGTAGATAGATCGTATGGGATGATATAGTCATAAAACCGAAAGGACAAAATGCCTGTTTGTTTAATTACTGGTGATGCTTGTGATTTATTTATCAAAAGAATCATCTAACTAGGTGCTTTTATAGTAAAGCACCAAACCTTATAGATAAAAAATAATCAAACTTGCCTAGAGATAACCTTTCTAAATAATAATATTTATTACATATAATGCAATTGGATTCTTTCCAAATGTATGACTTGGGCATTTCCTTTAATAGTTAACATTATAACTTGAATTAATCCCTGATTCTTAAATTTCTTCAAAAGCGTTAGTCTTATTCAGCTCAGTATTTAAAACTGTCTTTGAAAATTTTTTATTAAAGCATATTTTGAAAAACATATAATACACATGTATTTCAAAATTGCTTTATAAAATAATGGGCTCTTCTAATTACTTTTACAGATATCATACTGTTTGAAGGCATCTTTTATAATAATTTTCATTTTTTTTTCCTTAAGGAGTGATTCTAGCGAATGTTTTTGAAAAACTAAAACTCCTGAGGAATTTAAAATAAAATTAACGAACTGTAGATTCCTAAAAATTTTACACACAAAAGCAGCCAAGTTTCCATAACGGAAATATTCTTAAGAAAATGGAATTAGATTTTCATATTTAAGTAGATCTCAAAAATCATGTTTGAAAAATGGTTAGTTAAATTTTATTGTATTCATGCAGTTTTTATTTTGTTGTTGGCATTACTTGGGCAAAAATGTTTTCACAAATTTGTTTTAGGAATTACTATAATGTCCGTATAATGTAATAAAAAGTTTAGAGGATTGTATTTGTCTTTCATCTAATTAGAATGAAAATAGATCATTTAGGGGCTCCCTGGTGGCATAAGGGGTTAAGACGAAACCTATGAAGCTATCCACAGCCACTGCAGCACTACTTCCATCCCTGGCCAGGGAGCAGACCTCTCCTGACTCGCCCCCTGCTCCTCTCAGCAGTGTATTTCAGTCAATTCCTGTTCTTTTCTGCCTGCTCTGTCCCCCGCTCCCTTTCTGGTGAATTCTCTCACCTCCCACACCTCTGGCCTGTACCCCAGTTCTTGTATATATAAACAAATAAATCTTTAAAAAAAAGAAAGAAAATAGATTATTTAATAGCATAAGGGAGATCAGCTTTTAGATATAGCAGTTTAGAAAACCTAAAATTATTACCATATTATTCACAAAGGATATACCTCGTTTATAAAATTGTGCAACTGAAATTGAATAGAAAAATGTGAAAGTGAGCAAAGTCATGAATTTTAGTAGGTATAATAATATATGTAGCATGTAGCTATATGCAAAGAATCTGACTCTGAATAAAACAGAAAATTCTCAAGTAGTATAGAAAATGAGCCAAAGCATGAGCCATAATAAAATCCTTTAGAGTATCACTTTTATGTTATGATTTATAATGTACAAATAGTGCAGTTTTTACTTTGTGTCATGTACATTTTCCAAAATAATTTAGCTATAATATGTTCACTAACTGCAGAATTCTATCTGGCTATATTGTATGTCCTTCATTTGATACAGTATAACTATATAATCTTTCAAAATGGTATCCCTTGTGATTCTGAAATGTACCATCAACATTTGGCAGAGTCATTTTATAAGCATTTAAGTTACAAGCATTCGAGTTAAAAATTATATCTGAAAATTGTCTGCAGTATACTTTTTAATTGACTCTTGCCTATTGGAAGTATAATAAATTAATAATAATTGTTGGTGACTCTTTACCAATTCATTAGTCAAAATTGATTCCCAAAATTGAATATGAAAAAATTATGCACAAGTGTTAAGCTATTTCAGTGAAAATTCTATTAGTGAAACAAATAGGGGGAGAAAAATGAAACAAACTTTGTGTTCATTTGAAATAAAATTTACTCATTAATTCATTTACTCATTAATTCTTAACCATCTTAATAGCATTTAGAGCATTTAGAAAGGATGAGGATATGATTTATTATCCAACTTACTAATTTTTAGGGCAAAGGGAACATTTGTAATACTTTACACTGAAGCAGATTTTATAGGTCATATCTGAACCTATGTTCATCCTAACATATAGGGATTTTTTAAATAATGAGATAAAAAGGGATTGTGTAAGGAAAACAAAATATAAGCACAATGAAGAAATAAAAATGAGAAGGAAAATAAAGTGCTCTTCTCTTTTGCACCCCATGTGATTATTTTTTAATGCTAAAGCTTTAACACTGCATTTTAATTTTTAAAAGCCTGCAAAAACTATTTTTGTTACTTATAGATGTAGTATATATACATATCAATTAAAAGTTTAATAGCTTTACAGATAGCTTTACACGTCTCCTTTGAGTACTTAAAATGAAAGTAGTAGTTTGAAAGGGAATACATGAGAAACAAAATTATTTAGAATTTAAATCATACATAAAAAAGCTTACCTAAAATAATTAAAAAATTTTAGTTGCTACCTAGGTGAAAGTATATTTTCCTTACATAGTTTGCCTTTGCTTAAATCAATAGACAAATTGATATGTCAAACTAATAAATAATAAAGGTAATTTATTTTTTAATACATGGCATATCTATATTTGAATGCATAGCAGACTGTATCTTTCTATTTTGAATGTATGCTAGAGTTTATTAAATTTTAATACAAATAAACCAATTTAAGGTGACTTATGGTTTAATAAATGCCAATGAGAACAGGAAGTTAAAAAACTTATAAAATTCAGCAAGATAATTTCAAGTTGATAATGTTTCATGGTGCAGATGGATAAAATTTTCTTTTGCTCTTTGTTTTCATTGTCTATTTTCTGCAATCCAGACACTGATATTTAGCAATTTCATGCTTTGAATAATATAGCAATAAGTTCTATGCTTATTACTAAATTGTCCATAATTTTAGGGATAAATGAGTGACAGTTTCTTTATTTCTCAGCCAGGACAGAAAGCATCCTGGTAGCTTTCATTTATAGAAATCAATTGATTATTACTTTAACTAGCTGTTCTCTTAGTGTATCAAGAGTTAATTTATCTATATTAGTTTACTTTTATTTTTTAATTTTTTAATATAGTAATATGGTTTGTGATTAACAATGCTGATATCTGGCAATTTTACTTGCATTGGAATAAGGCTTTCAATGCCTTTTATTTAAATAAGTTAAAATGTGCCATAAACCTGTTACTATAGTAATTACTATTATAGTTCAGCCACTTCAATAGTAATTTAAATATTTTATTTAATAGAAAAGAGTTACATCTAAGAAGTTTAAAATGTAGCATATATTCCTTACCTATTGGAACATGTCTCTAAGAATGGCATTATTAGATGAACTAATATAATCTAAAATGAAAGAGAAGCACAAATTAAATTGTAAATTAACTCACTTATTCTAGGTTATTTCTTTTCCTTCTCTTTCATTTTTTAATCTCTTTCATGCTGCCTTTTCATAGGGGTGGAAAAACTGCTTATTTAATTTTCCAGTTCAGTTTATAAAACTAAATCTTACTTTCAAAATTACCACTTTAATTAACAAATAAATGTATATATACACATATTCTCAGTAAGATGATCAATATAAAACAATCCATGCTTTAACATTTATTTGAGCTTGTTTTATAATCTAATTATTTATAGTCACTTCTCTAATAAATGGATATAACTTTAAAAGGCTTAAGAATTTCTTCAATTAAAGAAATAGAGATATTAGAATTTTGCAGCTTTCCCATAGTCAGAAAGAAATCCATGACACAGTTTGTACTGGAGGTTACAGTTTCTTGACTCTTCATCTCAAGGGATGTGCCTGTTGCCGGTGCTTCGAGACTTTTTTTTCTAAATTGCAAGGAAGCCAGTGCTGCTGAGGTAGTAAGGACAAAAACTTGAATGCAGATCAACATTATTTTACTTCAATGTGATAAATCATTGTGAGTTGAAATAGTATTTGAAATAAAAAAATTAAAAAAGAACTTTATATGTTTTACTTACTTTCATAGGTATATCAAGGAGTTAGAAGACAATATATATTATCTCTAATAATAATCAAATATTGAGACTCAGATCTATTAAAAATTTGCTTTGTGGAAAAAAAAATTTGCTTTGTGTTCTCATGTTTTCATTTGTAAACTTGCGGAATAGAAATAGAGAAATTGCAGCTAGATCAGAGTGGAAATGGAGCCTATATATTTTATTTAGCAATAGTGAGATCAAGTTGCTTAAAATCACTTGGATTTTTTTATTTCAGATATTAGGATGGGGTACACAATAATTCAGCACTGTTGATTAGTTTTTAAAGTTCAGCTACACAGAAATAACTTTTATAAGAAGGGTTAAATATTATACAAGTCTTAGTCCAGTCAAATAATAGTTGTCTTATCCACACGAAGCTCCTTATATCACTTTTCTCATATTGTATGATATCTTATTCTTTGGAGAGTGTACATATTGTCAGAAGGAAGCTAACAGTTTTACAAATGTTGCTTTAAGAAAATAATCTCAAAAACTGTTTAATTCTTAGCATTTCATAGGCTATAATCTTTTTAGAACATTTTAAGTGACCAATGAAAGTTGAAGTAGCTTTTAAAAATACTTCCAATTTATACACTGTAGATACCTAATTTTAGGGACCATATTATAGCATTCAGTGAAGTTTTTGTTTTGTTTTGTTTTGTTTTTAGGTAAGTACATAAAGAATGGCATATCAGGGAGGTGCAGATAATAGATGACAACACATCTTGGATAACTCATAGACAAATTTTATTTCTTTTTCCAGATCAAATAAGATGCAAAATGAAATCAGTGTTACCTTGATATGGCAAAAACTGAATCTTGATTCAGTTATTAAAATGTGAACTAAAAGCGGGTAAACATGTCCAAATGTATGATCCTTAAGCTATGTTTTATCGGTCAAGAGTGTCCGAGTGTTGTTAAAAAAGCCCAACAGAAAAGGTTTATCGTTGCAATATTTTTGGAACATAATGTAGTTGCTACATTATAAAAGCTACTTTCTTATCTGTAAAATTACATCAGTCATGCCTTGCATACTTACCATAAAGGGTATTTCTTACTGTAATAAGAAATGAATATGAAACTTTGATGAGAGTGAGAGACTATCCCCCTCTGGTCTTCCTTTTAAATGTGGGAATTTAGCTGGGAAAAGTGCATGTCCAGCATTAGGAAAAATATTGTGAAGCATTAACTAATTCAGAAATTAGAAGCCAATTTTTAACCCTGTATACACCTGGAGAGGCAAAATCCTATATTTCTCAGTCATATGTAGTATCATAAACCTGTATTACCTTAAAAAATTACAAAATAGTATAAAATGAAACCTGTGTGAATTCATAATGTAACAATCAGAACACAAGTTTAACCTCTAAAGTAAACTATATAGAGGCAAATTTTTATCTCTGTTTTAACAGCGTGAAATCTTTTCTCTTGAGATTAGCATTAATTATAAAATTTTTAGTCTTTTGTCTTGTTTTGTTTTATTTTGCTACAAACCAAAAAAGAAAAACACACACACAGTTGCAGGATATAGTAGTATAATTGTTCCGTTTTAATAGAAGCTATTTTTTTCCTCAGTCTTCAGAGAGCTCATATGTAGGCCATTGCCAGATGTATCATTCTATAGTATATTAATCAAGGATTTGAATCAGGATGGCAACTCCTGTGTGTCCAAAGAGCTGGGTCAAGATGTTTCTATAATTCCCTGATGAGGAGTAGAAAGATATTGGCCTTTTGTATTATATAGACTTTAATGTTTTATATTTTATTAACCACTTGCTTGCTGCTCAGTGTTCCTTTTAATTAGGACACTCTTGTTCCAACAAGTGACAATCTCTATTATCCGATTGAATGTAATTTTTGGAAATGTTTTCCTTTGCTTGCAAGAAATGAAATCACCATGTTTTTCCTTTCCAAATAAATTAACACCAAGTGTACGGAGAAGAAGGGAAAGTTGAATTGTATTTTCTGTATTTTAGAGTATCTGATATAAAACAATTGCACCAAGTAGATTGATAAGTTACATTCTAAAATAATTATCTAAAAGAAGGGACTTGATCGTGTTTAGTTTGTAAATTACTGCTTTTCATTTAGTAATTCTAGGGTAACACCTTGGTTTTGAGATGCTGCCAGAAACAGGATTTTCTTATAAAAGGATACAAAATAAAATAGAGATTATAAGCATAGTAAGAAAAGAAGAAAGGGAGAGAGAAAATGAAGGAGAAGGGAAGGAAGGGTAAGGATTCCTTTCTAAAGGTAAGTTACAATTTTCAGGAAAAATTATACTTACTCCAATTACTCCAGTGAAAAATCCACCCACTATTAAGTTATAGTTTGAAGTTTACCATTTCCCTTTCAAAGTTAATTTTACGTAAAGTAAAATTAATTAAATTTTTTTTTATTTATGCATATAAGAGCTGGGGTACAGGCCAGAGGTATGGGGGGAGGGTGAGAGGATTCACCAGAGACAGAGCAGGGAACAGAACAGGCAGACTGACTGAAAATCACTGCTAAGGGGAGCAGCCGACGAGCCAAGAGAGGTCTGCTACGCCATGTGGGTTGCTCCCTGGCCGACTGGGATCACACATGCACTGCAGAGGCTGCAGACAGCTTCACAGCGCTGCGCTCAATCACCTGAGCCACCCGGGAGGCCCAAAATTAATTTTTTTAAAGATTTATTATATTTATTTATGCATTCAAGAGCTGGGGTGTAGGCCTGAGGTGCAGGGGTTGAGAGGATTCACCAGAGACAGAGTGGGGAACAGAACAGGCAGATCTACTAGATATGCTGCTGAGGAGAGCATCAGGGAGAGGTCTTTTGCACCTCACTGACCAGGGATTGAATGCATGCTGCAGTGGCTGCAGGCAGCTTCCAGAGTGCTGGAAGTGCACTTAATCCATTGTGCCCCCAGGGAGGCCCAAAAGTAAAATTAATTTTGAATAGGAAAATCAGACCAAACTTAAGAATTTTGGATAGTGAAATACCTACCTACCTTTTTACTGTGTCTTTACTTTTAAACATCCCTTTATATATATCATCACTTCTCTGATTCATAAGAACTGCAATTTAGAGGTTATTCCCATATTACTAGGAAAGAGATTGTGACTTGACAATTATTCTTGGCTTGCTTGTCCTTCCTCCTTTTCTCCCTCCCTCCTTCTTTCTTTCTTTCTAAGTAACATTGGTTTACAACACAGTGTATGACCCAGAAATAGGATCCCAACATTTCAGGTGTATGCTACCACCCCTCCCACACCACCAAGGCACATGTAGTCCTTCACCATCGTTTTTTTGTACCCTCTCCCCGACTTCCTCTCCACCTTTTCTGTCCCTGCTGGGAACATCTATTTACAATCACATTTTTAGGGTTTGTTTTTGGTTTGGTGTTGTCTGACTCTTTGTTTTGTTTCTCTGTATTCCACATATGAATGAAATCATTCGGTATTTACCTTATTCCATCTGACTTATTTCACTTAACATTATCCTTTCTGGTTTCATTCGTGTTGTCACAAATGATAAGAGTTCATCATATTTTATAGCTGAGTAGTATCCATTGTGTATGTATACACACACACCACTCATCTCTCCTTGATCATTTAGGTTGCTTCCATAACTTGCTATTTTAGATAGTGCTGCAATCTGCTCTACCCAAGATGTCTTGTTGTTTCATGTTGATGTAAACAATGAAGCAGAAAACTTGAGTTCTGATTTATTTTTGGATATCAACATTCCCCTTGTGAAATCTAGAACAAATAGCAACTGTTCCATCTCCTTTGTATATAAAGTTCAAGTGCACATGGTGTATGAACTCTGTATTTCTATACATATATGATATTATTAAAGCAGTTGTTATTAAGAAGAAATAGAAATATATTGTTGATCTTTATGTATTTGATTTGTAACTATTTTTCTGGTTTCTGAGCCAGTTGTTGTTAACTTCTCTTTATTTAGGAAAATACTGTTTTGATTCTAGAAAACAAAGAACACTGCAACTAATATAACATAATTGAAATCTTCAGTTTTAGAGAGCCAAATTCTTATTTTATAAATCAACAAAAAATTGGATCTACAATTTTATATAAACTAATTGCATTTAACCCTAATTGCATTTAACATGTTAAGAAAGAAAATCACATTAAATAAATACAGAAACATATTAAAGCAGACTATCAATAGAAAATGTTGATGTTGCCTCAAATAGTTTAACATGAAAATATAGATACATACTTTTTGCATGCAAAAATGAGGAAAATATTGGACTTCTTTTGAAATCTTAGAATTTATTTCTACAATCTATCTCAAAC
This sequence comes from Talpa occidentalis, assembly GCF_014898055.3. NCBI lineage: Eukaryota > Metazoa > Chordata > Mammalia > Eulipotyphla > Talpidae > Talpa > Talpa occidentalis. Next base: position 35,703,351 of record NW_023604861.1, on the reverse strand, counting down.
TACTTCCAACACCACATATTATACATTTAAAAACATAATAGTGAGATTGAAATTTATTTTTATCATTATATTGAATAAAGGAGACTCATGGTTCTCTTTTTCAAGTAAGATATAAGACATAATGCACATTTTGAGTATTCACATCAGAAATTGGAAAGGAATTATAAAGTGAAAGGCACAATGAGGAAAAAAATACTTTCCTTCTAAATGGAAGTAAAGCTACTAAAGTTTTTCTCTGTTAGTATAAGAAAGAAGTCAAATATGAAGGTTAGCAGAGCTTTCATCTACTTAAATTCCTCCCACATCTACTGTTGATTGACATTCTCAACAAACTGATAATTGCCCACTTGATTTGTTTTAAATTATTCTTAAATTTTTTTTTGGATTTTTAAGTAGACATGAAGATATCATTAGGAAATACTTGCATCAAGTGGAATGATTTTTTTTAATATTTTTGTCTTTTATCATTTATTTATTTATTAAGACATTATTAGAACCACCATTTGCTTATTTTATGTTTAAATGAACCATTTTTTTTTTTAATGGAGATGATTCAGAGAGGTGCCTGCTAATGTTTTCAGGTGCCGATTCTCCAGTGAGTTGTACGCACTTGTTTTCATTAAATGAAAAGTCCATGAATTCAAGCTGGTTTCCCACTCTTTCTAGTCTTCCTGGCAATACAGAGTAGTTCTTGTTTATTCATAAAATAAAATAGCTTTCACTGCATCTTAGCTGTGTTGCAAAATAGAGATTTAGCAAACTTTTGTGTGAGTGTTTCAGGCCAGAATTCTAAATATTTATTCTTGAAGGGACATTAACTTTAAAAAACTCTCCTATTAGATTTATGTTAATATGTCTGACCTATCCTATATGCAATTTATATAGGAAAAAAAGGTGCAAAATATCAAAGTGGGGAAAATGCTATTTAGAAGCCACCTATGTCATATCTAATAGCTCTGTTACCAGGTTCTCTGTTATTTACACTTACCATAATAAGTTTCTAGCAAAAGTGAATGACGTTTCCACCTATTAACAAATCATACTGCTTAGATATGGATGGCTGACTGCATACCCTGTATAGAGAACCATAAGTAAAATATTCTAGAATATAATTTTTTTAAAGATCATAATACTATCAATGAAATAAAACAGAGTATCTGTTTTTCGAACCCTCATCTTATAGCTCAAGAAAGAAGTTTTTTTTTTCTTGTTAAAGAAAAGAACTGGGGTGTAGGCCAGAGGTGCAGGGGGAGAGAGGATCCCACAGAGAGAGTGGGGAGAGAGGCAGATCTACTGAAATGCACTGATGAGGGGAGCAGTGGGAAAGGCAGGAGAGGTCTGCTGTGCCATGTGGGTTAGCTCCCTGACTGGTTTGGGATCCAACTAGTGCTGCAGTGGCTGGCTATAGCTGTGATAACGCTGTGTTTTTAACCCCTGTGCCACCAGGGAGGCTCCCTGTTTTGTTTTGTTTTTTTTTCCTTAAGGCTACAGTGGAAGTTGGAAAGGGTCAGAAAGAAAACAGAACAAAAGCTCCAAGTCTGGCATGCTTCCCATTAAATTAATTAAAATTATCTTCATTATATGAAATCAGATCATAATTCTAATTTAGGTTTCCATCATTCTTTCAAATACATTAAAATATACTTTAATATCCCAGATATTCTTTAATTCATTCCATGGCTAATCAAGTCATAGCTGCATAGCATCTGAATTCAAGGACAGGGAATATCCAAAGCCTTGATAAAACAGTAAAATGTATATTTTACAAAGCTTTCATCAAGTAAGATTTTTACCTTGTTCTAATGTATTTTGTGACATATTAGATCTAAAAAAAAGTTTTGAAATGACTTAATTGATGGCATTTCTATAGATAAATATGGAAAAATACATGGAAGAACAATACATGTAGAAAAGGATTTTTTGTTTATTTAACTTTAAAATTTTTTAATAGCACAGAATCCTTCATTCATACACTTAATTAGGTCCCATGACTGAGAGATATTCATGAAAACAAAGTTCTTGTTGGTTTGATAGAGAAATTGATAATAAATACATGTGCAAAGTCACAGGTTTGAAGTAAGATCAGTGTTTATATATTTGTCTTCAGTGGTTTGTGAAGACCATACTGCTTTCTCTTTATCATCCTACAATGCAGAGGCTGACTATAGAGCTTGGGCAATTATTCCCACTCATGTTACTAAAAACAGCAAATAGCTGCATACTGTGTTTTTTATAATTTCAATCACTAATTATGAGCACTAGCTAGTAAAATGAATTTATCTATTTTACAGAAATTATTGGATAACATGACAGTCCTGGAAAAATATTTCAACATTATTTCTCATTCTGGAACTGATTCATTCAGCTCACAGAGATACAATAATCAGAAATGTTGCCTTATAGAATGGCCTTGAATACTCCTGAAGATGGTCTTTAGAGCTAAAGAACTCAAATGAGCAGCCAACTTCACATTGTGTAACTTGTCTTTATGAGAGGGGAAATGTGATCTTCAGCACCTTGTGAAAATCAGAATAATATATCAGCTAACCATTTCATGTCAACAATTGAAAGGAAAAAAAATTAGAAAATCCTTGACACCTCTCCTCCTGCCCCAGATTTAGTTCTATGTAGCAGCTCCATTTTGACGACTATTTTCCTCAAGACACAGATTTGAAATAGAAGAGATAATGGCAGATTTATTAGATTAAGTTTTGTCAGGATCTTTTAGTGTCCTAGATAATTACAAGCCAATATATATCTGAATGTTTTCAGCTTATGTTATTGTAATGTGTGCATTCCTTTGTAGGCATTGATGTTGTGTCAAAAGAGATATTAGAAGGTTTACATATTCAGTTATGTTTCATTGATTTGTGTTGAATGTATGTGAAATAATTTCTTATCTCTGGATTTAATTTCCCCCAAAATTAAAAAAAAAGGTGAAAGTTCCTTTCTATTAATTTCCTGAATTTTAAAGAAACTGCTCTCTGAGCTATCTTCTAATTTTAATTATTGATATGTCATTCTTTGATTACTCAAGTGAGCACCACCAGAATCCTTCATCAAATTTGCACATATTTCTCCCTTCTGTTTTGTATGATTAATTCACACAGTTTCTTTGCATTCTTGCACTTCATTCTGAATCAAATGCCTTTTCATCTTTTATTTTCATATGTTGTTCTTTACTAGCTGCTTTATACATTTGATTTTTTTTACAAGTAATGTTTTTCACACTACTTTTTATAAATTAATTTAGCTTAAAGTTTCCTTATTTGTTTAATATTTTATAGGAATTTCCCTAATAATCTTTTTTTTTGTCCACCTTGGTGCCTATAATTTCTCACAAAAACAGTATAATTTTTCTACTGCATTTTTCTATATACATAAAATGAAATATCTTTTAGGATTAGTCAATAAGTATGTAATTGTTTTCCAGTTTTAAAAGATAAAAATTCATATTCTTTTCTAGAAAAAATGTTAATATTATTGATTCCAAATGCAATTTTATGTGATTTAAAAAAATATTCAAAAGATACTAAACATGGTCTTTCTTTACTTTCTATGGAGCTTATCACTTGATATTATTTGCTCAGAAATCTCTCTATACCTATTGTCCAGGTATAATTATTAATATAGTCCTTATCACTTTAAAAATGTCTGTGGTTGGACAATATATTACTGTGGTAACCTTGTTATAAGTACTATGATAAAACAACATAAAATAAAAATATATAATGTATAAAAAAATTGGGCTTGGGATCAAAAAGATAATTTTTTTATTCTGCCACTATTTATTATAGATCTCAATTTTCTTATCTGGATAAAAAGACATTTTATTGCATGATTTCTAAACTGACCCTCATCTCTCAAATACAAATTATCACATATAATTGCATTTATTTTTGAGATCAAACTACGCAAGATTGTGTGCATATAAATAGTTGCAGGGAAGGGAACATAGATCAATATGCTCGATTTAAGAGAGACCTGTTTACAAAAGTGCATACTTGTTTGCTTTTGTTTGCAGTTATGTCGATAATGTCCAAACACCTTTGGAGAAGTGGAAGATGAATTTATTACTATAATAATCAGTCTGTACATGAATTATTAGTCATCCAAATGGAAACTTGAGCTAGATTTTTGTAGAAAACTTCAGAGCAAGCAGTGATGAAAGTGGGGCTATTGGTACAACGTTCAATTAAGGGTTAAAAGGATATACATTTTTGTGTGCCATCATTTCTTTGAATATCAATAAGCCATATGTAAATCATGAAAAGACCAAACTGAAAAATTATTTTCCTCCAGTATTAAAATCTCAGAAAAAGGAATTATTAGAAATGAAATTTAGTTTATTAAAAAAAATCGATGAAAGAAAAGCTAGCATCACTTTTCATTTTGTTTATCAAATTATCTTGTCGCAGTATTACTTTATCTCTTTGTTTCTTTGATTTTGTTACATAAATTATAGTAGCAGAGGGTGGAAAAATACTTGTATGATAGATAAGAAAGATAAGAATGTGCTTTTTAACCTCTAATCTGCTTCTAGCATGTGGGTAACCTAGGCCAAATCCCCCTACTTTTGGACTTTTCTCAGATTTTTCCGCTAAGAGATCCCTAAAGGACAGAAGAATAAATGCATACTTATAATCCACCAGAGATATTTGTTTCTTGTGTTCTAATTTTAATATACTCATTATTTTGCTTTCTGAATAATATTTACCTTAAGAGAGGCGTGATTCAAGTCACTTTCCTTTTTTTTTTTTTTAAGATTTATTTATTTATGCATACAAGAACTGGAGTACAGGCCAGAAGTGTGGGGGGTGAGAGGATTCACCAGAGACAGAGCGGGGAACAAAACAGGCAGATCGATGGAAATATACTGCTGAGGGGAGCAGCAGGCCAGTCAGGAGAGGTCTGCTGTGCCATGTGGGTTGCTCCCTGGCTGGGAATCGAACTGGTGCTGCAGAGGCTGTGGATAGCTTCATAGGTTGCATCTTAACCCCTTGAGCCACCAGGGAGGCCCTCAAATCACTTTCCATTCAATAATTTTATTCTTGAACAGAATGTGTGATAATACTTTTGGGTTTTGTATCTTGACCATACTTTCCTGTTAGAGAAGTATAGAAAGAGTTGATCAATGACTGGAATTCTGATCCGTTCATACAAAAATGACCTAGAGGGGAGGAATATGTGCATTTATGACTTTTAACCTCAACTGTTAACACGCCAAAAAAAAAAGAAAACAAAAGAAAACAAAAAGAAAAAAAATCCGTGTAATACTTTAATCAAAACCAGGAAGAATTATATTGAGCACATTAATACAACAATAACTGTATGTTTTTGCTTTGTGATCTAAAATGTAGAGTCCTAAAGTGAGTGTTTTTCATTTGCAAGAAGTGCTACATTCAAACTGAATTTGTATATTGTACTTTCCTTGACTTGCCAATCCTGCCTTAGTGATAGTTAAATAGTAGCATTTATTGAATGGTTTTCCTGAATTACTCTAACTGCTTTGCTTGCATGTGCTCATTTACTCCACACAACAGCCTTATAATGATATCCCTGTTTTACAGATGATGAAACAAAATTTGAACCAGATTTGAACCAGAAAACCTATAGTGATATTTTAGATTCAGCTGTGAGATTTTAGATACAAATTCAATCCCTGTTTCCACAAAATTCTAACTGCCACACATTGTTTATATTTGCTAAATTCCAGCTCAAGAGTTTTAAATTTTCAAATCTCCAAATGAAGCAGTTAGCTCCAGTCAATGCTGTATTGTCTTTCTCTGTTTGTGGTCTTTGAGCATTAAAAGAACTAGGTAGTAGAGCGTCCAGCTGCAGGTAGCAAGACAGGTAATTCTTATAATGACCCACATACACAGCTCACTCTCCCTCCCTCATTGTCTCTGCCACATTCTGAACCCCAATGCTTACAGAAAGTGGGGGAAAGAAGCAGGCAAATCTAGGGATACTGCTGGCACCTTTATGACACTGGTCTTTTTGTCTCTGCAAAAAGTACATATGTATTGTATATATGAGGTGCGTGCACGTGTGCATTTGTGTGTCCTGCCTTGATTTCATTTTTAAAATTTCAAAACTGAGGCTGTTTATTAGTTTTGTAAATGTCCTTAGTTTTTGTAAAGATACAGTCTCTTTGACCCATAAAAGCTCACAAAAAAATAACTTTTTTAATAAATTTTGAGAAAGTGAGGGTTTATTAAATCATGTGACTTTGAATATGATTTTATCAAATAATTTTTAGCTATACTGTGTATGAACTTCTGGGAATGAAGTAAGTTTTCTTTCTTTTTTTTTTTTAAAGATTTATTTATTTATTTATACAAACACTGGGTACAGTTAGAGGTGTGGGAGGGTGAGAGAATTCACCAGAGCCAGAGCGGAGAGTAGAACAGGCAGAGTGACAAAGTACACTGCTCAGGGGAGCAACAGGCGGCAGGAGAGGTCTGCGTGCCATGTGGGACCTTCCTCCGGTGGCCGGGGAGCAGCCGGGGATCGAACCTGCACTGCAGAGGCTGCAGGCAGCTTCGCAACCCAGCGCTCAACAGCTGCGCCACCGGGGAGGCCCTGAAGTAAGTTTTCTTAAGGAAGGAAGTCCATAGGGCATTTGGTGGCACATACGCATGGGGGGTAGTAAATAAATCAAAATGGGAATTTCCAGTTGGGAAAATAAGGGAAGACAAATTTAGGGGGAAAGATATTAAGTGAAGGGAAGGTAGGAAGGAACATCAGAGAAGATACTTGTCCTCTCACTTCAACAGTGAGAATTTAGCTGTTGAGGTTTGTAGTCTCTGAAATGCAATCGTGACTGACCTATACCTGTTGGGGAGCCATTTTGATTTGAAATCAAAGAATTGTAAAGCATTGCTCAGTAACTTGAATTCCTACCAAGAACCCACTGAAATCTAGGATGTGGATATGGTAGTTAAAAGACATTATTTGAAACAAAGTGAGGGGTAATTTGCTATGCTGCAATAAAACATGCATTGATCTTTTATATAAAGAATTTGAAATAAAATGGCAGAAATATTCTATTGTGAACAATATCACAAAGAAATATAAAATATTTTCTTACATTTGTGTCTAGAATACTGATGTCAGTTTTTGCACACCATTAGATTCAATCCCTCTCAGACACAATATATAACTTGGATGGATCAATTTTTGGGCTTTGCACTTGCAGAGGATAAAATACTCAATAATGATGTAATCTGATATTTATGTACATAAACTTGAATATATGTATATAACTATAACAGTATTCTGTTTTCATTTGTAGGTATTTCCACATTACCTGTGAGATTTGGCTCAATTTCAATTTGGTTCACTTACTTTCTTTCATGAAATAGAATACTGTTATAGAGTGAATGTTTGTGCCCTCCCCAAATTCATATGTTGAAACCTAATCCCCAATATGATGCTTTTGGAAGGAGAAGAATTTGGATTGATAAGGCCATTTATGTGGAGTCTACATAAATGTAATTGAGGCTCTTGAAAAATGGCATTGAATCTTCACCATATGAGGACATAGCAGGGAAAAAACTTCCTGTGAGCCAGGAAGCAGGTACTCTCAACACTGAGTTGTTCTTGATCTTGGACATTTTCTCAGGCTCCAGAACTGTGAGAAATAAAAATCTGTTGTTTGTAACCACCCAGTCTATGGAAGTTTGTTATAGTAGCCCAAAAGCACAGGTGTCTTATAGGAAAAAAAAAAAAAATTATTAATATATTAGGACATAAAGGCCAAAAGAAAAACAATGTATTTGTGTGCTCTAAATTAAAAAGAAATGCATGTTAATAATGCATGTAATTATTGCTACAGTACATTTTAGTAAAATTTAACAATATATTTCTAAAGGGAACTATATTTCAGCCTTATTTTTTCCATTTAGATGAAAAATTTAGTCAAATGCCTCCAAATAAATGTATGAAAATTGAATATTTTAATGTTTATGTACTCATTTCCAAAGAAAGTGGAAGCATTTATTAATGTATATATTGAGATATGCAGAATATCTCTGATTTGGAATCATCTATACACTCTTGTCTATAGTGTGCTTCTGAGAACAAATGTCCATGTCTTTGAAGCCTTATTACAAACATGGAAATATATTTTCTTAACAAGAGACTATCTTTTCACTGTTAATCCAAATACTCATGCACATATTTTCACATACCTATGATTAAGATATTTTGTTTAGTAAGCCACTAGTATAGTAGTCCATTAAAAGGAGTGCTTTAAGCAAATTTGTCATGCAAATGTGACTAAAATGGGATTCATATACATAAAAATCAATAGTAATGCAAACTGTAAAGAGAAGTCTTAGTAATCTTAGGAGTAAGCACACAGAGCTATTAACTTGCAGACCTTTTGATGGAATTTTCAGTTTTAGTGTACTTGGTAAAATGTAGAACAATCTTATTCACACAGACACACACAGACATTTTTCCTGGGTGATTTCAGTTGAATGTTATATTCAGCAGATCAATTTTACTGGCATAAGTGCTTATCTTTTATGCCAAGTTTAGTTTATTTATGAATCATAACATAGAAGACAACATTCTAATTTAGTCATATCTGTCTGGTGTAACTTTTCAAGATCCTACTTTTTAATTTGCCCCATTGTCATTCTCAACAACAGTTGGCTTGTTTTTTTTTTTTTTTGACACCTGGGTATTTTATACTTTGATGTTTCATTTTGACTATGTATGGTAAGCTTACTGATATTACTGATATAACCAATATTACTGATTGGGTGTACTACAACACCAGAAATTTATTATTGCACAGTTATCATGACTAGAAATCCAAAAATAAGATATGAGCATGGCCATGCTTGCTCAAGTTCCAAGAAGAGGATCCTTGATTGCCTGCCCAAGTTTCTGGAGGTTTCCATCAATCCTATATACATCACTTGCAACTCTGTCTCTATGGTCATTTAGTGTTCTCTTGTCTTGACTGTCTCTGTGTTTTTTGTTTGTGTGTTTGTTTTCTCTTCTTATAAGGTTACCAGCTATTGAATTACGATCTACCTTAATATTAACTTAACCCACTATATCTTAGGTAATTATTTTCTTTTTTTTTTTAAGATTTATTTTTATTTATTTATTTATACAAGCACTGGGTACAGTCAGAAGCGTGGGAGGGTAAGAGAATTCACCAGAGCCAGAGTGGGGAGCAGAGCAGGCATAAGGACCGAAGCACACTGCTGAGGGGAGCAGCGGGCGGCAGGAGAGATCTGTGCGCCATGTGGGACCCTCCTCTGGTGGCCAGGGAGCAGCCGGGGATAGAACCGGTGTTGCAGAGGCTGCGGGCAGCTTCACAACCCAGCGCTCAACCGCTGCGCCACCGGGGAGGCCCATCTTAGGTAATTGTTTTCAAATACAGCCTTATTTTCAAATAAGTTCACATTCTGATTTTCTAGGTGGACATGAATTAAGGGTGTCACTATTCAGCACTGTCTATCCTATAGTCCCTCAAGTTCACATCCATCCCATTTATATAATACATTCAACTACTCCCAATATCATCCAAATGTCTTAACATTTTCCAGCCTGAATTGGAAATAGAAGCTTCTAAATAGAATAGAATAGAACAGAACAGAATAGAATAGAATAGAATGGAACAGAATGGCTTCTAAATAGAAGCTCAAAAAAAGTCCCAAATCTCAGCATCTAAATTAGACATGGTGATACTCTAAGTATGGCACATACTGGAACAATGTTTCTCTTCTTCACAGAACTATCAAACCAGAAATCACGTTCTTGTTTCCAAAATTTAGTGATGGAATAGACATAGGATAGACTTACTCACCTGAAAGTGAAAAAATGGAAGGACTAAGGGATAGTAGTTTAAAAGAAGTGGACTACACAGCATGGCAAATTCCATTAAGTTTCAAGGCCTGAGAGTAATCCTTTTGGTTTTATTTTGTCTTATCCTTTATCCTTTAATCTTTCTTTGCTCTCTAGGGAAATAATTGCCCTTCCTAGTCCCTGTGTCTGTGACTGTTCCATGGGACTGTTCCACTCATTTTGTTGCATTACTGTCCTTTCAGTCCGTGTTGACCATGTTTGTTTGTTTTTTTAAAGATTTATTTATGCATATACAAGAACTAGGGTACAGGCCAGAGGTGTGGGGGCTGAGAAGATTCACCAGAGACAGAGTGGGGAATAGAACAGGCAGACTGACTGAAATATACTGCTGAAGGGAGCAGTGGGGGAGTCAGGAGAAGTGTGCTGCACCATGTGGGTTGCTCCCCAGCTGGGGATCAAACTCATGCTACAGTGGCTGCAGATAGCTTCATAGGTTGTGTCTTATCCCCTTGTGCCACCAGAGAGGCCTCATGTTGACAATGTTTTTACTACAGAAAATGCTCAAAATTTTTGTATTCTGGCATGTTGAGAGCATCCACACTGTTAGACAAGATGGTGTCCATAGATCCTGCTTCCAAAACCCCATCTTCAATCCTGACTTCTTTTGAGATAGTTGATTTGACCCATAAATCACATGCCTAATCTCTGTAACAACTGGCTATCCAGCCACACTGATGTCCTTGTTTCCAAAACATTTTATTTGGATAAGCAGAGAATTTTTCAAAGTATGTCCTGGTTCTTTTTGCTCCTTTATTTCACTCAATCTCTTTCTCCTTACATGTTTCTATAACCAGAAAGAGAAACCAAGCCACATCTTTTACACTTTGCTTGGTAAGCTTCTTAGCTAAATACACAAGTTCATTATTTATACATTTTATTTTCCATGTAACAAAGTGGCCAAGTTTTCTGCGACTTTTTAGTATTACTTTCCAATGTCTATCTGAGACTTCATGAAAAGCATCTTTTATATTCATATTTTTGTCTACTTTTTATTCGTGGTGACAGCAGTATATGTACCTTCTAAGATGGTGAGTGCTTTCTCCAAAGCTCTCCTCACTTCTTTTTGAGTCTTCATCAGAATCACCTTGAATGTTTGTATTTCTCCCAATCATCTCTTTAAGGAAATCTAGGTTCTTTTTCTTTTCATCATGAATCCCAAAACCTTCAGTTTCTACCCATTAACCAATTCCAAAGTCCCTTACACATTTTTAAGTATTTCTCACAGCAACATCCCACTTCTTGGTACCAAAATCAGTATGGGTTTCTAGAGCTGTCATAACACAAAACTGTGAACTGGGTGGCTTTAAAATAACAGAAACTTGTTCAATCTCAATTCTGGAAACTTGAAATCCAAAATGAAGGTCTTGGCAGGGACAGGTGCTCTGATGACTCCAGGGGAGGATTCTTTGTCTCCAGTTTGCTTCTGGTGATGACTAGCAATCTTAGACACAACATTCCAACATCTATTTCTATCTTCACATGGTATTTTCCCTCTGTGCTGTCTCTGTGTCTTAGATTTCTCTTCTTATAAGGACACCAGACTTTGGGATAGGGCCCATTCTTATCTTCTATGACTTCATCATAAGTAATTACATCTATAAGGACCTTATTTCCAATAAGGTGGTATTTTGATGTTTGGGTGTATATGAGTATTGGCAGGACAATGTCTAACCCAATGCACAGTCTGAAACTATTTTTTCCCTCCAGTTTGAATGTGTATATTTTTCTGAATTTTCTATCTCATTGATATTAACATAATAATTAAATATATATGAGCTATTTTGACGATATCTAAAATATATTAGCTATTGGTTTCTGAATTTGGATTATTATCAAGTGAATATAAAATTCATTTTACATAGTAAAATGGTCAGTGGATAGGGGAAACTCCAATTTTTGGTAGGATTAAAAATTTAAGAGAATTGCATCAAATCCACAAACAGGCAAACAAGTTTGGAAACAAAATTAAGAATAAATGAATGTTGTAGACAATAAATTTTTCTTCATATGTATTTTGCAAGGCTAAATTGTCTCTTCAGAATTTTAAATTGAACATAATAGCAAGATAACTCCATTCCCCTAAACAAATATACTGCATATTTTGTATTCTCTTTACTGCATTAAATATCACAATAGGCATCACTTAAACATGTGCATGAGGCAGACTTATTTTCAGGTGTTTCCATCTGTTGTGGGAATATACTTTAAGAATAGGAAAGAAACATACACAAATTAAACACAAAGCCAGGGGAAGAAAGGAAAAAAGTGAAAGAAACATCTGCAGGGCAACAGTGCGTAAAAGATGTTTGAGCTGCCTGTTATTAACTACTCAACCTGTTTTACATTGGAATCCTGCAAATTACATTCCAGGGAGGGGCAAACAACAGATGTTGAATAAAGGTTGAAAAGAAGAAAATGAGACTATTTTAAAAATAAAGCTACTTTTGCTCACCAACAGGGTCTTTTTTATTTTTGGCAGGCCTTTTTGATTTTAGCAATAATTTTTATAGTCACTGCACATTTCGGCAACATTAATACAAATACAATGTTCTTTTTTTTCAGTCTAAGAAATTGATCAATTGTATACATCCACAAAATACCTAAGTTACAGGTTCATAAAACCAAAACAAAATATTACAAAAAATGCTTTATGTCAGGTTTAAAAAAAGCACAAATTGTTAGAAAAATATATAAATGTACATATAAGTATATATGTTTATATTTCTCATTCCTGAAGTCATATACTGTTAAAAATTGAAGATTCCTATGTGAACAGTAAAATGCTAAATTATAGTCATTGCTTTGAATTCCAGACATTATGTATTGTGTAGCTAATATTAAGAAACAATGAAAGTTTTTGTTTAAATCTTGATCTCTAGGGATATAAAAGAATAGACTGTTTACAACTTCAATTTTGGTGGGCTGCTTGTTTACATCTTCTCCCCACTATTGCCAAAAACTATTTTATTTAAGATAAGTGATTCCATCACCATCACCAGAGCCTTTTTGCCCCTGACCTAGGCAGCTATATTGTTATTTTGGTCTGTTTCTATCTATCTAAACTGAAGTACTCCAAAAAAGCAATTTTCTTCCAATAAGACTAAGTCTTATGTATCTGGGGAAATACAGTGTCCATACCTTTTAGGAATTGATCAATTTAAATAATTTTAATATGAAAGTTAAAATCAATAGAGCATTCATGATTCAGTTGGCCCTTTTTACCCATTTGGTTTTTCTATTTGTTAACTAAAAATATTTTATTTTTCAAGCATTCCCGACTTTGCTTTCCTTTGCTATCCTCACCCTACACACCATCACAAGTAGACTTCAGTCTGTTGATCTGCTTCCTCCAGGTGAGCAATTTCTTCATCTGCTAGCTTTCTTCTCTGTGATCTGCATTTTACTTGTTAGATGATGGCACTCATAAAACTATACACACATCGATGTTAATGGATATATAAATATATGTGCATATGTATACACATAGATATAGATTTCCATACAGAACATGTAATTTCCTTAAAGGGTAATAGCATAGCAAATAATTTATTCTATTACAGCTGCATCGATACTATTAGTATTTTGGGAAGAGCTGTGTAGTGAGCATTAAGGATTGAAAAGAGACTAGAAATGTTTCTTTATATTGGGGTTTTTCTTATTCTTATGTGAGTATGTGGCCCAGTTCTTAATTACTTAATATAAAAAAAAAAAACTATCACATGTACTAATGTCACTGTGGAGGTGGTATAGGAAATGTTAAAGGAGAAATTGATGGAATGGAATGTGGGCTGGTACAGAAAAGGGAAAATGACTATTTTTTCTTGGATGTTAGTTGTGGTTGTTTAACAATTTGCTTCACTGTTACATCTGAAGACTTTGATTTGAGAAAGTGCATCGCCAAATACTTTAAGTTTTTTTGTCAAACAACTGCACTCCATACTAGAGAAATATTATTTTGTGGAAACATATTAATGCATCTTTACACATTATTTCATAAAGTCTTTGCATATCACTCTAATATAGATTCTTAGAGGCAGGGCAGTATAAAATTCATATAAATTAAATTAAAACAGTGAGACTCAATGTTAAAATCCTCTGAAATCAATAAATTTTGCCAGTATATTTTAATATCTCTAAAATGTATGTGACTCAGATAATCTTGGAAAGCACATTTAAATTTGAAATAATGGATAGATTAAGTGAAATGCAGAAAAGGGTATCTTGCTTAGGAGAAATTTTAACTCACCACATATTTTTATATGTCTGGATTATATGTAGTTAAAGTCTTTGAACCTTTGAATGCTTTTGAGAGATTTGGTTTTTGAGCAGTTTAGTCTTTGCATAAGAAAATCTAGCCAGTGGAGAAAATTATTATATCAGGTTGTTTTTGTGCTTGAAAAATATACATGTATGTTATAACAATCTAAGAACCACTGCTATATTTATTTGGGTTGCTTTACTCATGCAAAGAAAAGCAAATAGGTTTGTGGTATTTTCTGTATGGAAACAGGGAAGAAAATATTAGAGAAGACCTTAAACATATAACATTAGGTTAGGAAAGCTCTGTTTGTTCCTGATTTTGGGGGGATGTGGTAGGAAGTTTGACAACATGTAAGTGAATACATGTGCAACTACTTTTATGTATAACTTCTCTCTATATCCAGTCGTGATTTCACATTCAGTTTTATCTGTTGGGGAAAAGAAATCTTATTTTTCAACTCTAAATATTAAATTCAATACTGACATTTATACTCATAAAACATTTTAATTTTTAGGGTGTAATTTTCTGTGCATCATTTTATGTGTTCATAAAAATCTCTCTCATGGTTTGACATCATTTTCTGCTCTTACACACTGGCATGTGCCCTGATGTATGTACACGTGTGTGCATGCATACACCTGCACTTTACCAGTGGTCATTAACCAGCTTGAAACAGAGCCAGCTGGACTCTTGGCTGGCTGGTCACAAGGAAAGCCAGAAGTCATTCTTAGGTGGATTTATTTTTTATATCACTAAATGGTTCTAGAACCCATTTTTCTCTTAGGAAAATCTTCTTCCATTCATTTCCTTCTAGCATAAGAATGTGCTTTTTCATCATATATACAAAGGCACATACATAAGGATTTGTGTGCTTACTATTTAGTTGTATTCTTTGTTGATAATTATCCAACATATTTGAATTTATTTCAAAGCATATATTTTTTCATTTAAAGTATCAAAATAGTGAAATTTATGATTCTTTTCTATTAATTTATATTCTATAATGAAAGTTTACAATTTAGAGCTCTATTGGAGTTTACAGAGTGCAGTTTTTTCTCTTTCTGTATATGTGTATATAAATATTATTTTTTGATTATTATAAAAGAATTATAATCATTTTATATGTGAGGTTAAACATAATCAGAATTTTATCTTCTTCATTTGTTTAAATCATTATTACTTTCCAAGAACCTGGATCATATAGACATAACCTATGTGTTTGTGGGTTATGATAGGCTAATGAGTATGTTAGATTATGTACATTTTAAATAAATACTTAATCTCACAATATATTAGTATTTGGAATTTTATGAGAATTTTATGTTGATACATGTGTCTTTCAATAATAAAACAACCATACCCAAATAACCAGGAGATATCTGTATTATAAGTATTTCTAATTTATTCCATTTTGCAAAAATTCTTAACTACAATAATTTTATTTGCAATAATAATTTACGTAATTTTCTTGCGTGATCATATATATTTTACCTACATGTATAAAATAAATATTAAAATACTTTACTCTGTTTGCTTAACTAAGTGACTAAACTTAATTTGGTTTCAGTTGCACTATGAATTTTAATGCTGTTTAATTTTATATCAAAGAACAAACTTAACCTGAAGCTGACAAATTAAAATAAGTCACCTAGAAATTTTAGACTAACTTGACACTTTCTCAAGTTCAAGTTTTTCTTTCCTTGGAGCAGACTCTGTGATCCCATCTATGAAGTTAGTATCAGGTATACCTTCTTCAATTGACACAGGTAATTTTAATATTCTAAAAAAAATTTAGGGTTCAGTTAGAAGATTGCTGTCATTTTTCCTTAGCTTGGAAAGAAATTAACTGTGAAAAAAAAAGTGTGCAGATTTGATTTATTAGAACTTTTCAATTTTTTTTTTCTGTAAGGATAACATTTTCTAAAGAATTTATTTGGGATGGATTATGAAGGGCTTTGAAGGACAAACTAAGAAGTTCAGATTATAAACTTTTTCACTAATGATCACGGAGATTTTAAGTAGTTATTCAAAAATAGACTTGGTAGCACAAAGGATCACTTCTTTCTAAGACTGAATATATACACTTTTAAATGGAAAAACTCAAATATATCATGCCTAAATTTAAAAGACTATCTCAATGAATTTGCCCTGTGATGTCAGTATGAATTTCCTTTTAGATTAGATTTAGATTACAAGATGAAATGGAATCTCATACATTTATTTCCCTGTTATTATTACTCATGGAAAATGCACTTTGCTTTTATCATCTGTCCTTTGTTTCTGGCATGGTTGTCAATTAAATCATAGACAGTACTATCCAACATAAGAATGTATCTAAAAGACATTTTTTAAATTGCATAATAATTTTTTAAATTGCATAAAAATTACATAATATATGGTGTGTTTTCATATTTTTCCCATAATTTTTATATGTTGATAACATTGATTTACAATAGTGGATATGATTTAAAGGAATAGGTTCACCTACCACCACAGCACCCATGATCTTCCACCATAGTCCACTGTGCATTCTCACCCTTTTGTTCAGCACCTACTACCCTCCCTGCTCTGGTAGCTTCAATTCTGCAGTCATATTTGTAAGGTTTATTTGGTTTAGTTTTGTCTGTTCTTTGTTTTGTTTCTTTATATACCACATATGAGTGAAATCATTCGGTGTTTGTCTTTCTTTTTCAAATTTATTTTATTTAGCACAATCCCCTTCAATTCCATCCCTGTTGTCACAAATGGCAAAATTTCATCTCTTTTTATAGCTAAGTCATATACCATTGTGTACATATGTCACTTCTTTTTCTTATCTCTCTTTGGGCACTTAGGTTGCTTCTATAGCATGGATGTTGTAAATCGGTCTGCCAAGAACAAAAGAGTGCATATATCCCTTCAAATTGGTGTTTTTGCATTCCTTGAACGAATATCAGGGAATGAAATTGCTGGATCATTAGGTTGTTCTATTTTTAATATTTGAGGAACATCCGTACTGTTTTTCATAGGGTCTAGACTAACCTACATTCTTACCAACAGTGTAGGAGGGTTCCTTCTTTTCCACACCCTTGTCAAAATGTTCATTACTTATCACCCACGAAATGCAAATGAAAACCCCACTGAGATACCATCTCACATCTGTGAGAATGACTTTCATATTATTTAAAAACATTTTCTCTGATTCAAGTATAGCTTTTTTATATACCTTTTTGACTCTCCATTTCATTACCTAGCAGACTGATCAGAGGCCCATATCTCCTACCTTTTCATATCTGAGTTTCTCATTATTGTTTCCTAATTTCTTCACTGCTCCAGTGTATTCTAATGATTGCACAATGTTAAAGCTGTTACTAGAAAAATGGCTTGTCATTGCCAGTAAAACCTATTACAAGAAACATTTCTGTATATTTACTCTAGAACCTGGCTATTGAGTGTATTGATTTTGCTTAAATTTTCATTCTTGGGATGAACCAATCATACAGGATAAAAAACACAGGCTTCCAATAAGCTTACAACACACTAAAGATAATGAGAGCAGAATGGTTTTAGAGCAGTAATTCCAAGAACAGACTTTATTTAAAATGTCAATTATCTTTCCTTTTCTACTCTTTATATAGTTTTAAACTGTCTATAATAAATAATAACAATAATGGTGGTATTATTAGCAGCGTGGTGGTAAAATTGTTTTATTAAGAGTGAGACCAAATTTTTCAGTTTCAAACTGCCCATACTTTACTCTAAAACTACGTTTGGACACTATTTTCTTTTTCTTTTTCTTTTTTATTGTGGTAGTGTTAGTGCACAGAGAACTTTCAGGAAGACTTCTTTTTCCAGGAGGTATTTTGGTAAAGACATATATTTATTATCATTTGTGTATGTGTATATATGTGCACATGTAACTTCAATTATTTTTAATTGTAATATAAATGATTATTATAAGACTCATTTTGTAGGGAAGCAAAATTTCAAATATATTTTCCTTTAAATCTTAAAATATCTTTTGTATTATTTCTTTAAGAATATTATATTTAAAAAATATCCATTTGACAACACATTCTTTTAACTATATCCATCTAATTTAAGGTAACTTAATTGAACCTTTAGGCCTATCTCTAGAGTACTATGAATTTAACAGGCAGCTTTTGGAGACTAGAATGCCATTAAAATATAAAAACACTAAAAATCTTTCTTAGAAATCCATTTTCTGGGACTTCCAAATCCTCTCGAAAAGCATTGGTTACAAATAATAAGCAGGGGAGGTTTAGTCGTATCTGAATTAATTCAGTATTCTGAGGGTGCTAAAAATGATACCCAATTCTGTTTACTTGTCTCTGACAATTGAAGACAAACAAGTGGTAGAAACAAGATACACAACAGGATTTAGGCTGGTAAATAGATATATATCCCAATAGAAATCAGATAGCAGGCATGAGAACAAAACACTAATAAGACTATCTGGCTTGCTTCTGACAAAGAGTTTGCCTTAATAGGCATGTTTTCATTGACCTTCCTTACAGGATTACCACTCTACTCAGAGGATGACTTGAATTTTCAATGTATTCATCCATGTCATCAAAAATGGTGTCATTATCGGAGATGGGGTTAGCTTACGGAGGCAATACAAGCAGGAAGAAAACATCCTCTCTCAAGATGAAGAATAGTAGCATATTTAAATAGTCTTGGGTCTGAAATTCACAGTATTATTTAAGTTGCTAGAATTTTAAATTTGTCCTTGTAAACCAAACAGCTTTTACTAACTATCGCATGCTGGAGCATAGGTTTCTCACTGCATGTAAATTAGATTCTTTTGGAAGCTGCATTAACCCTTTTAAGACTCTAAAAGTGTAAGAATTTATTAATAAATTTATATGTTGATGATGCATTCAGATAAATATAAGATTTTGGTTTTTTTAAAAACAAAGGAGACTGACACATTAGTCACAAAAATACAATAGAAGAAAATTAGGACAAATAGAGAAATCTAAGAGAGAAAAAAGAAATTTAAAGATGTTGAGGTGTGGGTTTTCAGTATATTTACTCTTCTCCATAATTTAAAATTTAAAGAGGTGATTATTTAAACATAAGCTTCAAATTCAGTAACAGTGTCACTGGTTTAAAAAATTCTCTAAGGGAGGAATAGTCTGACCATATTGCAGAGTACTATATGTCAGGCAGGATTTATTCGACTTATTTCAAATAGTACCCTTGATAATAAATAGAAAATTTTAGATTTTTATATAAACATGATTTTTAACAGAACTGATGTTTCCTTAAACACTGTATATTTATTACACATAACTTCATCTAGGTCCCAAGGTCATTATGAAAGCTGACATTATAGCCTCATAAGTGAATCATTTTTGAAAGGAGTAAAATGTAAGGATTAGTTATTTCTATTATAGATTACTAATAGTATTTGATTCCTTTTAAATTTATTTTTCCTTTACATCAATGACAGCATTTTGTTCAAACTGAGAAGTGTTTTTTGAGTGTGTTTTGTGTACTCCAGGAATGGAGTATGAATTAATATACTTTGGTATCAGTGTTTTGATCCTCAGGGGAGTATAAGAGTCTTAAGGAGGCAAGCAATTTAAAAAATAGTAAATAGGGCCTCCCCGGTGGCGCAGCGGTTGAGCGCTGGGTTGCGAAGCTGCCCGTGGCCTCTGCGGCGCCGGTTCGATCCCCGGCTGCTCCCCGGCCACCGGCGGAGGATCCCACATGGCGCGCAGACCTCTCCTGCCGCCCGCTGCTCCCCTCAGCAGTGTACTTCAGTCCTTCTGCCTGCTCTGCTCCCCACTCTGGCTCTGGTGAATTCTCTCACCCTCCCGCGCTTCTGACTGTACCCAGTGCATGTATAAACAAAACAAACAAACAAACAAACAAAAAAAAAAAGCCTAAAAAAAAAAAATAAATAAAAAATAGTAAATATTAGGGAGTAAAGCTAGAATATATAATTTAATAGAAAATGGTGGCAATATCTTCATCTAAAACTGAAAAGCTTATTTTGGAAAACATTTTCAGAATTTCCTTGAGTTATTTATTCTTCCTGTGGTCCAGAATCAGCTTGGACAGATTTCTGAAATTCAACATCTAATTCAGTTGTGGCTGTTCTTTCCTTGTAGGAATATTCCTTACCACTCTCCTAGATACTTATAAGGATCTTCATTTCTGTAGACCTTTCCTTTTTGGCCTTCTAAAAGAATCCTTTAATCTTTCACATGTGATCATATGTGGTATTATGGTTAGAAAAAACATTAGAAAATTTGAGAGAAGGAAGAGAGTTAAAATAAGTGTAGGAAGAATTTTTTTCTAATGCTGAATTATAAAATCAAGGTTATACTACTAATATAAAATACCAGTTAAATCACCATGCATTAAGACCAAATTTTTTATAAGTGGAATGTGATGTAAACAGAAAAGCAAGCTTGTGTTTGGAATGACTGTCAGTGAATTAGCACACCAGGTCTTTCTGTGGTACTTAATTCATTCTTACCTTATAAATGATTGCATATAGTTCTCTAAACTAACTGTTGAGCTGCACGCATCTGATTCTCCCACAGAATTTGAGCTGTCCTTACTCTGGTGGAGCATTGGAGATTTATTGCTTTTCTTTGAGAAGCACTGTCACAAAACTTTTCTCAAAGAAAATACACAATTCGTTTATTTCAGTATTAAACTTCAGAGCCAATTATCCTAAGGGTACGTGTAAAGAAAGAGATGGCCCCATTTATCTGTGCCTTCATGTCCAAGCATCTGCTGCTGCTCTAGGTGATGGCTATGTCTACAATTGAGAATTGGGGGAGGGACACAACTAAATTTTGAATGTTAATCTCAGAACAGCGTGCCTTGGGGTATAATTATTTTCATGCCATAGGTTTCTAGTGGATGATTTAGATTCTCATTTTATATGTGTGTGTGTGTGAGTGTGTGTGTATTCCTGTCACCAGATTAAGTGTCCTTATATCCTTCAGTATGCTTCAATTTAATTTTGTTTTCTTCATGTCAGAGCATTATTCTGTGTAGTCAATGTATATGCCAGAAAATTTATTCTGGTAGATGTGGTACTATGTCCAAAAAGTCACACTCATATAACTGTCCCTGAAGGTGTGCAGGTGCACTGAATATTCCATGTGCTCCAGATACCCAGCTGTGATTGAATTCCATTGAATGTGATATAGGCAAGTGGTTTCTGGTGTCTGAATGCAACCGTGGCAATATATTCAGAAGCATTGTACGATGCAGGTGCACACTAGAGGATTGGCACTTCAAAGTTGCTATGCTTTAACTATTTGATAGTATTATACTAACTTCCTCTTTGTATATTTGTTGTTGTGTGATTGGTAAAATGACATAGATACCCATGCACGAGTGAGAAACAAAGGAGCTCAGTGGAACAGATGAAAGGACGCTTAGCTAAAAAATGTGATTGGTTCCCTGATGCCACATTTTGCCTTAACCATCTCTTTTCAACCCCACATAAGAGATACACCAAGCTTATTAAAAATAATACTCATTTTAGGCTTGGTATTCTCGTGGACACCTACCAGAAGAAGAAGTTACATTATAAAACCGTAAGAATATCCCTTTCCTTTCTAGTCTGACTGAGGGGGAAAAAATGATATAGCTTTCCAGTACTGTCTTTAGAAATTATATTGAAAGTGAAATTTTTCTCCTCTCATAGAGAGTGAAATAAGAAGGTTTATTTTTAACTAATGTGTCATTAAGTAGGACATAGAAATCACAAATGAAAATAACTCGAATGAATATAGGTTGATACGATGCCATGTATATGAAGTGATTCATAAGTGAATAATAATCAACGTGGCCAAAAAAAGAAAGAACTGTTTATGACAGAGAAGTGTCAGTTCACAGGATATTGTAAATCATGTCAATTTCCTGAAAGAAAAATTATCTTAGAGGTTTTTTGGACTGTATTCTGTTAAGTTTTATATTTTAGTATTGATGTTTTTCTCTGGTATGTTAGAATTTATTTGGATAATTTACAACTTGTATTCACATAGAAATTGTGTGTGTGTGTGTGTGTGTGCGCGCGCACACTCGGAGAGAAAAAAAGACGGTAAAAGCAAGCTGTGTTTACATCATTAAAATCTTTCAGTAGAAACTGGTAAACGTTGAACTCCTAGTCTAAGGTCTTGACTGTTACTGCTTGCTGTTAGGTCATCTGTGCTGGTGCCTAGTTGAGATGCTATAGAGTTAATCTCCAGATCACTTATGCCAGCCAGAAATAGAGAAGGGTACCTGCTCTGTGCTTTTCCAGACGGCTAATTAGATGTTATGAAAGCTTATGTTGTTGAAAGAAGGTAAATTAGAAATAAAAAAGAAAAAATGGGAACAAATAAAAAGTGGACTTCCATTTATAGAGTTGTCTACTTGGAAACAACCCTAATTTTAAGATGCTGCTAGAAACAGTAGCAAATACTCTGTTAATAGAAGAGCACTATTCCTATTTAAAGCTATTTACAGAGCAGAGCTAAAACTATTTTGTTGACAGTCAAATAGCAGAGAACACAACTCTCAAATAGCCTTCTGTGGCACATAGGAACACCTTGCTGATACCCTGACATAAGGATTTGGTTTTTGAATGACTAAAACACTGTCATCTAAGTCTTCATTATAAAAATTAAATCAGATGCATGTCTGAAATCTGATGCTAGAAACTATATGCATATTTTCAGATGTACAAATATGTGAGCTCCGGAGACAGCAGGCAAATTTGAAACTAAGGAAATCCTTTTATGTTTTCTAATATTTCCCTAAGTGGTAACAAATTAGTTGCCAAGTATCTCTCTTCTTCAGATAATTTGGTAAAGTGTTTTGAAGACCAGGAAAATAAGCTTAACTTTTGATTTGTGATAGATTCCTGCCTGTGAGAAGACAGAATATAAGAAAGAGGTAGATGTGCACCTAAGTAAGAAAATGCAAGACTGGTTTCTCCTCTTGTTTCTATGTTTATTTTACCATGAGCACCACCGTCATAACATGTAACAATTGGTCCCTGGATTCTCTAAAATAACTACTTCCAGCAGAGTCTCCCTTAATCTTTGTTAATCCTTTCTGATTTAAGGAGTTCTTTGGCTTCACATTTTAATCTTATGCATAGTAATTATTGACACTGATTTACCCATCCTTGAAATGGCTCTACCCTCATAATAATATATTACATTACAACCTTTGTGTACGATTACACAAATAAAATAATTGAGAGCAGATAATTTTATGCTTTACCTAATTTTTTTTTTTTCTTCACAGAGATGTAATTTAGTATAAGTCCACAACGCCAGTTCTTTTGATCGGATGTTTTGGCAAAATGATTGCTTGCCGAATGTCTCTCAGAGTGTGATTAAACTGATTAGTCTAGGTTAAAAAAAGAGTGAGTGAGACATTTTAGATTATCAGTCGCTGTCAATAAGAAGATTTCAGGAATCTTTATGTTTAACTCAATTTGAATTACATAAATTTTTAAAACGAAAGGTAGACAAGTTGTGCATTCTATCATAGAATTTGCAGCCATAGTTGTAAGGCAAAGGGAAAATTAAAGTGTTATTTGTTGGTGATTTTAATTCAAAAGATTCATATATACATGTTTTATTTATGTGTGTGTGTATATGTTCCTTGGATTATGTAATACTTCCCTGTGCATGCTCTTGATTCACTCATCTTTTCTTGTGCCAATTACTGATAGTTAATTTTCAGGAATGCTTTGGATATATATTCAAATTAAAAGGTTTTTTTGTCAATATTCTGGAGACAGGGCCTCCCCTGGTGACACAGGCGGTTGAGCACAGTGCTGTGAAGCTATCTGTGGCTTCTGCAGCACCGGTTCGATTCCCGGCTAGTCAGGGAGAAATCCACATGGCAAGACAGACCTCTCCTGTCGTGCCTGCTGCTCCCCTCAGCAGTGTATTTCGTCAGTCTGCCTGTTCTGTTCCCCACTCTCTCTCTGGTAAATCCTCTCACCCTCCCGGGCATCTGGCCTGTACCCTGGTTCTTGTATGCATGACTATGTAAATCTAAAAAAAAAATCCTAATATTTATAAAAAACAATATTCTGGAGAGAGCTCAATATTATACAACACATGAAATACTTGTCTATGTATGTTTGTGTGATTTATGGCATATGAACTGCATGGACTACAGTCATTGAGTTACCTTTATACCATTTACAAAAAAAATCATATAAATTAAGATACAAAATTGAACTCATTAAGGTTATTGTGTTTAGATAACTCCCTTTGGGAATTTATATAATAGATGTGGCTATAGGAGTAAAGAAAGTGATCCTTAATACTAAACAAGTATATAAATTTATCTGACTGTCATATGACCCTTCAGGGAATAATACATTTAAAAAATTAGACACTGTAAACTTTCCCTAAAGGCAGAAATGCCCAGAGTTCCAGCTGTTAGACTTCAGAATTGTTTTCTCTTTGCAATATAAACATGATTAGCAGTTTCTATCATCTGCATACCATTTAGATTATAGTATCTTTCTTGGCATAGCGTACAATTTGAGAAAGAGTAAATATCGTATTGAGGAAAGAATAAAAATGTGTGTAATAATTTCTTCATTCTCCCAGATTGGTCTGGTAGAAAAAAGTGAATCTTGGATTAATTTTGCTTTGATTTCTTCTGCCCAGCATCACTGAAATTTTTTTCTATATCTAGTCTATGCAATCATAGCTATCTAGACAATTCATTTGCCTTTTATCTCTATAGCCTGTATTTAATATATCTATTCTGGTATTCATTCTCCTTAAGGTACAGAAAGAAGTTTGATTATCTACCTTTCTAATTCAGGAGCTGGAGGAACAGATGTCACACACTAATTATTACATACTTAGCTTCGTTTTTTAAACTAATCTTTATTTTCTTACATTGTTGTTTATTTTTGTACAATATTTGATTTCTCTCCTCAGGTGTAGTTCCTGCAAATCTCCCACCACCATGCCCCCCTGTGTACTGTCACCACAGTCCTTGGGCTTGTCCCTTTCCTGTTTTGACCCCTCTTCCTCTGCTTCCCCTGCTGTGCACCTCAGATATATCGTCTGCCTGCAAGTTCTTCTTTTTTTGACACTTTGGTTTCCCTATATTTCTCCTATACACACTCCTTTTTTTTTTTTAAAGATTTATTTATTTATTTATACAAGCACTGGGTACAGTCAGAAGCACGGGAGGGTGAGAGAAATCACCAGAGCCAGAGCGGGGAGCAGAACAGGCAGACTGATGAAGTACACTGCTGAGGGGAGCAGCGGGCGGCGGGAGAGGTCTGCGCGTCATGTGGGACCCTCGCTGGCAGCTGGGGATAGAACCGGTGTTGCAGAGGCTGCGGGCAGCTTCACAGCCCAGCGCTCAACAGCTGCGCCACCAGGGAGGCCCTATACACACTTCTTGAGGCGATTATAGACGTATATTTGGACGGCACACATGGCAGAAATCTTCCCAGTCCAACTCGTCTCCACTAAACCCCTTCCTGTGGGAAACCTCCCATCCCTCTTGCTCCCTCTTTCCTCCTGCTTTCACTCTAATTTCATTCCTCTCCTTCCTCCTTCCCTTCCATTTTTTCCCTGTCTATTTTTTTCTAGTTAGTCACTCAAATATACTATCTATGTCTCTTGTATGTTCCTACCCATTCATCTATTTATTTCTGTTACTTCAGAAATAATCCCACTCTGTCATGATTTCTTATTTGACCCTTGGTATCTGAAGTTCACTTTGTGCTCAGGATTTCTGCTGCTTCTACAGAAGTGTCCATTCGATTTTCTTCACTGTTCTGTGAACTGCTGCTGTCAAAATTACAGTCTAATTGCAAGGTGAACAGGTTATAATGTATCATAATCAATACTTAAAATTTGCTCCCTAGAATGTGACATAAAGGAGTCAAGTAAAAAGCTGCAGATTTTCAGCAGCAGAGTGCAAACAATCATTTTATGTTGATAGTTTCAAATTCAAGGTCGATTTATACTTTCATACATTCTGCATTATTCTATCTCTTTAACTGTCTTCTTAAATTCATATTGGATTCATTCAATGCTGAGGCTATTTAAATTGCTAAAATGGAAGGCCAATCAATATTGGGTTTTAAAACTGTGTTAGCATATTTCAATGAGAGTGTATAGATCATAAAATGAATATTTTAAAAATCACAGCTATAAAAGATACAAAAGTATTACCAAATAAAGTAGACACTTCTGTCTTTTTTGAAGAAAACTGACTGAATGAAATGATACATATTATTATTTCTAACATCTGCTGACACAGATGTAGAAGTAATATTTACGATCCCTTTCAAAATAGGTAAGGGAAGTAGACACCTGGTATTAAACTTTTTTGATATCTTTTTGCTTTCATTTAGTCTCTGCTCTACTTTAAAGTCATACAAGAAGGTTCCCTAGAATGTGGTATATGCTTAGTTTCTTCTGTTGCTGTCATGTCCATCTGTCAACACCTTTCAAGGCATAGGTAGTATTTGGGTTTGTAGGTGGGTAGTTAGTTTGAGACTGCCTTTCAGCATTCTTGCCTGATTAAATAATAATGTTAACATATTTCACTACTCATAGGTAAGTGTATTTTAAAAATATGATGAAATTAAAATAGAGTCAAGCTACCTAAATACTTTTTTAACATTTCAGAAGTGTGAATGACACATGGTATGAAATACCACAGTATTTTTGTTATCGAGATGTCATTTTGCTTGCTTTCAAAGTTATTTAATCTCATAGGAAATTCTTTTATTCTGAACCCTTTTGAGATAAAACAGGTTGTGGCTTATTGTTTTCTTTCTCAATAAATAATCATATTTATTTAAATATAAATTTTGAAATATAATTTAAATATAAATTCAGGTTTTATATATGTCTTTGAAAATTAATTATAAATTTAGAAAGTTATTGAATTTTTTTGTTTTCTGTTTTAAATACCATCATGTGGACTTTTCCCTTTGTATAAGACACTGTAAATTTGTGGGGATCCTCTTGCATCAATTTAAGGGCAATCCCAAGAGTTCCTAAATGTGCAGGGAATTATATTCCCTTCACATAGAGGAAATTGTAAATATCCTTTCCTGGAAAAAAAAATAGTCCCTGACTTTAAAAGGATCATTAAACTTAAGGGGAACCACCATTTGTAGATGAAAGGGACAACTGGGAAGATTAGTTCAAAGGTATAGGGTAAAAAATGGGTCGTGGGACATTGCAGCTACTGTCATCATGAAGGGATTTTCTTTCCTATTTTCTTGTTCAGCATCTTTGAAATAGAGAGCATTAAAGAATGTTTTATTTAGGTGCTCTTATATGTCAGTTGATAAAACATAGAAGAAAAATTCTCACAAAAACTGTTATCGTTTAAAATAGGAAATCATGATTTGTCATTTATTCTGAGCTGTATCTGTTGGCTAAATCCATTTTCACCTACTTACACCAAAAACAAAAGCTGAAGTGAAGAAAAACAGATTTATATGATCCATAAGCATATCTAATAAAATAGGAATGTGCACTTTTTGACAAGCTTATTCATAACACACTCTGATAGAAAATTCTATTTGCTACTCTCAGTGGGAAGAGACTTCTAAAGGAAACCTTTTCTTACATGACTGTTGCCAATATAACAATTACAAGTGAAACAGGGATAAAACATGAAGGGGAAAAGCACTTTAGGACTTGTTAGGGAAGTTTGCAATCCAGTGGTTTCTGCTATTTGATTTGGAAAAAAATAATCCTGGTAATCTATTTTGATGTTCACTGTTTCCAGGATGGGTTATACAGAACAAAGACTAACTGATATGCTCAGGAGATTAGTTTACAGTGATGTTGTATTCTACAGAGAATGATTCTCCAATGACCACTTTTTACTTCTTCTCAGGCTATGGGAATTCATTAATATCTAGAGAATAGACTTAAATAAAACCATTGTCTCAACCAGCAGCTTTATGCAACCATCCTGAAATGTTTTAATTATTGTTTTCTTTTCTTTTTTAATTAAGAGACCAGAGGTCAAGCAAGCCCACTGAGAGCTGATCGCAGCCTCTGGAAATTTAAAGCAACCCTAATGATTGGATTTGCTGTTTTCTCTTTTGTTTTGCAGAACCGGAAGAGTGTGTTAATTGCACAGATGAATGCCGAGTGCTTGGTCATTCTGACAGGTGTTGGATGCCACAGTTCCCTGCAGCCAATCAGGCTGAAAATGCAGATTACCGCACAAATCTCTTTGTACCCACAGTTGAAGCTAATGTTGAGACTGAGACTTACGAAACTGTGAATCCCACTGGGAAAAAGACTTTTTGTACATTTGGAAAAGACAAGCGAGAGCACACTATTCTCATTGCCAATGTTAAACCTTATTTAAAAGCCAAACGTGCCCTGAGCCCTCTCCTCCAAGAGGTGCCCTCAGCATCAAGCAGCCCAACCAAGGCATGCATCGAGCCTTGCACCTCAACAAAAGGCTCTCTGGATGGTTGTGAAGCAAAACCAGGAACCCTGGCTGAAGCAAGCAGCCAGTACTTGCCCACTGACAGTCAGTACCTGTCACCCAGTAAGCAACCAAGAGACCCTCCATTCATGGCTTCAGATCAGATGGCAAGGGTCTTCGCGGATGTGCATTCAAGAGCCAGCCGGGATTCCAGTGAGATGGGAGCTGTTCTTGAGCAGCTTGACCACCCCAGCAGAGATCTGGGCAGAGAGTCTGTGGATGCAGAGGAAGTCGTGAGAGAAATTGACAAGCTTTTGCAGGACTGCCGGGGAAATGACCCTGTGGCTGTGAGAAAGTGAGGGGAAAAAAAAAAAAAAAGCATTGGCATTTTCTTGTCTCTTCTGTTGATTTAAAAAACTATCCCTTATGGTGACGACCCATTTTACAGGGATGAAGAAAGACCAATGCTACTTTAAGGCTTTTAGTGAACATCTGAAGTGCCCACAAGTATGTTCTTTTCACTGCTGTTTCTTTTACAGAGATAACAATGGTTTTGTTTTGATCAAACTTATATTAGGACAGAATTAATGATGCTCAAAGAGAAAAAGAAAAAAGAGAGAAGACAAAGGAGGATGAGAAGGCGAGTTACCTTTTGACAATCTGTTAGGAAGGTATGCAGCGTGAGAACTGAAGTATTTCTGATCACTTTAAGACTGTCCTCCGTGATTTATGCTGACTTAACTGTTTACCTATAAACCCCATTAAAGCAGGGTCATAATTTGTGATCTGTGGTGGATTTCTAGCAGTCATCACAGGCTTCTACTGAAAGTCCCCAAAAGACCTTGCAGTAGTCCAAGCTACACCAAACATTAACACATATTCGTGGTAAACATTTCTGTATAAAGTTACCTGCCACACATATAAACACAAAGAACATTCCATATCATTAGTCGAAAAAAATTTAAATACTTGGTCATCTGTAAGACACCTCATGTCGTATAAAAGTTAAATGTAAAAAGATATAGTCCATTTTGTCCTGCACACACATAGACTAATTCACTTCACTAAAAGAGAAGAAAATGTAAAGGTTTAAAATGCCTTTTTAGCATTTTAGTGTCCTGGAAACATACAAATAATGATGGATAGATTTTAAATTTGACCTAGAAAAGTTCTGAAAAATAGTTACCACTGAGTGATACTATTCAGAGAAAATTAACGATTAATATGTTTAATTCATTGTGGACACTAAAATAGCTCAGGAAAGTGAAATTGTCTTTGACATACACAAATCACATGACCATTTAAATGTGCAAATGTAAGAAGATTCAATGTGTTTACATCAAATGACATATTTTTATTGATTTATTGCAGATTCAGTGCATATGAGCCAAATTGTTGAGTGTATAAGAGCTATATTGTGTATTTTATTAAATTAATATATAGTTGTGTTGCAAAAATATTTGGGCTTATATTGTAAATGGCAAGTGTTGCCTCAGTAGCTGTCGAACTCTATGAGTTTTGTTTTTTTCTGCTTCCTTTTCCCCATGGAGTGTGGGAAGCAGTGCCTCAGAGCAAAGTCTCTTGTTTAATGTATAGTCTACCAAGTACTACAGTACATAATCTGTTCAAAATGTGTTTGAGTGAGCTGATGGAGCTAACTGAAAGGTCAAAAAATACATCCATCAGTCATGGTTATGTGCAAGTCCTTGTAGAAGCTTTGATTAAAGTCATGCTAAATCACAAAAGTTACATTTGTACCAATACCTGAAACTTCTTCATGTTTTTTTTTTTTCAATAGCATACAGCCTCTTCCTATGTAGATATCATGCTGTTGATTGGTTCTCAAAAATATTTTAAGTGGTTCAAGATGTGTGTTCCCATTATATTTCAAAACCATGAAAAATGCTTTAATGCATGTGTGGTACCAGCACTGGTTACTTGCATTGTGTAGTGTTTTTCAAGAGGTCTGAGTCTTAACAAAATGTTTTTCCTTTTTCTCAGTGCTCTTCGGCCTCTTTTTGTTGGTGTCCTTTGAGAACAATACACCTTCTATTCCTTCATTTAGTTGCACCTTTTCTTGTGATATTTAGCAAGCTTCCATATGAGGCTAGGAAACCTCACATTTCAGGAATTGGAAAAAAAATAAAATTAGCACTTGCAGAAGTAGCAGCAGATGGGAAAATGCCTTGATTGACATTTTCCTTCAGCGTTTAAAATTTTTGGCATTTTACAGCTTCATGACAAACAGTTTCCAGCCCATACCTTAGAAAATGTGGTGCTGAGTTAAATAAAGGCTGTTTGTGCACTGGAGCAGAAAAATGCATTATTTGCAAACTGGTGGAGAATTCTGTGCCTTCTTTTCTGGCCACCAAGCCAGTGTAGAAACAGCATAAATGTCATAAAATCCTTACACTTAAAACAAAAACAAAGCAAAAACAAATATTGAACTGAATTAAGTTTTGTAATTTTAAACCTCAAAAAATTCTACTGAAAGTATTTCCGTCAAATACTGTCAACATTTTAGAGTGTACCTCGTTGGCAAAACCGCTTGAAAGGGAAGAGTGGACAATTCCCATCAGCCTTATTCTCTCAAGAACTGTTTTTGGTTCCTAGTAACAGCCTTTCCAAAGCTCTACTCTTGGTTTTTATTATTCGTAATGTTTAAATAAGAAAAGAAGGGATCTTGTACATGTGAAACCTAATCGACTCTATATTTTGGACAATTTATGTATCTGAAATGTGTTGTCTCTGTTATATGATGTTATTATTATTTTTCTTTTTTGCCAGGAGACTACAGGTTGATCGAGCTTGATAGCTGAAATTTGATGGAAACCTGATTTTCATTTAGTCTTACCAAGTGTTGCCTCTCTCTTACTAGACAGATAGCCACTTAGTAAAATCCATGGTAGTATGTAAATGAAATCAACAAAGAGAGTAGGGCTTATTTTTAAAACATACTTAACATTGAGTAACCAGTTGTTCAATTTATTATATGTGTCTGAAGACATTAAAACACGATAAGATTTTAAGAATCGGTTGTGCCAATGTGTGAGGGATTTACCTTTAGGCTCTCTGTCACCAGTGATTTACTAGTGTTAGCTGTTTAACACATTATCTGTAGTCAGTAGTGATTATTTATTTACAAGTTGGTGGTAATTCAACAGTCAAGACTCTAAGCTTTTATAGTTAAGCTGAGGGAATTTTGCTTTTATTCATTTGGCTGGTAACTGCCTTTATCACAGACCTCTGGTGCTTGGCTTCCAAGGAAGTCTCTGAGATGCCAAAATCATCCTTTTGGGGAGCAACTTGCTCGAAAGGGTGATGTATGATCAAACAGTTATATTTTAAGGGGTTTCAGCATAACTCAGAATGTGAAAAAGTGTCTTAATTCATATCCTCCCAATGTTAATCCCTCAGAAAAATCCCACACGTTTAAAAATGAATAATTTGATATTTTGTCTTTTAGGTCCTTAAGTAACTGAAGTCAAGCACAGAAAAATAATTTATAGAAATTTTAATAAGAAAGTCAAAGTTCTAAGAATCATTTACTGATGAACTAAAAACAATCAGTAACAAAACAAGCTTTTTTATTAAATGTTGATGATGAAAGATCTTTGCATTAAAGTTTAAAGTAGTGGGAATCAGTGTTAGTCGTACCTATACCAAAGTAAACATTAAATGGACATATCATGCGATTTCAGAGAACGCTCTCATATTTCTTAACCCGACATACTTATCCTTATTGCAAACAATATACAAAGATTGGCACACTACTCCGTAAATCAATTAAATTCCTGGTTAGGAAATTGACTTCCTTTGCTTCCTAAATTATTGGAAACCTTGTAAAACATGACTTCCCTTTAAAGGATCTAGGCACTGCTCAATTTAAAAAAATGACGCCATAAAAACAAAGTCATGCGGTAATATGGAAGTATGCTTTATTAGAACCAGGTTAAAAGCTGTTTGTTGCCTAATGGAGTAGAAGTTGCTGAGGTCAACAAGTAGACTGAGGTCTAGCATAATATATGCCCATTCATTATTGTCTAATTGTATTCTTTTGACAACAGACAGCATTTATCAGAGCATTAATTCAAATGAGAGTTTTGGCTATCAAGATGTGTTGATTTGAAACATAATTGAATGAGACCTGATTAAAGTCTGACTTTCCTGGCCCCAGTGTTTTGCAGGTTGGCTATTCCCATTTATCAGCCCCATCACTCCATATAGTTCTTAGCTGCACCAAATGATTGGTGAACAAGGACAACAACAACAAAAGCAGCATACATTGTATGGATTTATCTCAACGCTATTGTTTAATGGCTGTGTTTAATGTGACCTATCTGGAAAATGAGGACTCCGAATAAAAAGCTATTACTAATAGTGGTATCGCCTTCCCTTGAATTCATTAATACATGAGTGAAGGGTTATATGCTGCATACATCAGGACCCTGAACATATCTATTTTGGAAAGCAATCACAATTGCTTTTCTAGTTATTTGTTTGCCAATAAAACAGGATTAAAATTATTTAATAATAATTTCACTAAGTTTTCAGTGGGGATGAGCTAACAATCTTTCACATAGCTTAGATAAGATGGATAGTCGAATAATTACCATGGAGTCATACATAACAATATTTGCATCTTTTAATAGTCATGATTGGTTTGAAGAATTAGTCAGACAAGTCGGACATTAGTCGGACAAGATCCTAAGGGATTTTAGGAAAGTTGTTTTTATAAGCCCTCTCATACTCTTACATGACTGATGAAACTTGTATTTATAAATGGCATTTTAAAGCAAATGCATGTTTATCGTGGCATCTCAAAGTAATAGGCTTCTCTTTCTACTCTTTCAACAAACATCAGTGGAATCCCCACTGTGTGTTTGCTCTGGGCTATTTATGCCCAGGAGTAAACAGTAAAGAAGAATGGTGACTGAGTCAGTCTGGTGGGGGAAACAAATAGGTAAATTCTAGTACACATTATCCTTTATAAATTGGTTAGCTGGGATTGCATTTTTCCTGTTACTCTATACAGCCCATATTTCTTTCTCACTCTCAATGAGTGGCATCTCCTAAATTGCAGACTAACCAGATTAACATTTTTTTTATTTAGATATTTATTTTAATTTGAATTTTTTCTGACAGCATAACATATACTAAGAAGAATGATTAACTTTTCCAAATTTAAGATCTTTATGATTTAGATTTGTAAGGCAAACTAAATGGCATGTCTATCTATGCTTTTTTTTATTTTGTTCATTCATTTGCTGAGTTTTTGTTTATTTTTCATTGAATACAGCTTAGGTGTCAGATGCAATAAAAGATCCTGAGGTACAGGAACTACACCCATTGCAGCCTGCCATCTGAGTGCTTAATTGTTGTGCCCAGGTGATATACATGAATATAGGACTTTATGGCTTTATGTTGCCTTGATACTATTATCTTTACACAATGAAAACAATCTCACTTTTAAGAAGAGTAAAAATCATATGCCTACCATATCACTCACTTCTTTCAAGTGTTAGGATAGTGTTAATGGAGTCACCTGGAATATGACCAGCATGGAGGGAACACTGAGTGATTCAAATGAGGAACACTTCCTCGCCATGCCACAATTAGAAGGTAGTCATGAATGGAACATATACTACAAGCTTGCTGCATGTCAATGAACCACTGAAGCCCCTTGAATTTGCAATTTTAAATAGGTATGCCCACAAGTTACAACTATTTGACATTACAACAGAATCATTCTTTGTAGGATATAAAGAGAATAAATTCACAGAAGTCATTATAGCATCAATGCAGCCTACAGAAGCAGATCAGCAAGTTCATGGGTCACCTTCAAACTCTTTATTATATGCGTTTGAAGATGGTTGCACATGGTTCACCAAGGAAATATATCATTTTTGTTCATTTTAGATGCTAATAATAGTGGACAACCAGGTGTACATTAGGGGATTAGTTTGCAGTGTTATTAAAAGAGGGTACAAATTCTTTTGCTGTTCTTATTTTAATATTTCAGAAAAATATAAAAAAATACAGTTTTTCTGTGTTAAGTAATTTTGTTATTTTATTTTTATAAAAAGATTTATTTATTTATTTATACAAGCACTGGATACAGTCAGAAGCAGGGACAGAGCGGGGAACAGAACAGACTGACTGATGAAATACACTGCTGAGGGGAGCTGCGGGCGGCAGGAGAGGTCTGTCGCTCCATGTGGGACCCTCGCCAGCAGCCAGGGATGGAGCCAGCGCTGCAGAGGCTGCAGGCAGCTTCCCCTCCAGGCCAGTGCTCAACAGCTGCACCACCAGGGGAGGCCCAATTTTGTTATTTTAAATGACAACAAATATCTTGTGTGGAAGGATTGATCAAGTTTTGCATATACTGAACTAATAGGATTACTTTCTTTTTAGAAATGCTTCCATAACTATAGTGATATTTAAAATATTACATTCACACATATGTATTTAAGCACATATAAAGACCTGAAAATCAAATAATTTCTAAAGTCAGTATCAAAAAATAAAGGAGAGAGGGAATTTAAGCAATAGTGATATGGCTAAAGAATAAACAAATACTGCTTTTTTATTTATGACTTATCTGATCCACATTGGGAAAGAAATATATCATTGGCTTCTTCAATGATCAGATGAGAAAGACAGGTAATTACCATTAGACATTTTTATGTTTGAGAAATCAAAGTCAAATAGGTAGGATCTGCAAAATGTATCAGTATTTCCTCTTTAGCAATATTAAATCATTTTTGATAACATTCTTCTTTACTCTCACAGTTGAAAGACTGTATTTCCAGTATAATAATATGCTTTGAGATTTTTGAACTTTTATTTTACATCCTCCCTTTTAAATTAGATTTTTTTTCTACAGCTCTGTTTATAGTATTAATTAAATAATCTTTAGAATTTACTATGTCACATATGGCTATTCTTTCCTTTTCATCTTCATTTAATTTCATAATTTTCTCTCAATATCAACTATTATGTAAACTTTACTTATTTTTCCACTAAGATAGCCCCCATATGTCTCCCTCCATGCTTATAAGTCAGTTGTAGAAGTAGAGTGGAAATAGAAATTAAACAGAAAATGTCCAAACTGCTTTATTAAATCAGAGGAAAATTAACAAAATTTGATTTTTAAAAAATTTTTTGTTTAGAACTGGGGTGTAGGCCAGAGGTACAAGGTGGGGAGAGGAGGAGGAGGGGATGAGAGGATTCACCAGAAACAGAGTGGGGAGCAGAGTAGGCAGATATGCTGTAATACACTGCTAAGGGGAGCAGTGGGTGAGACAGGAGAGGTCTGCTGTGCCATATGTGGGTTGCTCCCTGACCAGGAATAGAACTCAGGCCACAGTGGTGATAGCGCTGAGACTTAACCCCTAGGACATTAGGGAGGCCTTTAACAATATTTTTTAATATGTAACCTAAATGGAGCATTAAATTTGACAAGATGATAAATAAAATGTAACAAATGTATGCAAAATGATAAATAGGTTAGGATGTGGTTAAAAATCTTAATGCAGGAAGCCTAGCTACTTCTTTAAAACCTTGAAAAAGTGATAGAAAATGAATCATATGTCATATTACTCTAGTATTCCTAATTCTTAATTTTTAAGGACGCTTTCCTTTAAGATTTCATCATGTGACTTTTTGGATTGGATAGAAGAGAAGAAAATGTACTTATTTTTGAATTATGTCCTTAGGAGTTTTCAATCTGCATTTCTTCCCAAAATGCCTATAAAATTCTATTATACATACTTCATTACTTCTTTCATTTGGATAACTACTAACACTTAGTCTTGTTCATAATCCACAGGAGAAAGGGACCTCTCTGATGACTTTCCTTCCTGACGGTGTGACATCCCAATTCAACATTAATTTATGGAGCGTATATTGTGTTTTTGAACACAGTGGCCATGCAGTGCAGTTTGTGTCTCTATAGAAATTTAAAAGTGCTGGGAAATTAACTTATTTACACAAATACAGTTTGTATTTGGTACTATGAGAGAAGTGCAAGTGGAAGGGGGGGTGCGGAGAAAGGGAATTTTCAGCTGAGGAAAAGAGAGGTAGAGGGGGGAATCAGTAATAGCCTCCTGGAGAAGCCAGCATTTGCATGGAACATTGTAAGGTAGAACAGAATTCTGGTAGTGAAGATGTGTAGGAAATGCATTCAGGAAGAAGAGAGAGGCAGCATATGCAAAAACTTGAAATAAAGACAGAATATTTTCTTTTTTTAAAGATTTATTTATTTATGCATACAAGAACTGGGGTACAGGCCAAAGATATGGGGGTGAGAGGATTCACCAGAGAGAGAGTGAGGAACAGAAGAGGCAGGTTGACTGAAACACACTGTTGTGGGGAGCAGCAGCCGAGTCAGGAGAGGTCTGCTGCGCCATGTGGATCACCTCCCTGACTGGGGATTGAACTTATGCTGCAGTGGCTGTGGAGAGCTTCATAGGCGTCTTAACTCCTTGCACCACCAGGGAGGCCCCGAAAGACAGAATATTTTCTGCTTAGAAAGTTAGGTTTGGAAAAGTGAGTTAGGTCAAGTTGGGAATGGTACGGGATGTTGAATTTAGGAGATGTCCTGTTATTGCCTTTACAAACAAAGCAACTTGAAAACACCTGAATTAGGCTCACAAGTTTGGAGAGCTCTGTGCAAGTCTTGCCAAGTTGAACATGAATTCAGGAAAATAACACTAAGACAGCTTGCTGCTGCCTGGTGATCCATTCTTTATAAGATGCTGCCTAATAGCACCTTGTTCTTGGTTTGGGTCCAACTATCTTGAG
The DNA here is from genome assembly GCF_014898055.3 of Talpa occidentalis. Classification (NCBI taxonomy): domain Eukaryota; kingdom Metazoa; phylum Chordata; class Mammalia; order Eulipotyphla; family Talpidae; genus Talpa; species Talpa occidentalis. The sequence goes on along the minus strand of NW_023604861.1, from coordinate 35,665,970 downwards.
GCAATGCCAACTTTGCTGAATCTTGCAATTCTCAGCTTCAAGCCCTCAGCAGAGTATTTATGTGTATGTTTCCAACTTCCCAGAAGTAATTTCACCTTTGAAATCTGTAATCATGAGAGGCAAAGGGAGACTGAAGAGAAAGTTGAAGATGAAGGGCAAGGATGATTTTTATCCCAGGCAAAAATGACTCTTGTGTGTTCCCAGATTCTCCAAGCATCTTCTGGCATATGCTGTGTAAATTCTGGTTTGCAGAATAATTCTATTCTTAAGTTCTTTTGTCTGTGTTCATTGACCCAGGAACGACCTCCTGCCTTTGTTGCCACCCACCCCTATCTGACTATAGATATCCTATATTAGTGCTTCCATACTGGTGTATGCATATCAGTACAGGAGCTTATAATAGTTGACTTTTTAAGCAGTGAAATGGGGAATAATGACTTTAGATTAGTGGTTACAAAGTATGACAATTTTGTCCCCAGTGAATAGTTAGCAATATCTAAAGACAATTTGGGGTTATCAAAATGTGTGGGAATTGCACTGTGATGTGCCTGGTAGCTACTAAACATCTTATTATGCACAGCACAGCCCCCACTACCAAGTTTTATCAAAAATGTCAATAACGCCGAGGTTGAAAAATTCTGCCTTAGAGAGAAAGGATGTAAGAAAAGAGGAATTAACATCATTGGGCTTTTGATCATGGGTTTTGAATGCTAAATAGGTTGATAAGGTTTTCTTTCAGAGAGGAGTCCTGGAAATTTCCCTGAAATTACCTCGCAGAAAGGTTTATCTACAACTTCATGTAGGTCTATTCTGCTTGGCAGACTGGCAGGGACAGTATCTTCCCATAGAGAGTAGTACCTCAGGCTTTAATCAGTACCACAGCACATATACTGGAATAATTTCCATGGAATGAAAAAGAAAGGTGTTGCCTGGTTGGCTGTTTTTCTCATCCATCTTGAAGTGGTCTAAGCTAATTGTCTGAAATGCACAGATAAATCAAATTCCCCCAGATGTAAAGGGAGAGAAAAATGTACCTTGGAATTATCTCTAGGTTTGCCTTACAGGTCAATTGGCATGATCAACTTATCCTCCAACTTCAAATCACCTGCCATGTGCAATGTTTATTGCAATGTGTTTGTGCAATATATTTATGCCCTGGCACAGGGAGGGGGAGGTTTAGGGCCAGATACTATAAAGGTGATGATGGTAGGGAGATGGCAGATCAGGGAATGGCCATAACCAAGCAGAAACTAGGTGAACATAAGTGTGCCCAGATTCAATACAATGAATATCTCTATTGATCTCTAAGGTACCTCCCAGTCATAGATACTGACTTTGTTTTATTTTTCAAAGTAATACATGGAATACCAAAAAATGTCAGATTGACTTTTTAAATGAGGTGAGTGGAAGGTGAGTGCAAATGGTTTCTTAAAAGTTTTATTTCTCTTGACACATCTTCTGTTTTACCCATCTGCAATACAGGGTGGGCGGTTCCAATGCACATTTTATGAATTTGAACTTGAAATGACTCTGGTTTAAAAATAATAATGGTAATGTGCTAAAAGGGTGACAGGAACTTTAGTGGCAAAGTTGAACGTCTACGCATTGACAGGCTAATTAATATAAATAGTAATTACCATAGCCAATCCACATTTGAGATTTTATTTGGTATAACTTGACTGCCTATGCACGAAGTGTGTTTAAAATAAAGTTATAACGTACAGGAGTGAATCTAGTGTTACCAGTAGGACAGGGGCACTTTGAAAAGATGGAGGGGCAGAAGAGAAAACCGCAACTTTAGCTGGGGAATGTCTCTTTCTGCTGGATACTCAGTCACCTCTCCCACACAAATACAATTTTCCTGGGTTTTATTGATGCTGAAATCTTTTTATATTAAAAAGCATTATAATTGCTGATCTACCAAAACTGTTGGAGCTAATTTGCTTCCTAATGGCCTATTTGCATAGTGGAATTTGCATTTTATTTCACGCAAACATTATGACTCCCCCCGCCTTACTTTAGATAAAATACCAAAATTATAGAGAAAACAGTATTAAAAAAAAAAGTAATATAAGAAACATGGCATCCACCCCTCCCTTCTTGGCAACACTGAACCCAGTTGCAGGAATGGGGATGACAGACCCCAATGTTTCTACACTGCAGACTAACGCACCGATTTTCTGTTTCAATCTTCTCTCTGTGTCTTCACTGTTGCAGTTCAATAAAGGTAATTTCCACAGGTGATGTTGAGCCACCCTGAGTTCATTGTGAGGGTATATCCATTTTGAGAAATGTTAAAGACAAGTGAGAAGTTACATGCAGACACAGAATGTCTCACCAAACTTTGACATCACTTTTGCATGTCTGACTTTTAATGGCCTCAGACAGAGGTGCAAACTGTAGGTCACAGCCTAATATAACAAAGCTTTGCTTTCTGACCTCTTCTGTGGTCCAGAACATGAAATTTGGGGACATATTTTTCCTTTCCATTGAAGCAAAGGCATCACTGTGGGTATGCGTGTGTGTATTCATATATAGATGCTTCAAGGTTTAAATCCTATGGTGACCACTGCCATTTTAAAGGTAACTCATCACAGTCATTTAGAGAGTCCCCTAACAGACGTATTGGACTTTGATTCTTAGGAAACACTGACAGGTTAAAATTTTCTACAGTTTTTAATCATTTCAACAAACTGATACACATCTGTTCATTACCCTCTTTTGTACAGTGACAACACAGTAGGTGGATGGTAAGAAAGTGCTGCATTTAAAAAAAATCATAAATGTTTACATGAATAAAAGAAAATGTAGGTCAAAATATACTTGAACATTTATTTTTTTATCCATAGGCAGAGAGTTCTTTTACTTTCAATAATAGCTTTCATATTTATGCTATGATTCAGAACAATTCTTAGGTACCCCATAGAAGTAAAAGCATTCAGTACAAACTATGAAAATATAAAGAATAAAACAAAAAAATTACACCAATTAGGCGGCATTGTTCTTCTCCTTGAAAACTTTAATCATTACACAGTAAAGATTCCCAAATGAATGGAATTGGAAGTATTTCTGGTTACAGAGTTAACAGAGAGGAAGGAGAGGATCATAGTTAAAGATAACCAGTGTGCAAATGAACTAGAGCAGTTAAAGTCATAACGCTTACCTACCACTCCCTGGCTATTTGACTTGATATCAGAAGTGGGTAAACTATGCCCTTTGGGACAAATCCAGCCCCCAGCCTATTTTTGTAAATAAAGATTTATCAGAGGCCTGTCACACTGATTCATTCTCATATTGTCTGTGGCTGTTTTCCAGCACAACATCAGAGTCAAGGAATTACGACAAAATTGTATGGGCCACAAAGCAGAAAACATTGACTCCTGGCCCTTTATAGAGGAAATTTGCCAGATCTGAATTTTGTAATTACTCTGTATCTCAATTTCTCCATCTCTAAAATGTGTAGTAAGACTATCTAACTCCTAAGGGAATAAATGAGGTAATATATAAAAAGCTTAGAAGCACATTGGGCAGATAACTGTCAATGAGTGATATCCTTTTTTTGCAAATGCATTTATCTCAGTAAAATAAATCCATCCCGATAACCACACACATCATTTCAAAATCCTGTTGACGGTTTCTGTTAGATAATGATTCTAAAAGAAAACACACCAAAACAATAACATAACAGCTCAACTCGTTTATTCCAGTTCCCCAGTGATTGCAAACAACTACATTCCTTGTATATTAATGTCACTTAGGCACTTACAGTATTTCACTAGAACCTTGGACCTCTTTACCTTGTTTGCCACTAGCTTGTAGAAGTATGTAGTCCATGGTCAAATGCTCCTCAGTAAAGTTAAACAAGTGGCAGCTGGCACCATACAGCTCTGTTATAATGAAAACATGAGGTGGCTGCCATTACACAGTCCTGCACTAATGAGAACAGTAGGAGGCTAGCATTACAATGGTCTAATGAAAACAGGAAATGGCTGGCATTAAATTGGTATAATAAAAACAGGAGGTGGTTAGCATTACACTGGTAGAATAAATAAATTAAGCAATGTCAGGACTCCCCAATCTCATCTCCATTATATATGACCACCCTACCCACAATTCAGACCAGACCCACTCAAAGATAAACCAGTGTTGGCTGAAAACAAGATTTTTTCATACTGTGCTTCCCAAGTTTTTTATTTCAATTTGTATTCCCCTTAGACCACTGCAAGCTCTTTGTAAAATAATGATATAATTTACACTGAAATCTTTTTTTCCCCTTAATTCCAAAAAAAGCAACATTATTTCCAACTCAGAAGTAGATTGGCTAGAATAAGAGCCAACATTTCAAAAAGAGTTTCTAATTTGGTCCTTGCCTTTTCCTCTCCTTTCTCTTTTAAGTATCCAATGGTGACTAAATACTCAGAGCTGCATAAAACACACTAAAAAGGAGCACAGAAAAGAAAAAAAAAATGCTGTAGAGAAAAATTAAGCACAAAATCAATTATTTAGCTAATGGAGTTTTTTCTCTGAACAAAAGGTCAGAGTTTCTCATATGTTGCCTGATTAAAAATTAGTATAGATAGAAGACTCTTATGTATAGCTCTTGGACAATACATTTACAAGAATCTTATGCTTTATTGTAATTCACAGAGCCAGCTGTATCTGATTCATCCTGGTCTTTTTAATCCAGGCTGAAAACACAGCAAGTTGGCACTGTTCAAGGTCAGCACATTAAGAGAGGACATCAGTCCTCTCTCAGTGGCTCCAATTCCCATTACTTCAAATCTATTTTACTAATTTTTTTTGTTCAAATATATATATATATATATATATTTATTTATTTACAAAAGACTTTAAAAAAGAACGTTAAAAATATTTCCATAAAAAAGGTCAGGTGTTTTGCAAGCTCACATATGCTGAAAGTTTTAGCTTCCCAATGCAGGAAATGGCAAGATACATTCTGGTAGGGTAGGAAAACAACAGAATAATTCAAATAAGGTGAAAATAATTAAATATAGTTATTTTAGTTCAGTTTTCTACACTGACATTTAGTTTTCTTTGCTCCATCATTTCTTTAGTCGTCTCTGAGACTTATGGATTAGCTTAATGAACAACTCCAATTTCATGGATACATTTTTATCTACTAAAGAAGCAAGTTAGTTGAGAGGCAGAATAATCTTATACTATGGCTATCCATATTTTTATATTTATGTAAAATTATTTATTTGACTATACCTTTATAGGAAATGAACAAAATTGATATTAAAATTTTACTAAGGAATCATACACCAAAAAGTGTGATTAAATATTCCTTATTCATTTTTTTCAAATAGGTGGAATTTTTAAAGTAAGGAAAATAATTTCTGTCACCCGTTTAAAACCAGCATTAAATCTATAATGTGCTGAACACTAACACATGTATTTTCATAAAATCTGTTGCTGGGCTTGCATGGGATTCACAGACATGGCTTAATCGAGACACAAAGTGATGTATGCCATGCATTCAAAATTAGCATCTGGCCCAGGGCCACTAAATTTGGCATCCCGCGAAAAGATTCTATACTCTGCCAAGTTTCACAGGGACTAGACTCACTGAATTCTGAATCACAGCCTCTAATTTCCCCTTTAACAGGCTCTCTTTGAATTGTGAAACCAGGGAAACTTGCAAGTGAAAACAAAATTGAATGTGAAATATAGAACTCTCCAAAGAACTTTCTAGATAAAGATGAATAAAGGACATGAAATAATTCCAATTAATCGATTGTGATGTGGGCTGCTTCCTAACCAGTTCAGCCTCTATTCAATCTGTGTGTTTCCTAAACAAACAGAAAGCACACTATTGGTTGTCCATGCTGGCCAACTCCAAAGAAGAAAAATACTTAAGAGCTTATGAATTTTGCATTCCATAAATTTACTTGACAAGTCTCATCACATTATAAGCAATATTTTTATTAGGCAACTTTGTAGAACACATGGCATTTTCCCCTAATATCAGACTAATTTTGTCAAGGTTGGTGTCTTTATCACATTATTAAATGCACCAGTCAATAGCACCTGGTGTAACTGGGTCTCTGAAAAGCAATTCAGATAGCTTTTAAAAGTATGGATTTTTTTCTAAATCAAATCAACAGGCAGAAAAGAATATTTTTAATGAAATTTTAGAAACATATATATCAGCACTGCAACTATTTCTGAATTAAAATAAAGCATTGACCTTTCCTCGGATTATGCTCAAAATCATTTATAATTGTTTTCCACTGAAAGAACTGCATTAAGCATTTGATTATATGTGATTTCAGCTTTGTGTAGCATGTGCAATGCATGAAACTGCACCTGGAAATGACAAGGGGATCACACATGAATGATGTGGCAAATGTGAGAAGAACTTGAAAAGGTTTGCTTAGAATTGAAAAATGTGGAGGATAAAAATGATCAGGAAAGACACAAACTAATAGAAGAAAAACAAAGGGTTAATTATTTTGAAGTATTAAAAAAACAACTTGAAAGAAAAATCATAGTATGTTTTCTTGGAGGTCAATACAATTAGTTTTAAATAAGTAGAAAATATGCTAAGGGAGGAAAAATTCAAGGAAAAAAATGCAAGTGTTTAGTTTTCTTTATTCTCAAAGCTCATTAAACCTGCTTTAAATGCCTAGATAAAATAATGGCATACAATACAGTTAAATTTCCAAAGACAGGCTTATTATTTAAAAAATCAGAATCTAAGCTAGAAAAAAGCAACTTAATTTCTGAATTCCCTCAAAATCCTAAAACCCAACACCTGTTCCACTGTGTTTTTTCAAGGCAAAGTAAAATATTCTTTTGATATTGTCCAAGAAGAACATAATCCCCATGAGAAATTTCTTATGCTTTTAGCATACCTGAACTTTTAGGATTCTATAAGTAGAAATTTTAGTAATAGTCCACACTGGGGAAATTTTTATGTAACTCACTTTAAATAAAAATGAAATGTTAACTGAAATATTCTTTAACCCAAAATATAAAACATAACATAATCACACATTTTCAATAGAATTTCCAAAAGTATATTGAGAATAAAAAAGTAAACTTCTGAAAATATAAAATATATTTTGGGGAATATTTCCATTTGCTGAAAGCTATTCCTTTAATTTCTTTTAAGTCCAAATTGTGTGTAAGGATAAACATTTTAATGTATATGTGCATGTAAGACTAGTCCCAAGATTAAAAACAAAAATGACCACCAGAGATAAACAATATTGTCCAAAATACTCCTTTATTTTTTGTAATGCTCCTTTTATTGTCAATTGAAAACATCTGGACATTACTGGGTATTGTGGGCAGAGGATGGAGAAGAGTAAGAGGGTTGTTTCTAAGTGAGATTTAAGTTCTATACCATAGCTGACAAAAGCAGGCTCTTCATGTGATTGCATTTTTATATTTCCACCAATAGACTCTACTGAATATTTTGACAGCACAAGAGTAATTTAATACAAAGCCTATATAGTCTCTCATGAAGGCTTGGTTATTTTATTGCTTTTCTTTATCCCATTTCAGTTTTTTGGCATAGGTTTTTCTTAGGAAACTGTTCCTATTACGTTCTCACTACATTTCATTTCAGAGATCTCAAAAACTAATAGCTAAATTTGTCAGGTAGCTCACAATTTTCTGTTAAGTACTTAGACTTGAATCCATATTTGGGAGATCAGTTGGGTAAGTAGATGTTATGTCCAGTGCTGGGTATCCCAGAAAATAGACTCTGCCCATGTTAAAATATATCAACAGAGCAGTGGTAAAAAGTGGAAGAAAAAGCTTTAAAGTGATTTTAATGTTTGGTGTTTTTAAAGGATCAAAATGGTTATAGAAAGAATACAATCGTTATTGGATCTCCTCACAAATCTCCTGTTTTTATAATATTTTTAATTTGAATTTTATATTAAGGGATGTAGTATTTATTTTATGTGTAAATTCCTTATAATTTTCTTTTTTTGAATTACTTTATTTTATATAATTCTTACATCATTTTTCATTTTTGCATAATGTATGCATTTTCATTTTGGTTATATTCTCCATACAATTCCCACCCCCTTTTTCTGACCCTAATCCCTTTTCTCCTCCCCCTGCCCTCTACTGTAGTGTGTCTCTGGTCTATAGTTGCTTGCTGATTTTGATTTTTACTTTATTGCAATTAGTCTTTTTCCTGGTCCTTTATTGAGGCTTTCTAAATTCCCGCTATCATCAATACTCTCTATAGTATATCTCCTATTGATTCTGATTTTTCTGGAAAACCCTAATTTGTTTTTAAAGATTTATTTATTTATTTATTTATTTATTTATTTATTTATTTATTTATACAAGCACTGGGTACAGTCAGAAGTGTGGGAGGGTGAGAGAATTCACCAGAGCCAGAGCGGGGAGCAGAACAGGCAGATGGACTGAAGTACACTGCTGAGGGGAGCAGCGGGTGCAGCAGGAGGGGTCTGCGTGCCACGTGGGACACTCGCCCAGTGGCCGGAGATCGAACCGGTGCTGCAGAGGCTGCCGGCAGCTTCATAGCCCAAAGCTCAACCACTGTGCCACTGGGGAGGCCCTGGAAAACCCTAATTAATGCAAATGGCATACCATAATATTGCCAATGGTTAAAGTGAATTTGTTTAAAGGTAGTTTTGATTTAAGACAGTTGAAGAGCATGTTGGAAAATGTAATCTGAATCAATTTTGTGTCAGGGCATATACAAGTTTATTCTCTTGAGCATCTTTGCCAAAATATTTACCACAGGAAGTACCTAGCTAGCTGTTTTTAAGGATAAAAAGAAGTTTGCATAATGAAAGTATGGTGGGAGAAATGGGTTTGAAGACTGGAATTCCAGGAAAGGAAACAGCACAGTAAAACCTGAATGCCAGAAACATTGTAACTTGCTTGGATAATTCTATTAATAAGAAACTATAAATAGAATGATTGATTGCCTACAAAAAGTATCAGCCCATTGAAAGATTTCCTGGCAAGTATGGTACAGAAGATGATTGCTCATTGTTTCCTTCGAACACATCTACATATCAAAAAGTGTTTAGTCATTAACAAATTATTTGTATTGCTGTGTCAGTTCATTGTATACAAGAATAAATACAAACCTAAATATGAATTCCATATATTGAAAGTTCTTAAGCAAAGGAAAAAAAAACACACAAAATTTACAAATATATACAAGCAGGAATACAAATCTAATAAAACTCCAATTAACCACAATTAATTTAAGATAATGAATGATTTTGTTTTGTTGAAACTAAATTGCTACTTGAAACGCAAATATGAATATGGCACAATACTCTGTTTAGGGACAAACTGCAGGTGGTTCCAAGTTTGGCATTGCTAAATTACTGTGCATCTTATAATGACACAAATCTCTTTCCACTTATCTCTCTTTGACCTATTATAGAGCATTCATTAGCACACATACCCTGATGTCTTTTGAATGAATGCTTAATTTACATGTTAATACTGTCTGTTATTTTTTCTTCAGCCTACTGCTGAAGATATAGTGTTCTATGAGTCTTAATTTAAAAATTAAAATTTTTTATCATTTAAAAATGAAAAACTTCATTTTGCAAGTTCTTATAGAAAATATTCTGAAACTCCAGAACACATTTGCATATACCAGAGAACTGAATTGTATGCAACTGAGAGAAACTAATATGTAAGGGATTTTTATTGTGGTCATTTTATTGTCAGGAGTGCTTTTTTTTTTCTTTTGTCCAAATTCATTTTTTTCTCTTTACCCTGTTTCTCGTAATTGTTTTTTTCTTCCATGCAGAATATAAGTATTCAATTGTGAGATGCAAGAGAATGTGCCACAGAAACAAAATGAAATACATGATCCAGCTTTAGCAATTGTATTTGATTTCATGAATTAAGACATGAAATCAATTCAGGAATAAGCAAATCAGTGCCATCTAGGGAAACTGCACAACATGAAAATGGACTTAGGTGAAGCAAGAATCTTCCAAATGTAGAAAGGTCAATGAGATAAGGCACTGCTTAACAAATCTTTAAATTTCTGCATTTTGGCAAAGTTCCTAACAAGAAAGCAAGAAGTGGAACTGAAGTGTCTCATTCTCACCTTGATGAGTCCTTAAAATGTAATTTACTGTTGCTCTCAATTACTATATATTCTACAGGTGTTGACTATTTTTGGCTTACAGCAGCCTCACAGTCAAATGATGATGAATGAATATAATGATCTGTTCTGTTTTAACAGAAATCTAGTGTTACAGCAAAATAAGATATTTAGACTAATCTGTATGACTCCCACTTGAAGTTTTAATAAACTGCCAAAACAATGTGCTAAAACTAGAGTGAAGGAGTTATTCCAAGAACACAGATATTTTTCCAAGGAAATAAGTGATTTCCTTCAAAAGGAAGTGATAATTTGGCATGTTTTCCAAATGTGTTATTTGTATTAATTATCAAGATTCTAGAAGATTTTCTAGAAACTTGGTAACTAGCTGAATTGAAATGTCTTGAGTATGGCAAACATTCCCATTTACACTTTGATGATAAGCACTTTTCCTGAAGTAATGGCATATGCGCCACATATATCTCCTGATATATGTGTGTCTGTGTATATATTGGCTGTTTAAGGTCTAATGGTGGCCAAAGCAAAACAACAAAACAAAACAAAAACTAACTAAAAAACATTGGCAAAGATGATGATACATATGGATGTGGGAGGCAGTGTTTGAACAACATATCTGGTCGTCCCTAAGGGAACATTTCAGGAAAAGAAATATTTATACTAAACTAGTGTATTATGTTACATTTAGTGAGGGTTTCTCCCAAATATTTATATAATATCAAAATTATAACCTTTGCTTTTGTTGGCTTGCTGCCTCATTTCTGAGCTAGAATTTTAGATGGTGTCTGGTTATTCTTTGCCCTACACATTTTAAAATTTCTCTTGTATAGAATTAGTTAAAACAATATTGATTTTGCATCATTTATGTGTATTTTACAATATGAATATCACTATTGTATTTATTTTATCAGGTCCATCCCTTGGGCTAGAAACAATGAAGCAGAATGAATATATTTGATATTCATGATCTAATAAGTCCTGAAATGTTCATTTATTTTTCATTTACTCTCATCTAAATGTTTTCATTCTATAAATATCAGAACGATAATTAGAGATCATTTATTAAGAGTATACGATTTAAAATGAAAGGTATATATGTACCAGTATGTTTCAAACTCTTTCAGACTGAGTGAACTTGGGCAATTTATTTAAATTATCTGCATTGTATATTTTTTCATTTGAATGATTAGGTCTACATCATTAGGTTATTGTGAAAGTAAATGTACTTTCAGTTCAGTGTCTGGTTCATATTAATCTCTTTTCAAGTGGTAGTGATAACTATTAAGAAATTCCTTTATTATTCAAGTTACTTTAAAATCTAAATTTTTTGAGCATTAAGGAAATATACTAGATCCTGTGTAAATTAAAAAATGACTAATATAAAAGGATTATAGGTATAGAAGTGAATAAAGGGTACTAAGAAAAGTGAAAAGAGACACTCTTCAATTTACTTAACATATTTTAGTCCATTTAATTTTAAATATAAATACCTTGCTACATATTATTATTATCTTTTTTTTTTTTTTTGGTGGAACTCTTGCTGGTAGCCGGGAAAAGAACCGGCGCTGCAGAGGCTGCGGGCAGCCTCGCAGCCCAGTGCTCCACCGCTGCGCCACCAGGGGAGGCCTTATTATCTTTTCTTAAGGAATAAGAAAGCTGAAGCCTAGACAGGTTAATGCACAAGATAAGTGCACACAGGATTCTAATCAAGACCCAGTCTTGGTATATGTACCAAAATTAATTTTGTCATGGTGAATTCCAACAAAGAATATGGGAACACCTTTGTGTTTTTAAGAATATGCTATTTACAGGGCCTCCCTGATGGCCTAGGGGCTAAGTCTCAGTGCTATCACTGCTACAGCCTGAGTTTAATCCCTGGCCAGGGAGTTAACCCACATGGCATAACAGACCACTACTGTCGTGCCCACTGCTCCCCTCAGCAGTGTATTTCAGTCGATCTGCCTATTCTGCTCCCCTCTCTGTCTCTGGTGAATCCTCTCACCCCATACCTTTTGGCCTATACCCCAGTTCTTCCAAACAAAAAGGAAAAAAGGATATGCTATTTTGATTAAGAAGATTGAAGAGTACTGTGAGATAAGGTAATACCAAGAGCAAAGTCACATTTAGCTAATATTTTATAGATTATCTGGATATTGGCATGTATAACTCATGAGACTAAAGTATGGAATGTGGAAGAATGTGCTAAAATGAGATATTCAGAAAATAAATTTAGACAACCTTTAATGCTGTGTTGACTGTGTACTTCATACCAAAGACAATCATGAAAGATTTTTGAAATTTCTCTCTAGTAACATAATGTATGGCAGTAACTGACAAATAGAGTGATGTGGTGAAGTAAATGTCCTGATAAGAAGTTATAATGATATTAACAGTTTTTTTTTACAGATACAAAGTACATTCACTTATCTCATGCTGTTGCTTCATGAGAAAGTTGGAGCAATCAAAAGAACATAACATATGCACCCACATACTCTACCTCCTCCACAGTTACCTTGGATGAGTGCTCTGTTTTTCCATGCAAACCACTTCTGCACCAGATTTCATCCTCTCTGGGATTTCACTCAATTTTCATCACTATTCTGAATTAATGACTAATTCCCTGTAAAGAATTGCAATTAACAAACATATTGCTATTTTTTAAAGATTTATGTTTTTTTAAAGATTTATTTCTGCATACAAAACTGGGGTGTAAGCCAGAGCTGTGGGGTGGTGAGAGGATTCACCAGAGAGAGTGGGGGGCAGAACAGGCAGACTGACTGAAATACACTGCCGAAGGGAGTAGCCAGCAAGACAGGAGAGGTCTGCCTTGCCATGTGTTTAGCTCCCTGGCTGGGGATAGAACTTGTGCTGCAGTGGCTGACGATAGCTTGATAGCACTGTGTCTTTCACCCTTGTACCACCAGGGATGCCCTGACATGTTGCTATTTATAAGCATGCATGTGCACGTACACACACACACAGACACACAGAGTTCTCCTGATCCAGTAGACCCCAGGAGCTATAGTAGGATTTTGTTCGGCTTTCCCCATTTACAATGAAAATTCTTGAACAAAATTGTCTCTGTATCTTTTCTTCCATTCTCTTTCTAGTCCTCTCCCATCAGGCTTTTGCTTCTATCCCTCATTCCCAAGGCACTGCTCTTGTCAAAGTCACGAAACCCAACTAAGTTCCAAGATTTTGAATACAATGGTCAATTACATTAGCAACGATTCTCATAGATGATCACTTCTTCCATATTCCCTTACTTGGATTCCATGACTCTCTCAATTTTCTTTCTGATACCTGATCCATTGGTATCATTTGCTGACACTCACTTTTCTTCATAAATTCTTAAATTTGGAGAAACCTAGAATTCAGTCTTCCATCACTACTCTACCTACATTCATTCATTTAGTAGCATTTGCTTGTCTCAGCTTTAATCAATGTGTAATAAAAAATGTGTCGGAAATTAACCCTACACAGGAGTTGTGTCAAAGCCACTTCATGTGGCTCCTACTGGCCAAATTCAAGACTATTAAGCAAATTATGAAAGTTAGTAATTATTTTTAAAGAATTAAGCATTTACTCTCTTTTATTATAAATGGTAAAACCAGGTCTTTTGTTTGTGCCTAGCAAGCCATACTTCAAAATGACTGTCAAAGGGAGACTGTGGCACAGGCACATATCAAGAACTGGCTTCCCCAATAGCAGGGGAGCTGGGCTTATATAAAAGAAGAAAGAATGTGAGGGAAATGCAGGGCTTCAGGTTTCCAGGTCTGATGAGATCCAGGCAGTGTAGGTGACATGAGTCAAGGTGTTTGACTTTCTCAGCAGGGTATTTTCTTAGCTTAGCAGATGTTTGTTTCTGATGCCACTATCAACCCCAGAGAGGCACAGAGAATTTTATTAGGGATGTAACACAATCAATTTTCCAAGTTCCCAGGAAGGCAGGTGGAGCCAGTTAACTCTTAATGACAAGGAGTGGGTAAAGGAAATAGAGAACAAAAGGTGATTAGAGCTTAATTCCACTCATTCCTAATATTTAGGCTAGGGGATTTTTGTGTGTGTGCAAAATAGAGGTGCTCTGGATACATTTTTTTTTTTTAAAGAGTAACTTTAGTTTCTCTTCAGATAGCAAGGAAGCATTTACTTACAGAAGAATAAAAGTAAGTATTCTGGTAAATAATACCAGAGAAGAAATGATAATATTGGGAAACAATAATTTTATAATCTGCAATGAAAAGATTTATTTACACAAGCTTCATAAAACAAGACTTTAACAATGGAAAGTCTCATGGCACAGCTTACTTGCTGCTTACTTGCAATTCAGTTGCTGCTTGGGAAGGGAAAAAAATCTCAGAGACTTGTCACAACAAAGTTTGAGCGGTTATTAAATTTGAGTGGTCAAACTTATATCATAAGTAGTGAATAAAATTGATATCATGTGCTTTCTAGGACAACTGATACAAATAATTAGAATTAATTATGGTAACTTCTTACAAAAAATTTGAATCTAAATTATAAAGATCTCAGAACTAACACTCATTACATAAAATGCTGGGGACCGAGAAACAGGTTCAAATCCAGCAGATGGAGACTTAAAGGTAACTGTCTGGTGTCTTTAAAATAGAATATTCTGCTTACAAAAAATAGTGAGCCATTCTGGAAAAAAGGGGCCAAAGAGACAGAAATTAAATGCAATGTGATTATCTTTTGGAATTGATGTGTAGTTAGGGTTCAATGATAGATATTTGCAATTTATTTTTAAAAGATAGATAGGAGAGTAGATATTATGCATAAGAAATATTTTACTGAATCTGGGAGTACTGGTTTGCTATAATTTGATTTTTTTTTCTGTTTCAAAATTTTAAATTCAAAATGGGAGGAAAAAGAGTGGACAGTATGGAAGCTGGAAACAATATCAGCAAGTAGTGATTAGGAGTTACTAATTTAGTACTTAATTCCATGCTTTATGAAAGCTCCCCTTGAATTTATTTCAAGATTAAGAAAAATTTTTGCTTCTTTATAGAAAGCAGTACTCTTGGGAACATTCATAGAAAACCCAAAAGTTTGTAATTTCTGCTTCATAAGTGGATTCTAGAAGAATAGCCAGTTAAGAAAATAAGTCAGTAAGTCAAAACAATTTATTCTTTAGCAAAATACCTATTCATTCATTTCCTAAAAATAAATGTTTAAAGATATTTGGAGAAATAGAAATATGAAACAGATATATGTATTCCACTAATGTGGTGATCTAAAGATGTATTAACACTTTCTAAGATATTGAAAAAACTGGATATTTTTGAATCAAACTCATGTTATTTATAGTTATAAGGTTTTTTTTTTTTTTAAAGATTTATTTATTTATACAAGCACTGGGTACAGTCAGAAGCGTGGGAGGGTGAGAGAATTCACCAGAGCCAGAGTGGGGAGCAGAACAGGCAGAAGGACCAAAGTACACTGCTGAGGGGAGCAGCGGGCGGCAGGAGAGGTCTGTGCGCCATGTGGGACCCTCGCCTGGAGGCCGGGGATCGAACTGGCGCTGCAGAGGCTGCGGGGAGCTTTGCAAGCCAACGCTCAACCGCTGCGTCACCAGGGAGACCCTATAAGGTGATTTTTCACACATGTCTTTTGGAATAGAAAGAACAGACACAATGATATATATGCTTAAATACTGGTAATCTTATAATAAGAAATGTCTGTCCTCACAACCCTCTAGAAGTCTCTGCTTGTAACTTCTATACATTCCTATAATATAATAATGTAACATAAAGTAGTAAATGCTACGTAAAATCTTACTATATTCTAGGCAATTTTTAAATACTATTTAATTATTTATTCCTCACAATATTCCTAGGTAGTATTATTAGTACTTGAATTGTATGAATAAGTAAACTAAGTTTGGCACATCTATAAGTTTCAAGGATATACAAGCAGTAAGGGAAAAAACACAAGGCAAATTACCCAGTGAAACTGTGGAGGCTGTGTTCCTAACCATTCTATCCCACTGCTTCGTTGCAAGGAAAGAAAATATACGGTCAGCTTTGCCATTTTAGAAAAATAAAATAAGACATAATAAATTATCTGATTAGATGTACTGATTAGATGTAATGCTTGAAAGGAAAAAGCTAAAGATTAGGGACAAAGCAGGAGAATCAAGTAAAGGAACTCAAGGACAGAGTAACTGAGTCCTCGAACTCAAGTTGAAAACTATGTCATGTAGGGCCTCCCCGGTGGCGCAGCGGTTGAGCGCTGGGTTGCGAAGCTGCCCAAAGCCTCTGCAGCACCGGTTCAATCCCCGGCTGCTCCCCGGCCACCGGAGGAGGGTCCCACTTGGCGCGCAGACCTCTCCTGCCGCCCGCTGCTCCCCTCAGCAGTGTACTTCGGTCCTTCTGCCTGCTCTGCTCCCCGCTCTGGCTCTGGTGAATTCTCTCACCCTCCCGCGCTTCTGACTGTACCCAGTGCTTGTATAAATAAATAAATAAATCTTAAAAAAAAAAAAAAAAAACTATGTCATGTATGCCTCTTTGTTAGTTTCTAAAGCGAATGCAAATTGTGTGATGTACACAGTGATCATTCAACATCAAAGGATTCAATTTGTCTGACCTTAAAGACTGGGGGAACTTGAAGGCAGTTTTAAAGTAGCTGGTGTAGTCAGTAGCCATCTTGGTTAAAGCAGCAATGGGAGTAAAACAGGGTTACACAGTTCAGGGGAAACACAGACTTTTTTATTTCTTAAAAATTTTGCATTTGGAGTTGAGATTTAGAGTTGCATTATTTTAAGATTAGTTGAAAAGTATGGAAACTAGTTATATAAATACTCTTCACTTTATGTTAATTTTTAAAGATTTATTTTATTTGTTTATGCATTCAAGAGTTGGTGTATAGGCCAGAGGTGGGGAGGAGGGGTAAGAGGATTCACCTGAGACAGAGCAGGGAGCAGAACAGGCAGACTGACTGAAATAAACTGCTGAGGGGAGCATCTGAGTGAGGCAGGAGTGGTCTGCTGCCCCATGTGGGTTAGTTCCCTGGCTGGGGATCAAATTTGTGCTGCAGTGGCTGTGGATAGTTTCATAGTGCTGAGACTTAACCCCTTGTGCTGAGACTTGACTCCTTGCACCCCCAGGAAGGCCCTTCACTTTATCTTCATTTCACTGAGATAAATATAACACATCAAAAGATTTGCCAAGTGTTAATTAACAATTTCCTATCTTTTAATATTGTGGGCTGAATGTAGAAAGGCGATTGGAATAGTTCAGGAATACTGGGATATCTTTCTTCAATAACAGAATGAGTGCTTGTGTAACAGTGTGATATCCATAGAAAGGGGAGGTTCCAGGTCCTCTGCCCCATCCAAGGAAGGTTGGAGCTGAGCAGGGAGGAGAAGCCGGAGAAGACAGGGAGAAGGACGGAAAGGGATCAAGAAGAGCACCTGGAGGAGGCACCTGGAGCAGAGAAACATGTGAAGAAGCTACACTTGCTTCCTGTCTTGGACTTGTACCAGGGAATTAGGAGACACTTGAAAAAGGAGATGTGGGTGAGGCTGACAATGGCAGCATTTATCTTTTTTTAAAGATTTATTTATTTATGCATACAAGAGCTGGGGTACAGGTCAGAGGTGTGGAAGGTGAGAGGATTCACCAGAGACAGAGCAGGGAACAGGACAGGCAGACTGACTGAAACACACTCCTGGGGGGAGAAGCCAGTGAGACAGGAGAGGTCTGCTGTGCCATATGGGTTTTTTCCTGGCTGTCCGGGGATCGAACTCGTACTGCAGAGGCCGCAGATAGTTTCACAGCGCTGTGTTTAACCCCTTGCAGCACCAGGGAGGCCCACCCTTCTTCTTGGCGTGGGTTTTGATTTTGCTCTTTCCTTCCAGACTTGCCTGTCTCTTTCTGCCCCTTTCCTATGTGTCCCAGCAGAAGGTGCCTTAGGCTTGCGGCAAGTTTTTGGGCTTCAGCTGCCTTGTTTTGGGCCGACCCTGATTAGCTGGGCATTTTACTCATGAGGGGATGGGCATCTTTGTGTGCTTCATGGGGAAACTATTTTCGCTATATTTTTTCTCCTCTCTCTATCACACACTAATAGTATTACAGTTCTTTTTACTCAAGGTCTTATGCACTCAGCATATGTTTTGTTTTTAGGAGGTGGACTGCAGAACCTATTTAGAGTAGGGGGGTTTGGAGGTCCTAGGGTGCCCCCCCATCCTGCCCCACTAACACTTGCTACTTATGATTTCATATAAATCACTTCATCTCCGTTTTGCCTGTGTAGACACAAATACCAGTTACTTTTATGATGTGTGAAATCAAGCAAACTGGAACTAATTGAAGTGTTAGTCAACATGGTACTCAAATTGATGAAGGAGGATTAATATGGCTCCACTAATAGTTGAAATACACTTCTTATTCCAGATAATTTTGTCTTAGAGGTAATTAAGTGTTCTATGTCATAAGGCATAGAGAAAATATAAGTATGCATGCATGTATTTATCTATCTACCTACATACCTACCTATCTATTATGTGAGTTAATATGTAATATCCAAGAATCTGACTACATCATAAGCTTATAGCACCATAAAAGTATAGTATCGCCTAATGATGAGTATAGATTTTTGAATCTAATAGATTTTGGTTCACTTTGTGACTTTTGACATTTCATTGTATGCAAAATAAAGATAGTAATATCTATTTCAGAGTTTATGTAATTACTATAAACCACTTAATACAATATGCAGACAGACTGTGAACTTAATACATGGCACAACATGCATGTAGCCCTGAACCTATAAAAACATATTAGGTTACTCTACCCATCACATCTAATTTTCTTATTCCCTTTTCAGAGTGTAGTAAAACCAGTTCAGTGGTTTTCAGCAGGGGATAATTTTGCTTCCCAAGCGACATTTGACAATTCCATTCTGTATGGCCATGACTTGAGGAAGTGAGGTTGCTACTTACCTGAGTAGAAGCCAGAGATGATGTTAATTATTACACACACCAGACAGCTGCACATAATAAATGCTTATCTGGTCCAAAATGTCGATAGTGCAGACATTGAGAAACCCTGAGCTAACCCAATTATATTCAGAATTTATAATAATATTTTAGTGTCAATTGATAATTCAGTGCTCACTGAGTATCTACCAGATGACTGACTACTGTGTCTACCAAGTGCCCCACTGAGGATTGATACATTTTAGTATCAATACATTTAATATCAACACATTTTAGTTTAGTAGAAGGCAGGAAGCTTTTCCTCATAACTACTATAGTCTGGTCTCTCTGTCATCCTTTTCCTGTTCCTCTCACATCCTCAAATGTTATTTTTATACTAGGTAAAGCCATGGTTTTAGATCTGCCGGGAAATCATTTGTGACCATGCACATCTTAACTAAACCTCTCTTTTTTAAATGTCCACAGTATGTGTGGCCTGCATTTTACAAAGTAGTGTTTGCTTATATACCGTTGTGGGTGATTCATTAATTGTTTTATGTACACCAATTTTTTCCCTCCACAGCTAACTCTTCATCAGCAATCACAACTATTTTCCAAAATGTTTGTTTACTGATTAATTTACATAGCAAGTATGAATTCTCCATTCGTGCACTTAGATTGAAAAGTGTAATACTGTTTTTTGTCTAAATCCAGCAAATTTTATAATGACCCATTGCATCTAGTAATACAAAACTTAATATCATCCATTGAAGGCAAATGTAATTATTTCAGGGTTTCACCAGTTGTTCTGGAATAAATTTGATCACTGACTGCCACACATAGTTACAACTTCTTAAGAAGCCATCCATGGGCCTCCCCAGTGGCACAGCAGGTTGAGTGGAGCGCTGTGAAGCTGTCTGCAGCCTCTGCAGCATGGGTTCAATTCTCAGCTGGCCAGCGAGAAATCCACATGGTGTGGCAGACCTCTCTGACCATGCCCGCTGCTCCCCTCAGCAGTGTCTTCAGTCCATCTGCCTGTTCTGCTCTCCGGTCTGTCTCTGAGGAATCCTCTCACCCTCCTGCACTTCTGGCCTGTATCCCAGTTCTTGTATAAATAAAAAATAAATCTTTAAAAAAAAAAAGGAGTCATTCAGTTCTGGGCTATTTATTGACTATTGACTTTGGGGCAGAAAGCTGAACCCCTCATGATTTCTTTATCTCAGCTCAAAGGACATGATCTGCTAGATCAGGCCACATTCATGCACAAAATAATAAGGAGCAGAGAAATGCCATGAGGTTACCCTATACCTGCCTTTATCATCCTCACTCTTCTGAGCCATGGCAGGCCCTTCTCTTTGGATGGGTGGATGTAGTGCCAGGAAGGCAGGAAGCAGGTTCTTTATGGATCCAAGCAGACAAGTAAAGGAGAGTTCTGGTGCCCTCAGTGACTTTTTCAGACTTTTAATGATCTTTCTACACCATTTGTAGTGAGACAACCAGGTACAGGGCAGGCAGGGGGTCTGGGGGGCCTAGAGGCTGGCAGGCCTCCCAGCTCCAAGTGAATCTTTACTCTTTCTGGGCTCTCTGGTGTTCTCTCATGGTCTCTGGTCTCCACTATACTCCACTGCACAGTCCTCTGCCACTCCTGTGCTCTGGGATGCTGCACTTGTATGCTCAGTCTCTGACTCAGGTGAGCCCACTCATATGTGCTCACTCACGCCACCCACACCACACTCCAGGTGCTGCCATCAGGCGCATGTGTAAGACCACAGGTGCTGATCATAGATGCCAATGGCAGGAGTGTAGGAAAAACTTGATCACTTCCATTTACCCTATAGTGGACATGTCATCTCTTCTTAGAGACTCTTCCCAGCACCTACTTACAATATTTTACTTTTCCTTCCCAATCATTATTTGGATTGATTTTCAAATGACCTGTATTTCTTATGTGTGTGTAGGGGAAAGAAGTAGGGGAGAGTAGAGAAACTATAGCAAATATTTGTTCTATTCCCTAGTCTTTTCTTACTCCTGAAATGAAGTGCCACTTTTGAAGTTTTGAGTCCCAAAATGTTTATGCTCACTTGAGGGTCTGTTTGGACAGACTACCTCTACGTAACAGAAAGAGAGAGAGAGAGAGAGAGAGAGAGAGAGAGAGAGAGAGAGAGAGAGACCAGTATAATTAGAGGTACAGGAAAAATCACAACTTCAGACACTCCCAAAAGCTTCCTGTAGCATATAACTCAATTATAGCTACTCCTACTGTCACCCTGCCTCCCTGGTTTTTCATGTAGTTAGTTTCAATGCTTCACCTTTGGAGTTTTTTCTGCCCCTCAATTCTTTAGTTGGTCTTTCTACTTATAGATATTTTCCTTCTTATAAACTGATTTCGATGCATATTCTTTTACGAGGAAATTAAATGAATTTTTGTATGTCTAATGAAAAATCAATAATTTTGCATCTAAAGTGAATATCTTATTTAGTTTGTTTTTTCCAATTGTAAATTTCTAAAATCAGAGTGTTTTATCTAACTACATAGTATCGTCAGCATACTCTGGGGACACAGTCATAGATAATATTTATGGTTATATATGTAATTTATATAAGCATTTATACTTCTAATGTAGTCTGCTCTGTGAAATAAGAAATCACTAGAATTAATTTAATGTGCAAATTTAATACAGCTTGGGCTATGTTGTAATTTCTTTGTAAATATCAAGTAAAAATAAAGCTGAATATGGAAGAATATACATGATAAAACAGTTCTCTTATTTGAATATGTATTTTATGGGCATTCCATATTCTGTATCATCAGTACACCCATTTAATGGTGTAATAAATATTTGAGTGTAATCTGAATCTGTACATCTCTTTGTACAGCTATTTCATTTTCTACTTCCTGGGATAGTACCAATTGCCCATCTTTTCACCTCCAAAGAAAAGCAATCCAATATCCTACAATTTTCACCTGATACTTGTTATAAGCAGCCAGAAAAAGTAGACGCTTCCTGTTAATATCATCATTTGCATAGCCATTAGTATTCCAGTTCATCATTGCATCCGAGAAAGGGAGAAAAAGTAACATATTTTATTCAATTTAGAAATAATCAGTGTCAAAAGCCTGATGTCCAAACCTAACCTTTTAATTACAGCTTCCTTCCATATGGAATTGTACTGTGAGGTACAAAGGCTTTTCCTGCAATAAAAACAAAGAGCGCTTGCACCATACCGGTGAAAACCACAACAGAACTACCTTTGAATACAAGAATAGAAATTATGTGCATGTTTCTCCAGGGAAACTTTGGTCTTGCACACTCCTGAAATCAAATATTTCTATGAGTGTTCACTGAGGATGTGATTGCCTGTTTTACTGCTAGATTAGGTCAATGCTTCCACTGCAATCTGGTATCACTTTACCAGCAAGGCAATTTCACACAATTAATTTCCTTCTTTAAAGGAAGCAATAAAGGACAGGCAATTGGAAACCTCACAACTTATAATTAACATCCTTTACTATCTAGTGCACACATCTGCAAACACAAATATCTTCCTTGTTGTATACTTATACATGTGCATTCAATTTTTAAATGATGATGGAATTTTCACAGATCCATTGTAAACCTCCTGTAAAAACAAATAAATAAAAGCAAAAACAAAACAAACAAACAACAACAAACCAGTGCTATACAAAGCAAAGAACAGTTTGATTCACAGATCTCACATTCCACTTTTATAGTCTTTGGGGATTTTGAGTGTGGTGGTAATGATGAAGGTGGAAAAAAGGGAGCAAAACTCCGGAAAGTAACAGAGTATAAAGAGGAATCTCATATCTAATTCATGGGTTGGTAAACATTGTATGCATTGATTTCACAATTATTTTCAGTCTTTTTTTATTAAGTTAAAAGGCCACTTAAAGTGCTATAAAGTATAGCATAAGCTCTCTTTTCTCTTATGTGGACATACTTTGCTTTTTGGACATCCTCTTACTGTCAATACTTACATCTGTTGTTTAAAAAGCTATTCGTGGTGCAATTGCTTTTTAAATGCAAACCCATATGTGTGATCTCTAGAGGAACTGGTAAATTTCACCAAATGGGCATTCCTAAATTACATGCCATCTGTAGCTAGTGAAGAGAGGACTAAACCTGCTCAGCTGTGATTCTGCACCAATGTTTCCATCATTTTGATTGGCTCTAGGGAAATCATCCATTTTTGGCAAGAATTTTTCTAAACCTACAGGTTATTATGGTCTGCATTGGCTCAAAAAATATTATATTTTCAGCACTTGTTAGAACTCATTTGGCTTTTTGGTTTCCTAACCACATTTTGCCATTATGGTTTAAAATTCTTTCCTTAGGTTTCAAACTAGTGAGGAGACCGTAAAGGTAATTCTATTGCCTACAAAGAGTTGTTTAAACTGTTGAAAGAAAAACAAATAAACCCCCAGATTGTACATTCTAACATTTGAATTACCTGAGTAAAATTTACGACATTATTCAGCTGAGGCTAAAAGATCATGTTAGGAAAAAATATAAGGGACAGTAAACCCCAAGTACATGTTTTTTTGCAGTGCTCCCCAGCAATTAAGAATTAAACATGCTCACTTTATTTTCAGTTTACAAATACATTTTTATACTTAATATATTTCCTAGTGTAGGGTAAGTAAAGCATCAGGCTTTTCTCCCTCCCACCATTAGGATTGATGATGGAACCCTGTGGTCCTGAATGCATGCCTGATGGTGGGCACTTGGAGTAGGGTGTGGGCATGCGCAGGAAGGTACACCCGGGCTGAGAGACTTTACTTATAAGGGCAGCATCCCAGGGACACCAGCAGAGCAAAAGAGAGCAAAAGGAGCAGAGAAGAAAGGCCATGAAAGAATGTTGGAGAGCCCAGAAAGAGTGAAGACTTGCTCGGGGCTGGGAGGCCTGCCAGCCTCCCGGTCCCCCAGCACCTCTGCCTACCGTGTACCTGGTAAATGCAATAAAAGCCTGAAAAAGCCACCAAGGGCTCCAGGACTCCTCCTTCACCAGTCTGCTCTGGTCATAGATACTGCCCTGGGCCCATCCTGACCCTACACCTAGCCAAAGGTTGTTTTAGGCTCACATATGTTTACGCAAAATGGACTGTGTTGGAGGACTGTGAGTGCATTGGAGGTGGCTGTGATGTGCTAGCCTGCTTGAAGAGGTGGGATCCTATATTTCTGATCGTAGGGTAAGGAAAAATATCAGGCTTTTCTGCCCTCCCGCCATCAGGATAGATGATGGATCCTTGTGGTGCTGAGTGCATGCCTGATGGTGGGCACCTGGAGTAGGGTGTGGGCATAGGTAGATGGGATTCACCTGGGCTAAGACTGGGCTTTTAAGTGTGTCACGGAGATGCCAGCAGAAGCTGAGAAGAGCAGGAGAAGGCAAAGAGAAGCCAAGAAAGCAGAGAACGCCGGAGAGCCCAGATATAGTGAAGACTTGCTGGGGGCTGGGAGGCCTGCCAGCCCCCCGGCCCCCCGGCACCCCTACCTGTCATGTACATGGTAAATCCCAATAAGAGATCTGCAAAAGCCACTGAGGACTCTGACTCCTTTACCCAGTCTGCATGGGATACTAGAAAACGTGCTCAGTGTCCAGTCCTGCCACTACACTGATTCACATACATTATTGTAAACTAATGTTACCTTTACAAAAAAAATAAATTGAGGATAAATTCCCAAAACATCACTGTGCAGTAAAGTACTCAACTAACATTAAAGTTATTCCTTTAGACACCTTTGTTGAATTTTTACCCGTAAAACAATTCAAAGTTGAAGTAAGGAAACCGTTAAATGGGATTCATCTTAGTGGTCTCACTTCTTTCTTCTTGCTTTAAATTTATCCTAATGTTTTTGTAAAAGTTAAAACATGAACAAAATCAAAAGATTGGCAAGATGAATATTACTATATACAATAAAATATATAACATATGTAATAGTATGCTATTAAGTAAATAGTTGCAGTACTTTTTCCATTTGTTTTCTGTAGTTCCCAAGTATTTCTTTTCAACTCATCTTAATAAAAACAAATGACTGGCATGTTTATGTAGAGTAGAGAACGGACCTGTGGCAGAAAATACAGCCAGTAGGAAGGTTCATGCGGATCAGAGAAAGATCAACACTAGGAATGTAGCAAAGAAATGAATTGAACCTCACACTTTCAAGCAATGTCAGGATAAGAGCCAGGTGTGAAACAGAGAAGACAAAAAGGAGAATGCATCAAAAGGCAAGGAGTAAAAAAAGTGTGAAGAATCAGGAAAAGGCAGGCATAAAATTCAACAATAATTAGCAGCACACCATTTCTCCAAAGTCCTTTTGAAGTTCTAGTGTCAAATCCTTACCTTGAACCTACCATTTTTCAGTGGATATGTATCCAGTGTCAGTGAACAGATCTGACTTACCAAGACTTCAATAGAGTAAAAGAAAATGAAGGGAAAAAAATCAATATTAAATACAAAAAACCTAATTAAAAGGAAGTGGGCACCATTAATTGAGCCAGAAGCATTTATCCAGATTAACTCTTATCTTCATATTTTTACTCTCATCTTTACAGAGAGAGGTATTTTATGATTTAACTCATAGCATAAATTACACAGAATTTTTTTCATAGTTTTGTCTGAGAACTACCATGAAGAACCGACATTTCCAGGAGGTGCTAAAGTTTTTACTCATGACCTTTCCTACATAGGTTATAGATAATGGGTCAGTGACATAGGGTTACATTTTAGTAAGGAAATCCTGAATTTATAATATAAACAAACCGACTGGAATATGTATTAGAGATTTAAGAAATCTTAGAAAATCTCGCAATCTTAGTTTTATAAACGTATTATTAATTTAACTAATGGGAAAACTCATAATATTGTCTAAATATGAAGCAGAAAACCTCGTGCAGGAAAAGCAAAGATTATAGAATATTTCCTACCATTTTCTTCAGTCTTGAACTATCTCTCACTTAGTCTTCTGAAGGAGATACCTGTCAGCCGTTTTTACTTTCACACTCATATCCATACACAAGGAATATTTTGAGTATCTTGTCTGACTTAAATAGTATCAAAGCTAGACACACAGAAGGTAGAAATCCATGACTATATAGAAAATAGAGAAATATGTAGAGATATGCAATGATAGAGGAAAAAATTCCAAGAAAAAATTGCAGAAAGAGAATCAAGGCTTTGGCCCTTTGGTAATAAACAATGTATCTTTCCTATCAGGATTATAGTCCAAGGGGGAAAGAAAATAGAAAAAGAGATGATGACGTTATTCTGATATTTTGAAATATGTTTATAATCTGTAACACCAATGACTGATATTTTGTAGAGGTCAATTTTCTAATTTCTGCTAACCATAGATAACTTTCAAAAAAATTTCATGGATATAAGTAAATGACAAACAATGAAATTGCTAGCTAGGGTAGAGGAGGTAAAATTGTAATTTGCTTACTTTCTTTCATAAAGGAAATCATGAGTACAGTAT
The DNA here is from genome assembly GCF_014898055.3 of Talpa occidentalis. Taxonomy (NCBI): domain Eukaryota; kingdom Metazoa; phylum Chordata; class Mammalia; order Eulipotyphla; family Talpidae; genus Talpa; species Talpa occidentalis. Next base: position 35,639,428 of record NW_023604861.1, on the reverse strand, counting down.
AGTTTTAATTGTTTAAAATATGTTTAACTTGGGCCTCCCTGGTGGCGCAGCGGTTGAGCGCTGGGTTGTGAAGCTGCCCGCGGCCTCTGCGGCGCCGGTTCGATCCCCGGCTGCTCCCCGGCCACCGGAGGAGGGTCCCACATGGCGCGCACACCTCTCCTGCGGCCCGCTGCTCCCCTCAGCAGTGTACTTCGGTCCTTCTGCCTGCTCTGCTCCCCCTCTGGCTCTGGTGAATTCTCTCACCCTCCCGCGCTTCTGACTGTACCCAGTGCTTGTATAAATAAATAAATCTTAAAAAAAAAAAAAAAAACTATCTCAATTTAAAAAAATAAATAAATAAATAAAATATGTTTAACATTCTTTGATCAGGAATTTGGAAGGTTTGTATTTGGAAGTGTACTACTGAAAAAACAGGGATACAGGGGAAACAGCGCTCTATTCTTGATACTTTGATATTCTTTTTATTTATTTATTTATTTATTTATCCAAGCACTGGGTACAGTAAGAAGCGCAGAGAAGGTGAGAGAATTCACCATAGCCAGAGGGGAAGCAGAGCAGGCAGAAGGACCAACGTACACTGCTGAGGGGAGCAGCGGGCGGCAGGAGAGGTCTGCGCGCCATGTGGGACCCTCCTCTAGTGGCCGGGAGCAGCCGGGGATCAAACCGATGTTGCAGAGGCCTGGACAGTTTCGCAACCCAGCGCTCAACCGCTGAGCCACCGGGGAGGCCCGATACTTTGATATTCTTAATCTCCACTTTCTTTTCAGTTTTATTCAGTGGTAATTTTCATGGTTAATCAGTTCCAACTGCAAGAGAAAATGATGTTATGTTTATGTTGCCCTATTCCTAAAAATTGCAAATATAAAATTCTGTGTGTGGGGTGTGTGTGTATGCAAATATAAAATTTTGTATGGTGAAGCTTAAGTTACACTTTGAAGACTTAGTTTTCTTAAGCAGATTTACTATAAATTATCTATAATAAACAATACATAATGTATAAGTCCTTTTCTAATCTCCAATGACAAACTACATCAGGAAAATTATTTTCAGTTCTGGAAACAAGTCATAAAAGCAATATTAGAAATTTGAAGGCGTACAGAAGAAAGTAATTGGAATGTTAAAGAATACAAAACTTTTTTGTGACTAATGACTGAAGAAGGTTTAGATAAATGAGGAAAGGCTAAATAACTTTAAGCTATTTTCCTTCACTATTTGAAGGATTTAAGCAAAAAGCATTATTTTGCTTCACTGGATAAACAAGAATAAAAAAGGAATATGGAGACCTGTTTTAGTTCATTATATCAGAGACATTTTGACATCCAGAACTGCCCTATATAGATTAAAAGATGGCAGTTAACAGAAGTGTTTTAAAATAGAAATGTTTTTATTGAGCTATTTAAATATGAAATAAATAGATGCAGTAAATATAAGCCCTCTTCTCAGACTGAGAGACTCTGGGCCTATATATGGAAAAACACAGATCAGCATTATCTTAGAGGTATTTTTCTTTGATATTAAGTCCTATACAGTTGTGTCTTAGACTTATTGAGGAAATTAAGTGTAAGAGGGCTATGGCATTCAAAGTTCCAGTTTATTGTTTTGTAATCTCATGTATTAGAGAGCTGACAGAAATAGATGAAAATTGCACTTGAAACATAAAATTGAAATATACATATTATGCAAAAGTCAATGTCAGTATTTCACAATGACATTTTAAGAAATTAGTAGACAGTGTATTTTTTTTCTCTTATAAAATGAACTGAATTCAAAGTTAACTTCTTTTCAAAGCAATGTAATTTTCATTAAGCAGTCTTAAATGTGTTAAGGAAAATATTTGGAACTGAATTTTAAGGAATATCCTTGTCCATGTATTTACATTGTGGTGTATTATTTATTTATTTTTCAGATTATTTATATATTTATTGATGTGTAGAAGAACTGGGATGCAAGACAGAGGTGGATGTGGGGGGTAAGAAGATTCACCAGAGACAGTGTGGGGAGAAGAACAGGCAGATCTACTGAATTACAGTGCTAAGTGGAGCAGTGGGAAAGACAGGAGAGGTCTGCTGCACTATACATGGGTTAGCTCCTTGGTCAGGGATAGAAATCAGGCCACAGTGCTGACAGCGCTGAGACTTAACCCTTCGCCCACCAGGGAGTCCCCTGTGATATGTATTATTCTAAAAAATATGACTCTTGTTTTTGATACTTATAGAAATATTCATCTTTGATGCCCAGGATAATAAGGATCCCGGATTCTTATTATCTGTAGCTGCAGGCTCCTACTATTGACATTTTAAGCTCATTATGTAACATTAACACTTAAAATATATTCAATTTTTCTTCAAAATAAAAATACATTGACTTAGAAATGGAAACTTCACAAATACTTATTGTAAAGTATATAAAAACAAAGGTGGTTTGGAGGAGGCTCACACTAACTTGGACTATTGGACTAATTAGTGAGAGGGAGCTGATTTTATACAGCACTACCCAACTGCATGTTCAATGCCATTTTACTTATTAGAATCTTAAAATCAGTCTCTGTGGGAGTATTTACACCAAGGAAACTGGCAGGTGCTATGAATCAGAGATTTTATCCCTCCCTGGAAAGTCAGTTTTTAAACATGTACTGACAAATGGTGGTAACACTAAATAGTATCATGAGAGAGGCACATGTTATGTCCTGTTTTGCTTTAATTTTTTAAATTTTATTTTTTCCCATTGATATAAAATTGGTTCATAACACTCTAAATGACTCAGAGGTATAGGCTCACACCTCTTTAGGTATCTATTACCACATTGCACTTAGCACCAGGCACCCATCGCCCACCACCAAACCTGGCTCACTGACATCCAACTCCACTCTGGCAGCCTCAAACTTGTAGGGTTTGTTATTGAAGTTGAAATCCCATGCAATAATACTGTAATTTTTTAAACTATATGTTTACATACTTATTTGTAAGTTGAACTAGTAATATATGAATTAAAGAAGTGTCTAGTCGTTTTGTTTATTCACTATGATTATCTTTATCATTCTTATAAAATTATATATGATGTCATCAGAGAAAATAAATGACAAATAACTGAAATGATCTAGATAAGGTTAAATGCAGGTAGAAAATAATAAGACAGCAGTAAGCTCTAGAGTGAGTCTATAGTTCCTAGTGAAATTAATACGTATGTGAACAAGGATAAATTGCTAGAGAACTGGGGTACAGGCCAGAGGTGCAGGGGGTGAGAGGATTCACCAGAGACAGAGTGGGGAGCAGAACAGGCAGATCTACTGAAGTACACTGCTGAGGCAAGCAGCAGGCGAGTCAGGAGAGATCTGCTATGCCATGTGGGTCAGTGTCCTGGCTGGGGATTGAACTCATGCTGTGGAGTCTGTGGATAGCGTCACAGTGCTATGCTTAATCCCTTGCGCTATCAGGGAGGCCCTGATCATCATCTTTATTTAAGAAATCTAACACCTCAGTTACATGTAGTAGAGAATCCCAGCTGTGTCCACCAAAGCAAATCCAAAGCACCTATTCATGCCTTCAGGATTTAAGGAATAAGCCAGTCAGAGTACTTGTGCATTTCTCTACCTAGAAGAAAAGTCTTCTTAAGAGAAAGAAATAAAGTACAAAAGCTGGCAGAATAAAAAATATATACTCATCAAAAAAGAGTGACTACATATAACATGGTATAACTAGGACTCAAATGTGACTCTGAATCCACAATTGGATCTGCCAGTAAATCTGAGAAAATAATTGCTACTAGATTTCTAAAATAGTGGCAAGAAAGGTTTTACAGCTTTAATAATCCTCTAACTGACGACCATATGAAAGATTTTACCTTCTTCACCCTGAGGTTAACCTTTTCACCATAATAACTAAATATAACTGAAACCATGAGGATGAACTCAGTGAACAGATGGGAAGTAGATGTACTTTCTTATGAGCAAATTTAAAACTGTTGAATCCCAAAAATAACATGTAGGATTTGACAGAAGGGTGGGTCCTGCAGCAGTAGTAGTAAAGAATAAGAGCCAATGAAACCATACTTGCAGTGGTATAACAATATGTATAAGCAGCTCATTTGAAATCAGTCAAAAATACTTGCTGGCAATTTTCACCAAATTACCAAGTATATGGTTAAGATGATAGAATACAGTGATTAATTTTCATTTTTTTTGTAGTTAATGAAATCACTGCATCAAAGAACTGGTTAATTAAAAAAAAAACTGAAATAACATTTGAATTTATTGAATCTTTCAACTTTAACAACTAGAATGCCAGGGATTCCAACAAATTAGGGAAATCCTAGTTCTTCCCTTTCCAATCAATCAGATATAGACAAGTAAGCGTAGGCATAAATAATGACAAGCACTGCTCTCCTGGCTAATGTTCCAAACCAAATAATGGTTGTTTTCCTCTTTGTATGTGTGAGTGTGTTTGGGTATGCGCACATGAATGTTGGTTTCATAATTCTCTATGTGTTCAATCTTCTTGCAATTACCCTAATAACATGGAAAACTAAATCTAAATATAATATGTAAGTACATATATTTGTTGCATAAATATATAAAATATAATTAATAATATTACATTTTCCATTAATGGAAGATATTATTTAATGCTATTATGGATAAGGAGAATTTTATCTTACATTTTTGGTATATATTTTCTTTGGAAGGAGGAAAGAGTCAAAGATGAAAAACTCATATTTCCATCTCTCCAGTTTGTCTCGTGAGACAGAGGCAAAAGGAAGCAATAAAAACAGAACATTTATACTTACAAAAGAAGAATTTAAAAGCCTATTTTTTGTTATCTGGAAAATTGAAAAGACACCAGGGTGTAAGTGAAAACAAAAAATATCTAAAACAATCATATAATGAAGAATTTGATGATTTGTTATCCTTTGGCTCTGTTTCCTCTTGTGATTGTTTTGTATGTCTGTGTGAGTGTGTGTATGTGTGTGTACACATGTGTATCTTTTGTTTGCTTGCTTTTTCATCTTGGGTCACATTAGGGAGAATTAGAAATGGACAAGTATGTGTGTACACATACAAAGATACATATATAACATTTTCTACTTGCTTATCACATAAGGGCTGTTCCCTGGAAATTCTCCACTTTTGTTTCCTTGTTCTAGTGTCAAAGAGGATTAAGCATAATGCTTAAATGTAATGTTGAACTTGAAATCTGTAACTCTGCTGAATCTTGTTTTGTTGTCTTAAATGCTTGGGACCTATGCAATACTTCCAAGAAGTTCTGTGGCTTAAAACTTATCATTTTCCACCATGAAAAAATGGGATACCCAAAATCAATCAATGTAATTCACTACATCAACAGAAGCAAAGATAAAAATCATATGATTATATCAATAGATGCTGAGAAGGCTTTGATAAGATTCAATATCCGTTTACGATAAAACCGTCAAAAATGAGGATAGATGCAAAATAACTTAATATAATAAATACCACATATGACAAACCTGCAGCTAACACATATTACCTTATGTCATTATTTCTGGAATTTCTTCAGTAAATTCAAGAGGGATGTTATCTAATTTGTCTAAAATTATATTCCATGGGCCTCCCCTGGTGGTGCAGGTGGTTGAGCGCAGCACTGTGAAGCTGTCCCCAGCCTCTGCAGTGCAGGTTCGATCCTGGCTGGCAGTGGAGATGCCCACATGGTACAGCAGACCTCTCCTGTCTTGCTTGCTGCTCTGCTCAGCAGTGTATTTCGTCAGTCTGCCTGTTCTGTTCCCCACTCTGTCTCTGGTGAATCCTCTCACCCCCCCACGCCTCTGGCCTGTACCCAGCTCTTGTATAAATAAAAAATAAATCTTTAAAAATAAATAAATAAAATTATATTCCTGTCTCCAGTGCCTGGTACAAAGGAACAGGATAACCTGTCACAGAGAATTCACATCATAAATAATTGTGAGTGACGGAAAGTAGCATAATTACTTAGGTGTGTTTCCTGACATCCCAAGAAGAGGTAGATTGCTTATGTCTTTCTTTAATATTTCCTGTAAATCTCCATTACACACTTTTATTATATTTCATCACGGTCATTGAAGTTCCTTTTCTGTTGCAAATAATATTCTAAGTTCCTTGGGCTATGGACTACAGTGGATGGCAAAGCCATGAGATAGTGAGGTAAGTTACAATGGAAACAGAAAAAATAATGGATGCAAGCTAGATATCCTCAGTAAAAGAATTAGCATTATTTAGTGGACAATATGTAGAGAAAAGAGTGTAAGAATTCCATGATTTTTGACCTTCTGTGATTATCAGTGAAAGGGTAAATTTAGGAAGACAACCATATTTGCAGTGATAAAAATAATCAATTCAACTTGGAGTCATAATAGCTTTGAAATGCCTATTAGGTATTGGATATTTGAGTTTAAAATTCATTAGAGAAAATGAGACTGGAATTTAGTATTCATCCAAAGTATAGCTAATAGCTGAAACCATAAAATTAGAAAAGGTTACTCAGGGAGCAGGTAGTATGAAATTAGGGCTACACATGAACCCTGAATGTTTTATCATTTATAGGAGAGAGAAAAAGATGACTCAGGTAAGAAAGTTTTATTAGATAAGCCATTATTGTATATAGGATTTAAAAAAAATTTGAAACCCAGTATACATTGATGGAAATTGATTCCACTTCTGCAAAAAATTAGTCTTAGCCCTCTTGAAATTTAGTCTTGCTGTGTGGCTAGGGGAGGAAAGGAGAGTATCTGTGAGCACTATGAGAACATCTATTTACCAAATCAGCTGAAATTTTCAAACAGAAATCCTTCTTACCTTTACCCAAAACAAACACAAAACAATCAAAAGTCCCAAATAGCTGTGGCATCAAACTCAGTGTTCATGATCTGTTAATAACCATTTATCAGGGATGAGGGAGAGTAATCTCTGATAGTTCTGCTCATAGATTATCATGAAATTTATGAACAAAAGACAAGTTATCTATCTCACACACTCAATTTAAAATGGGTGAGTAGTTTAAGGGTAATCACAAGTACTCACACACACAAAGGAAGTGATGGGTGACACATAAGAGCAATATCAACTCTGATATCCTGGCTGGCAGAGATTGGTGAGGATCTCCCAACCAGGAGAAAAAGAATGCTCATTGCTCATTTCTGTAATCTGGGAGGAGTTGCTGCAGTTCATTATCAGGAGGATTTCCTTTATTATCTTTATTGACCCATAGCTATATTGTGTATTGTGGACTATATCCTACTTCAGAACTAAACTGTTTTCTTCCTAGAGAAGATTGATAATGCTCTATTTGTTTTACTCCCCCCAAGTGACAATCTTTAAAATTAGGCTAGTGCTCCTTTTGCAGGATGATTCTCTAACATATTTACTTGTTCGGTTACTTATTTATTTGATACCAATCAGTTCTACAAACCAATAGCTACATTCTCTTCTTGTGTGGATATATATCTTAAATTTGCTATATTTTAAATTCTCTTTTTGCAATAATGAAAGTAAGGAATCAGCTTTATTTTTCCCACATAATGAGCCAGATTTTAAATCACCATCCCTTAAAAAATTTAGCTTATCTTGAAATTAAAATAGCATCTGATTTATCAACATAAGTAAAAAATGTATTTACTTTAGGAAAAATAGCAATTACAAAACTAAGAAATTTAGATGAAAACTAAAAAAGTCATAAAATCTTAGCCAAAACAAATAAACAAGAAAAACAATAATAATCAAGAAATATAAAAAGTTACCTTTCAATTCAGCCACTACTAAAACGTTTAAAATAGACTAGTCAAGGCTCAGATCTTACATTGATATAAGATGTAAAAAATCAAATGAACATTAATATTAAAAAATAAGAAAAACAATATTTTTACTCAAGTTGATATAGTTGCATGCCTAGGCTATTCAACAATTCAATTAAAAATCTATTTAAATGAATAAAAACATTTAGTAAGAGGCTGGATATAAAGTAAATATAAAACACACTGATTTTGTTTATATTAACAATGGCTTGAAATGGAAGTAGGACAACATTTTTGCCAAAATAAAAAAGAGAAAACTTTGGAATAAATTAATAAATTAATGATATATCTTATAAGGAGAACACAATAGTTTTTAAGACAACATTGGCTTACAACACTGTATTTGATTTAGAGGTGTAGGATCACACCCTATAGGTAGGTGTATGTTACCACAGCACATTCACCATTGGGGCACCCATAGTCTTTCACTGTAACTCATTGAATTTTCTCCCTGTTTTTTTTTTCCTCTCTAACCCCCACAGCTTCAATTCTACAGTCTGACTTTTGCTTTGTTTGTCTATATTCCACATATTTCACCTCTAAGTGACACCATTGGTATTTGTCTATCTCCTTCTGACTTATTTTGCTTAGCTTAATCCCTTCCACTTCCACCCAGGTTACTGACAATGTCAAGGGTTTATTTTTTTATAGCTAAATCATATTCAGTTGTGGATACATATACCACATCCTCCCAATCCACTGATCTGTCCTGTATTTGGAGTATTGTTTCCATGACTTAGCTATTATAATAGTGCTACAATGAACATAGGAACATGGACATGAACATATTCCTTTGACTTAGTAAATTTGAAATCTTTGGGTAGATTCCTAAGATTGGAATTGTTGGGCTATATAGATTTTTTAATATTTTGAGAAGCCTCCAAATTTTTTTCCACAGGGGCTGAACCAGTCTACATTCCCACCCACAGAGTACAATGACTTCTTTTTCTTCCCCTCCTTGCCAACATGTTTTTGTTTCTGGTCTTTTTAATATGAGTCATTCTCACAGGTATGAGGTGGCGTCTCATTGTGGGTTTTTTTTAAAGATTTATTTATTCATACATACAAGAACTGGGGTGTAGGCCAGAAGTGTGTGTGTGTGTGTGGGCGGGGGGGGGGTGAGAGGATTCACCAGAGACAGAGTGGGGAACAGAACAGGTGGATCTACTGAAATACACTGCCGACAGGAGAAGCCGGTAAGACAGGAGAGGTCTGCTGTGCCATGTGGTTAGCTTCTTGACTGGAGGATAGAGCTCGTGCTGCACTGGCTGTGGTTTGCCTCATAGTACTGCAACTTAACCCCTTGTGCCACCAGGGAGGTTCTCATGATTTTGATTTGGTTTTTCCTGATGATTAGTGATGATATATGCATTTTTATATTTATGTGCCTGTTGGCCACTTGTATGTCTTCCTTTGAGAAATCCCTAATTAACTCTTCTGTCCAGTTTTAGATTTTTGTTTGTTTGTTTATTTTTTTGAGTTTATGTACTTCTAGGCATTGAATATTCCCTGCTTGTCAGATGTATGATGTGCAAATATTTTCTCCAATTTTGTTAGATGTTTTATTATTTTAGTGATAGTTTCTTTAATTATACAGAATCTTTTTATTTCCCTATTACATAGCTTCTCTTTTGTTTCTCTTGATATTGGATAAAGCCTATGTCTTGGAGAACATTATTCTTTTATAAGTGCTATTTTTAATTACTTTTTGATTTACCACTATATTATATTTAAAATTTTCAGAATTTTAGTGTTTTATGTTCCAACTTTATTATCAGAAGCCAATCATTCATATTACATTTCACTGTAGCTTGAAGATAGCAAACTGAGACCTCAATGAATATGATATTACAAGGCATGAATACCTTTTCAAAATGTAGCCAAAATGATATGAAAAATTATATCTCCATATTCAAGTAGAGTGTTCAAAATTGCTATATAAATAAACTGAAAGAGCCAGAAGAAAACATAGAAAAGCAAATTAAACTGATATAGAGAAACTTAGAAAACATAATGAAAGCGATGTAACAAAACTCAGAAAAACGAATGAGCTCAGAAGTAAAATCAATGAACAGAAGGTAGAAAGTGAAACTTTAAATAAGAAAATAACAGCGATTCAGGATGCAAATAACTCAACAAATGAGATCAAGAAATAGAAAGGAAGTAATGGATGCAGAATAGACTAAATGGAAAATAAAATCAGTAACAAGGAGAGAGTAAAGCAGAGGACTGTGGTAAGAGAAGTCCACGATATAAGGTGTAAAATAAAATGAAGAAAAACTTTGAGAACTATCCAACTCCTTCAGAAAAGGATAATGATAATGAATATTCCAGAAGGGGAAGATAGAGAGAAGGGAACAGGAAATTATTCAAAGAAATAGTAGAGAACAATTTACCAAACCTGGGGAAGAAATTGAATACACCAGTCCATCAAACTCTTGGAGTATCTGATTATCTAAATGCAATGAGAACTACACTAAGACACATTATAATGAAACTATGCAGAGATCAAGACAAAGGAAGGCTATTGAAGGTGGATTGAAGAAGCAAAGCAAGTAATTTATAAAGGTACCCCCATGAAGTATTCATTGGAATTGTGAGAAGAGGCTCTACAGTTCAGTAGAGACTGACATGACTTACTCAAAATATTCAAAGATAAAAATTATCAGGCAAGAATGTGATATCCTGCAATATTCTCTCTCAGATATGAAGACAAAATCTGAAGAGGCTAGCTAACACTAGACCTCCTCAACAAGCAATGTTGGAAGGAGCTTTCCCATAAAAAATTGAAGTAAATAAAGTCCATAAATCAGATACCATGTGCACAGATATGCCTATTGTCTTCTCCTATCTTTTTCTTCCTCATCTAGCTACATTGGTTTGCCCATTCCTATTGCTATTATAGACATGAATCAAAGGTTCCTTTATAAATGTTTTAACATTCCTGTCACTAGTCTGAGGCAGGATAGGAAAAGGATGCTTCAATACATGTGACAGTATTTTTATCCATTTACTACACTCTGCTTTTAAAGGAGTAGCACCTTTTATAACAGCCCTAGAAAACACCTGTTACTTAATTACTGTAACAATTTGTTTCTGGGAATTGCAAAATGAATTATTGTCACTCAGGTTATTTCTCCAAATATCATCACATTTTATTTATAATTTCAATACAAAGAAAAATGAAAAAAACGGATTATGAATAGTAGCCATCAATTCACAGCTATGGAATGCATAATACATTTGTAAGATGTTCAGATTAATACCTTTTCCTATCTCAACGTTAATAACACATTTTAATTGAAACTTTGAAAAACTGTTTGCAAAGTGCTGACCTACAAAGAAGTCCCTAAAAATCATTTACTATGGATTTCTAATAGAACTAAACACACTTTCCTCTGTACTTGCTATCAATTTCTTGTCAGATCCAATTAAAAAATTTGAACCTGATCTTTACAACTTAAGTGAAGCAGATAAGCAGTTAGGCCCCTTACTGAATTCTGCTTTGTTTTTCCTTCATAAAGTCAGTTCTTTAAGAGCACACACACACAGTTTTTAAGTGATGCAAATAGATGAACAATTACACTATTCCTGATTAGAATACAATTTTATAATTTTGTAGAAATTTGCAAAACTGTGACTTCTCATAATGATTTATATGCTGTTTTGCCACAAGAAATTGTATAGCTCTCCTTATGTATTAAAGAATTAAAGTGATTTTTGCATAGAACTGTCTATTACAAAGAACTTTCAACATACATACTTCCATTTAATACATTTTAAATTGTCAGTTTTCACATTGCCATAAATATTCAGCATGATTCCAAATCATTTTGAGTCAAGTGAAAACTGTTCTTCTATAAAATCATACTGAATCCATATGACACCCTGTATCTATTACATATTTCCTTATCTTACAGAGATAATGTGAAAAATGGAGAACATAAATTTTATTAACTTTGAGTTCAATCACTTGCACTGGATTATGTAAGAGCAAGAGTCCATAAAATTGCATGCTAACAAGTCAAAATAATGAAGCTGCATTGATAAAATCTAGTGAGTACTTATTAGAACCAACACAAGCTACATAATTGATGAGACCATAAGCAAAATGAAAATTTGAAACCCCTTGTTAAAAAATATTAAGAATTTCAAGATGATGACAACAAATAATTAAGCGTGGAGTTGTTCTGATGGGGTTCCCTGTGTGGCCACAGATATTATGCCTAGGAAGCTAGTCTTGAGTGAGATAATTTATGTGTAATAGATGAAGATAATAAAAAATACTTGTGAAAATTATCATGTTCCAGACACAAATTGGATTTTCACATCCTTTAACACTTTTATCTCCCAGAAAACTAAAACATGAGGTGTGCTGTTGTCTTACTCTAGAGATGAATAAACTGAGACAGGATTTTGGGAATTAATCCCATGTTTTCAAGAATAAAAAATGTCTCTATACATCATATTTCTTCAAGATGAATTTTTTATTAAATTAGTGATGTAAATCATAACAAATAGGAACTTCAAAGGAGGTTAGTCATGAAATTTAAAAGAGCTGTTGAATTGTTCTGCTGAAAAAAATGTCTACAGTCACTCTTCCTATTCCCAGTTCCAGTAGTCATTTTGTGGCATTTTTAAAGGCTTTTTTCCCCATAATTTTGTATATTTCCACAGGGTTGGACATTTTTCTTTTGCTTTAAAACTTGTTTCAGGTTCTTTATTAGCTAAGTGAAAGGATATAGTATGTAAATAATTTTAGTTTTATCTATTAATGAAAGACTTGGATGAAGATTTGGTTTTCATTTCTTCTACATTTCCTATTAATGTTTCCAAAGTTTAGTGGCAAAATTTATAGTGGTCTCAACTAAAAAGATGTTACAATGTAGTGAAAACCCTGGATCTATACAATAATCCAAATGGAGTCATTTCTGGGATGGAGAAACCTTAACATTTATATTTATGTTCCTGTTGGATTTCCTACAAACAATCATGTCTTTTAATATCTACAACTTATTTTGTCCATAATCTACTTTGGAAAAAATCATATTTGTCATAATATATTATCTTGACAAGTCCTTGGTCAAGACCTCAGTTTTGCATATATGTTTAAGTTTTCTTGATTTTTCATTAGGGAAAAATCTCACAGGAGTAATTTCTGACATAAAGGTTATGTATGTTACTAAAATTAATTATAAAATATATTCCTGATGATAAATAATGTTGCAAGGTTACTTTAGACAATTAGAACCTATTTAAATTATTCAAAATCATTTCAAATTACAATAAGCAGTATTCATCTCTATTATAATTATAGCATAGATATCTTCATTTCAAACTTATTTCTTTTTTTACATCTGATATGCATGTATGTAGGAATGGGAAACACCTATAATATTAATACCTTATATGTAGTGGTTTATTGTGCTTTTCTCATTTCACCTTTTCCTTAGCTATTTTTGGGCTGAATTTGTTTGCAATTAATTTGGAGTATTTTTAATATGAATGTGATTAAGCTGTTTTCTTTTGCTTTGTAAAATTTATTGAGCACTTTGTATTTTTTGCTTTCTCCAAATTAAATTTAAAATAAAGAATCATCAGATTTGTGAAAATTTAAGAATGATCTTATCTACAATCTACAACTTTATGGAGGCAGGCTATTCTGATTCATTTAGTTTAAACATTTTAACATACATTTCATGAAAAATAATCAGCTTTGGGTATGATAAATTACCAAAATGTATTTAATATGAAATAATCTAGTTTATTATGGCTTTCAAAATTTATTAGCATAAATTTTACTAAGTAATATATGCAAGTTTTTTATATATTTCATGTCACTCTTCACTCATTTTCAGTTTTTCTAATCTAACTATAATTTTTACCACTTTTATATAAAAAATCTCTATCTGAGATATGGTTTGGTAAACTTTAAATTTTGTAATCCCTTAACCTCTACCTTTATCATTTTGGTTCTTTCACCTTCTGTTCTAACTTGCTTTTTATTTTTTCTTACTTTGGCGTTAAATGATAGATTTATTTACTCAAATTTTTATTTGCACATTAAAATATGTTTAAGCTAACTATTTTTGATATAATTAATGCAACTGATAACGTATACATTTTGAAATGTAAATTATAAAATATATTTTTGAATATTTTACTTTTAAAAATTTAATATTTTAATTTTAAAAAATTCACCCAGGTTTCCCCTGGTGGTGTAGCGGTTGAGCGCTAGGTTGCGAGGCTGCCCGCAGCCTCTGTAGCGCCAGTTTGATCCCCGACCACCGGCGAGGGTCCCACCCCCCCAAAAAAAAAAAATTCACCCATCTTATTTTAAAAATAGAATTTTATGGGCCTCCCCGGTGGCGCAGCGGTTGAGCGCTGGGTTGCGAACCTGCCCGCGGCCTCTACGGCACTGGTTCGATCCCCGTCTGCTCCCCGGCCACCAGAGGAGGGTCCCACATGGCGCGCAGACCTCTCCTGCCGCCCGCTGCTCCCCTCAGCAGTGTACTTCGGTCCTTCTGCCTGCTCTGCTCCCTTCTCTGGCTCTGGTGAATTCTCTCACCCTCCCGTGCTTCTGGCTGTACCCAGTGCATGTGTAAACAAAACAAACAAATAAATAAACATGCCTCTATAAAATAAAAAAAAAAAAAAATAGAATTTTATTTTCTTTTATAGAAAAAAAAGAACAGTGCCATGCACAGCAATCGAGAGTTTTGCTTTCATTCATGTTACTTTCATTAATGTTACATTAATCTGCTTTCATTAGTTAGAATGTTGCTATCTAGTTTAATAAATATCTAAATTCTATGGTACATCTCAAAAATTTTTCTGACATTACTGTCCATCAAGAATATTTGGTTAAATGCCCAAAAATAGATGACTGGATTAAGAAGATGTAGTACATATATACCATGGAATATTACTCAGCATTCAAAAAAGATAAACACATGCAATTTGCAGCAACATGGATGGCGCTGGAAGGGATCATGCTCAGCGAAATAAGCCAAAAAGAAAAAGAAAAATACCGGATGGTCTCACTCATAGCAGGAATCTAGAAAACTTAAATAAGGGACCAGAAAAATGAATAACTATAAGAAAGCGAAAATCAAAATCAACAAAAAACTATGAACCAGAGACACTTTTTGGGGGGTGAGGGGCGGGAGGGGAGGGATTGGGGTCAGAATGGGGGGGTTGCAATTGTATGGGGAATATAAAAATAAAATTTATTATTTAAAAAAAAATAAAAAAATAAAAAGTACTCTTAGGTCAAAAAAAAAAAAAGAATATTTGGTTAATAATTGACTTTTCTCCACTTTGTGATTTGGGAACATGATTATTCCTTTTCTTTTTCTTTTTTAAAATGGCCAAGACTCAGAATTATTCTTTTTCATGTTTCCATTCTGCAATGACATTAATGTATTACTTATATGCTTTCCATTCTTGTGTCATTTTTTTTTCATTTCAGCCTATTTTTATTTCTTTTGTGATCCATTCTTGTCATCAGTTTTTTGTTTTGTTTTGCAATTGTGTTGTAAAGAAATGATACTGCCAAAAGCCTGCAGCAAAATTATCTTTTTAAAAATATGCAAGTCTGGGTTTCACTTAAGACTTCCTAAATTACACGTCCTACATAATTAAAGTTCTCCAAGTTAATCTGACATGTCATGCTGTTTCAAAACCACTGTTGTAGAAGAAGCCCAAGATTCTACTTCATGGGTCTCCCTAGCCTTTTGGAGAAATGTTAATATGGGTCAATTTAAGATCAAACAGACTATTGAGCTACATACAGTGCTTTGGGTTGGAGCTCACTATCTGAAGAACAAAGAGCTAAAGTATCTTACATTCTCATGTTGCAAACTCTGGGCATGATCCCTTGAGTTTCTTGTCTTGAATTCTTATTACCCTGAAATTGACTCTGGTTTCTTTTAGATGCATTTCCTTTTAGAATCTTACTTGACTAGTGCTTCAAGAGGCCATTTAAGCTACCTGTGATTTTTGGAGGCAATCTCATTCTCAAGCCAAGAAATTACTAAAACCGGTTCCTGAGTAAAGGAGTTAACAGGACAGCTACTGAGTCAGATCTTATCATTGTGGCTCATATTTGGGCCATAACTGCTTACAAGACCAAATTTATTCAAAGGGATTTGAAGTTTATACTAATACATATTGTCTACTTAATCTTGCTAATTATATTAGTGAGTGTTCACTAAAGTAACAGAACCAATTGGATCTATCTATTTATCTATCTGTCTATCTATCTATCTATCTATCATTATCATCTTTTTTAAGGAATTAACTCATGTAATCGTGTGGACCTTGTATGCTCAAAAAGCAGACCGGGTCAGCTGACACAAGGAGGATTTCTGCTCCAGCCCAAAGGCAGTTTGTTGGCAGAGTTATTTCAGAAGAGATTAGTTTTTGTTCTATTAAGGTCTTCATCTGACTTCATCTGAGGTCCACCATGACTTCACTGGAGTCCAGTGACTCAAATACAAATCTCATCTAAAAAACTTTACTGGTCCTCCCTGGTGGCCCTCCCTGGTTAAGGACTGTACTGTGAAGCAATCCGCAGCCTCTGCAGCATGAGTTTGATCCCCGGCTAGCCAGGGAACAACACACATTGTGCAGCAGACCTCTCCTGGCTCGCCCACTGCTCCCCTCAGCAGTGTATTTCAGTCAGTCTGCCTGTTTTGTGCCCTGCTCTGTCTCTGGTGAATCCTCTCACCCCCTGCATCTATGGCCTGTACCCCAGCTCTTGTATGCATAAATAAATCTTTAACAAAACAAACAAACAAAAAAACTTTACAGAAACATCCAGTATAGTATTTGACCAAATACCTGGGACCCAAGTCTAGCAAAGTTGACACATAAAATTAACTATCATATCACCTAACTATATGCCCCACACCTAAAACTCTGGGAGGAAAATACTTGGTTTTCTTCTGCTATATCCATCACACCCAAAGCACAAATCAGCAAGTGCTTATTCTTCTGTTTCCTGCCATATGGCTCCTGGAACAGTCTTCTATTCTTCTCTACATTTTCATTACAATTTTTAGAGGCCTCTGACAAGGCTGACCTCTCCCAATCTTGTTTCCTTATTTTATGGGGCTTGTTCCCACATAGCATCAGTGAAGTTTTTGGGTCTCTTACACTCCACCTGAATGTGCTTTAAAGCCACTTTTCATTTAACATCAAGGACGAGTTAGACACAAATTATCAGGTTAATGATCCAAGAGGCTGTCAGGACTAGGGTCCTGACCCAACAAGATACATTTATTCTAGCATTGTGTTCTTTTAGTGAAAGTGCTGCTCTAAGATATATTTAAAATTAGTTTTCTATTTTGTCTAGGCTCTTCCACAGAGACACTTTGTGGTATAACAGAAATGATGGTAACCTCAGAAAAAGTCCCATCACCTGATGACACTCTCTTCATTGTAGTTGATATAGATTTTGTGAACCCTACAGAAGCTGTTTTCAGGTGCTGTTTATCTCACCAGGAAATGCATTCCAAGTGGAGATGCTATTTGTGCCATGACTATCTCAATTTTCATTACTTACCTTATTAAATTGTGGAAATTCTGCTACAGTTTTGCTTCAAAAAGTCTTTATAAATTTCCATTTAAAAACTATATAGTAATGCATTTCTTCAGGATAAAAGTGATTTTTTGTTCTTATTGAAGAAAAAAAGTAACAGCTCATATTTTTAGGCACTTGTTTCTATACAGCACAGCTCTCCTTTGGTATTTTTTATCTTATTCCCCTGAGATTTATGTCTATTTCTGATTCTGTTCCCCAAGCCCTCTGTGTGGATGGGAAGGCAATGAACTCATTTGATTTTTGTTTTAGCAATGCCTGTCTTTTCAGTCAGTAAATTGCTCTGGCCAGCTGTAAGAAACTCTACTCTCTCTGTCACTGACCTTTTGTTCCTTCCATGCTTGAAAAATGTCTTATTATTTGTCTTAACGTCTTCTGCAATCTTCTTTTCATTTGCCACCTTTCCTTTTCTTATCATATTTTCTTTTACACTTCAAGCTTCGAAATCATGTATATATATATTCATAGATTTTGCATGAACTTTTCCTTATACTCATTTTTGCATTTGGTGTTGGTAGTGCAAGAATTACTTCAGTGTCTATATGTTCATACAGTGCATTTAATGTAAAAAACTTAAATCCTAGTACTTGCTTATTTCTAGCTTCTCTCTCAGACAAGTAGTAAAAAGCAGTATTCATTTAATCAGTTAGTATACAAATTTATACTAAGTATCTACTGTGTTTTAATACTTGCAATTTATCATCATTAAATTCAACCTAAGGAAAAGTACATGCCCTTTGGATTTTTTAATTTAATGTGTTTTATTTTTTTATTTTTAATTTTTTTTGTGATCTGTTCAGTTTTCTGAGGTGTGTGTAGAAATTTTGAGCACTGCAAAATTTAATGGGAACATTTTCATTGTAATGGAATAAGGCAAAGCTCTCTATGTAGGAGTCTACTCTAATATAGGTAGTTGTCAAAACGATAAATGACAAAGTTTCTTAAAACAACTATTTTTCCAATGCTCTCTATTTATGCAAGAGGTGTTTATTCAGTGGGAAAGGCTCTAAAATAACTATCTTGAGGGCATGGAGCTCCTTTGTATAGAGCCGGGAAGCTGTCAAAATTGAGTCAAAACTTCCCGGCTCAGAAAGAAAAAGAAAAATAACGGATGGTCTCACTCATAGCAGGAATCTAGAAAACCTAAATAAGGGACCAGGAAAAAGAACAACTATAAGACAGAAAAAATCAAAACCAACAAACAACTATGAACCAGAGACACACTATGGGGGGGTGGGGGTGGGGAAAGGAGGGATGGGGGTCAAAATAAGGGGGTTGCAATTGTATGGGGAATATAAAATTAAAAATAAAAAACAGGGCCTCCCCAGTGCTGCAGCGGTTGAGCGCTGGGTTGCGAAGCTGCCCGCGGCCTCTGCAGCACCGGTTCGATCCCCGGCTGCTCCCCGGCCACCGGAGGAGGAGGGTCCCACATGGTGCACAGACCTCTCCTGCCGCCCGCTGCTCCCCTCAGCAGTGTACTTCGGTCCTTCTGCCTGCTCTGCTCCCCGCTCTGGCTCTGGTGAATTCTCTCACCCTCCCGCGCTTCTGACTGTACCCAGTGCTTGTATAAATAGATAAAATAAATAAAATAAATAAATAAAAATAAATCTTAAAAAAATTAAAAAAAAATAAAAAACAAACAAAACAAAATAAAAAAAAAAACCCTCCCAGCTCAGGCACTCCAGTGTCTTTAGCATCATGTGAAAACATTTTATTAATTCGAGGTAGAAGAACTCAGAAATTTACAATGTGTAAAGATGTTTATATTATGGTAGTTCTAGACCAAATAATTTCAGACTAAATAATCAAATCTTGAATTTAAAGCCAAATAGAAATGGTTATTAGCTTGACTTAGAAAAAATATTTTGCTATTTATTGAGTGCTTGCAATGTGCTAGGCACTGTCATAAGAAATTTATATGGATCGATTTGTAAAATCTTAAAAAGTAACTAGTAAGGAAAGTATTATTATTGGCTCCATTTTATAGATGAGAAAACTCAAAAATTCAGAAAACACGTATTAAATAACCTTTTAGACTAGGTTAGTATAAAAATATATGGTGATAATAAATAGTGCTACCCTATAGCATTCTGGATATTGAGTTTAACCAACACTTCATTTTAATGCTTTTGGGTATAGTTGCTCCAGGATTTAGACATGTATCCTTAACTTATTAGAGTCTCAATAAAAGCAATATTAAAATAGTCTAGATATGCTATAACCAGTTAAAAATGACATTTTTGCTTTAAACTGTTTTTTAATGAAAATTATGTAAGGAACAAATACAATCTTTAATGTATATCCACATTTCCATTTTATTAATCTCTTCTAACGAGACAAGAATTTCCATCATTTCTAATCAATGTTATTTCCTTTAGATTGAACACTGTAGTATCTCTGTTAGTGGGCAATAAATTATCTGTTCATTTTTAAATGTATGCTTTACTTTCTAATATATACTTAAACACCGTATAGTATCAACAATCTATTATCTTCTGGCCTCAATTATTTCAAACAAGAAGCTAGTCATAATGACTGTTTCTTTGTCTATATTGTGTAAATTTCTCTAGAGGTATTCAAGATTCTGTCTTTATTTTTGATTTTCAGTATTTTGACTATAATGTTCTTTAATATAGTTTGCATTTAATCTGCTTTAGTTTCACTGAGTTTTTTGGTCCTATTAGCAGTTACTTTTCTCTAAACTTTTGGAAAACTCTCAATCATTATTTCTTAAATGCATTTTTTTTTTCTGTCACATTCTCTTTCTCCTCTTTTGGTACTTCAAAAATAAACATGGGGGGGGCCTCCCGGGTGGCACAGCGGTTGAGCACTAGGTTGCGAAGCTGCCCGCAGCCTCTGCAGCGCCCGTTTGCTCCCCGCCCACCGGAGGAGGGTCCCACATGGCGCGCAGACCTCTCCTGCCGCCCGCTGCTCCCCTCAGCAGTGTGCTTCGGTCATGCCTGCTCTGCTTCCCGCTCTGGCTCTGGTGAATTCTCTCACCTTCTCTGCGCTTCTGACTGTACCCAGTGCTTGTATAAAAAAATAAACAAATAAATCTTTAAAAAAAAATAAAATAAACATGGGGCCTCCCTGGTGGCGCAGGCAGTTGAAAGCTGCGCTGTGAAGCTGTCCATGGCCTCTGCAGCGCGGGTTCGAACCCGGCCGGCCAGTGAGAATCCCACATGCCGAAGCAGACCTCTCCTGTCTCGCCTGCTACTCCCCTCAGCAGTGTGTTTTGTCAGTCTGCCTGTTCTGTGCCCAGCTCTGTCTCTGGTGAATCCTCTCACCCTCCCGTGCATCTGGCCTGTACCCTGGTTCTTGTATAAAAATAAATAAATCTTTAAAAAAAAAAAAAACATGTATAAGGCTTTTTGTCCCTGAGTTCCTATGCTTTTGTTTCATTCTTTAGATTGGACCAGTTTTATGAATTTCTCTTCAAGATCAGTAAATTTTCTTTCATCATCATGAATCTTGTGTTAAACTTGTCCAAGGAGCAATCTATTTCTGTTTGTATACTTTCAATTGTAAAAAATTCCATTTTATTATTTTTTTATACTTTTTATTTTTCTTTCCTCACTCAGATTCCTATATGTTAAATCTTAAGATTACATTTTTTTTGGAGTCATAGAACAAAATTATGCAGTTAATATCTGCTAATTCCAACATCTGGCTAACTCAAGACTTTTTTTATTGACTGCTTTTTTTTCTTTTTCTTTTTCTTTTTATGGTCTTTAATAACATACTCCTGATAGTTTCTATTGGTTTTCCTTTCTATGTTGTTTTTGTGGATGGTTTATACTATTGTTGTTTTCTTTAGAGAAACTTAATATTGATTTATTAAAGTTTTATATTTCACTACTTAAACTTGTGTTGATAATTATTTTAACCACAATAGAGTTATTCTAATTACTTTCATATTTGAAGCTGTACATTTAAGCATTTACTATCAGTTCTTAAATAATTAATACTTTGCAATACAATTTTTGATGTCACGAGGGAAAATTTATATTACTATGCAAACAATGCTAAAAACAATGCTAAGAACCACATTTTATGATAAATTAATATTGTTTCAACCAATGCTATATTTTATGAAAATATATCAGTAAAAAATTAAAACATCATCATCTTATAAATTGAATTGCCACTGATAGTTTATTTTAACTAAAATAGTTATATTTATCATTTGATTTTAAGAAACCTATTTCTTTAGGTTAGTTGAAATAGTCAAATACATTTTGGTTGACTCAATTTTCAGTAGTAGGTGGTAATTTTCACAAAGCTCCTGTTTAAAACATTTTTTCTATCTATGCAAGTGACCTGTAATTATACATTATTTTACATTATTTTCTCAAAGAACTTTATAAAATGAGCAAAATAGTAGTCAATATCAATCTATTATGTTCATTATTTTAATGATTTTTAGATATTGGCTCCCTTCTGATATTATATATGAAGTATGCCGAGTAATTTGCTTTCTAGTTACACATGAATAAACTGCCAGGCCTAACTGCCGAGCTGCTTACTACAGTGATCTGGCTTGCTCTTGTTAAGTATGAACAAGGCAGTCCCAGCTAATTGGGCAATTAAAATTAAGGAACATGTAGCACAAAGAGAGTCTCCATATTCAGCTCAACTCAGCATAAAATATTGTTAATTCAATGTTAAAATGAACTATCTTAAATAAATACTAGATTTTTTGTTGATTCTTGCTGCATCTAAGGCTATTTTTTTTAAAAAAAATCTTGCTAAATAAGAGTTTAAATTAGGTGAAGCATCATTAAATAGTAAGTTTGGGTTGTTTTCTCTACCACTAAAATGTCTACTTTTCTGGCATGCATGTACCATGTTTTTTTGGAAGGAGGGATATAGAAAATGCCAAATTCCAAAATAGGTGATATCTGTATTGGAAATTGCTTTGTTTTTCATGAACCTAGTATAAGCTTTGACTTCTCTAGTATTGTAATGTTGATACTTCTATTATTTGATTGAACAGTTTTAATGGTACATAAATTTATTATTGTATATATATGGCTTGAGTCATACTGTATCATTAAAATAATATATGTATAGTTGCAATGCTACAAAATGGCTATATATTATTTGTAAGTCATAATTCTATGATGCTGTCACTCTAAAAGAGAAATCCTTTTTGACTAACCATGGGAAAAGTTCTTTAACCTTTTGTTTCCTTTCCAGTTTTTAAATTAATTCTTTGATTCAGATAATGCTATATTTTATTGTGATAGTATTTATAATAGCTAACAACTTACATCATTTCTACCTGACAAAACCTGCAGTTTTTAGTTTCTTTCATATTATATTTATTATATTTCCACCTCCACTGGCCTTCTGGCCATCACTGGCCTTCTGGCTGGAACATTCACCTTTGGTGCCTCAGGTCTGTTATCTGAGGTCAGCGATTGTTCATTTGTAGCAAGCAATTGTATCTGCTGTATATCTCCTTTTCTGGAATGTTTCTACGAAATCTTCATAAGAAATTACTTTGACATTCTGTAGACATTCCCTTTGGTTTCCTGGGGTCATTTAATTTAAAGTGATTGTGGCTTGGATCACACTGGCATATGTGTTCCTGCATTTTGTACTTTTCTACTCCATTTTAAAAATAACCTTAGCACACTGGATAAGGATGTTGCTTTGCTTAAGGCTTCAAATGCAATGTAAAAGATAAATTGAGGACAGGGATGAAAGAAGACTTATTTGCATAGAAATTTGCCTTTGCTATTTTTGTACATAGCTAAATATGAAGATGATGGTTGAATTGTTGAAGGGCTAGCAATTACAATCAGTATGTGAGTTCATGTAATTTGCTTTCTGCACTACTCAATAATCCATATTTTTCTGAACTTATATGTAATACTTCTTGACTTTCTTTAGTATCTGTAGCCATTTTGATGGGGATGATACATTATCCAATCCATTAGCAAACACCAATGTAGAGAAATATTACTGTAGAAAATATGTAGGCACTGATATTCACATATAACCATGAAAAGGCTGCAAAACATACTAAAAAATTGATTACTGAAACTTATCATGAATCTGTACAACTGTAGAAATTACTGCAATTGAGTAAGACTTTTCATTTTTCCAGGATATACATGCAATGGGCCTGGGTAATGCATGTGTGATTTGGAGCCAAAAATCAATAGAGTCAATCTTAAAAATATACTTTACAATAGATCTACAATATGATGCTAAAATTTCCACATTGGCATTGTATTATACAATGATAGTTGAAGTTTAGAACCAAATCTTGTTTGCTACAGATATTTTGAGAAGGTGATGGAGACAGACATCAAAAGACCAAGCTGATAGTAATTTGGAGGCTTCATGCTTAACCTCATTAATGTCACTTACTGTTATGGAATCATTCTTGTGAAAATGTTCACTGGCTTCAAGGAAGAATAGTAATAAAGTTCCCAGAGGCAGAATTACAAAAAAACAAAGGTTTTGGTCACCACTTCCTCCTCTAACTTTGCTTTTGACATAGATATCAGAGCATAGTCTTCAAGTGAGGCGATGTGTAATTTCTACTATCTAATTAAACATTTTTTATAAGAAAGTCAATAGCAACTGAATTCCAATTCTGTTCCACATAGTGTGGCAGAGCTTAAAAATGCAGAATCTGAGGTCTCTCCTGTGACCCACTATATCATATTTTGCGTTTTAACAAAATGCAATTAGAATATTCTTATTCATATTCAAGTATTTCTCTAAAATGCCCTTTGTTAGCCACCAGGTAAATACTGTTTATAATGGCACAATAATTCATGTTTCTATATGTTTCAAGAAAATGGTAAGATCCAAATTTGACAAGTATTATATAAAGTGCTGAAGCATATCAAATGTATATGAATATGTGTAAAAACATGTTATGGCCTATTTTGGCTAAAATGTTCTAACTGTCCTAGATCTCTTGGAAATTCCTTTTGAGTATCCACACTGTTCATTTCTTTTTTTGAGAGCAAATGTGTATGTTGCTACCTCAAGATGCTAAGCCACATGATCTTCACAAGTTAAATTCTGATTGGTCCAGGTCTCAGTGATACCTTAAGTATAGCACAGCACCAATAATAAAAATAAAAGTTACCTTTTTCCTCTAGAGATTGAGGAAGAACTTGAAATTCGTATTACAAAATGATTTACGGTTCTTGGGAACAAATTTTATTGCAAATATGAATATGGTAGTAGAATTTCTCAGGCTTATACTTTTGAATTTCTGGTGTTTTCTTGGGAAATTGGGGGGCAGGGATGAAATGTCTGCATTATCTGTCCAACTTGTTTTGAGTTGTACTATTATTGTTTTATTTAGTAATAAACCTGGATATTTTCTGGCAAAGACATATCTCTGAGTTACCAAAAAGAAAATATTCTGCAGGATATAAAAATATTAATAACAGAAAGAGTTAATTCTATTTCTAAAAGTGTCTTGTGGAGCCTAAAAGTAGCTGAGACTATTGGGATAATCTGAGTCAATTATATTGAATTCACATAGGGTGATTATGTAGTTCTCAGCTCCTCCCTCTACCAGCTGTTCTTAATCAGTCTTGATTCCTTAGTTCAACTAATGCCCCCTACAGAGCTGAAGCAAGACTCCTCTCCTGCTCAAGCAAGACTCCTTAATAAATGCTCACTCATTTGGATCAAGTTCCCCTATCTCCCGCTTTTCTACTTTTTGCTTCCTCTCATTTATTTCTGACTTTCTTATATCAAATATTAACAATTTCTTGTTTTCTTTTAGCCAAAATGTAAAATTTCCATAAAAAGGGAAATTCACAATACCTGATTTTTTTATTTGGACATCAGAGTGGAGGTCCAGAGAAGTGTAAGAATTTCATATTTATTCACTAGTTGTGGCCAATTGTTAGACCTAAAAAATATTTAAGAAATAGATATCTATAGTCTCATTTAAAAATTATTTCTTGAACTGTGTCTGTCATCTGTGGTACTATTTCCTTACCCATCTGTCTTGAATGCTATTTAGGTCTAAGAGTGATGTATTTACTAAATGGAAATGAATAATTTGCTTATATCCATCACACATTGACTTTTTCTTAGCATCTATTTTCAGACAACTAACCCTACATCTTCTGAGACCACATTTCTGTATTTGCACAAGACATTATTTCAAACAGGGCAAAATTTAATAATTCTATGGAAGGACGGGGCCTCCCTGCTGGTGCAAGAGGTTGGGGCACAGATCTGAAGCTATCCGCAGCCACTGAAACACAAGTTTGATCCCTGGCCAGGGAGGTCACCCACATGACACAGCAGACCTCTTCTGACTTGCCTGCTGCTCCCCTCAGCAGTGTAGTTCAGTCAATCTGCGTGTTCTGTTTCCCACTCTGTCTCTGATGAATCCTCTCCGCAACTCCCCCGCCCCCGCACCTCTGGCCTGTACCTCAGTTCTTGTATGCATAAATAAATAAATCTAAAAAAAATTTTATGGAAGGACATAACTTTACTAATCATGTAATACCAAATTGCCACATGTATAGCACACATGTTACCTTACATGTAAAAATATAAGTTGTATATAATTTGATATCTCTGAATATGTCAATATAAGCCATCAACGAATACTGAATTTTCAGCTCTACTTAAAGTAGCTACTACTTGCCGTATATGATAACATATTCAAATATTTTGAAAACATTATTTAATTCAGATTATTTATTTTTTAAGTTGTATTATTTTTTATTGAGGCAAGGTTGGTTTACAATGCTGCATATGATTTAGTGGTATAGGTTTACAACTCTTCACATGTGTGTTATCACACTATGCCTACTGTGCAGTACCCTCATTTCTTCACCATTTTTCCTTGGACCCCTCAACCTTTTGCATCCCATCACTCAACCCTTTCTACTGGTAATCTCAATTCTGTAGTCATATTTGTAGGGATTTTTTTGGGGGGGGTTGTTTTTGTCTGTTTTGTTTTGTTTCTTTATATGCCTCATGGGAGTGAAATAATTTTGTATTTATCTTTCTCATTCTGACTCATTTAACTAAGATTTATTAACTAAGATTTAGTCACTCCAGTTGCATTCACTCCAGTTGCATCCAGTTGCAAATTATAGGATTTCACCTTTTTTATAGCTGAGAAGTATTCCACCATGTACATATACAACCTCTTCCTAATCCACTGATCTCTCTTTGAACCCTTAGGTTATTTCCATAACTTAGTTATTGTAATACTGTAATGAACATAAGCATGTATAAATGCTTTCTAATAATTAGGTTTTTTTTTCATTTTTTTGCTTTCTCTGGGATTAAACTTCAATAGTATTTTCCATAGGGACTAGACTAGTTGATATTTCTATCAACAGTGTACATATTACTTTTTCTCTCCACATCTTTACCAGGACTGTTGGTTCTGGAAATTTAATTCAGATTTTAATAGATTTTCAGTATAAGAATCTATAAGTCTGGTTTCCAGGTTACTGATATGCAACATAACATTCCTATATTGAATTCTCTGTTTTAATATGGATTTGCATACACTCTGAGAACAAAACGAGTCTTTCTCCATCAGTTCAATCCATTGCAGTCCAATTTCCCTACCTATATAAGAATGACATAGATGCTATGTACTCTATCAACCATGTGATGTCTTTCTTTAATCACAACTATATCCATAGACTTCCTTTATCCTGCAGTGGTTCAGTCATTTCTGCCCAGGTATTGTCACATTTTCAAAATTATGCCTTTCCATTCCCCACCTGAAAAACCCCATTTTCAGTGAATTCTTGGGAAATATTTATGGAAGCAAAATATTGATGATCTTATTATAATGTACTAATAATTCATTTAAATTGATGTTTCTCTTCCTAACATTTAGAAAGAGATGGTAAAAAAAAAGTGTTTATTTTAAGATGCTCCCAATAATGGAATTTCTAGTAATGAGAAAATGCCTTTAGGTGGGATAAACTTCTATTCTCATGTCCATGAGCAATGGTGTGCTTGCGTTGGTTTGTACCAACATGGGAGAATCTATTTTTAATGGTAAGAAATATTGTCCTCATATATATTACATTCTAATGGTAACAACAATGAAAAAAATCATAAAAATCCAACTTAAGAGGCACATGTAAAATATATATTGGATATATTAGGTCAAATTCTCACTGAGAAGTTGATTCTTATGTTGTGACTTGAAGGAATAAGAGAGTGAGGTTTATGGACACCTGGGCAGAGTATTTACAGTAGAGAGAATGGCAGGTGGGAAGACCCAAAATCAAGGGTGTGCCTGCTGTGTTTGGGGGGAAAATGTGGGCCAATGACTGGAATGAAACGAGTTGAAGAGTTGGTGATAAGAGCAGAGAAAATCAGAAGGGCCAATTATGGAGAGCCAGGTAGTTATAATTTGAGGCATTTTAAGTGAAGAAATGACATGGAAATGCATTTTTAATGGAATCTATCTGCTACTAAAAAAAAGAAAGAAAGAAAGAATAGATTGGCTGGGCCAAGAGTAGACACCTAAAGACCTATTAGGGAGTTATTATCCTATCCCAGTGACTTGGACTAGAATAGTTGCAGGAGAGATTATTAAAGACAAGTAGATTGAAAAGGCATAGCTATAAGATTTGGATTGAGAGGGAAAAGAGTATAGGCTAACTCTCAGGTTTTTACTTCAGTAACTAGATCTGAGGAATTTGCAGTGTTAGAGCTTGGAAGGGAATCATGATCTTATTTTTAGATATATTAAAAATGCTTGTTAGATTTCTAAATGAAGTGTTGAATAAGCAATTGTATATATAAGCATCTAAAGTTCAAGGAAGCTAAAGGTATAAGTTGTGTCATCACCAGAAAATAGATGGTGTTTAAAATTAAGTGGTGGGATGAGATCAATTGGGGAGAAAATACAGATAGGAAAATGTTCATTTAATAGGATAAGATTTATCCAGATTATTGTAGTTACATCACTGCTTACATAGTAGTCTCTCTTTTTCCCCTTACCTCTGCACATACACATGTGTTGTCAAAACCAACAAAATACTTATTTCATAGTCTTTAGAAAATTCTGAATCACTACTATTCACACTTTAAGATTCAGCTCAGACATCATATTCTCTATTGACCTAGAAAGTGAGTGAACTTTCGATTTAATAAAAAATAAATAAATCCACCCCCCCACATGAATCCCCCTTTATTTAGTTGATATTCCTTCAGGTCATTGACTGTTGCATCACTTTTCTTGCCAATTAGATAATAAACTTCCCAACAAAGAGCATCACATACTGCCAATGCCCAGGACTATATTTGAAAAATTGAAAACACGGTGTATTAATGAATACAATTCAAGAAACAGCAATATGAAGTGAGAGGAAAAGAATGATAAAGAGAGTTTGCAGGGTAAGCAGTGGAACGGGGTTTGGGGGAGGGAGATCAATATATATTTTATGCAGCGTGTAAGCCTGGTTCTGAAAAGCCGCATGCAATTTTTACAAACATGGAGTACATACTGTATAACTTAGCAGAACATGATTCAATTTCCTCTTCTGTGAAATGAGAGTGTTGAACTAAGTCCCTTCCAGCTTTAAAATGCAAAGGCTTTATGACTCGGATTCCCAAGTGAAATGTGATCTGTGATTCGTGCCTGTTTTTCTTCCGTGTGTTTGGTCATGCCTACTTATCTAAAACCTCTGTGCTGGCCGTGAATGCCCTCACCCCTCCTGCTTAATCTTGCTTCCTCTCAATCTACTTGGTAGACTTTAATAACCTCATTATTTTATAAGTTATTATTTACTGCTTTCAAAAATTCACGTTTGCAATATGTGTGTTTACTCAGTTGCCTCACTTTATTGTTCACGATGTAAAGAAACACAACAAAAATCCTTTTTGTAAAAATTTTTAGAGTAGACAATGAAATGATCTCTAAATCCTATAGAAAAACTGGATGGAAAGACGTGCCAGGATTTTGCAGTGATTATAATCACTCACACATGGTGCCTGAAAAAAAAAAAATTGCCATTGATTCATAATGCCATCAATCAGGAAATGTTAAGGTATTAAAATCCTATCCCAATCCTCTTGCCATCTTTTGTACTTCATTCAACATTTGCTGTTAAAATATAACCCTATGAAACATGTACATGATACAGATTTTACTATAAACTGATTCCATTAATTCAGCCTTCAATGGTGATTTGTTTCTGAAATTAGGCACTTTTTATAACAACTTCCAAAGCTCAAAATCTTCATTCTTCTTCTTAGATTATAGAAAAATCCCTTGGAGAGAAGTATTAGTTTTAGAATTCAGGTATTTATGGTAAAGTGAAATAAAGCCCCAAAGTCTAAAACTCATTAAACCAAAACATATTAGGTCAACTTTAAATCTCTTTCTTACTTAGTGCTTAAAAAATAATACAAACCCATTAGTCTCCCTGTTCTTGTCAAATACACAACCTGGAGTTGATTTTTCATTAGAGAGGAGATTAATTTTAAAAGCCAGAATAATGGAAAGTTTAAGCCATACTAAATGAACCATATCATATTTGTAACCTAAATTCTCCCTTTGCAATTGCTAAATAATTAAAGAAATCATATTTCAGTACAGTGCCTTAGCAACGATATGAATATTTGTTTTATACCAGACCTAACTTCCTACAATTAATTGTACATAGCAATTTTAACCAATCAACTGGCATGCATTTACTGAGTTTCCATAATGTGATAAATGCTATACTTGGTTCTGTAGAATAATAGCTTTCAAACTTTTTAAAGATCCACAGTTAAGAAATGCATTTTATATTGTTAACCAGCATACATGCACACATTTCAACAGGAAGAAGTTAGAAGAAACATAACTTAGATTTATATCATTGAAACTCTGATACTGTCTTTGCTTTCTACAATACTCCATTCAGTTCATTTATTCTATCTAACTAAAAATTGTTGATTGAGACCCAGCAGAGGAAAAATACTGCTCTAAAGTCCATAAGGACTATTGTCTTCAGAAGGCTACCACTAGTACAGGAGAAAAGATGGCATGAAGTGAAAGGTTCGGAGCAGTAAAGAAAAGGAGAGCCAGGCTAAATTTCTCAAAGGAAGGGAAAATTTATTGCACCTGGGGAGGACCCCAAGGTCGGGGTCCATGAAGCCTTGCCCATTGTGAGGAGAGATGTCTCTTTTATAGGGTGAGGAGAGATTAGGCAGGAAAACTGGGTTGGAAGGGGGGAAACACGTTTAGGTGGAACAAAGTTGTTTTCTCCTGTTTATGGCTTCAGTTTAGGTTTGATGGTATCGGTGGTCCTGGTGTCAGGGTCATCTTTTCTTTTTCTATGTGGGCTTCCTCATTCCTGGCCCCTGCATCGACCTTTCATGAATCAAAATATAGTTTTATATCAGAGTTAATGAAACTATCTTCAGAAAAAAATGAAAGATTTAGGAAAGACTCTGAAGAGCCAAAACAAGGTGGTCAAGTTAAGGTACACATGGAAACGGTTAACTCATGAGTGTGTTTTCAGAATAGTGATAAATGATCCTGGAATGCAAGCTGTGTTTGGACACTAGGAAATTGTAAAGCAGAGAAATAGTTTGTAATTAGATGCGTAATAACTGAGAATGAGAGAGATTTTATACCTAATATAGGATAAACTAGAGAGCAATTTAAGGAAATTTATTAGAAATTTGATGACATGATTTTTTAAGAATGACTATAATATTGAAAAAGTACACAGAATGAATTATAGCTGAATGATTCCAGAGAGAGGAAGACCCACTGTAGCAGTAATTCTGATGTTATGTAAAGAGAATTCAACTAGGTGGTAGCATCATGGATATGTGTTAAATAGTCATGGGTATTATGAACTCTGCTTATAGAGATGACACACACACACACACACACATATATATATATATATATATATATATATATATATATGAACAATCTATATATGATTGTTCCCTTTACATTTTTACCTCTCAGAAGTTATGAATTATATAAAACAATGGTACTTCACTAAACAATTAAATTAAATATATTACATTAAAGAAAGACAAGGAAGAAAGGAAGAAAAATAAAGAGAAAGAGGGGATGTATGAAAGTATGAAGTAAGGGAAGGGGAAGGTGAGATGGAGGGAGGAATGAGAAAACAAAGAAAACTAAGAAATGAAGAATTTTGTTTCCCAGGAGCTGTTAATTTGATCCAAATATCACCTGAGTCAGAATATTTAGAGATTTAACTTCAAAAAAGAAACAATTACACCGCCATCCTGTGGATCTGCTAGGCTTAAATTAAGGGCTGCTTAAGCCACCATTCTGGCTATGCAATTTGGCCTTTTCAGTACAAAGTCCATTTGGCCCAGTCAGTCAATTACCTAAACTTAAAGAATGGGAACTACCAATCCTGCAAAGGTTCCTCTCAAGTTAAATAAAAGCAGGATGCTTAATTCCCTGGGACAATGAGTCTACATCACCCGAGGCATGACCAGGAACGCCTGGGGAGCCATAGACTGATATGTAACTTTGCTTCCCAGAGACTGGTCAGCAGGGAGTGCCTCGCTGATAAGATTGGAAACCCAAATGGGGGTCTGACTTGATTTCGATCTTCAAACATGGATCATAAAATCAATCCATATCCTCAGACTTACCTCCCCCCAAAGCCTACATAACCTTAGCATAAATTCACTTCCATCACTTTTTTCTCTTTGTTCTCCTACTTTGAATAACTGACTCTGTAAAATCATTCAATCAATAGGGCCTCCCCTGGTGGCCCAGGCAGTTGAGCTCCGCCCTGTGAAGCTGTCTGCAGCCTCTGCAGTGTGGGTTCAATCCCGGCTGGCAGGTTCGATCCCAGCCTGCCTGCGAGGGTCCCACAAGGCGTGCAGACCTCTCCTGTCTCGCCTGCTGCTCCCCTCAGCAGTGTATTTCATCAGTCTGCCTGTTCTGTTCCCTGCTCTGTCTATGGTGATCTTCTCACCCTCCCGTGCATCTGGCCTGTTCCCCGTTTCTTGCATAAATAAATACACCAATAAATCTTTTAAAAAAATTCAATCAATAAAAAGGCCAGGCTTTGCCTTCTTAGCAGCATCCTGCCATAACAGCTTGCTCCACGACTCCCATTTCTTTGACAGTGTGGTATTCCCTGACACAACACCATAACAGATCTGCTTTAGGCTATTTAGGATTAACTAGGAAATCTGCATTTATAGCAAGTACCCCAAAGGACTGACACCATTTGAGAATCATTTTTATTTTTCACTTGAATACACAGAAGCTGGGGACATTAACTGATGTTCAAGGTCATACTGCAGGTGATAGAGCTAAACCTACAAGTTTTCCTGATGTTAAAAGTAAAAACAGTTTTGTATATAAACACTTCTGACTGGTTTTTGGCTCTACTCTTTTCTACTTCTATGACCCATGTCAAATGG
Source organism: Talpa occidentalis (assembly GCF_014898055.3). NCBI lineage: Eukaryota > Metazoa > Chordata > Mammalia > Eulipotyphla > Talpidae > Talpa > Talpa occidentalis. Next base: position 35,606,628 of record NW_023604861.1, on the reverse strand, counting down.
ATTAAGCTCCCTGAGCTACCAGTTCCCTTTAGGAAAAGGAATAATTATATCTACCTTAAAAAGGTTGCTTAGCTTGTTTGCAGGATTCAAGATAAAAATTTTAAGCCACCAGTGTTTGACAGTGTTCCATCGTTGATAGGTATTGTTAATCTACCGGCTTTCATGGGTTAGTAGAACAAAGGTTTAAGTGCTTGGGCTCTGGCACCAGAAGATGCATGCTCAGATCCCAGCTCTGCCCTTTACTAACTTGAGGGAAGTGCTGTGACTGACTTTTGTCAGTTTCCTTCATTGGTGAAATGGTGACAGTAATGTAACTCCCTCAAAGATTTGTAGTGAAAATTAAATGAGTTAATACAAGTCAGGAACTTAAAACAAGACATGCCAGATTCTCATACATAAGAACATATATAAATTTTAATATGCACAGAAAGAAAAAGTGAAAGTTTTGGGGGGCACATTGCTCTTGAAGCAACTGCTATATAGTCAGACAATTTCATTTAGAGAAGAGTAAATGTGAAATGTGGAGCATTTAAAAGAGGTCAGTACAAACTTAAGAGTCAGGAATGCTTGCATACCTGTTTCTCCTGAATATATCTCAAATTTAGGTAAGATCAAAGATTGGATAGACTGTGTGTTCCCCATTGGTGTCCCTGTTCTGCTGGTTATTTTTCCTGTCTTTTCCTTTTTATGACTTTTCTTCTTCTTTACTCATGATAACTTTGTATTTTCTTTGGGTTTCCAATGAGCTAGAAATGCAGTTGTTACACATGAGCATATTTTATAGCATACTGACTATAAAATATTGTGTTTACTAAAGTCACAAAATAAATTATTATTCTTAAAGAGGAGAACTCACTTTGTAGGCTTTGGATAATGTCTGTCCATTAAATAATTCAGCTCTCAGCAACTTAACTAGGTTCGTTACATAACATAATAAATTATATTAAGTAATGACTTTCATTTAGAAACATAGCTTTATTAAGATTAAGTTAAAAGAATGGGTCATATTTAAATTTGTACATAAAAGCAGGCAATCACCATTTCTGATGATTCTACTTTCAAAAATGTTCTCAGACTTTTGATTTGTGTGTCTCAGACCTCTAACACTATAGCCACCACCATATTACAGCCATATTTGACAGGGCTATTGTAACAACCTTCTAATGAGCATTTAAGTGTTTCCATATACAGCAAACAAATCTTTTGAGAGCACATATTTTTATATATTTTGGAAATTAATCCCTTGTCAGATATGTATGAATTTCTTCTCCCAGCCTGTAGTTTTCCTTTTTTTTTTCCTTGATGGTTTCTTCCTTTTAAAAAAAAAATTCATTTTATATAATTCTTAATCATTTTTCATTTTTGCACAATGTATGTATTTTCATTTTGGTTATATTCCCCATACAATTCCCACCCACCCCCCTTATTTTGGCCCTAAATTTAAATTTAAATTATCTAAATTATGGTTTCAGTTATTTATGGTTTTGGTCATTTCTCCAAGATTTTAATCCATTTTTTAAAAAAATATTTATTTATTTATTTATGCAAGCACTGGGTACAGTCAGAAGTGCGGGAGGGTGAGAGAATTCACCAGAGCCAGAGCAGGGAACAGAACAGAACAGGCAGACTGACGAAATACACTGCTGAGGGGAGCAGCGGGCAACAGGAGAGGTCTGTGCGCCATGTGCGACCCTCGCCTGCTGCTGGGAACCAACCGGTGCTGCAGAGGCTACCTGCGGCTTCGCAGCCCAGCGCTAACCACTGCGCCACCAGGGGAGGCCCGACTTTAATCCATTTTGAATCAATTTTTGTGTATGGAGTTAAGCCTAGATCTTGTTTACTTTTCTTTTGTTTTCTTTTCTTTTCTTTCTTTCTTTTTTTTTTTTTTTGCCTTTGGCTTTCTATTTTTTCCAACACCATTTGTTAATAGATGAAATTGTGCCTTTTGGGGCACAAGGGAAGGACTTTGTGGTGATTAAACTAAGTTAAACAAGTTGGAAAGTAAATGATATAATAGTTTCACTTATTTGTGAAATATAAATGACCAAACCATGTAACAGAAAAGTACAGCAAAAACAATTCTTAGACTTTGTGACAAATATACTGGTTAGCAAAGGGATTGGGGTGGTGGTGTAGGGGGAGTGCATTGACACAGGATGTTTGGTGGAGGGTGAGTGAAGCATGTGCATATATGGGAAAGAAACAAAATGTATCCCTAAAGTTATAAAGATATGGAAACAACTTACAAATTAATAAAAATAAATAAATAAAACCACTAATCTTTTCAAATTAGTCCTCGGCTCCAGCAATTCAATGACTTTCCATTAATCTTGGGATAAAGCCAAAAAGCCCTTAAAAAGACCTACATGATCTAGCATATGCTTCTTCTTGTTTTCTAACTTCTCCCTTTTGGCTTACTACGGTATCATGTCTTCTGTCCCTCCTCAGGCTTTCTGATTGGCTTAAACCATTGGACACCTTTTTCTTGCTCTCTTTATCCACCAATATATACAGAGACACAGATACAGGTTTCCTAGCCACTCTTATTCCTCAAATAAATAGTAGGTTCTAAATCTCATTTCTCTAAAGAATTTTCTCCTATTCCATACAAAATTTTAGTCTTTATTATTTTATATCTATCCATCACTTTATATTATGTTTTCATTTAATTGTCCTAATCACAAGTGAGGGTAAATAATAAATAATTTAAGATTAGTGGTCCACATTGTGCTTGTACCTCATCATGTCAGAGACCATGCGGATTTGTTCAATATTATATTACAAGTCCTGGAAAAATGTCAAATATAGAATAGAAATTGAACAAATATTTGTAAGGAGCAAATACATGAATTAATAACAAGAAGGATCTAAATTTAATCATTGGTAACATATTGCCACTAATGACAGGTGCTGATTATAATGACTTAGCAAATTTTAATTCTAACAAATTAAGGATCATGTTGGATTTTCTAACACAAATGTGCATATGACAATAATGGAATAGATCTCTATTTATTCTTAGTTTATCACCACGTTCAATTTTGCTTTATTGTGACATGCAGACCTTACTGTGACATATAAAACACATTAATTTGAATTAATGAACTCTTAAAAATAATTTGAAAATTTTGTTCATTGCTACCAAGGGGAGAACTGTTAGGATTTGGTGTGCAAAAAATCCTTTCCTTTTGAGAATAATCCTCCTCCATCCTCTGGACTATCAATCAATTGTCCCCAAAGTCTGCAACCTATGGTGGGTGTGAAAACTTTGCTAGTCATCAAGAATTTTCCATGGATGGAAGGTTGATCATGAGATAGGCACATGATTCAAGGGAATCAATCGAAGTTTAATTTGAGTGATTTATATGAACATTGAAAGTTAGATTCTTTTTCATTCTGAGATTGTGACCACTCAGTTTTCAGCTTTGAGCAGTCACCTTTCCTGTCAAACAGAGAGAGTGAAATTAAAGATAAACAAGAGTCCGAGAGCTGACAGAGAACCAGAATCACCCAGACCTAGCCATCCTTTAGGAACTAAAATCTACTTAGTGAAATAAATTACTATTTTATTGACTCAGAGTTAACTTTGGTTTCTAGGTAGAGTTCACAGAAGTAAACTTTCTTTTGACCAATTCCTTTCATGAAATGAAAGTATACTCCAGTGATACATTATTGGCAAAAATGTATTTGTGGACATGTTTCACTTAAACACAAATATTAAAGCTGAGAGAGAAATCTAGAATAATTTAAAAATTTTACTGTAGAGTTGTGTAGATCAGGACATGTAGAGAGTATTATGTATAGTATTGAGTCCATTTTAAGAAATACATTACATAATCATTGTGTACCTAGAAGAACAAACATAATGAATAAGGAATTTAGAAATCATGCTTTATCAACATAAAGGGTTTGGCTTAGGAAAAAGGAGAGTAACAGGAAATATAATTCTAATCATCAAATATTTGTAATATTTTTATGCACAAGGGAGTAGCCATGTTCCTTTTGCTATATATATGCAACATATATATTACATTCCTAAAATATTCAGGTATGTTGTTGAAGAATCACTTTAATAAATGTAAAGCAGTTGAGCATCCATTCTTGTAAGTAGTTTCCAGATACTCAGATTTTTGAGCCAACTTTAGTTAATTCACATCAGGAATGTCATAAAGAAAATATTAAATTTGGGAAAATGAAATTTATGATTTTTCACCATTGCTTAGAATAGTAAATTGCTTAGAATAGTAAATGAAAGAGAAGTGCATCACTGATATAAAAGATACAATTTTTTTCTTATTATCCTCTTTAATAGTATCTAATTGTCTTTCATTATCTTTGTCTTAATTTGTATTCTGGAATGTATGAGCACATAAAGACCTTTTCTCCCTTTTTTCTCAATATCATAATGTGTTGAGAAAATACCTGTGAGCAAATCTCAAAGTATCTATATCATTTACAGATATGTTCACCTTGAACCAGCTTAGTGATTCATGATCAGTAAGTTAACAGAAAATGCCTCAGTAGTATGGTAGAATTTGAAAGCAATAGATATCCAATAAGAATAAAGACACATAATTTCATTATAAAATGGAAAAAAACTTCATATACAAAAATAACTAAGCTTAGACATTCGTTGTAAAAATGAGTTTATATATTAATCATAAAATAATTAAAATTTTTTTTAAAGATTTGTTTATTTATGCAAGAACTGGGGTACAGGCCAGATGTGCAAGAGGGTGAGAGACAGAGACAGAGGGTGACTACCAGAAACAGAGCAGGGAACAGAACAGGCAGACTGACGAAATACACTGCTGTGGGGGAGTAGCGGGTGAAACAGGAGAGGTCTGCCTCGCCATGTGGGAATCTCCCTGGCCGGCCAGGAATCGAACCCATGCTGCAGAGGCTGCAGACAGCTTCACAGTGCTGCTCTCAACTGCCTGCACCACCAGGGAGGCCCAAATAAAATAATTAAATGTAAATATCATATTTTAATATAATGATATATTATAACAAATGATAAATGTGATGCACATTTAGAAGGCATATCCATCAAAAATGCTTCTTTCTCCCTCCAGAAAAATTGCTCTTTCTTTTATTTTTATAGATACAGACTTTTAAAAATTAAGAATAAAGTGGATAGCACAAAATATTTGTGTCCAGTTGCTAATTAGTAAATGGGGCTATTCAATAACATCTGCTTCTCTAAAATATCTTATTTTTAAAAAATATTATTTAATTTTTAAGCTGGAAGGGACTTTGTGTAAAAAAAATCTGATCTGTCCATATTTCAAGTTTTATAATGTGAAAAAACAAGACTTAGATAAAAATAGTAACAACAGTTTGTTTTAACTTTGCGTCAATCTGTGAGCTTGCCCAGATCCATTCAATAAAATTCTCTTTAAGTAAATGGAATTGGTTTTGCTACTGAAGAATTCCTAAATTATACCTCTTTATACGTGATGATCTGCTCATTGTGAATATAAAGAACTGAAATCATTTTTCCTAGTAACATCCATTAATCTAGTTTCAACTAAACACTGTTTCAGAATGAAGTTATCATCTGAATCTACTATTTGGAGTCATTCCTCAAATCATTTTGAAACTTCAAGTTATAATAGGCAGACAACAAGCAACAGAAAAACCTCACAGTCAGTTATTAACTTTTACTTTTGCTCAACAAATAGGAAAGTATTGACATGTGACTGCATGTTTATAAAGTTTGGCAAGAAGTCCACAGCAGACACCATATTCAACAGTAAGAGTGTTAAAATTTTTTCCTTAAGATCAGGACTAAGACAATCATGCCTACTCTGACACTTTGACCAAAAATGTTGAAACTAATAAATACAATAAAGTTGTAGGATACAGTATCAATATGCAGGAAGGTCAGTTCTGCTTCTATACATCAACAATGAATTATCAGAAAGAGAAATTAATAAAATAATCCATTTACAACAGAATCAGAACAATAAATTTCTTAGGAATAAATTTATTCAAATAGGTGAAAAGTATCACTGAAAACTATAAGACGTTGGTGAAAGAAATTGAAGACATGATTGCATAGAATGTTATTCAGGTTCATGGACTGGGAGAATTAATGTTACAATATCTATATTTTACTTAAAGTCACCCAGAAATTCAATTCAATCTCTATGGAAACTCTGATGCACTTTTTGCAGATGTAAGAAAAACAATCCTAAATTTTGTACGGAACCACCAAAGATCCCAAACTGTAAAGCAATCTTGAGAGAGAACAGAGCTGGAGACATCAAACTTTCTGATTTCAAGCTACAGTAAGTCTTAAAATTTTACATCTTGGAAACTGTGATTTTAAGTGAAAGGGGATATAATGAAACCAATTTTACCATAAACTGATTGATATAAATATGATTTAAGGTCCTAGAAAAATTTCTGATCACAAAAAAAAAAATCAAAATTCTAAATAAAGACTCATTATACTTCTGGTATTAAACAATAATATGCATTCATTCATTTTCCAACCTGATTATTCTAGTCAGGGTCACAGCTGGCTAAAGCCTTTCCTGGCAGCTCATGGTACAAGGCAGGAGCCAATCATGGACAGATTATCTTTATGTATCCATATCTATATCTACATCTATATCTATCTAGATACATCTCATACTCTGTATACATCTCTATCTCTACTTTTATCTCCATCTCCTACTCTTCCTCCCTCTAACTCTATCTCTATTTTACATTCTAGACATAGGCAACAGTTATTGCAAAGACTGTATTGTCAAAAAAAAAGTTGCATTATTGAATAAAGAGAAAGTGTGCATAAACAAAGTGATTAAAAAGGTGGATTTTATTGTACAAATGTGGGGAAATGACAGGTTCTAGGTCTATAGCACTTTGCAGTCAGCATATATTTCATGCACAGAGTGAAGTCAATGTCCACCTCTAAGGTAGGGAGTGATGCACTTGATACACATTTTTTAGAAGATAACTGGCATCTATGGTTTTAGTGTGTGTATAGAGGGATGTCAAGAAACCAGTTGTAATTCCGGGAAAACGAATAATGGAGAGAAATCTATGGATTCACTGTGTATTTTAAAATATACTTGAAAATATTTGCCTATAAAGTGCATGATGGGGAATAAAAAAAGAATAATCAAAGATTTGTCCTAGAGTTTTGATTTTATCAAGTAGAAATAGTGTGTAGATAATGATTTGGTTTGATGAGATGAGTAAAACTGCAGAGTAGTACTAGATGAGGAGGCAGAAATCAAGCCTTCTCTTCCAATTTTTTTTTAGTTTGAAATGTCACGTGATATATACTTAGTGTATAAAATATACTTAGTATATAGTTACTAACTGAATGACAGAATAGACTTTGATGCAAAAGTTTTGACTTCTAATAAATCAAGCTTAGTTTTGTTGTTTTTTAAAAATTAAATCTATCTTCAAATGTTCATATATGAGGCAGTACAGGTTTAAAAAGATCGTATCTGGAAAAATAATACAATAGGGAAGGAGGGAATTTTAAGAGCTCAACTAATCAAATCTTTATTCATTTTTTCCCACATAATGAAATAAGGTTCAATGGAGATAAGTGATTTCTCTATGTAAGTGCAATCAGTGACAAAAAGAACCAGAGTACATGAATTTTCCTATATCAAAGCAGTCTTTTTTCCCCCCCTGGATGCTGTCCCATTTCTCCCAGGTGTTTTCCTTACTGTATTGGAAGATAAAACCCACTGAGAATAGAGTGGGCCAAAAAAATATCTCTACATGCTCATTATTCATATAATGGAAACTTTGTGTGACAAAAACTGACAGAGGAAAGTTTCAATTAAGCATTGAGCAACCCCTGATCCTTGTAATGAATGCTGACATTTATATACTTTTAGAAATAACTATGAAAATTCCTATTATGTAGTTGTCCATATAACTAAATCATTGAGATGCTGTGAAAACAAATGGGGTATGGTTTCCTCACATTTAAGTCTTAGTTCATACTAACACTGTGTTTTAAAGCCACCATTGTTTCTTACTCTTTCACTTAGTTTACTAGTCAATTCATGATTTTCTATTTCTGAGTATTTCAGAATTCTATCACCTACTCTAAAGTGACTGATTTTTGTTATATTATGGAAATCTTCAAAATTATATTGAATTGATGCTTTTGCACATATATAATATATAATGTAACATATATTATCCTAGAAGCGCCTCATATACGCCAATAGAAAAGGATTTCAAAATTATAAATGCTTAATTGGTAAACTTTAACACCAGATCGTTTCTCTCTTTCTCTTTTACCTTTTGTAATATCTAACCCCATTTTGTCTTGCCTTTATATAAGAAACTTATTTTTGAATTAATGCTTGGCCAATAGTTAATAGTATGCAGATCATTGATATTATGGTTTCTCTTTCTTTTTCAGCTTGAAATAATATTGTATAATATTCAACTTTTATGAAATTATTATCAAAGCGCCAAAACTGCTTTTTTGTGCACTGATTTAATGTATTTTGATAAACTGGACATATCACTCCCAAATAACTTGGAACACTTGTCTACATAAGATCAGCTCTCCCAGTTACCTCTATGACATGTGCTGATAACTGTAAGCATATGCAATATTGAAAACAAAATGTGGTTTTAAGTAGAGCTTTGAAAGTTGTGTTATTAAAAATAACTTGTTAATTCTTCTAAATTAACAGATTTATTGACATTCAGTAGTTTCTAATATTCCTTTAAAATCTGAAAGACCTATCATGAGTCTTTCTTTCTTTTTTGTGTATAAATAATCCATGTCAGTAGCATGTATGTCCATATAAATTCAGAAACTGTTTATCCCAGTTTTAACCCTCAATGTTGACAATGAGGAATCCCCACCCAGAATTTAGTTTAGATGTTAGGAATGATGATTCCACACATGTACCAAGAGAAGATATTAAGTAAGGCTTATTTCTCACATAATTTGGAAACAGCGTCATGCATAGCTCAGGGATGACTTCTACCCTCGTCTGTAAATGACTCGGGCAAGCAATATAAGGACACTGGACATGAGCTTTGGGGTTTCATTGTGGTTTAACTTTCCTGCAACCACCGAAGGAAGGTTGGGTATTCTGTTACTCATATGTAGACAGAGGGAAAGGGGGGAGTTAAGGTCACTGAAATTTGTCAGTATAAATGTCCAGAGTGGAATTAGACCAGTATGCACAGCTACATCATTGTTACTTTAGAAGAAAGAGGGTAGAGAAGAATAGGTGTGAACATTATTTTGCTTGTTGTAACTTTGTTTACAAAGAAGACTCTTATAAGAATTAAAATTAAAGAAAATAGATTTTTTTTTCAGTTTTTATTTTCATTTGAAAAGGTGATCATTGGAACTCTTATATGCTTGTTTTAATTCATGATTAACATTCTGATTGTGAGATTAATTTTGAGAGTTCCAGAAAATAATTGAGCTCTGAAGTAGATAAAATTAGCCCAACTAATACAAAAATTAGGCCACATTACTCCCCCTTAATCATCAAGAGATTAGCTTGTCCCTACCTACATTTGTGACCAGATTACATATTGCTGATTCATCATCCTCCAGTTTTTTTTAATACTTATGTTTATCTAGTATGCTAAGGATTAATTGACAGTGGTTAAAGCTAACACACTTCCTTAATTTTGTTCTTAGAAAATATTTATGAAAATAACTGTTAGAAGTTTGACAAGTCATGAAAAGAGAGAGTACAGAATACTTTTAGAAAATAATTTAATTGGTACACCAATCCAACCAAATCAAAATGTAACAAAATGAATTAATAACTCAATCAATAGATATTTAATAAAATAACCACTAATTGGTAAACTATATCCCAGGAACCACAAAGAATACAAAAAAAATCAGATAAGGTTACTTCCATTAAAAATTATAATCTAGTGAATAATTAAAAGTATAATTATTAACATAATTTGCACTAAATGTAATAGATAAATATGATAAATGTTAGTAAAAGCTGTGACTATCGATGCGAATTTCATTTTGGTTGTACTTGCTTGGAAAGATAAACTAGTTAATGGTGAAAGAACTATGTTCATTTGTGTGTTTGGAGGAATGAGAAATATGAAAGATGTATTTATCACAGAAGAAGGAAAAGGCATTCCCGAAAAGATCAGAATTAACAAATGCAGAAATTGGAAAACACAGGTATATTGTTGATTAGTTAAAAATATTTTGTGGTTTGCACGATAGTACTAATTTCTCATATTGTTCCTGCAAAATAATAGTTAATAGCAGCCTCTTCTACTTAAATATGTCTAGATTTGTAAAATTAATTTTATGGTCATCATACCTATGGGGATATCTATGAGAGAGATCACAATCAGTTAAAGAGTTTAAGAGAGTGTAAGGGAGTTTAAGAGAGTGTAAGGGTCAGCAAAGAATTGGTCAAGAAACTCATCTAAGTGCTCTATATTTTCCTCTTCATTCTATTCATGATAAATTTGAAGCCAAAAAAGAAGTGACTTTTTAGAAATGTCTCAGCAAGAAAGAGGTAAAGATGACTTGTGAATCATTATCAACCTGACTGTCAACTCCATGATTTCCTAGGGAAATAAATAGAATACAGTGAAGCAGAAGCTAAGGTACAGTAATTTACAACATGAAACAGTTTATATTGAATAGGATGAGTTCTTTAAATATGGTTGTGTCCACTGACTACCTTTAAGAAGAAAGAATTAATGATATGAGAGTGCAAAGTAGAAAACCCTGTGATAAGTAACAAATCACAAAATAAAAAACTACAGGCAGCAAGTGTAAACTTTCTGATGAAAACACATTTAATAAAAGTTACAAACTCTGTTGAGAACCAGCAGATTTGAGAGAGCGATTCTTGCTTATTAGTGAAGTGAATGTTCCAGAAATCTGAAAACAAAGGAAAACCAGGAAATTGAAGGAGAGTAAGAAAATGGAAGGAAAGACAAGGGAAGAGAGGAGAGGGAAGAGGGGTGCAGGGGAGAGAAGGGGAGGAGAGGGGTGGAAAGGAAAGAAAGGAAAATAAGGGATCAGGAAAAAATAGCAATAACAACAATAATAATATAAACAAAACTAGCAGGCAACCATAAATAAGAGACATTCTTCAAGGGAGGGGGAGGAAAAGGGATCAAAACAGGGGAGAAAAGAGAACAAGGGACTATGGTGACGGGTCACAGGTAACTGGTGGTGGGAATTTTATGGGGAATACACAAAGATATAAAAGATATAAATAGAAAAATATATTATTAGAAAAAAAAGAAAATAAGAGAGAGAGGAAACAAGTTGTAGGACAAAGTTCCAAATGACCTCAAAGGTTATGGTAGGGAAAGCAAATGGAACAAATGGAAGCATGGCAGCTATAGGAAACCAGTATCCTAAGTGAATTTGTTAAACCAGGAATAAGAATGAATGACAAAAAAATTCTGTTGGGCTTATTCTTGAAATAAATTAAAAGGGCACGTTTTCTTTAAATTGAGAAAATGCCTGTCCAAGTGTAAGCAAGGTCAAAGTTATTAATGTAGTTGAAGCATTAAGTGAAAGGATCAAGAGAACTCAGCCCAGTGTTGGTATCCAGGAAGACCGGGTATCTGGCAAAGAATTAATTGGTTACCCAGCACTAATTGGAGAACAGCACAGCCAAGATCATTAAACAGTTGATTATCTAGAATGTGTCTATTCCTTCCAATTAATGTTACAAAATCTTTAGTCCTAAGATTGATTTCAATTAATCTGAAATGAATGGAAAATATTGGAATAATTTTTGAGAAACAGATTAGTTTGCTCATTTTAGTAGCTATTTTAGTTTAATGTAGACATGTTAAAGCTTAAATGTATACTTTGAAAATAATTAGTTCAATCATCTATTAAGTGCCCTAAGGAAAAAATGTTTGTGCTGAGTAGATTTTAACATTATTGGGTTAGTTGATATTTCTCATAGCAACAATAATATTTTAGTTAGGTTTTTAATCAAAAGTGGCATCAATTTACCACTATGTACATTGCTATAACTATGTGAAATTTTATTTGCAACTATATATTATTACTTTCTTGTACTAATTCCATAAATTATATTTGTCTCTGTTTATCAGGTAGTCAAACATCTGCTCAAAATAGATTTGTTAGGTTTATTATGTCTGTTTTTATAAATTTAAAAGAGTACTCCCTTTATCTCAATGGTTTCATGACTTACATTTTTAGCACAGGGTACTTATCTGTGACTCTAAATTATTATCAAACAGGAACATAAAACAACTGAGTCTTTAGCCAATACTACAATCATTTAATAATAGTATTTTTCAATGAGGTAAAATAGTTTGGAGGAAATGTCAGGAAGTCAGGAAGATCCTGGTTTAGCTCAAGTGAGATTCATAAAATACTTACTATAGGTCAGATTTGGATCTAAGAAAATAAAGAGATTTCTGCATCATGTAACTCCCAGTCTAGAGTGGGAGACATGCATGTCTCCCAAACAACTGCACTATCATAAAGTGAGATAAATATCCTCTACTATCCTAATCATACCAATTAAATGCTATAGAATCTAAAAAGGATGTGAGGCAAGATTCAGTTCGTAGAGCAGAGCCAAGGGTTTTGTTAAAGCCTTCAGAGAAGAACTGACATTTATTTATTTATTAAAAAAAAAAATTTATTTTTATTTATTTATTTATACAAGCACTGGGTACAGTCAGAAGCACAGGAGGGTGAGAGAATTCACCAGAGCCAGAGCGGGGAGCAGAACAGGCAGAAGGACCAAAGCACACTGCTGAGGGGAGCAGCGGGCAGCAGGAGAGGTCTGCGCGCCATGTGGGACCGTCCTCCAGTGGCCGGGGAGCAGCAGGGGATCGAACTGGTGCTGCAGAGGCTGCGGGCAGCTTCGCAACCCAGCGCTCAACCGCTGCGCCACCGGGGAGGTCTGAAGAACTGACATTTAAACTGGCCCTTGAAAAATTATTAGATCTCTGCCAGGTTGTGGGTGGGAAATGTGGAAAAGAAGACCACTCATTTGCAAAGCACGCATTGTGCTCATTTTGAGCATCATCAACCAAGTAGCTCAGATACTTCTTACAGTCCTGATTCTGATTGTGTACCTACCCTTGGGCATCTTGCCAACCCTACATACACCATCAGTAAAGATGAAAACCAGCAAGTTTAGCAGGAGAAAGTATATGCATCTCATGTCCGGATCTCCTGTAACTTTAAAGTTGCAGTGCAGAAATAGGAACCTTACTTCACAACTGGAGGGGCTAAAGTGAAGAAAAGTTGTAACTTTCTTAACAGACACCAGAAAAACAAGAGCCAAGCAAAACACATTGCAGTGTCTCCTTATTCCAAGTTGGCACTCCTTTCATTGGACCACACAGGTCTCCAATGGAGTTTGACCTTTGTTTGCAAATAAATTATAGGATGAATTAACTTATTAAGCATATATTTATAGGCATGTCATTAGGTCTTCCCATGGAAATTTAATAACTCTGGTTTATCTTAAAAATATAAAAGACATAATTTGACATTCATGGAATTTATATTTATGAATTCTCTAAAATTCATGTAGTAAATGTGACCTAAATAGCAGGATGAAATAATTTTTATTTAGGATTTATTGTATGACAGATTATGTGCTAGATTCTTTACACACTTTTCTCATGTTGTTTTAAATAACTATGAGACAGGAATAATGATTTTCTTGCTTTATAGATGAAAAATCTGAGAAGCAAAGTGGCAAGGCAATTTGTGGAAAGTTACATAAGCAATACTATGCTTATCTGACTCTAAAGCCCATTTTCTTTTCACAAAGCTACAGTGCAGCCATAATTGTTCAGGATAAATGACAGATTTCAATTATTTCTGCATGTTCAAAAACAATTAAAAAAATACTTCCTATTCACTGTCTACATTTTAGCCCTGTGAAGTTATTTAGAAGCAAGTGATAGAAACAGTCCTACAATGAATACGATGAAGATGATGATGAGAGTTAATAGTTATTCAGTGTTTATCTTGTCCTAGATGCTCTTCTAACGATTTTACTATGTTAGCCAATTTGATTCTCACAAAACCCCAAAGGACTAGGGTCATTTATTGTCCCTATTTTAGATTTTTTTGGGTATAAACAAAAAAGTTGAAGTTATGCATACCAGATCACACAGTTATTAAGTATTTTGATATGCAGGCAGACTGACCCTGCTGAATGTGTACTGAGCCATGTCAGATGTCATATAGGAGAAGTAAATAATATTGTGCAGGTGCCTACTATGTGCCTAGTACTTGGCTAGTTGTACTTTCTTGTATAACTCATTTAATTATCAGAAAAGCATACAAATAGTACAATGATTAAGAGGATAGGATCTAAGGTTGATGACAAAAAAGTATATATGTATGTCAGTGTGTCATTATCATCATCGTCATCATCATTCTATCTTATCTGATAACAGAATTAGCTTTGCACAGTATCATAGAGCCCATATATGATATAAGTCATCATTTTGATAAGAGTACTATGGCATTTACCCATAAATTTTAAGGCTGCACTTATAGAATAAAAAGTAAAGTAAAATTTTGTTATGTACAATTTCTTCTTATTAAACATAGACTGAACATTGAAAATTCCACCTGAAGGAGGAATATATATTTAATGAGAGAGAAACAATGCCCTTTTGATTAGAAAAAAGTTCTTCAGTTCGGAGGCCAAATTGTGATATATGATAAAATCTTTGCATTTCTGTGTTCTTGTACAGTGCCTTGTACTTGTACGAATACAAGGAAATCATACAACTCAACAAAAACCCAATTAACCCAATTAACCCAATCTAAAAATGTGCAAAAGAATAGATAGGCACTTTTCCAAAGAACACATATAGATGGCCAACAGGCACATGAAAAAATACTCATCATCACCTATCATCAGATAAATGCAAGTTAAAACCTCAGTAAGATATCATTTTACAACTGTGAGAATGACCCATATCTAAAAGACCATAAACACTAAGTGTTGGCAAGAATATGGGTAAAATGGACTTCTTGTGCACTGCTGACGAAAATGTAGACTGGTTTAGTCCCTACTGAAAACGGAATGGAGATTTCTCAAAATATTGAAAGTAGATTGATCATATAATCCAGAAATTCCACTAATATGTATCTACCCAAAGAATGCAAAAACAATAATTTGAAGGGATATAAACATGCCTATGTACATTGCAGCACTATTTACAATAGCCATGTTATGGAAACTACCTCGGCACCCACAGACAGGTGAGTAGATTAGGAAGATGTGGTTTATATATACACAATGGAATATTACTCACTATAAAAAATAAGAGTTGTTGCTATTTCTTTACTATGCTAATTAACCCGGAGAGGATAATGCTAAGCTATACGTTAGAAACAAGAAGAAAAATACAAGATGGTTTCATTTACATGTGGAATATGGAGAAATAAAACAAAGGCATCAGATAAAACCAAACTAATAACAAACCCTAGAAGTCTGTAGAATTGAGGTCACCAGAGTGGGAGGGAAAAGGAGGAGAGCAAAATGGAAAAGGGGTACAATGAACTATAGTGAAGGAATATGGGAGCCTTAGTGGTGAGTGTGGTGCTATAAGATACCTTTCATGGCTGTGATCCAATATATTTAAATCATAGAGAGTGGTATAAACCAATGTTACAGAAAATAAAAACTTTATAATTTATATCATAAAATCAAATCTACTTTAGGAAAAAATGGTGAGGAAAACAAAGACAAAAAGATGTAATCTAGTCCATGTATCATTCCCACTTAAATTAAAATTTAATTGATGTTACCCAATTGCAGATTTTGGAGATCCTTTAAAGAATCTGTTTCATCATACCATTTCATATCATATACTATTTGAGTCAATTGTTTAAGCAATTCAGGGCAATTAGATACTCATTTAACATATTAAAATAAATAGGGCAAAAATGATGCTATTATTGATGGTTTTAAACAATATTAAAATAGCTTGAAGGCATCCCCTGGTGGCGCAGGAGGTTGAGCACAGCACTGTGAAGCTGTCCTCAGCCTCTGTAGCACAGGTTTGAACCCAGCCGGCCGGCGAGATACCCATATGGTGTGGCAGACCTCACTTGTCTCGCCCACTGCTCCATTCAGCAGTGTATTTCAGTCAGTCTGCCTGTTCTGTTCCTCACTCTGTCTCTGGTGACTCCTCTCACCCTCCCGCTCCTCTGGCCTGTACCTGTACCCTGGTTCTTATATAAATAAAATAAATCTTTAAAAAAAAATAAAATAGCTTCAATCTTCAGCTTTCCTTTGCTGTTGCTGGCTTACCTACTATAGCTTATCTCTTTCTCTTCTCTCCCTCTTTCTGCCCTCCATCCTTTTTTCCTGTTTCCATAGGTACCCTAGCTTTTCTTTGTGTCCTTGGTGCCATGCAACATTGGTCATTTGGAGCTCATCAGATTTCTGGATAAGTTACAAGAATTATCTAAACAAACTGAAATTATACTTGAGATTCTGGCTCTTTTCACATTATGTCTTATTGATAACTTATAGCTGAAAACAGTATGTTCTTGATTCTTTTAAAAATAACTTTCATTTTTTTCTTGAAATTTTTAAGTTTAATTAAAATATAAGGTGATAGAGAACCAAAAATAATTTTATTTACCTAAATTAGTAAAGTACTTCCCTATAATCAGCACTATAATTCCTCATCTATGTTGTTAATATATATCATAAAGTAATATTAGTATGGCTCCTTCCTTTTGGTAATATATATATATATAACATATACCATGCTTTCATCTCTATTACATCTACATAAATATTAAGTTGTTTCTAAGAGCTATACTTTCTGTTAGTGATAAGATTTAGTACTAGATACTTGGACAAATTCCAGAAGTTTTCTTTATAATAGAATAAGACCATGTATATTGTGTTTTATTTTGGCAGGTGTATGCGGCTGTGGATAATAAATTAGCACATTGAGGAATATTCACATACTGTTAGCAATTGAAGAGTGCAATTTATAGTATTCATTTCAAGATAAAGTATAATCAACATGTGTCATTGAGGTAATTTTCCCAAAATGATTTCTTACTAAATATCCTAAAGGAAAAGAAGCGTACAAAATATTAAACCTGCAATCCTAATTATTGTGTCCGATCTCAGCAGATTTTAGAGGGGATGGTTAATGATGTTTATGTTGCTATATTAGATATCACAAACAAATTTTCTTTTTCAGGGAATGAGTCATTTTTCATCATTTTTCAGGAATGAATCATCTTTCAATTCCTATGTATTTGTTCATCAGGAAATATCTTTAATGGGCATATGGGTGCAGTCAATTGCTTCTGTAACATTGAAAATCTAGCAATCTAAACAAATCATTTTCATATGTTGCAGGTGCTGTCTATTAGAAGGAAAGATGTACTTTGATGTTCTTTTAATTAAAGTTTCAATTAAATTAGTTAGCATTCTGCTAAGAGATAATTTCATTTCCTCTGGTTATCAAACTGTCAGTTCCAGAAAGTATGAATAGCCAGTGAGTTCAGTTCTTCCAGTACTTGTGCTTTGGCAAGCACAAATAGAACTACGGAGTACTGGTTTATCTTTTAATTCAAATTTGCCTGCAACACTAAATTATACATTATATTGCAGAGTTTAGAATACTTATAAAAACTGCAATCTCACTACTGGTACTTTCAGAGTCAGGCTAAAACAAGTGTCTATTTGATAGCCATTTGCATTTTACAAGCACTAAATAATCTCTTTTTAATAAAAATAAAACATGGTTGGTATATCATATCATCATTTATCTGGATCTGTTAATACTTGTAATACAAAATAATAATGAACTAATAGTCCAAAAATCAGGACCTGTTTCTGGGCTTTTCCTCAATGGTTACAAGATCTTAGATAAATTGAGCTCAATTTCCTCATTCACAAATTCAATAAAACTGTAATTTTTAGAACTTCTGAAAGCCAGGCACTCAGCAGGCTCAGAACATCACATAATGATGAATAAGGTGCAGACTGTGTCTTGTAGCAGTTCAGATTGTTGAAATGATACCCATTGCCTTACTCAACTCTCACATTTTGTGGGTTTATAGAAGGGTCATCCTAATGAAAGTTCAAAGGAAAAGATGGAAGAAAATACTTTACTGTTACTTAAGAAAAGTGAGAATATCTATTCGTAAAACAGAAATCTGTTTCACCTAATCCATAATGGTAAATTTTATGGACTAGATAGATAATCAAAAGAGAATGAAGGAGTGTCTGAAAAATACCTTTGAAATATTTTTGAACATAAAAACAGTGAATTACATTTAGGGAAAATCATTATAATTTAATTGTAATTATATGTTTTGATATAATTATGCTGAAGTTTATGGTAACCAAAAAGTCCTTGCTGAAAGGACTCTTTTTCTATGAAGAATTTTTTTTTTTTTAACAATCTTAACATACATTTCCTGGTATTTAAAGGTAGAGAAGAATTCTCAAATATTCTAGACTGCATCTGCCCTATTATGCCAAACACTTTATGAAGAGTCCATTTGAATGATCATTTAACACATGTATCACTGCCTCCTCATAGCAACCTGTAATCAGTGTGAAGCAATCACCATAGCAGTTATAATTTAGATTATGACTTAATAGCACTGGTTGTGAAGGACTAGATTTGAGTATTTGGAATTTCCCTAACCACTGATTGTAATAAGTGAGCACAACCGAGCCAGGAGCCGAAAGCGCTTCCTTTTATTCGGGGACAGGAGAGTTAGCTGAGATTTTCTGAGATGGTTTTTATTTATGAGATGTTTTGCACACTGGTCATATATGAGACATAAAAGCTCTATCACAAAGTTTTTGCTTCAGGAATATTATAACAATTTGTCTTTTATAGGCTATTTTTGTCAAAAGTCATAACACTTTCTACCAATTTTGTTCATATTTTTCAAAAACAGTGGTAAACAGCAACCTATATTTTCCAGTTGCTATTAAGCATATCACAAATAAATTTATGTTAAATACAATATAACTATTGTTTTGATGACAGTTACAGTTAGAAAAATTATTAAGAATTTCAAACATAACACTTCTTTTAATGAAACACAAATTTGCATTATAATTTGAGAAATGGAGCTTATTTGAAAACTAAGACCCTCATATTCATCTGCCTAGTCTGTCACCAATCTAGACTTATCTGAGGATTTGGTGGAAAGGAAATTGGGGTTAAAAATTCACTGAGAAAATAAAATACATAAGACCACTCCAAAGTAATATTTTGAGGCCATGTCAAAATACCTTTAGTAACATATATTCAGCTAAGTGGAGCAAGAAAAATTATGCACATTAACCAATATTTTTCAGGAAAAAAGTTATATTTTCTGTTTTATGGAGAAATTACCTTCCTGAATTTGTAACACTTATAGATAATATTCCTGTGCTCTACCTTGTAGTGTATCATTTCAAAATTAAGTTAGTGTGATAATCACTACAATTGACATTGACTTTTTATGGGCATTTAAAGTGTGGATACTGGAATCAGATAAGTTTTTTTTAGAAGGAATTTCTTTTAGAATTTCTACACTGTTATTGATTATAGGGCTCTGAATGATATTTGGCTTCTTTCATTGTCAGTTTTTTCTTAACTATAAATCAGACTCATAGCATCCTCTGAGACTGGCAAGGTTTATGACATAATCGATACACAGTGCTTAGCATAGTGAATATAACAGTTAAGTGGCAAATAAATGGCAGTTAATTGCTATACTATTACTGTACTTATGTGTGTATGTATGCATTAAATGAGAAAACTCGGGCTTTGCTTATACTGCTCCTTTTTCTATTAATTATTTGTTCTTTAACAAACTTTTGAGCTTTTAGGCTTCTAGTCATTCTGATATCTTCAAACTTTTGCTGCTGCTTTACTGAAATTTTTCTCAGGAATAGGCATTCTGTACCTGAATATTGCTGAAAAGTCATCAAAATTCATGCCTTTTGGTTTATCTGTCCCAGAAAATGAAAAGTATTAGAAAGTGCTATGTGTGTGTATCTATGTGTGTGTTGTTGTTGCTTAGCTTGATCTCCTCTTTATACTCATAGAGGAAGGAACAGTTTTAAAAGAAGTTCAGTGTCCTCATTTTTATTTCAAACAGAGAAGTAGGGCTCAAAGTTTTTTCAGATTCACCTTGTAATATTCACTCTAGTGAATAAGCCTATAGAGCTTACTCAAATATCTTAGGGGAGACAGATTATTGCTCATAACAAAGAAAACTATTTAATTAATCCCCAGTAGGCATTTCTATCCTGCCCAAATTCTCTATTGTTATCATTCTGGGAATCTTACTCTACATCTGACCAGTCTTCTTTAATATGCAAAATCATTTCCTATGAAATATAACACGTGTCCAACCTCAGGCCAACTGCTATCCCCAGAGAACTTCTCAAAGCTTCTTTGCAACAAAGTCAGCCTTCTACTTCAAGGGAATTCAAGCACAAACTACAAAGAAGGTTAAATTCTTCTCCACATCTTATACTTCCTACGTCCTAGTAATCACTGTCAGTGACTCACATTTGAACAAGGGGCAGGGTCTATTTTAGAGGAGTTTTTAGTTTTGAAAAGATGATAGACTTGCAAAAAAGATATTACACCGTAATTTATATAAAGTGATATTCCGTTCCATATTGTAAATTCATTTTCTAAAAGACAAACATACCACCTAATGTGGTACCACAGCACAGAAAAGCATACCACTAAATTTATATGAAAAAGCAGGAAGATTTGTTAGAATAACTACTTTATGAAGTATGAGTAGAATGTCTTTAATAGAGGAAGTAGTTCAATTGAAATAAACATGAAAAAAATATAGGAAGCTATTGAGGGTCATGGAGTAAAATTAAATCAGGTAAAGTGGTTGGGTCATTACCAAAGGAATGTATGTAGTATCTGAATGATAATTAAAGGTTGACGATAAGTTTATGTGACAAGTAAGAATAGGGCCAACTAAAGCAGTTATAAAACTAAGGAACAATATTTCTATTAGGTACATAGCTAAATAACTAGTTATTTCTAACACATATTTCCAGGAGTTTGAATACTTCTTCTGGTCTACTGTCACAACCCATTCCAGAAGAAAAAAAGTGTCATTCTGAAAGTGGTCATTTATTGGTAACTTTTAATTACCAGGATAGGAAAGGATGGGAAAACTTTAGTGGGATTTAAAAGAAATGGAATTCTGGACCAAACTAATTACAAATGAAATGTGTGATGGACATGCCCTAATCTTTATCTTGCCTCCTTTCCCTCACTGTTACATAAGAATAAAATTACCAACTTTAAAGAGTTGCCATCTGGATGACACAATTTAAGTAAAAGCCTTGGAACAATTACTGTGAGTTTTTGAAAAATATTAAATATATATTTTTATTACTTAAGGAAGGTATCAAAGATTGACATCAAACAAGGAAAAGACAATAAAAGCCATCAATGGGTGAAGGGGAAAGTTGTATGTCAGCAGGAGCAAGGAGAGGATATAATTTCTCAGTCTAAAGGAGAAACTGAGAAGGGAAATAATAGCCAACAGACCAGTATTGGACAGCCCAAACTGATTTCTCAAAAATTTGTTTGAATACAGGGCAAATTTTTATTACCTAATTACTGGTACTGTTATATATGTTTTCTTCAAGGATATCTTGAAAGCAACAAAAGTGACTAATTAACCTGTAAGAATAAATGACTTATGGCTGAATTCTTTTTGGATATCTAAATATAGTGGGTCATAAATATTTAACTTAAAACAAAGGACACTGTAATAAATATCTTCTATCACTTACCCTGTAAGCTGAATTTGAAGTGGTATTTCCCTTGAAGCTGCAGATTCCCTTTTTGTCCAGGAGCAGAGATAAGAATTAACTTCACTTATTCAAAACCTTTCACTTCTGTTCTTCTTACTGTGATTTACAATAAGCCGATACCATGGCTCAGCTGGGTGGGATATGTCAAAACAAGAAAAATAGGACTTAAGCACAGATTTAAATCTACAATAGAACTGCCACTAAGACTCAGAAGAAGAATGGACATCTAAATCTGAAAACTGCAGAAACAATAAAAACTCTAGAATAAAAAATACAATTGGAGGGAATCACTGTCATTTCCAAATAAAAGTGATATTAAAATCGCCACGATTTCTGCATTCAAATAATGATGGTCAAATGTGATTTTCTCCCTGGTAAACACCATTTTTGCTTTTATAAAAGTTATATGTCCGGGCCTCCCCGGTGGCGCAGCGGTTGAGCGCTGGGTTGCGAAGCTGCCCGCAGCCTCTGCAGCGCCAGTTCGATCCCCGGCTGCTCCCCGGCCACCGGAGGAGGGTCCCACATGGCGCGCAGACCTCTCCTGCCGCCCGCTGCTCCCCTCAGCAGTGTGCTTCGGTCCTTCTGCCTGCTCTGCTCCCCGCTCTGGCTCTGGTGAATTCTCTCACCCTCCCGCGCTTCTGACTGTACCCAGTGCATGTATAAACAAAACAAACAAAGAAAGAAAGAAAGAAAGAAAGAAAACATGCCTCTCTATATAAAAAAAAAAAAAAAAAAAAAAGTTATATGTCCCTGGTAGAATAATTTTATGTGTTTTCTCTTAGAACAGTTTAAAACTGATACTTTTTTTGTCTGAATAAGTAAAAATCACATAAATTTCTCTAACAGAATACTCTCAGATCATTGTTCTAGAAAACTAGTGCTGTGTATCTATATTAACAGCTTTGAAGCTTTTTTTTTTTTGTAAAGATTTGTTTATGCATACAAGAGCTGGGGTATAGGACAGAGATGTGGGGGGTGAGAAGATTCACCAGAGACAGAGTGGGGAACAGAACAGGCAGACTGATGACATACACTGCTGAGGGGAGCAGCGGGTGAGACAGGAGAGGTCTGCTGCGCCATATGGGTTTCTTCCTGGCTGGCTGGGGATCGAACTCGTGCTGCAGAGGCTGCGGATTGCTTCATAGTGTGGTGCTTAACCCCTTGTGCCACCAAGGAAGCCCCAGCTTTGCAGCTTAATGTAGATGAATTTGATTTCTAACCATTCTCTGTGTCACCTGAAGTTTCATATCTGAAAGTTTTCAGCACCATTTATTTAAACTTTAAAAAAGAAACACTTGCTTTAAATAATAAAATGGTAATAGTAATTTTTTTTTTCTTCTTTGAGTATTGTAAGATTCCTTAGGAGCACAATGTTTCTGTCCTTCTTTCCTCCCATTTACTTACACATACATAAACATATATACTCAATAGAAATTCACTGACATAATCAAAATATATAACTGCAGTTTGGAGAAATGACTTTTCAATGAATCTGTATTATACTATAGGTACTTTTATTAAATATTAAACATATGTAGATGTCCCACGGAAAACTTGTGTAATCGTGAAGAGATTCCAGAAAATCTAAATCTTACAAATAAAAAACAAGTAGTGAATAAAGGACATGATGTTTAATGCATTTGGTAAAGTCAATATTTTCTTTTTCATTTAAAAATTTTCACATCTGCTTCTAAGTATTGAGCAATCTTGCAGTTGTCCTTGGGTGTTTATTAATTCTACCCACTGTGAGAACTGAATTCAAGATTTCATCAAGCTTTTTGAAGAGTTGACCAGCTCTTTTTTAATGTTTAATAAATTGGGTTTGTCAACCTGCAGACTCAGAAGGCAATTAAAAAAGCAAAGAGCATTTAGTCGGGATAGAAATTTATAACTTTGGGTACAAAGACTTAAGTTGAAAACTAGAGTGTGCCCCCAGGATATACAAAGTCAGGGTTTTAAGGCAGGATAAGATAAAGATAGTGGGTTAAAGAAAAGAGTTGCTTTAGGGTTAACAAGCTTAAACTATTCTTGGCTATCTGTAATTGGTTACTAGCTCTATTCTCCTGCAAAAAGGTCATAATCAGCAGTTCTTATAATCACAAAGACTTCTCAAACAATTGATTGCTTGATGGTTTCTTAAAACAATTGCTCTTCAGCCAGTCTAAAGGTCTTTGACCCACTTTAAAGGGTTTTTACCTAGCATATAGGAGACAGGTGGGCAATTTCTCCATATGGCTGACCAGCTCCATTTTTAAAATGGTTAAACAAAGGATAGTTTTTCACGTATTCTCCAGCATCCATTTTCTCTTCTTTTCCCTAAAAAATATATAAAGTATGAGTCTGTGAAGTAGAAAAATATCAGGAATCAATCTTACAGATTACCTCACAAAATGTTTGATATTGATAGATAGGCCCCCAATAGCCCTTTTAAGATTTATCATTATTTAAGGGTAAGATATAATCAGTCTTGAAGATAACATGAAAAGTATAGATTTTTGTATTGAATGAATGAATTCTAGAATAAGCATTATGAATATTTGATCATTAATAAGAACAAATAGTGGATTATATTTTTAAAAGTCCTGGGTTTAATGAATCAATAGTATTGGAAATGATACCGGAATTGTCAGGCCTAGTCTCCCAGCCAGGATCGGATTTCAGGCTGCAGGGCAGCGCTGAGCACCAGCCGCTAGACCCCCTACGGGTTGGTGTCTCACAAAGCCGCAGCAGGAACTTCGCAGACGCTCAGGCAAGCAAGCGAGAAGCGCAGGTTTGTTTAGAAGAAGAAAAAGTTTATTGAGGAGAAAAAAGAACAGAAATAAAGTGGGACTCCCAGGCCAGGGAACCAGGCCTGGGAGGGGCAAGGAAGCCAAAGTGGAATCGTGTCTCAGGGAATATATACTTTCTTTCCCTAATTATTCTAAAGTTCTACCAGTCTATTTGTGATTGGTCAGTTTTTGGCTGTCTCACTTAATTTGCTACTGAGTGGGAGATCTTCACATTCCTTATCTAACAGGTCTGTCTTTCCCCATGTTATATCTTTATCTTTATGGTCTAGCCCTCCCGGTGAGCATCTTTACACTTTATCTTATCATCTGAAGAAAACCAGGACCATCCTTAACAAGATTATCTGTGGTGCTGGGATGTTTGTTTTTCCCAGTGGAATTGGTTTCATTTCCTTGCTTGTCCTTATCTCTGAAGCCTTCCTGAATTCTTCAAAGGTCCCCTCCTGCACTGTCCTAAAACTGCCTAATAACCCTAGCTTGCCCTGTCTCAGAAGTTAATTCAGAAACTTGAGTCTATATTTGAAAATAAAAGTTTAAAATGATTACATAGGTAATAAGTAATTGGGCAATTCAGATGCTCAAAATCCTATACGTCAGACTCCCCCCAAATTTTGCCTATCATTACAAAATATCAGCAGCATCCCATGATTATCTAGAAAATAAATCAATTGGAGTGGATTTGTTTCAGTGTTAATTTATTATAGTCCTTTTAGTTACAATATTAAGAGACACTAGAATCTTACTGAATTAAAACAAAGCTGTCCTTTGTAAAACCATTACAAAATCATTAAGTAGGGTTTAAGATGTGGGAAAAAAAGCTGGTTTACTTGCCTATTCTAAATACAGAGATGGCAAATGAGTTTATTTTTATTTTTTTTTAATTTGAAACTTTATTAAATATCCATCCTGGAATCAAAGTATTATAAATGGAGCCTTAAACACATGGTCAAAATGGGCCACACTTGTGCTATTTACTACCAAGTTAGGACTTTAGCTGTGTTATTTGCATTTAACCTTAGTAACAACTCTGCTTGTATTCTTTTTATTTTTTTTAACATTTTAAAAGGATGGGTTTATTAGAAAAAGAAAAGGAGAATGTGCACAGACATAAGTGGGTGGTAAGAGCTGCTGTTGCTGCTTTGCAAAGTTAAAGGGCTTGCGAAGAGAAACACCTGCACAGTCACAGGTGGGCAGGAGAGCCATTCTGCTCGCATCCTTATCCGATTTATTATATTTTCTTCTGCAAAGAAAAGCAGTAGCTGTACCAACCTCTAGAACATAATAAAGAAGCAAATATTTCTGACAAAGCCTCTTTGAGATATTTAATTTACTCTTTGACAAAAGGAGAAAGACACCGAGTGCTCCGTCAAGAACAAAAGCAATTTTTCATACCATGAAATGCAAATGATAATTTAATCATTACTAGAAATACCATTAATACAGATTCAGGAAAATCTTATCCTATCTTTTCCTTGTAGACCTAGCATGGCTTAACCACATGAGACCTTAAAAGGATAACAATCTGTTATAGGACAGGGAGAGGGGCAGCCCAAGCCCCGCAAACCTGCCTATTCTAAATGGGTTCTGCCATCCGCCGCATCAACACAAAACATAGGAGACTTTAATGAAAAGGAACTTTAATAAAACTAGGAAACAATACAGGTAAGGCAAAGAGTCTAGTTTCTAAATGAAGCACCCAAAGTTACCCGTCCCCTCGTGGGTAAAAGTCCATCCAAATGGGATTGGCCCAGAACAAGGCCCCAAAGCCTGCTACAAGTCTAAAGCATCTTCCAGTGGGGACCCACAGAAAAGGGTCACAAACAACCGGACAAGCCCGGAAGGAAAAGAGCAGAATCAACATCAAGATAAAAGCTGCCATTGTCACCTCCCCACGGGTCTCACCCACATCTGTGTCACCTAGTCCACGACCAAAAGACAAGTGCAGTTTCTTCACGTGTCTCTAGGCTCCATGCGCCTCTTCCAGGTCTCCTGGCTCCATCCTGCTTCCTTCCTTCCTCAGTCTCTTCTGCTGCTTCTCCTCTTCCTGCTCCGCTCCACCCTTCCTTGGGTGGGGCAGGGAAGCTGGAACCTCCCCCTTTCCTGGGGACCACCCTGTTACATTCCCATTTCCTAAGAAAAACATTTAAAATTTTTATTTTAGATGGAAATCAGTTAAAGAAAAAAAAATCAATTAAAATTAAACTGGGAGTAAAGGTTAATCTTCTATCTCCCTGATGACTTTCTTCATCATTATGTATTACTATTCATTCACCCAATTTTAGAAAGACATGAATATCTTTATTAAAGATTTTTAATAACATTTCAAACCAATGCTATCTCTCTCTCTATGTATATAGATAGACACACATATATACACATGTACATATATATGTATGTACATATACACATGCAGCTCATAAAATCAACAGTTGGGTGGATTGTAGTGATTACAGAAATATTAAATGTACACTACTAATTACTAAACTGACAATGACAATAGTAAGAATAGTATAGTCTACAAAAAATGAAATGGGTAGAAAATTTGTATATTATAAATAAAAAAAGTATTTCACACTTAAGTTGCGTGCATTTTTTAATTGACGTTTTTCAGGATTAGTTTCTAGTTGAACTAGAACCTAATAAATATTAACTAATGCCGTAGGGTCCAGAAGAATCAGGATTTTCATACTTAAAAAAAAGGCAATAGTGTAGAAACCCTGTGAGTTTGACACCAGCCCCACATTGAAGGCCAGCCTATTTTGTGCAATGCTAGAGCAAAAAAGCTATGGGCTTTTAGGTTCATTCATGATGTAACATATACTTTCTTCCTTCGTAAACATACATGCTTGCATAAGCAGCTGCCTTGACATCAGCCCATCCTTACTGCCCCATGTCTCTTTTAATTTACCTCTGAAACCAATCTGGTTCTCAACCAAAAATATATCATTCTTGGATAGTTCCCCTAAATTGATCTTCTCCTTTTGTTATCATGCCATTCTACTTTATGTACGTGGAATGCCAGAAAATTCCAAGAAAACAGCCTTCTCAGCCTGTTCTGCTCAGATCTCAGAGTCTAGGAAAGTAATGAACAGATACTAAAATCCTTTCTGCTTACATTTTGTGCATAAGCCTGGTATTGATCAGAGTGGCTAAAAAATAAATCTCAACTGATTTTATTACCGAACAGAGAAGCTTAAGTTTGTGTGTCTCTACAATTCATTACTTTCCTGCAGAATGTACCACATGATTCTTGCAAAGGAATATACTTCCAACTGAAAGGTGGATCCAACTTTATCACATTGGGTGAGAGCTCAAATTATTGAGCTATGTGATATCTTTAGCAAATTTGTCTGTAGAAAATGTAATAAGATTCTTTTTGAAGTGTGAGAACATTTGAGAAAATTGACACTTTTGAAAGAGACACATTGCAAAAACAGTTCTGTGTAGTTTTCTTTGATTGGTTTTTACTATGATATTGTTTCCCTATTGTGCTCCAGAACAGAGACAGGAAGAAATGTATCTCTGGTTTTTGCTTTAGTTTGCAGAATTTATCTTTAATAATGACAAGCACTTTACAAAAACTGTGAAGGTATTTCCTTTGGCAAGCTTTTGAAAATTTTTTTTAAGTTTATATTTGTGTCCATTAATGTGTCATTTGCAACAGTGAGAATGATTCCAATTACACATTTTGAGATTTTAGTTTTGCTGTACTTAGTGAACAGAAAGACGTCAGATAGCCTGGTATACCAATTTTGTAAGCAACACTTAGCGCATTATGTGACTTTCAGTTATATTTTCAAACTGTGATTAAACTGCATCAGAGACACACAGCATCTTTTTTTTTTTAAGATGTATTTATTTATACAAGCACTGGGGTACTAGCCAGAGGCGCGGGAGGGTGAGAGAATTCACCAGAGACAGAGCAGGGAGAAGAACAGGCAGAAGGACCAAAATACACTGCTGAGGGGAGCAGCAGATGAGACAGGAGAGGTCTGCCTTGCCATGTGGGAATCTCCCTGGCCGGCTGGGAATTGAACCTGTGCTGCAGAGGCTGTGGGCAGCTTCACAGCGCTGCGCTCAACCCACTGTGCCTAACCCGCTGTGCCACCAGGGAGACCCAGCATCTTGTTCGAATTATTGAAACTACACAACTTCTGTTTTCTAAGATCTTGAAAAAGCAATAACAACAAAAATAATAATACCCGTATCACAGTAGTAATGTATTAAGTGAAATGCTTACTGTCTTTAAAGGATATAACAGTGTCTGGCATAAAATAAGGAATTGGCAATTTTGTATTAAAATCTTGTCTGTGTTTGCTTCTTTGTCCTCTTACTTTTGTTTCTTTCTTTTCTTTCAGTGGTATTCAATCAAGGACAAATGTGCCTCCAGAGAACATTTGGTTATGTCTGTTTTTCACATCTGGGTGATGGGAACTATTGACATCTAGCGAATGTTAAACAACCCACAATGCATTGAACAGGCCTCCAAAGTAGCAAATGTCTTTGTTCCAAGATAGAGAAACATTGCCTTCATCTATGTCTCCCACCTACTTACCTTATTCACATTCTTCTACTGCCATCTGCTTTTTTCTTTTGTTATTGTAATAGTTTTCTCTCCATTCTCTTATAGCAATGTTCAAGTAAGCATTGAACCCTGTGTTGTATTTTACTTTTATGTTTTCAAACAATTTCTTTGAAAAATTGACCACCTCATTTTCACACCAGGGTTGAGAGAGGAAGTGAGAGAGGCAGTTCTGGGTATCAACGAACTTCCTGCATGAGTGTGCCAGGTGGCAGAGGTTAGCCTCCCCATTTACAAGCAGTTTCCATAGCCAGTAACATAAGCCACAACTTACATCAAAGTGGCCACAGCACGTTCACTCTGCAATTGCTTGCTTCATAACTGGATAACCCATGTAATTCATAGTGCCCTTTAGCACTCAATTTGCAAGTTTCTATTTTTTCTTAGTTTTTGTTTTCATTTCAATACCATAGTCATTGATCTTAACAGGTTTATTTCATCATTGTAGTAGTCATTAATCATTATGCCTGCGAGAGCCAAGATTTTAACACAGATTTCTCTGACTCCAAAATCTATGCCCTTTACACCACATCAGGTGAGGTTACCTTGGCTTTATCCTAATCCCTTTTAACTCTTCTATGCAAACTTTTTTCAAATTGTAGATTTGCCATTACCTCTGCCTTGAATTTTAATGATCTATAGATATATAGTGGGATTTTTATTCTGGTAGGCTATAAATTCCTTAGTCTGAGTCTTACTAATCTTTAAATTTCTGTACTATAAACTAGAAAACACTACAAACATACCAGGCTCTGTATATTTAGTAAAACCATGAGGGCAATATATTTTGCCCTAAATAAGAGTTTTGAGTTGGAGTTTTGATCCATTTAGAGAGGATATTACATAAAATTATCATAAGGATGCTATTTTGAATATATCTCAATATTATACTGTAGGGTAAGGTAAAAGTATCAGGCTTTTCTGCCCTCCCGTCATTAGGATGGATGACGGACCCCTGCGGTCCTGAGTGCATGCCTGATGGCGGGCACCTGGAGTAGGGTGTGGGCATGCGTAGGTGGGTACACCTGGGCTAACAGACTGGTTTATAAGGGTGGCGCAGCAGAGTGAGGTGTGGTGGTGAGGTGTCGAGGGTGGAGGAGGGTGTACAGAGGAGTACGGCAACTACAACAACGGCGAAGAGCACGAGGCAGCTAGAACCGTGAATAAATATACCCAGAATGGGTTGGTTGCGTTACATATACATTTACATGAGGGCTCATCATTATCCAGTAAAGATTGCAGTCTCAGTCTGTGTGTCAATAGAACTATTAGAATAGTTCATCTGTTGATAAATCTTAGAAGCAAGGATGTGGTCCCCCAAAGATTGACACTGACACTCAAACCATGTAAAGAAAGTCACATTCAAATAATCAGTCTTTTCAACTAATTTTTAGGTACTACTTTTACTAACATCAGTCAGTATTTCAGTTTATCTCCCTTTTTCCTTTCCCTTCTCTACTTTCATATTTTAGTTATAGAAAATGTTATATGTCGATATGTATGTATTTGTAATCAGGGTTTTACAGCTCACTGGAGCATTCAACTGCTTTAGCGGGAGCATTGATAATTGTGACATAAGTTGAAAGGAAAAAAAACATTCAACAAAGACTGATAACAAAATTATAACTTCTTGCTTGATATTGAAATTCCTCATTTTCTTTGACTCAATATAACACAGAAAAATGAAGCATGACTCTCGACCTCATTTTGGTGTTGGTTCCATTCTCCAGGGTTGTTCATACATAAATTCTCTTTAAGAATAAATGTTTTACACTGTCCAGTGGAAAAGCTTTATTTTTTTTGAAGTCAGTGTGAATTTTTCAGCTCTGTAGGGGAAATTCTTGGGCAGTTATACTAAATCACACTTCTATCATAACTGCATACTCAGCAGCCCTTTCGCCATCATAACAGGCCATCCAGTTTAAATAAATGCAATTTTTTCAAACTTGTAACTAATTCTGAACCAGTGAATATAAAATAAATGTTTTGAATAATGTTCCTGTTGACTATAAATATTTTTTCAGCTTCAATGAGTGCTGTGCGTAACATAATAAATGGAAAATAAAATTTGTATTGCAGAGACGAGGCAAGATGGTGACAGAGTGAACTCACTGGTCTCATCCCCCCATGTACTCACAGCAAGTGTGTAACAGAACAAGGCCAGTAATTATTGCAGGAAAAACCGATGATTATAATGCTCACTAGGAGTAACATATAGAGTAGGGGGAGCCCCAGGAAAGAGTGGAACGGGTGGAGTAGGTAACCCCACTGGCAGGGGAGGTGAATCCCAAAAGGCCCTCTGAGCAGCAGAATAGAACTGAGAGGGCCCTTACACAGTAGTTCTTGGCAGAGCTCAGTACACTCCATGTTTTTGCCTGGAAGCAGACACACCACAGTAAGGCTATGGAAAAAAAAAAAAAAAAGCTGAAGGAGTTTGGTGGTGTGGAAACACCTAAACACCTGAAATCTGAGGAGCTGTGAGCCTATTCCCCTAAATCATATATAGTGTTTAAATAAATGATATTCAATAAAGAAAAAATGCATCCAAAACATTTCCATTGTATCTTCTTCAAGGACTCCTTAAGGAATCCACATGATGTAGAACTGGTTATCTCATATCCTGTAAGCTTAAGATAGGCTAAAAAAAAGACTTAAAAACTATCTTCACATAATCTGAAAATAGTGTTTGTCATTCATAAGTGCTAAATATAAAGAGTAGTATAATATTTAAATTTGCATTGAAAACAAACAGGGAAATTAATTTGCAAATGTTGCTATTCTTGTTTTAGAACACAGTGCTATATTTAATCTATTTTAAATATTCTACAATGGCATTATATGAAAGTATCTCAGAGTTTTGAAAGCTCTATGGAACTCCTGTAATTATGAGGTGCAAGGTAATGCTATATACCTTGTTATTTTTTGTACTTTGAGTTATATGCATTAAACTTCTCATTAAACTCAAACACTGGGTAACCAGATGAAAAACTCCATATTAAGGTAATCTAATACTGAATACATGGGAGAAACATTGTTTATCACAAATATTTTTAAACCATACTTTTGTCACTCTCATTGGTATCTGGTTTCCAAATTCTGCATTTGTCTAACTTTGCTTTTTTCTTTTTAAGATTTATTTATTTATTTATACAAGAACTGGGGTACAGGCCAGATGTGCGGGAGGGTGAGAGGATTCACCAGAGACAGAGCGGGGAACAGAACAGGCAGACTGACGAAATACACTGCTGAGGGGAGCAGCAGGCACGACCAGAGAGGTCTGCCGCGCCATGTGGGACCCTCATCGGCAAGCTGGGATCGAACCGGTGCTGCAGTGGCTGCTGACAGTTTCACAGCGCTGCGCTCAACCACCTGTGCCACCAGGGGAGGTCCTGTCTAACTTTGCTTTTGAAGCCATTTATTTAATTTTGTGTACTCTGCCTCATCCAGTATATTGTGGGATAAATATTCTCACATTGGCTGGAATCTTCCAGTGTTCAAATGGCTTCCTAGGAGTAAGTCAGCACTTGGGGATCTTCACTTACTTTTTCTGGTCATTAGAGTAACATTTAGCAAATTGCTATTACAGAGACTTCAATGATACCTCAGTGTTTTGAAGAAATTAATTGCAGATTCAGTAAGGCATTGCAGTAAGGCATCTAACTTACTCCCATGATCTGAATTTCAGTTTGCTTATGAGCACTGACTTGATGATACATTAATGCTCTTAACTTCTTAGAACTTATATATAATGAAGATTATTCAGTTTCACTTACCCATTTATTCTTTGGCGTATCCTCCCTCTCCAATGACAGAGGAGATAAAACCAGTTCTCTTCTTGTCTCCATTTTGGGGGAAATCTGCTTTTCAGCTATTGGCAAAGAATTTGCATTATTTTACCTTCATGACAGAAGGAAGTTGTGTCAGGTTTGAGAAAGCCATCACTATGCATGTGAGTTTTGAGGAAAAATAGGAATACTGTGCAATAACTTGATTTTTCAAATTGTTTGGTATGTTTTATATACTTCACTAATTAAATAAGTTTATATTCTACTTAGGGATGAAAGAATTCAACATATTCTATAATTTTTCTAAAATATTTCAATCAATAGAATATATAATTGAAGATAGTTCTTGTTGCTTCAATTAACTGTTATAAAGGATGAATTTTGGAAAGGGAGAAGGTCAAATGAGAAGGAATGTATCAGGGCTAATATTGTCTTTCCCTTTTCTGAATGGCATTTTGGCCTTTGAGCAATGTTAATTAACATTTTCATTTTTAACATGAGATAATTATTTTCGTCATTAGAAAATACTCTATTGAACCAAACTGAATGACAGGACTTTGAGATACCAGGCCTATGGAGAGAAAAATGTGCACACTCTTAGAACAACACCTTATGAAAAGGAGGTGTTTTCTGGAGCTAAAATGCTTGATTTTTTTTTAAAGATTAACTATTTTTAAAAAGATTTATTTATTTATCCATACAAGAGCTGGGACACAGGCCAGAGACAGAGTAGGGAACAGAACAGGCAGACTGACTGAAATCCACTGCTGAGGGGAGCAGTGGGCAAGACAGGAGAGGTCTGCTGCACCATGTGGGTAGCTCCCTGGCCAGGGATCGAACTCATGCTGCAGTGGCTGTGGTCAGCTTCATAGGTTGCATCTCAACCCCTTGCACCACTAGGGAGGCCCTACAATGCTTGATTATATCCCTAAACCTGTAGAGGCTGGCAGGCATAGGGATCTCCCCAAACCCTATTGCCTTCCTTTACATTTACGAGAAAACTGATATTTCATGAGAAATTTAAGTAGAATAATTTAATACAAATGCATATAAAATTTAAAAGAACAATAACATGCTTTATTTTGCAGGAAGATTGGATTATTTGCATTAATGTCTGCTGTGACTCTGAAATATACAACTGGTTAGCCAGAAATGCACCTAAACAAAAAAGATTGTTCATCTATCAAAGTGTATAGAACTATGAAGTTGCGTAAATCCAAAGAGCGAAAAAATGAAAAATAACTCCTGGGCTTCCCTGATTCACAGGGGTTAAAGTCTCAGCACTATCAAGCTATTGCCAGCCACAACAGCATGAGTTTGATCCCTGACCAGGAAGCTAACCTACATGGCACAGCAGACCTCTTGTGTCTCACCATCTGCAACCCTTAGCAGTGTATTTCAGTAGATCTGCCTGTTCTGCTCCCCACTCTGTCTCTAGTGAATCCTCTCACCCTCAGTACCTCTGGCCTATATCCCAGTTCTTGTGTGCATAAATACGTAAAAATAAATCTTTATAACCCCTATCCTCCATATCTACCTATATTCAGAATGTAATGGAATCTCATAACCACACACATATTTATGCACATTCATATATATATAACATAAATGTGTATGTGCATATACCCACATATACCTCTGTGTGTTTGAGTGAATGTACATGTATACTGTTATTGAATTGTGCAAACTGGGAAAAAATTGAACCCAAACAATACTATATTCATCTCAAATAAATTCTGTAGTTTAACTAAAGATGGTTGTAGAATGCTTATAATTTTTCAGAATTTATTCCTAAAACATTATTCTTCTTTAAACGTATACTTTCTTTAAAACCAGACCTTTTATATCCTGGTTAAAAAGAAATATATTGAGTTGCATTTTGGAAAGAGCAAGATCTGTCATTGCATTTTCTTGTGCCTGTCAAGAGCCTACATTTTCTTCTGTAAGATCAGTGTTTATAAATCACTTGCTTTCTAAGCAAGCACTTAACAGACATCATATCTTGAAACATCACAATATTCCTGTGAGGGTATAAAGGAGCAAATAGCATTCTTCTCACTGATCACAATCTGAGGACTTTGGTTGAATTACAAAAACACAGTGATGACTGTCTCAAATCACACCGTGAACCGATAGCAACAATTATAACCCAGGGACAGTATTATCGCTACTGTGTTTGCAACTGGTCTCCCAGTGCAGGTGAATGTCCTTTACCTTTTCCAAGGGGGTATAGGAGATGAAACATTTATGATAAAAATAGGGACATAATTCTCCTAGCAATACCCTTCCAGGTTAATGTGAGTTTCATTTGCACGCTTGAATTCCCCAGTTAGATTTAAGAGGTTCACATTCTAAACAAAAATATAACATTCACCTTATTTCTGCTTGAATTTTATTTTTTAAAAGTCCTTTTTCCTATCTGAGTCAGCTGTGACAACCTAGATGACAAATTATTTTTCTTTTGTTTGGCCACCCTCAACATATATCCTTAATCATGTACAGTTGTGCTTTTTTTTTTTTTCCCTGAAACATTATGACATTTCCATGTGATTTGCTTTCTGGGTAAAAGGACTCTTTTATTATGAAAAGGGCTGCTACCAGGGTTAGCTATATTAATGCATAATGTCATATGTGGTTGTTTGGACATTATAGTGGATGCTGCTTACAGCTGCCTAGAGTGTTTATTGTTGGCTGCGAATTAATTTGCTGTTCTAATATGACATGTTCAGTAAAATGACATGGATCATTGGCTGGTTCAAGGTCCCTGCTATAACAATATGAGACAAATAAAAAATAATTCTTTCTAGCCTAAAATGTTCCTAGACCATGGCCATATCAAAATAAATGGAGTATTGACTAACATTCCACTAACTTACATGAAATAGGGATATTTAATATTTGTTGAAGTGGATTGCCTATGACCCTCCCATATTGGGAAGAATTATCACCTTGTTAAGTTTTGTAAAAATCTGGTT
The DNA here is from genome assembly GCF_014898055.3 of Talpa occidentalis. Taxonomy (NCBI): domain Eukaryota; kingdom Metazoa; phylum Chordata; class Mammalia; order Eulipotyphla; family Talpidae; genus Talpa; species Talpa occidentalis. The sequence continues at coordinate 35,570,676 of NW_023604861.1, read as the reverse complement.
TCCAGAGGAAACACTCCCCTGCAATATTTTATTGAAGCCAATTACAAATTTTATATCTTTTTCCAGAGTCCAACAGGTTGATAAGAATGTATGTGGGAACACAAATTATTTCTATTTTTCACATTTACAGATTCAATGTATATGTGAGATGTGATTTATATCCTGAACAAAGACACAGCTGATTAAGTATTAAAACTAGTTGAAGCATTGTTTTTAGAATTTAACTCAGAAGAGTTCCTTAAAAAATAAACAGGATGGAATGTGTGGCCAACTGAGCTTCACGCCTCTCCCCCTTCAGAGAAACAGCTTGGAGCTTCCTTTTTTTTTTTTTTAAAGTTTTTGTTTAATTAATTAGAAGAATTTAGAAGAAAAGGAAACAGGGCTGTAGCAGTGCCATAGAGAGATGAAGAACAATGCCAAGACAGGGGACAGGTCACTGTGTCTGTGGGTTCTCACTTCTGGGCTCAACTGCAAAAGATCACTCAGGCTCAGGGGACAATAATGGGGTTTATTTAACAAGCTGGGGAAACAAAGAGTTTCTAAGGCCCTGGGTGGCCAGCTATCTCATCCCAGAGAGTGCAATGTCCAGAAGTCCTGAACAAAAGGCTGCTCTTGCAAGATGGTACCCTTACATCAATGAGGGCCTGGAGCTCAAGGTGCACTAGCAAGAAGTGGGCCAGGGTCCAATTCACAGTGGAGCTGGAGGTGCTCACACGTGTTGCTGCTGAGATGACGCTACAGCAGCCACAGCAACACTCTGAAGGCAGGATGAGGCAGCACTGGAGGCCGTACCAGAGATTAATGGAGTCATCCTGAGCCCCAGTGAGGCCACTGATTTCTGGCAATAAAATGCCCACCTTCCACTGCGACCCGCAGCTGGTTGGGATGCCTGCAAGCAGCATGTTTCTGGGGTGGGAGTCAGGAGTCCCAGGTTGGGGTGAGGACTCTGGCAATCAAACCTGACTAGTGCCAGGGCCAGTCATCAAGCTTAGTGCACTGAGGTGGGCATCTGTGTAGCTCTTCTGCAGCCTTCTGTTGAAGGGAGGCCTAGTTGCTGTCCAGAGGTAGTGACCAGGGGGAAACTTTTGCTGCTGTCACCAGAGCCTTAGGGGCTGGACACTCAACCCAGCTTGTACAGGAAAGGGGCTGCCTGAAGGCAGTAGGCTCCAGTGGTGGGCAGTACTCCCACTGCCACTGCTGCTTTTAAAGTGGTGCACGATGGCCACTGGGGTAGCAGGCCGGGAACTGCCACTGCTACTGCCAGCCGCTTTTGGCCACCTGCACAGGCCAACCCTCTAGTCGTACTTGTTGGGGTGGAGGAGGATGGCCATCAACAAAACCAGCAAATCCTGCTCGTTAGGTGGTGAAAAGGTTTTGCTGATTTCAAAAAGTTTTGTGAATATGGGGGATAATACAGGTAAATTCAGCTCCATGAGTCCATGATGAGGGCTGTGTTACCTTCCTTAGGGCATACTGAAAAAACTGACCCCCGTTCAGAGGTTTGTTTTCATCTCTATATTTATTCTATGGGACTGATCATGCCTTTCTCTGAATGTTGCTAGAAGAACTGAGGGAGAAAGTTTTGAAATGCTTTTGCAAAATATTACCCAAAATTCTTTAAGTTTCTACTATGTGCACATGATTGCTTACTAATAAATTCAGATTGTGGGCCTCCTTGGTGGCATAGGGGTTAAAGTCTCAGCACCATCAAGTTATCACCAGCCACTGCAGCATGAGTTTGATCCCCTGCCAGAAGGCTAACTCACATGGCGCAACAGACCTCTCCTGTCTTGCCCACTGCTCCCCTCAGCAGTGTATTTCAGTATATCCGCCTGTTCTGCTCCTCACTCTGTCTGTGGTGAATCCTCTCACCCTTGCACCTCTGTGCTACACCCCAGATCTTGTATGCATAAATAAAATAAAATAAATCTTAAAAAAATTCAGATTGTGTGTAATCTGACAACAGAATTCTGTTATATAGAAGTTTGAATTTATGTAAATGATAAAGCAAGATCCTTCCAGTTGCTATTACTCATAGTATCAGAGTATTTGCCCATGTATATCCTTGAAAGTTTCCTTACCCTTCCTAAGACCCTGATTTCTCATCCATGAGGAAGGAAACATCACAATATTAACCACTGGGGTGGTTTTGGTATGAAATAAGCTGACACTTGTAAAATAAGTAGCACAGTGTCTGGCACAGCAAGTTAGCAAGTGATCAAAAATGTTTATTAGTTAGTTCTCTTATTATTTACATGCCTTCTGTTAACCTATTTGTATAGTCACCTCTGATTATTGTTTGTGTAAAAAAAGAAACTAAGCAGAACTGGAATACAAAATATGACTTTGAAAAGACCTGATCATATCGACTGTTTTTCTCTTTTTTAATTTTTTAAACTTCTGTTAAGATTATAACAAACCCATCTGAGTCATTATGATCTCATGAGAAGTATATGGGATGCTTCCATTGAAATTTCACTGAAATCTTAATGCGACCATTATGGTTCTTCCAATGAAATCGTAATCATATGTTCGGAAGCCATCATGGTGCATTGTGTCAATGCATACTAAGGGAGTCCTCGTGCACAGACCATTGACGTGATAGACTATAATGGCTCTTTCAGAGCTGCTATGGTCCACTGTGTCAGCGCATACTGAGGGAGCCCTTAACGCACTGATCCGAGCCTGCTGAGTGCTCCTCCACTATGGGAGGGGCTAGTCTGATGCATATTTTGATGAAAAGCTGGCTGCTTGATTTTCATTTTAATAAGTTTTACTGTGATTAGTGGGCATCTAAGGTGTAAATTTCAGGTTTTATTTACGAATATGTAATAGTTGCCATCTTCCCAAGACACAAGACAACTTACTTCAGAAAACAGTTGTCTGTATCAAGGACACCAGCTCCTGTGGGGTTCGTTGCTACATGCTTCATCATAGCCTTCCAATCTAATCAGCCCAGAATCATTGGCAACCACTAATGAAAGCTGCAGAAAGTCCTTTCTCATTATTTCCAAACCTTTATCTCTACTTGCAATTTATTACTGGGAATTCTGGATCACAAAAAATGAAGTTCAAAAATGAAGATATTCATTTCTAAATAGAGAAGCAAAATTGAAATATATTTTCAGGAAACTTATTTCTTTGCTAAGTAAGAAGCGAAGTGTTGGATTATAAAAATGGATTCTCATATTGTCCTGATTTTTTAAATTTGCTTGCTTAAATAAAATCTATAGCCACCTGCAAGCATTTTGTAATTAATTAAAATTATGAAGCAATTAATGAATCCAAGTTATAACTCTAAGACAAAAGGGCCAATCAAAGCTAGCGAATTAGAAAACCTACTGAAGAGATTCAAACCTTGCTTATTCTCAAGGGTGTACCTTGCCAAGTTTGACTTCACCATTTTCCACCAATACATATTTTGTTAGCTTAATTTCCTTGACATTACTTTTCTAGGTATGTGAACAATTTTCTTCACTTATTTTTGCCCTCAGCTAAATGTAAAATAATTCTTTTTAAAGTGTTAACTTATAACTGCAGTTACCTATGTATGCCTTAGAAATACAGTATTATCGGGCCTCCCCGGTGGCGCAGCGGTTGAGCGCTGGGTTGCGAAGCTGCCCGCGGCCTCTGCGGCGCCGGTTCAATCCCCGGCTGCTCCCCGGCTGCTCCCCGGCTGCTCCCCGGCTGCTCCCCGGCTGCTCCCCGGCCACCGGAGGAGGATCCCACATGGTGCGCAGACCTCTCCTGCCACCCGCTGCTCCCCTCAGCAGTGTACTTCAGTCCTTCTGCCTGCTCTGCTCTCCACTCTGGCTCTGGTGAATTCTCTCACCCTCCCGCGCTTCCTACTGTACCCAGTGCATGTATAAACAAACAAACAAACAAACAAATAAAATAAATAAATAAATAAAAAACATGCCTCTATAAAAAAAAAATAAAAAAAAGAAATGCAGTATTATCATATAGAAATAAAATCTTATAATCCTACTCTTAAACATCCCAAACAAATTAAAGTCAAAATGGACCATTTGTTTCAAGAAAACTATTTGTTATAATCAAGTCACAGAATTATTTTTATTTTTATTTCAAAGTCTATCCATGAGTAAATTCGCCACTAGCTCAAGAACAGTAGAAATAAGACTGAAAATAGATTGGTAATAATAAAATAATGATGATAGCAGCTTATCTATTATATATGTAATATACATACATATAAGCTATGATTCTTATTTTATTATATTTATAAATATATTTATGTTACTTTGTTTTATATATATATATTGTTAAATACACACACATACACAGAGTCAGTCATTCTCTATCTGCCAATCAGGTCCATTCCCTCCCCTCTTTGTTCCTCTGCCCTATGTCTTGGTGGGTTGCAACTGAAGGGTTTTTATCACTCCTGATCTTTAGTATCCAGTTGGTTGTTGTCAATGGGAGGCATAAGTAAGATGTAAGAGGAAATAAGAATGTAGTTAGCTATTGCTTCCTGTACTCCCTTCTACTCAGCAGTTTGTCAGAGACTGAGAGTTCAGGCTTCAAGAAAAATATCAGTCCTGTATGTGGAAATGACTTTCTACTTTTGCGCATCTCAACATGTGTTGCTGGTTCCCTTACACTGGGCAACAAGTATAATTGGTCCCATCATTAAAATTTTTCAGTTAACTCTTTGAGTAGAATTAACTTTCTCCTGTTGTATAATATATGGTACTCAGACTGGTCATCAAGAAAGAGGATACCCCGGGGCTATCTAGTATTGGTTATATACACCAGGGATGAGCGTAACACTCATTGTAGCATTTATGTTTGATATCCACAAATTGGTTCTAATAAGTTGCCTTGTTGGTCAACACATTTATGCACTCAAATTATATTCTAAAAGCAATACAGTTAAGTTTATATAATATCTTTGTTAGGCTACATGAAATTAAATAGAAACACTTTGAGGTAGGTAGTGGGTGCCGAACATGGCATCACAATTTTATCAGAAGACATCATCCCAGCCACTGCCTATGCATACCTCCTGCCACATGCCAGGAATAACTCCTTCATCAGGATGCTAAGAAGCACATCATTGAGAGAAGCACCAACATCAATTGAAAAATTCTGTCTTGGCTCTTCTCTGTAGTTGGAGATTATGGTGGGAAACACAGCCACAGCATTGTACTCCTTGATTTCAAAAGTTAGCATCCTACAAGAGAGGGAAGGTAGCAGAACCAAATCATATGATAAGGAGGGAATGATTATCATAATAAGCCACAGGCATCAATTGGTAATCAGAGTGGTTTGACATCCAAGGTTATTTGTAAAGAGATCCCTGAGAGGGATCTCAGCCTAAAAGTAGATTTAAGCTGAGATCATATATAAGCACTACTTCTTTTCCCAAGTTATCCTGCCTGCCTTACTCTTTTTCTCTAAAAAGTACTCAGTCCATTACATGATAAACCTTTACTCCTGTTTCTGCTTTTAAAGGACTTTCCTTAAAACTGCTTGCTTACTGGAACAACAAAAACATCATATTGCCTCCTACATAGCAAAGGATATTCTTAATTACAACCAAAAGGGCAGTTGGAAGCTGATCATTTTCATATTCTGGGAAAAATAGTGCACCTTTACTATCTTAGATACTATTCAAAGTTAAGTTTTACCTGTGACAACCAGGTAAAAACTAACTTTGACTCTGATCAAGAAACTCTCTTGTTGGTGGAAGAAATACATCAGTAGACTCATGTCCACAAATGTACTGGTCTTGTGATTAAGCCCATCAAATATGTGTATCTGGCCTGACATGGTGGTGGAATTGTTACTGAAGGCCATGCTGCAAACTAAGGGAATACATATTGTAAAACAGGCATGTTCTCCTACAAGATTCAGAGTAATTAACTAAACTGAAAGCCATATTCAGTAGTATATTCATACTCAGACAGCACAGGTCTTGGAAAAAAGGCATAGAGGGGCAAGTTCTCTCTCCCATATATATTTGTGTATATATATGTCATACCTATGTCACTGCAGCATATTTTAGTAATCCAGTTTCAATAGTAGACCATAAGTAAACTGCAGTAAGCTAGTGAGAATGGGAATAGTAAGGTTTGGGGTCCTGCAGAAATGATGGCCCAGATCACTCCTCTGTGTAGGAAGCCAGACTGCTTGAGGTGCCCAACAGAGGTTAAGGGGAACACAGAAGAGATGATGTAAGAAGGAAGCAGTGGTTATCAATTTAGATTTTGTGACCTGCTATCATAGGCAATGTTGCAGCTATATTTTATGTTCTGTTTGTTTCTTTTTGTCCTTTTCTCTGTTTTCATATATGAAAGGTACTTACTATGTCTCATGTTATAATTTATGTACTAGATGGCAATATGACTAAGTTGACATCATCCCATGCTGACACAATGGCTGACATGACCTCTCTGGGGATGAAATATATTTATTCAACTAAAGGACAAAAATAGATGCTGAATGACAAAGGAGCAGAATGTTCTTTTCATAAAATTTTATTCCCTCCTCCCCCTCCTTATATAATCATTACTCTCCTCTGTGCTCTGAGATCCAGTAGCTGCATGTTCAGTGTGGTATTATTTGAAAACCTTTTTCTGTCTTGGGTTCAGGCAATGCAGAGCACAGGGAGAAGCTAGTGGGAAAGAATAGAGAGCATTCTCTTCAACCACAGATTTGGCTCTGGGTAGACACAACATTAGTTTCTCTCTTTTCCCTTCAAACGTAGGTATAATAAATAACTCCTTATTGCCTTAGTTCATGTGTGTCTTCTTTTTTTTTTTTTAAAGATTTATTTATTTATGTGTACAAGAACTGGGGTGTAAGCCAATAGTGTGGGAGGTGAGAGGATTCACCAGAGACAGAGTGGGGAGCAGAACAGCCAGATGTACTGAAATACACTGCTGAGGGAGCAGCGGGCGAGATAGGATCGAACTCGTGCTGAAGAGGCTGACAGCAGCTTGATAGTGCTGTCTTTAATCCCTGCGCCACCAGGGAGGCCCTGCCTTCACATTCTTTATTATTTCCCTGAACTTTCCCTGTACCATTATATGCCCCTCAAATACATTATACTTTCCTCAATTTTTGCTTGTTGGACTGTGATTGTTACAATTTACTAGCCATTGATTTTCCCAAATCCCTGCATGAGCTTACTTATTCCTTGCAACTAGTTAAGAAGAAGTACTCCTCTCCCACTTTACTAATGTTAAAAATGAACCACATATGGCAAGAGTATTGCCCAAAATCACACAGATGGTTATAACCAGGTTTGAATCAGATCAATCAAACTCAACCTCATAATTTGGATGTATTAAAAAATATTTTAGGGAGCCTCCCTGGTGGCGCAGGTGATTGAGCGCAGCGCTGTGAATCTGTCCGCAGCCTCTGCAGTGCTGGTTTGATCCCCGCCAGCCTCGGAGCAACCCACATGGTGAGCAGACCTCTCCTGTCTCGTCCACTGCTCCTCTCAGCAGTGTATTAAAAAAAAAAAATTACAGATACATAGTTTTGGTGTAGGTTGAGTGTCCATAAGCAATGGGAAAGTCTGTTTGCAAACAAATAAAAATAGGCAAAGGAACAAAGTTTGCTTAGTCTGAAATTCTTTCTACCAATATGGTGGATTTACCTGGTAGACTTACCTACAGACATAAACAAACCTATTCAGCATGTAAAGGAGAAGTAACTTAGAAACCAATTTTGTATCTTTTAATCTGAGCTTCTTGATTGAATGAATTATTTTCAAGTAAATGCAGGTAACTTTTTATGGACTCAAACCTTAAAAAAGTATCCAACGTTGTTGTAAGAACTGCTCTTTTGAAAACTTATTTATATCCAGAATTGGTGATACTTTTCTTCATTCTTCTTTCCAGCTTTTCTTACTGAAACTGTATTCCCAAACCAATTCCTAACTCCATATCATAATTCAAAATTTTGTAGTTCATGATGAGTTTGGAACTTCTCTCTTCTCTTGTGCTCGGTCATTTTACTTTCATATTTTGCATAGTTTTTCTGAAAGATATATTTGTTTATAGGTCTAGTCATTAATGTAAGCAAATAGCATGGGTTTACCTGGTGGATTTGACCTGGATGTAGTCTGATAGCAGGCTTTGTATATTCACAATCTGGAATTATACAAATAATACTGGGTGAAAAAAAAAATAATACTGGGTGAGAACCCTATTAATCCATGGAAAGAGTGATATTTAAAACAAAAATAAAAACAAATCAGTAGAGCTATAAGTAAGCACCTTGATACAAACCTTTTACTAGATATACACCTGTCATATACAATTTTCTGATGATCTCCTCATCTGTAAAATGCAAAATTCCATTCATGAATTTACCCCATATATTTTAAGGTATTTTCTTGATTTTTAATTACTGATTATTTAACAAATTAAGTAATAAAAATCAGTTTTTCAAATTAGCCAGTATCCCAAGAAAAAAAGTGTTACAGTGTTCAAGAATACTGTACAACATATTGTTACTCAGAGATTTATAACTTGATAACTTGAGTAAATCAATAGTTGGTAAAAACATTTTAACTTGTGAAATGTTTAAACCAAAGAAACTTTCTTTACACAAAGAAGAAAATTGTTATAACCAGCATATTTTAACTTTGAAGAGCCATATTTTTCTGTTAAATTTTTTCTTTACACATAATATGCTGGGACTATCTAAATATTAATACAAGAAGGGTTTGAAAAATTTTAAGAATTAGTCCAGTCAAATATAACTTTTAATATATATTAATAGTAATTAATATATAATGCAGCATAGCCATGTACTTAATTCTTGAAGTAAATCCACATGGGTCATAACTTTTGTTTGCGTATATTAATGAAAACCCATAAAAAAAAGTGTTGTTTTTCTTAAGAATGAAAAGAAATGATGTTTTTCAAGAGGTCAGTTCATTGGCATGAATAACAACTCTGTTTTAAAATCTTCTGAAAATGACTATGTAGGGTTAGTGTGAGACAGAAACTATTCAGAGAAAAAAATGAGTCATAGTAATGTGACTATCCAAGTTCATTCTCTGTTGAAGCTAGACTATCACCCAAGTATTTTTGAAGCTGAATCCGTGCTAAACAATAATTTGCATCTAACATTTCTGACACATTACCCATGAATTAATCATTAGCAATAGAGTTGCATACTTGGTGCAGATTATAAGTACAAAATTCTTACTCAATTAAATGGTGACTTCATGTTGAGCCTAGAATGGCCTCCTAACAATGAGAACTGGACAAGAAGAGATGACAATACTTCAACATCAAAACCCATTTTTTTCCAACACTCCATTTATTCTTTGTTCAATCTTTAGTCTTGCCTTTATCATCCCAGCCCCTCATCTCTGTTGGCTTTAAAAAAACAAACAAACAAAAAACTTATTTCTTTTCTTAAACATCATCTGGTCTTTCTTAGCCTCTCTTCCTTACTTTTCTTTCTAACTTCTTATTTCTGGTCTCATTTCCAATCCTCAAACTTGATTTTTATTGAACATTGGAAACAGGACGAAAGACTAATTTTCAATGACATAATTGACAAATACACTTTTAAATGGGAATTTTAGGCCATATATATTAATGTTATCATAGGGATCAAAAGTTACAGGTATTCTAGGTATTTAGTAAATTAAAGTCATTTTGAGATTTTTAACATGAGGCTTACCTATTGAAAAAAAAAATGTTGGCCTGGCCAAAGAATGGGATTGAGTTTATGATGAGAGAGATGTGGCAAAGATCAGGCTGGCCTATTTCTCAGTGTTGCCCTGCCTGAGCAAATTGGCAACTCATAAATGCTTTGGTTGATGATGCACACAAAAATATATGCATGGGAAGCTGGTCTGCCTGCTGCTGTGTGTGGCCAAAGAGTTGTTCTTGCCAGCTGCTGAGTCCAGTCTCAGAACTATTCCTGGCAGATAGAGGCTTCCCTGGAGCAGGAGATTCTGAAAGTCTTCCCTGCGCATATGGAAGGGCATGTTCTAACCATCACTCTGAAAAAAATAAAGAGAATGTTTCTAATGAACTTCTTATTTAGACTCTTTACTATCTACAGGGAGAAAAGCATTCAGATTCATGTCAGGATTTGGAGCATATCCAACTGACCCCACCATACCGAAGAAATAGACTTAAAATGCTTCATAAAGGAAGTCTTGAAAAGAAAAGGAAATTTCCAAGATACAGACTGAGAGAGGTATAATATCCACGTAAGAAATCTAAGAGAGGGGCCTCCCTGGTGGTGCAGCAGTTGAGTGCTGGATTGCAAAGCTGCCCGCAGCCTCTGCAGCGCTGGTTCGATCCCTGGAGGAGGGTCCCACATGGTGCTCAGACCTCTCCTGCCTGCCGCTCGCTGCTCCCCTCAGCAGTGTACCTCGGTCCTTCTGCCTGCTCTGCTCCCTGCTCTGGCTTTGGTGAATTCTCTCACCCTCCCGCACTTTTGACTGTACCCAGTGCTTGTATAAATAAATAAAAATAAATCTTTAAAAAAAAAAAAAGGAATCTAAGAGAGAATCCTACCCTATTTGTACTGATTTTAGTGTGGATTGATAGACTGGCTTTATGTATGTAATAAGAATAGTCTTTCCCCTTAGGTACAAAGATCACTAGTAGCTCCTCTACCCCAGGTTAAACATGTTTACCCAGTTTCCTACACCCTAGCTATAACTTTGATTCTCTTTTGCACTGCTTCTCTCTTCTTTTCCTTTTCCTTCCCTTCCCTGAAAGATTCATAGCAGCTTAATTGTACTGAATATACTGGTGAAGGATGAAGCAATTTACCTAAAATATGAACTACAGAAATGGCAGTGGGGCCACTAATAGAGGTAGAATTGGTGATAAGGAAAAACATGGAAAAAATTAAAGTTTAATTCAGAGAAAATAAAGCAAGGAAATAGTAAAATGCTTTTTTGTTTTAAGTCTGGAAAAAAAAACCAAACTTTGTATATTTAGTACTTTAAAATGTTTAATTTTTAGGAGAATTTGATATTTTACAGTACCTAACAGTATCTAGCTTTGTGATTCCATTTTAATCAATTGAATAATTGATTTATATGTATACTCAAGTGAAAGATAGTAAGACTGCTATTTATTTTGTAAAAAGTAATGGAATACTTAAGTTCATCATATTTAGAATTTTAATTCAGTAGATTCATAGGATAATTTCATTTGAATAAGGATTCATTAGAAAGTTAATGTATTTTTGAAAGCAATTGGCTATTTAAGTGTATAAATACCCATTCAATATTTAAGGACATTTAGTTAACTGTGCTATGAAGAGGAAATGCAAAATACTTAGAACATTTGTTAAAATTCTAAATAAATAAAAGATGCATATGCTGAACTATAGCCTAAAGAAAATATTAGGTATAGAAAACAGACATATTCCCAAATGGGTAATGAAAAGTAAGTCCTAGAAATTTTTCATCTATATAAAATCCATCTTTATGAACCTCAGAAACCTCATTTTATGTGTTGCTGTTTAGTAGAGATTTTGGGGTGGCTCCAGGACAGAAGGATTTGCTATAGTATTCCGGGCTATAAGAACTAGAATATTGAAAGTAAGTTTGTTAGAATCTCTTGCCTTTTCTCCATTGATGGCTCTTCTCTGTTTGCTTATGTTTCTTCTTACATGATGGTCACATCTGACAAAGACAAACACGTTCCGCCACATAGCATGGCATTTGGCTGACAAATAACTTATGCTTGCATATGTCACAGGTCCAACCCCTGGCTCAACATGAAGGGAGTAACTGGAAAACCCTCAACTCCTAGCTTTTACCCACATGAGAGAGGAAAGGACAGGTTGATTATGTCCAATGCTTTAATATTTATGGGTACTATTTAGCCAACTCATTGGTTCTGTCTCCCTGTCTCAGAAAACTGATGTTGAGACACATGGGGGCAGCCACTGAGAACACAGAGGACAGTGTGGACTAGCATGAAGGTTTCAGAAGTCCTTAGAGTCTAATCAGGCTGGGGGGGTTAATGCCTCTTGTACTAGACTGATGATTGTGCTATTTTGTGTAAGGCCAGACATTAATACAAAGGTCAAAGTAAAATTAAAAAAACATGGGAAAATGTTCCCAATGAAGGAACAAGATAAATTTCTAGAAATACAACATAATGAAGCAAATGCATATGTTTTATCTGACAGAGAACTCAAAATAGCCATAATAAACTGACTCAATGAAGTCAGGAGAAAAAAATTCTGCCATTTGTGACAACATGGATGGAATAGGAGAACACTACTCTAGGAGAAATAAAGAAGAGAAAGGAAAATACCATAATACTTCATTTATATGTGGAATTAAAAGCAAAACAAAACACACACACACACACACACACACACACACACACACCCCAGGCTTATAGTGACAGAGAATACATTAGTGATTGCCAGAGGTGAGGGGTTGGAGGTGGGTGAAATGAGTAACAGGGGTCAAAAGGTGTAAATTTCCACTTATAAAATATGTAAGTCATATATATATATATAATGTATAGCATGGTGACTAGTTAATAATATTGTATGAGCAATATTGTATTAGCAAAACTGAAAGTTGCTAAGATAGTAGATCATAAAAGTTTTCATTACAAGAAAAAATGTTTTGCAACTCTGTACAGTGGTTAATGTTAAACTTACTGCAGTGATCATTTCACTGTAACATAATACATATTTCATTACAATATGAATCATTAGATTATATACCTGAAACTACTATGTTATAAATTAATTTTATACTTCAATAAAAGGAAAAGGAAATTTGACATGCTGTCCTATTTCTGAAAAGATAGAACTATGACCGATGTTTCTCAATTTACACAGCTGATTTCATCAATATATATTTCATTGATTATTTTTATACTATATTTTCCCACTTTGTGGTTATCTGAGCTAGACTAAAGGTCATGGTGGAGGTAAGGTTTCAACAGGTTATTTTTAGTTTATATCAAACTCTTGTTTTACTGTTAACATTGTTTGATTTATTAGTAAATGTTAACTTCAGATTAGTGCTATTTGTTTTTCAGGTGCCTTTATATAATATTAATAGATGGCAAATTTTGAGAATTTCCCTTATTGCTGCTTAAAGAAGCAACTATTTCCCCCTAAATTGAAGCCTGGTTTGGGAGGAGAGAAAAATAGAGTAATTATAGTAATGTACTATGGGCATATCCTAGCCTCTCCTCTCACTAACTCTAGCCAAGGCAATATATTGCAGATGTCTCCTCTCCAATCAGAAAAACTGACAGTGTAAGCTTCAACTCGTGAAAGTGAGGTTAAGAATGGAGGAAGCAAACTAACAGAAGTACCAGGTTCAGGGAAAAGTTACTGTCCATATTCTAGCTCTGTTACCTTTATAACCCATTGGTAAAAGTGACCACAGGTGAGAAGTGTTGATTTTCTGATTGTATCTATTTTCGTCACATAATATGAATAAAGTCTCAGGATAGACACTGAGCTCCTCAACTCAGTCAGGGATCTGACCCACTAAAAAGGCTGTAATTAGTACAACAGACAGCCATTAATCTTCATGATTATTGTGCACACCCTTTCCTCTCATAAAAGTCAATAGAAATACAGCTTTATCTTCAGAGTTTGTGTTAGAAGAGAATGGATAATGTTGAACTATTAAATAAAAAATAAGGCTTCATATTCCTAATTAGCACTAAATAATGCTAAATAATAAATTATAAAACTCAGAATTGTAATTTCTCTTTTTAAATGAGCTTTAGAAGATATTTTGTGATTAATAAGATTGAGAAAACTATCTGTCATAGAAGATCAACATTTCTCTTTCTGTTATAATACTACATTGTCTAGAAGCAATTCCTCGAAATGCTCATGATGTGCTTGAAGAGTATGGACAACTTCCTTTTGCTATTTGAACATTTAATGCAGCTCTTTCATTGGGGCGGGGGGAGATTCAGATATTTTATGAACAGGCTTAACATGCAATATGCAATTTTTTTTTGTTTGTCTCATAACACCAATAAGGAGCTAACAGAGCTCACAAGCTCCTTTATAATGGGATGAATGACTGTTGTATTATAATTGCAAACAATGCTGCAGATGCAATTCAAAATTCTTTTTATGCTTGCAAATATGTTGCTCATTGTTCCTTGTTTTAGTAGCATCCTTAATTTGCACTGAAAATTCTGTTAGCATCTTATTTTCATAAAGCTATGTATCTTTTAACATGGGTCTATTTTTTCCAGTTGGTGAATACTTTTCCAGGAAAAGTGTTTTCTAAATTCATGAGAACAGCACTATTTCTGCTGCTATAATTAAGGTACAGTGTCTATACCTTAGTCATAAAAATATTCATGCTAGAATCGCAGCTTATGGGCAAAGTTTTAGCTTATAGCTTTCCAAAAATGCTTTTGCACATATTTTATTTATATATCCATGTATACAGAAATGGCAAATGTGTTCAACATATTTTTTAAAAACTTCTTGGGAGTTACAGAGCATTTTTTTCTGACAAATATTTAAATGAACAATCTGAGAGGCCCTTATGAATGTGTATCATTGATGGATTATTGAAAATATTTTATTTTTTTATTCTAAAATGACCCTATAAATTTATGCATGGACTTCCTAAATAAAATGATAGATCATCATGGAGATGATTTTGAGGGGGGTGGTAGATAGCTATTTACCCTTCTTAAGTACACACAAAATTTTTTCCTATATTTTTCTAAATGCACTGAAGATATATATGTCAGAAAATTAAAACATATATATTGTTTATAATATTCAAATTCTATTGAACATTTACAACATCCCTGGCATTCCTTATATTATCTTAGCAGTTTGGACAAGCATAATTATCATAATGACTCTATGATGTAGGAACTATTATTATTGCCTTTTTACAGATGAGACAAATAAGGCAGAGATTTATTTACTTATCCAAAGTCATAGAGCTAGTGAGTTGTAAAACTGGTATTGAAGGCTAGACTGTCTGACTACAGAACATATATTTAAACAAAAATTGTTTTCACGTTATTAATTCTGATTAGTCTATTAGATTAGTTTTTTGTTTACCAACTTGTTTATTAATGAATAAATAGTATGTATGATTTTTAACTATAGAATTTTCCTATAGATACTAACCAATCAACCACAAAAACTTTCCAAATATATTTATCTCTGTAGATTACAGCATTGCTTCATTAACTTACATAATTAAATTAAGTCCTCTAGCTATTGACACATTTTAGGAAATAATTATGAATCCATTATTTGGGGGATGCATATCTGTACAGTTATCAATTTAATTTGTCCCTGGGGAGAGAATATTGGAATCTACTAACAGATTAAAAAAAATAGAAATTATTTTATATGCCTGTTTCCAAATAAAACCAAGTTAAAATATTAAAGACTTTGTTCAAAATTATCTCTGGTATTAACAACCAAGTAGTTCCCATTCTGTCTACAGCTTGGAATTTTTCAATTTATTTGTACCATGTGGATTACTTAAATAGTGCTGAACTGTGTACCTGTTTAAGTCAGAGGCCATCTGTTAGATTGATGCAGCTCACCTGTAATGCCATAATGTGGAATCTTTAGATCTTTCAATCCGTTGCCTTCCAGGTAGCATCTTGCAGCTTGTTTTCCTGATTCCTGCTGTAAGGAATTGTAAAGAGAATAGGAGACAACAGTATTCAGACTTCTTGGAACTTCATATGTAGGAAAGTAAGTAAATGTATATTCACCACATACAGAGTTCATGGAATGAGGAGGACAATGTGAGCCTCACAGGGAATGATTGTTTCACAACAAGGAACTCATGAATTTCAAATTACTCGACACCTGGGCTTGAAATCAGTCCATCCTCCTGTTGATTAGTGCTACTGCCATAGTACTGGCAAAAATATGGACAGTTTGAAGGGGAATTCACAAAGTCATACAGCCCGTTAATTCTGGTAATGCATCATTTTTTCCTGATTGGCGTGACTACAAGAAAAAAATTGGCCATATCATTCTGGATCTGCATCTGGTTACATAGCACAATGAAAACAAAGATTCTGCATTGAGTTTATGGATTTTAATTCTCATTATTTCTACTTATACAAATACATTTTGCTGAGAGTATATAAAACATTGAATATTATCTGACATAGAATTCCTTTCATGTCCTGCATCAAGCTATACTACTATTCATATTTTATATATTTTGCCTTTCACCACACTGGTCTTTGCCTTGTATAAGATTATAGATTCTTGTAAAGAAAGGAAACTAACTGATTACTCTTTGATCTATGCACAAACTTGATTTTCTATGGATTGGTTATATTGAGTACAGACTGTAGAAAAATACATTAAGCATCTCTTTCTCTTTCATTGTCAGTGATATAGATATATATATATCACATATATTATGTGAGTGTACATACATACACACACACACAAACACAAACACCACTTGGTTCACACAGATACACCTGAAATACATACGTCCAAGACTCTTAGCTCACACTTCCATCCCAATTATTCTTTGTAACTTAGGTCCTTTGTGCCATGTACCTAAGAATTATTTTGGATGTTTTTGATGAAGCCACACACATTACCTTTGCAGTTACTGGAAAAAATGGAATTAAATCAACTAATCACTGTTAGCAGGGCTGGGGGGGTGGGGGGTGGAGGGGTGGGGGGTGGAGAGGTGGGTGATTGCTATGCTGAAACCTTAGAGAAATCTGCCAGCACACTCTGTATCTATTCATATCACTTTTTTGAAAACAAGTTCTGTCTTTAATCTGTTATTTGGTTTCAAGCCTGCTTTTGATCCATTATTCACTTTGAAATCCAAACCTTGTTCAGACATTCAGTTTAGTATACTCTAAGATTGCACCCACAGTTCAGAAAGATGAAGACTTGCAACAGCAGCATTTTCTTAATTTCCCAGATTATAGAATCACATCGAAAAGACTGAACTGCCAGACTCCTCTCAACTGGCATCAGCTCCAGGAAGCACAATAAATTGAAATTAAAGTAATTAGAAAAAAATTATTTTTCTATCTTTAGCTAAATACTATAATAATGTAAAGTAACAACTACCAAATATTGAAATGCTTCCCAGCATTTCTCTCAATGAGCAGTAAAATTCTGAATGATTCACATTATATCTCTAAGTGCTACTTTGTCCTTGTCAGTGTGTAGTAAGTAGCAGTTCTCTTTATAAATTGAAAACTATTAGAGAAATAATATAAGACAATAAAGAAAGACAATTAAATATCACTGTTATTATTTCCAATGTCAAGGTTAAGGATAAACCACAGTGTGACTGCCAAATGGAAGCACTTCTCAAACCCAGAATTGCTCAGGCTTTGGGAGTGCTGGGTGTGAGCTGCCCCCTTTTGCCCCAGAGCCATAGCAGTTGAGATCATCCTAGGGACTGGCTTGCCCTGAAGCATTATTCTTCTCAAGTTTTGCAATCAGTAAATTAGTTTACATTTTTAGAGATAACATGAGTAAAAGGACAAAGAGAAGCCATAAATACTACTAGGGAAAATTTCTCCTCCTGAAAACCAGGAATGAGGAAGAGATTGTCACCTCTAATAGCATGGAAAATTACTCTAAGTTGAAAGCATATTCTTTTTAAAATGAATTTCATCCTCCCCAATAATCTTTTAAATGACTAATGTTATTAGTGAATTCTCGTTTCCTGAAACATTAAAAAGTTCAATTTTAATTTTTATAGTTTTAGGAATTCTTAAAATTTCTGAATGAATGTGTTCCAAATAATATCATATCAATTAACAAAGTAGCATGATAAATGCCTTCTGATTCCTTGGTATGTTCTCCTTTAACTAAGGAAGAATTTCATTACAAAGGAATTTCAAAATATGAACTACAGTTTGTCAGTGGCAAGTTTTTATTATTCCTGGGTTACCTAAATTTAATCACTATATTTTATTTATTTATTTATTATTTATTTATTTATTTTAAAGATTTATTTTTTTATTTATACAATAGCTGGGGTACAGTCCAGAGGAGTGGGACGGTGAGAGGATTCACCAGAGACAGAGCAGGGAGCAGAACAGGCAGACGGACAGAAAGCACTGCTGAGGGGAGCAGTGGGAGCTACAGGAGAGGTCTGCCACGCCATGTGGGAATCTCCCTGGCTGTCTGGGAATCGAACCCTGACTGAAGAGGCTGCAGACAGCTTGACAGCGCTGTGCTCAACCCACTGCGCCACCCGGGAGGCCCTAATCACTATAATTTTAGTGAAACTTGGTCATTCTCACACAGAAATCACAACTTTTGAAATAATATTTTTTGAATTAAAATTTGTATTTTTACTGGTTCATTATCTATCATCTTTTTGATAAGTCCTCAAAGAATTTAAGCCTTTTGCAATGAAAGTTTTAGTTTTAAATACTATTAGATTTAACATATTTATCTTGAAAATATTGTATTTACACACAATGGAATACTACTATATTTTAAAAAAAGACAAAATCTTGCCATTTGTGTACAACATGGTTGGATCCTAGAGGGATTATGCTTGTGACATAATCAGATAGAGAAAGAAAAATACCATATGATTATACTCATATGTGGAAGATAAGACAAATCACCAAACAAAACAAAACAATCTTTAGATTCTGACAATAGAATAGTGGTTACTGGAGTAGAGGATGGACTGGGTAGAGAGGATGAACTGCATAGTGGGAATGATCTTTTGGTGGTGGGTGTGGTGTGGTTTACAGTTGTTGAGGTGTAAAGCTTTGCACCTGAAATTTTAGTGTTTTAAGCCTATGTTACTTCAATAAAAATTAAATTAAAAACGATGCTAATATTTAGAAGTATTCATGAGGTGCTAACAAAATGCCCCATACTATGTACATAGTAGTTTAAAATGTGTGCATGGTTTCTTTTTTGAGAAGACAGCAGACAAATATTCTCTTTATTTTTTTCCCTTTTGCTATTGCAACATTGCAGGCTTTTTATTTCTCCTATTATAATTTCTAAACACTCATCCCATAACTGGACTCCTAATTCCATTCTGTCTTCTTCTGATCTGTTTCCACATTATTTGTGGAGTAATCATTCTGAAATTAAAATCTGATCATGAGTCTTGCCAGTCATTGCTTAATACTTTGTCAATTTCCTAGAGAATGAATTCCAAATTTCTTTTTGCACAAATAGATTCTATATGTTTGACTTATTTTTTTGTCTATACTGAATTTTCTTTACTTTTTTCTTCTCTACCACACATAAGGTGGAATCACCTAAAGGCTGCTCTCCAGGGCTGTGGACCCAGACTGTAGAGATGCTGGTTAAATCAGCAACCCTGGGAGGAGAGAGTGGAAAGACTATAGAGGCATCAACCCTTGAATGAGGGGAAACACACACAGAGGAGCTCAGATACTGGTAAGGAAGAGACCTGGGACCTGGTCTCAGTAGGGTAAAGAACAGTGAAGATACCTGGACAGTACTCTCCCTGGGACTTGCACTGACCTTGTGAAGTTCACTGACAGCACACAAACTGCCAAGTCTCAGATCTGGAACAACAAAGAGGAGGGATATCTGTGATGCCACAGACACAAGCCAGGACACCCCTACTTCCCAGCACATTCATGCCAGAGTCTGCCCCTACCTCCCACACCTCATTCACACCAGAGACTGAACCCATCCAGATTCCCTCCTCCCACCCTACTGAAATATCAACTGCAAAAACAGATTTCAGTATCTATGGAAGGCTGCAAAGGCCAAAACAATAAAACAAAACCACCACATAGGAAAAGTAAAGTCAGTTTTAATTCTCCAAAGTTACTGCAACAAATATTTCCATTAAAGTAGGAAAATGTAAATGAGAAAAATTGGCACACAAAAATTTAACAAGTCAGAAAACCTTGAATAATTAAATTTCAAACCCTAAACAAGAGAATTGAGGCTACCAGAGTGGGGGAAATAGGGAGAACAAAGTGCAACAGGGCACAGTCGACT
This sequence comes from Talpa occidentalis, assembly GCF_014898055.3. Lineage (NCBI taxonomy): Eukaryota > Metazoa > Chordata > Mammalia > Eulipotyphla > Talpidae > Talpa > Talpa occidentalis. The sequence continues at coordinate 35,550,720 of NW_023604861.1, read as the reverse complement.
GTGGTGGAGAAGCGCCAAGGCCTTGGTGGCGGACGTGGTGTGGTGACTCATGCCTGAAGGGTGTGATCCTATATCTCTGAATCATATACAATGTTGGAAACCAATGTTGGAAACCAGTGTTCCCAAAAACCTCCCACAGGAGAGTTATCTCCAAGAATTAAATATGAAGGATTAAATTAAGTAATATCTGCAAAGCACTTAACAGGGTACTTGACAAATATTGAGTTCAATAGATGGTAGACATTAAAAAAAAATTTAAACTGACCAATGTATTGGTATGAATACCATCTATGAAAAAACACATTTAAATAAAAAAAGAACACTCTTTATTCTAAAAAGAATCACAAAAATGGAAGGGCGCTTACTGAATTCTATGGATAAAAGTTAACAGTTGCTACGATTTTTGACAACTTAGGATGTCTTAAGGAAGAGAGAAAAATACCCTAGTTCTACCTTTAGGTAGAATGATAGGTCTCATGTACTCTTAAAAATCAAGATTAAAATGGATCTGTAAAACTTAAAATTTTTTTTACATTATACTTTCAGTCTCAGTATTGGCAGATAGCTATTATGAGCTTCAGGTTGTATATATCAATTCCATGGACAAGAATAACTTGCTCCTACACATGGCAGCTTGTCAAGGGGAAAGCAGTTTACTACATAGGTGTTACAAGTCAGAGTATGGTTGAAAAGCTAGTTTTGCTGAGTTCCATAAACATTTGAGAGGATGTTTCTTGTTGTATTCATTTTAATAGAAAAATCCATCAGACATTAAAAAGGTTGGTAAAGAATCACTTGACAGATGAATACAATTCTATCTTTAACAATGAGCATTTTTCATAATGCTTTATGTTTTCTAAGTGCTACATTTTTTTTCACTTTTTCTCTTTATTTTCAATAAGTTTTTTTTTTTTAAGATTTATTTATCTATGCATAAAAGAACTGGGCTGTAGGCAAGAGGTAAGGGGGAGGTGAGAGGATTCACCCAAGACAGAGTGGAGAGCAGAACAGGCAGATCTACTGAAATACACTGCTGAGGAGAGCAGTGGGCGAGACAGGAGAGGTCTGCTGTGCCATGGGGGTGAGCTCCCAGGCAGCTGGTGATCAAACTTGTGCTGCAGTGTCTGGTGACAGCCCGATAGCTCTGTCTTTAACCACTGTGCCACCAGGGAGGCCCCCCAAATAAGTTTTTAGCAGTAAAATATATGTTGAATATATCACTCATTTAAAAGGTCTGTTCCTTTGTACAGTCTGTTCAAATTTCCTCAACAAATATCCTTTGTAACCAAGGATAAATTAAGAATTAATTAAGTCGATTAGAAGGAAAAATATCTGAAATAGAGAGTAACAGGCATTTGGGGTTTTTTTTCTTAGCTTCATTTCTATTGAAGTATAATTAAATATAACATTATAACTTATTTAAAGTATACCATGAAGGTTTAAAATACATACACATTGAGAAAGGTTCCCCTCTCCATCCAGATAATTAACAAATCTATTACCTTATATTTATTTGGCCATCTGTTTGCTTGTTCATTTATTTACTTATTTATATTGATGAAAGTATTTAAATTATATTATTTTAACAAATTTCAAATATAAATATACCTTCATCAATTATAGTATCATTTTTTGCATTTCATCCTGGAAGCTTATTCATCTCATACTTGGTGTGGACTAAAGAAAGTGCTTAAGTTTTCCTGACCTTAGTTTGATCGTCTATAAAATTCAGTCAAATTTATATTCTTTAAAAGTGTTTTTTTTAATTTCAAAACTTTTTAGTATTCTGATACTTCATTGAAAATGCTTTCAGGGCTTTATCTCTTTTAAGCAAGCAAATAATTTTTTTTTTCAGTTACTGATCATACCAAATTTTCTAATGGGAATCAAGAACTAGAGTTTGTAACTCTATTTTTATGGAAAAAAAGTATACAAATTGATAGGAATAGTGAAAACCATTTGTGTGAATATTGAGGAAAGTTAAAAGTGTTCTTAGATCTTTTCCTTTAATATGGTACTTCTTTTTTCACTCTGTTACCAGGCATATAAAAGCTCAAGGAGGGCCTCCCTCGTGGCGCAGGCGGTTGAGCGCTGCACTGTGAAGCTGTTTGCAGCCTCTGCAGCGCGAGTTCGATTCTGGCCAGCCAGCAAGAATCCCACATGGTGCAGCAGACCTCTCCTGTCTCACTCGCTGCTCCCCTCAGCAGTGTATTTCGTCAGTCTACCTGTTCTGTTCCCTGCTCTGTCTCTGGTGTATCCTCTCACCCTCTAGCACATATGGCCTGTACCCAGCTTTTGTATAAATTTAAATCTTTAAAAAAAAAAAAGCTCAAGGAACAAAGTAGAGAGGAGGATGAATTCTACTCCAATTCAATTCTGGAAATATTCTATAATAAATGGATTAATGTAAACATGAAAGTAGAATGAAGTCAATACCATCAACTCATGGAAAGCATAATTATAATCAGGTCAATTCTCACACAAGGGTATCATTCATTTTACTATAAAAAAGAAATGTAAGACAATTAACAGTTTCCAAATTAGCTTGATGGGAGAAAATCTACAATAGAGCAATCCATTACTTACTAATGAAGTTACATTCCATAAAGGAGTTCCTCCTAGGAATTTCCTTTTGAAATAATATTTATGTACAGTTTAGCAGAGGTGAGCATTGATTGCTTATCTCAATTGCAAATTTAGCAAGTTCCCTAGAGGAAAAAGCACACAGATTGTTTGACTGAATTGTTGTGGGTGGTTTAAAATTACGATGAAAAGCAATGTAAAAATAGAAACCATGTGGGTTTCTTTATTTTGCTTGAAGGGAATGTTACTAATTTATTTTTCCTATAAAAATTCAATGAAATTAGAATTTACATTTTGCTTCCAAATTGGCAACAACAAAGGTGGAATTAAATTAACCCATTTGTTATATTTATTAGTTCTATATTGTTCACTTTAGCCCAGCCACTGACCAAGGGTGTTGACTCCTGGGCAGAAAATATAAGATAAAAATAAGTGAGATAACCTGATATAAAATAGTGTGAGTTGTTAACTCTATGCGTGAATTTGAATTTAAAGGAGTGATTTAGTTTCAATTTATATAGCACAATTAGATGCTTTGTAGAAGTACAAAAAAGCATGTGATATCATCTCTCATTTCAGATGCTTACAATGAAGTGGGTTGTTTTTAAACAGATGGCCTATTTCAAACCTATAATAGTCTATCATTCATGTATCTATACAGTAAATAATTCTAGTAGATACTTGGTGCTGACAAAAGATGGAATTCCTGCCATCGTGGAATTATTTTTTAATGAGGAAGACAGAAAATAAACATGTAAAAAGCCAAATAACCTTAAAATGACAATCATTTTCTGTGAAAAATTGAAAATAGTTCAGTGATAGAGAAATATAGATGTGGAGGGCAGCTGGTTAAATGGGGGGGGGGGTGGAGGGTCAGTATGCCTTTGTGAAGTGTTGCCATTTAAGAGAAGGCATAATGTTTAAGAGAGACACATAGGTAACAAAACCAAAAAAAAAAAAAATGCCTTCCAGGAAGTGGTTTGTGCTTAGTGTTCTTATAGAGTCCAATATGTAATTGGAGAATAGAAACTAGAAAAAGAGTGGTTGAAAATTTGCATGGGGTCTGGAATTCTAGCCCATGTGCAGTATTTTATATTATAGTCAAAGTTCCTCTGGAAGTGAATAAAATAATTGTATGGGCTTGGCAAGTTTGTTTTATGACTTGAAAAAAAGGACCAGTCTGCATTGTGTTTTAAAGATTATTTCTAGCTGAGAATAGCAGGATAAGGTAGAAATAGAGGATAGGGTAGAAATCAGGAGAATAGAACTATGGCAACAGTTCAGCCAAGATTTGACCTGAATTATAGTAGTAGAACTGCACAGGACAACAAGGAGGCAAACTTAGATATATTTTGATGGTGGCATTAGTAACACTTGCCAATATTTTGGATAGAGGGCCACAAAGGCAAGGGATGAATAAAGCAAACCCCTGGAGTTCTTTTCTTGAGGAACTGTATGAATGATTGTGTCATTTACTGAGATAAGAAACACATCCAGGTTTCAAAAGGAGAAATGATCATGTAAGCTGTGGACATGTTACTTTTGAGACTTGAAAATAAAACAAGAAAGTTGGCATTAAAAATAGGCAATAGAGATCCAACAAGTAATTTAAGAGTCACTAGCAGTCATAGGAATAGAATGTAGACAGAAAAATGAAAGGGGCTGAGGAACAAACCCCAGGGCTCTGACATGAATGTCACTAGGTCATTGGAAAGGTTATTAGAAAAATCAAGATGAAATTTATGTCCTTAAAGCAAAGAGAGGAGATGGTTTTCAGAAGAAGGGAAAACCCTGTAGTAAAGAGGAGGAACATAAAATTAGGACAATAAATGATCAGTGAATTAGGCAAAAGTGAAGCTTGTAGCGATCTTGCTTGACAAAAGATATTTCAGTGTAATAATGGAGAAAGAAACTCAATTGCAGACCACTGAGGAGTAAATAGAGTGAGAAAGCAGAGTCTGTGAAAGCAGCTAATTCTTTCTAAAAGTTTTTCTGTTAGGAAAGCATAGAAATGGAGTGGTAGTTGAAAACAATTGTGTAAGGAAATGAGATTTTTAATGAATATTAAATAGCTTACTATCTAATGGCCACTAAAAATATTTTTTTTCATATATATGTAATATATATATATGTAATTGAAGTGCCATTGATTTACATCTTTGGTATTGTTTTGACAGTATAGGATTTCCCCCTTTATAGCATTTGCCCCCTCATCTTAGCACTCCCACCACAAAAGCACACATAGTTCTCTACCATAGTCCATTGTATTCTCTCACCACACCCAGCCCCATTCTCTCCCCTTACCCACCCCTCTCTTGCTCGATGCCTCAGATCTGTAGTCAACTTTCAAGGTTTAGTTTTAGAAGTTTTTCTTTGTCTGATCCTTTGTTTTCTCTATAATTCCAAACATAAGTGGCACCACCCCGTATCTTGGTATGGTTTATTTCCCTGAATTTACACACATACAAATGCACACACACATTCACCACACATGCACATATTAACAGTATTTTTTTGTACTATATTCAAGCATGACCGTATTATATATACCAATTTCCTTTTACATCCACATGATGATTTAAAAGTATCCATGTTGGAGCTGGAATGGATCATGCTCAACGAAATAAGCCAGAATGAAAAAGAAAAATATCGGATGGTCTCACTCATAGCAGGAATCTAGAAAACCTAAATAAGGGACCAGGAAAAAGAGTAACTATAAGAAAGAAAAAATCAAAATCAACAAACAACTATGAACCAGAGACACATTATCTGGGGTGGGGGCAGGGAAAGGAGGGATTGGGGCCAAAATAAGGGGGTTGCAATTGTATGGGGAATATAAAAATAAATTAAAAAAAAAGAGGAGAAAAAGAGATCTCTATTAACTAGCATAAATGATGTACTTTATAGCTTAAAGGAACGTAGGAAGAATTCAGAGAGGTGCAAAAAAAAAAAAAAACAAAAAAAGTATCCATGTTACATCTACTTTTATTTTTATTTTTTTTTTAAAGATTTATTTATTTATTTATGCAAGCACTGGGTACAGTCAGAAGCACGGGAGGGTGAGAGAATTCACCAGAGCCAGAGCAGGGAGCAGAATAGGCAGAAGAACCGAAGTACACTGCTGAGGGGAGCAGCGGGCGGCAGGAGAGGTCTGCGCGCCATGTGGGACCCTCCTCTGGTGGCCAGGGAGCAGCCGGGGATCGAACCGGCGTTGCAGAGGCTGCGGGCAGCTTCGCAACCCAGCGCTCAACCGCTGCGCCACCGGGGAGGCCCTACATCTACTTTTAGATCATTCATTTCTACAATGTGTAGTAGTACTTAATCCCATGAACTTACCACAAGTTATTTATTCTGAACTTGATGAATATTGAAGATTTTTCTTTTATTTTCTCTCTTATAGACACTTCCCCATCAAACATTTTATACATGCATATTTGGGAGTGTCAAGAAGAAATAACTTGGAGATATATAAGAGAATAATTGTGGATCATAGGTATGTGTGTATATCTTCAATTTTATTAGAAAATGCCAAATTACTTAACAAATTGCTTTCAACACTATACCCTCACTAACCAAATTATCATTGCTCCAACTTCTTGCCAAAGCTGAAACTGTCAGACATATAAAACCTTTAGAAACTACAGTTTTATCTATTTATATGTTTTTAATAATCTGCATATTGATTACTAGTATCATTTGGTTTTTCTCTCCTATAAATGTCTTCTTTGTATATTTGGTCACTTCTCTTATTGATTTGTTAAGAAATACAAACATTTACAAAATTTTATACATTTTCAGTGTATGGCTTTTATTTTCACTTATTTCAAGCATACTTGATTGACAGACATTTATTAAATAAGGTTTTCTAATTTTATTGCCATCGTCTATAAGAGTTTATTTATCTATTGTTTATGAAATCCTCCTTTATTTTGAGGTATAAAGCTATTTTTCTCTATTTTATTCTTAAAGTTCACCTGATTTTATTTCACATTGAGTTTATCTAAATAGACTTTTATGCAGGAGTAAAGACACCACTTTATTTGCTCTCACAAAAATAAAGCCTTAATTCACCAGCACTATATGTTAATGTATCCCCAGTGACCTTCTCTGTTGTTTTCACCTTTTGGTCCAAACTGGGCTGTGGCTCACTTGGTCGGCTGCACAACCATCATTATGGACATTATTCTTCTAAATTATATCCATATTTTGCTAGACTCTAGTAACTTCTTAAGAAAGCGAGTGTGGAAAGTAAACACTTTATTCTTTCTATTTCTTCAAGGCAAATCTTAAAATCTGCACCTCAGAAAGCAGAGTATGGAAAACAACTGACATTCTTGAAGCGAATTATCAGAATGTGTGTCCTGGCTCCTCAATTACTGCCTATGCGGTTATCACACTGATCTTTACACTGGGTATATGTGCCTCTGGGGTTAACTGAGGACCTTAGAATGGGTTAGATGACAGAGAAAGTTCAAAGGAATTGCTTTCCATACCGTAAAATGTATCTACTTCCCCCAAATCAATGAAGGCAGCTTATATGACTATGGTTTAGCTTTTCACCCACCTTTTCAAAATTACCTTTGTGCCACTTTACAAAGAAAAATATAGCTCTCACTCACCCTAAGTCTTAGCATAATCTACTGTTAGTGGGTAAATTTCTAAGACAACTAACAGATGAACAATTCAAAATGACGTTTGCTAGTAATTCTAACAAGTGGGTAGCAAATAATTTTGCAAAAGAGGTATTAAATATTTTGTATGTGTCAACTGAAAAATTGTTTTCAACATAATTGAAAGATAATGATCCATTTGTCTGTTAAATGATCATGAAATTTAACCTTAGGTGATAAATTGGTCTCAGATATTGAACTTATAACACAGTGAGGGCTATGGCTCCTGATTAAAAACCTTTGGGTTACTTTTCATACCTGACCATAAGCAATTACAAAGGCTTTACCTGGCAGACCTTATTGGAGAAAGCTGTCCTCTCACACCAGATGTGAGGCATAGTCCATGTACTGCAGGCTCTGAAGAGATTGCAGTCAAGGATTAAGGGTCCTTGATTGGTTCTGTTCTTGCAATATATTTATTCTTAGCCCTAGTGCACCATGTCCTACATCTCTTTATCCGAGGCCTTGAACAGAGGTTTTCTTCAGGCCCCTTTGCTGAGGCCTCCTTCTGGGGGTTAGAAGAGAAAAACAGAGAGAATTTTCTCTCACACTGACCCAGTACTGAGTACTTTTCCTTCCCTAGAGTTCTCCTCCATTTTCTCTTTTCTCCCTTCTTGCTCATAAACTGCTAGTGTTTTCTTTGGTATTCCTTCAATAAAGTGCTAACTCCTTCTGTACTGATCCATTTGACTGTCTACCTATGCACTGTTCTATGGGGAGAACAGGGGAGTCAATGCTTTCCCAATTTTAGAATCTTCCTTATACCATCTCAGTAAGGATTTAAAGGCTTAACTCTAATTTTTCATTTCTTGATTTCATGGCTACTCCGACACTTGACCTACTTAGTTCTTCCTCTCTCAGCTGAGTCTCTGGCAATTAGGAGTAAAAAAATTTGAGTGACATTGATATAACACATGTTTTGTTCTTATCAATTATTTATGCAAATAACTTTCTCAGGTTTTAAGTCTCCAGAAACAAGATTAAAAAACAAAGATGGATTGAGGTTACTCTTCTAGCCACAATTAATCATCATATATATATAGATTTAAAAAGTAATTGGAACACAGAGACCACATTCAGTTTACTGAGAAACGTGTGCATAATTAAACACTGTGATTTTTATGCTTAATAATTATAACTTAAAATTTTATTTTTTTTGATTTATAATCACTTTGAAACATAAACCAAGAGAACATTTTTTTTAACATATAGAGTTAATGTTACAGGAAAAAACATGAATGTTCATTTGTATCTATATTTTTTCTTTATGAAATAGGAAAGGGGATCAATAAAATACTTTCAAGAATAAAAATACATTGCATTATGATATGATACTGTACAGGAAGTAAAATGGACATATGAGTGCAAGGAGAAGAAAAAAATGATATGAAAGTTCTACTTACTGAAGAAGAGCTTTTTCATCAATATTTAAATTGGATGAGTATGATATCAAATTCCTATGGTATTCTGATACCATTGGGCTTATACGATTGAATTATGTAAAAGCAATACTTTAAAATATTTATGCTTATAATGCATAAAAATAATATCCCTTGCAGCTATCTTTAAATTTTGGATAAAATAGTTTAGATTGCAAATAAAGGATATATGGTGAGGTACAGTGATTTTGAAAATTATTTTAAGGCTATGAGATCACAATTATCTGATGATCCCTGGTCTACAAGGTCATAACATTCTATGATATATGAGAATCAACATGGGGAACTTCCAACTGGCCAGGCATAACCGCTGGGGGAAAATAAGCCTCCCCCAATTAAGACATTATCTTCGACTCTTACACAGATATTCAGGAGGGACAGTAAAATCATATTGAGTATCTAGAGAAAATACATAGACTAAAAATTTCTAAAGTACCTTTCAAAGACCTCGAAAGAGCAAAAGTCCAAACTCTTACACTTTTAGATCAATCCCTCAGGCTGATCCCTAAATACGCTAAGTTCTTACAAAAGTAAACTATAAAAACAATGGATACCTGGCAGGTATCAGAGGCTATATTCAAATGGGTGACTGAAGAGAATTTAAGGCAGTGACTATGTTTAGAGTTGGAACCAAGATTCATGTAGGTAAAGAATGATGAAGCACTAACACAGATGGAAATCTTTGTCTGTCAATCTTTACCAGATCCTATTGCAAGAACTATAGGTGTAAACACAGCTTGCTTTTCAGCCTATGGTCCCAGACAGAGAAACACAGTTAAGGTCAAACAGAGGTTGGTAGAAAACAGGAAAATAAGTGCCATTGGCTCTATTTGTTATTTTTAGGTTTTTCCTGGATGTGTGCAGAGCTATACATATGTGCATGACTTTTATATATTTCTGCAAATATGTCAAAATTTTTCAAAGCCCTCTAAGGACATCTAATTTTTCAGTACTTTTAAGTGTTTTGGTCAGAGTATTATTTGTCCCAACTGTTATCACCTCAGATCACTGCAAAGTTAAACAACTGCTGCTGACTCTGATTTTAAAATTCCTAGAGGGAAAGACTCTTTTATAGAACATATTCAGAGTTAGTTCAAATAAATACAATCTTGGGGAATGGGGGTTTTCAGGGAACTGACAAACAGGTTGGTTAATTGAAATTCTCTGGGAATGTGGATTTTAAGGAGCTCCAAATCCATCGGTTCTGTATGGGGCAGCTACACTGCTGGCTATCACTGTAATGGAGCTCTTGATAGTCTAGCTTTCTTTGGGGCTAGGAAGAGAGTAATAGGAATATGACAAGTTGTAATGCTCCAAATCTCATTGTTTTTAGCAGATTGTTTTGAAGAAGCATTGTAGATTTTGCAAGATTGTAGTTAAATTCAAGAATTCTGAGGAAAATTTAATTTTGATTATTTTCCAGTGTTCTCTTTAAATTTATGGAGAAACAGATTTCTTGAGGTCCTATTCCATCATTGTCACTAATGTCTATTTAATAGAAGCAAACATAAATCTTATCCAACAACAACAATTACAAAGCAACAAAACCTGATTTTGGAAATAGGGAAATTAAATATATCACTGTAATTTCATAATTTATAAAAATATAGATTTTATTGATTATCAAATATTCAGAATTTAGGAATTTGTATTATTTTAGATTTTAAAATATAATTCAAATATATGATTAAAATCAGGCTAATATTTTATTGAATTTTTAACTTATCAGTAATTTTGATTTTTGCTGCCATTATTTACATGTATTATTCTGTGTCAATTATATGAAATCTTTGATATTATGTATCTCTTTGAACTTATTTGGAAAAAAAAAAGTCTTATAATTGGTGTTGATTTAAGATGCCCCAACAGGGAGAAACAGTTGGCTTTAGATATTACAAATGAAAGTAAAGCTTGAAATATTAATTCAATAAGAACCTGCAAATCAAATTTTAAAGTTTTAATATTAGAACAAGACTCAGTAAAATTAAGTTGCCATTGTATATGTGATAACATGTGAGTGTTAACTGCCATTTTTTAATGTATTTTTTTTTTATTGAGATAACTTTGGTTTACAACACTAAATGTAATTTAGAGGTATATGTTTACACCTTTTCAGATACATGTTGCCATAACACACCTACCACCAAAGTACCATATACTCGACCATAGTTCATTGGACCCTTAACCCCTTTAACAATGCACTCCCAACCCTCTCATTCTTTTTTTTTTTTTTTTTTAAAGATTTATTTATTTATCTATACAAGCACTGGGTACAATCAGAAGCGCGGGAGAGTGAGAGCATTCACCAGAGCCAGAGCAGGGAGCAGAACAGGCAGACTGATGATACACTGCTGAGGGGAGCAGCGGGAGGCAGGAGAGGTCTGCACCATGTGGGACCCTCCTGGTGGCCGGGGATTGAACTGGCGCTGCAGAGGCTGCAGGCAGCTTTGCAATCCAGTGCTCAAGCGCTGCGCCACTGGGAAGGCCTCCCAATCCTCTCATTCTTGTAGAGTCAATTCTTCAGTTAGGTTTCTAGAGGTTTTGTGTGGTTTAATTTTGTCGGTTCCTTTGTTTTTTTTCTTATATGCCACATAAAAGTGAAAATATCTGTTATTTAGCGTTCTCTTTCTGACTTACATTGCTGAGCATTATCCTTTCCAGTTAAATCCATAAAGTCAAAATGTCAACATTTCTCTCTTTCGTAACTGAGTTGCATTCCATTGTGTATATATACCACATCCTCCTAACTCACTTACCTGTCCCTGGGCAATTAGGGCACTTCCCATATTTTGGCTATTGTAAATAGCGCTGCAATGAACACAGAAGTGTATATATCCCTCAAATTAGTATTTTTGTATTATTCAGATAGATACTGAGGAACGGAATTGTTAGATCATCAATATGGTTTAAAAATGTACATTAAGAAGCAGAAATTATTTGTCCCACGAGAAATTCTGAATATGATTCTTTCCCTTATAACTATGCATTAGGTCATAAAAGACGTGTCATGATCATTTGTTGGCAAAATAAAACTCAGACATAAAATTGGAGTGGACAGCCCATTTTTTCATAGCCTAAAATAACACTTATACTGGACCAATCATTTTCCTGTTACTACATTTCTTTACCTTTTAAAAAACAGAGCTGTTAACCATGATAATGCAGTGTTTTCAAATTGAAAGTAAATCCAAGCAGTGAGCTAAAATAGCTACTACTTAAGCATCTATATGACAACTTGCAATGAGAAATTATTGATTCTAGAATAAATAATTTCATTTCATCTTAATAAGGGCATGCAATTTAAAAAGAAAACAAGTCTGGAGAAAAATCTTGAATTTCATTTAGTATCTTCATTTTTATAGTAACATTTTATGGTTATTTGATAAATATTTTCACTTATGACAAATAGGTAATTAAGTTATTAGTAGTGTAGCATTTTATTAAAAAGTATAACTATGTAATTATTCTATGTAATTATAGACTCAAAAGATTGAAATAGAAAATATTGCTATGATTACATAATTGAAATGGACAAAAAGACACATTTCTTCTTGATCCATAGGAGCAATGGCACTGTAGATGACTAAAGTTAATTACAATCAAATTGAGCAACGAGATTTTAGTACTAGTACTATTTTTCCACTAAAGTTTTAAGGATAAATGACTGATTCAATGTCTGTAGTAGAGGTGTTCAAAAGATGACTGAAATATTGTGTTAGTTCATAAGTAAGGTTGCTTTCAGAGATTAATGGGATTTTGCCAAAAGGACACAGAAGCAAAATTATAAAGATCTCTTACAGACCAAAGCTTGCTAACTTGAGCATGAAAAAGAAATAATGGCTATGGATCGCAAAGCATAAAATCTTTATGCCCCAAAGTAAATATTTTGTATAATGCTAATATGTAAAAATTCTATAAAGAGACACACAACATCAAATATAATAATCTTGAGCCATGCTATCAAATCATTTTGAATTTTTTTACATATTTGCTTTAATTGTAAACCATACAAGACCTAAAAAGTATACACTTTGATTAAAATGAATTTTTCTGACTCAGGATCTGACAAAGTGAAGCCAGATATCCAGATTTCAAGTAGTGACAGTAATAGCTCTGTTAACCATTACAATGCCAATGTCTTCAAATGTAAATGTAAATGTAAGCTAAAACAGCTATTACTTAAGCATTTATATCTGATTACTTTATCTATTTATCTATCTATCTATCTATCTATCTATCTATTTATTTATTTATTTATTTATTTATTCAAGCACTGGGTACATTTAGAAGCGTGGGAGGGTGAGAGAATTCACCAGAGCCAGAGCGGGGAACAGAACAGGCAGACTGACAAAACACACTGCTGAGGGGAGCAGCGGGCAGCAGGAGAGGTCTGTGTGCCATGTGGGACACTTGCCCGGCGGCCAGGGATCGAACTCGCGCTGCAGAGGCTGCAGGCAGCTTTGCAGCCAGCGCTCAACTGCTGCGCCACCAAGGGAGGCCCCAGATTACTTTTAAATTAAATATTAATTAGAATGACAGTGGCAAGTATAGAAACGAAAAACAGTATTTAGTACAAATGCTCTAGTTACCTTGTATCGAACATCTTGTTCTTCAAAAACTCGTTTAAAGTGATTGTACAACATGATAGAATTTAAAATTACTGAAATTTGCTTTTTGTTTTAAAGAATCAGAATTGGGATCAGTAGTAGCTTGATGGTAACTTTAATGTAGGAGGAAAATGGTTATCTTACAGAATCCACCATGAGCTGTGGAAAAACATTAAAGACCTCCATGGTGACCTAGCACAAATAACCATAGGAGTTGTGATGTGGACAGGGAAACCATTATTCTAATTTCCATTTCTAGAATATAAGTTTTTCTGACTTCTCAATATGTTCCTGTCTCCTAGATATTTTCTGAGTGACGATCAACAATTTCAGTCATTGGAATGGATAATCTACAGAATATGTAGGCATTAACATATGGACCGCATGATGATGGAAGAAGCAAATGTTGAAAAATTAGCCCCTCTATAAGACAGTGTTACTGTAACTAAGATAAAAGGCTGAAGATATGATAGATCCTTATCATTGTACCTCACAAACCACGTGACACCTGGTGACAACAATTTTTTCAAAGAGACTTTTTTGATGTTGGCTTTTTTGACTAAGACACTGATGAGTAACATTGAGTTTTCTTTCCTATCTAAGTGTCATGAAGTTCCTCTTTCCTAATGCAGGGGCAGGAAGGGCACTGAACAGGTTTATGATCTGAGCAGACCTGGTAAAGGAAGAGTCCTGGAGCCCTTGGTGGCTTTCTCAGGCTTTTATTAAGCTTTACATGTAGTGTGGCAAACAGGTACACAGCAGGCAGGGGTGCTGGGGGGCCAGGAGCCAGGAGGCCTCCAGGCCCCCAGCAAGTCTTCACTCTGGGCTTCTCTGGCTTCTTTCTCCCCTTCTCTCTCCTGCCTCTCTCCTGCATCTGCTTCTCTCTGTGACTATCTCAATAACCCTCCCATGGCCCACAGAAGTAAGACAGTTTGAAACAATGTAACAACAGCAGGTGCCCCATGAGGCAGGGCAATCCTAATGGTGAGAGGGCAGAAAAGCCTGAAAACCGTTTACCCTATACCTAATTACCACACGATCATTTTTGAAGGAAATCTGAAGTTTTACTAGTGTATAAAATAAAACACTGTCGATGCTTTCAGTTGTGTGATCAGGATCGCTCCTGTGATGAGCATGTCTTTTAAACTTAGATCTATGTTTCTCTATATTGGATTCAAAAAGAGTGAAAAGAATCAAGTTCTATCTGGGGAAAATTCTCATTGTCAAAATGAAAAGGAGTTGACTAAATAGCCAATATCAAAACAAATTGACTTTAAGCTCGATTTATTCAATCATTTTAAAGAAGAAAGATCTACTTTTTTAAACCTAGACAAGGACCCACTCTTGGTAATTCTCACAACCAAAGATATGAAAAGATTAGAGAATGTTTTCTTAGACTGATGTGCATGACTCACCTGCTGTTTTCAATCCAGGTTCTCCAGGTTCCATTGGACTGTCCAGCCCCCTCCTGGCTGCAGGGCGTCTCTCTCCTAGGCTGCAACTTCCCAGTGCTATTTCATTCATCAAATCTTCATCCAGTTTCTGTTTTTGAGAAATTTGTCACAATTTATTGCATGCTGGTGACTCTCTTCCTGTTTTCTTAGTTGTTTTGGGTTTATTACCTCTTAATGCATGATTGCTTAACAGTTCTTGGGAAAAATATGGTGGGCTCAGCCAACCATCTGGCTATTAAACCTCAATTAAAAACCACTCTTTCCCTGGAAATATGCTAAGCATTTTTTTTGTTTGTTTCCTTGCTTTTTGCCCTCAATGGAAAATCACTCATGGAAAGTATGCATTTATGTGTGAGAAATTCAATTATCAGAAGGTAGAACTACCTGCTTGAGGGCATCTAGTAGTGATTAATGAAATTGGGTATTTAGTCCAAGTTTTCTCCATTCTAAAATTTAATCTTTTGTTCTGACTTCTTTTATTTTAATAGTGAACAAATTTTCTGTAAGTGTAGCAAATTTGCTTGTTCGTTTTTTGTTTTTGTTTTGTTTTGTTTTTACCACTATCACCACTATTGAAAACCTGGAAAAAGATACATGTTTGTACAACAGATTATTGACTATCTAAAATACTTAACCCTGATTAGCATTATATAGCATTTATTCTATTCTGTATAGTCAATTATCCCTCCACCCCCTTCCCTAGAGTGAATTTGCCTTGTTTCCAGGGAACAAATTGGAGAGAAAAGGTAATAGTATGGTTTTGTCAAATAATACTAAATTGCTAACATAAATTCTAAATATTGTACAAATTAGAAAGAAAAAATTCACTGATTAAGTTGCATTGCTGAAGTAGAATTCCTGAAATACAGGAAAAGGACCCTCCTGTTCTTTTTTTTTTTTTTAAAGATTTATTGATTTATACAAGTACTGGATACAGTCAGAAGCACAGGAGGGTGAGAGAATTCACCAGAACCAGAGTGGGCAGCAGAACAGGCAGAAGGACCGAAATATACCGCTGAGGGGAGCACCAGGCGGCAGGAGAGGTCTGTGCACCATGTGGGACCCTCGCCCAGTGACCGGGGATCGAACTGGCGCTGCAGAGGCTGCGGGCAGCTTCGCAGCCCAGCGCTCAACCGCTGCGCCACAGGGGAGGCCCCCTTCCTGTTCTATTTTTATAAAAATTACAGGATTAGTAGAAGTAGTAGTAGTGACAATAGGAATAACATTTTCTACTGTTGCCATCTTGCCTTAACTCAGCTGAGGAAGCTTTTACTCTGTTTTCTATTGAAAACACACAAAGCCCTATGACTTGTCATGATACATATAGTTAGCGAATGTCGTTATGGTCACTTTATTTCACGTAAACTCAAGTCAGTATTGAAAATTCTAAGCAAGAATATTAATTGATTTACAAAGACCTCACAATCACAAAATAAATATGAATGGGGAATTTAAGTTAGAAGTTCTAATTTAAGTCAACATTTGTTGATATTCTGTTCAGAATATTATAAACACACCAAAAATGTAAAATATAGTTAATTTTAACATATTCCTACAGAAAAAAAGTGTAGTGGAAGAAAAAAAAATTCCTGAATCCTTGTTTGATCCCTGAACAACTAAATTTTTCTGTATATTCTATTCTAACAAAGCTAAATAATCCCACTTGCAGAAAGTCCCTGAAATCAGATGTTTTCAGACCCATCTCAGAAGTGTAGGGTATAAAATAGATGTACTTCACAAGATGACCAGCTGACTTTCTGTGTGTGTGAGCACCGAAAGTGATTTAATTAGTTGAGTTGATGTGATAGGTAGATATTTGAGTGAGTATTTATAAAATAAAATAAACACAGACACTGACTCAAACAGACAACTTCTAAATTTGTGATTTTATGGCTGTGATAAAGAGCAATAATGAGAAAACAAGTTATCTGGTGGTATGGCCAAGGACTCTGGCTATAGGCTAGAGAAAATAACATGTAAAATGTAGGAATATGAGATGAATGGTAATAGATGACAGATTTTATCTATGAAACAGTTTTCTCCAGAATCAATTTTGTTGAGGGAATGAGTAAAATGGTGACACTTTGAAATCCATGAATTGCCAAGTACTGTCAAGTGTGTTATTAGTGCAAGTGTAATATCTGAGGATATTCAGCCCCAGGCATCAACTAATCTTTGCTTAAATGTACCATAGTCAATTCTGCCAGTATGCAAAAGAGAATGAAGAGACACAGGAAATGGTCTCAGTAAATTAAACTGAATTGTCATCTACACTTAGCCTCTGCCTTGGCATCATGATACATATTGTCATAGCAACTGATATTTGAAAGAGTACAAGGATCGAAACAGATATTCTTCTTTGGTTTGATTAACTTGAGAGACATTCCAGAGAAGGTGGATTTTGATATAGCTTTCATAACTATGTTCAAGTTTAGCAATTTATTTTCTAAGATATTTACATTTTAATGAAGAAAATATTACTTGCATCTTCCTATGAACAACCTAAGATTTATTTTTCTTTTAATGAATATTTTTCATATGCTAACCATTTGCCTAGAATATATGCAAAGCTTTGAAGACATAAAGGTGAATCAGACAGTTTCTGACCTCAAGAAACTGCCACATAATGTGGACAGCAGTTAAAATTACAGCTCAGGTGATCATAATGCAATACATATGTTCTAGTTTAGAGAAAAATGGCTAAGAGAGCAAAGTAAGGAGGATTGTAATTCTGCTTGAGAAACCAATGACTAAAAGGAGTGAGATTTAAATGGGAATTTCAAGAACAGGCACACACTTCTTTATTTTTCAGTCTGGTGAAATAGCCTACCCATGTATAAGGTATGATCAGAAACTGTGCTACTGCTGAACATAGAACAAGGCAATATAAATAGTTTTTGAAAGAAAGAACTGCATTTTTTCTACAACACAGAATACATGGGATACATACTACTTTGGGAAGAATAACGAATTGTGCAGAAATAAGAAAACATTCATTTTTAGGTTCTCCTTGTTACACCCATTTGCCTGTACAGTTTATCAAAATATGCTTCATAAAATCATAGAAAGAACAATTCTCATTACTGGACACTGTACATATGCATATATATGCAACAAATCTGATAATGCATAATAAAAAGTATTAATACTTTATTTCAAAACATGTTAAAGAGATTTTATCTCTGCTGCCAGACATTATGGTAATCTTTAGAATAGTAAAAAGAAATCACTCAAAAAAAAGGAACAACACAAGTCTAGATCTGCATCTCACGAGATTTTGAGTATGTCTGTATATGAATTCAACAAAGATTGTCAAAACCATTGTTTTATCGAGTTGTATATATTTTAAAGGCAATTGTTTCAACCCAGATGTAACTAACACATCTTGAAAAGCCAACATGCAGAGGAAAGCAAGAAAGAAAAAATTCAGAAATGTGCCAGTATAAGTATGATGTAACAAAAATGCTGAATATCACATAAATTTATTAGCTTCAGAGCGCACTAATGAATCTGAAGGCATGTGCAAGCATATAAAATAAAGCTCATATTGAAATGCTCTTTGCAAATTAGTTTGACACCTGATTTTACATTTCTTCCATTGTCTTTTATAGAATGGGCATGAAATTTTATGTTTATTGTGTAAATAAGATAACAGAATCATTAAGAAGCAATGTATTTTGCCTCATTAGTGACAAGTCCCTGAAATGCATAGTCTTAAACAATGTCAGGTATATCAGTATAAATAAACTAAATAGAGAAGCTTGCATTATCAAGTTATCAAATTAAAAAAAAACGTAGTTCATTAAATTTTTCATTTTTACCAGACTTCAGAGTCAATTACCTTGAACTAAAAAGGGGAGGGGGTACAATTTATATTATCATGTCTTCAATTTTTTTTTTTAACTACCTTGAAGAAATGACAAGATGACAAGTATATGAGTTCTTTTTTATTTTTGTAAACCTATTCAATCTGGTCAACTATGTGCAAAATATTCTGTGTTTTATTGAGATAATAAATTCCAGAAGTTCACCTTATATTTTGGAGAAAAAAAAATATATAGAGACACACACACAGAAGTAAGTGATGTGAGACTCAGTGATAAAGATTGATAATGATTCAAACAATCATTGTAGGTGTTGTTTTCAGTGGCTGTAGTCAACAAAGTGATAACAGACACATGGTGTTAAACCAAAACAGCGGATAGATGATACAAATGTGGAATAGACAGATAGAGACTAGAGATAAGTAAATTTATTATAGGATCAAAGAGTAAATGATGTTTGACTATTGTAGGATATTTACAAGACTAAAAAGATAAATTTTGCTGAGATTGTAAAAGGTTAAATAAGAGCAACTTTACTTGATAAAATTGTAGATAAGGAATGTCAGTGTAGTTCCTTTGGGCAAAATATTGGGACAAGAACATTCCTAAAAGATTCCATAAAAAAACCCACAGCATGGGCTGACAAGCAAGGGGGAAATGAAAGATCAGATGCTATAGATTTTTGTAAACCATAAATAAGAATGCAGTCAAAAATAATTTTTAGAAATTCAATATTTTGTAACCAAGAAAATCAACTTGTTCCTTAAAGAACACATATTCTAAAGGTACTTTTTTTGTCTTTTAAAAAAATTATTAAGCCTTTGGGTCTCCCCTGGTGGCTCAGCGGTTGAGCGCTGGGCTGCGAGGCTGCCCGCAGCCTCTGCAGCGCCGGTTCGTTCCCCGGCTGCCCGTGAGGGTCCCACAAAAAAAAAAAAAAATTAAGCCTTTAAATTATTTTTTATTTTATATATATTTACATCATTCTTCCTTTTTGTACAATGTATGTTTTCTCCTCTCAGGTATAGTCCCTGTAAAATTCCCACCACCTGTTCAACCATAGTCCATGCACTATGGTACACCTTCACCATAGTCCCTTGCGCTCTTCCCTCTCTGTTTTGATCCCTCCCCCACAGAATGTCTCTCTCTTTTTTTTTTTTGAGGAATTGATATTGAAAAAATTTTCAGGAACAATCAGAGATGATCACAGAGCAGGTGTTTTTTTCATCGATTTCTTCATGATCAATTGCTCATTTGAAAAAAAGAAAACTTTGCATTTGCAAACATTACACTGGAACAAGCGTCCCTAGATCTTTAGCTTAGCACATAGTAGGCTAGTAAGAATTGATAGACTTCTCTACTTTCACATTTTATTTTTCAATATTTTTAAATTAAGAAAACATTAGTTTACAATTTCAGTATATAATTCCGAAATATAGGGCCCCACCTCTTCTGGTTCTTATTATACTTCACACCCACCACAAGACACCCACAGTCCTCTGCCATAGTACATATGTGCATTTTAAAAGCATCCTTTGTTCCATTCAGTGATTTCCCCTGGGGCCTTTTCAGAAAATGTTCTTATTTATTTTATACATATTTTTCCTGTAAGGATAAGCAGCCTTTTAGCTTGGAGACATTATAACTGAAAGATAGAACTCCCCAAGATAATTAGGACAGGTCTTCCCAAGACTTGCAACTTTTGATGTGGCTTATTTTTAGTTGATATCAGTCAAGATCCTACAGACTCATGAGAAAAATAATCACTCCCTTAACAACTTAAAATAATGAAAATTGTGTGTCTTACTCAGAATTAGAGTTGCCATCAGGAATACACTTTCTATTACAGAAGCCTATTGACATGGCAGAACAAACATTTAATTACAGAGCTTTTGCTATTGGTCCATGAATCACTCTCTCTCCATCACTTGAGTACCTCTTTTCTCTCCTGGTAGTCCAAGGCCTATTCCATTCCTAAGCTCAGGATACATTTCCCTCACTGTTATTAGAATCTACATGTTTTTATAGATTTTTTTGTACATATTTTTTTCTACTAATAATTATCTGAAGTTTAATTTGCTCACTGTCTACCCAGAATGTTGGAAATTGCTTTTCTTACTAAATATAATACAATGTTGTATGTATTTCTCTCAGTTCTTTTTAAAATCAAGTGTCATGTAGTGGTTACTCATTCTTAAATGTTCTTCATTAATACATATTCTCCATATCCACACAAATCACATTTTCATTTCAGCTGTTAAAGTTGCTTGCTAGCTACTTCATGAGTTTTGATGATAGTGCAAATAATACTCTATTGTTTGGCATATTATTTCTTTTTCATGCACAAAGACAAAGTTTATTTGGGTGCTCAGGGTGCACAGAATTTGTTGTTAAGACCAATAAATTTCAGAAGTCAGTGTAGTGAGATGGTTGTACTTGATTTAATTCTAAAAGATACATGAAGAGAAGCTTTCTAAGTTTTATTGTGCTGAACCACCTTTTTCCATGCCACCAATTTTACAGTATATGCAGCCCTTATTAAATTTCACAGACACCAAAAAAAAAAAAAAAAAACCTGTAGAGAATATCTGTAAATATACACTCCAATAATTACTTCAAGTACAGTACACACGTCATCATATTCATTTGCCATTTTCATGGTGGCTTGTCCTTTCTACATTTTATTATTCATTTATGATAGCTATTATAGGCCTTTCAGATTCTATCTTGCTCTCCTGAGGAATATTTATGGCTATTACAGGGCTCTTATGAGAAGACCCAAAGATAGTTATTACAGAAGCCCTGTGAAATGCTGCATTAGTACAGGGATCGGCTGGCAGTAAAGGATCTCAAGTTGTTTCAGAGTCCCCCTTGATGAAGATAAAAAGGAGGCTGCTCTTCGTGAGGTTTCCTTTTCATCCCAGAGAACCAAGTTATTTTTGACATAGAGGTTAGAACGCATAAATTAACACAGTTCTGCAAATAAGAGCTGTTTTGGAAAGGTCACCAGGAGAAAAGCAAGAAAGGATTTAGGATGGATTTGCAAACAGATTTGTGAATGCAGTTTGTAACTCTATTGCAGAATTTCTCACAGAATGTACTAGTGAGTAAGTGTGAGGTGAATGAAAAAGAAATGACAATGCTTTAGTCAGCACAAAGTATATATTTCAGTTTCTCACTTGAATTATATTGTCATAGGACTTAAAATGTAAGTTCCTCCAGGGAAGGGCACTAGAATGTTTCATTCATTAGGTATTCTGAGCAGTTAACAACAGTGCCTGACACATAATAAACACTCAACCAGTGTTTGGTGAATAAACAAACTTCTATATCTGTTTAGGTTAATAATCACTTTATAATTATTATTCCTTGGTGGAACATGTTTTTTATTTTCATTTGTTTTTGATTAAGAGAATTGAGTTGCCATAAAAGAATGATATACATTTTACTCCACCATAAAATATTAATCAGTGAAAATATCTTCTGATCCCTTAACTTGTCACACATCTTTTATTCCAGAAAGTTTTTACTTTTTTTCTTTGAAATGATATATTTTTTCAATGCATTCTCTAAATCTCTGTAACTGCTTACAAGATCTAAACATTGAGAAATTAATTTAATCCTAGGTTCTTTACAAAGTCATTGATGTTAAACATAATGTTTCACACTGTACCAGTCAAACAACTCTAATCTTAATCAAAGGAAACCAGAAGAGACAAAAGGAAAATAATTGTGATATATTTCAATTTTCACTTAAATGAAGAAAGTTTTGCCTCAGGTTTTTTTCATTTACCATTTTCTTCTGAGCAATTACAAAGGTGAAGCAGGGTTGAATCCAAAGATTTGTTTCATTCTCATATGTAATTTGATGTCAAATTGTAACAAGTGTCACCTTATTGCCAAAAATATATCAACTATAGTCATTATCTCAAATTATTAAAAACAACTGATAAATTATTCACACGGATTCTACAGAAGAAAGCAAAAAATACTTTTGGTTTTTCATTTTGAAAACAAAAAGTCTTGCTTGGATTCCATTCCAGCCTCTTGCTAGCATATAATCTTATACTCCCAAATTTTTTAGTTTAATATTTCTCAAGTAGCAAATGGGGGGAAAACCCTGTAGTTTACAGGTTATTGGAGAAGTAGGTGGGGTAAATATTGTAGTGTGATAGCATTTAGATCTTGTTCTAAAGCAGAAATAGTCTGGATTCATATATATCACCTTATTGACAGGAACATTTGGACGATATGTGTGGTGTGGACTGCGTACAGAAGGAAGCTGTGTATATAGGTCAGGAGGTAAGGCTTGTTACCATTCCAGTCCTCTGTTTACTATTCTTATCACTCTGGACAAGCATTTCTTTTGTTTTCACACTAATATCTTAATTTACAAAATGTTGATACAGTCCACCTCATAGAATTTGGTGAGGCTATCATTAAATGTATTTTAAAGTCATTTTAACACTATGTAAACCCTGAACACATATACAACATTGGGGCAGCCAGTCAACCTTATTCCCATCATCCTTCCTTATAATGAAGTATTTCCTTTTGTAACATTAAAAACATAGTTTTCAACTAATTCAACTCATCAATCAGTTCGGTAAAGTGGCAGGATATAAAATCAACATGCAAAAGTCAGTAGCCTTCCTATACACAAACAATAAATCTGAAGAAGAAGAAATCAAAAAAAAATCCCTTTTATTATCAAAACAAAAAAAAATCAAATAATTGGGAATAAATCTAACAAAAGAGGTAAAGGACCTATACAAAGAAAACTATAAAACACTGTAAAAAGAAATAGAAGAAGACACAAAGAAATGGAAAGACATCCCCTGCTCATGGATTGGAAGAATAAACATTATTAAAATGGCCATCCTACCAAAAGCAATCTACAGATTCAATGCTATTCCAATAAAAATCTCAATGACATTCTTCAAAGAAATAGAACAATTATTGATAAAATTCATATGGAATCACCAAAAACCCCAAATAGCCAAAGCTCTCCTGAAAAAAAAAGAAGGGAATGGAGGCATCACAATCCCAGACTTCAAAGTATACTACAAAGCCATAATCATCAAAACTGCATGGTATTGGAACCAGAACAGACACACAGACCAATGGAATTGAATAGAAAATCCAGAAATAAACCCAGAGATTTATGGTCAACTAATCTTTGACAAAGGAGCAAAGATATGCACATCAAAGATATGCACATCAAAGATATGCACATCAAAGATATGCACATCAAAGACATCTTTACAGACACATCACCCAAAGCAGTGATAGTGAAGGCAAAGATAAACAGCTGGGACTTCATCAAATTAAATAGCTTCTGCACAGCAAAAGAGACAATAACAAAAACAAAGAGAAACCCCACCAACTGGGAGAACATTTTTGCACACAACACTAATGATAAAGGACTGATCACAAAAATCTGCAAAAAGCTGATAAGACTCAACAACAACAAAGAAAATAATCCTGTCAAAAAATGGGCAGAAGAGCTAAAAAGAAACTTCTCTGAAGAGGAAATGCAAATGGCCAACAGGCATATGAAAAAATGTTCAACATCACTTGTAATCAGGGAAATGCAAATCAAAACTACCATGAGATACCATCTACACCAGTGAGAATGGCACATATTAAAAAAACTAGCAACAACAAATGTTGGCGAGGGTGTGGAGAAAAAGGAACTCTTCTGCACTGTTGGTGGGAGTGCAAACTGGTCCAACCGCTATGGAGAGCTGTGTGGAGATTTCTGGGCCTACTAAACATAGAGCTTCCATATGATCCAGCAATTCCACTCCTAGGTATTTACCCAAAGGACACAGAAACATCAATTCCAAAGAGCACCTGCACCCCTATGTTTATAGCAGCACTGTTTACAATAGCTAAGCTTTGGAAACAACCCAAATGCCCAAAAATAGATGACTGGATCAAGAAGATGTGGTACATATACACCATGGAATATTACTCAGCATTCAAAAAAGATAAACACATGCAATTTGCAGCAACATGGATGGTGCTGGAAGGGATCATGCTCAGCGAAATAAGCCAGAAAGAAAAAGAAAAATACCGGATGGTCTCACTCATAGCAGGAATCTAGAAAACTTAAATAAGGGACCAGGAAAATGAATAACTATAAGAAAGTGAAAATCAAAATCAACAACAAACTATGAACCAGAGACACTCTATGGGGGGTGGGTGGCGGGGAGGGGAGGGATTGGGGTCAAAATAAGGGGGTTGCAATTGTATGGGGAATATAAAAAATATTTAAAAAACAAACAAACAAACAAAAACATAGTTTTTTTTTTTTTTTTAATCTTAAATTTTATTTTTATATTCCCCCATACAATTGCAAACGCCCCATTCTGACCCCAATCCTTCCCCTCCCGCCCCCCACCCCCCAAAAAGTGTCTCTGGTTCATAGTTTTTTGTTGATTTTGATTTTCACTTTCTTATATTCATTTTCCTGGTCCCTTATTTAAGTTTTCTAGATTCCTGCTATGAGTGAGACCATTCGGTATTTTTCTTTTTCTTTTTGGCTTATTTCGCTGAGCATGATCCCTTCCAGCGCCATCCATGTTGCTGCAAATTGCATGTGTTTATCTTTTTTGAATGCTGAGTAATATTCCATGGTATATATGTACCACATCTTCTTGATCCAGTCATCTACTTTTGGGCATTTGGGTTGTTTCCAAAGCTTAGCTATTGTAAACAGTGCTGCTATAAACATAGGGGTGCAGGTGCTCTTTGGAATTGATGTTTCTGTGTCCTTTGGGTAAATACCTAGGAGTGGAATTGCTGGATCATATGGAAGCTCTATGTTTAGTAGGTCCAGAAATCTCCACACAGCTCTCCATAGTGGTTGGACCAGTTTGCACTCCCACCAACAGTGCAGAAGAGTTCCTTTTTCTCCACATCCTCGCCAACATTTGTTGTTGCTAGTTTTTTTAATATGTGCCATTCTCACTGGTGTAAGATGGTATCTCATGGTAGTTTTGATTTGCATTTCCCTGATTGCAAGTGATGTTGAACATTTTTTCATATGTCTGTTGGCCATTTGCATTTCCTCTTCAGAGAAGTTTCTTTTTAGCTCTTCTGCCCATTTTTTGACTGGATTATTTTCTTTGTTGTTGCTGAGTCTCATCAGCTCTTTGCAGATTTTTGTGATCAGTCCTTTATCATTAGTGTTGGGTGCAAAAATGTTCTCCCAGTTGGTGGGGTTTCTCTTTGTTAACAAAAACATAGTTTTTATCTTTCATTTTTCCTTATTTTATCCTCCTATCTTTGTGGCCATTTCTTGTTTTTCTAGTACTTACAGTAATCTGATTACTGAGATACCACAGTGTCTTCAAAATCTATGAAGAAATAAACAGAAACAAGTCATTCAAAGATCATAACACTGGAGGGGGCGGAGCAACATGGCGGCGAGGAGACGCTGCGAGTAAGATCTCCCATTAAAAAAAGTTAATAGGGAGGAAAAGCGGCAGGTCCCAGTGAGAACCGGGACACGGAAGATAAACGGACGACGCCAGCAAACTGCCCGAAGAAGAAAGTTGCCATAAAAGAGGATGAGAAGGGAGGGAAGCGCAGAACCCTGCTCCCCTCCCCCGCCCACAGAGGCGGCACTCTCCGACCGGCAGAGAGGAGGAAACAACAAACCAAAACGACCAACAAGAAAAACGGATGCAGCAAGTGGGACTGTGAGTGGAAAGGAACTATTTCAGCCACCACACCCTGTGAACGGGAGCTGAGGCGAACCCTGCAGGATCCGCCACGGAGGTGAGCTCCAGGCGCCATTAAAGACAGCCCCGCCCACCAGGAGGAGACCAGCACCAGCACACAGCCCCGGCCGCCTGGTAAGCTTGCGCGAAAGCGGCGCTCGGATTGCAGCTGCCCAGGGCCCTGCGCCTGCGACCTAGGCTTGCGGGGAGACGGCGGAGGCCCTCCCTGAGTGAGCAGGAACAAGGTGCCCAGGCAGGGGAGCGGGATTCAAAAGGCGCCATTCCCGCGCCACTGATCTGGGCTACAGCCCGCGTCCTGGAACTGAGGGCTTTGGAACTGAGACCCGGGCGGAGGCCCTCCCTGAGTGAGCAGGAACAAGGCGCCCAGGCAGGGGAGCGGGATTCAAAAGGCGCCATTCCCGCGCCACTGATCTGGGCTACAGCCCGCGTCCTGGAACTGAGGGCTTTGGAACTGAGACCCGGGGCACGAAATTAGGGGCGTGGGTTCCCCACGACGGTGGGGCACAAGGCAGACACAGCACCCCAAAGCCGTTGAGGTGTACCCTACCATCCCCGCTCTGCTCCCTGTCCCACGGGGTGGAAAATCAGCTCCCCAAGGGCTCTAGGAGAGATCTCTGGTGCCACCTAGCGACTTGACCCCAGCACAGGCTACTGAAGGAGCTAGTGGCCAGCTGGGGAGTTAGCCCACACCGGGCCCCTTCTGAGCAAGTAGTCTGAGCCCACAGGGAGAGCGAGCACCCACAGCCGGGGCAGACCAGGCGCGCAGAATAGTGTGCCTGAGACCAGAAGCGCAGGGAGTGTGTCCCACATCACCATTTTAGAACAGGGACATTTCTTCAGTAAAGACTACCTGCAGAAGGCTTCCTCAGGAGCCAGAGGTGAGCGGGGGAAGTTCGCCCACGCCAGACCCCCTCTGGCCTGCAGTCCAAGCCCAGAGGGGAGCAGGAACCCACCGCCGGGGCAGACCAGGCGCACAGGGGAGTGTGTCCCCACATCGGCATTTTAGAACAGGGACCTTTCTCCAGTAAAGGCTGCTTGAAACTGACAGATGACTCCTGGAAGAACCAGAGGGGAACAGAGAAGCCCACCCAAGATGCCGGCCAGTCCCAACAACACAGTGTCCCAACGCATACGGCAAATTAGAAAACAGACAGTAGGGAGGAGAAGAACCACACGCAACCTAGCAACTCTCCAGAGAAAAAGCACACCACAAAAAGAAAGCCAGCCCCCAGATTGCAACGACAATAACTTGGAAGAATTTCTGAGCCTTCCAGAAAGAGAATTTAAA
The DNA here is from genome assembly GCF_014898055.3 of Talpa occidentalis. NCBI lineage: Eukaryota > Metazoa > Chordata > Mammalia > Eulipotyphla > Talpidae > Talpa > Talpa occidentalis. The sequence continues at coordinate 35,523,107 of NW_023604861.1, read as the reverse complement.
ATTGCCGTGATTAAAAAACTGACAGAAGTCATAAAGGAAAACAATGATAAGGGAAAAATAATCAACGATCAGAAGAATGCAATTGAGTCCCTAGAGAGGGAAAACAATGGTCAGAAGAAAGAAATTGAGTCCCTAAAGAGGGAAGTAAAAGAAATGCAGGAGATCAAAGAATTAATGGAAGAACTAAAGAATTCTGGGAAAGCAATGAAAGCAGAATAGATGAAATGGAAGAACGAATAAGTAATCTTGAAGACACAGAAATAAAAAGAACCAAAACAGAGAAGGAAAGAGAAGTACGAAGGAAAAAGAACGAAGAAAGACTTCGGGAACTATCTGACTCCATGAGGAAAGGAAATATAAGAGTTATAGGAATACCAGAAGGAGAGGAGAGAGATGTAGGAACAGAGAAAATATTCAAAGAGATAATTGAAGAGAACTTCCCAAATGTGAAGAAGGAGCTGAAAATTGATATACAAGAAGCAAGAAGAACACCAAACTTCCACGACGAAAGGAAAAATACAGCAAGACACATAATAGTAAAGCTCCCAAGAATCCAGGACAAGGAAAAAATAATGAAGCTGGCAAGAGGGAAGAAACAGATAACATTCAAAGGAAAACCAATCAGGCTGACATCAGACTTCTCCGAAGAAACACTACGGGCAAGGAGAGAGTGGAGGGACATAGTCAACAGACTCCAAGAAAACAGATGCCAACCAAGAATACTCTATCCCGCAAAGCTCTCCTTCCTCTTTGAAGAAAGAATATGGACCTTCCCAGACAAACAGAAACTCCGGAATTTCATTGCAACTAAACCCCCACTCCAAAAAATACTACAAGGAGTCCTAAAGCCAGAACCTCAGAGGGACGAATAACAATGAAAGAAGGCCAAAAAAAAAAAAAAAAGTTATTAAAAGAATAAATAAATAAAATCAAAGGAAAGACAAACACAATGGCAAATACAGATGTTAACATATCAATATTAACTCTAAATGTAAATGGACTAAACTCTTCAATAAAAAGACACAGAGTTGCAGCCTGGATTAAGAAACAAAACCCAACCTTTTGCTGTCTCCAGGAAACACATTTAGCTACAAAAGATAAAAATAGGCTCAAAGTTAAAGGATGGAAAACAATCCTACAAGCAAATGGACCAAAAAAGAAAGCAGGAACAGCTATACTTATATCAGATAAAACAGATTTCAAACTCAAAAAGATAAAAAGAGACCCAATGGTCACTACATTATGATCAAGGGGACAATACTTCAAGAAGAAATAACACTCATTAACATATACTCACCAAACGAAGGAGCACCAAAATATATCAGACAACTGTTGTCCTCTCTGAAAACAGACATCAGAGAAAACACATACGTAGTGGGAGACTTCAACACACCACTATCAACAATGGATAGATCAACAAGACAAAAAATAAGTAAAGAAACCAAAGCTCTAAATAAGGACCTAGAGCAATTGGGCTTAACAGACATCTATAGAACACTAAACCCCAAAAAAACGGAGTACACATTTTTCTCAAGCGCACACGGATCATTCTCCAGGATTGATCACATACTGGGGCACAAGACAAACATCAACAGATACACCAAGATTGAAATCATATCAACCATCTTTTCTGACCATGAAGGCGTCAAACTAGAAATAAACCATAAAAAGAAGGCAAGGAACTTTCCTACCTCATGGAGATTAAAAACCACACTACTGGAAGACCATTGGACTAATGAGGAGATCAAAGAAGAAATTAAAAAATTTTTTGAATTGAACGACAAGGAGGACACCAATATCCTAAATGTATGGGATGCAGCAAAAGCAGTAATAAGAGGAAAATATATAGCAATAGAAGCTCACATCAAGAAACAAGAAAGAACTCAAAGAAACAACCTAATCTCGAAGCTCAAAGATCTAGAAAAAGAACAACAAGAAAACCCCAAAACCAGTAGAAGAAAAGAAATAATAAAAACCAAAGCAGAAATAAATGAAATTGAAACTAAAAAAACAATCCAAAAGATCAATGAAACCAAGAGCTGGTTCTTTGAAAAAATCAATAAAATAGACAAACCCTAGCCAGGCTCACAAAGGAAAAAAGGGAGAAAGCACAAATAAACAGGATCATCAATGAAAGAGGAGAAATCACAACGGACACAGCAGAAATCAAAAGAATAATCAGTAACTACTATGAACAGTTATATGGAAACAAGTTTAACAATCTAGAGGAGATGGACAAATTCCTACAACTCTACAATCACCCAAAGCTAGATAAAGAAGAAATAGAACACCTAAACAGACCAATTACAAGCAGCGAAATTGAAATGGTAATCAAAAACCTCCCCAAAAACAAAAGCCCAGGACCTGATGGATTTACAAATGAATTCTACCAAACATTCAGAGACGAATTAGTGCCTATCCTTCACAAACTCTTCCAAAAAATTGAGAAGGAAGGGACAATACCAAACACGTTCTATGAAGCCAACATTACACTAATACCAAAACCGAACAAGGACAACACAAAAAAGGAAAACTATAGGCCAATCTCCCTAATGAACACTGATGCAAAAATCCTCAATAAAATTTTAGCTATCAGAATCCAACAATGTATCCATAAGATAATTCACCACGACCAAGTTGGATTCATTCCAGGGGCACAAGGATGGTTTAACATCCGAAAATCAATCAACGTTATCCAACACATCAACAAAAAGAAATATAAAAACCATATGATAATATCAATAGATGCTGAGAAAGCTTTCGACAAAGTGCAACACCCATTCATGATAAAAGCCCTTGAAGTTCTTGGGATACAAGGAACATACCTCAACATCATAAAGGCCATCTATGACAAGCCAACAGCCAGTATCATTCTCAATGGTGAAAAGCTGAAAGCAATTCCATTAAGATCTGGAACAAGACAAGGATGTCCACTCTCACCATTGCTTTTCAATATAATACTGGAAGTCCTAGCCAGGGCAATAAGACAAGAGAAAGACATCCAAGGAATCCAAATAGGAAAAGAAGAAGTCAAGCTATCACTATTTGCAGACGATATGATATTATACATAGAGAACCCCAAAAACTCCACAGAAAAGCTAATTCAACTCATCAATCAGTTCAGTAAAGTGGCAGGATACAAAATCAACACGCAAAAGTCAGTAGCCTTCCTATACACAAACAATAAATCTGAAGAAGAAGAAATCGAAAAGACCATCCCTTTTGTTATTGAAACAAAAAAAATCAAATATTTGGGAATAAATCTAACAAAAGAGGTAAAGGACCTATACAAAGAAAACTATAAAACACTGTTAAAAGAAATAGAAGAAGACACAAAGAAATGGAGAGACATCCCCTGCTCATGGATTGGAAGAATAAACATTATTAAAATGGCCATCCTTCCAAAAGCAATATACAGATTCAATGCTATTCCAATCAAAATTTCAATGTCATTCTTCAAAGAAATAGAACAATTATTGATGAAATTCATATGGAATCACAAAAAACCCCGAATAGCCAAAGCTCTCCTGAAAAAAAAAGAAGGGAATGGAGGCATCAGACTCCCAGACTTCAAACTATACTACAAAGCCATAATCATCAAAACTGCATGGTATTGGAACAAGAACAGACATACAGACCAATGGAATCGAATAGAAAATCCAGAAATAAACCCACAGATTTATGGTCAACTAATCTTTGACAAAGGAGCAAAGACTATGCATTGGAGCAAAGAAAGTTTGTTCAATAAATGGTGCTGGGAAAACTGGGTCGCTACATGCAAAAGAATGAAGCTTGACCACCACCTCACACCATACACAAAAATCAACTCAAAATGGATTAAAGAACTAGACATAAGACCTGAAACCATAAAATATATAGAAGGAAATATAGGCGAAACACTACGTGATTTGCACATCAAAGACATCTTTACAGACACATCACCCAAAGCAGTGATAGTGAAGGCAAAGATAAACAGCTAGGACTATATCAAATTAAAGAGCTTTTGCACAGCAAAAGAGACAATAACAAAAACAAAGAGAAACCCCACCAACTGGGAGAACATTTTTGCACCCAACACTAATGATAAAGGACTGATCACAAAAATCTGCAAAGAGCTGATGAGACTCAACAACAACAAAGAAAATAATCCAGTCAAAAAATGGGCAGAAGAGCTTAAAAGAAACTTCTCTGAAGAGGAAATGCAAATGGCCAACAGGCATATGAAAAAATGTTCAACATCACTTGTCATCAGGGAAATGCAAATCAAAACTACCATGAGATACCATCTTACACCAGTGAGAATGGCACATATTAAAAAAACTAGCAACAACAAATGTTGGCGAGGGTGTGGAGAAAAAGGAACTCTTCTGCACTGTTGGTGGGAGTGCAAACTGGTCCAACCACTGTGGAAAGCTGTGTGGAGATTTCTGGACCTACTAAACATAGAGCTTCCATATGACCCAGCAATTCCACTCCTAGGTATTTACCCAAAGGACACAGAAACATCAATTCCAAAGAACACCTGCACCCCTATGTTTATAGCAGCACTGTTTACAATAGCTAAGCTTTGGAAACAACCCAAATGCCCAAAAATAGATGACTGGATCAAGAAGATGTGGTACATATATACCATGGAATATTACTCAGCATTCAAAAAAGATAAACACATGCAATTTGCTGCAACATGGATGGCGCTGGAAGGGATCATGCTCAGCGAAATAAGCCAAAAAGAAAAAGAAAAATACCAGATGGTCTCACTCATAGCAGGAATCTAGAAAACTTAAATAATGGACCAGGAAAATGAATAACTATAAGAAAGTGAAAATCAAAATCAACAAAAAACTATGAACCAGAGACACTTTTAGGGGGCGGGGGCGGGAGGGGAGGGATTGGGGTCAGAATGGGGGGCTGCAATTGTATGGGGAATATAACAATAAAATTTATAAAAAAAAAAATAAATAAATAAATCTCCAAAAAAAAAAAAAAAAAAAGAGAAACAGAAAAAATCAAATGATATAAATAATATACAAGATGAATCAACAAGCATATATATAATTAGTATTTCTTCAAAGAAAACCAAAATAAAAGAACTGAAAAATTAAAAAAAAAAAAAAAAAAAAAAAAAACAAAGATCATAACACTATAAATTTTAAAAAAAATCAAAAGTGAAAGTCCAAAACAGACCTAAAAATGAATTTTCCTTGTGATGATACCTTTATTACCCAAAGCATTCCTTTCTTCTCTATCATAATGTCTATGTATGCCTTTGCTTATATCTTACTATTGTTATATTAATGACACACAAGATGGTCCTTGAACATCAAGAATATAGGAACTTCTTAATATATTTGGGGTAGTTTCTTCCATCTGTGGTTTGGGCATAATACAAGACACTTTCAATGCTTTGGATTTAATTTCATCAAAGCACAAAACACTAATAGACCATGCTAGTTCTGGTGATGTGCTCATTGTCCAGGTATTCAATAGTTTGTGTCACTCATCTTAGTTGTAATAAGTACCTGTAAATTCAGTTCCCAGCAAGATCAAATGACCTGGGACCAATTAATTGAAATTTTTTTAAAAATGTAGTAAATGCCATTGGGAGTCATTAACAAAGCTAGCTATGCATCAATTGCAGATGGCCAGAGACTCTGCTTGCCAAATGGAGTTGGCTGCATAGAAAGGAGAACATATTGCTCAAACAGCAGGACTTGTGAAGGATGTAGAATTCCAGCAAAATGGGCATGAACTGATGCAGCGATACCTTGACACAACAAATGTGGTGTTCTTACTGCTTTTTACCATTGTTATTGGTTCAAATAATATATGAAGCCAAGCACATTAAACCTCAAAAGTGCTTTCGTAAAGTCACTAAGGCTCATACCCTATCATACCCTCTTGGCTATGAACTACCCAGAAAGAAATTCACTTGGAACTTTAAGTTAAATTTTCTGTGCATGTAATTCAATGAGAAGTTTTCTAATTATAGTCACATAACCTTAATTCTTCAGGTTCTTCTCATAGTAAGTGATCATTCTTGGAAAATAATGAGCCTTCTTGTTTAATCAAAGTCAAGCCAGAGTCCATGTCTGAGAAAGCTGTGTTCCATTCTTTAAATATCTCTTCCAATTTGAAGGACGTGTATCAATCTCTAGCCTTCATGTGTTAAGTAGATTTAAGAAGTACTTATATTCCCTTGGTGGAATAATTTCTAGTGCTACCATAAGACATGGAGTAGTCAAAATAACAACCTTTCCCTGACTCTTCAAACATATCTTTATTGAAGTTTTTTTTTTACAATTCTTTTTGCTTTGTGGATGTCTTGATATAAGGAATTTCTGAATAGTGCTCCAGTGACCACATTGAATCTATATCTGAACATTCCTTTTAGTGATAATCTCTGAGATGTGAGCAGACTAAGCTGCAGGTAAATTTCTGAACAGCAAATAAAACATTACACACCATTGTTCATTCGTTTTTACCACTTAGAATCTGACTACAACCTCCAAAGGCTATTTACTAATTAGATCTCAGCTACAAGTGTGTCTTGTTTATCACAGTTGCCAAATAGCTTCTATTACTCTGTGATCCTATTATTTTAAACCAATGCCTGTTTATATCATCAACTCTGATATTTTCCAAAATAATTGTTCCTAAGCTAGGTAGTATTCCTACAGCAACTGTAAGATTGGAAAATAGCATGGACATATTATTTCTCAGTTTGGCTGGGTTATACTTCTGAAACTTACATGAATAATATCAAGACAGTTTATACCATTGCAAAATGATTTTCTGGGAGAATTCCTTTAAATTGCTGGTGCTTAACCCTTTCAAACTGATGCCTGGGACATTCACTAGCTACTGATTGGCTGAGGACAGCATTCAGAAAGATTTTACAGAACAATTGAAAATTGTCTTTCACGTCTCATTTTTCAATATGGTACCACAAGAGTCCCTTTAAAATCTAATTTAATCAAATGACAAATGCATACAATAGTCTCAACCCAAAAAAATTCAATTCATTCTCAAGTTCCAGAGCAAAAGGCAACTGAATTCATTCTCCATGACCCAGAATGAATCTTTCCATATTCCTGTTAAAGTGTGTACCTTTGGTGGAGTCTCACAAAAGATAAAACTCATCATGATCTTGTTGCTAATTCAAAGAACAACATAACATAACCAAGTAAGAGTCAAATTTTCTTACCTGAAATTTGGTGTAATTTCATTTTCAGTCTCCATCCCAAGGAGCTGGTAGGAAAATTAATTTCAATTTTTTTCTGAGTTTTCCATCCTATCAAGCTTGTTTCATGTTTGTAAGTCTTCAAGTATTCAATAGTTAAAATTGCATCAAAGGATGCGTGGGTAGAAGCATCACATTTTTAGTCATCATCATGGATATTTATAGAGATGTGGCCCATCCTCTTAAAAACATTTGCTGTCTGATATCTCTTTGTGTTTCTTTGATACTCTTGGGATACCAGATCTTTGTAAGAGTGAGTACGTGTATCTCAGAGCCATGCTGTCTAGGATCCCTTGGCTTGAATTATTTCATAATTCCTGTGTGCTTTTATTACTGCTAGGCACATTAAGAAATGAACAAATTGTGGTCTCTTTTGTTAGGTGATTTTTTTTTTTTTCAGGTAGAAATTTGTCAGGTGATTTTTTTTTTCAGGTAGAAATTTCCTATTATTCCAACTCTGCCATTAATTTTCATCATGCATCTGTGTTGAATTTTCAAATGCTTTTTCTTCGTCTATTAACATGATTTTAATCTCCTCTCCACCATTATCCTAGTTATTTCTCCATGTATTTCTATTGACCCCAGTCACATTTTCTTTTTTGTTGTTGTTCTGTCATGTCTAATAATTTTACAATGGATGCTGGCATTCATTGCCTCCTTTTTTGAGTATCCAGATATGTTATTTTTGGCAGTTAGGTATTTTTTCAATCAAGTAGTCAAGTTGCTTGTAGACTAGTTTGATAGTCTATGTTATTGATTTTAAGCATTGCTTAGATAGTTTTTTTTTTTTAAGATTTTTTATTTTTTATTTATTTATACAAGCACTGGGTACAGTCAGAAGTGCGGGAGGGTGAAAGAATTCACCAGAGCCAGAGCGGGGAGCAGAACAGACAGACTGATGAAATTCACTGCTGAGGGGAGCAGCGGGCACGGCAGGAGAGGTCTGTGTGCCATGTGGGACCCTTGCTGCTGGCCTGGGATCGAACCGGTGCTGCAGAGGCTGTGGGCAGCTTCGCAGCCCAGTGCTCAACCGCTGCGCCACTGGGGAGGCCCTGTTTAGACAGTTTTAAAATATTATTTGCTATCAAATTGTGAATAATTTTGCTTAAGGTTTACTTCTTGAATGTATCTGCTATATCCTTGAGGTCATCACAGAGTAGTAACAACATATGCATTTCTAAGACGTAGGAATGATTTTTTGGAAGTTTTAAGCTTGCAGATTCTCAGACATCATTTGTCTGATTTGCAGTTCCATTTTCTAGAGGCCCAGATTGGCATTCAGCCAATGAATTAAGAGACTCTAGATGTCTTTGTCTATATAGTGCCCTTCTTTCCAATATTCTGTCCTACAAAATTCCAGCCACTTTATTTTCCTCAGTCTTGTTTGTTGTCTCTTCAGACTAGCAATTCTACTATGTGCTCTTTATAGTTCTCTTTCCAGTGCCATCATTATTCAAAAAGCCCCCAAATTCAGGGAGTCTTGGCAATCATGACACATATCACCCTTTTCCTATTCTAATAGTCATAATCCTGCACTATATATATATTGTCCAGCATCTGCAAAGAATTTTTTCAGATGTTTTGCCCAGTTTTCTGCAAAAGATACATCCAGTACCACGTACATTTTCATGATGGAATCTTCATTTCATATTTTTGCTTTTTAACAATGGGTGAAAGGAGTGTCAAAAAATGGTTCAGGAACAATTGTATTCTTTTATGGACAACAGGTGGACTTAGAACTCTACATACCAAACCCCACACACCCTATATATAATATCACAAGATGTGTTTCAATAATGAATAAGGAAGTTATACGATATATATTCTAGAAAGCAGAATCTTTTAGGGTCTTAGAGTTTTATTTTCAATATTTAAAATTAATTTTTAATAATAAAACTTGGAAGTTACATATTGATATCACATGTAGGCATGTTGGTATCATATTGGCAAAATATAAAGAATATAAAGATGAGAATCTATGTATTTTTGTTTTATGAAGTGAATTTTATGGCAATGCAGTAACAAGGCCTTGGATTTCAAAGACAAGAATTATAGATAAGTACATATATATTCAAAACCAGTAGGCTCATTATAACATTGATGTGAGAGTACATGTTATACTTGAAACTATAAGTCACCTTAAACAAGAGTCTTCCCACATCCATATCCTTGCACAACATGAAACAAACTTCAAACGTGTACATCCAGTTCAATTTCAGATTTTTGCAAATTCTTAGAAACCACCTTAAAGGCAAATGTTCTTGCTACTTTCTAAGTATGTTTGAAAGACGTTCCATATTTTAGACACTGTGTATTGTGTCTGTAAAGATATCTAGGAGAATCCCTCCAATAAGTGTGTTTTTAAAAATAAATGCAATGCTAACTGGTAACTCTTATGGGATTTAAGATAGCCTTTGAAGGACAAAAAGAGATGACATTTTACAAAAGCATTTAAAAAACACAAGGAAACATGTTTTGTGCATAAAGAATTGAAAGTAGTCATTTTGACTTGCTGTTCTAAAATTAATCTGTACTTGCCTATAAAAAAAAGTCCACATCAATTTATAGAAGGAATGGGTTAAGTTGCAATGAGGTTTAACTTTGTCAGAAACTGAAGAGATAAAAATATTCACACTCACCAATCCCTCCCCGCAAAAATCCAAAACTGAACTCTGCTATGCCAGTTGTCAATAATACAAATAGTTGTACAGAGATACTACAGTGTACTGCTCATTTAAGATTTGTAAAAATTTTTCAGTTGATTTCATGAATAACCTGATAATGCTTAAGTACAGAAATTACTTTTTTTCAGTTAATGCTAAATATATGCAATCACTTTTTATTATATCCTTTTAAAAAATACGGTGAAACAATGTGATTGACAACAACATGGAAAGATACTGTGCATGTTTTTAGGTGAATTTTATGATAGGAAAAATAGCACATGATGTAACACGTATATCATGTGCCCTGGATGTCACCAGAATATTGAATTACAGGCATGAATAAACCATGGACTATGATCTCAAGAAATTTGCATTTGAGTGAGAAAACATGAAGAAAGAATTGAAAGTATGATACAATATTCATGTTAAAATATGTGCGAAAACGGAGACTAACTCATCACTGGAAAATAAAATTAAAATTTCACAATGATAATGGCATTTCAGATGTAACCTGAAGGATAAGTACCAGTTTTTTAAGTAATGGAGTGGAATTCTAGGCAGGGGGAATGAATATGAAAATGTAATGTGACAAAGCAAAAGGCATGATAAAGTCTGTGAAAATTTATTAAAATAAATTTATTAAATTTATTCATTTATGCATACAAGAACTGGGGTGTAGGCCAGAGGTGCAGTAGGGGAGGAGTGGAGACCATTCACCAGAGACAGAGTGGGGAGCAGAACAGGCAGATTGGCTGAATACACTGCTAAGGGGAGCAGAGGGCAAGATAGGAGAGATCTGCTGCGCCATGTGGGTTAGTTCCCTGGCTGGGGATTGAACTCGTGCTGCAGTGACTGTAGATAGCTTCACAGTGCTAAGACTTAACCCCTTGCACCACCAGGGAGGTCCTTACTCTTGTATTTTACTCTTTCAAATATAGTTGCAGGGTACTCATGAATACAGTATGGTAATAGTGTAGTGATGGCAATAGTAAAGATTATCTTTGTCATGCTTACACTGAATTGTTACCAGAGTTAGCTTTTTGAATACTCACAATCATCCTTCCTTTATAACTGAGAAAACCTTGTCTCAATAAAAATAAATTAAATAATGTACTCAAAAAATGTACTCAATAGTTAACAAGAGTTGTAAAGAAAATTGTTGAGCATAAGTTCTATTTGTAGCTCCTCCAGTGAGCTGACTGCAAGCAAATGAATTATTTGGACCTGCTGATTTTCTTCATCTATAACTTAGCAATTATAAATATAACCTAAATTCCATCATATAAATTGTCATCATATGAGAAAAGGTAAGAGAGAATTTTGTAAATAGCAATGTGTTGATTAGTTTCCGTACAAATAAAATATATGCTAGATATTCAAGTTATTTTATATATCAACGATGATGAGATTAGGTGAATTCAGCCAGACTAACTTTATATTCTAGAAGTTTATTCATGGCAGAAACACTTTTTCTTGTAAGACATTTTATAGAAAATAATTTTGACACATTACAAATATGCTTAATTGTGGGAAAAGTATTACATATTTAAAAAAAATATTAGTTCATATTAAAGCCCTTTTTAATTTTAGGACTTCTCAGAGAACTTTATATGTATTTAATGAATTTTCAGGATTTATCAAATTTATTGAAACTCAGAAAATTATTTTCACAGCAACTACTATTAGTCTGACTTTATGGGATATATTTTGGAAACTCTGATTATGAGACATGATTTTTAACCTTGATATCTATTTATTAACATTGGTATAGAGATAAATTAAAATGTATTTATTATAATGCTTATATACTATTTGAATTCTTATTACTTCACAATAACCTGAAGCACTACTGAAGAAATGAGCCCATGATTCAGCAAAATAGCAATTTTAATATGCCACATTCAGCATTGTGTCAGAATTGATTATCAAGAGTTATAAGTACACAATAAAGACCTTTTCAAACACATTTCCCCATGCATACTCCCATTTTTCTCTCAGGCAGTTTTTCCCCTGAGCTTCCTTTGCAGCTACAATTGAGTTCAGCTCTGCCTAATTAGACATTACATGATGTTGACCAGGACTGTTCTGTTGAAGATTTTTGTCCCCACTAGCAGAGAGGCACATTAGCAGCATTCTGTTATCTCACAACCTTTGCTCTCATTTCCTGCCTTTGAACATACTGTCCTTGGATATGATGATTTGGCCAAAGCAGTTAGTTTGCAGTCATGAAGATGAAAGAGAACACACTGGGAATTCAGAGTAAAAGGTCAGGAAAAGCCTGGATCTTTGACGACATTGTTGAACTATCACAAAAATGCAGGACAGCTTACCTTTGACTTCTTGTTACTGGCAATCTCTTGTCATATGTTTTAAACCACAGTTTAATGTCAATTTTCCATTATTTATAGTATCAATCTTCTACCTGGTAGGACATTGTTTATTTGGGTGCCTATGTGTATGCTCGAGAAGTTTTAGATGATAGAGTGTTGCTTAATTTAATATCTCCAACCACAACATTTATGTCCTATATGCTCATCTCTCTCTCTCTCTCTCTCTCTCTCTCTCTCTCTTTTTCTCTCTCTCTATTCTTCTAAGATTACATCACATAAGACTTAAATGTGATGTGTGTAAAAAAATTATTTTAGGAAAGTGTATAAAAGAGCTTTTTCTCCATCTACCATTTTTCACAACAAAAAGTTTAAAATAACAATATTTTCTTTCCTACTGGGAAATGGAGTGGACATATCTCTAACTAATGCACATGCAAAATGGAATTAAAAAATTTGACCAGGGCCTCCCCGGTGGCGCAGTGGTTGAGCGCTGGGTTGCGAAGCTGCCCGCAGCCTCTGCAGTGCCGGTTCGATCCCCGGCTGCTCCCGGGCCACTGGAGGAGGATCCCACATGGCGCGCAGACCTCTCCTGCCGCCCGCTGCTCCCCTCAGCAGTGTACTTCTTCAGTCTGCCTGGTCTGCTCCCCGCTCTGGCTCTGGTGAATTCTCTCACCCTCCCGTGCTTCTGACTGTACCCAGTGCTTGTATAAATAAATAAATAAATCTTAAAAAAAATTTAAAAAAAAAAAAAATTTGACCATTATTTTAATGAATAAGGAGAAAGGGTCTGAAAATTGAAGAGCAATAAGCCCACTGATTTAGGTCCTTGGGATACCAAGTAAGGCATGTTGGTGAGTTTCCTGGGTTTTCTTTTCACTTTATCCCAAATTTGGAGGTGATGAAGCTACAGCATAGATTAAAAAACTAGATCTAATTCTGTTCTGTCTACAAGAAACTCAATTCAAATATAATGATATAGGCAGGTTGAAAAGAAAAGTGTATAAAAAGATATGCTACACAAACATTTGTTAAGTAAAGGTAGGAATAGCTAAAATAATGTCACACAAGATAGACTTTGAAGCTACTAAAATTACCAGAAAGAGGAAAGAGACAATACATTATGATAAAAGGGTAAATCCACAAAGGACGCAATAATCCTATGTGTTTATACACAACACTACATAGCTGAGAAATATATGAAGCAAATGCTGATAAAATTGAAAGAATATCTAGAAAAATCCACAAGTTACAGATTTCAACATCCTTCTCTCAACAACTGATAGCCATCTCTACAGAAAATCAATAAGGAGATAGAACTCAGCAACAGGATCTCATCAAAATTTATAGAACACGACACCTGACAATAGCATAATACACACTCTATTCAAGTGCCAATGAACTTATAACAAAGTAGATCAAAATAGAACATATAACAAAATAGATATCCTGGCCCATAAAAGAAACATCAGCAAATTTTAAATCATAGACTATGCATTCTTTGAAGATAAAGGAATCTAACTAGAAATAAGAAAAATGGAAGTAGAAAAATGCTCAAATTCTTGAACACTAACACACTTGGAAATAATTCATAGGTCAGAGAGGAAGCATCAAGAAAAAGGAAAAGATGTTCAATGTTACTAGCCACTAGGGAAATTAAAATAAATACCACCATGAATTATCGCTATGTACTTATAAGAGTGGCTGAAAAATTTGCTAGTGAGTAAACCAAGAAACTGGATCACGGATATATTGTTGTTGGCAACATAAACTGTTACAGTTATTTGAGGAAACAACTTGTGAATTTTTATAAAACTAAATATGCAACTAATATGACCCAGAAATTGCACTTGCAAGCTATTATGTCAGAGAAACGAAAACTATGTCCACATAAAAGACTGTACACAAATATTTAGAACATTTTTCTTTCTAATAGCCAAAAACTGAAAATAACTCATATATTCTTAAATGACTGAATAATTAAAAAAGCTACAGTAAATCTATAGCATGGAATACTACTCAGCAATAAAAAGGAATAAATTCTTAATAGGTCTGGATAAATGAACATAATTCTCCAGAGAATTATGATTGAATGAAATAGCTAATTCCAAATGCTTACATACTGTATGATTGCATCACTCACTGCCTTTAGATAACATTCTTAACCTGAAAAAAATGATAGAAATGGAGAAACAAGTTTTTAATTGCCAGGAGATAAGGAGTGGACTGAGGCAGAATAGAGGCATATATAGAGATTAAATGGTGACATGAGAAATACCATGGTGAGGCAAATGTGTACCTCAATAGCAACAATGTCAAAATTCTAATTGTGGTCTTGTATGATAGGGATGCAATACATCAATTTTATGGAAAACTGAATAAAGGGTACTTGAGATTTCTCTGACTGTTTCTTACAACTGCAAGCCAACGTACAATTATCTCAAAGTAAAAAGTTCATTTAAAAAACAATGTGAACAGATACCTTAAACTGATCAGGAGTTAAGATATAATTAAGATGGACTTACTTGAGCCCAGAAATAAACCACACACATATGGAAAAGTAATTTTATACAAAGGAGCCAAAAGCTTGCAATGGAACAAGGTAAGTCTCTTCAATAAATGGTGATGGGAAAACTAAACAGGTACATGCAATAGGACCACTACCTCATACCATGCACAAAAATTAATTCCAAATATATTATTTAAAACTTGGGTGTAAGACTTGAAATAATAAAATACATAGAAAAAAAAACCCAAAAAACAGAGGCACTATTCTCCTTGACATTAGTCTTAGAGATGTATTTGTGAACTCAACTCCAATGGCAAGAAAAACAAAAGCAAAAATAAACAAATTGGACTACATCAAACTAAAAAAGCTTTTGCACAGTGAAAGCTATTTGCATCAAAACAAAAGGACATCCTCTTCTATGGCAGAAGATATTTGCACATCATATGTCTCAACTGTAATCTTTTCTCCCAAGCAACTACAGGCTTTTCATTTGCCTTGCAGTGTTTTCACACAATTCCCACTGCTTTTCCACCCTAAGTACCTTCCAAGTTTGGCAGATCAGAGGCAATTTCCTTGCTGTGTAGGTTATGTTGATAAAAGTAAAGAAAAATAAGATTTTAGTTACCAGATATATTTTTCACTACTTATGAAGCAATAATTGAATCTCTCACATATTTTCAGGCTGATGACAGGGGAGACTCATAATTTTAGCTGTGCTAGGGGAAAGGAGCTCAGAGAGCTGTTTTCCTTGCCATTCATTCTATTTTTTTTTTTTTAAGATTTATTTATTTATTTATACTAGCACTGGGTACAGTCAGAAGTGCGGGAGGGTGAGAGAAAATTCACCAGAATGAGAGCGGGGAGCAGAACAGGCAGACTGAAGAAATACACTGCTGAGGGGAGCAGCGGGCGGCAGGAGAGGTCTGCGGGCCATGTGGGACCCTCGCGGGTGGCCGGGGATCGAACCGGCACTGCAGAGGCTGCGGGCAGCTTCGCAACCCAGTGCTCAACTGCTGCGCCACCAGGGAGGCCTTTTGCCATTCATTCTTAACCAGGCAGTTACATTCAAGAAAACTTTTTAATCTTTGACCTGTTGCCTTAAGTCTCATATTTAATATGCATGTGCATTTCAGTGCTTTCAATATTGATTAACACATGTTGGAAGTCTCAAAACACCAATTTCATTGAACTTAAAGGAGAACTGTCAAAAGTATCAAAGTCTAAAATAGCAGAGTCAAGATTCAAACAAAAACAGTTATTTTTCAGGGTCTCCTTCCAATATTTAAATGATACTCTATAGAAATGGTTTGGATTATTGTTTGAAGCCTTAGTTTGAATTCTACAAGTTTTTAATAAATGTGTACATTTTTCATGTGAATTTCAAGATACGTAGGTTAGTGCTGCAAATCAAACCAGAATGCAACCAAAGAAGTCTCTGATGACAGGAAAAGTTGGACTTGAGTCAGCTCTACTTTCAGGTAACTTTAGTCTTGTTCGGATGACAAGTCTTTAATGTTGCATCAAATCACAAAGCATTGTCTCTTCCATTTAATAAATTTTTATTGGTCAGTCCTTCAAAAGTTCAGTTAGAACAGGGCTAATCTTGAACTTCATTTAAAGTATGGTAGTAGAAATTTAGAGTCCATGAAAAAGAAATAATTTATAGAAACTCATTCAGTAAATGAATATATATGCATGCTGTGAAGGGTAATTAGTTCATATTTCTTTTAGATTTTATCTATTTTCCTGCCCATAACTTAATCACATATAACATGAGAAGTTCATAAATATTTATATTATATCCTTACAAAAATAAAGTACATATATCTAGTAGGCAGGCATAAAAGCTTCTTGATATGATATATAAATATATATCTTATATAGTATATATATATTGACTTCCCTTTTGATACACACTATAACTTAAATAATAATTTCTACATAAGAGTAGCTGTGAACATTCCTTTTGCCATAAGGCATGGAGGATAAATATTTTGTCATGAGCAAAATATATAGCTGTACTACTATTTGCCAGTATTTATTAAAACAATTTCCAAGTAATTTTAAAACTGTTCATCAATAAGGTCAAGAGATAATCATTCATTAACTGTAATAAGCATTACCAAAAATTTACTGGGTCAAAATTTATGCTGCACCAAGGCAAGCATATTGGTCAGCTGTCCAGGATTAAATATTGTGGTTATTTTCCTCCTGACTGAGCACCAGGAAGACTCTCAAAATCAAACTTTTTGTGGGAATTTTATTAAACCTTTTTATGATATGATGATAATATATAATGTGAGTAATTTCAAAATTTTCTTTCTTTTACTTTTTATTGCAAAGATACATACATTCTTCTGCAAGCTTATTGATACAAGACTGCTGGTAAGATTTATGCTGTTATTATGGATGGCATTTTAGGAAAAACTAAATCCTGATTTACCAGTTCTAGAGGACTAGATATACATAAGAGAAAAAGTGAGAATAACAATAATTTTATTAATATATAACCCAGCTCTTGATGCTTTATGATTATGACTGTCAGTTAAATGTAAATTGAAGAGGGCACTTAGACTCTGTAACTCAACTATGATGAATCTAAATTAAACATTACAGCAGCACACTCAGAGTGAAGTGAGGAATGGTTACACACATATAGGGACACTGAATTCTAACCACATGAACTGGAGAACAGAATAAGGTAACCTACCTGATTCAACAGGTTGTCACTTACCTATGACTAAAAAAAAAAAAAAAAGAAGCAAGAGACAATTTCTAATGTCCCACCTTTCATATGGTAATGCTATATGCATATACTTTGCTTTGAAATATTCAAACAAAAGCTACACTTTCTTTGGGTATGAGTTTGGAAGAGTTGCAAGAGTGACACTTTTGAGGGAAAGAACAGTTAAAAATGCTATTTTAATACTTTCTTTTGCAGGGAGGTAACTTTTTAAAATTTGCTTTATTTTTTGTTTTATAAGACTATTTTTTAGAGAAGTTTTAGGTTTACAGAAAAATTGGAGGAATGGTACAATTCTTCTTCATGTACCCTTCCCCCAAAAATGTAGCCTCCATGATTAATAACACTCCTATAAGAGCAGTGCTTTCATTAGAATTGATGAACTTACATTGTCACATCATAATCAACCAAAGTCCATAGTTTTCAATGCATGTCCCTTATGATGTTGTACAAGCTATGGCTTTATACAAATGTATAGTAACATGTACCCATCATGATGGTTTCATACAGAGTATTTTCACTGACTTAAAAATCCTCTGCTCTACCTCTTCATCGCTCTCTCCTCTGCAAACCCTGGCAAACATTAATCATTTTACTGTCTCCAAAATTTGGCCTTTTCCAAAATGGTATAAAGTTGGGATTCTATAGTATGTAGCCTTCTTAGATTTCTTTTTCATTTAGTAATACAGATTTCCCCTGCTATTCCAAAGAAGAATGTTCCTATTTGCTGTGATTTAGTAGGTTATATTTTGTGTCTTAGAACACAAAAGATTCTTTTCCTTATTAGTTATTGGTACTAAGCTTCCCAGGACCAAGAAACAGGCTAGCAAATCATACCAAATAGGTACATTCTACTTTGGAATAGCGGGGAAAACATTCATTATAGTTCCTCCATGTTTTTTCAAAGCTTGAGAGTTTCTAACATTAATAGATAGATAAAGCATTTTGTCAAATGCTTACTGAATTTCTGCATATTGGACCTGATCATTTCTCAGACGGGAGAGTTGAAACAGACAACCATGAGGGTGAATCTAATTATTTCTCCTTGCTATTCTATTAGTTTTTGACTCACATAGTTTGATACTCCGTTGCTAAGGGTCAGAATCAGTGAGAATTGTTGTTTTCTTAGAGAATTAGCCCCTTTATCATTATTTAATGCCCTTCTTTATCTCTGATAGCTTTCCTTACTTTGAAAACTGTTCTGTGAAATGAATCTATCAACTTCAGATTTCTTTTGATTAGTGTTAATATGGTATAGTTTTCTCTATCCATTTATTTTTATGTGCACATAATCAAATACATTGTCAATGCTATTATTTTGAACTGTTTCCTGTTATGTTAATTAAGAATAAGACACATTTTTTATTTTACCTTCACTTATTCATTCTTCAATGTTCTTCCTTATTCTAAATAGATTGATTTTTTGATTTTATTGTGTTCCTTCTCTCCAAAACTTTTTTTTAACATTTCTTGTATGGCAGGTCTACAGACAACAAATTCTCTCAATTTTTGTTTGCCTTCAAAGGTCTTTATCTTTCCTTTACCTTTAACTGATACTTTCACAGGGTGTAGAATTCTATTTTGGTGAGTCTCTCTGTCTATCTCAATACTTTAACTACTTCACTTCATTCTCATCTTGTTTGCATGGTTTCTGGAATAAGTTGGATATAATTCTTTTCTTTGTTTCTCTATAGATAAGGTGTTCTCCCGCCCTCCTTTGGCTCCTCTCAGGATTTTTTATCTTTTATAGCCTGCAGTTTGAAAATGATATGCCGAGGTGTAGTATTATTTTGCATTTCTTATTTATCTTGGTTGGTGTTCTGTAAGCTTCCAGAATCTGTGTTCTGGGATTTAACATATACTTGGGAAATAGTCATTGCTTGAAATATTTCTTTTGTTTCTTTCTGTCTTTATTTTCCATCAGGTATTGCTATTACACATAAATATCTTTTGTCATTGTTCTATAGTTCTGAAATACTCTGCAATATATTTTTCAGTATTTGTTCTCTTTGCTTTTTAGTTCTTGAGAATTCCATTGATACAGCCTGTAGCACAGATAATGTTCCCTCAGCTGATCCATTCTACTAATGAGCACTTCAAAGACATTATCCATCTCTGTTAGTGTTTTTTTTTTTTCAAATTTCCAACATTTCCTTTTGATTCTTTCTTAGGATTTCCACATCTCTCTTTTCATTGTCCATATATTCTTGCACTTTCTTATGGCAATTTCTGTTTGTGACCCTTTGATTCATTCCAGGCACAACTGCTCCCACCAGACACCTATAATTGGTGTCTCAGAAGGAAGTAATGATTCAAGGATCCTGTCCTTCTATCATCTACCATTTTCTTAGATCTTACTGTTTTAATTGATTTTTTAAAGATTTATTTATTTATGCATACAAGAGCTGGGATACAGGCCAGAGGTGCTGGGGGTAAGAGGATTCACCAGAGACAGAGTGGGGAGCAGAAAAGGCAGACCAACCAAAATACACTGCTGAGGGGAGCAGCAGGTGAGTCAGGAGAGGTCTGCTGCAACTTGTGGGTAGCTCCCTGGCCGGGGATTGAACTCGTGCAGCAGAGGCTGAGGACAGCTTCATAGATTGCGTCTTAACCCCTTGCGAGGTCCTATTTTAATTGATTTTTAGGTGATGGTTTTAGGTTTTATGTATAACTTCTTGTTCATTGTTTTTATCATAAAACAATCATAAAAAGCAGGTTTATTGCACATTATATTGGCAAGACCATCAGTTTTCATCATTTTATTCAAATAATATATTAATGTCAAGAAATGTTATACTAAATTCATAAAATTTAATTCATACTGGTGATGTCAGGATCTAGATCACACTATGCCAGGTATAGCCAAAGTAGCATATCAATTATTGTGAATAAAAAACAGATGACAAATGAATGATGCCCTAAACTTCCTTTTTTTCTAAAAGAAGGGATTTTCTCTAACACTCCTCTCTGTTCTCCCTGAAAGCAGAAAATAAATCTCTATGTGAAAAGTACCCTCCATGCACAGCGATGGAGAGACACTCCTATCACGAGAGACAGGAACAGGAAAATACATAAACAAGTTCTGCTCAGCACACTAAATTATGTGTCTAATCCAAAATTTTCAAGAATTTCTTTGCCCTGTCTGTTCTTCACAGATTTATTACTATCTTGAATAAAAAAAAAAATATAAACTGGATATGTTAGACATTCACTTGTTCCCATATTTTATAGACATTTTTACACACAAAATTAGTCTTCTTACTTGCTCATCTCTCTTGTGTCAATTCATTATTGGATCAAACAAAGGAACCAAAGCAGGTGACAGGGACATCCCCTGAAAATATTTCTTACATTTCTCATGGTTTATAATGCTTCAAGAAGAAAGTCCTGGCTAATAATTCAGTCGTCCTACAGGCAGAGTCATAGTATAATCAATTTTTTGACTTGTATCATTATTGGGACTAGAAATAATAAATAGCTCTAAAGTTTAGACTTGCCTCATTGATGATGTGAATTTCACAGTTTAGAGGGATTCCTGACTTTATTGCAGGCAAATAATTCTTGATCAATTTTTCGCAGATTATCTACTTATTGGATTTCTCTAAACAGGTTTTATTGAAACTGGTCTTTCTTCCCCTACCCTGTTTGTACCCAGACAGTGTAACAAAATCAAATTTAACATTTGCTTAAGTGAGGAAGAAATAATGTAGTAATTAAGTAGTCAGTATATTTTAATAACAATTTCAAGAGTAAGCATTAAGCAATTTTGATAAAAGTAAAAAAAGAAAAAACAACAACGCATAGCATTTGAATATATATCCTTTTAGGAAATACCTGATAACAGTGGTTCAGTTATTAATAACAATGTGTTACAAACTAGTAATTTTTATTTTGACTTTGTCAAATCATCTTGGTTCCTCCTTCTCCACCCTTGTTCTGCTCCCTGTCCTCTGCCCAACCCCAACTCCTATCTCAAGTTGACTCTGGAGAATGTCCTTCATACAAAGAGCTTTCTCTCTCTAATAATTCCCAGTGACCTTGCTCACTGTAGTCTTTGTGTGTGCTGATGTTATTTGTTTTCTGTCCTGTTAAAAAAAGTCTTGTGGGCCTCTGCTTGTGGCACAGCAGTTGAACGCTGGGTTGCGAGGCTGCCTGCAGCCTCTGCAGCGCCAGTTCAATCCCTGGCCACCGGCGAGGGTCCCACCAAAAGAAAAAAAAAAAAAAAAGTCTTGTTTTGGGAAAGAAATAGAAGCAGTTGGTTGTCAATATATTTGGCTTATGAATACATCCATTTAAAAATTTTATGATTGGGCCTCCCTGGTGGCACAAGGGGTTAGGACGCAACCTATGAAGCTGTCCGCAGCCTCTGCAGCACAAGGTTCAATCCCATGCCAGGGAGCTACCCACATGGCGCAGCAGGCCTTTCCTGTCTCACCCACTGCTCCTCTCAGCAGTGTATTTCAGTAGATCCACCTGTTCTGCTCCCCACTCTGTCTCTGGTGAATCCTCTCACTCTCCACACCTCTGCCTGCACACCAGTTCTTGTATCCATGAATAAATAAATCTTTAAAAAATTAAAAGTAAATAAAAATTTTATGATTAAATTATTATTTGGCTTCTTTAGTGTCTAAGTGAACAAATTCAGTGTAATGAGTTCTTTGTCTTCTGAGTGTAGTATTATTTCTATATAACATTTCTTGCCCTCACTCCGTTTTTTTTTTTTTCTTAATCCAAATGAAAAGTATTGTTTAGTCCAAACATGTTTTTCTACTTTGGTATCATTGGAGCACAGTATTGATAGAAGGGTATTAAAGATAAGTCTGTGTGGGAATGTTATCTTTTGGCGGATTATCAGTAAGTTTGTGCCTGGGAAGCTGACTAGGAATGAATCACAGGAGTCATTTCAGTCTAGCTGGCCCAGATATGGTAGAAATAATTATTTTGAAATAGTGAAACAAAGAGAAATTTGTTCCCACCTGAAGCCACTAACACCCTCACCACCACTCCCATGTAACATTTTATTCCTGGCCATAATTTTTCTTAGTGGAAGTGTTAAAGCAACCTCTCTTTATATTAGTTCTTATGGCATAAAAATGTCAGCTACAATGGAATAGTTCGCTATTTTTAATAGGATTTCAACAACAGTATGAGATCACTCAAAAAATATGGATAACTTAATATTTAAACTATGCCTGCCCTGCTAGAAATAAGCTTTTTCAATTTACACACATCTATGAGACACAGAAAAGTTTTGGGGCTTCTCTCAAAGTGGACATGAGTTTGTTACTGCATATTATTACAACTGGCCTGTTACAAAAGGTGATATTAGCTTCCAGATGTGTGATTTAACTCATTTTCCTAGATAGTCAACCTGAGTTTTATCTCTTTTTTATTTCCTGTTTTAGGAGAGGGACATGCTATTTTCCACGTCACTGAAGAGTAATTGATATTGATTACTGATACTTATACACAT
Source organism: Talpa occidentalis (assembly GCF_014898055.3). NCBI lineage: Eukaryota > Metazoa > Chordata > Mammalia > Eulipotyphla > Talpidae > Talpa > Talpa occidentalis. The sequence goes on along the minus strand of NW_023604861.1, from coordinate 35,500,149 downwards.
GGAATAACATCACACATTTTATAATAATACATGCAAACAAAATGATATACATTAAATACATAAGATAGGTTGCTCTCAGAAGGAAGGATGGAGACAATGGGGAGAAACGAAACATACAGACGAGAAGTTGCTATGAACTGAATTCTCCCTTCTTTGACACAGAAAATAAAAGCTATCCAAAATAGCTAAGAAATAAGAGAAAACCTAATTAAAAGGAAGCATTTAATGACAGGATTATTTATAAAGAAAGTGATGTTTCCTGTGCAATTACACTGGACTAAAGGACGAAGTAAAATTTAAAAAATAGACAAATTGATAAGAATAGCAAAGAATCTAAAAGACAAAAAAATCTTGCCTTAACATGATTCATATTCAAGTAGAATTCAGTTTCAAATTGTTCATGTAACACAACACTAATGAAGGGGAAATATTATACGAACAAAATGTTAAAAAATATATAGAAAATGATATCCTTAATCAAAATTGGGTACCTCTACTTGTCTTTTTAAGAGATTTATGTTGCTTCATTCGAAAAACAAACATTTATTAACTTAAAATCAGGAAAGAATAAAACATGGATGGCATATAGTAGATAAACAAAATTATAAGGGCAAAGTGTAAAAATGTAGTCCTAAAAAAGGAAAATAAACTATTTCATAGTAGAATGTATATTACAGGGCCTCCCCGGTGGTGCAGCGGTTGAGCGCTGGGTTGCGAAGCTGCCCGCGGCCTCTGCGGCGCCAGTTCGATCCCCGGCTGCTCCCCGGCCACCGGAGGAGGGTCCCACATGGCGCGCATACCTCTCCTGCCGCCCGCTGCTCCCCTCAGCAGTGTGCTTCGGTCCTTCTGCCTGCTCTGCTCCCCGCTCTGGCTCTGGTGAATTCTCTCACCCTCCCGCGCTTCTGACTGTACCCAGTGCATGTATAAACAAAAACAAACAAATAAAGAAAGAAAGAAAACATGCCTCTATATAAAAAAAAAAAAAAAGAATGTATATTACAAAAAGCAATCCAATATTTTAAGGTGTATAATGGATTGTCAGTTTAATAGAGTGGTTTCAAGTACATCTTATCTCATATTCATTAGAGAGGGAATTGGCATGACTCCCTGAATTCAAATATTGGATATGCCACTTATTAGTTATGTAAATGTAGGCAAATCATTTATCATTTCTATGCTTCAATTTGATCAACAGTAAAGCAGTGGTTATAATGGTATCTATTTGTAGGATAATCAAAAATATTAAATAATAATAATATCAAACATTTAAAATGAGAGCTCAGACTAGTGAGTTCTTAATAATGATATCTATTGTAGAAATATATATAGGAAGTGATAGACATATTTGGATCTTCTTTTAATTTAATAATTAAAATATTTGGATAACTTATATAACAAAGTTGGGAATAAGAAATACATTACTCATAAAATTTTCAAATTTGAAAATCTAGGGAAAATATATCTTATAATTTTACTATAGCATGAAAATTTTACTATATTGTCTATGTTGCCCTAAAGAGAGACAATGGGATGTCATTGTGATCTGACACTTATACACCTTGGGGAAGGGATCGATAGAGAGAGAAAGATTTCAGTAGAAATACATAGTTACTTGTGATATGAATAGCATATCTGTATGCAAACAGTACATTTCAGTGAAATGAATCATTTTAGAACTAAATGTATTAAATATTCATTGGGATGTTTAAGTGTTTACAGAGGTCTTCTATCTGCCGTTGTTAATATGTTGTTCCCTAAACAATATGGGTTCTCTTAAATTGGCTGCATTTAGATTTAAACCAGTACAACCAATTGTGGATATCAACTACTCTGGGCACTGTCCACAAATGAATGCATGGGGAGAAAAATCAAGTTACTGACCAGATCACTGTTGTTTTAGAGATAATGATAAATGGGTGAAGAATAAATCGATATTTCAGCCTCAGTCTTTATAATTATTAGAAGGCAGGAATAAAAAGAGTCAGGCATTGTCTGCCTACATTTCTAATAGCCATCTGTGTCCTCCGCATTGACCCTCACCTCTCCACTCCACTGACCACAATTTCTTGTTCTACTTTTGTCTAGTTGTAAAACAAATTAAAATCTAAAACTATGAATGTGGTGGTTGGCAGAGTTAGAGCAGTGATAGTTCAAAGAACCCCATCTGGCAAGTAAGCTCCCAAAACAAAAATAAAACCTTTTTCTTTCCAACACAAAAGTCCGGAGAGAGATTAATTAAAGTCAAAGAAGGAAAACAATATGAAACACTTCCTACGATTGTGGGGACAGTGATTTTCTTTGTCTATTCTCTTCTTACAAAGGCTTTCTCTCTCACCATATATTTTTTAATAGACCAATAATATCTTCAAGAAAAATTCAAACATTACAGTATTTATAGATAAATCACCTGGCTGAACCCATATTTTAGGGATTATAAAAGGTTGGTAATACAGTTTGTTATTTCTCATCCAGTTTTAACTTCTGCACAGTCATTACTTTTGGAGGCTTGGTTTTATTTTCATGTAAGCTTTCACACTTTCTCTGCTCTGTTGACAAAGTATAACATTTGCTTACCACATTTTCCCCTTTGAGCACCTCAAGTACCTATTTAAATGGCATGGATAACACTAGATTTCTCCTATACAATGAGATCATTTACAGAAGCATCTTTCGGAGGTCTCTGAAGTTCTTGCTGAACAGAACATTGCCCTGCATAATAGGATGCCTGCACAATGGTTTGTCCTTTGAATTCTGACTTTTACTTGCAGTTTCAGGATCTCTTTAGAAAAGCCTGAACTTCCTTCAGTTTTTTGTTTCTGTGAAGAGGAAAAGAATGCTAAATCAAAGCTCTGTAGTGTGCTTTCAGTTCTGCATTTTAACAGACATTAAGAGCTAGAGAAAGGAGTCATCTCTGAAGCATTGTTGGGTACGATGGCTAGGGAGGAGGGAAAACCTGCTGCTCTGTGGTGGAAAAGAAATCCACGATTCTTTGTGTTGAGTGAGATAACATAGCCTTTACACGTTCTCCTACACAGCTGGCAAAAATGCCTTTCTTTCCTATTCCTTTCCTCTCCATCTCTTCCCTGTCCTTACCTTATTGGCTCATTTGCTCTCTGGGAGAAATAGTAGCTGTTATGCAAACTGTAAGGTGCATTGAGGAGGAAATCCTGAGGGTACACACCAGCTTTTTACAAGGTAGTTTTACATCAGCCACTGATGCACAACTGGGCGGGATAATTCTGGTCAGGGACATGTGTTTCTATTGTTAAATTATAATGAAAATGGTACTTTGGCAGCAGATGGTTTAACATATCCATTGCTTTTTATTTTTTTACATTGCTTTGTTTCAGGTATTATTTAAATTAAAAATATTAAGAAATTCTGAAGATATGCTTTGTGCTCTTATTCCTGACATTTCCAGTATGTCTTTATCCAGTGACTGTTGCAAAAATATGAAGATGTTTCAAGTTACTAAGGCATTTGGCGCACATCAAATTATTTACCTCATGTCTACCTGCCAGAACCACAACATAGATTTTAATCATTGATAGATTAAAGTTCAGTTCACTGCCACAATACATTATATTAATTATATCAAGATGCCTGTTGTTTTAGGAGAGAACTAATAAGTAGTTCAGAATATTGGAAAGTGAAAAAAATCCCTTTGCTTTTTCCAATTTTCCAGTTTCAAATTAAAGCAGAATTTCACAATATGAACAAAGGTTAAATATGTTTTAATAGTCTATGGACTCTAACTGATATCTAATATCTACTCTCTAATGAGATGCTCAGTTGGTGTAACAAGAAAGATCCTGGATTGTAACCCATAATAAGGCTTGGAAAACTATAAAAGTCTTGTCACTTACTAATTGTGTGGCATTGATCATGACACTTTACCTGTTTAATCTTTAGTTTATTGTTAATAATACATTATTTTCATATATTTATTTGGAGGAAAGATAGGGCAATAAGAGTTTCTTTGCATGGACTCCAGAAAAAACACCCCATCCCACAATTAACAGGCACAAACTAACACGACAATATGCACATCAGCAGGGCTTGACCTTCATGAACTGATCACTTCCTAAAGTTACCCATCTCCAAATACCTTGAAGTGCGTAACAGATATTCAATAAATAATTGTTGAATAAAAATATTTTCATTGCATAAGGAAATATTCATATTTAACCATTCTTTAAGATTTTGGGTCCAAATTTTTTTAAAAATGATATCGAGCTTCAGTATATAATCTGAAACTTTTAGAATAGTTTAGTTAAAAAAAATCTGTTTGAGTGTATTATTATTTTTTTTAATTTCTTTTTTTTTAATTATTATTATTTGTGTGTGTGTGTGTGGGGTGGGGGAACCCTCCTTGGCGGCCGGGGAACCAGCCGGCGCTGCAGAGGCTGCGGGCAGCCTTGCAGTGCAGCGCTCAAGCACTGCGCCACCAGGGGAGGCCCACTTTCTTTTTTTTTAAAGAAGGGCTTACTGCCTGTTTTTGTTTTTTTTTTTTTTTAAGATTTATTTATTTATTTATACAAGCACTGGATATGGTCAGAAGCGCGGGAGGGTGAGAGAATTCACCAGAGCCAGAGCAGGGAACAGAACAGGCAGACCGACGAAACACACTGCTGAGGGGAGCAGCAGGCGTGGCAGGAGAGGTCTGTTGCACCATGTGGGACCCTCGCCGGCGGCCGGCCGGGGAGCAGCCGGGGATCCAACCGGCGCTGCAGAGGCTGCGGGCAGCTTCTTTGGCCAGTGTTCAACCGCTGCGCCACCAGGGGAGGCCCGAGTGTATTATTTCTTGATTCAATTTTAAAATTGAATATATAAGTATAGGTAAACTTAAATTTTGGTGGTGTGGTATTGGTTGATATCTACATTGAATAATTGAAGTGACAAGAAAAGATACACTAAAAAAACATCAACCTTAGGAAACCACTGTAAAGCAAATCCCATAGGGAAACTTGCCATTATGTGAAAGTGAGTTAGCTAAACTCTAACTTAATGTTATCAGGGGGCATTGAGATAGCCCCTGTAGAGCAGAATATTTACAAAAGAATCAACAATTTCCCACTTCAGAAAAAACATAAGGAAGCAGCTAACATTCTAGTTTATATGACTTAGTGAGATAATTCATTTTATATTTGCAGAGTTAAACTGACAGGTGATGAAAACTCAATAAAATGAAAAAAAAAAAAACAAAACAAAACCTGGAGTAGTCAGTGAGTGACAAAGTGAAAAAAGGAAAGAAGGAATGGTGAGTCCATGAGGATGCCATCCTTAGAAGGCATAGGTGGTGGGCCTCTCTGGTGGCACCAGAGGTTAAGCACAGCATTGTGAAGCTATCTGCAGCCTCTGCAGCATGAGTTCGATCCCCGTCTGGCCAAGGAGCTACCCAGCAGACCTCTCCTGTCTCGCCCGCTGCTCCCCTCAGCAGTGTATTTCAGTCAATCTTCCTGTTCTGTTCCCCACTCTGTCTCTGGTGAATCCTCTCACCCCCGCACTTCTGGCCTGTACCCTAGTTCTTGTATGCATAAATAAATAAATATTTTTTAAAAAAGAAGGCATAAGTGATACAGATGTAACCAAACAGTAGATCAGACTAATTGCACCAGTCAAAAGACAATAAAACAAATGAGACTTGCCTTAGAGCTAGCCTGTTTCTCGTTCTTGCTGTATCTTATGAGACTATCTTCATCCTTAAACACTTTCTCTTCACAGTTAGATTTCTCATACGCATGGCAATCTACAGTCATATTATACTATCATTAACTTGGATACATTCATAAAATGTCTTATATTACCTTTTCATCTATGCATTTTTTGAGAACAGAACTTATATCTTGTGGAAAAAATTCTCATGCATTAGTACTTTATAATTAATGTAAATTGACTGTTAACTGGCTTTGTAGAAGATCACTTTGCTCAGCTGAACAATGCTGCAAAATACAAAATAAATAAGGAAGGGGAACCAATAGAGTTGCCATGGGAACCTGGCCATGGGTCCATATTACCAATAGGGGGCTATCAAGAATTCTGGGCAAACAACCCAGCAAAACACCTCTTGTGGAGAAGGCCCACCTAAATCTGATTTCCAGGCAGATAATAACTGGCAGAGACTAATTCCCCCTGTCATGAAAAGCCCACCAAAACAGTTTATAAAAGGGAGCCCCAAATCCCAATTTCTCTCATCTGGCCCCCTGTTCCCTTGCAGGGTATTTCAATAAGTCTACCTTTTCTGTTCTCTACCCTGTCCCTGGTGATTTTTTTCACCCCCATGCCTTTGGCCTCAACCTGAGATTTCTCCTCACGACAGCTATGTTTTTTGCCTAGTTTAACTAACCAATAGCAATATCTTAACTTAATCTTGATCATTCTTTTTTTTAACAATTATTTATTTATGCATACAAGAACTGGGGTACAGGCCAGAAGTGTGAGGGAGGAGGTGAGAGGATTTACGAGAGACAGAGTGGGGAGCAGAACAGGCAGATCTACTGAAATACAGTGGGCAAGTCAGAAGAAGTCTGCTGCGCCATGTGGGTCATCTGTCTGGCCGCAGACTGAACTTGTGCTGCAGTGGCTGAGGATTGTGTCATAGTGCTGATGATTAACCCCTTGTGCCACCAGGGAGTACCCTTAACTTAATCTTGAGATCCTTGTTTCTACCACCTCTATTCGGTTCTAGCAGCTGACCAGTTCATGAGAGCCCAGAGCATGCCCATAGCATAGGGGAAGAGCTGTGCTACCATTTTCTGAACTTATGAGGTATGTGGAAGCATGTCCTACCCTTGCATTTATGCTGGTGACCAGCACAATCCAATACCTCTGACAACGGTTAACCCAAGAAACCTTTGATTTGTTTCTGCCCTTTGCTTCTCTTCCTTCATATTTTTGTTTTATTTTCTTAACTTTTCTAATTGTAATATTTGTTATTGAGCTAATATTGGTATATAATACTGTATATGACTCAGAGGTATAGGTTAAAACCATCTCAGATGTATGTCACCGCACATCCACCAACAAGGCACCCAAAGTCCTCCACTAAGGTCCACTGGGATACCTCCACATTTTGCTCCCCACTCCCTTCAACCTCTTTTTCTGGTAGCCTTATATCTGTCCTTAGATTTCTAGGGTTTGCTAGGGTTTGATTTTGTCTGTTTCTTTGTTTTGTCTCTCCATAGTCCATATATGAGCAAAATCATCTGGTATTTGTCTTTTTCCTTCTAACTTACTTTGCTTATCCTAATTCCCTCCAGTTCAATCCAAAATTTACAAATGTCAAGATTTCATCTATTTTATCACTGGGTAATATACCGTAGTGTATATATACCACATCTTCTTAATCTAGTCATCTGTCTTTAGGCATTTAATTTATTTCCATAACTGGGCTATTATAAAACATGCTGCAAATAATACAGGAGTGCACATACCCCTTCAAACTGCCCTTACATTCTTAAAAAAAAAAAAAAAAAACCTCTTTTGAATCTTTACACCAGGGAGGCAGTCATTGGGGACTTAACTTTTTGTCTCCATTAATTGTAAAATAATAAACTTCTCTTTTTTTGATAGAACTTGGGACTAATCTGTTGATGTACACATCCAAGAGTGAACCCCTTGATTTCAATAATAGGTTCTCACCAAAGTAGCCATACTGGCACCTGATCTGGGATTTCCCAGCTTCCAGAATGGTGAGAAATAAATTTCTGTTGTTTAAGCCAAGTCTATGTTACTTGTTAGTAACAATAGTCTGAACAGACTGTTAATTTCAAAGCACTGCTCCATACGATGAAAATATAATTTTGATATAACAAGTGGATGCCTTCTTAAAATTTGTTATTTATTGGGCCTCCCTGGTGGCGCAGGCAGTTGAGCGCAGTGCTATGAAACTTTCCACAGCATCTGCAGTGCCGGTTCGATCCTCACCAGCCTTGGAGCAACCCACATGGGGAGCAGACCTCTTCTGTCTTGCCCACGGCTCCCCTCAGCAGTGTATTTTGTCAGCCTGCCTGTTCTTTTCCCACTCTGTCTCTGGTGAGTCCTCTCACCCTCCCACACACCTGGCCTGTACCCCGGCTCTTGAATAACTAAATAAATCTAAAAAAAATAAAAAAAATAAAAAAAGAATTTGTAATTTATTGCATTAGGGCAGTCAACAAATAACAAACACTGTATTTATATAACATAATGTTATATGATAAAAGGTGCTATTAAAAATCAAGAAAGAAAAGCATTAAAAAGTATAAATTTGTTGAAGACATTATTTTGTACAAAATAATCAGGAAAGTCTTCTTCAGATGACTTCTTCGGATGTGACATTGAGCAGATACCTGGAAGAAATGAGCAACTACAACTGTAAGAAGTACTTGTGAAGGGACTTGCAGATAAAGGAAATAGCAGATGGGGAAGATGCGAAGTGTACAGGGTGTGAAATGGGGGAAGAGGGTAGCAGAAGGGTGAGTAGAAGGAGTGAGGGGAGAGAGTTAAAGAGGCCAAAGACAACTTGGCAAGGCAATAAACATTCATGGTATGAAAGAATGAATGTAAGTATGGACAAATGGGGCTCATGTTAACATGAATACACAAAACAAAATGATTAACTGATAGTGACAGAACTCAGAAAAAACTTCAGAGGAGAATAAATTATGTTGGTTGGATCAGCAAAAAACACTGGCCACATATTTCATGTCAAATACATAAACTGGTGATTTCTAATTCTGGTTTTGAGACACTTGAGGTGGTTTTAGTTACCCAAGAGGTATAATTTTTCAAACAGGTGATTAAAACTTAGAAATGGAATGATATTCCAAAATCAAATTAACCTCTCTACTATGTCAATAAGCTAAGTTATGATCAGAAGGATAGATATTTTGCAAATGAATTTATTTTTCAAATGAATTTTAAATAGAAATGCTAGCAGCAGTGATGACATTGTAAAATGTTCCTGGTGCCATTACCTTATTCAGCTATTTTATTTTGCATATAACTTAAATATTGGCTTAAAAGTAAATATAATTGCATTCATCTAGAGATTGACAGTAACCTAGAACGAGAATCGTTAAGTGCCCTTCATTTATTTTACTTTTTAATTCCTATCTATTGTATAATGTCTGGGATAATGCACATAAAAGCATTCCCCGTTTAAATATCAAAAGAAAATGATGATAAAAGATATATTCTCACTCCTGCTGAAAGATACCCTCCCGTTTTATAAGCAAAGCTTTTCCATTTCTTCTTTTTCCTAACTCTATTACAGCCTATTGCAACTTTCCAGAAAGGCAAGGTTTTTCTTTCTTTCTTTCTTTCTTTTTTTTTTTTTTTTCAGTTTGTCCTCCAGCTAGGGAAACTATTTAGAAAATTGGTTTCTTTTAGTTTGGCCCCATGCAGGCTTGACCTATTTTACCTTGTTAGAGTGATGGAGAGCTCCATTCCTGCAAAAATTTAGCTTCAAAGAGTTCTGTTAATGGAAGAGGTATAGACATCCCCTTGCCAGCAGGTACAAACAAAATTTCCCTCTTTAAATCTTTTAATGTATTTACCAAATGAATGTGTTAAATATATTGTTAATTAAGTAGTGTGAGGGTAAGTTAATAACTATAAAGTACTCAGAAATAAGTTATACATTGTCATACAAAGCACAGTGAGCCATGAATTTCATACCCACTTTTTAACAATTACTATTAATAATAAAAATAATGTGATCTAAAAAATTAAAATAGAGATGGCAGTCTCGATAATTATAGCAAGTGTGCTTAAATACTGTCTTTCTCTCACTATTTAAGATAAACAGATCCAATCTCAATTTCCAGTAAGCAATCTGATTTTCCATTGCAAGATAATTTAAAATATTTTAAGAAAAAATTTTTTTAAGTAAAAGTATGGTTTGTTCTACAAATAAGCCAACAGTTGTTGTTTATTTGTTTATATTTTTGTTTTTAATGGAAAAACAATTCTGGCAATGATTAGAGGACCCATACCTAACTTAGCTTTATTAATCTATCAGTTATTTTTTATTCACAAAAGAGTGAGTGAATCAGCATAACCCATTGCCACATCTGGGAGCAAACTCCAAATGCATATTCTACACAAATATGACCTTTTTACTAGAGGCAGGATCCCAATTATTTGAGTGTAATTACCAAATTTTGGCCAAAGTGCTTACTTCATTTTCTCAATATATTAATGTTGCTTTGGCTGGTCTAACTCAAAATAGCTGAGTTTGCAGTAAATATATTTCATAAAGTTGTCTTCCAGAAGAAACACTTCGCTATTGAATTTTTTCTAAATAAAAAAGATTGGAATTTTGTCCATAGCATTGACTAATTAAGAGTCAGTGTAAGTGCCCAGTTGATGACAAAAACTAGTTCAAAATTTATTCCTATGCCATATAATAAAGATCATAAAAGTAGCACAAACATCTGTATGAAAACAATATCTGAAATATCATGGGTAGTATTCTCTTAGACTATAGAAGCTATTAGGTTAAATATAACTAAATTCTTGTTTCAAATATTATATTAAAATATAATAACAATTCTAATATTTATCTTTTCATTTATCCTGAAAAGCATGGGAAAATATTCCTGGGACAGAAGTCACAAATTTGTTTATATTGTAAGAGAAACACACTTTACTAAACACATGTTTGAAACATCTGTTTAATGTCTCTGATTGTTTTTCACTTACAGTAAGCTTGTCAATAAAAAGAATCATTCAGAGAAAATATAGCAGAGATTCATGTTTGAATATATTTGAAAAGAACTCAATATATCAGGTGTAAAAAGCTTTCAAATAATAAAACATTTGCACTTTTTATCAGAAGTACATAAAAACTGATAGAACAAACAAATGATATGGGGAAAACATTTTGCGTTAAGGGTTTTATTTTTATAGTTCGAACGTCTTCTCATGCATGCATGCCATTGCTAACTGTCTTTGCAGTTATCTCCTGTAAGAACACCTACATTGTGATATTCTTGCTACAAAATCTCTTCCCTCAAGTTAAAATCTCCATCCATTCAAACTTCCATATTTATCTTGGTCAATTATCTTGCATTTCAGCTTTTGTCTAATCATCTACAGTTCAGTTTTTATTCACTCATCTCTTGCATTACAAGTTTCTTTAAACCATCAATACTGATTATAATAATAAAAATATTTATACATTACCTATGTGTCATTAACGTCTTATTTAATTTGCATTTATTCTTCACAATAATGTTGTTAGTATATTTATTACATTTATTGAGACCTCAAGAGATAAGTAATTTTTCAAAGTAGGAGGTAAGGCAAAGAGCCCAATTTTGATGTTGGCCCCTTCAAATACAGATATTATAGTTTGTTTGTATTTTTTTTCCCATTAAGCCACATCATTTCATTTACCTTTTTGTAGAAATCAACATTTCTTTCATGGATCAAACACCAGGTATAAGACAAGATCAATTGCACTATGGGGTTTCCCTCTCTCTGTCTCTTGGTGAAATTTGTCAGTTTAGTCATTAATGGCATCTAAGTCAAAAGACAATTCTCCAAATCAGAGAGGATTGGACAAATGGATAAAATCATCTCTAATAAATTTGAATGTGTAATTTCCATTTTAATGCAACCTACTTGATTTTATAAACTCAAACTGCATTTTAAAACTTCTTAATTAATAAAATGATCATGCAAGATATTTATGAGAATTTTGAAATCATTTTATTTAAAATCTTTATTTCATAGTAATGAATCTAAGGTTCAGAATGGTAAATGAGCTGCTTAAAATGTGTCAACTATCTATTTCCATTCATGGAGTTTTGATGCTTTATTAAAGTCATGTTCACTGTTTTAAAAGTTGCTTTTTTAAAAAATTAACCTAAGGAGATACATAGACTTCACTAGTTTTACAAATGAATATGATTTTTGAAAAGTTTCCAACATAATTATTTTTACTAGAGGTCCTACTCACTAAAATTATGACCTAACATTAAATAAAACAAATTTTAGGTGACCTAATTTTAACATTGCTTAAATTAACTTGTTCTTGTTTTTTTATTTTAAAGATTTTATTTATTATTCATGCATACAAGAACCGGGGTATATGCCAGATGTGTGGGAGGGTGAGAGAATTCACCAGAGACAGAGAAGGGAACAGAATAGGCAGACTGACTGAAATACACTGCTGAGGGGAGCAGCGGGCAAGACAGAAGAGGTCTGCCGCACCATGTAGGTTTCTCTGCAGCTGGCGGGGATCGGACTAGCACTGAAGAGGCTGCGGACAGCTTCACAGTGCTGCGCTCAACCACCTGCACCATCAGGGGAGGCCCTAACTTGATGTTCCCAAGCAAAACCTGAAATGGAACTGTAAACTGGTGATGGGGGATATAATGGAGGAGTACGTGCTTCAGAGTCAGATAGTCCTTTCTACTCTGACTTTATCTGTTGTGTATTATATTACATTTCTCACAAATTAAACTTTCTCAGTTTCATTTCATTAATGTGTAAAATTAGCAAAATATTTTCCTCATAAGCAATAGTCTAAGAATTAAATATGATAAATGACATAAAACTAACACAATGATTAGTTTGTAATTGAAGGAGATGGTGTTATACAGTCCCCATAATTGGTGACCTTACCTTGTGGAAGTCTTTTAGAGTCCTGACTCTTGAAAACAGACTTGACCCACGACTTATGAGTGGAAGTGATGTGTTCCCTGTCATACAGGTGTGATAATGTCTATTATAACAACTTGAAATATTCCAAACTGACTTTCCATCCAGCTGGAGTCTTGCAGTGAAGAAGTCATGACCATCTCTGAGGGCGATGTATAAACAAAAAGCAAGCCTTTGTTGTTTTAAAACCATTGGGTTGTGCGATATTTGTTCTTGAGGACAGTTGTTTCTGTTGTTAAAGCAACACAACTTAGTTTTATTTTGACCTATACAGAAATAATTAAAGATAATTCTTCTAATATATATGTCACTTTCTAATTTAATTTATTCCTCCCTGATTGTACCTGATCTCTTTCATGTCATCCAAATTTTTCTGCCCATTACAGGAGAACATTTGAGATGAGAACTTCCACTGTTCCCTAAGACCTGTCCTTTCAGCTTCTATTGCAATGCAAGTTTGCTAGTACTCTCTCTTTCAAGATTCGAGATCCAAATGAGGTGCATAAATATATAGTAAATGCTACAAAAGTGGGGAAGTGGTAAACAGAGTGAAAAAAGTTAATGCAAGATAACTTTCTCCCAACCCCGAACCTCTGTACACAAACATTCACTACACAACCAACTCCTGTTAACTTTATTCAACAAAAAAAAATAAATAAAAATTTTGCAAATTAATTTGGAAAGCAAATTGTAAATTAAAAGTACATGATTGTGCTTTGCTCTCCCAATTTAAAGTTTTAAACTGCTCCTAAGTGGAGGACTATGCTGAATGAACTATTGGAATGCAGAGCACTAAGGCTGAGGTATAGAATATTTTTTATTATAGATTTTTGCTAAAGAAACATTGATTACAACACTACATGACATTCAGAAATATAGGATTCCAGTTCTTTGGGTATACGTTACTACACCACAACCACCACCACGGCGCCCATAGTTCACCACCATTGTCCATTGCGCCCCCTTTCCATCCTCAACCTCCCAAGCTGATGACCTCAATTTTACAGTCAGATATCTAGGATTTGTTTTCAGTTTGGTGTCTGACTCTTTGTTTTGTTTCTCTATATTCCATATGTAAGGGAAACCTTCCAATATATCTTTCTCTTTCTGGCTTATTTTGCTTAATATAATCACATTCAGTTCCATTCATGTTGTAACAAATGTCAAGAGATCATCTTTTTTTTCAATTTTATAACTAAGTAATATTCCATTACACACACACACACATGCATGTATATATACACCATGAATTTAATTAAAGATAATTGACTTGAGAGTTTGTTCTGGCATGGATTTCCATATCATGCATTAAAAGACTGAAATTTACAACATATAGATGCTATTATTTCATAAATACAAGTAACAAAAGCTAACTTGGTGAATATGCAATGTAGTTATTACTTTATTTCACACTGGGTACATTAGAATCTCTTGTTCCTGCACAAATATATTTCCTTGATATCTTGGAAATTAGTAATGCTTAATAAAAATAACAAAACCAATATCAATCTGGAAATCCATTCAGCATTTTTTTCTTCAAGACAGCATATTTACATTAACAATGTGTAACCTAATATAATGAAATAATTTTATAAAATAAACTATAAAGATCAACATCCTTATCTCATGGTCTAAAATAATACATTCAAAAATCATTGTTTTGCTAACATTCAGTGTTGCAGTATTGTGTGTGTGTGTGTGTGTGTGTATGTGTTTTTGTTTGTACAAGTTTAGATTCTAGATGAGATTAAAATATCATTGAATTTTCTAAAGCAACACCTTTAGCATATAAGATTTAAAGGTCTGTGCATATAAACCTACTGGTTCCTTCAGATTTATGAATTAGGACCAGTCCCTTACCAAAAAGATGAGTAAATTACTTAAATATTGATAAAATGATCTGATAATCTTATTCATAAATTAAGAATAATAAATGATAGGAGAGTAGTGTGCTTGCCTAATATGCATGTGCCCCATTATCATTGGAAAATTTGTGTTTGTATTTTATTCAGCTTTTCTCTATATTTTAACAACTTAATTATCTAAAGAAATCTTATTCTAAGAATCATAGGTAAAATATTGATTCTCAATGAATGAGACAAAGTAAGCAATTTCTTCCACTCATAGTAAATTGGTTAAAGCCTTCAGTTAGCTATTTGAAAGAATCTAAACTTAACCTCCCTAATTAAAAAAATTAGAGAATATCATATGAAAGTCTATGCTTGCAATAGAGATATTTTAGTATGAATTTATCATTTAAGTTTTTATATAGATGCTGGACATCAAAGAACAAATTGTGTCCATCATTAGTGTGGCAATTGCTACAGACCACGATAGCCAAGTGCAGAAATGCTAAGTACTATATAATTAACCAACCATGAAATAATTTGGCTGGCATCACACAAGTCTGCTGTGCTGACAAATAATAATGCCAATACACAGCTTTCAACTGGAGAACCCTTGATTACATTTCCAACTCAAAGAAATTAAATTTCCTAATTCCCCATGGAAAGCAGCAATACAGAGTTGAAGAAAGAAAATTTGGAAACTTCTGGAATTCTTGAATCTTCCTTATTGAAATAATATATAATTAATATTTATAGCAAAATTTTGAAGTATCACTAAAAATCATAATACATATATGTGTGTATGCTCAAAACCTCCTAGAGATGAAAGTGTAAAAATTCAAGCAAAATACAAAGTTTAGAGAAATAAAAACTCTGCTTGGAGATAATTGACTAAACTTGACTATAATTCTTTCAAGTGATTAAGGTGGAATATTATCATGCCTTGTTGAATATCTTTTGAATATGACATTATCATAACATGACCACACATCACTAATTACCTGAAAATGACAGTTTTATACATTTATTATTTTTATTAAAGTTAATTCATTATATATGTTATGTAATAAAATACCAATTTTGATTTTTGAAGCTTTTCTCTTCAATATGCTAGAAAATAAATTAACTTATTTTGGACCTCTGTTTCCTTAAAAAAAAATCACTATATGGGGAATATTCAATATGACTTATTGAAAAAGATGTGACCTTAGAAATTTCCCATTGAAACATATAACTAAAATCCTCAATGCAACTTATATTAGGTCAAGTTCATCTTATAGAGAAATTAATATATTTGAAAGTTCTTTCGGGCCTCCCTGGTGGCGCAAGGGGTTAAGCACAGCACTGTGAAGCTATCTGCAGCCTCTGCAACATGAGTTCAATCCCCAGGTGGCCAGGGAACTAATAACCACGTGGTGCAACAGACCTGTCCTGCCTTGCCCACTGCTCCCCTCAGCAGTGTATTTCAGTCTCCTGTTCTGCTCCCCACTCTGTCTCTGGGTGAATCCTCTCACTGCCCCCCCCCACCCTGCACCTCTGGTCTGTACCCCAGTTCTTTTGTATGCATAAATAAATAAATCTTTAAACAAAAAAAGTTCTTTCAATTGTGGTAAATTCTTTGACTACCTTTATCTCCATGTTTTCCCTGCCAACCAAAACTTTTAACCATAACATTTACTTTGCTATTTTATAATGACAATTACATTTTTATGGAATTTAGAATGCCTTTAAAAAAAAGATATATTGTATTTATGTATGCATACAAGAACTGGGGTGTTGGCCAGAGGTGCAGGGGTTGAGAGGATTCACCAGAGACAGCGGGGAGCAGAACAGGCAGATTACTGAAATACACTGCTGAGGGGAGCAGCGGGTGAGACAGGAGAGGTCTGCTGTGCCATGTGAGTCAGCTCCCTGGCCAGGGATGGAACTCATGTTGCAGAGGCTGGTGATAGCTTGAGAGCCCTGAGACTATCAAGTGTCTTTTGTAATGGAACTTGAAGATCATATACTTTAAAGTTAGTGTTTGTCTTCTGACTATAGAACTGAGGCATCCAGAGGTGGAGGTGTAAGAACAGGGTAGGGAGAGAGCACAGTGGACTATTATGAGGACATGCAAATAGATTAGCCCTCATGCAAACATTTCCTCCCTTCTTTCCTGGAGAGAGACCTCAGGATTCTTTTGAGACTCATGTGAATTAATTTTGTTACAGTGACTATATATGGACAACGCCTATGAGTCATTGCTATCTCATAAGAAAACATATTTCAGAAATCTGGAGGAAATCCTTATGGGGCATAGCCCAGCATCCACACCTCTGACTTTTATTACCAGAGAAATGGTGACAAAAATTGAAACTGGGGAAACTCTAAGAGGGACGACCTGTGATGCTACCTTGGGGCTGCCAAGCCATGCACAGCAGGCCCATGGGAGCTTCATGTCACAGAAAAAAGAGAATCCAAGGGAGAGGGGTACTGTTTCAATAGTCTTGAATAGTTATGGGTTAAGGTTCCGTCTTCAGGGTTCTCTGCATTGATCATGAGCAAGGAAGCTGGAATTAAAGAACTAGTAATTCACACTGTACATTGCAATTGTCTAATAAAGCTGCCTGATATTTGTGCATGTGCCCAGCAGTTAATCTAAGTCCACCCTTCCACTCTAATAAAGTCAAAACCTGATCTGTCTCATACAGAGATCGACTGACCTAGGGTAAATTTCTCTGCTTCATTCAGGTCATAAATGGCAGACACAGTCCAAAATACAGAGACCTTCCCTTAGTGGTGTGGTCCAGTTGTTTAGATAGGTATGTTAGGGGTTGCATTTCTGATCCTAATAAATAGATTAACTCTACCAGGCTGACTTTCTGTGTCTCATACACATAGAATCAGAAAGGCTTTCTGGGATCTGGCAACCCTAAGAATGGTACTGAGATCAATCCTTCCTTTATTTCATCAAAAGTTTGTTGGCATTCAGGAGTTCAGGAGTCCAAAACAAAGATTAGGAATCTGGGCTTTGAGGCTTTCAAAAGGGTTTTGTTTTTATTGCAAAGTTGGGACCCAATTTCAATAAAATCCAGTAATTCCTAAAAATCCACGTAATTGCTTTTGATGATTGGGGAAGTTGAGAGATGAAATCACCCATTTTTCTTTTAGTCATGTGTTTTCATTTGCATTTCTTAATCTTAAATCCTAAGGATGATATCTTGTATTTCATATTTGAGCTTTCTGAGGCCACCCTTGTAGCAACATAATTTTAATTGGTAAAAAGTCAATGTCGTATTCTCCAGACAAGATTCATAGTCTGGACTGGTAATTAGTATATTATCTGCATATTGCAATAGGATGCCGAGTTTTAGTTGATCCTTCTGTTTACCTAGCCAGTACTTCTTCAAAAAAAAGTTGGAGAACTCTTAAACCCTTGTGGATGCACAGTCCAGCGGCACTGTATAGTGTTCTTAGAGACAGGGTCTATTTAAAAACAAAAGAAACTGATCTTGGGCATCTACTGAAAGCAGAACATGTCATCATTTAAGTCCAGTATAAGTAACCAAAATACCTGGGTATGGCAGTTAGCAGGATGCAGAGACTTGACATGGTTGGTTGTATGTCCTGGACAATTTCATTGATGGCCTTCAAATCCTGAATAAAATTTGTGTGGGGTTTCTTGAATGACAAAAGTGTGTTAGGGGATTGATAGGGCCAAATGAGATGAAACAGAAGAGACTTTTGCAATAAAGGTGGAATTCCACACAAGGCTTCTTTTCTTAGTGGATAAAAAACCCACTTAGAAGAACCTTGGGATTCTTCTTTCCACCAATTCTATTCTTATGGGACTTGCATTTTTAGTACATCTCAGAGTTACATCAGCCCAAACCACTTATGTACTCTTTTGTGGTTTTCTTTATGGTTTTCTGATCTTCCTCTCACTCCCAATAGTTCTGTTCAGACAGGGGCTTAAAGTTCTTATAGTCTACCTTTGAGCACCATCCACTGCAGCAGCAGCATGGCCCACTAAGATCTGAGGAGCTGGCATCTAGCAGTGAGATCCAGAAGCTCTAGAGCAGGGTTGTTGAGAAGTTGCTCAGATAAAGTTCAGCCAGCTGTTCTGTCTCCCATCCAACCTGCTTCCATGCACAGGGAGCCCAGGAGCAGGGCATCACTAACTCAGCCAGAATCACCGCATTCTTAAACCTCCAGGAGCTCAGGGCACTGGCAAGTGGAAGCATGTTGGGGACCGAGAAGGAGGCAGAAATGGTGGTACCAAGCTGGTATTCTGTCACTTGTCCACAAGTGAGAGAGAGCCTGAGAAACCAGGCAGTGCCAAGGTTGCCCCTCTCATGCTCCCACTTGCTATAGCACAACATACTGTACTATATAAACAACATGTATACATATCTTTTACTTTAGTAGACAGTCAACATTCCATTGTACAATTTTATAATGTTTAAGCCACTTTTCATTTGCTAAATAAGGCTACAATATTAGACTTACAAATATATCTTGGCATACTTGTCAACTACCTATTTTAGGTAAAATAGAAAAGGGAAATGTGTTATTTAAAATTCCTTATTTATATTTACAAATGAGAAAACTGAATCCAAAAGAGGCCAAACCTTCCTAGCCCTATATTCTTGCCTTTATCACAGAATGTATCTTCTTCGATTGAATCAAGGTTTATGTACCTGTCTCTCCAAATCAGCATTTCTGTATTTAAGTTCCTTTAAGGCAAATTCCATGGGGCCCTGACTTATTCACTTTCTCTAGGAAGTCTTTCCTCATCTACATCACCCTTCCAAGAGTTGCTTCTGCACACTCTGATTTACATTGAATATGTATCCTTTCTCCTCACTAGACTAAAAATCCCTGAAAGCAGAAACTATCTTACTATTCTTGAATCCTCAGCACAGAACACAATGCCACGCTTAGTAAATTGTCAAGAATGATTTAATAGAGGGCCAAATGATTTCAGGTTAGTAATAGGGTTATCATCTCTTTTTCTTGAAATCAGTTTAACAAAAGAAGAATAAACTATTGGATTCTGACAGTTGAACTGAGGCTACCATTGAGGGAACAGCGGGGATGGGGAAGACGCAGGGGTGGAAGCAACGGGTAGAGGGATTCCAGATGACTGTCATGGAGGATTCTCAGTACCTTGCCTGTGGGTGTTGGGTGGTAACGTACATTTGAGGAAGTTTGAAACTGTGCTCCTAAAATACAGTGTTGTAAATGAGTGTTACTGCAATACACAAAAGATAATAAATGAAATAAAATGCGTTTTCTTTTTAAAAATCTGGTTTAATTGGATGACACATTTATAGTCCTTTCTTCTGTAGCATTCTCTTTTGATTCTTATGCTATATCTCTGTACTTTTTCTTTCTTCTTTTTTTTAAAGGATTTTATTTTTGCATAGAAGAACTGGGGTGTAGGCCAGAGGTACAGGGGGTGAGAGAATTCACCAGAGACAGAGTGGGGAGCAGAACAGGCAGATCTACTAAAATACACTGCTGAGGGGAGCAGCAGGCAAGGCAGGAGAGGTCCGCTGAGTCATGTGGGTCAGCAACCTGGCTGGGATGGAACTCAAGCTGTTGTGGTGATAGTGCTGATACTTAACCCCTAGGTCACCAAGGAGGATCTTGTATACTTTTTCCATTAACGTTCTTAATATATTAATCTTAGTTTCTAAAAAAATTCCTGGACTTAGAATTCCAAAATTTCTGCATATCTGACTGATTCTGATATTTGTTCAGTCTCTTTAAAGCATTTGTTGTCTCCTAGTACACTTGCAATTTTTGTTGTTGTGAAAGGCAGACATGAAGTATTGTGTCAAAGGAATGGCAGTAAATAAGCCTTTTGTAAAGTAGTAGTAAGGTATTGGGGAGGGGAAGCTAATATAGTCCTATGATTGTTTCAGTCTGGGTGAGCCTTGACAGAGGACAAAGAACTTTGATGACACTTCTAGCCTCCCACCCCCGCCCCCTTTAAGTGGATAGGGTGGATAAAGGAAACTGAATTGTATATTTCCCTGCCTCTAAACAAGTTAGGTTTGATAAAAATAACCACAGGTCATGTTCTGAGCAAATAGTTTAGTAAGAATATTTCTTCGAGTGTATTTCAAAATGGTTCCTTTTGCCCTCCCTCTTCTGGAAGCAAGAAGAGATTCTTTAATTTTAACATACTGTGAGTACCTGGAGCATCCTACCAGGATGTAACACAAAAGTACAAGGGATCCCCTACCGCTGAATTTCCCTGGATTTTTAAACTCAGCATTGTCCACACTGAGCCTTCAGCAATTTGTCAGTTACATGTTAGGTTTTACTACCTACTTCTGGTTTCCACAGAAGTTTCTGCTCCTGGCAGTCTTCCTGGCGGTCTGCTTTGATACATTGTGATTTGAGTCTATGATCTATAAATACCTTACTGTCTCTCCAATTTGGGGGGCAGTGTGTTGCCCTGTGTTCTTAACTCTCTGATGGATCTAAGAAGAATTGTTATTTTTTTCAGTTTGTTTAGCTTTTTTACTTGGGACAGAGTGGAAGCTTCTAGGGTCCTTACTTGCAAGATTGAAAAACTCAGTTTTTTTTTTAAGTGTTTTTTTTTTTTTAAGATTTATTTATTTATACAAGAACCAGGGTGCAGGTCAGATGTGCGGGAGGGTGAGAGGATTCACCAGAGACAGAGCAGGGAACAAAACAGGCAGATTGACTGAAACACACTGCTGAGGGGAGCAGCAGGTGAGACAGGAGAGGTCTACCACGCCATGTGGGTATCTCCCCAGCCAGCTGGGATCGAATTGGCACTGCAGAGGCTGCAGACAGCTTCATAGCACTGTGCTCAACTGCCTGCTCGACTAGGGAGGCCCCAAAAACTCAGTTTTTAATGAAAGAATACAGGAACACTATCAAATCTCTGTGGGATGGAGGGGTAAGCAATCTGTAAGTGCTCAGGGTAAATATGGAGAGACATATACTGATTGGAAACAGTCCAAACACTATATGCCTATGTCACAACTAAAGAGGTAGATTCTCAGAGTATTTAGGAAAATTGGAGAGACAAATGTAAGAGCTATTCTCCCTCTCTCTCTCTCTCTCTCTCTATATATATATATATATATATATATATGTATATTCGAATTAATCATGTTAGAATCAGTATGAATCACCAGAAAGCAGCATTTTTATTCTATTCTGAAATAACTACAAAGATTTTTACCAGGTTGATTGTCTTTTTCACAGTTTTCACTAGGACAGTATCAGCAGTTGAGTCTGTATCATCATGATATTTCTCATATGCCAGAGGGTTTATATTGCCAGAGTCCATATTGATCCACTTTATCTGGTTTACCTTCATAAAGCATTTCACATCTTTGTTGATAACGATAACTAAGTTGCTGCAGGACTGAAGGATTGTTCACAATATATTGCAATGAAGGTTGTCAAGTGTCTTTAGAATGCAGTGAATTGACAAGAAGAAGAGCTTATGATTCTGAATGCATTGATAATAGCCCCTTAAGATGATTATCTCAAATATACAGAGCATTTTTAGTCTGAATCCAATCTGTAAATTTCTCAACTACTGTCTCAGTCAGACTGTACGCTGTGATATTTCAGAATGTATTTCCTTTAATAAAAGTGTGCCATTGTATCTTTCCTGTTGCTATGGCTAATACAATTTAAAATTTCCCTTTGGGAAGTATTTTCCTGTTTCACTGGATAGGTTGTATCTTAAATTCTCCAGTGGCATCGAAATATTTGTCAGCTTTGTTTAGTTGCTATTCTAAATAGATATTTCTTTTATGATGTTAACAACTCAAATTAATTTATTTATCAATCTATTTGCTTGTTTAT
The DNA here is from genome assembly GCF_014898055.3 of Talpa occidentalis. Classification (NCBI taxonomy): domain Eukaryota; kingdom Metazoa; phylum Chordata; class Mammalia; order Eulipotyphla; family Talpidae; genus Talpa; species Talpa occidentalis. The sequence goes on along the minus strand of NW_023604861.1, from coordinate 35,477,809 downwards.
TTGAATTACAGTCTATGCAACTATCCCAGAAATGTCAATCTTCAGTCATAATTATTTCATCATTCATATCTGATGCTTGGATTATTTCAAATTAACATGCCTTGCATTATCTGAATTTTATGCATATAATTTAAAGAATGAAATAAATATACACACTTGTTTTTGACTATAGGATAAGAACATTTAATTTTCAGCTATTGATTATGGAATGGCCAAGCATATTGTTGAGTAATATGATTTATATTTTAATATAATTTATTTTAGATTTTAGTTATATTTATATTTTAAAATTTCAAATTGAATATATCTTTTCAGTTTTTTCAATGTGAGGTGGTATCTCATGTGGTATGATTTATATTTCTGTGACAATATGTGTTGATGAGCAGTTTTGCATGTGCTTATTGGAGAAGTGCCTATTTATCTCTTCTGCTCATTTTTTTTTTTTGAATGGGTTGTTTTCCTTTTGTTGAGTTTTATGAGTTCTCCGTAGACCTGGTATATCCCCCTTGTTGGATGTATGGTGTGTAAATATTGTCAGTAGGGTGTCTTTCTGTTTTAGTGATAGTTTCTTTTGCTGTGCAGAAGGTTTTTACTTTGATGTAATCCCAATTTTTTTATATTCTCTTTTTCTTTTCTTGCTGTGGGAGACAAATCCATAAACATTACTGAAGCCCATGTCATACAGTGTTTTGTCTTTTTTCTTCTTGAATTTTATGGATTTAGATTTTATATCCAAGTCTTTTATCCATTTTCAGTTAATTTTTGTGCATTGTGTGAGATAGTAATCTAGTTTGATTTTTTGAATGTAGCTGTACAGCTTTTCTAACACCATTTATTAAAGAAGTTTTCCTTTGTCCATGTATATTCTTAACTACTTTGTCATAGATTAACTGTTAAGTCTTCATATAGTAAAGGTTTTCCTGCTTTGTTTTGTGTCTAGTTTGATAGCATTGTGATGAGAGAAGTTGCTTTGCTTGGTATGATTTTAATCTTCATCAATTTACTGATACTTGTTTTATAACCCATATTATATAGTCAGTCCTGGAGAATGTCCCATGTGCACCTGAGAAGAATGTATACTCAGCTCTTTTTTTTTTTTTTTGCTGTGTGTGTGTGAGCAATGCCTTATAAATGTCTACTAAACTCATTCAGAATAATTTTTGTTTAAGTTTATTTTGTCCTTATTTATTTTATGTCTGGTTGATCTGTCCATTGGTGAATGTAGGGTGTTGAAGCCCCAGCCACTAATCTGCTGTCCCAATGTCTGTTTTCAGATTTCATAATAATCATCTTATTTTTTCATAATCCTTCATTTAGTGAATATATATTGATGAGTGTTAAATCTTCTTGCTGTATTGTTCCTTAATCATCATATAGTGTTAATTCCTGTCCCTTGTTACCATTTTTAGCTAGAAATATATTTTATCTGATATAAGTATGGCTGCATGTACCTTCCTATGGGTTGCAATTGCTTATAGGATTGTCTTTCAAACCTTTACTCTAAGCCTATGTTTATCTTTGGAGTGCAAGTGAATTTTGGGGAGACAGCAGAGACTTTTATTCTTTTTTTTCTAACCAACCACTTTACTTGATCACAGTGCTATCAACCTTGAATTCAACCACAAAAAGCAAGCAGGAAAAACCTCTAATATATGGAGAGTGGTCAGTTCAGTCCATTTACATTTTAGGGTGTTATTGATATGTACGGTGTGCTGCTCTGCTATTTTGCACTTAATTTTATGGCTCCTCTGTTTCTTTGTTCTATTCTTTGTGGATGTTCTCTTCAATTTAGATACAAGCGCTCCTTTCAGAATCTCTTAGAGGCAAGGTCTAGTGTTTGAAAATTCCTTCAGTTTTTGTTTGTCTTATAAGGTCTTTATTTCACCCTTATATTTGATAGAGAGACTTATAATACAGAATATTCTTGGGTGGCTGTTTTTTTTTTTTTTTTTTATTTTTATTTTTTTTTATAGAGGCATGTTTTCTTTCTTTCTTTCTTTTGTTTTTGTTTATACATGCACTGGGTACAGTCAGAAGCGCGGGAGGGTGAGAGAATTCACCAGAGCCAGAGCAGGGAGCAGAGCAGGCAGAAGGACCGAAGCACACTGCTGAGGGGAGCAGCGGGCGGCAGGAGAGGTCTGCGCGCCATGTGGGACCCTCCTCCGGTGGCCGGGGAGCAGCCGGGGATCGAACCGGCGCCGCAGAGGCTGCGGGCAGCTTCGCAACCCAGCGCTCAACCGCTGCGCCACCGGGGAGGCCCTCTTGGGTGGCTGTTTTTATCTTTAAACATTTTTATCATGTTTTTCCATTCTCTCCTTGCCTATATTTTTTCCTAGAGAAGTCAAATATAAGCCTGATTGGGGTTCCTTTATAGGTTACCTGTTTCTTACCTCTAGTCTGCTTCAATATTCTTTCTTTGTCTTGAATTCTTGGAGTTTTCATTACAATGTATCTTTGTGTAGGTCTCATTATATTTTAGTAACAAGGTGTTTTGGCATCATAGACTTGCATATTTAGTTCTTTCTCCAGGTTTGGGATGTTTTCTCTATTATTTTTTTGAATAAGTTCTCTGTTCCTGTCTCTTTTTTTTGCCTAATAATTATGACTAAGTGTTCCATATATATAAACCACATATGAGGATTTTTAAAGAGAATTAAGTGCTATTTGTATCTCATAAATGTTATGAAAAGGTATCACAAATTATATTCTATCTGCTGCTTATCATCATACATACTTTATGTATATATATCAGAGCAAAGAAAACTATTTTGTATGATAGTATGCAGTTTTATCTGATGATTATTTTATCATTAACATTATATAAAATGAGGTCTCCCTGGTGGTCTAGGGGTTAAGTCTCAGTGCTATCAATGCTACAGTCTAAGTATGATCCCTGGCCAGGGAGCTAACCCGCATATGTTGCAGCAGACCTCTCCTGTTTGCCTGCTGCTTTCCTTAGAAATGTATTTCAGTAAATGCAACTGTTCTGCTCTCCATTCTGTCTCTGCTGAATCCTCTCACTGCCCCCCACTTTTTGCTCCTCCTGCCACAACAGTTCTTATAATAAAACAAATAATTAAAAAATTACATAAAAAGATACAGATAAATAGAATTTAAATGTTATTGAAGAAGACAAAATTGGAAAGGAGACAGATTAAAACTTTTTCAAATTAGTCTTTTGGTATTGAACATAATGTCATAGACATACATGTTGATTTATAAGGATATACACTTGAAAACTCTATAATAGAATACACCAACATTTCTTCAATAAAAAATTTAAAAAACATATTATCTTACTCTTGCTATTATGGTAGAGAGATGTTTATTCTCATCTGTTAACTAAAGAGTTTCTACAATTTAATAGCATCTGACAAATTTAAATATTGGGCCACTAAATGACCACCTATATTATTAACTGATAGTTTATAATTTGTTTTCATTTCATATTTGTGTATTCACTTGAAATTTACTAATAATTTTAGGCATATTAAGCTAAATAAACTTTTTAAATATTTCTAAACTCTGAATCCTCTTACAAGAGTCAATTCAAACCACACAGAACAATAAGAAAAATAGTCACTATGCACATTTTGCTGTTGGCCTATTTGAAAAAAGGCAGAAAAATTAGCTAAAAAAAAATACTGCATAGTCATTTAATGCTTCTTTAGTCAACCACCTCTGTTTCTGTTATTACTGCAAAAACAGGTAGCTAATCCTTGAAAGTATTTAAGTTGAGCAAAATGGGATATAGATATTTTAGCTTATAAAGCTCATATCAGAGTAATTTCCACATCTTGCCATATATTTTTATTCAGACTGCATCATTGATTTGAATGGGCAATTCTGAATATGGATCGATGGTGGAATATGGTAAATAGCTCTACAAAGAAACTAAATACCCAATAGCTTGTGGCTAAATGCCTTATCGAAAACATTAATCCATCTGTTCAAATTAAGCCAATATATGTCTCAAGAAAATAAACTACAAGTAAATAAAACTAAATGATGAAATAATGTCTATAGTATTCTCTCTGGGGCAAATTTATTCTGGATATAAAAACATCATTGCTTTTTTTCTTTCTGCTTATTCTGAAACATTGTTTTTATGGTTTTCTACATTTAAAATGGTTATCTTGAGATAAACAAGTCTGTTTTGTGAAAAAAGGGTCTGAATTAATTTAATTTTACATTATTCTATAAAGAGGGCCATAAATACATATAAATACATTCTGTAACACATTCTATGTATATCTTAGAAGTTATCAGCAGTACACATTACTTGCTATTCTCCTTCTAGATAAAGACTAAGCAATTGGCATGCACAGATACAGCAGGTGGTTAGTGAAATGGAGTGCCAGCCAGAGCATGGGACCTTCACATGAATTTGCTATTCTTTTCAGCTACTCCAGGTTACTGATATTAAGTAAATGAAAACATTTTCTCTAACTTTTGAGATCTCTTGCACACATCATAACATTTAAAAGTTGAGAGACAAACATGAAAGGATTTTAAGTATTTATATTGCAGAAGTAACACATGACACATGATAATAAATGGGTTTTACCAAAATATGTAAATTTAGGAAGTTAATTAATATATATGGCATATATATAACAAATATGTGTATTATATTATATATATTTAACATATATGTAAAATAATATATAAGTATTTTTTTCCTGCAAAATCCTAAATATTTCAGGTTTCCTGTACTTCTCTATTCTTGGTTGTTTTATTTTCTCATTTTCTTTGTTTAAAGGAGTTTTGTCTTATTTTTCCATCCTGCAGTATTTATAACATCTAAAACTTTTTATTTGGTGTTGATCTTTCTCCTATCTCTAGTATATGAGGTTAGGAACATGTAAATAAACCAAAGTAAATCTTTACAAGAATGCCCTACAGGTATTCACCACTTCAAAATGACCAAACATTCTCGATTACTCTCTCAAAATCTATTCCTTTTGTCCTTCCTATCTCTATTGGGGAAAGGCCAGCTTTTTATTTGTTTAAGAAAAAAAAAATTGGGGCCTCCCTGGTGGTGCAAGGGGTTAAGCACAGCACTCTGAAGCTATCTACAGCCACTGCAGCACTAGTTCAATCCCCAGCCAGAGAGCTGACCCTCTCCTGTCTTGCCCACTGCTCCTCTGAGCAGTGTATTTCAGTAGATCCACCTGTTCTGCTCCCCACTGTCTCTGAATGAATACTCTCACCCCCCGCACCTCTGGCTTGCACCCCAGCTCTTGTATGCATAAATAAATAAAATCTTAAAGAAAAAAAATTCCAAATACCTAAGTTATAAAATTATAATAGCTAGTTACAGAATTTCTACAACTAAAACATCTGCTTCATAGGTCTTCTTTTTTCTCAACCCCTCTGAACATTTTTAAGATTCTTTTTCTCATTAGTAAACTCAAAATACTGTCTTAAACTCTTTTGATTTCACTGTTTCTTCTTTTCTTTTCAATCCATCCACTATCCTGTCACTAGAATTTTTACTCAAAATCACTGAACTTAACTGGCATTTTTCTGCTTCAGATCTTTCAATTTTCCTTAATTATTCTCAGATAAATTCAAGGAATCTCCATAACATATCCTAATCACTTTCATTTTCTTCTCTATATTTTCTCATTCTAAAATACAGCCACATTGAATTAATGGCAGTTTTCTCAGACATGCCATGAAATATACACCTTTTATATACTGGCCCTTTGTCTTTTGAGACGTCTGATAAACTCTTATTTCATATTCAAATTCAAGTCCATGTCTCCTTTGTAGCTTTGTAAAAATCACATCATCAGTGCAATCCTATATAATAATCCCCCATTAGATTATAACAATGTCAAACTTTCACAGTGGATCAAAACTATATGTTTATGTGGCAATCAGAATAACCGTATGATGAGCACATAGAGCTCAGCAACAATTTTCATTTATATGTTTAAGTCCTGTATGTACCTGGCCCATTAGAGTTCAATTTACTACATTGTAGTAATTTAAATGCCTATGTGACTGAACTTGTAACAACTCCGGTTATACTCAATCAATTTTAGGGAAAAATTATATATCAAACATCTTTCTAGAAAAGTATAAAGAATGTCTTTGGGATACTAGTCAACCCTGTACCTACCAAGAAAATGTGCTTTAATATCCCAGGGCAAACTCTCATAGAGCACACATTTAACAGCTTCAGAATTACTCAAACTGATACTTACCTCCATTATAGTGCACTTTAGGGGGTGCCTATGACTTGAAATATAACTATAAAACTATATTCTCATCTCTTTTCTGTGTGGAACTTAGTGATAACTGGACTGTTAGAAAGAGGACATTTTGTGTGGTTTCCGACTTACCCTTCTGAGTAGTTGTTGTCTGTTTCAAAGTAATTTAACTCTGGGGAGAGAGCAGAAGCAAACAATCACCAAGTTAGAGGATCAGAATTAATAGGGTTCATATTGATCATTCATAGCTCTTCACTCAGGTTCTGGTCAGAGTCAAATGTAACATTTCTTCATTTCTGTCTCCCTTTGTCTCTAGGGACCTTCATTGAAAGATATGTGTTATAGGGCCTCCTTCGGTGGTGCAGCGGTTGAGCGCTGGGCTGTGGGGCTGCCCCCAGCCTCTGCAGCGCCGGTTGGATCCCGGCCCCCGGCGTGGGTCCCGCATGGCGTGATGGACCTCTCCTGCCGCTTGTTGCTCCCCTTGGCATTGTGTTTCGTTGGTCTGCCTGTTCTGTTCCCCGTTCTGGCTCTGGTGGGTTCTCTCACCCTCCCGTGCTTCTGGCTGTGCCCAGTGCTTGCATAGCTAAATAGATAAGTCTAAAAAAAAAAGTTTTTTTTAAAAAAAAAGAGATATGTGTTATAAAATACTAGTTGTCTCATTCAGACTATTAAAAGGGCAGAATAGTGTGTTAGGTGATTGAAACAGTGTGGACTGCCATGTTTAGGTGCTGAATTTATTATCCATGCTTATACATTTTCATATTTTAGTTTTTATTTCTAAATATAGCAACAAAGTTAATAAATTGAGTCTTAACTCTAAATCTTTAATTCTAATAAAGATAGTTATTTTAAAAAAATTATTTTTTCATGTTGCCCTCACTTAGGTAAACAACAGGATTTACACACACCATTTTATAACACTATCCATGTACATTTGGGAAATTAATAACTGTATACTTCATGACTAAATTTTAATCAAATGTTTATTTTTATATCTGATAATAAAGTTGTGAGAAAACAAAGTATTACTCAATTGCTTTTATATTTTCTCTCATTTGATATTTTCCAAGATATTTGAATAAGAATTGACTGTTGGTGGTTAGATTTATATAAACAATGTTAAGGTATGACCAAGAAATTTTATAGCATGGAGAAGAAATAATGAACAAAGTGGAAGACATGAAAAAATACAAATAATATGTGCAGAATAAATGACTGAGTGTGGGAATTAAAATCAAAATTATCTTCAAGGCTAATTCCACTTAATAATGGCAGTGACTTTGTTTACGAATGTTAAATTTCCATTTCTATCCTCAACATCATACTGTGGTGTTCCTTTGATTAAGTTTAATATGGATGCTTATATTTTCATTTGATTTATTTATTGAGTATGCTAATTATAAATAGTTTAGTTCATACCACGTTTGCTGATTTAAAATATTTATTAATGTCATTAAAGATAAATACATATGACACTTTAAGTGATAAAAAGAAAAAATACTGAATCCAGTAGATTTTTAATAACAAGGAACTAATTTAACAAGTTTCACTTCTATTCTAGTGGCCCTCTGTGAATTCTTTCTAAAATTGATGATTTTACTTACCAGCATGGCATTTTTATATATAATCCTTATCCAAGAGTCTCACTTTATCTTGCATATAAAATTAGATAATAACAATTTTCATAGTGTTTTACAATCACTAGTTTGCATATCTGCTGTTTACTTGATTCTAAGCAATTTGTCTTCATATATATATTTGAACTGCCTAGCCTATCATTGATATTAACAAGTGAGTAAGATAAAATATAAATAAATGTTAACTTTAATGATAATTATAGTAGGTGGGTCAGGGTAACTCGCAGAGAAGAGATTTGCAAAACACTATGTTATGACATGGCATTTTCCTCTCTAATTCTTTCTCTCCACACTAATTTCCACATTGTATTCTTTTTGAATCTTCTTGGAAATCTATTACTGTTTCTTGGAGGTAGCCATAAATATGAGATAGGTTGTTTAATGTACTTTTTTGTTAACAGAAATTCTTGACAGGTAAAATGCACAAACCCTATGAAAGGACATATCTCTTTCTACAAAAAAATTCAACAATTTTTGCCTATAATCTCCATGTACACCATTTCTCTTCCATAAAACCACATTATATTTCATTTTGTTCCTAGACACACACAGGAGACAGAGAGTCATGCAAGGACATGCCTCAATTTTTAACTAACAGAGTTGATATTTTGTTAATAATGACCACATAAGTCATAAAACAAACAAACAAAAAAGATTCAATATTTACTACATTTGCTTAAAAATATGAAAATCTCTATATAGTCATTTCCCAGACAATTAAGTTTGTATGGTGAGAAAAGAACTATCATCTCTATTTCTATTCATCTGGGGACCAAGCATTTGTATCTGCTTTCAATTTGAAAGATGCTAGAAATATTTTTGCTGTTTATGTCTTATAGTCAACATATACTAAAGGTGATTCTTCAGATGGTGATAATGCATGGCAAGTACTATCCCGCATACACATTTACAAATACTCAAGCATCCTCCCCTTTGGCTTTAAGAGATTTTTATTTTCTTCTCAATGAAGTTCTTGCTCATTACTCAATACCTATTTGTTCATTCCCCATTATATTTTATATTAACACTTATCGTCTCTACTATCTTAAATTCCCCACTCTAACGATGATATAGCTTCTGTTGTTTTAGTAACAATGAAACACATTATCTAAAGAATGAGCAGAGATGAAATGAGTTTGGAGTGATATATTGAATTTAGAATATGAGAGTTGGGGCCCCGCTGGTGGTGCAAGGGGTTAAGCACCACACTGTGAAGCAATCCAAAGCCTCTGCAGCACAAGTTCAATCCCCGGCCGGCCAGGGAGCTATCCACATGGCGCAGCAGAACTTTCCTGTCTTGCCCGCTGCTCCCCTCAGCAGCGTATTTCAGTCAGTCTGCCTGTTCTGTTCCCTGCTCTGTCTCTGGTGAATCCTCTCACCCCCCGGCATCTCTGACCTGTACCCCAGCTCTTGTATACATAAATAAATAAATCTTTAAAAAAAGGAATATGAGAGTTGTTGGAAGAAACATCTATAACTTCTAAGAACAAGTGTAAATCAGTGATACTTTGGGGACATAATATACAGTTTAAGTGGGGTCATTTATAATGCTTTGTGGAAAATAAACATGAAAAGGAAAAAATCCATAAAAGGGACAGAAGTTTTTTGAATAATCAGCCAAAGTTGATTTTGACATAATGTAATGATGCATGGGTAGTCATATAGTATATATCATAGACATATATTGGGAAAAGGGAAGGGGGAGAGAACTAAAGGCTGAGATTTCCATCTTGGTAACTGTGGTTGATAATAATGATGATTAATTATGGAATAAAAGTAAAAAAACTTGCTTGGAAACAATCACTTGACGGATTAGTTGTATCTTTGGGTTCCTTCAAAAGCAGATGCCAAAGAACTGATTCAAATTCAAATAGTTTATTTGAAGGAAAATTTTAGGAAATTCTGACAGGGAGGTAGAAATTCTGACAGGGGAGGTAGAAAGTGAAATGGGGAATGCAACACAGTAATACAGAATTAGTTTCTTAGTAATTTTCCACTTAAGATAAATTGCTAGTTCCAGTTTATAGCAGGATTTAACAGTAGAGTTTAATTCTGCGGGGGCATTTTGGTGTCCCTCAAGTGTAAAACATGCTCATCATTGTTATCTTAAATATGAGAAAAGGCTGTTAGTAGACCACAGAGCGAGGGCATTTACAGAAGAGTATTTCTCCCTAATGATGCTAATTCTCCTTATGCAGGTGGCAAAGTAGACTCCAACCACCAGAGAAAACTTCTTTTTGGCAGTTGAAACTAGAGCCAGAGTGTAGTAAAAGCTACAAGGTGAGATGGTATGTGTGGAGCAACAGAATCTTCCAGGCAAAGAATTGGAGAAGAAAAAAATAGTAAACTGAAATTCACAGGAATGGATTATTTCAGAAACCAGTATAAAGATAATTTTAAGAAAGATGAAACCCACAGAATAATTATTCAACAGGAATAAAGCATGCTTAATTTATAATCCCTCTCTTCTCTCCTTGGGACTGTGAATGGCATCATAATACACTTACCCCACTATTCAGTTAACTAAAATTATTAATCCACTTTAACTGTGTATAAGCAAATTTAATTACTGAAGCAAAATTGAAAATAAACAAGTTTCAGATGTCAATGAATTCATAATACATTAGAGGATACAAGTAGAACCATGATGGAAACAGAATATAACAGCACCATGAAGAATAAAATATAAGATTTTAGATCTCTAGAGAGTTAATTGGTGTCTTTTTGGCTTTCTAACAAATAAGTTACTAAATACAACTAATTCTTGTTTGGGGAATTGTCCCAGATTCTTATTTTAATTTTATTTTCACTACCATCCCTCTACTCTAGGATATTCACTTTGTCTCACAGTTACTTACTTTCTTCAATGAAAAAAAGAAAATAATTGGTTTCATAATCTGATTTTAAAGTGTTATATTGATTAAGAACAATCTATAGACAGCATCCTGTTTTATCATTCACAGACTACACTGGAAAAATATTTAAAAATTTAAATGTTATTGACTTTACTAATATATGTATTATGTCAGTCCTATATGAAGAGATAATACACAAAGTCTTTACAGATTTCTTATCTGAGTTACACAAAAGGGAAATCAGTCAGTATTAGTTGTTATTCTCAAAGATGGCATTTACCTTTTAATAAATTTTGGTACATCATGAAGAGCTACCAAAATCAAAATGAGTCATAATTGGTATTGACTATGAAGCATACCCAAAATATACCAATATATACCTTATGAAAATAATGTATTTTGCTTAGAGAAATGAAATGTTTTGTAATTCTCCTCTAGTAATTTAATGATTTTTTCAATTTTTCACTTATGCAATTATATTGTGAACTCCCAATTAAACCTCATATTATCTAATAATTTTGTGTCCTTCAGAGAATTTTACAAGGAACTGGACTTATAAAGTTACTGTATCAATGTTTATGTTAATGTAATGTAATAAAAGGAGTTATCAGATTAAGGCAATCATCCACAATTAACATTTTTTCTGATAAATTTTATTTGCAGTAAGAACACAAAGATGTAAAATGTGCCACAATACTGTCTTTTAAAATATTCAGAAAACTGATGAAAAGGAAATTTTTGACTTAATGTTTCTACATAATTGCACCCATTCTCTATTTAACTTTATATAGACACCTGATTCACATTCAAGCATATTCTCTTGGTGTTTAAAATATTCTTTATTTTAAATTAAACACAATTGGAAGATGAACTCACATCAGTACCATTTAAAAAAACAAATCATAGTACAAGAATATAATTTCTCATCTACATCTTTATATTCACATGATAATTTTACACTGGGGAAAATTAATAGAAAGAAGATAAGCAATAGAATAAGTTAAATTTTGAGTCTGCCAAGGGTAAGATATGAGGAATTTTTTGAAGATTTACTTAAAACACATTATTTCTTTTGCAAATTGTAGTACTTTAATATGTCATTGATCAAATTTTTCCAAATTAAATTATCAAGAAATTAGGAATATTATAAACTGTGGATTTAGCAATTATCCTATGATAACATTTTCTAATAAGGTTGACTGTTAATGTAATTAATAGGCAATTTATTTTAACATATATTTGTTTAATGATTTTGACATATGATTTTAATGCTTTTAATATTGCATGGCAGATAGTAGGCACTTAAGTGCTTGTGGAATTCATTAAAATTGCCGATACAGAGGAAAACTTAAATGAAATAGACCAAGAAAGTACCTCTGTAACATTTCATTTACTGATAAAAGTCATTCAAGAAACATTTATTGATCATCTACAATTTTTCTTACAAGAGAAAAAAGTATAATAAACAAGACATATTCCTTGCTTTATGAAGTTTGTGTATTATAAGTTACGTGTCATAATTCAGTGCCATAACTATAAATAACATCAATTGTTAGGATTCTGGGCTAGAGAATACTGGTATTGTGGTCTCAATGCTTGTGTTCCCCCCATGTTCATATGTTGGAGTCTTAATTCCAAGATGAGGTATAAAGAGGTGGGGTGTTGGGAGGTGCTTAAGTCAGGAGGGCGGAGTCCACATGAATGAGATTACCCTCTCAGGTCTGTGAGAACTCAGAAGAGGGTCCTGTTCTGACCACTCGTACACTGGGATCTTCACCTTTCAGACTTCAGAACTATGAGAAATAAAATTATGCTTTTTAAAAGCTATCCTGTCCATGGTATTTTGTTATGATAGAATGGACACAGTGAACTTGGGTAGAGAGATTAAAAGGCACTTTCAGAATAGGTCTAACAGAAGAGGTAAAAAACAGAGAAAAGAGAAAAAGAAAAAAGTAGAAGGGAATAAATTAGGAATTTCCTTTTGGTAGCTGAGAAGATATTTTAGTTAAAATCTGGTACTCCTAGATATTCCAAGAAATAATAAATAGATGTGGGCTTATTGAAGGGAAGTACAGAGAGAGAGAGAGAAAGGACTGTCATAAAAATGGTGTAGTTGAAAATTTGCAAAAAAAAATCTTTTTTTGAAACTTGGCTTTTTAACCTATTGCCTTGTATGGTCTGAAGAAATATGAGTTAAATATGTACATTCAATTTTTTAGAAATCAGTTTATATTATATTTAAAATATATATATTATTTTTTATTTAGTAGTTCTGAAAACAGTATTAAATACTAACTATTGGTGTTTATACCATATATATCTGCAATTTATAGGAAAGACCACTTTCTGTTAAAATAAGGGGAGAGAAAACAGATATTGTGTTGAACTTATTTGATTTCTAAAGGGATTCTTTAGAACAGAAAGAAGAAATGAGAGGGAACATGTAAGGTCAAGGGTACAGACAGAATGCTGTATCATTTAATGAAAACAGATACTAGTGAGGAAATCTGGAATCAACAAGGAGTTAAAGTAGAGTGGAGAGAGAAGACAATTTAGGTACGGAAGATCAGGCACTGTGAACAGAAATGCAGTCAGTACACAAAAATTAGAAGAACAGTAAAATGAGTCCATGGGGCCAGAAGCCAGGCCACTGATGAATCTGTAGCTTGCAGCACTGCTGATCATTTAGTTTACATGAGAGGTAAATTCTCACAAGTCACTTTGCATAAACTTTCAAAAGGAAAACACAAGCTCCACCTTAGCTGGGCCTCTGAAATTATTGTTCACAGAAAGTTCTTGGGACAGTATCTGAAACTAATTACTAGCACACATCACAAACAAATTTTAATGATTATATGGATTGTTAAAAATATCACTCCTCTTCCAATGAACTATGGTGACAAGTTCCTGCCCAAAGGGAATCAGAGTTCTTACTGCCAAGCAGAGCTGTTTGCTAAGCTGTTTTGGAAGGAGCTTATACAACAAAACATCTATCTGCCCTTTGACTGATTTAAGACTGTGTGAACATTCTATTTACCTAATATATGAGAAAAATGTGTAAAGGAAAACCTGTGTAAATTGAATTGGAGTTCAAACCAAGATGTAGTTGTCAGTTATAATAAGACTGAGTGCCATGTGACCTTAGCTAGCAGCAAGGAGCAGATTTAAGAGTGATTCCAGAAGAGATGAAAAAACAAATCATTATCTTCCACAAACCTCAAATGGTAATATTAACTGAGATCAAGATCTTTGAGTAGCATAAGAAAAAAATGCATTTTAATATATGTTGCTCTACAATGATCTTTGTAAACATGGTTGTTGATTGACAGGTAAATAGCAATTACATTGTAAAGTGTATTGGTTATTTCACCATATCTAGGAAAGATAGAACATATGTCATTAAATTTATTCAAAAGCAGGAAAATAAAGGGTAAAATGTTTCTTTTAAAAGACCTTGCTGGTAATCTGAAGTTTATCTTTATTTTCTGTTATTTTTTCTAAATCCCCAAAAGGAGACCTTGCTAATATTTCCAGCTCTAGGATAATTTATCATTAGTTCCAATCCAAACATCAAATGAAGGACACCAACTTCACCAGTCAGCAAGGCTACTGAGGAAGTTAATGTAGTGTTGGCAGAGCAGAGAGTAAGATGTCAAGTCAAGCAAGAGGGAGAGAACTTCATTACTGTCTATAGAAAACTGTGATTTCAGTAAAAAAATAGGCCCTGATTTGCATCATGGAGACAAGATATGTCAAAGATTCCTTTCTACTATAAAAAAAAAAAAAGGCAGGAAAGGCTGGTTAAGCTATTTTAAACAATATTATTCTACTTGAAAGATGAATATTTAGCATGTGGATTTTTTTTTCAAAAAATGTTTTAGAAAGAAATCCTCAAAGACCAAAAATGTATATATTCAGAAATAAAATTCAGGATGAATAAATCAATAACTATGATCCTTAGGAATTAGTTGATTTTGTGATGACATAGTGAAAAATAAAAGACTTGGATTTTTTCAAATAAGTCAATAGTTCAAAGTGATGAAAATATAAGTGGTGGCATTAAATTTTACAAGTATTTTTGCTATTTTGAAATTTATTACAAATCTTTTCTATAATAATGATGCTATGTTTAGAAAAATTAGTGTTGTAATGTGGCTATTTGTATAAAATGCCCAAAGAATGGTTAGGACATTTTATGGTATAGTATGGACAAAATGATCAACTTCTATCAAATTTATCACATAGGGCCTTCCCTGGTGGTGCAGCGGTTGAGCGCTGGGCTGCAAAGCTGCTCGCGGCCTCTGCAGCACTGGTTCGATCCCTGGCTACCTGGTGAGGGTCCCATATGGCCCGTAGACCTCTCCTGCTGCCTGCTGCTCCCCCCAGCAGTGTATTTCATCAGTCTGCCTGTTCTGTTCCCTGCTCTGGCTCTGGTGAATTCTCTCGCCCTCCTGTGCTTCTGACTGTACCCAGTGCTTGTATAAATAAATAAATAAATAAATAAATAAATAAATAAATAAATAAATAAATAAATAATCACATAGAGTACTACCTGACTTGTTTGTAGGCTTCTTTAATCTATTTCACATAATTTTTTCAGAGCAATTATTTTTGGGGGGAATTATGGTGTGTACTTGAGAAAATACAGTTGAAAACATAATAAACAATGCCAGAAAAATAAAATCAAAGGGATCTTCTACATATTTGATTAAACGAAAACTTATTTTGTATAGGTGTGATGTTATATTTAGAATTTGCATATCCTAGAAGTTTCAAAATTTATTTTGAAACACAAACATTACAAGTTAACTATAAATGAAAGTAAAAATGTTTTTGAAATCCATGATACACAGAATATTTTGGATATCAGTTCAATAAAATCTATACTTTATAAAACCTTTATTTCTTCAAAGGTGTCATATTTTTATTTAAAATTGGAATTCTTATCCAGGAAATATTTCACAGAATGTGTGTTTAAATGTCATAAAAAAGCTTTGATTAATGACTGCTGGAGTTGCATGAATTTCTCAGATAGATGTTACACATCTGTCTCAGACAATAGTCTTTATCTTCATTATTTTACTTAATGTTTCTGAAAAATTCTATGGAATGATAGTGGTGATTTCAGCTTTGTTCTGAGATTTGATGATATGTTGACGAGTTGTCTTTCCATTCACAGACCAGCCATCATTTTCTTGTCATTTTAATTGAATCTAGTCCAGTAACAATTCACTTGATGAGGCAGAGGCATCACCATTGATTGCAATAGCCAGGAAATTGTAAATGTAAGATACAGTCACTACTGTGGGGTTCATCAGCACAGGCAGGCTGCACAGGAAGGCTTCACAGGAGTTACAGGTTGGGTACTTTGGAAACAGATTTTGCTCTACTATGCAAGTAATATGAATTCAGGGAGAAAATTTTTCTAAAAATAGTCTCAGTTCATGGCTTTTCAAAGTAGGCATTGTCTACTTTTTTAATTTTCATTTACTTTGTTATATGTGAAAACAAATCATTTATTTCTCTCAAAGAACTTTCATCTTTAAAAGCTGTGACCACCCCACCACTACCAGTTTTGATTATTATGATATCCCGCTAGAAGTAAACAAAGTGGGTAAAGCCAAACTGAGTCTCTTGATTTTCCCTCACTATAATTTCATGGTCCTCTAGAGCAATTGAAGATTTCTGAGGGATCATATCAGGCACCATCCAAATTGGATGAAAGTGCTGCTTTTATTCCCTATTCATAATAGTATTGGTTCACATTACTCTAAAATCTTGTAATTTGAAAACACTTTCCCTGTATTATCTCATTTGATTATCACGCATCCTCCATCTCTCTCTAACTTCACATAATGTGCCAAAGAAAGCATCAGATATATAATGAGGAATCTCTATTGGTGTAATGTTGGTGAGAAAATCTTGAGACAAAATTATCATTTCCCACTTCGGTGCCCCTCTGTCTCTCTCTCCCTACACACACACACACACACACACACACACACACACACACACACACACACACAGTTGGTGTTGGTGGACTTTATAGACAAACCATCAACAATGTGCCACTATATTTGCTACACACACAAACACACTCACAGTTAAGAAACAATCCAAAATAGTCATTCTATTTACTTATATTTCATGAAAACTTCTTGCCTACAACTTTAATTTAAATGTTAATGGCTGTTAACAGTCTTATCATTTGTATTCTCACTACATGCTATTCTATCTTCCTGGGATATCTCAATTACTGTCATTTAGATGTACTACGCTCCCCTTCCACATATACTGACATGGAATTTCTAGATGAGGTGTTCAATTCTGCATTTTAAAAAGCATATTCAGTTATTCTGATTCAGAACCTCCTAGGGTCATATTTAGAAAATGTCTGTCATAGATGCTGATGACCCATGTCATAAACCCTATGCATGCTTGACACAGCCCACAAACTTTGAACTCCTGTGGAGAAGTGATTTCTAGAATCCTCCTGAGTTCTGTGGAAGTATTATAGCATCCTACTATATATATATACATATAGTATATGGCATCCTACTATATATATATATATATATATATATAGCATCTTAATATATATTTTACTATCCCTAAACAAGTTCCACCTTGTCAGTTTTCTAGAGTGGGTGTTTCATTAATATTATCCTTAATATTCTCAAACTAGAAACCTAAAATTTATACAATGGTTAGCCCTCTGTTTTTCCTCTCATGTTGTTCACTTAGCCCTGATTTTAAATACTAAATATTTCCTGAATCAGTCACTATCTCAATCAAGCCATATACTGTAATAGTTCCCTAGCTTGCATTCCCATATACTGCCACTTTTATCTGTTTTGTGTTAATTTCGTCAAGAACTACCAAATTACTGAAAACAGAAAATATACTATACCACTTGGTATTAATTAAAATCTTTCATTTTCGCTATTATCTTCATTGTGGCTTTGCATAATAAACTCTTCTTGATCTACCCTTATATGTGCATTTATATGCCTCATGTCTTTGTGTGACTGTCTATAGTGATGTTCCCATGTTCCTATCTTATATTTAACTAGCTGTTCTTGAAGAATAGCAAAATATCTCACAATAAGAGATCTTCAACAAATAATCACTGAATGAATGACTGAATTAAATATAGGTTTAAATGCCATAGAAAAGTATGTAGCTTGTTACTACAAATTTGTCTTTAGAAATTCATCAAGGAATTTTTCATGTATCTAAGTTAAATGAGGAAAGTAATCAGAAATGATGGTATATATAGTTTATTTCTAACAGAAAGCTAGTTACATGATTTCACCTGACGATCATTATCCTTTCCTTCTTCTCATTGTACATTCAAGAGTATTCAAACTGATTGTAATCTGTATTTTCTCTCATCTCTGTTTTAAGACTCTTAAAGTCTCATTTTTCAGAAAAGCAAACTCATTAAATATTTATTTTGTACTTACATCTTTATATCATGGAGCAAACATGTAATGTTACATGTTTAGCTTTTTAGGCAATTCATGTTTTTAATTCTTTACATTATGTTATTAAAATGTACCCATTTTATCTGACAAAACATCACTGGAATGGAGCTATTGAGATATAATCTTTATTTTTTCTGAAGATTTATTTTTTTCATACAAGAGCTGGGGTACAGGCCAGATGCACAGGGGGGGTGAGAGGATTCACCAGAGACAGAGTGGGGAACAGAACAGGCAGACTGACGAAATACACTGCTGAGAGGAGCAGCAGATGAGAGGAGAGGTCTGCCACGCCATGTGGGATTCTTGCCTGCTGGCTGGCGGGGATCAAACCCGCACTGCAGAAGCTGCGGACAGCTTCACAGTGCAGCGCTCAACCCTCTGCTCACCCAGGAAGGCCTCTAATCTCTCTTTTTTTAAAGATATTCTTTAGGGGAAGAATGGAATCACCTTAGGAAATTATTTTTAAGGTATTCACAATACAAATATTACTTTCATCAAGTTTATTTTGTTCTTATAGTTAACTGTGCTGAAAGTTCTTTTAACTAAAATTTTATAATTAATAGTCATGAGGTTCCACTTCCAAAATTAGAGTAAACCTAATTTCTATATTTGTGGTATCTAAATAGACACAGGTTTTGAGAATAGCCATTCATAAATTAGGATTTCTAGTTTATCTTTAAGTGATGTCATCCAAATATTTGATACAGTTAATGATTCTGGGATTTGTTGGCAGGTGGTTTGGGATTAAGTTAGTTCTTAACAAATGCTGGCAATATGAACAAAAAAAAAAAATGAGAGTGTTTGTAGAATAGCCAGTCCATATCCATATCCATTAAATGGTGTTAAAATTGCTACTCTTGATAACTTATAGGTTTTTTTGAAAAATAAGAGAAATTAGGTATATGAAATTACTTCAAAAATGATAAAGTAGTAAGCAGTGTAGTATATATTTTTTTGTAACAGTATTCTTTAATCTGAAGTGCTTGGACTGCTTTATTGTTTATCCTCTTTAGCACGAATATATAAAAGCTGAAGATTTTAAAATTGAATTCGAACAATTTAAAATTTCAACAAAGATCCTTGGAAAACATAAATGGTCTAGTCCTAGCATAATAAACTCAGTGACAAGCAAAACTGCAATTTGTTGAATAAAATTAGACTACCTGCTTTTGCAGAAATCTTCTTTAAAGTTTCAAAGCAAAATGATAATGTCAGGATCTTGGGTGGGTCTAGGACACTGCCAAATCAAGCTATTCTTCTAAATATTGATAAACTAAGGGCAGAAAATGGATGTAAGCTATTTTTCAGCCAAAAGGATTAGATTTGTCTCTTAGATGGCTCTGACATATGATAAAGATTTCCAATGGGTTGAGATTATTTCCAGTTACAGGGTGACTTTCTAAGAGTTGCTGCTTTCTGAGGGTGGAGAATGGCATTGAAATGTAATCTTTTGCATATAAATGCTTGCCTCTGTAAAAAAAAAAAACTGTTGAGCTTTCTTCATTTTTAAAATTTAAAATATATGGCATTGTAATATTATTTGCCTTTCTATAATGCATAATTGAAAATCAACACTAAGTTTACTGCTAATGTTGCTTTTATTCCCTTTAATCTAATATATCCACCTCTCTTCCCCCTTCCCTTCTGGTAAAATCTAATTGGTCTTATAGTCCTTACATCTATTTCAACAAATAGTTCATCTGTTTGTTTTCTCTATATATCTCATGTGAGTTTGGTTTATTTCACCGGGCATAGTACACTCTAGGTCCGTCCATGCATGTATTAAATATGACTGGATACACACATCTTCTTTATCCCATCACCTTTAATCTGATGGGACTTAGGTTGTTTCTGGCTCTTTTCTAATGTAAATAATGTTTCAGTCAGCATGGGTATGCAATAAAACTTCAAATTAGTGGTGGGAGGGGGTAAACATCAAGAAGGGGAATAACTAGACTGTATGAAATTTTTAATTGTTTGACAATCTCCATATTGCTTACAATAATGACTGCACCAGTCTGCATTCCCACCAACAGTGTACAAGTAGACCCGATCTCTATACCCTCTTCATCATTTGTGTCTTGTCTTTTGGATTATAGCCATTTCATAGGTGTGCAAGAGACCTCCTTGTTTTAATTTACATTTCTCTAATAATAGATGTTAAATATCTTCTCATTTTTTTTTTTTTTTTTTTTTTTGCCATTGGTATGTTTTTGGAGAAGTGAGATTCAGATCATCTGCCCATATTTTGATCAGGTATTTTTAGCTTTTCATTGTCGAGTTCTTTGTATATTTTGGTTATTAACCAATTGTTGGACCTCTGCTGTGCAAATATTTTCTCAAATTGCATAGGATGTCTTTTCATTCTAATGTAAATTTCATTCACTGTGCACTTTTAAATTTAATGTGGTCTCCTTTGTTTATTTTTTGTTTTTGTTTTTGTTTTTGTTTTTGTTTCTTTCCCACTGGATCTGGTCTCCAAACATATCTCTAATGCTGATATCAAGGAGCATGTGGTTTATGTTTTCTTCTATGTATTTTATGGCTCTAAGTCTTACATCCAAGTTTTGAATCCATTTTGAATTATTTTTCTGTTTTGGGATTAGGTAGTGGTACTTGTTTTATTCTTTTGTATTTGATTATCTAGTTTTTCCAAAACCATTTATAAAAGAGACTTTCCTTGCTCTATTATAAGCCCTTCTTAGTTTTCTCCATTTAATTGTGTGCATAATACCTGGTGATATTTTCTGACCAAAGCTGTTACTTGAAGATTCTCCCAATAATAACTGATACATTTTGGTAACAATTGATAATGTGCCAATCCCTGGCCCAAACTTGTTACATGTATTAAATCTTCCTATTCTCACAGAGAATATATGAGGTAACTATTATCATTTCAATTACAAGTGATGTGATTGAGACAAAGGAACATATATTTGCTCAAGTTCTCACAATTAGCAAGGGATGAAGCAGATAATAAACACCAAATCAATTATCTAATTCTAGAAACTGTGGTAGGAACTACTTTTTACACCACCATACAGATTCTAATAAATTTAAGCAACATTAAGGAGAATATAGTACAACTTAATGAAACAGTGTGGTCTATGCCTTTTCTCCACACCTTTTCTTTTTAATTCCAGAACTGACAGGAAGAAGAATCACATTAAATGTTCCCTACCCACACATAAAGTTGTCCTTCCCACATACGAACAATCTAGAAAACCAGCCAGGAAATATGTCTAGATATGTGGGTTATGCATATATTCTTCCTCATAAAGTCTAGAGACAGTTACCCTCAGAGTAAAGTTCTAGAGAATGTCTTTTCTTTATATAACCATCTATATAACTATGGAAAAAGGATGTGAGATTATTTCCTGTTCTCATACTCTATCCTTTAGACTTGAAGCAAAAAAAAAAAAAGAGGAGAAACATTACAAATTAAGTAAAAATAATATGGCATATTTATTCAATACAGTTTTGAAATTGAATTTTGACTTGTTTCTCTAAAGATATCAACATTATTTATATAAATAACACCAAAATGCATCTGCTATTTAGCTTTGTGTGAGATTTCCCTAACACTGAGATTTGGGGAATACCACTTAAGGGAAAAAAGCAATTTTAAGGTTATCATATAAGTGACAAAGACATTAATCTGACAAGATATGCTCAAGAGACCCAAGATGCAGCTGTATAATTCCTTTTGACGCTCTCACCCATAATTTCACGGAGCTTGGTATAATTAACACACTTCATGGGATTTAAGTAACATTTGTTGCTTCTCTATCAGAATGCAAATTTGAGAATGATATGGATCTGCACAGGAGACGGGAACAACTGTTCTCGAGGTAATAACTTGCGTACTACTTCCCAATGCAGGAAGAGGTGACAGATACAGACTCACTCAGGTTTTATTAAGGAGTTAACATATGTTTTATTGCAGCTACAAATGCTAAAACCAGATATGTCATAAAATTAACTAAAATTAAATGGTTTATTGTCATTTTGGAATTCTTTGTCTCCATTTTCTTAAAAGCTGTATTAAATAATACAGGCTGCTGTTGTCAGATGAGAGCATATGTGTGAATAAATAGGAATAGACTCTTCTAAACAAAAAAATTCACTGGGTCAGTGCCACTGTTTTGACAGGAAAAAGTGATCCCAACAATAGGAAGCATTTACTGGTAGAGATGTGTGTTTGTGTGTGCACCCTAGTGCACACTTTACACAGTGACACTTCAGTCATGCTTCTAGCCCTGGGGCTCATTCTCTTCAATAATAGGTTAGAGTATTTGATAAAAGAATCGATTAGAGAAAAGACTTATTCCTTTGTCCTGTATTTATGTAAAGAAAAGCAACATAACCCAAGCCCCTCATTATATAGAGATGGGGTAGTCTGATTTGTTTATATATTTTTATTCTGAAATTTGCATGGGAGGGAACTACTAATAGAATACTGACAGAGAAAAATTATGCAAACATTCCATTACTTGGTAGATCGTTTGAAATGACATTTTAATATATGATCATAATTCAAGGTTATCCATGTACTACTTTTACTTAACACAAAAATTGAATGCAATTGAATAAATGTACTAATGCATTTTCTTATATATGTCTAATGCATTTGTACATTTTTATGCATATGATATGTGCAGTGAAGGAGAATATTGAACATGTTATCTAGAGCCAAAATGTTGTATATCTGTGTGTGTGTATTCATTTCTTTAGGCATGTTATCTATAGTCGTTTACTAATCAGGTTTATTCACATCTGTTGCTCTGTCAGCTGAGACAAGAATAAATAAATATATAAATGCAGAAACATGCTGCAAATCAAGCTTTCCTTAATGTGTTCAGCTTTGGCAGAGCCCCGATCCAAGAGAATGCTCCTACGCTTTTATGTGCATAAAACTGTATTGAAGACTCATTTATCCCATATGTCTCTTATTTTTATTTAACCACAGACAAATTATTTTAAACTTTCAAGATCATTTTAGGGTACTACAGCAGTACTGCTTTATATCAATAGTGGATTTCAAAAATAAATTATGAGAAATATAGTGGGTAAGCTAGCATGAACGGCATACTGAATAAAATCAAAGTCTCATTATCATATCACATGAAAAGAAGCTATGAGCCCCTAAGTAGAAATGGTGCTTTTAAATTCTAAACTTTACTCTATAGACCATATATCAAAGCTTATTGAAAAGGAGAAATCTACTAGAAAGAATAAGGAATGAAGTCTATGTAGAAGTTAAGTTTCTTGCAAGTTGTCAAAGGGAAGTACGCCACTACTGAAGTAAGTAGAGTGGGAAAAAAGTAAAAGTAAAGCATATAGCTCTACTCCAAGTTCAAGTGCATGGAGAGATAAGAAGTCTGAACTAGAATGTCAATCAATGCATGCACTGCTTCCTTTATCAAAAATGTCTTGCTAAACATCATGATAGAGAAGTCCTGTAACTGAAGCAATTTACTAAGTGAATTAGTTACTTTACATATTGCTCCATGTTCCTTAACAGCTCAGCAAACAAATCTAATATAATCATCCCACAAACATATTTTTAATAGCACTACAAATACATTACAAGATTTAAATTACTGAATTATAACACTAAAACACGTATTTCTTGTATGTGTACAACAAAAATGTTATAAAATAAAATGAATTTAGGTAGATGAAAATTTCTGTTTTTGATAAATTTTCATTTTCAAATAAGAATCATAAATAATATTTTATCTGCATTTATTTTTCCCATGAGAGATAAATGGTCATCTCATCTAATCATGAAGTAGAATTGATTCAAATGAATTTATTATGCCTCTACAAAATATACATAGCAGAAGCTGAACTCAAGAAGTTTTTTTCTAATTTAATATGGAATATATAACTCCTTTTTAAAGCCAACATTTGGTTTAGAAATGAAATTTTTAGTACTAGGTCTTGCCATACGGAATCACACAATGTCAAGCACTAGTGATATTAATTGACAGAATGTATTTTAATTGTTACATATTTACTAAATGACAACTGAATTTTACAACTATTCATATTTTTATAACCTTCTGAAAGACTTAGTAAGCTGTGCTTATCATTCACACAACTTTGTGGTTCCTAGACCTTTTCTTCCAGATGTAGTTTGCTCTGTGGGACAAGTAAAAAAAATTTTGACAAACTTCTTTTTAGAAATCAGAGGGAAAAAAAGTCTTTGTTTTTATCTGTACACATTGACATATTACTCCAAGATTCATTTACTGAAAATTAAGCTAGATTACTTTTCAGAAAATACAGCTTTAACAATGAGGATAATTTATTTCGTATTTATCCCATTATCTAAGTATCAACTGAGAATTAATATTTTATCTAACAACAGATGGAATTAGAAATAATATCTATTCTACGGTATTTTGCAAAGAAATAATGTGTTTCTCATGTCCAGACTAAGATGAGTGTGATTTGGGCTTAGGTCTTGAAGTCCCCAGTTAACATAACTAGGACAAAAATTCTGGTTATATAGGGATATGTAAGAATTAAGTCCAGGGGCCTCCCCTGGTGACGCAGCTGTTGAGCATTGGGCTGTGAAGCTGCCCACAGCCCCTGTAGCGCGGGTTCGATCCCCGGCCACCACCGGCGTGGGTCCCACATGGCCAGCAGATCTCTCCTCCACGCCTGCTGCTCTCCTTAGCAGTGTACTTCAGTCCATTTGCCTGTACTGTTCCCCGCTCTGGCTCTGGTTCTGGTGAATTCTCTCACCCTCCTGTGCTTCTGACTGTACCCAGTGCTTGTATAAATAAATAAATAAATCTTTAAAAAAAAAGAAAAAGAATTAAGTCCAGATGGTCTAAAAAGTAATGAGTAGTGGCGCAGCGGTTGAGCGCTGGCCTGCGAGGCTGCCCGCAACCTCTGCAGCGCCGGTTTGTTCCCAGGCCGCCAGGCGAGGGTCCCACCATTAAAAAAAAAAAAAAAAAAAAAGTAATGAGTAGTGCTTGCACTGTTCCTTTCAATTTCAATTTTGACCTTTCCTGTGGTCATACTATTCTTACCTCATGTGGCTGATAACTTTTAAAAAGAGATCCAGATTGCAGGTTAAATTTTTAGAATTATGTTGCTACTTTTTTGGGATAGATTAAATGTCCAATGTTTGAAAGATCAAGTAAATAATTCTGGAAAGTAAATAAAACCCACTGTAAATAAAACCCATTGTATCTTAGATTGTTTCTAATCTTTATTTTTTCCCAGTTTTCAGGCATGTCTAGACAAGTATGGGGCTTAACAGCATGCCTTCTGGTATGTCCCCCAGTCTCATTATTTTTGCTTAAGGGAATATAGGACCTCTTGGGAGTTAAATCACTTGGAAAGACTGCTGGTACACAGTGCAGTTAAAAAAAAAAACATGTCTAAGCTTGGAAAGATAGATTAATTCTTAATGCATCACATTATCTATCTCTCAGATTTTCTTATTTTAATCTTCCAAAGTCATGTTTTTTTTGCTTTTTGTTTTTTCATGCCAGTGCACATTCTATACAACTTTGAGAGAGCAAAGTGGTGTCAGGATTTCTAACAACTTCTGCAGTGGTTGGGCTTAGTGCATTCAACACAAGCACCACCCAAAAACAGCACCTGAATTAACTATTAGCTGCTTTCACGCTATCCAATTCTGTTGTCAGAAATACTAGTATTCATCATCAGGACTGATTATAATTCCATGGCACCAGATCCCAGTCATTGCTTCTGATATTATTGGCAGGTAGCAAGAAGAGGGAAGAATGGTAATATTTAGGAAATTCCAAAACGTAATAGGATAGGGTCAGAGAAAGACTTATTACTGATCTCCACAGTGACTTATTTAGCCTTAAGGATAGGTGGGGGCCTCCCCGGTAGCGCAGCAGTTGAGAGCTGGGTTGCGAGTTGCCCGCAGCCTCTGCAGCGCCGGTTTGATCCCCGGCCACAGGGCGAGGGTCCCACATGGCGCGCAGACCTCTCCTGCTGCCCGCTGCTCCCCTCAGCAGTGTACCTCGGTCCTTCTGCCTGCTCTGCTCCCTGCTCTGGCTCTGGTGAATTCTCTCACCCTCCCGTGCTTCTGACTGTACCCAGTGCTTATTATTAAATAAATAAATAAATTAAAAAAAAAAAAGGATAGGTGGGGTATCATTACAATAGTGATAGAAATGGCCAGTGGAGTTGGATATATTTTTTTGTTGCTGCTTGAGAAGAAATTTTCAGTACATATATTTGACAAATAACTTATATGAGAATATATAAATAGTTATCAAAACTTACTAATAAGAAAATGAGTAACACAATTTTAAAAATGGGCAAAGATTTTAATAGACACTTTACTAAGAACAGATGGCTAATGAGCAAATGAAAAGATGGCATCATTAGTCGATAAGGAAATGCAAATTAAAACTTTGATGAGATGCTACTACTATCAATGGAAGAGCTAAATTTTTAAAAGATTGATTATACCAAGTTCTTTCAAGAACAGAGCACCATATCTCTCATAAATTGCTGGTAGAAATGCAAAATATTAAAGTCACTTAGGAAAATATTTTGGGAGTTGTTAATAATATTAAACCTACATTTGCCTAATGATTCATCCATTCCAACCCAAGGGTGATAAAAATTTGTGGAAGTTTACACAGGACTGTTTAAAATGCCTTTATTCACAAACTCCCCATACTGAAGACAACCTAAATTTCCTTCAATGGTGAAGGGATGAAAAACTCTGGCCAATACAATGAAATAATACTCAGCACTAAAAAGGAACCGCTAGTGATATATCACAATAACAGGAATGAATATCAAAGACATTATGCTATGTAAAAGAAATCAGACTCAAATGAAAAGATATATGATTCTATTTACATGATATTCTGCACAAAGTAAAATTATAGGGGCAGAAAAAGTTGTGGTTAACAGTAGATTGGAGGCATGGACTACACAATGTTAAATGAAATTTCCTGGAGTGACAGATCTCTTCTATACCATAATTGTGGTTGTAGCAATAGAATTGCATGAAAACTTACAGAATGTGTAAGAAGTGAATTTTACTATACAGAAATAAAGAAAACAAAAATTATATTAGGTAGGTTGGCAATAATATATTTAGGGCATAAGGCCTACATTCAGTATAGGAGGGCTCCAGTTTTTGAAGACATTATACATTAAAGGTACATATTAGGTTTTTGCTTTAAGACTGATGAACAGTTTTTATAAAACTAAAGTACAGTCTTATCATACTATTCAGCAATTGCCCTCCTTGTTTTTTACTCTAAGATGTTCAAACTTTACAACCACACAAAATCCTTTACACAGATGTTTACAGCTTTATTTAAATTTGCAAAAAAACTTAAAAGCACCATCATATCCCTCAGTGGGTGAATAATAAACTTTGTCTCATCCAGGTAATGGAATATTATTCAGCACTAAAAAGAAACAAATTATTAGCCTTGACAATACATGAAAGGAGTTTTATTTCATATTACTAGGTGAAAAAAGCTTACATATTTTATGATTCCAACTTAATAACATTTTTGAAAAAAGGCAAAACTATGGATACAATAAAAAGATCAGTTTGTCCACAGATAATTTATCCACACATAAATTTCTATCTAAAATTAGTCTTCATTTGGACAAGAATGATTCCAAATTAAAAGTTAAGCAGTGCTTTGCTTTATGGTTAGACTATAGGTTTATGGCGCAGCAGACCTCTCGTGTCGTGCCCGCTGCTTCCCTCAGCAGTGTATTTCGTCAGTCTGCCTGTTCTGTTCCCCGCTCTGTCTCTGATGAATCCTATCACCCTCCTGGCCTGTACCCCAGTTCTTTTTCTTTTTTTTTAAGATTTCTTTCTTTCTTTCTTTCTTTCTTTCTTTCTTTCTTTCTTTCTTTCTTTCTTTCTTTCTTTCTTTCTTTCTTTCTTTCTTTCTTTCTTTCTCTCTTTCTCTCTTTCTCTCTTTCTCTCTTTCTCTCTTTCTCTCTTTCTCTCTTTCTCTCTTTCTCTCTTTCTCTCTTTCTCTCTTTCTTTCTTTCTTTCTTCAAGCACTGGGTACAGTCAGAGCGCGGGAGGGTGAGAGAATTCAACAGAGACAGAGCGGGGAACAGAGCAGGCAGAGTGACGAAATACACGGCTGAGGGGAGCAGCAGGTGGCAGGAGAGGTCTGTTGCACCATGTGGGACCCTCGCCAGCGGCCAGGGATTGCACCGGCGCTGCAGAGGCTGCGGGCAGCTTCTCAGCCCAGCGCTCAATCGCTGTGCCACCAGGGAGGCCCCCTGTACTCTGGTTCTTGTATAAATAAATAAATCTTTAAAAAAAAAAGAATATAGGTGTACCCAAACATACTCCTCTTATGGTTAGGTCCTATAAATTGTATACTGGCAATTCTATTTGCTTTAATATTACAATGATTCTTTTATTTTCCAATCACCCAATAGTGCCATCATAAGCCTGTCTTCCATTTTTTAGGTAAAGGCTGTCCTTTTCCGGAGAAAATAACTTATCTGCCTCCAGTTTTATACTCCTCAAACTTTTTGAATAACAGTCATGATTTGGTAAGTGAAAGTGACCTTACCAAGTTTAAATTCCTAACTGGGAATTTCTCTTTAAATATTTCCAGACTAGATGGGGGAGGATCTGGACTCTACATCTTGTTCCAGAGCCAGAGAAGGCAGAAGCCAGGTCTCCTGCATGGTACCTATCTTCAGTCTCACCTTCTGTTGATTCCTCATGCAGGACTTGTCTCTCAAATTCTTTGGAACCCAGTGAAGCAGCAAGATCTAGATGAACCTCCCGATGATGGACACTGACTTGTCAGGCTTGGTCTTCATCACCTGCGGTTCATGGGCCTTCTCATTATTGTCGATGGCAGTCACAGGCCAGGTATCCAGGCACACAATGTTTCTCAGTGTGTTTTCTAACTCGGTTTTGGGGTTGGTGATGGTCAGAAAATCAGGGTTCTGAGGCTGGATTTGAGTATATAGCCACTTGAAGGTTGACACTCTCCACCTTAAACAGGTCCCCCTCATCCAACATGAAATTCTGAGTCATCTGCTGTGTGCAATAGAAGATGCTTTTGTCAGCCACAAACTCCAGCACACGGCAGTATGTTTTGTAATCTGAGTTCTATTGGTGAGTTTGAACACTGTGGGGTAGGCAATGTTCAGGTTGTTGAATTTATGGAGGGCTGAGGGCAGGAAAATTACCTTCCCTTCTTTCTCCACATCTTATGTGTCATTAAGCCCTGCTAGCACGGACACAGGGAAGCAGCAGTGCTGCACAGAGAAGTGGTAGTGGAAGACCTTAGCGATCGTGAAGTTAAACATGTTGAAAAGAGAAGATGATGGATCACTTCTCAGATGCAGCTCCCCCCAGGGAACAATACAAGAGGAATGAGTCAACCTGTTCCCCTCCAGCTGCCTCAGATGCCCTGGACATTCTTTTTATTTTGGGCTAAGAGATTTTAAACACTGCATACTATCTTGAGGACAATGATTCCAATTAAAGTGGTTTTACTTTGTTGTTTTTTTTCTTTCCCTTTTTGTTTTCCTACCTATGATACTTATTCAAATGAGTTTTAACTAAGAAAACCAGAAATGTATTTCTCTTTTTATAGACTTAGCTTAATTTATTTGACCTATTTGGCTGTCTTGCTTTCAGTTTTCGTTTCCTAGGTAGACATGTGAAAGACACCAAGGATTGTTGTTCAACTTTAAATACACCACCTGATTTCCTGAAATAATCACATCTACTGTTTTAGTGTCCTGGTGAAAAGGGGGCAGGGTTTCCCGGATCTGGGCAGCTATAGGTAGAATGATACTATAGTAAAAGACTTCAGAGCTCATAAGTTCTATTACTTTGCTAGAAAGTTTTTATTTTCCCTCCTCCAACATTTCAGGACAAAAGAGCAACAAAACAGTCTTGAATCAGTTCTTCATAAAAGTCAACTGCTGTTCCTTCCTTGTGATATATGGAAGATGCAGTAAAATGACCAAGTGCTAGGAAAAAGTGGTCCTATACCCACAGACACTATAAACCTTTGCAAGAACTTAATGATATATAATCCTTAAGTAGCATCTTCTGAAAGATATTTTGGTTATCAGTTAATAAATTTTCTGGAAAAGGGATCACGTTAGTTCAAGTACATTAGGTTTTCTAAAATGATTAAGAGTAAGACTTTTATTTCCCTAATATCTAGCAAATATTAAGTCTAGAACTTTCTTTTTTTTTTTTTTACTATTCTTTCTTGTTGTTGTTAAGTAGCTCCTCATGATATGGGAAATAAAATTAAACCACAGAAATCCAGAGCTACATGGGGTATCAGGGATGGTCTTATTCATGGCACTTTCTCTAAAAGCAACACAACTGAGACTGATAGTTGTTTTATTCCTCAACCAAATTCACTCAGCTATGTAATGAGCAATGCTATGAAAAAGATATCACTGCATGATATATTTCAAAGAATGAGTGAATTCTGGGTAAATAAGTAAGATGATATCAGCTCGTGAAAAATAAGTTAAATTTGCTAACAAGTAAACGAAATAGTAAAAAAGTAATAATTCATAAATTCAGTCTGGCTTGTTATGAAATGTGATTAATCAGCCAGAATAACATCTGATTGGTCCACATTCTCTATGATTAGGTCAGAAGGACTGTGATTACTCATGAGTCAGCAGATCTTGTACCTAACATATATGAAAAATTAAAACAGTCATATGAATATCTGACTTGTTTTTGTGTTAAAGTACAAGTATTAAGTTTTAATGAGATACTTCGAGTGGATTTTCAAAGATATGATATAGAACATTAAACCTTGAAGCAAATTGCACTCACTTATAAAATGTTGATAAATCTGTCAATACCAATTGTCTTTACTCTTCAAAATTTGATAAGTAAATTGCCAAGATGGTTCTTTCCATATTTATGTAGATGTCTTAGATTCTTAGTTAGATCATCAATTCTTGAGGGGTTAGACACAGAGGTTTTCTTGGCATCTACCTTCACATAAATTGGTTTATGCTAATTCATTCAGGAATTCAGAGATTTTAAAACATCTAAGACTCAGAGATGCTTTATATATGTAATTTATCTTAAAATATGAGTTTTAACATTACCACTTTTGAACTGATAAAAATTATGGATAATCAAAGATTGGAGTAAGTAGAATATGAATACTAATGCATAGTGGCCTTTAAGCTATCATTTTAATTGGAAAGAAAAACTGGAAAAGTCACCAGTCCTTCAGAGAACTGAAAAATCAACTCTATCAAGGTAAGGAAATAGAAAATGATTAATGTTTCATAAGTAGATCATTTAACTGAACCTTCTTAGATTCACAAACACCAAAGTTTGAAGAACAAAATGGAATAGTCAAAAATATTTGTCAAGCACTTATTAGGCATAAGCTACCATGCTGTTTTTCTGCAAAGCATAGAGATAAAAATGAGGCACAATCCCACTTTGAATATATTATAATGTAAGAGGTAGTGGGAGACGAATATAAATGTTTCTAAAAAGCCAAAACATGATAAATAACCAATGAATGATGTAAGAAAAAAATGTTACAGGGTTCACACTGAACCTTTTCTTTAACTCTTTGGTGATCTATTTAATAAAATTAGCCTTTGTTCTTTCCAGGTAGCACCTGCTGACATTTGAGTGCCTGCTATCTAGTGTAGAGTGTAATGGGATGAGGTTGGGTGCCAGAGAGATGTTAGTGAGAAGTATAGGAGGAAGAAGAATAAGGCAGTTGAGAGAGCTAAATATTAAGAAAATGTAAGGATTGTGATGGGTGTTGACTGAAAGAGAATATTAGGGGCCAAATGAAAGCAACAAAGTAGCAGGGATTGAAATGGCAACAAATGGGGACCGTGACAATTGATATCATCATAAACAGTGATTAGAGACATCTAGTTGAGCAATCTTGAACAAGTCATCCTGCCTCTCTAAGCTATTGGTTTCATTATAAGCAAAAGTCAAAATTCAGTGAATATTTTTTTTAACTTCCATTTTGTACCAGGCTTTTGTCTAGACCTGGTAGATCCAAATCTAGTAACACATAGTTTCTGTCAGAGAGAAGACTTAAATGACTGGAAAATATCAAAACAAAAATTTGCGGTGCTAAAATTCAAAATCCATAATAGATAATTTTATTTAATAAAGGTAATCAAAATTGCTGAATTTCCACTGAATTCCAGGTTTATATTGTAAGAATGAAAGGAGTGCAATCGCTTTCAATTCAAGACAGGGCTTGACTCAATCTGTGGCTCATTCACTAACTCCCTGGTGGGCATCTAATCTTATTGGTCTGTTATTTCTTCCTCTGGAGAATATGAATAATAATAGTTCCCATTAAATAAAAAAATGTGAGTTTAAAATTTTTTTTGGTTGTATATTCAATTATCCTGTTCTATTGTCTAGCACAGTATCTTGTTCAGTGGATGTTAAATAAATAGTTTTGCAGAAAATAAAATGACATTGTGTGAGGTGTTTAGTGTTACTGCCTATAGAAAGGCCAATAAATGTTACCTACCATTTCAACAATAAAAATATAGCTTACAAAAGATGGCATATTTCTGGCTTTCAGTTAATATATCTGCAGTTTGTGAAGAAAGTAATATTTTAAGGGAATATCGATTTGGATGCAATTCAGTGAGAAAGATTTGAAATTCATTTTATTCTTTAAACTTTGAATTGCTAATTGGAAAAAAATAACTTGCCATTGATTGGGAGTGATTCTTCCTAGCAATTTAGCAAAACTGGTAATACATAAGTTCTCAGGGAGTAATAACAAATTTAATTTTAAAAGAACATTCAATGAAGTCTTAATGAAGAAAACATTTGCCTTTTCCATTATTCCTTTTCCCTGAGAATCAATAGGCATAGAGTTACATTTATTATTCTCTGGGCCAATACATTTTTCATATACCGGGCTGGATTTGTCAGTATCCTTTCATTTTCAGAGAAGTTGTCTAAAATATTAAAATGTTAGAGAACTCTGACAAAGCTCCAAAACTTTGCATGCTGTCATCTCGATCAGAAAGGTAAAACACCAAACATGAAATAGTAATTATTCATAAGAACAGATCACACTTCCTCAGAAGCAGCAACAATAAGTGTCCTTCTTATTAAGTGGATGACGAGTATACATTAAAAATATCAGGCATTTGGAAAAGAATTACTATTTCAAAATACTATGCAGTGAACTTATTTATTACTAACATTTTAGAAGTGAAGGAATTAAGACCTTGAGATTTCAATGAGTGGGCAAATTCATAGACCTTGGTAGGGGCAAAAGTTATATTAAAACAAATCTTTTCACTTGTATTAACCCTGTGTCCCTTAAGATAACCATTACATTGACTCAGACTAGATTATATTTCTTCCCCTTGAAAGCTTTCCACCATGCCGTGCTACCACTGAAAAAGGAGATATTCTTGCCTACTTTGAGACAATGGATTAGTTTCACAGTTACAACTTTATATCAAAATATGCTTTATTTATGGAAAACATTTTTTATTATATGGAGATAATAGCACATATGTTATCTTCTCTTATAATAAATTATTAATCCTATTCTGAGCTTATCACCATCAGTTTAATTACTGGTTATTGTTATACACACACACACACACACACACACAGTGTAGCTTACTAAATGTTACTCCTTAATGCATAGTTACTAAAAGAAAGAATACAAAGAGAATGAGAAAGAGAAACCTCTCAAACTCTTTTGTTGGTAGTTAGTTCATTTATTTTGACAAGTGCAGTTTAATTTTAACAACTGGCTTAATCAGCCTTAATGCTGACTCACTCCAGGGAATACTGAAGAGAAAACCAGAATCATCTACTTGAGGGCAAAAAAGGTCTTCTCTGCATTGTGATACAAGACAATGTTTATTACTTCTGTGTCTCTGATAATAGACTTTTTGAGACTAACAAAACATTCACTGAACAACTTGTATGTCTCTAGAGCTATGTGAATTGACACTAGACATATCTTGGTGGTTTTTCTTTTCCATAACCCAAATAAAACTTCAGATATCTATGAAAATTCATTGTTTTTCCCTTTTCCTTCCAAATTTGGACAATTCCCTAGACCATTTCTGAAATTTACCTTATTATTCTGGATTTAATGAAGGCTCCAATTCCTTACTGACTTGGAGATATTTATTTTCTGTCTGCTTTGGATGACAAAATAAAGTGTAATGCAACACTGAGGGGAAACACTAATAAAAGAACAAGTTGGTCTGCATATTTCAAATTAGACATTATCAAGAGATCTTGAAACTTAAATTTATTGGAAGTGCTATTAATACCTCTAAATATAAAAACTTTGTCATTGACTCTTAAGTCATGTCCTTAGGAACTTACTGACAGAAAAGTTGGTTAAAGCTAATGTGTAAATGAATGAATGGATAAGTGAAACAGTGCATGAATAAATAAATAAAATTAAGATACTTTCTGTCTCTCAAATTTGGAAAAGAATATACCTTGAAGGAGATTTACCATAATCCTACAGATTAAAATGCCATACTGCACAGAATAATGCTTAAATTTAAGATAACCAGACTGCCTTTGTCCCAGGCACTAAGGAAATAGAGGGGTTGATCAAGTAATATATTTACATGATCACACATTCATGCCACAATTGCAAATTTAATTAATATTGTTTGCTATATCAACCTAGTTTGCTATATCTACTTCAACTGTACCACTATCATATTTTGTGTTGTGTTAGTGGTCTTAGAATAACTTTGGGAATTATTGGAAAGAGTTGAAAAATAGTTGAGTTGGAAATATACTTAGTTTGCATTTAAAAAGATATTTGCCTGATTCAAAGTTGTTTCCTTAATTTAAGTAACTGCCAGCTGTTCTAATGTATGGTAGTTTTCCAGGCTAACTTCTACCACCCTCTACATCAACTTATATGACATGCCTGCCAACTTATTCATAGAATCAAGCAGGTATATTTTAATTCTCTAGCATCATACACAGAGAGCCATGTTGGCAGTGAAGCAAAAACAAAGTTTGACAGAGATAGAACATGAAGCTATTTTATAAAAATGCCTTCAATCAGACCAATAAAATTTTAAGTAGTTTTAATGGCTTATATAAACAGATATTGTTTCCTGTCATGAATAAACACAATAATGTGGCATGCGCACTAAAAATGTACCAAAAAATGCTATGATTTCATTTCTGTATGAAATTATCAAAGAAATTATAATACTGAGATGTAAATTATAATTTAAAAATTCAAATACATGGAATGGAAGTAATGAAAGAGCTCTTAAATTACCTGATAATGCAACTAGTAAAGACTGTGGCATGTAAATATATTGGAATTTTAAATATTTCACTTCCTTCTTAAATGATAAAAGAAATGAATATGACACAAAATTCATAGTATGTGACTAAATAAAAATCAAAGTAGTTACATAAATTAAAAATGTATGTACTATTTATGATGACACAAGAAAAATTTAAGTCTTGAATTTTTACATAGAAATGATATGTTTATAGTGCATATTATTAAATTATTAGTGATCGTGAAGATAGTAAAAGACTACTTAGAAAAAGTAGTCTTCTGGCTCCTATTATTAGATTAAAATTTGGGAGAGGCTCTCATGAATGAATGTAATTTGTGTTGGTGATAAAAACATTAGCAAGGAAGATATAGTCAAAGAAAAAAATATTAATAAAGGTCAATAAAGTTCCTCTTCTCAATTGGAAGTAATTTCACAGACAGGTGATTTGTCGACAAGGTAATGTGATATATTATACTGTATTGTTTAGACAATGTGAAGTCATTGAATGCTTTTTGGAAAGACAGTCACATAATTAGTGTTAATAATTTTACATTGTCTTTTACTAAAGACAGTACATGTGACTGAATGACAGTGTGATATGAATATGGGGAGATTATTCATCTATTCAATGATTGAGACAATGGATTAAAGTCAAGGTCAATTTCTCCATTACAGTCTCTTATTAAAATTTACTTATGTTGTGGAGCTCAGCAAGATGGCAGTAGGGTGATGATGCTGGGCTGTTCACAATCTTAACAACTAGATTCGAGCACAACAAAGACAAAGACCCCTAAAGGTAAAACAGACAACCACAGAAAACATTATGAGCACAGGTCCTGCTGAATGGAGAAGGGAACATTTTAACTGTGTTAATAGTGATACTGTGTAGCACAATCCAAAAGAGGGAGGAGTAACTGCTATGTAGAACCCCTTGCATAGTTGTTGACTCAGGGACACATGCCAACAGTGACTCCTGAGACCTGGATAAGGGGATGCACCATTCTTTGTTCCACTACCTCACATTTCCTAGGACAAAAGCAGCATATTGTATTTTGACTATTTTATTCCTACTTTCTTTCCAATCTCGCACCTGTGATTGTGTTAGTTTGAGAGCTGGTTCACCTGGGCAGACTAGTCATACCTGTACATGTAGCCAGATGCCTTACTATATCTTGTTCGCCCTTCTAATCTAGTTAATTTATATTAAAGGAGAGGAGATGAGGAAGCGCTTTAGTTGACCATTTACCGCAGCTTTAAATTATTGAGCAATCTGGCACTGGGATATATTGGGGGTGTTCCAGCCATTATTGATCCTCTGCAAGGAATGATGGAAGAAAATAAGGAAGAATGGGAGTTTCAGAAACAACAAACATTTAAAGATGTAATTTCTAACTAATTGTTAAAAGTTGAGGAAAAATAACACAATAATTGAATAATTAAATTTCTATCCCTATTCATTCATATGGATAATAAAACAAAGCACCACTACTAGCTGTATTTATTCTTATTCCTTGAAAATTTATAAATTTCCATCAAAGTATATTTCTTCTGAATTCTTTAACATTTATTGCTAAAAGCACCTAATCATTTTCATGATATTAAATATGGGTTGTTTTCATAATATAAATTTATGATTGTGTGTATGGTTAATCTATATTAAAAACATACATTAAAAGGTATCTACTAGGTCTGATGAAGCACACTGATTTTCTCATAATCAGAAATCATTATCTCTACTTACACAAGTATTAAGTATTTTATTTACCCCTAAGAGCTTTGTCATAGCTATTTGTATTTTATAATTTTAACTAATGTAGAATTAATATTGCATTTTCCTAATAAGTACCATTATTCTACAGTTATTTCTATTTAATACTAATTTAAACTTAAAAACTAAAATATCAGTAATTTTATGATTACCATGTTGTTTTTATTACAATAAAATGTTTGTAATAGATCCAAACAAAACATCAAAAACAGTGGATATATATTTATTTGGCCTATGAATCATAAAATAATGTACAGTCACAAATAACCCAATAAAAATTCACCTATTCAGTGATAGGGTGAAGTCTGATATATTATAGTAACTATGTAGCTAATTCTAGAGAACATACTAAGAAAAATACTATTATTATACAAATATAATTCTGAAAAAAATCTTCAGATATTTGTGAACATCTACGCAACCTTACTTGCCATAATAACCACAGAGTAAGACTTCTATGATATAATTACTCTAATTTCTAAGTAGTAAAATACACTTATTTTGAGGCCATTTTTTGCAAATTATATTTCCTCCTTAAGAAATGTTAGTAAATGCAATATTTAATAACATTTTAAATTTCTGGCTTTACCAGATATAAATATTGATATTGATTAAAAAATTTAATCTATGCACATTAAATACCATTGATTGTTTTTCTTTGGTGAATCTTTCACACTTGTAAATCTTTCATCCTTGTTTAAATCTTCTGTGTTCCCATGACCCCAAATAACATGAACTCAAGAAGGCAGGTATGAAGCAATTTAATAATTTAATAATAATGAAGCTATTTTTCTCATATTTTACAAACTGCCCACTCATCTAGATGTCATTTTGATGGGGGATGCATCTTATTAAAGGAATCCCTGACTTCAATGAATAAGAAATCCTGACTTAAGTAGAAATAGATGAGTTACTAATTCTGAAGCCCAGAATGCCTATATATGATAGGCAAAGAAGAGCAAACAGATTTTGATGGGCCAGGATTTCTATTGTGCATCACACTATCAATACATTTCAAGCATTAGTGCTATTGTATTTAATATAATAGATGGCTCATCAATAAACTGTAGTTTTCTATCTATGACAAAATTAGCATGTTGAATGAATTCCATAAAGCAAAGTTAGAGACATTCATATAATGCAAAATACTGAAAAAAGAAATACTAAGTTCATGCCAAAATATTATTTGAGTACATTTGTTATACCTGATTGTCCATATTGGAATTGTTTTAGGTAAACTCACAGTAAGTTAAACTACTTGGAAAAATATCAAATAAATCAGGAAATACATATGGAAAATGTGATCTCGCAAATAATGCATGTTTACAACAGTGTGTTCTATCTGATTGACAATCTGCTAGTGGGATTTATGCATCCTCTTGGCATTTATGTGTTGTTTTTGACTATCTGGATTTTGAAACTAATCTTTCTTACCTTTCTTTCCATCAAAAGAAAAATCCATGATTGTGCAGTATCACATTAATAAGTATTACTTTCCAAAAAGGTGAGTCAAGAGTTTCAATTTTGAGTCTATGAAATAAATAAAGGAAAATATTCTTTATAATAATCTTCATAATTATCTGCTGTACTTTTATTTTAAAACCTTTACTATTGATTTAATTTTTATTAGACTAGAAGATAAATATATAAATATGTAATTCTGAATAATTCATAAAAATATGGGTTTTATTATTTTCCTGCCACATGTGTTTCTTTAGGCCTAAATCAAATTGTTGTAATTCTATGTTCAGTTGTGCAGATAAAGGACATTATCCCATTGTG
This sequence comes from Talpa occidentalis, assembly GCF_014898055.3. NCBI lineage: Eukaryota > Metazoa > Chordata > Mammalia > Eulipotyphla > Talpidae > Talpa > Talpa occidentalis. Next base: position 35,438,749 of record NW_023604861.1, on the reverse strand, counting down.
TAGAAAGGAATTTGTCCTGAGCCAGTGACAGTTCTCAACTTTGAGACTCAAACTCTAAACCCCTGGGATAGTAGTGTCTTTGTTATTATGGTGGCACTTGGAACTTTACCTGATAGTCCATGCTATCAATGTGACACAGGGTTAACCCCTGAGATCATATGTTATAATTCAGAGTGCTAGATAAAGGGTGGAGAAGGAGGGGGGCATTAGAGATAGAGTTCAGCAAGATGGGCAATAACTCAACCATGCCTTTGCCATAATGCTTCCATAAAATCTCTGAACAATACAGTGTGCTTATTGTCACACATGTAGTAAGGAGGAGGCAACAAAGCTGGTGACTCCACTGGGAGAGACCATGTTGGGTCTTCTCCCAGACTCTGTCTCACATGCCTCTTTCTTTGATATTATCTAATTTGTATCATTTTCCTGTAATAAATATCACTGTGAATATAACAAGTTTCAATGAGTTCTGTGAGTCTAATGAATTATCAAAACTGAGGGTGGTTTGGGTAAAACCCAAAATTTCAGCTGGTTTTAGACTTGGCAGTCAGGAGAAATGCCCTTTAATCTTATAGTTTGTTTGAGGCTGGCTGGGTAGTCATCAAATCAAACTCAGCCATCAAGTTGAAGGCTATTCTTTTTTATTTTAAATATATTATAACAAACTGAGTAATCAAATCATGTTATAATTGTTTCTATTTGTATAGAAACAATTGGTATCCTCTGTTATATAATAACTCAATATCTTTCAAAACTGATTAATTTTTAAAATATTGTATATGATTTCTTTTAGCAAAAATGTTTCATAAGTTAAAACTTTCCAATTTCTAAAAATTTTATGTAAATATATTATTAACAATATGATTGTTTAAAAATAATGTAGATAACAGTTTATATAAAGAAAAATTTTTAGCTTGGAATTTTTCTGTATAGTCAATACATATTTTAATGTTTGAGCCACTACTTTATTTTTCATTATGACCCATAGTATACTCACTAATATCCCCAAGAGATTGTCTAATATACTCTTATAAGGTGTCTGATCGTGATCAAAGGCAAGTGAAGTCTGATATTATCCAAAGAAGTATAATATATTTACTCTAATAGATGATATGTTAATAAGAAAACATTTAAAACAACAAATTTTAAAATTAAATGCGAGGTACCTAGTTATTTATTGACATCTTAAGAACAATAGTGAAATACCAGGACCTGGATAGAAGACAATGTTCCTAACAGCTGCTTGGAAGAACACAACTATAAGTGTATGTTCTATTGGTGATCATTAAATCAAGAGAGTTAAGGGATAATTATAAAACTTAGAAATAAGAAAATTCATTTTCATTTCACTTTTGAACTCAAAGCTGTTATACTTTCCCAGTAGGTGAAACAAAATACTCATTTTTATTTTTGAATGATAAAATTTTTCATTCCCTGGTGACTTTTTCAGACTAGATAGTGATCTTCTGGTATTTGTGGTGAGAAAGAGACAAATTGCTTAGATGATAAGTATTCCAGAAAATGAACTACAATATTTGACCCAGTGTCAAGCTGGGCTATAGCTGCATTTTTTTTTCCTGCTTTAATGATGTTAACAACTTTCAGTTATGATGAGAAAATGGAATATATTTCTTCATGAAGACTTGTTCTCTAGTCACAAAACCTAGGTATTATACACAAAGATTAGTGACTTAGTAGAAAAAATATTTTAACCCTTCTGGCATCTAGTCAAAGGGTGATTTATTGCATTAATATCAACAATTTGTAAAGTTTTAATTTCTAAATGGGAATACAAGAGACGTGGCAGTAATATTTTAAGAACAAACAAAAGCCTTTCCTAAAGTCACAAGAAATTACTTGAAGATAAATTAAGTTGTCCTTTTAATATGTGAAATAAAATGTTTCCTTTTGAAGCTAGATTATCCAAATATCAATAATGTGTGGTGAAGTATTAATGATTTTCTGTTAGACAAAATTAGTATTTAAAAAAATCTTGCCAAACATGGCAGGAAGAAGAGCAGATGGAGTTAAGATGATGCAGAAACTTCTGCCTAAGCTCTTGGATACATTAGCAAATAATCAAACATTTTAGAAAAATTGAAATATGTTCTGGTAAAAGATGTGGCTGAATGCCAGTTTCTAGAAAACAGCTAGGCTCTTTTCAGAGAAAAAAAAAAAACATATTATTGAAGAATAATTATGGTATTTTTCCTGGCACATGTTATTTTAAAAATGTCTTTCCATTTACTATGATAAAATAGAATATATTAAAATAGAAAAATGAAACTGAGTGGATGAATAAGTATAGAAAATATAACACTTTAATCAATAGCCCTTTCAGTAAGAGATAATTAATATTCTGAAGTTTTCAAAATATAATTTTCACATCCAAAATTTCACAAGTCATTATACAAATTTTTAAATTCCGTATCCATAAGACAGTTTATACTTTTGCTTTTACCAAGTCTCCATTTCTTACCATATATACTGGTTTTCTGCTCCCTATAAAGGTAGCATGTTATTAAGTGAAAATTTCTGTTTATATTTTTATTCTGTGTTCTGCCTATTTTTAATTTAATGTTTTGCCTTGCCATTAGCTTTTTAAGCTGGTGACATATCATCAATTATTTCATGTTTTTCTTTCCAGACAAACAATGCAGTTATTTCCCAGTCCACAAAAATTATTTCCATAACACAGAATAAAGTATCTTTATCCCATGAGGTTTTTATGGTGGAATAACATGATAAATGGGTATTCCCACAAACACTCATAACAGATAAATGTCTTATAAAGTAATATGTAACATTTGAAGAAATTACTGTATTTAATATCAAAGTACTTTAAAACCATGTCGAATTTTCTTTAGACCAGAATAAAATTGGTATGAATGAAATCCTTCTTTAATTAACACCTTAACATTTCATATTATAAATTGCCTTCAATAACCTAAGAATTTCCTGGCACTATTGCAAAAATATAGCAACCTTACTTGATAAACACATTACTTGAGGAACAAAACACTCCTTTGGGTGTTAAAAAATTTGAAAAGCAGCCCTAAGAACAGATTTGAAAACAGGAAGCCAAAGTAGGGGAGCTTTGTTTTTTCCAAAATCTCAAAATGTTTGCAAAATGCCACTAACAACTTTCAAGTGAGATTTTTGAATCCTATTTTTCACGGAAAAGATGCACATTTAGGAAAAAACCAAAGCATTCTCATGGAATATGTAATTTTTATGATTGCTAAATTTGAAAATGTGTAACATTTGGCCTTTGAAAAACTCTTTTAAAGTGCATTGTCTTTCAGCTGCTTTGATATGAATTTTAATTCTAGATGACCCCCATTAATCTGCCAGATATCTGATGTTCCTGAGTCATTTCTTCCAGACCCACTATTACTCTTGGTGCTTGCTTTAATCAGAATTTAATAATACATTTTGATAATACACTTTAAAATAATCTCTGTAACTAGTACAATGAAAAATAGATTATCTTGTTATTTAATATCTTGTTATTTATCTAGCAAATAAATCTTGAAAAATAAATTTCTTGAGTCATAATTGACTCTAGCTCCATTTTCATCCAACAAAAAGGGAAGGGATTAAGATTCAGATTTAGAACTATAGTTCTTTAAGTGTCCAAACAAATGGGGAAAGCAAAGAAAACAGTGAAAGTATCAGGAAGTTAAAAATATTTTCATGATAAAAAATAAGAGGGTATAATATATATGATTTGAAATAAATAGAGAATATTTGGTGTGATTAGTTTCTCAGTAAGCAAAATACAAGTACTAAGATAATTTACAAAATAAAACAGATTTCCAAAGTTTCTTGCACATTTTCCACTAACTGCTTTTGGCTGATAAGCAGTAGGCAAGCTATTCATCTTTGCAATGAGAGCATGTTTAGTTTATTCTTAATAATGAATTATTTTAGCTTTGAAGAAACATACACGAAGAGTAAATGAACCTCAAAGTCCTCATTACAACTAGAATACTGACATAGAATTCTTATTAATGACTCAAGTTTATAACTCCCTGTAAATAGAAATTTTATTCCCACATGTGGGACAGAGAAAATAGAGGCTGTCGAAAGGCGACCCTCATTAGCCTCGGTCTTTCTGGCACTAATCCTACTTTCTAATAGTGCAGGATTTCCTTACAAGAAATTGTGTAACTTCCATTGATCACGGTCTCAATGGAAAGATACTTTTTAGCTCTGAAGATCTGCCCACCATTTACCTTACAAACTAGATGACTTAGATCTTTTTTCTACCCACTGCTTGAGATAGCTCACAATTGGCATGTGACCAGCTGATAAGGGATTCCTTATCAGTAGGGACAAAGACAGGGAATGAGGTGATGACAGTATGGAAGCAAGCCGGTCAAGCTAAACTAACTAGGTATTCCTCCTCTAGGTGACTGTTTTCTGTTTTCTGCTTCCTAGTTCTCAGAGACTTTCTGAATTTTGACAGTCCCCAAGACTGCACATTTAAACTCTGATTCTGCAATTTCCAAATTGTTTTCTTATTTCTTATCAAAATGCCCTTTCGGTTTAAGTCATCTAGAATTAATACCTGTCACTAAGAATACTAACAGTCGACACTATCTTCCTACTAATGATGCAGTTATTAAAAATAAATGAATTTATTAAAAATGCATTTATTTAAAAAGTTAATTTTTAGGTTTTTCATATTCCACGATTTTTTTAAAAGTGATCAATACCAATCTATTTCATGAGGCCTATAATTTCATTTCTTTATTATATTCAAGTTGTTATTTCAAGATACTAGTGATTTAACATAACACATAACACTAATAATATTCTATCATGTTTTGGACATAATTAAATTTTTTAAATATACTTACACATAATTGTTTCATATCATCTTGAAACAGTACTGAAGCAGTGCAAAAGAGTGCTACAACAGTACTAAAAGAGGGTTAAAGGACAGAGCCCAAGGTAGGGGAAAAGCACTGTCTGTAGGTTCTCATCCACACACACAATCACAAGACCACTCAGGTTCAGGGTTCAGCAACAACAGGGTTTATTTAACAAACAGGAGATTGGGGAAAAGGAAATAGTTTCTAAGGCCACAGGGGCAGATAGCGCCTGCATTGTCCAGAAATCCCAAATACAGGCTCCTTGTGGAAGATAAGGTGACACTACAGCAGTCCACACAGCAGTCTAAAGGCTGAGTCAGATGCTGGACCAGACAGCAATGGACTCAGCACCAGGAGGCACTGCTGGAGAGCCAGAGGCTGTGGTGAGCTCTTTAGATGTTGGCTCAAGCTTTACAGAGCTCCTTGCAAGTGATGTCTGAGATAGGGCGTGAGGCAGGTGTGTGGCCAAGTCTCTGCACAGATCTATGGAGGCTTAGAGGTCTAGAAAAGTCATCATCTTTAAGTCTTATGCAGGTCCACGGATGCTGCCTTCTGGATACTTTCCTCTCTTCAGAGGCTGACAGATGCGTCTTTCTACCTTCAGAAGTCTGGAGCAAAATCCTTCTTTGAAGGTGGTCTGATGAATAGTTCTTTGAAGGCCGGAAGCAGAATGGGTCTTCCTTGTTGAAATAACATGAAACAGGAACCTTCTTTCTTCTGTTAGAGGCCAGGAGCAGAATGAATCAAATTGGCTCTTATTCTGCCTTATATCCCCTTCATGGTCCCTCACACTATATCCTGATTGGACTGTTTTAAGCACTTGCTTTAAGCACCATGTAGCACCAATTAGCTCTTTTTTTCATTTTCAGTCTGAATAATTAATGAACAGTGTTTGAACCTGATTGGTCCATTTAGAATCCTCGAGCCAGATAAAAAAGTGGGAAGAGCCCAGCCCAACTTGCACGCAGGTAAGGAGAAGGTTGTGGGCCTGTTGGCTCTAGAGAACCATGGTTCCAGGGGGTCATGGCTGGAGCCAGCCTGGATGGTGCCAGGAGAGGAGAAATGTCCATAGCAAGTGGGCTGAGGCTGAAGCGCCTAAGTCCCAACTAAGTTACCTTGTCCCATGGCCTCTGCGTACTGCAGGGATCTGGTTACAATTCAATCATCATAAAGGTCAATTTTTCAGCAGAACAAATGTTATCCTTTTATTTGCCTATGATTCAGTAAAGATTAGCAAGTCTCTAAGAGCAAACAATAAGTGCTGGAAATTTAAATCAAGTTTTATATTCTCTATTTAGTGCTATTTACTATACCAAACATGAACATTCATCCATCACTGTGGTGGGATAAGCAAAGAGCATGAAGGAACAGTGTAGGAGGGTTCCTTTGTCTTTACATTCTTGCCAATATTTCTTTCTGGTCTTTTTTTTTTTTTTTTTTTTGGTCTTTTTCTGCAAATCTCTTGTTGCTAGTATCTATTGCTAGAGAATCTCTTCTGGATAAATACAAAAAATGTTCTAAGGTTTCCAGCTACCTGAGCCTTAAGTTTCTTCCTTTCTTCAGTTTACCTTCAGGCTATGGACCCTATTTACTAGGGCAAGGGTGGAATACCTGAGTACTGATGGAGGGTGGTTAACAAAAGAAAGATTTAACTGAAAACTGAACTTGTTAATTTTAATTACTGACTTATTGCAAATTTAACAATGACTCGCAAATATAAAAATTCATAACCTCTATCTTCAAAGAGCTACCTTTTAAAGAGTGCCAAAAGACATAAGGAGAAATGAAGGATGTGACAATATATACATGAATCAGAATTATATTTGGATTTAAGAGGTCAATTATTCAGCTGCTATTTCTATTTGAATGAGCTTACACAGGAAAATGTAGGTAGAAGTTGAACTTATGGTGATGAGCAGAAGAGCAGACAGGGTCAGAAGGAGCACAGTGATCTATGATGGTGAAGGACCAACAGGTCTCAAGGGTTAATGGATCAAAAGTAACTGATAACATTATGTATCCAGCACCATGCTCCTAAGACCTTGCACATTGTATGAAAGGTGACTGCCTTTCTGGATGGAATTCCAAATGGAGCAGCATACATTGATTTTCTTAAGGGAACATTTAAACTTTTGGTCAAAAAATAGGCTAGTGAATTTTGGAGGAAAAGAATATTAAAGGCATCTGAATATTCTTGTTTTAGAGTGTGTTCATACTGGATTGTGCCTAGTCATATTGTATTTCTCATAATATTTATTCTGGTGTGGTTTGCTAGTTGAGTAACATTTTTATCTAAAAAATGAAAAACATGGATCCTTTCTGACCAAATTACTATAAACAATGACAGACTTTTTGGACCTTACATAATGGCGTTCAAATATAACAAAAAACTTTTCCAGGATAAAACTTATACTATTTTTTTCTTTCTGTCTGACTCAGACATGTCCATAATCTTCACACCACCTATATTCTCTCTACACATTTCAGCCTTCTCACTCTATACTTGCTTGCTGTTATTATGATGTTCAAACAGCAGGTTACTGGAAGGAGGCAAGAAAATGGTCAAACACTAACCACATCACATAGACTTAAAATAGTGCTAGAGTAACATAAAACAATTCCACAGAGCTTTATAATTTTTGACCTGGATATGTTTTTAAGCACAACATGAGGTTGATCTTTTTTGCATTTACCCTGTGGTGAGCTCTAGTGGCAGGAAAGAACTTTTCCCCCATTTCTTTCCTATTCTTAAATTCTGTTTATCTAAATAACACACAAACTGACAATAATAGTAGAGACGAGGGTTTTCACACTTGTTACTTGTGCTTTCATAACCATGTTTACAGATAATTAATGAATAATAGCTCTTAAGTATTTCATTTTATTTATAAGATCCAGTTTATAGATCTATTATTGGTTAACATTTGGAGTTGTAGGATATTATCTGCCACACAAAAACTTACTTGAAGGAATAATAATATTGGGTTAACATATGCTTGCTGTTATCTTGTAGCTGTTAATGCAGGTCTCCATTTTTACTTTAATACATGAATACAAGTGTCAGATTTCACCACTGCAGTATGAATTTGTTAAGGCATGTTCTTTTGGTTTGTGACACTACTAAATGGTATTTTAATATGTGAGTCTGCAGATACCTGAAGGATTTTATGGTCCAGCCACTCCTTGACCTACTGAAACTATGCACTTAAGAAACTTGCATGTAAGGTAAACCAGACTCACATACACACACACGTAGATAAATCTATATATTAATATATATGCATATAAATTTCATTTGATTATTAGTAAAATCCAAGCAGAGAGGTCTCTATTAACAAATTAAATCTGTATCCTAACTCCCAAATCTGAATGGCAGACATTCTGTTTACCCTGAACTCAAAGTAATTATCAAAATCTTGCCACCTTAAAGCCAGCTTCAGTATTAAAGAGATCATTGTGCTGGGAAAATAAGTTCAAGTAAAGATAACAAAAACACTAGTGAATTATGTTTGGGTTTTAGTACACAAATAACATGTAACTATACATGGAAATGGTAAAAGAATGAAGGACACAGGAAAAAAAACACTGACCATTTCTACAAAGGCAGGGACAGATCAAGGTCAAAGAATGAGATTAATTTGATTAGTGATTCCCTCTCTAAGAATTTAATCAATTAAGCAAATACTGCAAGTTTTATTTATTGAGCTACCATTGATTTTTAAATCAAATATTTCTACCCCTAAATTCTTTTTATGTTAGTTTCCTTTTATTTATTTTTTTTAATTGTAGGCCAACATTATAGAAGGAACTCATACAACTTATAAGCATGTTCTCTGGTAATATTTTACAAAGTTATTATATTAATATAACCACCACCAAGACTAAGGAAATCAGATACTATGTAAACTAAGGAAGACTTCCTAATTCTTCTGTGATGTTAAAACCCTTCCTACCAAAATTAAATGCTATTCTGATTCATAATGCCAGGAATTACATTTGTCTATTATTGTTTTCTCTAAATTGAACTATACACATTTTTTGACTGATATCTTTCATTAATCTTCAGTATTTGATTTTCTTGTATGCTGTTGTATACATTGCTGTAAGTATTCTATTTTGCCAATGTACCATAAGTGTTTTATTTAATGTATGACTGATGGATGCTTGGTTATTACACATATTGGGATTATTATAAATATTGCTGTTATGAATGTACTTATACACTTTTTGGAGGTTCAGATGTACTCATATCTATTATGTGATTATTGGGAACTGAAATTTCTGGTCAGATATCATGCACATGTTTAACTTTTAAAGTTAACTACCAACCAGTTTCCAAAGTCATTGTTCTAATTTGTAGAACTACCACCAGGGCATCAGAGTTCCAGTGACTCTATATTTACACTATTTGTTGTTTTTTCTTTATGTTAGTCTTTTTTTGGTCTTTTTTAGTCTTTTTTTCTTTATATTACTCATAAAATTGTAATTTGTGATTCTAATATTAAGGAATTTTGCCTAAACCTAAGACAAAAATATTCTTTTATATTGTATTTTCCAAGAGTAGGTGTTTTACACTTCAATCTTAGTTCTCTGGAGTTTGTGAAAGTGATATTTGTATAGCTAAAAGGTAAAAGTCAAGATTATTTTTATCCACATTGATATCAACTTGATCAATACCATTAATTTCAAAGACCATCTTTTGTTACTGCATTGCAATATTACATGTCATAAACTTAGTAACAAATACACATATGATTTATTTTTTAGACTTTTTTTTTTGTTTGCATCACTCTATTTTTTCTTTTTGTTACCTGTCTTATTTACATTAGCATTTTAATAAGTCAAGCTATATGATAGAATAGGTTCTCCTATTCTTGGGCATTTGCAATTCAACATAAATTTAAGTTATTTTGCAAAAACTTAACATGCTGCTGACATTTTTACTGGTTTTTCATTGAAAACCTAAAAGTTTGATTTATTAAACATTATTTTTGTTTATTTTATTATTTGTATTTTTCCTTATATCAGTGTAGTCCCCATAGTTCTCCCACCACCATATCACCCATGAAACATAGAAGATAATTTAACATCTTTATAATATTGTATGTGCTGATAGAGGTCTTTAAATATTTTGTTACATTAATTCTTAAGTTCATAATGCCTGTTACATTAATTCCTAGGTATGTGATGTATATCATTTACTAAATATTTGCTTTTTGATTCTATGTAGAAATAAAGTTGGTATTTATATATTAGTCTTTTGTACAATAATTCCAAAATTCAGTTACTTACTCTAATAAATTATCTGCAGTTTATTTGGAGCTTTCTGCTTAAGCAACCATATTGTATCCTATTGTATCCAAATAATGATTGAAAACATTTCTTCTTATTCATTCCTTATGTTTATTTATTATGCTTTCCTTAAAGCATTAACAAGGTCCCTCTAATATAGTGATTAATAAAAGTGTTAATAATGGTCATTTTGTATCATTCTAAAGTCTGGAATGAAAGATGTCATCATTTCACACATTATTTGGCAGATGACCTTTACAAAATAAGAAAATTCTCAACATTTTCCAACATTAACTAATTTTAAGATTAAGATAATGAATTTCTCAAACCTCAGATATCATATTTCATCTACTCTTATATTGCTGTATTTTATTTGCTAGTATATTGCATAGATATATTTTCATTTTTGTTTATAGGGGAGAGAAATCTCTATTTTTTCTTTATTGTAATGTCTGTTTCAGACTTAGAATCAAACTTACAACTTTTATAATTTATGGATTATTTCCTTATTTTACATATTCTGGGAGAATTGTGTAAGATTTATGTTAATCCTTTTAATTATGTAGAGGACTATTCTGGTGAAACTACCAGAAGTTTATGTTGTGGAAACATTTAATTTTCTGACAATATATCTTTTAGGGACATTGATCTATTTAGGTTTTATACCTCTTCTTAAGTTAGATTTGGCAAGTAATATGCAAACTTTTAAAATTTCCTTTAATGTTCCTATTTTGTTAGGCAAGTATTTTTTAATTATATTCTATTATAATTTAATATTTATAGTCTGTATAGTTGTATTCCTTTTCTCATTGCCACTATGATATTGCATATTTTCTTTTTTGAGATGACTATTTTTGAGTTTATTCTACCAACATTTACCTCTATGATTTTTGTTTGATTTATTTGTTTCATATTTCTTATAAGCATACAACCTTCTGAAATTGAATCAGGAAGAAATAGAAAACTTAATATACCAATTACAAGCAAGGAAATTGAAACAGTAATCATAAGTAATCCAAGTAAACAAAATCCCTGGACCAGATGGTTGTTTCACTAATGAGTTCCACCACACTTTAAAAGACAAAGTGATGCCTGTCCTTCTCTAAATATTCCAAAATATTGAAGAAAAAGGAAATCTTCTAAACATGTTTTATGAGACCAAAATTACTCTGATTCCCAAAATAGACAAGGGCATCTCACACACACAAAAAGCTATAAACCAATATCCCAGAGGCACTTAGATGAAAATGCATCAAAAAAATTCTTAGCAAACTGAATTCAACACTGCATTAAATGGATCGTACTTCATAACCAAGTGTGATTTATTCCAGGGACACAAAGATAGTTCAAATCCACCAAGGAATCAATATAATTCACACCCTAAACAAAAGGAAGGGTGAGAATCATATCATCATATCAATAAATGTGGAGAAATCATTTTATAATAAAAACTCTAAAACTGGAATAAAAGGAATACACTCAACATAATATAGCCATATAACTTAAACCCTCAACTAATATCATACATAATGGTGAAAAATTGAGAAATATTAAATCAGTTACAAGACAGGAATATCCATTTTCCCTACTACTTTTTTTTTACATAATATTGCATGTCCTAGCTACAACAATTAGGTGATAAATATATAATAAGCTCATACAGACATTAAAAAGTTTTTGATTCAACACATATACAAATGATATATTGTATCAATGGCACTATGTCCTTTGTGAGTACTGACTCCAATTTTACATTTCAGTTTAGCTGTGCCATCGATAAGCTTTCCCAATATTTTATCGAGCCAGCAAGTTTTTGAGGTGTGATGCTGATCTAGCAAATAGATCCTAACGTCAGGTGTCTACTCTTGCATCTCATTTCACTGAAAAGTAGATATCCTAGTCTAATGTGATATGTGGAATCTTATGCTGGTGGAACAAATACTTGATAGTATTGTTATTGATTTAGGCTCTGGATTCAAGAAGGGCAAATCTATACAAATAAGCAAAAGGCCCAAAGTAGCCACTTCCCAACAAGTGGCTGAATGATCTTCACCAGCAAGAGTACATTATTGATAGCGCAGCATAATTTTCTATTGCTAGCAAGTTTGACATTCTGTGATGACAGCAGCTAGACCTCTTCATGCTTATTATTGCAAAAAAAGTAAATGCTGGTTCACTACATAGAGTTCTGATGATTCAGAGGATTTTCCCTCATAACTGCCTAAAATCACAGTTTTTAGTAAGGCTGTAGTGCAATGGTCACACATTATTAATCTAAACCTATATATTGAGTTGATATAGCTGTAAATCAAATCAAGATTGGGGATTTTCATTTTATTTCATCTGGTCATAGATCGCTTCCTTCAGATCAAAGAACTGAAGAGATGGAAGAGTGCTTATCTAGCAGCAAAACTAGTCTAGCTGTTCGTACAACTTGCTTATGACTCCTTATCTAGATAGTGCTTGATCTGAGATACACTTCCATAGTACAGTGGATTTATGAGGACCTTCTCCACCTAATGCCTTTGTGAATCAGACAGAACTATGCTCAGGGTACACTATTCTTGAGGCATCTCTCTAGAAGTACGTTGAATCTCTATTAATGAATACTCCTTTGACAAATCATTCATATTCCTGGTAACTATTTTGTTGTTTAAGACTATGTATCTCCTATTACAAATGAAATTTAACTTTACATCATCATAAAACGATCTTGTTTAGTACTGCAAAATGTATTCATGTAATCTAAAAGCACAAGCCTTACAAACAAATTCTATCACAGACAGTTGACATGGAATGAGTTGATTTTCAAGAACAGGTCTTGCGAATTCTAAAAATAATTCCAGGAATTTGTCAAGATTTCCTAATTTATCAGACAATAAGAACAATGTGAGCATTCTTTAAAAAATGCTATTTTACAGATAGGGGTGATTCATGATAAGAAATTTTTGACAATGACTTTAGGCAAATTTGACACACAGCAAATTTTACAACATGGTAAAGAGAGGTGGAAGAAGGTCTATATTGAGATATATAGTAAGTAGCAGTAACTCAAATGAGAAAAATGGACACTGCTATTTGCTAACCTATTATTATTTCTGTCTCTCCAGCTGAATACTTTATGATACAAATAGAAGAGTTGACATATTTTGGTAAAAGACTATACGTACTGATCTAATAGGAGTTTCACTTAAACATCCTAAGAAATGAATTGCCCCAATTTTCAGGTCTGTTTCTGTGAGAAATAAAGAAATGGCTGATCCACTCAAAAAATATTCTTTCTTATTATGACTTTGTTTTAGAAAAATCTGTAACATCTAATTTCCAATTTTATATTTCCATAGTTTGCTCTTTCTGTTAAAACCATCACAAATGTACTCTGAAAACAGTAGAACCGACTAGTCATGTACATAAAGCATCTAAAATCACCATCTGGACAACATGACTGAATAGTAGCTGATGATACAGTACAGCCTTCCTAACGAAGAAGCCCCCAAGTCCTACCCACATATTATAGCAGATTTACACTGTACCAGACTTCATAATAGTGTAAAACACATCTTGGAAATATAGTTTTAGATTGAAATAATTTAAATTTGTATTCCTCCATTTACTTAGTTATGAAAATGCAAATAAAGCTTTAATTCTCTAAATTTAGAGGTTCTCATTTGAGAAAATTAGAGATGATGTTGCCTGATATGCATAATATCATACAGGATATTATAATTGTTAAGAGCTATACAATATCAAAAAATAGGCCCCCACTTAGAGCCCTCAGATTTTAATTTTTTCAGAAATTTCCCTAAATGCTAGTGCAAAAAAATTAAGTTCCCAAGTTTTATGTCTTATGGTAATTCCTATATCTAAATATTTAGTCCTGTACTTACACCATTATCTTACTCAGTTTGTTGATGAAATTTTGCCATTTCAAATATTTTTGCATGAGTTGGGCTTCAGTACTTGCATACAAATGCAATATCTGCAGCTAGTAAACAGATTTTTACAAAATTCTGTAAGAGGAGTGCATGATCCACAAATTATATATTCCGTCTACATATTAGACATCCTTTCTGTATAAAGGCAGGAGACAAATATTCTCAAATCAAAGGCAGATACACAAAAGAACATTGAGTCCTCTTTTGAAAATAATCATCAATCCATCCAACTAATGCATACATTAAAAAAGCAAATAGTGAGAAAAAGAAGTCATAGTAGAAATGTGATGAGTAATGTCCATTCATTCACCTATCCTTCCATCCATTCATGGATGAGGAACTAAAATTCGTATAGAAACAAGGGCAAAAAAAGAAAAGAATTAGAGCTTTTCACAGAAGGTAAAATATAGTTCAGTTGAGAAAAAGTAGAAAATATATTTTCTTTATTATATATCTTTCCTAATATTGAAAGCATGTAGTTTATAAATCAAAGAGATTTCTTTAACAGATAAAGATATTTAAGAATACCTAGTTGTAATTAAATGTTTATATTTCAATATTCATTATAATTAAAATACAGTCATTTAAAAATAAACTTTGTACCTATCTTTCTTCATCCTTTCTCTCTTATTTTTAAAAATTTAATTGTATTTTATATCCACATACATTTCAAACAGGTAATTTCTTAATTTGTTAGTGTTATTTTTTTGCATAAAATGTTTTCTTGATATTTTACATAACTTATTTTTGGTATGCATATAATGTGCAATTTAATAATGCTAAACATCATTTGGAATTATTTGAAGGAATAATTATAATTTGAAATTAAAGTTGATAGGATAAAGTGATTCATAAGGGCAATAGTACTAGAAGCCATTATGGTATATTTACACTTTCAGCTTTTATCTTGTATGTTTGATTATATTTTCACATGTAAGGATTTGGAAAGGACATTCTAATAAGGGAAATTAAAATGAGAAAAAGAATTACTTAAAGAAGACAGACTGATATGATATGAATAAAATGAAACAACTACTTTAGGTGTAGGATAGCTGAGTTGCAAGACAAGCATTATGAATATGAGTTCATTTATTATTCATTCATTCATCCATTCAGTTCCTTGACAATTCTGCATTTAGTCTTTATTGTGATGTAGGCATTATTCTGATATGTTGGTATTAATTAGTTAACAAACACAAAAATCTCTGCTATCTTAGATCTTGCAGTCTGGGGATGGTGGAGACCATGATTGGTGGATGTGGGATGTTGAGTGGGCTACAAAAAAGATAGCTATACTGAAATTGGAAAAAATATAGAAAAACAAATCAGACTTAAAAGCAGCATTAAAGATTGATTATTTGGGTGTTTAAGAAAATTGTTATTCCTAGTAAGGGTGTCTAGTAGGTCCATTTTACCATTTATACATTAATTACTTTGGATTCCACCTGAATGTAGAAGGGCTGGTTCCTAATCCTATCTTTATTTATTTACCACTGAGTTCAAAAAGGACTTAAGCACCTTTCAAAAATATGTATAGCAAAACAGAATAAATCTCTGTACTCTGTTTCCAAATTCTCTGGAGACTGAGTTTTTCTAACTAAAATAATCCCCTTATCAAGATCACATAACTATTCATAAAACAGAAGGGGGCCTCTAGAAAATTGTCTTTCTTGGATCACTAAATAATTATTTCGTGATTATGTGCTTCTATAATTCTTACTTCACGGGAATTTAAGGATTGGCGAGCTCAGAATCTGTTAAGGATTTAAGAGCTTTCCAGAGAAATGATCTATATAAATACAGGGTTTTACATTACAATATTCTCCTTTTTCACTTCATGTCAAGGTGGGGCTCACTCAGCGATCAGCTTATGTGGCATTTACTACATAAGCTGCTGATTATGTTCTTTAATGTCTGTGAGGCACAGCTTCTCACAGATGGTACCTGATGTACTCACAACTTCTTAGAATGATTTGTCAGTCATCACAAGATCTCTACATGGCCACAATTCCTTTTAGATTCTTGGTTGACATTTGAAGTCTATTATACATGACAGCTATTACACTTACTTGATAAATAGTGTTGATGACAAAGTTTTTGTAATTTTTGTTTAATTGACTCCTTTTACAACTTAGAGTTAATTTGTGTTTGCATAAGAAAAATAAATTTGCAGGTGAATTTGCAAATTGCAGTAATTTTCTAATTAACAAAAAGAAAATTAAAAACAAAATTACCCCCAATTACCAGCAAATTTCAGAGGAAAAAAAACCTGTGATTTCCTAAATTTACTATTATAACTATTTTCACATTTTTCCTCTTCTTTTAGGTTTTGGGTAGTCTATATTTTTTAAAAAATAGTTATTTAATAATTTTCTTTTTCCCTATATTGTCATTGTCTGAAATTATGTGGAGTCTTTGCTTATATCCTGAGTGTAAAGAAAATTACTATTTAGTATGTCTATGCTGTATTTATATTCTCACATCTACAGTGCAAACACCTAAGGTGAAAGTGTATAGTCAAGAGTCTAAAGAAGAAATTGAGTGGACTGAGATTGTGTGTAGGAGAGGGAAGAGAGCATGTGAAATTAAGTCAGTAAATATATGTTCTTATTGTGTGGGAGTTTTGAGGTTTTCCTTTGATACTCAATTCCTTTTAGACTTTTCAGAGTATTACCCATCCTCTGGCTAGACTTACCTCTGCTAAAGTAGCAATGCTATCTTTGAATAAATACTGAAAAGCCTTGATAATTTTATTTGGATTCTACACATTTTTGAACCCAATTGTTGTCTACTAAATATGCTAATGATAGAGAAAACCTTAACTTCCCTTTAGCTTGACTAAACTCTAAGACAGGTTTTTCCTGAGTCTAAGTCTCTGACCTGTTTTCTATTAGAGCTTTTGTTTAAGGAAACTTATTAGTAAATTCCTTCTCTGCTCCTTTGAAATGCACATCTTTCTCCCATCCTATTTCAAGTTTTGCAACCCAAGAACTTCTTTTTCAAAGATCTAGGAGCAACCTTTTGATATGATCAAGATATGATTTAGGTTATTCACTGTTTGTGTATATCTTTTGCATATGCAATTTGTACATGTATTTGGTTATACACACACATACACACATATAGCACATATAGATATTGGTATAGTATTGATTCCTAGAGTATGAACCCTTTCTAAGTAGTGACAAAATAGTGAAGACAATAAGATTAAATTAAGATATATGTGCTATGTACTATATAAATTTAAATACATAGGTGTTTACATATATAACCCATACATACATATTTAAATGTATCAATATACATTCAAAGTGATCAAAATTTCTAAAATGTATATATTTCATGTACACTGTATATCACATTGACTTGAAAAAGTACTAAAAGAATGCAAGCTGTTTCTTGGCTAGAAATTTACACATTTATTTAAATTTCCTTAAATATAAAATGAAACTTTGATTTTACTTTCACTTGCATCTTGATCAAATTCTTTGTCATCCAAACATCCTACTGGGGCCTCTGATAAGATTTAAGCATCCAAGTCCCTTTTAGAATCAATGAGTACACTGCAAAGATTTCCTTTTTTTGACTCTCAGTTTATTATTGATTTTTCAGGATGACTGTTTGACTCTAATGTAAAAGAAGACTGTAGAACAGTTTAATCAATATGTCATTGCTCTTCATGAATTTGGTTGATTTCACTGACTTTATTGGATATTGGATGATAGATCAACAGTATAGTTCCTGACTGGTTACATTTTGCTAAAACCAAAAATGTGGCTAACCTTGAGTTGGAACAAACATTTAACTTACTAATGACCTTCTTCTACAAGCCCCCAGTTCTCTTACAAATTCAAATATGCAATTTAAGTTTAATTAACACTAATATACTTGGTCTTAGAAAAATGTAGACTTCTTCCTTGAATAAATATGCTTCAAAGAAAAATCAAGTGAAGTGGCAACTCAATTCAATAAGGACTGAATTTTCTCTGACAATGTAATGAAAGATACCTACCACTAAAGAGACATTTAGTTTTAAATACGTTAAGAGTACAGTTATTTGAGGGTCAGTATCCAACATAATGAGGGATATCTTAGGATGAGAATAATTTTTGGAATCATTTTAAAAAGATATTCTAGTCTAGTTTTCCATGGGTGGGTTATAAGAATTTTTACTGCAATCATCAGTTATGTTCTTCCAGTTGCAGTAATTTACCTTAATTTCACTCAGTATATTCTATTAACTCAAAAATATAAAAAAAATAACAAAAACAGGTAGTTGCAAATATATGAACTGACACCATGGAATCATCATAAATATGTTAATATACTGTTAGTTTATATTCAGCAAATAGAACGAATATTCAGAGATTAATTGTATTATTATGATTTCTGAAAGAGGAAACAGAGGCTTAGAATGGTTAATAATTCTGACAGTTTACACAGAAATATAGAATTAAAAATTAGGTAGAGCTGAGCCTATGCTATACACTTAATATACCTCTAGACAGAAAGTTTTAAGAAATTATTTTAATATTGATGTGGTCAGGATCTTCTTTTGCAGAGATTATTTTCCAGCTCCTATGTTAATCTAAATCAGATCATGTTCTTCTACTACATATGTTATGACCATGAAAACTTCTTAGTTCCTTTAAATGGATCTATCAGTCATTGCAAAATCTCCATAGAGAGCAATGACCCACTCTCTGTTTTATTCGTCTACAATGATGCCAATCTTTGTGATTTGGTCAAGTGCTCCTTGTTCTAATATTCCTTGGTTCTCAAGTCATCCTCACGTTTTGCATTTTGGCTCTCAATACTTTCTTCAGCTTTATTCCATTGGAATACCTTGGTATACCACTTAAAGTGATACTTCAGGACTTGCTATCAGGTAGTCTTTTAGAATTCACTGAAAGAAAGAAGCCCAACTGCCTTCCTCTGATGCCACAAAGAATAAAAGTAACTTCTGTGGTTAGGTCTACACAATAAATCCTAACTGAGAAATAAATCAAATACTATCTGAAATCATGCAGTCAGTCAATTTAGAGACTCTGAAGCATAATCTCCATTAAATATAAATATAAGTTCCAACTATTTCCTTTAAAGATTTGCAGTTTCACATACCTGTTCACATACCTGTGAACTTGCTGGAGTTATGGCTCTTGTCCAGTTTTTACCATATGTCTGTCATCATTTCCTGTGGTTGTCGATAAATGCCATCTGTGGCTTCAGTGGGAGAGAACTTAAAAACCTCACTGGTTTTTGGCAGAAGATAACCTATCCTCATCTGAATGACTCCTTTCTACCTATTACTTTAAAACATAGCATACTTGAGTTCCTCTCTATTTTAAAACAAATGCCTCTCTTATCCCTTATCACTTATGGCACCCCAGCCATTTTAACTAATTGGAATTAGAAATTCATTATGATTTGAAGCATATTTTCTTACCAATTTTTTAATTACTAATTTTAAATAACACACTAAACCACCCAAATAAGGAATAATAATAATAATAATAATAATAGTAAATACTAGAGAAATAAAATGTGGTTGCAATTATTAAAATACATCAAAATAGGGCCTCCCCAGTGGTACAGCGGTTGAGCACTGGGTTGTGAAACTGCCCACAGCCTCTGCAGCACTGGTTCAATCCCAGCTGATGGGCGAGGGTCCCACATGGCGTGCAGACCTCTCCTGCCGCCTGCTGCTCCCCTCAGCAGTATATTTCGTCAGTCTGCCTGTTCTGCTCTCCACTCTGGCTCTGGTGAATTCTCTTACCCTCCCGCACTTCTGACTGTACCCAGTGCTTGTATAAACAAACAAACAAATAAATAAATAAATCTGTAAAACAAAACAAAATAAAATAAAATACATCAAAATAACAAAATTTCTCAGCAAATTTAGAAAGTGTATCTTATGAGGTATCCATTGAAAGGAAACCCTGAATTTGGAGTACTTATTATGCTCTAGGTGAGAGTTATGCTAGATATTGAGAGGAAACAAAGCTATTAAAGCGTAGATTATTTTCCTCAAAAATTTTTGAAATTTAATTTAGGGAAGGAAGTTTAAACAAATAATGACACTGATAGGTGGATAAGTGCCATATGGATGTGTAACAGTAACTATGAGAACATGAAAGAATAAATGGCACTCCACAGAGAAAATTTCACAAAAGAAATAATTTATTTGCTTTGAGAGTTAGAACATAATTTCCATATGATAAACCATATAGTGAGGCAACTAAAATGATATATGGTATAACTTGAACCATGAAAGAATATTAGAATATTGTGACTTTGTAAAAGTTCAGTATTTGAAACATAGTGCATAAGTGAAGGTAGTAATGAATTTAGAGACAGAGAAATGATTAGTGTAAGAAATGATATCTACTCTAGGCATTTAATGAGAAAGGATCTAATATAGGAATTAGGAATTTACAAATGCATTGTGAAAGCTTATGGAGATGTCAGGAGTTGCCCCAGAAAATATGGAGGTACAGAGCAAACTATGTGACTGAATCAGTGCTCCAGGAATGAAAGAGTTACTGCCTCAGCCATAATCTTTCAATACCCATAAAGCAGCTACTAGATACTGGAATGGTCAATCGTACCATTGAGACTTTCTCCTAACAGTCACCTCATGTGACTCTTATTACCACTTGGAATAGTAGAGAGAGTGGTGCTTTTCCTTATCTATCAAATATCACCAGAATTCACTTAATTTTTGGAATCTTATTTAAAGACAATATTTTTTTCAGTATGGGAATGTACTTTAGATAAAGAATTGAACAAAACAACAGACTTTTCCACAGACCATCTCCCTGAGTACTCAATAACTGTATTACATATAAGTATATATAAGGCTTAATTATAGTGTTCCAAAATACAGTAGTAGTAGTAACAACACAGCTGCAGCATTATAAATCTATTCATTGTAAAAAGCCAAATTCCTTCACCCTGTCCAAATTCAATGTCCTATAATTCACTATGTAAATTCTAGAAGGTATTCATTCCTCTTCTAGTTCAAATTTCTACTTGATAGCCTATAAACTTACAAATTATTAAGTCAATCTTCAAAGTTCATCTTGTACTAAAAAATAGAGAACAGTAAAGTGAAATAATTGTATATATCTCAAATGACATATATCACATTCATATATGAAATATATATGCATATATTTCTTATTTTTATATATAATAGTTATATCATAAATAGTGCTTTCATTATTTCTACAAATGTTCATTAGTAATGATAACTTACTGGTTCTTCTAAAAATAAAAGACACTTCAAACACTATTTTCCTGTCACCTAAATGAATTGGTTTTCTCTTTCTTTGAACATAAGGAGTCATTCAGTGAATGAGCCAGAACATAAAATGTTGATACATCATCTCCAACATGTAGAGTCTTATAAACTATTTTATTTCTAGGTACTAGAATGAACAGGTGCTGAAACTTTCATTCTTTGAATCTGTACCAGATTACCCTATACCTAGAACATTCACTGAAATGAATGTCCCCTAAATATTTACATATATTTTACTCTGGAACATGCCTGTATCTTGTAAAGATATTTTAGGATGTCTATCCTTCTTATTAAAAAATGGGCATGAAATAAACTTAGTGACATAACCCTAAAGTAACACAGTGAATGAAATTCAGTTGTTATTTGATAGAAACAAACTATTATCTTGATTTTTGTCTTATTTTGCACAAGGAAATAATAACCAGTTATTAGGTATATAGTCATATAATAGGTATGAGGAAATGTTAAATTTACTCCAATTCAAATATGACATCTGGAACATCAACTGTAACAGCAGTCATCACTTGACTAGAGTCTAACATATTCTATTGCTATTTCCCAAGTATCATCTTTCTATTATATAAATTAAATTAATAAGTTATTTGGAGGTCTACTAGAAATTTGACTATGAATCTTTCAGATTTTGTCACTAATTTCTGCGATTTCCTATTTTCTGCTACTATTTTGACAGAGGAATATTTCAGAAGTTCCTATATTAACCTTCCCATAATATTAGACTTGTTCCATAGGACAGGATTAATGTATGAAAGTTTCAATATTTTAAACAGAGAATGGGGAACAGCCAGTGGATGGACTCATCCACAATCAGATAAAGGTAAAAATCAAATTTCACTTAATTCCATTCTGAGTCATACACCCCAATGACTTTTGGTTTCTCACAGATTAGAATTTGCTCAGAGAATGCATCAAAAAAATCCCTATAAGAAAATTTGTTCTTTCCTCAATGTGCAACTATCTTAGTTACTATCTGAACACCATCTTAGAAAAAGAGTGATCACACACTTTTAGCTGTGTCCCTGAGGCCACCTCCAACTTTCTCTTAATAGATGAGATATGGACAAAGAAGATTTAGATCAGATCTGAGAATTCAGAGTAGTTGAGTTTTGGGCCTTAACTCAAACTTAGGTCAGTATCTTGTTTACCAAAGTTGTTGTTCAGATATGTAAATAAAGAGCTATCCCCATTAATCAGTGCCAGAATACAACATCATCAAAGCTTCACATGGAAACAATTTTGCTTTTGGCATGGCTGTCCTTTTGGTGACTCTGTCAACTTTGCCCATGGATAAAGGATGAGGGGCTGCTACTTGAATCTACCACTTTGAAAGCCTTTCATCAGCTTCAAATTGATGTCAGCACCTCTCACCTAAATTACTGACCTTTGGATAAAACAGTACAGATCTTTAAGGGGATACTCATACTCTTGTTACCTACGTATTACTCAGTGCTTTTCTTAATAAACTGTCCCCTTATTACTTAATAACTTCAACATGATAAATACATGCAAACATTATATCTCCATAAGCCTTATGATTCCTTCCTCTACATTATAGTAATTACTTGTGACATTTTAGCATCATGCAATGGTGGGCAAAGTTGAATCCAGCTTTAGTCAATCAACTCAACTAAAGATCAGATATATGTCAATATAAATTCAAAAAATCTTGCAACTCTTTTTTGATCCTTAAGTCTTATCCTTCATCAGATACTATTCTTGTTTCCCCAGGTCATTGATATATTGATAGCTTTTATTAACTGTCATTTTGTTGGGAGATATAAATGGGTTATGAGAGGGATGAATTTCGAGCTTTTATAAAGAAAGAGACCACAAACTAATATAGCGTTTCTAAGGAAGCGGATCTATTCACAACAGAAAAAGGTAGCGGGATTCTACTTCCTGCCAAGGAAAGTTCTATGCAGTTGGTAGTTCAGAGTCCTTCCTTCAAACAGAATTCTTGGAGACATTGCCTTTTCAAGCAATGAAAAAATACCCCCCCCCCAAAAAAAAAAGAAAATGAGACCTTCACTGGTGAGATTTCCACTAACATGAAAATTGAGTAAGTTGTAAAATCAAACCTCAAGATTTTTAGATACATACAATTATGGTGAAGTTGGAGTTATTCCAGGGCAGTCACAGAAAATATTTTGATTTTGATTGCATCTTGAGTCAGAAGTGTAAAATCCTGAGCTTGTCATTTTTTTTTTCTTTAAACTCATCTCTACCATCAGAAGCACCAAACTAAGGCAGAATATTGTATTTATTTCCCCATAGCAAGCTGGATTAGCAGTTTCTAGGTATGTCAACACTTACCTTTAACAGGCATTTTATTCCAGGTGAACATGGCTAATAATTATGTTGGGTAAAAAATATACTTTTTTAGGGCCTCCCTGGTGTCACAAAGGGTTAAGATATAGCACTAGGAAGCTATCCACAGTCACTGCAACATGAGTTCCATCCCCCACCAGGGAGGAGACCCACATGGCACAGCAGACCTCCCCTTGTCTCGCCCACTGCTTCCCTTAGCAGTGTAGTTCAGTCAGTTGCCTGTCCTGTTCCCCACTCTGTCTCTGGTGAATCCTCTCACCCCCTGCACCTCTGGCCTGTACCCTAGCTCTTGTATGCATAAATAAATAAATCTTTAAAAAATTTATACTTTTTTAAAAAAAGAATATGCTGTATGATCATATTCATATAAAATTTTAGACAATGCAAACAAATCTATAGTAACAGAAAGGGGATCAATGGTTTTCTGGAAATGTAGGGGATTGTTTGCAGAATGGAGCAGGAGTGAGGGTTATCAATGGGCGTAAACCACTTTAGGAGTGATGGATATGCTCATTATTTTGATTGTAGAAATGGTTTCACGGGTGTGTGCATATTTCAAAGCTTTTATAATTGTATACATTAATCATGTGTGGTTTACTGTATATCAATTATACCTCAATAAACCTAGTTTTGAAAAATCACCAGCTTTTTGTTTTATTGCTTTTCTCCATTGCCTTTTTTTTTTTTCCATTTCATTGAGTTCTGGTCTTGGCTTCATTATTTCCTTCCTTCTGCTTTCTTTGGGTATACTTAACTCTTCCACTTTTCAATATTCTTAAGGTAGAAAATTAGGTCATTGATTTAAGACCTCTCCTCTTTTATAGGCATTTAACACTACTAATTTCTAAGTAGAACATCAGTTTCACATTATAAATTTTGACATATTGCACTTAATTTCTTTGAAATTCAAAATATTTTATCATTTGTGCATGACTTTTTCTTTGCCCCATGATTTTTACAACTATATTCTCAAATCACACTTGGGCCACTCATTAAAAAATTATATGATTAAGTTTTGCTAACATATATTTCCCAATGTCTATTTTGGTAAGCTAGTTTTCACATAATATCTCTACTTCAATGTATCTGTTTCTCCTTGTAGGCAATTCAGTTATCCTGTAACTTCAGTTCTTTTATAATTCTAAGGAGAGTTATGATTTTGTATTGCAGCTGGCTTTTTGTTTGTTTGTTTTGTTTTTAGAGTGAGAAGAGTACTTTAAAACATTCTATATACTAGGCAAAACCCAATTTTTGATTATGAATTTTGAAGAATAAAAATTGTGAAGATAGAAAATTGAGCCAAAAACAATGTAATTCAAAGATTCTGTCCCATTAAAAAATGAATTTTGTTTGTAACAGCAAAAGAGCTGTCACTTTCTCTATTAATATTAGAAGCTGTGAGTGATAGAAAATCTAAAATAAAATTGACTTAAGGAAGAAAAAAATTATTTCTATCTCTAACTAGGAGGTAATCTATAGCTAATCTGGAGTGCAACATAAGGGACCCAGGACAATATATCTTACTTATCCTCCATAGTCAGCAGAGTGTCCATGAGAGTTGTTCAGACTACATACCAGAAAGGGGATAACAGGGGGGAAATGCACCTTCCTTATCATTGTAAGAACTCTTTGATGTTCCTTCAATACACCTACTGAAACCAAGTATCAGTAGTCATTTGCCCATACCTTATTACAAAGGAAACTGAGACATATTATCTTTATTATAGGGTTTATGGACCCAGCTAAAAAATTATTCCTGGGGTTGTATTGTGAGGGAAGAAAGAGAAAATAGAAACTTAATAGACAATGATTTCTGTCACTAACAACTCACTTGTGAATTTGGAATGGGGTCCTTTGGAGTAATTATTTTGTAAGTATTATCCCTGGCATGCATGAAAACATTCTAAAATATATAAATCTACTTTTTCTCATCTACACGAGTGTTTTAGCAAGTATATGTGTTGAAGATGTTTTATATTCATGTGTCTGTCAACACATCTAGTGATAGTTATAGTTAGACTTAGTTTGAAAATACTAGCAAATATGCCCATTAAGCAAGTCATTCTTCTTACAGTTCATCTTCATACTGGAGACTTTACTCATATTTGTATGGAAAGCTGTAATTTCCTTAAGTGTTCAAATATGAAATAATCAAATTATAACAACTCCAGTAAAGCATAGCATTTTTATCATGGTAGCAGTGAAATATTCTTATTGCTGTTATGGAAATCATACTTTTACATATATGTACTATTCTGCACAATTCTCTAGTTCATTTACTACAGTTAGAGGAGAAGAGAAATGTAAACAAAAAGTAAAATTAGAAGTTTAATAATTGATCTAGGGCATGAAAGTGTCTAATCAAATATCAAATGTAAGGCCAGTGAAAGTGAAATCAGTTATCATTTTTGGCAAATAGGTCAACTCATGCTGGTCCTCTAAAGCAATCAGAGACCAATTTTTTTATTGTTAATTCAGAAAGTGTTATGTCCATATGTTTCATACATAACAAAAAAGATTTGTAAAACAAAAATAATTTATTGCTACATAGGCGGTCTTTCAGTATGGGTTGTTACAATGAGTTAAAACCTATCTGATTTATAAAATTAGACAACTACACTAATAAACACTTCACAAAATTATATATAGTGAGTCGTTTTTCTATTCAGTTGCTGGCTTATTTTCAAAAATGCTTGTATCTTGAAAATATACCTGTGATCATCAACATTAGATTGGGCCCCATGACTGAATCTTGACAGCATTTGACAAACATGACAGGTAGAAGTATAATGACAAGCAAATATCAAAAGTAGAAGCATGGATGATATATTTAAACATGCAAGCACATTTCAACATAATGAATAAACTTATACATCAAACTAAGGCAGACACTTTCGGATTGCAAGCCTATTTAAAGTATGCTTTCACTTTAGTGATTTTTTAATTTTCTTTATCGTTAAGTCCAAAGCACTACGAGTAATTTTGAAACCAAATGAAATGAATTGGAAAGGAAAAAAGGAATTAAATGATCAAAGACAATAACAATTATACCAGTGCTAACTATACCTAGTTATAAAGAAAATCTTTAAAACTACATCATATATAACAAAATCAACACACTTGGGTTGTATTATATTTCTCACTTATTTTAATCATAATATAGATTTACAAATTTGTGCAATGCTACTATAATTGAAGTTTGATATTTCAGGCTTGTGTTAGCATTGTGCGTTCATTATCTGATTTACTTTTCACAAAAACCCATTCTATTTCATCAATTTTAAATAAATTATTTTTGTTTTCTTCTTTTATTTTAACCACTTTAAAATTAGGCACTGCACTGTAATTGATAAAATGACATAATGTCATTGTTAATATTTTTTCCTTCATAACATTATATAAAGTAATGATGCTCTTAAACTATATGGTATCTTGGAGACCTTGAAATATGGCAATGAAAATTTTCTATATGAAAAAAAACCCTGATAACCAGGCAGGATAATGAGTCCGATCAAAGTAAAATGACTAATTGGCCTGGCTTTATAACCAGAGTTCCAATTAGGTACTTTGATATGTATGCATATAGATATCTATGCATATATGTTTCACTAATACTATATAATACTATCCCCTTACTGTAGTCAAACTTAACATGGGTCTTGTGCCAATGGTGAACAGATGGTGAACTATGGTAGTAACTTTTGCTGCAGAGAAAGAAATTTTAATACAGGACAGGTTAAGAATGGAAGCAAGAACTAGTTCAAATCCATCACCCTGCCTGTGAGGAGGCTTGGAGCTTTAAAGGGGATAGAGGATGGGGTGGGGAGGGGTTTGGAATAAAACTAATTGGGAAGAGTTTTATTTATATAAGTAAGGCTTTATGATTTGTCAAATGGGTCTGAACAGTGCTCTGTTTAAGTATTCTGAGGAAAGACTTTTCTGAGTACTCAAATCCTGTGAATTAAGTTTCTTTTGAGCCTCCCCGGTGGTGCAGCGGTTGAGCGCTGGGCTGCGAAGTTGCCCGCAGCCTCTGCAGAACTGGTTCGATCCCCGGCCACTGGCGAGGGTTCCACATGGTGCACAGACCTCTCCTGCCAGCCTGCTGCTCCCCTCAGTAGAGTACTTCGTTCAGTCTGCCTGTTCTGCTCCCTGCTCTGGCTCTGGTGAATTCTCTCACCCTCCCGCGCTTCTGACTGTACCCAGTGCTTGTAAAAATCAATCAATCAATCAATCAATCAATCTTAAAAAAAAAGTTTCTTTCAATCTGACTGGAAGGCACTGGACATGGTTCCTTCTAAGTGTTTTGAATGGTTCTTACCTTGACTTTAGTAGTATATGCATTTATTCATCTAACTGCTGGGCTAATTAGCTGTACAGCTTGCTCTCCTCCAGTATTCTGCCCTTTGAAATCTAACTGCATTGCTTTCATTTGTTCTCAACTTTTTCTTCTTTGTTCAGGGAGTATGCATGGCTCCAATTCAGTCCTCCTGTGTCTGAAGTTTTGAATAATTTCTGAAGATGCTGAGCTCAGGAAAACATGGGATTTATTTTGTTTGTTTCCCATCTCTCAAAAACTGCCAAATTTCTAGGGTCTAAAAACCATTGTTTTGCATGTGCACATGCATGCATGTATGCATGTGTGTATATTTTGGGGGGTGTTCTTTCAAAGAAAAGGTAAATTACTTTCCTACTACTCTATTTTAGATCAAAGTAGAAGTACTCATGAGCTGATGTTTGATTTCTACAGGCTCTATCTACTTGTTATATAAAGAGTGCACTGATACACTGTAAGAGTGAAGGCAGAAAGGCTTGGAACTCATTCTAAAAGAAAAGCACATCTGAGTTGCACAATAAAGATAGCTGAGTAAGTAGAGAGATATGATATATATTTTGTGGTAAGTCACCGTGATAATAATGCAAAGGGATTTTTAATCTATTAAATTGTCTCATATTAGTAGAAAGTAGTATAAATACACTATTAAAAACCTACAGGTCAAGTTTTGTATGCCATAACTAGTAATGAGAACATATTAACTATTAATGGACTAAACGTTTTTCTCATTTAGACAGTAAGATTTAGCATTATTAAACTTGAACATTTATTATAGTGGAAGATATTGTTGGGCTAGTCCTATTTTCAAAAACATTAAATGAGAAAGTTAGAAATAATGGTTTAAAAATTTCTTTTCAGGAAAATGCTGGGAAGTTATACAAGAGAAGACC
The DNA here is from genome assembly GCF_014898055.3 of Talpa occidentalis. NCBI lineage: Eukaryota > Metazoa > Chordata > Mammalia > Eulipotyphla > Talpidae > Talpa > Talpa occidentalis. Next base: position 35,409,770 of record NW_023604861.1, on the reverse strand, counting down.
CTTTTGTTGCCTTCCAGCGTCTCCATGGGGAAAAGATACTAGAAAATGGAAGAGAACATGTGCTCCTCATTTTGTTAATAAATATGTGTGATCAAGGTAGAAAAAAGTTCTCTTCATATATGTTAAACTGATTTACTAAATTCAGATACATACTAAGAAGAGTTATAACTCACATCATTACTCTCAGATAACAATCTACATATTTGTAATGTGTTGTCATTCCAGTAAGTTCAGTAGATTTAATTTTCAAGATTTGTATTCGCCTTATCACAGAACTAAACTTAGGAGTAAGATCATGATGACATTTACTGCAAATAATTTGTTTCCACAGTCCTGCAAGTCACACAATTCAGCAATAGATGGGGATATCTGAAAAATTTTACAATTTTCCCCTACAAAAATTACAACAGATTCTTGAATTATGTCATTTTATTATAACACGGATGAGAAAAATTTCCAGTTGAGGTGGAAGGAAAGACGTTATTTGAAGACCTGTTTCATCTTTAAAGGTTTGGAAGAATTCACTGGAGTAGCTATTTCATTCTGGGCTTTTGTTCTTAAGGATACTTTACTATTCTTCCAATGTCTGTGCTTCTGATTAGAATGTTTAAGCTCCATATTTCATTGTAGTTCAGCCTGGGCAGATAATATTAATCTAAAAATGTGTCCATTTCTTCTAGATCGTTCAGGTTGTTTACATAGATATATTCATAGTAGGTTCTTATGATCTTTTGTATTTCTGTTGTAATTTTGCTGCTTTCATTTCTGATTCTACTTATTTGGGCTTTCTCCTTTTCATAGTGAATTTTTTCTAAGGTTATTAATTTTTGTTTATGGTTTCAAAGAACTAGCTCTTGGTTTCACTGAACTCTTGGACCATCTTTCTGTTTTCTATTGAATTTATTTTCACTCTAATATGTTTAATTTCCTTCCTCCTACTAATTTTCAAATTTAATTCACACCTATACAGTGGAAAAAGGAAAACCTGCTTAAGAAATGGTGTTGGGAAACATGGATAGCTAAATGCCAAAAAATTAATCTAAATCCATATTTAACACAGTATACAAAATTAATAAAAAATGGATTGTTTGGATAGAAAACCTAAAATAAAAAATAAAATACATAAAAGAATACATAGGGGACACACTACTGGAGTCTCACTGCAAAGATATATTTAGGGATGCAAGCCCAACAGTGAGAGGGGAAAAATCAAAATTAAATTAACAGTACTATATTAAAGCTTTTGTACCTCAAAAGAAGCCATCACAAAACAAAAAGTCAACCTACAAACTGAGAGAAGATATTTGCAAATCACACTTCTGACAAGGAGCTAAATCTCAAATATATAAAGCACCCATGCAGTCCAACAACAATAACAACAACAACAAAAGGCAATCTGATTTAAAGAGTGGGCAAAAGACCTAAAGAGACACTTTTCTAAAGATTTTAAATGGCCTGTGAACAAATGAAAAATAGGCCAGATCACTTATTATAATGAAATTTCAAATGAAAATCACAATGAGATATCACCTCACCATTGTGAGAAGGGTTTTTATAAAAAAAGAATAGAGATAAAAAATGTTGACAAGCATATGGAGGAAAAAAATATTCTCATCCATTGTTGGTGGGAATGCAAGTTGGTACAACCTCTGTGGAAAATGGTATGGATATAACTTTAAAAGGTAAAAATGGAAATTCCATACAATGCAGGCTTTTTCTGCTAGGTATTTCCTCTGCTACCAGGCACTCTGCAACGTATTAACTCAAAGAATGTAAAAACCCTGATAAGAAGATTAATGTAGCACTACGTTCATCATTCCACTATCCACAATTATCAAATTACTGGACTTATATTGGATATAAGTGCCCAGCAAAAAATGGTTGTATAAAGAAATTATGGGCTATATACCCAGTGACATACCACACAGCTATTACAAGTAAAGAAATAGTGCCCTCTGGGAGAAAATGGATGGTTCTTAAAGTAGTTACACTAAGTAAAATAAATCAGAAAAAAATAGAAACTATCAGAAGGTTTCACTTATCTCTGGAAGATAAACAACCAAGAAAGCAAAACATACATTCATAAAGTGTAGCAAAACAGCACCTAAACTTTGTAAAATAAATATTGGTTACCAGAGGTAAAAGAGGGGAAGGAAGGAGAGAGGGCATTGACTCAGGAGGTTTGGTGAAGGTGTGTGAAGCATGTGCACAAATGGAGGAGTGAAAATATAACCCGAAGTTATATAGACATGTAAATGACTGACAAATTAATGAAAATAAGGAACTAACAAAAGAACGAGTGAAACCAAAAGCCACTACAATGAAGAAAATTATAAAACTAGATTAAAAATAAAGGAAGTAAAAGTTAAAAAGACATTTCAAAAGATCAGTGCAACAAAAAACAATTTTTTGAAAGGATAAGCAAAACAGACAAGTATCTAAGTAAAAAAGAGAAAGCTCTAAAAATGGAATCCAAAATGAAAGAAATTAACAACATACAGAGGATCTTGTGAGACTACTATAAACATGTTTAATGTTTATGCCCATAAATGAGAAACCAGAATATATAAATGTTTATAACCATACAATCTTACAAGTATGAATCAGTAAAAACTGGAAAACTTGAATAGATCAATTAGAAGCCAGGAAATTTAAAAAGTAATCAAAACTCTCCCCCAAAACAAAACCAAGGATCAGATGGTTTCTCTACTAAGTTCTACAAAACCTTCACAGATGAACTAATATCTATCCCTCTTGAACTGTTCCAAAAATTTGAGGAAGAGGGAATGCTTCCAAACACAGTTTATGAGGTTAATATTACTGGCACCAAAATTTGATCCATAAAACACAACAGTGATAAATGAAACTTCATCTAAACTAAAACATTTGCTCTATGAAAGAAATATTAGATGGTTACAATTGCAGATTGGAAGAAAATATTTCCAAATTATATATGGAATGGCATAGAGGTCTTGTGCATAAAATAAATTAAGGAATCTCCATAGTCAATATTAAGAAACAGAAAAATCCCATTAAATATGTGCCATAGATATTTGCAGTCATTTCATCAAAAATAATATGCATATGCCAAATAAGTGCATGAAAAGATGTTTGAAATTACTAGTGATAAAGAAAATGCAAATTAAAACCACAATGAACCTATAGGTATGACTGAAATAACAGTGGTAACACCAAAAGCTGGTGAGGATGCAGAGAAAGTGAGTCCCACACACAATGTTGTCAGAAATCTAAAATGGCATGCTGCTCCTGACAACAGTGGAAATTTCTTAAAACATTACACATGCAACTATCATATAACCCAGCATTTACATTCTTGGGCATTTATGTCTGACAAACAAAATTTATGGTCACACAAAAATGTTTGCATGAATGATTATAGCATAATTAGTCCTTTATAAAATTATTTTCATAACGTGTTATCACATGATTTTATCACTAGTTGTGAGGAAATGGGCATATTTTAATTTATATTTTAATGGCATGAAGACCAAGGTTCAAAGGGAGTCACTTGAAGTCTTAGAGTTGAAAAATTGATTAATGGGGATTAGAAGTTTCAGTGCTCACTGCATTGTATCTTACCTCCACAACCTCATAAAGACAACAGGAGACATAGCAAAAGATAACAATTCTTTTCACAATTTAACATCAAAAGCTAATACACTGAAAAAAAATGGCAAATTTTATAAATTCAAAGGCAATATTTGTTTACTGTAATTGAATGTGTATATGAAAGACTCAAACCATTATGAAAAAATGTTCAATAAAAATCCAGTAATCTTCTTCAAGAAACATGGCACAACCAGAAAAAGCAGATGACTCTAATTAAAAAACATGCCAAACATGTCAGGGTGATCTCATCTCAGTCTATTGAATATAGCCGTGAATTGACTCATATGTAATTTCCCAGTGTTGGTGATGACTGTCTTGTGTGCTTATGTAATTCTTTTTTAAAGGAGGTCAGAGCTGTTAAGACTTCAATTAAGTCACTCGTAGAAGTCAGCACATATTTACATATGTTCTAGGTAGCTTCTCTACAATAATATTATTAAAGCTGTCACTCTTCTACTATCTTTGATGAACTTGGTCACCCTGCTTAACAGAAATGGACACAGCTTCCTTGCAACTACTGCTCTCTTTTTATAAGTTGGGATAAAACCACTTCAGGGGGGAAAATCACGTCCCACAATAGATTTGTGGGATAGATTTGTGAAAAAAGTCTGAAGAAGCAATTACTATCAAAGATACATTTATCAATGTTTCCAAGTCACCTATCATTTAGCCTAGGAAACTTTTCAGCTAATTAATATAACTTGGACAGCAGAACCAGGAAATAAGTTCATATTCTTGTTCTCTTCGGGAATCATAAAACCATAATAGATCTTTATAACTATATAGTGATCCACAAGGGATTTTTTTTTAAGAATGCATTTACTGTGGTTGCACAGTATACTATGAGCTCTTAGGAAAAACTGTGGTGGAAATTTAATAGCAACATATTATTATTGTGATTATTATACTTATTCTGAACTTCTTGAGTAGAGGATTGAAGTAAGCACATTTGATGGAACATTTACCGCTCTAGCTGTTTTACGGGAACACTGAGGTCTCCTTTTAAAGACCCTTAAAAATGGAACTTATGAAAAGATGAGTTCAAGGAAATGTCATTCTTTCGAAATACATTTCCTCAAGTTGCCATTTTATAACTAAATTAGTTTTACTCACTTGATCTTTCCCCTTTCATTGTACATGAAGTACCGTAAACCTGTATGCTAATGGGCACCAGTTACACAAATGATAAAATGAGAGACCATTATGTGACAAACAAATAGCAGCAGTAGTAGCTGGTAAATAATGTCAGCCATTATACTCTATTTGCTGTTCCCAAAGTGTGACCTCCTAAGACAACCTTTGGAAATATGTTATTATCGGGGAGGTTTATCACATGCTAAAAGCAATCCTTGGCTGAAAACAGGATTTTGGCACTACAGCTTTTTATACTGCAAGAATCTCAAAAGTATTATAACTTCAAGTTGAAACTACACAGGGCTATAACTTACATTTATCATTGGATCTGTAGATTTTAAGAGCTAGTCTATTTTGAATATGGCAGGGGCACCAATTCTTGTATTTTTTGAGACTTTTTTTTTTATCAATATGCCACTAATAGTTACTTTTTAGGTAAGGTGATTTACTGAAGCAACATTGCTTCATTTTTCTTGACTATGCATTCATGAGCTTCCTTTAAAATGAACATATTTGTCTTTTCATATACCATAATGTTCTGTGTTATCATACATATATATTAGCCATACCACAAATGTGTATAGAGCATAGCAAAATAGGGCCTCCCTGGTGGCACAGCAGGTTGAGCGCAGCGCTGTGAAGTTGTCCGCAGTCTCTGCAGCACCAGTTCGATTCCCGGCTGGCCAGGGAAATTCCCACATGGCGTGGCAGACCTCTCCTGCCTCGCCTGCTGCTCTGTTCAGCGGTGCTTTCAGTCCATCTGCCTGTTCTGCTCCCCACTCTGTCTCCGGTGAATCCTCTCACCCTCCCGTGCCTCTGGCCTGTATCCCGGTTCTTGTACAAAAAAATAAATAAATCTTAAAAAAAAAAAAAAAAGCATAGCAAACTACAATATATTAAACAAAAGAACCCAGTTATTATTTTTAATGTAGTAAGTCTAGGAATTAATGGAAAAGCAAGAAACAATGCAGAAAAAAAAAAGCAAACAAATTTCCTAATCAAGATATTTCCTTACTATTAGACAGGGAAATTTGAGCATTTTAAAAAAATCAAAAGATTGAAAGTAAAGAATAAAGATGAGGCCATGATGACTTAAAAATCATTGACTTTATTTTCTGATGTAGGCCAAGATTACTGGTACCAAATAGTTATATCAATATTTCCACTATTGCATAATATTACTCGAAATGTTTTAGGAAAAGAGTGGTGCTCATTTTTGGAAAAAAAAAAAATAGTTGAGTTCTTCTTTCCTTCAGAGAATAATCTAGTTTCACGAAGTTATAAATTCAAATGCGCTTGCTTTAGGCATAGAAATTAAAGAATCAAAGGCTGAAAGAGTATCATTTCACAGATTTAAGAACAGATAAAAAATTAAGGAAATCAAGAAAATTAGAAATTATTCCATTTGTTATGACAATAAAATGTTACTATCACCTGTTGCAGAAACAGACATCACTGATTAGCTATCTCAACCTCTCTAAATGTTCAAATTCCAATTTGCCAGAGGCTGCAGAAAATTATAGAAATATGTCACCATACCTGGAATGAATTTACATGGCTTACAAAGGCTGTAAAGAGTAAATATGGTAGTATGTATGGATGTATAATATTTGTAAAATAGTAAAATTCAGAGAAAGTTTCTTTTACATAGATGACAAGAGAAAATACTGATTTAGTCATATTATGGAACTGGGAATGAGTGGTAGTAATGTGCATTTAAGAATAAAATACAAACTTTGAATGTGCCTTTATTTTCCACAGGATAAATCTAATTGAATAGCAAATGGACATAGTTAAAATTAAAAAAAAATATATATATATATATATATTACCAAGACAAACTGTTCCAGAAAGATTCAACTGATAAACAAATCTTTCTACAACTTTAAGTATATCTTTCAATTCTTGACCTGAATGTATTAAAATAAACCATCTAGGAGAGACCATGTTAGAAATGGGAATGCAACTGTTTATAATTTTTAATTCTGCAGAGGTATTTATACGACCTCCACACAAGTTAACACATACACATACTCGAAAGTAAACACACCATGCTTACTACTCATGCTTCCTCAATGACAGGTACATACATTAGTTCAGTAGAAAAGAGATTTTCCTCAGAATATCAGTTGGAAATTATTTAGAAAACATTTTAAAAATACCATTGAAATCAGTTACTTTTGGGAAGTCTAAAATTTCTGTAATCGTTCCTGTGTATTTTAAGTGTTTGGAATTTCTTCATTCATAGGCAAACTCAAAATAATACATTCATAAATTAGCATTTGATGCCCCCAAACAGATGAACGGATCATGAAAATGTGGTATCTATAACAATGGCATACAATTCAGCAAGCAAAAATGATAAATTCATGCTATTCACAGCAACATGGATGGAGCTAAAAGGAATTTATGCTCAGTGAAATAAGTTAGAAGAAAAAAGAAAAAATCTCAGATGCTTTCACTTATAGGAGCAAAATAGGGAAACCAAAGAAAGGGTCAAAAAAAAAAAGGCAAAATCTGCAGGCTAACTACAGATCTGAGGCACACAACAAGCAAGACGTAGGGAGAGGGGTCAAAACAGGGAGGGAAAAGCACAAGGGATTATGGTGACAGTTCACAGGTGATGTGGTGGGAGATTTACAGGGACGACACCTGCAGGAGAAATAAAATATTGTGCAAAAATGAACAACAATATAAGAAAATAAAAAAGTTTAATCAATAAAAAAAAGAAACGAAATATTTGCAACTATGTATGGTGATGGAAGTTATCTAGACTTATTGTGATCATGTCACAATATGTACAAATACTGAATCATTATGCTATCCAACTAAAACTAATAAAATGTTGTCAATTATACTTCAATAGAAAAATGTATTTCTTTCCATATCAAAAAAAAAATCAGTACTAGAGCTGTATATACAGCTATACTAAAGTTTGTAGGACAGACTGGAAAAACATGGGTAGGTAAGCCAATGTAGTAAAGGTTTACAAGCACTTTAAGAGCTAACTATGAGAAGAAGACCCATGTTCTGTCAGCTTTCCCATCATCTGATTTTTTTTTAAAGATTTATTATTTATACAAGCACTGGGGTATAGGCCAGAGGCACATGAGGGTGGGAGAATCCACCAGAGACAGAGCAGGGAGAATAGGCAGAAGGACCGAAATACACTGCTGAGGGGAGCAGCGGGCTAGACAGGAGTGGTCTGCCGTGCCATGTGGAAATCTCCCCAGGCCGGGTTGGAATCGAACCAGTGCTGTGGAGGCTGCAGACAGCTTCACAGCGCTGTGCTCAACCTGCTGTGCCCCATCATCTGATTTTTAAGAGAAAAATAAAATGTCTTTTATGGCCATATCAGAGATTGCTGAAGAAATTAAAATCTCTTTTCTGTATATATAAAAGCCTTTAGGGAAAAAAGAGTGAAAAAGAAAAAAAGACAAGAGATAAGCAGACATCTCAAAGATTATGAAAGAGAACCATTAGCAACAAATAGGATTATAAATGTAAATCCCTGTGGGGCTAAAAGATCAAAATTCCTATGTTCTCACATTGGAGAAGCTGATGAGCACATAGATGCAATATCACAGATCCATTAGTGGCAATCTCTTGACTCAAACTATTTTCTTATTACACCATGATTCCTCATTTTATCTTTGTGAAGTCAACATATATAAATATGAAATAAGAGTATGCTGAAAAGGGTATAAACGAGTAAGTACAAATGCCTAACTAATGATTAGTAAAACACTAACACCACCAGGCTTATACATACTTTTTTTTTCATACAAATGTTCATTCTAGGCCATCAGCAATAAAGCAAGGTTGATGTCACTTAAGTAAATGTAGATGAATATTAAAGATATTATTGTTATTACCTGCTATATTTCACAGTGTAAGCAAAAGCTTTCTTCTACAATTTAATACCTATATTTAATTACTTTATAGTTTAATTTTATATTTAGATTCTTTCAAGACACATTTTTATGACAAAGTGCTTTGCAGCTTATTGTTCTACTTGCCATGTAGAATGGTGAAAAATCAATTGAACTAATGCTACAAAAAGAAGAAAAAAGGGGAAAAGCCTACAAAAGTTCCATATGCTGAAAAAAATCTCAATATGAGTTCAGATGCTAGACAGGTTCATATGTGTAAGGGAATTGCATACAGTAGAAATTAATGTGCTAATTTGCTGGTAATTGCACATGAGTACATAGTTTAGATATCAAACATGTATTTAAGAAATAAGAGGGGCAGACAGTTCATGAATGAATTATTATTGTATTTTTTCATTTGCAATTTAGATACTGCAAATTAACTGAAGATAGCTAGAAGATGATGATTATGAAACATTCTGAAAAATCAAGGTGATGCACAAATGCTGAACAACAATAAGCACAAAGGTTATGATAATAACAAAATGATGGCTGGTGACTTCAGCATTTTCAGTTTGCTATTGTAATCTGCTTAAAAGCTTTTATTAGATAATTTGCTGTGCTTCTGAAATGAAAAATAAAGGGATGGAGGCGGCAGGGAGGTCATTAAGAGAAAATTCTTCAGTGAGAAGGAACATTGACAACCTTTGAAGAATCAGAAAATATCATCTTTAAAAATTTGATGACATTAGAGTTACTTAGCCTTGAATGAAAACACTAAAGATGACTTAATAACTGTCTTCAGATATGGAAAAGGTTTTTATAAAGACAAGTTATATGTGTAATTCAAATAAATCTAAATCTCTTGCATGGATAAATTTTTGATGATCAGAGATGTGATAAAATGACAGTAGCAAAGATATTATCAGAGCAGAAGAAATGTAAAAGAGTACATGTTCTTGTGCAATTGAGACAAAGAGTTATTTTGATCTTAATTATTCCAGATACATGCACTTGGACAAATCACATAACTCCTTAAAACTTCCTTATTAATAAATTCAAAATATTGACTAGATGCTGCTTAAAGCAACTTCTGATTCTGAAATGACATTCTTCTAATCAGAGGGATCTTATTATCACATGCCATTAAATATTGCAAGTTACATAGTATGACAAAGCTAAATATGAGAAGATGACTTAAAATTTTAATACATATTCTTCTGCATGTTTAATGAATGTTTACTATGTATTAGTTCAAATGCAAGACTAAAGTTAAATTATAGATAAATTTATCACATATTGGTCTTACATTTCATGATCTAGTAATAAGAGGTGAACTTTGATTTCTTACTCATCTATAAAGACCCTCCATCAGGCATGTGCAATTTGCTCCACATAATTATACATATATCCACAGACAAGTATATCCTTTTTAATGAGACTTTTTAAAGAACATTTGGTAAATTAAATTTGATCTGTAAAAACAAATAATATATATCATTGTTATGACACCCACACACACAGATATTCATGAACATTTTAATTATCAATATTGATAACGATAGAATAAAATTGAGGGAAATAGTATATTCTGGAATCTACCACATATGCAATGAGATATGCATTTGTATCCAATACTTTAGTATTTTGTTGCTTTCATGCAGTATTAGGGGTGTTATTATACTTTAAGCATTGTGCAGTGTATTAGCTATTTGAAAAAGAAATAATCTTTCATACTTATGTCTTCAAATTCATCTTCCTTTCCCCTTAGTTTATACAAAGGATTTATGTTACTCTAATAATCACTAACTGCCAAGATGCCTTGAGAACTCTGAACGCAATTGGAATCTTTCAGTTCTCTGGCTACAAATCACAAATTAACAAAGGTATGACCCCTCAAGCTTAATGGTTTTGACCACCACTCCAGCCAGCTCTCCTGAAGTATGCCTGTCCTGCTATACACTTGGGTTGTGGTACAGAAAAGAATTTATTACATTATATTTTCACTTATAAAAATCTTATAAAAATAAAAATCTTGTAAAATTATAGAGTTTTGGGCAAAGATTCAGAAGATGCTATAATATCAAACTAATCTCATAAAACTGTGAACTATGTCAGGAACCAAGTAAGTCCCAATTTTTTAAAGAATGTTCTGACTTTGATTCAAATAGCTCTCTCAGCATGCATAATAACACAACAGCAACAATGATGGGGGAAATCAGATCTCCAAAGTAAAACTTTGCATAGAAATAATCATGAATTCTGCAGACGATTTTTAAGAATTCAGCATCAATCCAATTTACTCAGATGGATTGGGTCATTCAGTACAGGTAAATAGATTATCTCCTTGGCTGATGCTGCCTACAATAAGGTCAGTATTTTGAGTTTACTTTGTATTATCTGTGTAAAGTGATGGCAGAAGACACTTGAAAGTAGAAAGTAGATAAGCCTCAGGAATAAAAGTCAGTAGAACAGCAGGTGGCAGGCGGTAGGAGGGGTGTGATCCTTAGTCTTTGGATGATCACATCCATTGCCATAAACCAATATCATTTCAATTTAAGAAAAGCAGGTGAGTAGACATTGCTAGAAGCATTTATGAGAACAAATTAGAGTAGCATCTTTAAAACTGCACTGATATTGGTGAGAAATAGAGATTATAAAAAATAACTCTTTTATGGCAGAGGAGATAGCCAGTGATGAAGAAACAGGACAAAGGTAAAGTTTACATTCTGGATGGAAGCAAAAGTTCACATCAGCTCCTCAGTATGGAATCTAATCCTGTGTGCTACTCAGAACACAACAACAGGAGTTCAACCATCTGCAGACACATATTCTGCAGTTCACACAAGAATATCATGAGCTTCAGCGTTTTTCAACCCTGGCTGAAATATAAAATGACTTGAAAAGCTTTTAAATCATACTTATGCAAAGTGTACCACCTCCAGAGATTTTAATTTAATTGGACTGTGGTTGTTCCCCATGTGATTCTATCATATAGCCAAAATGAGAACCTCTGGATTAAACATTATTATGCTATATACTACAGATTTAAATATGAATATGTGTTTACAACCACAAACTCAGTGTGCTATTATAAATTGACAGGAAATACAGAAGTCTGTTGCATATTTTTCGAAAGATATCCATTAAAAACATTTAAATGTATGCAGTTTTCAATTTTTTTTAACCACAAATTTTTTGAAAACTGACTCTTTGTCATTCAATAATATTTACATGAATAATTCATATTCACCTAGCCCTTCTGCCTTTAGAGTTATCATTTAATCTATGGATTATAAAAGTTTAAAAATTAAGTCTTTATTTGAAAGTAAATATCAAGGAAAAGCAAAGTGCAAGTTTGTGTGTAAAGTTTCTATTCCATTTTCTTTGAATCTTACATACGCATATCCTACATTGCTATTACTTTTCCTAATATTTTTCCCTTTAAATAACATTATTTAGAAATTTTATCTTTACAAAGACATGGACAGTATCACCACACACTTCGAGTCTAGATTTCCCTACTACTAACATGTTATGTTAATCTGATACATTTGCCAAAATTAATGAACCAATATTGATATATTTTTATTATTTAAAGTCCATACTTTATAGTTCCTTCGTTTTTCCCTTTCTGTTTCAGGATCCATCCAAAATACAATGTTACATTTAGTTTTCATTACTCCATAGATTGCTCTTGGCTCTGCTAGTCCCTTGCACTGTTTTTGATGACTTTGACAGTTTTGAAGATTATTCTGTAGTTATTTCATACAAAGTTCCTCATCAGGTTTTGTCTGGTATTTTTCTCATGATTATATTTGGATTGTGGTTTTGTGGAGGAAAATCAGAGAGGGAAAGTGGTATTATCATCACATCATTATCAATAATACATAGTATCAACATAATTTATCAGCCTTTGTGTTAATCTTGATCACTTAGATAGAGGTAGTGTTTGTCAGCCTTCTTCTCTGTGAATTTTTTTTACTCTTTTTCACCCCTTTTTCTACTATACATGTGGAGGAAATTTACTACAAGAAAGCAAAACCAAGCAATCAAGCAGAGAAAAACAAAAATAAAAAGCATTGATGAGAGAATATCAAAGGGACATAGAGCTTATTGGCAAAAGTTGGATGACAGTATTAAGATAATTAATAAAGTACTAAATTATGAAATAAATATCAATGAGTCCACACTGATATAAATGATAGAATAAATAAATAAATGTGGAGTATAAATAAATTTGCAGCACAAAGGAACTTTAGAGAACTAAATTATTCTCAGGGAGGAAGAACATAAATCCCCTGCTCCTAAACTGTGGGATGCACATAACTCTATTATTTTTTAAAACTCCATATTAATTTCCCAGGATTTTTCATGGTTCAAAAGCCTATGCATATAGTACCATCATTGAAATCTAGCTTTAAATGCATTATTAGTTGAAATGTTCATAGATATTTGGTTTTTAAAAGTAAATGAATATATCTGTAAGTTCTGGTTAAATAGTTATAAAACATGTTTATAAAATGTTTTTAGTTATCTGGAATCAGCTTAAAAATCATATAGAATTTAAATATTTAATAATAATAATCAATTTATAGATTTACTTTCTATGTAAAATACTGAACATATTAAAAATAATAAGACTTCATTTCCTTTGAGAGTTTCCCATTACACAACTGTACTCCAAATAGTATTTAAAAATGCCATTGACATAAACTAGGTTTTTCATCTAAATTATTTGACTAGCTAACATTAATTAGAATAACCAAATCATTTCAGATACTAGGTCTCAGCCTTATTCCAAAGAAAACAGGTATTTTAAAACTGGGATTTATATCCAGTACTGTTCTAGGCTAATGTCTCATTTTTTTACTTTTTTTAATATGCTGTACTTTAAAGTTCAGATTACATAATAAAGTATTTACACCATTGTTATTTTTCTAGAAAACAAAAGATAATTGTATTATCCCATATTTAAAAATTATTTCATTATGTGTAATAATTTCACAGAATGAACTACAATGAAGAAAAATGGAAACAGCATTTATTTTTTCTCACCAATATTTCTTACTCTATAGACTTAATTTTGCCACCGTGGGACAAAATCTTAAACAAATTTCATAGCTGTTTAAGTCATTTACAGACAATAAAATACTTTTTCAAATATAAAAAATTCCAAGACAGGGTACTATCAAAGTTCCAAAATCTCATACGGTTTATTTTTGTCCTCCCTCAGATTAGACTCTGAAATCTGCACTGGAGAAGTAGCATATGGTTGATCTCTTTTCTCATTCTCACTCCATTATCTCACTGATGCTGTTTTAGGCACACATAAGCTGGATACAGTCATTTCAGGCACCCATAAGTTTGATTAGGAAGAATTTGGAGAAATAAATAAAAGTAATATTAATGTGGATTTAATCTAGCCATGTTGTCCATTTCAGGGCAACTCATTTATACACTGATTTTTCCTTTTATGGCTGTATCTTTGGGACCTTATACTTTGAGATCTCTCAAGAACATGTAAAAATCCCCAGTATTCTAAAGAGAAGTCTTAGCCTTAGATTCTGATGTTCACATCTCTGTTGAGAATACTCAACTGCTAGGGAAAGCCTCTCAAGGCACTACAATCCAATTTTCTTCCATGAGGCCCATCACTAGCTTTGAATATCTCACATACACTTTGACCACTAAACCTGAGATTACAGGATATTCCCAAAGCAATCACATCTTACTGTACCTTCCAAAGGGACCAGTCATAACATCTCATGTTTGAACTCTTTAGGCCTGAGTCAAGACAGTTCTTGTGTCCCTTAAGAACACAAGCTTAACATGCAGCTCTTTGAATATGCTTCCAACCTCTCCTCATGTGCTGGAAGTTGAGTAGATAGTAACGACTCCTCCCTAGTCTTGTGGTAGAAGATACAGGGACCACAGCATGCCAATGATTTCCTCTTATAGAAAAGGTTAGTGAAGGGAAAATACTTACAACACACTTTAGTTTATCTCTCTGCAAATTCAGCAGAAGTGGTCTGGCACTTTGCTTTGGAAAATGAGAGTAAGTATTGTATCACATAATGTTCTCAGTCACATTAACATTTCAGTCTTCTATAAGTAGTGCAATTATATATATATATATATATATATATATATATATATATAGTGTGTGTGTGATTACATATATAGTCTTTTATATTTATAGTAAAAAACTAGACCACAAATAAAATCTCCCTTGAACATTCATTCCAGCAATATCCACAAAGTTTAGAGTCATTTTCAGTTGGTGTAAATCTTTCTAAAAATTTTGAAAGGTATTTATATATGTGTGTGGGGTGTGTGTGTGTGTGTGTATTAATTATGTCATTCTATATTACTTAGAAAATTTGTTACATTATAAGTTATTACATCATTGTTGTCATGTTATTGTTGAAATTCTACAAGGCTAGTAACTATATTTTAAACAATAGTTGTATACAGAAACACTAGTAGTAAGTAAGAGAATGTTCCAGCAACAACTAAGGTGGTGATTTGTTTTGAGTAAACTCAGCTTCCCTAAAAACTAACTCTAGAGACCAAAGCAATAGACTTCACTGAAGACAAGTCTGTTATGTAGGTCAGTAAACAACAACAGTGGTTGTGATACCTTCATTCTGACATCTCTAAGGTTTATGTGAATCATTATACCCTTTTGACCATTTATTTTGCAAACTGACAATATCTTAAGTATTTTAATATATGTTATTGTGTGTGGATTGGAACAGATTAACATAATGGTTCGCAAGGTCTCCTCCTCTGTCTAGCATAGCAAAAATGTTTTTGATAGTTAAACCTAGGTCTGCGCAGTGCATAATTGGGGTAAGTGAAGTGAGTGGAAGGATTGAAGGAAAACAGAACACCCTGATCTTCAATGTGAAGCATAGATTTTTTGGTGGAAGGAATCTTAAAAGTCAAAGAGAAAGAGGTACAGAGAAAAATGTGTCAGCACTGAGTTTGCATGGAAAGAAAATTTTAGAGAATTTAGATTGACCTTATAAACCCTGGAGCACCTATTATGGATGTGTGCTACTACAAGAAAGAAACAAGAAAAATGATGGGATTTATAACTCTACTTGTGTTGTGAAGGGAGCCATGCTGTGCATTTCTAGGAGTCTTATAAAGATTTATATTGATTTCATATAACATAAACATTTTAATTTTATTTTAGATATATCAGTTGTTTTTTAAATGTCACCCTTATATTCAGATTAGCTTTAGAGGAGTTAAATTTTAGATAGGTTATATTTTATAATTTATCTCATTACTTCCTTTATTCTCCATTTCTATAACTTTTCTATTATGAAGAGTATTATATACTTACATATGTATGAAGTAGATAGGTAGGAGATAGACAAATAAATCAGTTTCCTTCCCTATAAACATTTAGCATTTATTCTATCAAATCATGATTTTTACCAGTATATCACCAGTTTTCTAAAAATAAAGACAAATCGTTTTTCTTTTCCCTTGTCACTAGGTGGCAATTTTTAAAAGAAAACTTTGTGAAATCAACTGTCACTTAATGTTAGTTTCTGAATACATGAAAAGCTTCTACAAATCAGATTTTAGATTGCTTTAACTATTTCTCAATGTAATCAATTGAAGTGGGAACTGATTCAACTTGCTTTTTGAAGAAAGGGAAAAAAATATACCAAAGGCTCTTATTCTCTGGATTTTTAAAGGTAAATGGTGAGATAGAGTTATAAAAGTTTCCAATTTCCTTCTTTGCCTAAATGTGCAGAATCAGATCCTGCTTCAACTGATTGTATAGCAGATCTAGAAAAGGTAAAGGCATTAAAAGTGTAATGGTGTTTTTCCACCTTGAAAATGTTCTTCAAGAGTCTGCTCCTTACCTTCACACCACAATCAAAGAGTTCAGTAAACCATTATCTCAGCCTGATTCTTGCTACATTATGTCATCATACTTCATATTTATTGCCCATTTTTTTTTTGTTTTTGCTCCAGATTACCAAGAATATCATTTTGTTTACAATATATAATAAACATAACATGTTTTACTAAATAACATAAGTCCCTGCTTAAGGCTAAGTATAAATAAAATTATTTGTGGATTATCAACTCAGGTAATTAAATGTTATATCTAAATTTGTATGATATTTAAATTATATAACATGATTACTTCACTATTTCCCCAGGTTTCTGAATATATACTGTTTTTAATCATTTGGATCTATAATAAGATTTATATTCTGTTTTAAAAAATTAAATATATTCTCATGAGAAATACATAAACTTTTCAAACAATATTCTATTAAGGAAACAAAGAAAAGTCTATCTTTACACTCTCTATGAAGTATTATAAAATAACTTTTATTTTCTCTTGTGTGTGCAACTATGCATACATTAATTCACATTGCACTTTCTCCTATCACCCACTTCCTTAACAATTACTTTTTCATAGTTTTATAGTCTGAGGGTAAAACTGAGGCTACCAGAGGGAAAGAAAGGGGGTCAGGAGAACAGTAGTCTATGGTGGAGTAGCATACACTGGAAGAAGTGGAATTTTCTATTTCTGAATCACATACAGTGTTTTTAGTCAATGTTACCTTAATATAAAAATATGTAAAATTTACCTTTTTCTAAAAAAAAAACCTAAATATAAGTAGAAACTTACAAAATTGCTGTGACAATTTTCTTATTGATGTAATTTTTATTATCATTTCTCTTTATACATTTTCACTTTTTCCCATTTGTTTAGCAATAAGAACCTGCATTTATTTTTTCCTTTGTATCTGACCACTGAAACTTTGATATTTTCAAGGATACTGTTCATAATTTAACTGAATTTTTATTCTGCAAGATATTATTAATCATTCATATATCAATATTTTTATTATTTAGTATTAATAAAATAAATGGGAATAATATGATGAATAATTTATAATCATTATAGGACGTGATATATATTTTATGCAAAAGTTGATGTAATTTTAATACTTATTATGAAATAACATAATTAGTTACTAAAAACTATTAGAAAGTGGTCAGAGACTTAACAATTCATAATTCTAAATGAGCTTTCACATGGACAATTTTGTAAATATTTTTTGGTTATTTGAGGATATAATTAATAGCCCCAAACAAACTTACAATCTCTGCTTTTTAAAATGTGTTTCTGAGTATTCAAGTCTGGCTTCCAAGAATTCAAAAATAGGGGCTAATGGTGAACATAGGTTCAATAAGGACATGCCCTTTTCTAGTAAAATGCTGGCAATCATTAGTGAATACTACTTTTACTTTTATTGATGTTTATATGCTCGTGTTCAAATAACTCTAATTCTATTTGACTTGTATCTGACTGTCATTGATGCAAAATGAACTTTCTATAGTATTAAGTAGAAAATACATAAGATGTAGGAAATCATCACCCAAAACATTAGAGAAGAGTTGGTCATAGCAGATCATATGCGATCAGGCTCAATGAGAATCAAACATTGAGTGTATTGGTGAAAATAATCAAAACAATAATAGAATACACAAAGAAGTAGAAAACTATTATAGTGTCTTGTTTGGACTTCTGAATTTGGTTAGCATAAGGTCATGTTGTAAACAGTTTGGATGAAAGGGGCCCATTAGCCATTAGCTAAGCCAAGATTTACAAAAGCACTACAATGTAAGAATTTTTTTTTAATGTTTTAATACATTCATAAGGAGAAGGCCATATGGGAGAAGGCAAGAAAAAAATAAGGCACTTCATCTGAGTATTCAAATCAAGTAATATATCAAAATAGCTGATTCAATAAAATAGATTTGATTTAAGAGAAAGTTGCTTGTCAAACATGTGACCTCTAATAGATTAATTTAGTAAGCAGTAGCATTCAGTGTGGTTGGTTATGTGTTTGTAAGTTGTTACATTTCCCCTTCCCACTAGATAAGGGTAAATGAAGAGAATAAATTTTCATTACCTATATTTAAGCTCCACATGCAAAGTAGAAAAAGTTTGCCTTATTTTGCATATAGCAATAATTTTTGGTGTTGACAATATTTTAGTGATTTAATATTTATGCTTTTCCTGCTGTAATTTAATTTTATACTCTGAGAATTATTGTAAATTAATTCATATTCTCACCTTGTGAACTATGGCATATTAGAATAAGTCTTCAGTAGTCCTATTTGCATACAGAGGAATGAATAACTTTGGCTCTAATATTGACTGTTGAGATGCCAGACTTAAAACTAAAATAAAAGGATGTCTCTAAAAGTACCCCTCCCCATTGCATTTGTGAATTATTTCATACAGAGTGTGAGGTTAGTTTACTAAATTGTTGGACAAAGTTGGGTCCTTAGGAAAACATTTAGACTTGGTGTTGGGCAACGAAAAATATTTTGATGTAAATAACTGTAAGTGCTACTTATATTTTTCTGCCTTATCTTTAGCAGGACTTATCTCAAGTTCCTCAAAAGAAAGATCTTTAAGAATTTCGAATTGATAAAGAACATTCCTTGGACACAATAGACATTTTAAAGATGGTAAAGAGACATCAGTTATTTCTTTACCTCGTTGCTACAAAGATATAATGTGGGCATTCATGGAAAAAAATGCTGCTGACTAAATTAAGTTTGGAATCAAGAGAGAGACACTGATGACAGAGCTAGATATCAAATGTTACCAAGCACATTCACACATGTGTTTTCCTGACAAAAAAGCAACTGAGAGACCTTAGAAATTAACTGTCTCGATCTTTAATTTTAGGGGGCGGAGCAACATGGCGGCGAGGAGACGCTGCGAGTAAGATCTCCCATTAAAAAAAGTGAATAGGGAGGAAAAGCGGCAGGTCCCAGTGAGAACTGGGACACGGAAGATAAACGGGTGACAACTGGGACACGGAAGATAAACGGGTGACGCCAGCAAACTACCCGAAGAAGAAAGTGGCCATAAAAGAGGACTAGAAGGGAGGGAAGCGCAGAACCCTGCTCCCCTCCCCCGCCCACAGAGGCGGCACTCTCCGACCCGCAGAGAGGAGGAAACAACAAACCAAAACGGCCCACAAGAACAAACGAGGCAGCAAGCGGGACTGTGAGCGGAAAGGAACTATTGCAGCCACCACACCCCGTGAACGGGAGCTGAGGCGAACCCTGCAGGATCCGCCGCGGCGGTGAGCGAACGGCTCCGAACGGCTCCGGGCGCCATTAGAGAAGAACAAAGACCCCGGGAGACGCGCACACAGCCCGGGCTGCCGGTAAGCTGGCGCGGAAACGCAGAGTGCTTGGCGCGCTTGAAAAGCAAGTGCAGACCTGGATCGCGGCTGCCCAGGTCCCCGCGCCTGCGACCTAGGCTTGCGGGGAGACGACCTAGGCTTGCGGGGAGACGCGCGGAGGTCCTCACTGAGGTGAAGATCCCTCCCTGAGTGAGCAGGATCCAGGCGCCCAGGCACGGGAGCGGTGCAAAAGGCGCCATTCCCGCGCCACTGAACTGGGCTACAGCCCGCGTCCTGGAACTGAGGGCTTTGAACTGAGACCCGGGGCACGAAAATTCGGGGCGTGGTTTCTCCACGACGGTGGGGCACAAGGCAGACACAGCACCCCAAAGCTGTTGAGGTGTATCCTACCATTCCCGCTCTGTTCTCTGTCCCACGGGGTGGGGGGAGGCGAAAAACAGCCCCCCAAGGACAATAGGAGAGATCTCTGGCGCCACCTAGCGACCAGGAAAAAAAAAGTCACTAACACCCTATAAAACAGGACACTTCTTAAGACTGCTTGAAAAGGGCAGAAGGTTTCTGGAGGACCCAGTGGCCAGCCGGGAAGTTATTCCACGCCAGGCCCCTTCCGACCAGCAGTCTGAGCCCACAGAGGGAGCAGGCACCCACGTCCGGGGCAGACCGGGGGCGCAGAAGAGTGTGCCTGAAACCGGAGGCGCAGGGACTGCATCCCGCTTCGCCATTTGAGAACAGGGACATTTCTTCAGTAAAAACTGCCTAAAACCAGCAGAAAGCTCCCCAGAAGACAGAGATGGCTCCTGGAAGAGCCAGAGGGGAGCGGAGAAGTTCACCCAAGATGTCAGTCAGTCCGAGCAACACAGTGTCCCAACGCATACGACAAATTAGAAAACAGACAGTAGGGAGTAGAAGAACCACACGCAACCTAAAAACTCCTCAGGAAAGAAGCACACCACAAAAAGAAAACCACTCCCCAGATTGCAACGACAGCAACTTGGAAGAACTTCTGAGCCTTCCAGAAAGAGAATTTAAAATTGCCATGATTAAAAAAGTGATAGATCAGAAGAAGGAAATTGAGTCCCTAAATAGGGAAGTAAGAGAAATGCAGGAGATCAAAGAATTAATGGAGGAACTAAAGAACTCTGGGAAAAGCAATGAAAGCAGAATAGATGAAATGGAAGAACGAATAAGTAATCTTGAAGACACAGAAATAAAAAGAACCAAAACAGAAAAGGAAAGAGAAGTACGAAGGAAAAAGAATGAAGAAAGACTTCGGGAACTATCTGACTCCATGAGGAAAGGAAATATAAGAGTTATAGGAATTCCAGAAGGAGAGGAGAGAGATGTAGGAACAGAGAAAATATTCATGGATATAATTGAAGAGAACTTCCCAAATGAGAAGAAGGAGCTGAAAATTGATATACAAGAAGCAAGAAGAACACCAAACTACCACGACGAAAGGAAAAACACAGCAAGACACATAATAGTAAAGCTCCCAGAATCCAGGACAAGGAAAAAATAATGAAGCTGACAAGAGGGAAGAAACAGATAACATTCAAAGGAAAACCAATCAGGCTGACATCAGACTTCTCTGAAGAAACACTACGGGCAAGGAGAGAGTGGAGGGACATAGTCAACAGACTCCAAGAAAACAGATGCCAACCAAGAATACTCTATCCCGCAAAGCTCTCTTTCCTCCATGAAGAAAGAATATGGACCTTCCCAGACAAAGAGAAACTCCGGAATTTCATTGCGACTAAACCCCCACTCCAAAAAATACTACAAGGAATCCTAAAGCCAGAACCTCAGAGGGACGAATAACAACGAAAGAAGACCAAAAAAAAAAAAAAGTCATTAAAAGAATAAATAAATAAAATCAAAGGAAAGACAAACATAATGGCAAATACAGATGCTAACATATCAATATTAACTCTAAACGTAAATGGACTAAACTCTTCAATAAAAAGACACAGAGTTGCAGCCTGGATTAAGAAACAAAACCCAACCTTTTGCTGTCTCCAGGAAACACATTTAGCTACAAAAGATAAAAATAGGCTCAAAGTCAAAGGATGGAAAACAATCCTACAAGCAAATGGGCCAAAAAAGAAAGCAGGAACAGCTATACTTATATCAGATAAAACAGACTTCAAACTCAAAAAAATAAAAAGAGACCCCAATGGTCACTACATTATGATTAAGGGGACAATACTTCAAGAAGAAATAACACTCATTAACATATACTCACCAAACGAAAGAGCACCAAAATATATCAGACAACTGTTGTCCTCTCTGAAAACAGACATCAGAGAAAACACATATGTAGTGGGAGACTTCAACACACCACTATCAACAATGGATAGATCAACAAGACAAAAAATAAGTAAAGAAACTAAAGCTCTAAATAAGGACCTAGAGCATTTGGGCTTAACAGACATCTATAGAACACTAAACCCAAAAAAAACGGAGTACACATTTTTCTCAAGCGCACACGGATCATTCTCCAGGATCGATCACATACTGGGGCACAAGACAAACATCAACAGATACACCAAGATTGAAATCACACCAACCATCTTTTCTGACCACGAAGGCATCAAACTAGAAATAAATCATAAAAAGAAGGCAAGGAACTATCCTACCTCATGGAGATTAAAAGCCACACTACTGGAAGACCACTGGACTAACGAGGAGATCAAAGAAGAAATTAAAAAATTCTTTGAATTGAATGACAAGGAGGACACCAATATCCTAAATGTATGGGATGCAGCAAAAGCAGTAATAAGAGGAAAATATATAGCAATAGAAGCTCACATCAAAAAACAAGAAAGAACTCAAAGAAACAACCTAATCTCGAAGCTCAAAGATCTAGAAAAAGAACAACAAAAAAACCCCAGAACCAGTAGAAGAAAAGAAATAATAAAAACCAAAGCAGAAATAAATGAAATTGAAACTAAAAAAACAATCCAAAAGATCAATGAAACCAAGAGCTGGTTCTTTGAAAAAATAAATAAAATAGACAAACCCCTAGCCAGGCTCACAAAGGAAAAAAGGGAGAAAGCACAAATACACAGAATCATAAATGAAAGAGGAGAAATCACAACGGACACAGCAGAAATCAAAAGAATAATCAGTAACTATTATGAACAGTTATATGGAAACAAGTTCAACAATCTAGAGGAGATGGACAAATTCCTACAACTCTACAATCACCCAAAGCTAGATAAAGAAGAAATAGAACACCTAAACAGACCAATTACAAGCAGCGAAATTGAAATGGTAATTAAAAACCTCCCCAAAAACAAAAGCCAGGACCTGATGGATTTACAAATGAATTCTACCAAACATTCAGAGACGAATTAGTGCCTATCCTTCACAAACTCTTCCAAAAAAGTGAGAAGGAAGGGACAATACCAAACACGTTCTATGAAGCCAATATTACACTAATACCAAAACCGAATAAGGACAACACAAAAAAGGAAAACTATAGGCCAATCTCCCTAATGAACACTGATGCAAAAATCCTCAATAAAATTTTAGCTATCAGAATCCAACAATGTATCCATAAGATAATTCACCACGACCAAGTTGGATTCATTCCAGGGGCACAAGGATGGTTTAACATCCGAAAATCAATCAACGTTATCCAACACATCAACAAAAAGAAATATAAAAACCATATGATAATATCAATAGATGCTGAGAAAGCTTTCGACAAAGTGCAACACCCATTCATGATAAAAGCCCTTGAAATTCTTGGGATACAAGGAACATACCTCAACATCATAAAGGCCATCTATGACAAGCCAACAGCCAGTATCATTCTCAATGGTGAAAAGCTGAAAGCAATTCCATTAAGATCTGGAACAAGACAAGGATGTCCACTCTCACCACTGCTTTTCAATATAATACTGGAAGTCCTAGCCAGAGCAATAAGACAAGAGAAAGACATCCAAGGAATCCAAATAGGAAAAGAAGAAGTCAAACTATCACTATTTGCAGATGATATGATAATATACATAGAGAACACCAAAATCTCCACAGAAAAACTAATTCAACTCATCAATCAATTCAGTAAAGTGGCAGGATACAAAATCAACACGCAAAAGTCAGTGGCCTTCCTATACACAAACAATAAATCTGAAGAAGAAGAAATCAAAAAAACCACCCCTTTTATTATCGAAACAAAAAAAATCAAATATTTGGGAATAAATCTAACAAAAGAGGTAAAGGACCTATACAAAGAAAACTATAAAACACTGTTAAAAGAAATAGAAGAAGACACAAAGAAATGGAAAGACATCCCCTGCTCATGGATTGGAAGAATAAACATTATTAAAATGGCCATCCTACCAAAAGCAATATACAGATTCAATGCTATTCCAATCAAAATCTCAATGGCATTCTTCAAAGAAATAGAACAATTATTGATGAAATTCATATGGAATCACCAAAAACCCCGAATAGCCAAAGCTCTACTGAAAAAAAAAAGAAGGAAATGGAGGCATCACACTCCCAGACTTCAAACTATACTACAAAGCCATAATCATCAAAACTGCATGGTATTGGAACAAGAACAGACATACAGACCAATGGAATCGAATAGAAAATCCAGAAATAAACCCACAGATTTATGGTCAACTAATCTTTGACAAAGGAGCAAAGACTATGCATTGGAGCAAAGAAAGTTTGTTCAATAAATGGTGCTGGGAAAACTGGGTCGCTACATGCAAAAGAATGAAGCTTGACCACTACCTCACAGCATACACAAAAATCAACTCAAAATGGATTAAAGAACTAGACATAAGACCTGAAACCATAAAATATATAGAAGGAAATATAGGCGAAACACTACGGGATTTGCACATCAAAGACATCTTTACAGACACATCACCCAAAGCAGTGATAGTGAAGAGAAAGATAAACAGCTGGGACTACATCAAATTAAAGAGCTTCTGCACAGCAAAAGAGACAATAACAAAAACAAAGAGAACCCCACCAACTGGGAGAACATTTTTGCACCCAACACTAATGATAAAGGACTGATCACAAAAATCTGCAAAGAGCTGATGAGACTCAGCAACAACAAAGAAAATAATCCAGTCAAAAAATGGGCAGAAGCGCTAAAAAGAAACTTCTCTGAAGAGGAAATGCAAATGGCCAACAGACATATGAAAAAATGTTCAACATCACTTGTAATCAGGGAAATGCAAATCAAAACTACCATGAGATACCATCTCACACCAGTGAGAATGGCACATATTAAAAAAACTAGCAACAACAAATGTTGGCGAGGATGTGGAGAAAAAGGAACTCTTGTGCACTGTTGGTGGGAGTGCAAACTGGTCCAACCACTATGGAGAGCTGTGTGGAGATTTCTGGACCTACTAAACATAGAGCTTCCATATGATCCAGCAATTCCACTCCTAGGTATTTACCCAAAGGACACAGAAACATCAATTCCAAAGGGCACCTGCACTCCTATGTTTATAGCAGCACTGTTTACAGTAGCTAAGCTTTGGAAACAACCCAAATGCCCAAAAATAGATGACTGGATCAAGAAGATGTGGTACATATATACCATGGAATATTACTCAGCATTCAAAAAAGATAAACACATGCAATTTGCAGCAACATGGATGGCGCTGGAAGGGATCATGCTCAGCGAAATAAGCCAAAAAGAAAAAGAAAAATACCGGATGGTCTCACTCATAGCAGGAATCTAGAAAACTTAAATAAGGGACCAGGAAAATGAATATAAGAAAGTGAAAATCAAAATCAACAAAAAACTATGAACCAGAGACACTTTTGGGGGTGGGGGGCGGGAGGGGAAGGATTGGGGTCAGAATGGGGCGTTTGCAATTGTATGGGGGAATATAAAAATAAAATTTAATATTTAAAATAAATAAATAAATAAATAAATAAATAAATAAATAAATAAATCTTTAAAAAAAAAAAAAAAAAAAAAAAGAAATTAACTGTCTCACCTGGAAAGAGACTCGGAAATAAACTACATTCTCAGTTAATTTTTGCACTTCATTTCTCATTCCTTAAACTATTAAGCTATGGGTACACAAGAGTTATATATGAACACATCTATTAACTACTAAGTAACACAGAGTTCTATAAGAGTAAATATGTGAAATAAATGCATTTTTTAAAAGTAAAGTATAGGGGCCTCTCCGGTGGCGCAGCTGTTGAGCGCTGGGTTGCGAAGCTGCCTGCAGCCTCTGCAGCACCAGTTCAATCCCAGGCTGCTCCCCGGCCACTGGAGGAGGAGCCCACATGGCACGCAGACCTCCCCTGCACCCGCTGCTCCCCTCAGCAGTGTACTTCGGTCCTTCTGCCTGCTCTGCTCCCCGCTCTGGCTCTGGTGAATTCTCTCACCCTCCTGTGCTTCTGACTGTACCCAGTGTTTATATAAATAAATAAATAAATCTTTAAAAAAGAAATGAAAATAAAAATAAAGTATAATTACCAAGTTTTGGTAAACTCAAAGATATATATATTATATTCACATATATAATACATATAAACAACATGCATGTATTAGCATACTGGTGTAAATAAGAAAAAATATTATAAGTGAAATGGTTATAAGAGATCACATAGGGTACGAAATTTGAATGAAATAGCAGTGTACAGTAATAAATAAAATTGCTAATATAAATTGTTGCTTTCTTTGTGCCAATTATTCTTTCAAAGTGTTGCATACATTAACTCATGAAACCTTCATAATGATCCTATAAAACAGGTAGTCATTGACCCCATTTTTTAAGTAAGGAAACAGAGACCTACATACTGGTTATTTAAAGAAAAATAGAAATATTTAAGAAGGAGAGCTTTGAATTTTAAATAATATACCGTTTCTTATTAAAGGAAGAGTTTACCTAATATGGTTACTGTAAATATTAAATGAAATTTTCTTTGTAGAAATTTAGAACAAGTCTTAATGTAGGGTAAAGTATTAATAATTATTGGATAGCTTATAATCATAACTATTTTATGTTCTTGATTTTTTGTTTAAATATTCTTAAATAATGGACATTCTTTGTAGGTGAGATCAGTAATGAATATATACAAATTAATGGAATGAGGATGGGAAAATAATATGATAGAGTATGAAAAAATTAGTAAGGTCACTATTGCAGATTGTTCAAAATTTGTGAAGTGTCTTAAAAAATATACAAATATATGTCTTTAAGACAGTGCTATATGGAGATACAATTAAGATATTTAAATGGAATTATTATGATTATATATATATATATATTAAAGATTTATTTCATTTATCCACAAAAGCACTGGGTGCAGTCAGAAGCGCAGGAGGGCGAGAGAATTCACTAGAGCCAGAGCGGGGAGCAGAGCAGGCAGAAGGACCGAAGTACACTGCTGAGGGGAGCAGCGGGAGGCAGGAGAGGTCAGCGCGCCATGTGGGACCCTCCTCCAGTGGCCGGGGAGCAGCCAGGGATCGAACCAGCGCCACAGAGGCCGCGGGAAGCCTCGCAACCCAGCACTCAACCGCTGCGCCACCGGGGAGGCCCTGATTATATGTTTTAAAACATAATTCCAATGATATTTTATAGTGAATTTAGGGTAAATAGATATTAAGTGAAGATAAATTATTTAAGAAATTACTAAGATACTTCATGTATGGACTGAAGATCATATGAATATAGAATGGTAAAAGCAAAAGTTCAGGTAAATCTGGTTTTTAGTGATTGGATTGAATACTGATAGTACCATTAAATTACAGAAGAAACAAAATAATGAAACTAGTCTTCAAGGTAGGAAAAGTATGATTTCATATATGTGGAGGGAATCATCCCCCTATGATTGGTATGTGAAAATTCTAAGCAGATTAACATTGGTGGTAATAGTTCAGTAAGACATAGTTGAAAACATAGTAAATGGAAGTAAAAAAAAAAAAGAGCAAAATTGCATGAATAAAGTCGAAGCTCAAAAATAAGGGACAAGGACATAGAGAAATATGAACCATTTAAATTATTGCAAAGGTACTTATATATCACAATAGATATTTAAATGAAATAAGCAGTTCCTAATGAACATTTAGAAAATGTTGCCCAAGCCAAAGATTTGGCAGTTACTGTACACTGCCATTAAATTTTCTCCCACTTCCTTAACAACTGAAACAAAATGTATCTGATGGTTAGGCCATATTGAATTCACAAACTGATAAAAAGGACATCTTTCTTCTGAAAATATAAATTACTTCCCAGCATTTAATTTGAGAAGCAATACTATCATATGAATGCTTATGCAAACATAATTTAGTATTATACCAGATAATGTATTAAATGATCTTTTTTCCAGAAGAATAAACAATGACTGTATCTTATAAAGTCATTTGATAAAAGCAAACTTGATATGCATGCAATAGAAATGGATATGTTCCAAGTCCAAGAACATCTTTAAATAGAGATGAGGGAAAAAGAATAAAAAAGAACAAGAAAAGTGATATATTCAAGGGAAATATGAAATAAGTATATATGTATACCTATTATATGTACACACTATGTATATATAAAATCCATTATATATTATATATAAAACCCATTATATATTATATATATAATCCATTATTTATATATTATATATATATATTAAAAAAAAGCAGGGACATGAGATGGTAGTAAAAACACCATCTTGTTATTCCCCCCTCCCTACTTCCTCCTTTCTTTTTTTTTCTAAGTGGAAAGCTGATATAACTTGTAGAAGACCTGCTCTTAGTTCTAATCGCTGAAGTATATATCAAATCTGGTTCCCAAGACATCTTGGATAACCAAAGCATCTATTTTGAAAGATAAGTTGAATTTTTTCTGGTGACTGCATTGGACAGAGTGAATAGGATATAAATCCCTCTGTCTTGTATCTAAAGAATCACAGAAACGGTCGGTTCAGAGAAGAAATATATACAAATTGCTCAGTAAATCCAAAATCACACATGCTAAAGAAAAATGATCAAATTCCTTCTAGCACCTCTCCCCTCCATTCACAGAAGTAGTCAGTGTTACAGTCATTGTTAACTGCTGAGATTTTTTTCTTTCTACTTATTTTTCCAAAATAATAAAATGTGTGCATGCATATGCATAATAAATATTATGTATTTAAAATACTCTGGTTTGCTTTCATGAAATAAGGGTAATTATAAACATAAAGATAATGCTGCAGCTTGCATTTGTAAAAATAACCTTATTGTAGTATATTTTTAGATTCACAGAGCTATTGTAAAGAAAGTGCAGAGTTCCCAAATAACTCACACACAGATTTCCCTATTATTAACATTTTACATTAGTATGGTACATTTATCACAACTAATGAACCACAAGTGATACATTATTATTAACTAAAATCTACAATTCATTCAGATTTCTTCCCTTAATGTCCCTTGCCTGTTCCATGATCTTATCTACGATACTTCATTACATTTTCTTCTCACGCCTCCTTAACCTTCTTTTGCCTATGAAGTTTCTCAGACTTACTTGTGGCCAATGATATTGATAGTTTTGAGGATTACTGGTCAGGTAAGTAGTAAAATGATGCTTAATTGGGATGTCATTCATTTTCTTGTCATTATACATTTCTGGCATATTGTGGTCACTGTTATAAAGTGGGGTGTCTAAGACAGGACAACCTGAACTCAATAGTGTAATTAATTACAAAAAATTATTCAATCATGAATAAGTTTCTAGTTTTATTATCACCATATAATTATTTTATAATCTCATATAGATGGATATATATATATATATATATATACACACACACATTATATATGTATGGACATTCATGTAAATACAATGTGCACTACTCGTATAATATATGTGTATATATAATTAAATTAATGATAATCTTGTCATTTTATTTACTGTAAACACTTTTCAGAGTTGAGACAACTTTTTTTATTACTCTTTGATCCTTAGCTTTTCACCTAATGAAATATGTGAAATGGCCACTGTTGAAAAATATATTTGATGCATTTTTGAGCATAATAGAATAAATTTTGGAATGAATGATAAAAGCCTATGGTAAATAAATGGTGTATAAAGAATTTCTAACAACATTATCTTCAACTAGTGTCAAATGGATAACCTAAAGAATTTTTATGAAGTCATGAACACAGATGCCTAAATATAATCTGTATCCATTGTTTCATGAGGATTTTATGGCAAGCAAAGTAATGGAGGTTGTCCTCAAGGAGCTAAGATGTCTTCCAACAGAGAGATTTTGATATCACATAAATGGCTTTGTAGTAGGACCAAACACAGTATTCTAAAAGCTGTATTCCCCATAAATTATGATCTAGTTGGAATTATTATGATTTGTTTTAATTGAACTCATCTAACATATATTAATGTCCATGATGTGCTCAGCCATATCCTAAACACAATAGAGGACTACAATGATCAAAAATAAAGGATTTTTCTCAAATTAGTTGAAAAATTAAAGGCACAATAAAATACTTTAAGATTATAGCTCCAATAGCTCCAATGATTAGTATAGAAAAATAAAGCATTTCCTCTGGAGTGAGACCTCAGCTAAGTCATCTGAGAATTGTCATTCAAATTTGTCATCCAAGGTGTACACACTCTAAGGAATTTATAAATGTTTAT
The DNA here is from genome assembly GCF_014898055.3 of Talpa occidentalis. Lineage (NCBI taxonomy): Eukaryota > Metazoa > Chordata > Mammalia > Eulipotyphla > Talpidae > Talpa > Talpa occidentalis. The sequence goes on along the minus strand of NW_023604861.1, from coordinate 35,379,290 downwards.
ATGCAGACAAATGGAAATTCATAGATAAATCAATAATTTGATGCTTCATATTTTATATTCTGGTTATATATTCTTCTTTACTTAGGAAACTTGAAACCAAGACAAAATACTTTTTTGAATCTTGTATTTTTCAAAATAAAACAAACAAACAATAATTTTTTTCTTTTCTCCAATATTTGTAAAACTATTTTCTCATTAAAAACTGAGATAACAATGAATGAATGAAATTTAAAAGATAAACTTAAGTAACTTGATAGAAATTCTGATTCTATCTATGACTATGTTTAGACACTGTTTCTGATATTTTATCTAGTGAAGTTACCATTTATTAAAAAGCTGCTTGAACGCTATTGCTTAGATTGAGAAGTTCCTGTGTGTGTTTTAAATTTATTTTTCTGAATTCTGATTAAAACCAGAAGTGATATATCATCAGATTAAGAAAATTACTAAGTATTTTTACAATTCATATGTGTGTATTTAAGAATCTCCTTTAAGCTCTTAATGATCTAATAAACTTTACAAATTTGGAATGCATTTTCACACAAATAAATTGAACACTTAAATTGCATTTCTAAAGCATGATTCTGTATTTTTTTTTTTTTTGAATTTACACTAACCTCCCAACTACAGTATTTATAAGCAGTGTGTTGTTCTGTCACCAGCAGTGAGAGTCGCTAAGGCAGCGCTTTTGTTGTCATGGCAGTGATGGCTCGTCAATGCTCAGAGGAAGACCTGTAATTTGCAAAGTGAATGACAGGCAGCATTGAAAATGCACTGCAGTGGCCTTTTCTAGGTAAGTTGGAAGCTGGTGGTATAAGAGTTTTCTCTCTTTAAGTTGCATTTTATTTTAGTCTTCACACCAGGTTTGACATTTAGATTCAGAGGGTATAAATGAGATCTTGAGGTTTTGAACTTAAAATAAATTCTACGTGAAATAGAGCAGTAAATATTTTACTTTTTCCAAAGGCTGCTAAGATATATTTAATCAGAATATTGTTTTGTACTCATGCTTCCTCAATTCAAATCTTAGTCTCTCCAAATTGAAATTTGTATCATTATCTTTTTTTTATTTGATGTATCTAAAGAACAGAACAAAAGGAAAAACTACTGCAATCTCTTAAGAAGCAGCATTTTTTGTCATTACTTTCCCTCCATAGTCAAAGTCATTTATTCTCCAGCCAGGAGATTAGCTCTTTTCTGTTCTGTGACTATTCAATTTTCAAGATGCAGCAGCACAGGGTTTACTGTCCTTATGAATCTTCTACTGACCAAACCTTAGGCAAATCTCTGCTTCAAACTTCTACAAGATATCTACTGTTGAGTTTTAAATTGATAGAGTGCAGAATTCACAACTGTTTTGCTCAGTGGGTTAATTTTAAAACTAGTACATAGTAGTCATACATTAAATATGTGTTGAATCATTCAGAAACTAAAAATATAAATACCATTGTTGTTAGGTTAAAAAATTACTGCTTAATCATATACAAACTTGGCTATTAATTTTCCAACACAAGGGTATTTCCCATAAAGTTGGTGAATTCTCAAGAGTATGGGGAAATCTTTAATACATCTATGCATTTTAAATAGCCCATTAAATATCTTATATATAATGATTCTCCTAGAGCCAACGTTGTACTATGCATTCATAGCAGAATATACCTAGTAAGTAGCTGATATATGGTAAATATTTAATGATAAAAGAGCTGCATACACCATTATTAAAAATTAGCAAACAAAAGAAAGCATGTAACATAAAACATTAATTCCAGACTGCTACGTTAATTTGCATTGGCAAAACATGATATGGCCTCAAGCAACTCCTCTGATTTGACAGATGTGTCCCTGATTTGAGTAGAACATTTCTATAAAGTGGGATGTGTGAGGACTATTTTAAATTGCTTTCTCATAGACCCTGGAGCAGTCATAACTTTTAGTTACTCTGGTTTTTCCAGCTCTAAATATGAGTAGCAATTCATATTGTCTGTATAACATAACCATGCAGAGATCTTAATATATTGAATCCTGTTAAAAGAACTTACCTCTTATCAAAGTCATTTGGTGTGTGCAGGACAACCATTCTGTGTTATTTTCTATTAGGGTTCTTGACTAGGAATGTAACACAAATTTACCTGTTACACATTTCCTCATTCAACTAATAAATATTAAGTACCACTGTATGACCTGCTGTGCAAACAAATGACTCTAATATAATTCGAGTAAGTATTATACTGTAGGTACATAAAAAGTGCAATAAGTGCACAGAGAAAGGAACTATACAATTCTTCTGGGGGAAATTAGTGGGCATACTTTAACTACTGTGTATTCCAGTGTCAGGGAAGCATTATAAATGTATTGATGATTGCTTGATTGTAAACCTGTGGAATATAAATTAGTGATAGCAGAGAAAGAGAAATTCACACCTGGTTTAAAATCCTCATGAAAACAATTAGGCACAGCAGTCTCCAAGATCGTACCACAGAGATATATGCTTGTCTCAGTTTATTGTTTTTATTTTTTAATTAGAAGGCAAGAGAAAAAGTTTAACTATCAAATTTATAGTGACACAAAACTGGGACCATCCTAAATATCATTGGGACAAACAACAATAAAGAGTACCATAAAAGACTAAAACAATGAGTTGAAACCAACAAGATGAAATTTAATAGGAGTAAATGTGATAAGCTATATAGTGCAAAAAGCCTTAACTCAAGCCTAAAGGAGGATGAAAAGAGTGTTGAGGAAATAACTTGGTAATTATGGTGACTCAGTTAAATTTGAGATTCTTGATGGAAGCTATATTAAAAACACTAATTCAAAAGGATACCTGCACTCCTATATTTATTGCAGCACTATTTATAATAGCTAAGATATGGAAACAACCCAAATGCCCTGCCCGTTGCAAAAATGAATGGATCAAGAAGATGTGGTATATAAAAACAATGGAATATTACTCAGCAATCAAAAAAGATAAATTCATGCCATTATCAGCAACATGGATGGAGCTGGAAGGGATTATGCTAAGCAAAATAAACCAGAAGGAAGAAGATGAATATTGGACGGTTTCACTTTTATGTGGAATATAGAAAAACTAAACAAAGGTCAAACAAACACAAAGACAAAAGTTACAAGCTAATCATAGATCAGAGGCATACAGCAAAGGAGGGGGATAGAAAGGAGTCAAAATGGAAGGGGAAAGCACAAGGGACTAAGGGACTGTGGTGATGGTTCACTGGTGACATGGTGGAGGGAGAACTTGGGGGACTACATCTGAGAAGAGAAACAAAAAAAAAAGCAACACAAACAAGATGTGAGAAAATAAATAATTTTTTTAAAATTGAAGTTATATCAAACACAATACAACTAAAGGATTTAGGGTTTTTTTAAGATTTATTTATTTACTTTTAGAAATATTTATTTATTTATTTATTTATTTATTTATTTATTTATTTATTTATACAAGCACTGGGTACAGTCAGAAGCGCGGGAGGGTGAGAGGATTCACCAGAGCCAGAGTGGAGAGCAGAACAGGCGGACTGACGAAGTACACTGCTGGGGGGAGCAGCGGGCGGCAGGAGAGGTCTGCGAGCCTTGTGGGACCCTCACCCGGCAGCCGGGGATCGAACCGGCGCTGCAGAGGCTGCGGGCAGCTTTGCAACCCAGCGCTCAACCGCTGCCCCACTGGGGAGGCCCCTTAAGATTAATTTATACAAGCACTGAGTACAGTCGGAAGTGCAGGAGGGTGAGAGAATTCACCAGAGCCAGAGCAGGGAACAGAACAGGCAGACTGATGAAACATACTGCTGAGGGAGCAGCAGGCACAGCAGGAGAGGTCTGTTGCACCATGTGGAATCCTTGTGGCGGCTAGGGATCGAACAAGCGAGGCAGAGGCTGTGGGCAGGTTCGCAGCCCAGCACTCAACTGCTGCGCCACCAGCAGAGGCCCCAAGGATTTAGGTATTTTTAACAGGAAGAAAGGAAGATTACAGGGAAACATAGCAAATAGTTTAAAATATTTTCAAGAGATATAGTTAAGATACTGACTCAATATACGAAATGCCTGAGGGAAGAAATTTTTACATTTTATTTACTGTTCTATTTGCTGTTTTTGCACTTACAATGAGCCTCTGAATGGAAGAAAAAAATTTTTTAATACATTAAAGAATGACTAGGTAGTAGGTATAAAAGTCTGATTTTTAGAAAAAACAGAATGAACTTAGATGAGAATTGCTAGGTATAACTAATGTCATAAAAAGGCAATTTAATAATTTCATTCTAAAAATGAAATAAAATTTTATAGAAAAGTATGAAAAAATATGTTGGAATTTTCCTTAAAACTAAAATTTCCATAATGGATGTTTGGAGGTGGGTGTGGTATGGTAACACACATCTGAGGAGATGTGAACCTGTACTTCTGAACCAATGTTTCCCTCCAAAAAGAATTAAGAATAAATAGAATTTGACTTAAAAATCATAAAAAATTAAAACTTTTAACAGGTGCATTTAGCAACTGTCTTCCCAGTACTTTTTACAAAGTAAAAAACTGAAAATAGAGTTAAGTAACAACATAAAAGCTACCACTCATAAATGCCAAAATCAGAATGCTAATCTAGTTTTGTTCAGTTTCAAAACCGGTCTCTTTCACTTTCACAAATCATCCCACCTATTCTAAAATGCTGTTTAAAAATAGATTTGAGCCAACCTTGGGTAAATTTTGGAAGCAAAGGTTAGTTTTTTCCTTATGCCACATATTTCTTAAGACTTACTCTGCAAGAACTGAATACAACTGATCACATCTAATAGGCAACTTGCTGCAAATGGTACTCATTGTATGTTAGAATTAATATGTCTCTTTTGTGAAGTATCAAGTCATTCTCATTTGAAAAAGACATACCATTAAACATTATATTTATTACTTTTGGCAGTCAGAACTCTAGCCAACTGCCTGTACTGGCTTTATGTTTCATTTATAGCATGACAGAAAGGACAATGGGCTGCCTGGGCAAGTTCCCACATTTTGGGATCTGTTCTGTGCACAGCTTTTCTGCTGCCATTTTGGAAAAAGAAAGGGACCTATGACAATAGTTACGAAGCAGGCGTGATTTTTATGTGGTCCAGCCTGTTTCCCACTGTAGAGAAAAGTGATATCTGAAGTGGATGCTAAGACACAAGGAGTTCCATGTCAATATAGAATGTATCATTGCAAAAATTTCTTCTGTTCTACTTAAAGCAAGTTTTTAGAACTAGAATGCCAATACTAAATACATTTTACCAAGAAAGTAATATTTGTATTTATAACAAATTAAGTGATAATTCCATATCAAAATAAGTAGACAATATGTCCAACAAAATTATCACCTATAACATCATTTTCAGTGTATACTTTTCTCTTTGGTAGTTATGGAAATTAGGGTTCCATTTCACCAGTTTAACAATCATTTATGGGGCATTTCATGTAGAAGTCACTGTGCTGAAAGCTGTGAGAATTAAGAATCTGACTGTGACACAGCCCCGTCTGAAGGGAGGACAGAGTTGAAATTTGAGCATCGAACTTGGGTGTGGATTATTATAGGAAGGGCTGTGCAGTGCATGTGATAAAAGTGCATGTATCACAGGAGTACTTTATATTTGAAAAAACAGAATTTGAAATGCTATTTTTGCATCTGAGAAAAAACAGGCTAGCTTTTCAATTGGGAAGTTGTACCTGGGGTCATTTTACCTCAGTTCATATATTCATTTCTCCACTTGGTAGCTGTGTAGTTTAAGAAACGCAATGTTCCGTTTCCTTTTTCTGCATTTATAGAATCAAGATAGCATTAATCATATGCCTATGCCACAGTAATGTTGTGAGAATTAAATGTGGTAATACATGAAAAGAATGGATGCAGGATGATTCACAGATTAAGTGCTCTTAAACCTGGCAATAATTGGTACATTTTATGTCATGTTTTATTAGAGCTTCTAGTTATATTTAGATTATGTGAGTGGGGATATTTATGAAGGAGATGAGGTATGGGAGGTAACTGAAATAGTCTAGGGTTTCTTTAATAGAAGTCATGGGAGGAGGAGTCAAAGAAGAATGGATAGGACAGATCATGTTCAAGGTCATTGGGACTACTCAAAATTACTGCCCGGTTTAGAAAGGTTCCAGTCAGGGTGTCCAGAAAGCAACTAAGTTTGAACCCAATGAGGTGGATGCTTTTTAGAAATTGTGTTAAGACCAGTAAGTAGAGGGCCTCCCTGGTGGAGCAAGGGGTTGAGATGCAACCTATGAGACTGTCTGCAGCCTCTGCAGCACGAGTTCACTCCCCGGACAGGGAGCTACTGACATGGCACAACAGACCTCTCCTGCTCATCCGCTGCTCCCCTCAGTAGTGTACTTCAGTCAGTCTGCCTGTTCTGTTCCCCACTCTGTCTCTGGTGGATCCTCTCACCCCCGACACCTCTGGACTATATCCCAGCTCTTGTATGCATAAATAAATAAATCTTAAAAAAAAAGACCAGTAAGTAGAGTGTGTTTTCACGTGAACTTATGAACTCAGTAAGTTCTTACTGACTTAGTGACAAATATGATCAATTCCTCATTATGCTAAAGCCCCAAATTTTTATATAGCAAATATTTTATGTGTTATTTGAGAAAATAATACCCAATTTGAAGTTCATATTTTTTCCACATAATACTGATACTATTTCCCTTTGGAAAATAATAATAAATGAAAAAGAAGTGGTAGAGTAGCAGGGAATAAAATAAAAGCAAATTGGGTACTCTTTCAATGAGAATTTAAATCATAAGCATCAATTAATGTAAAAACAAAAGGAAAGGACAAAAGAGTAAATTTAAAATGACAATAAAGTAAGATACTATTTATTTGGGATATTTGTGTAATGCTTTGACCTTTTCATTATCAAATTGTATACTTTAATAAATATAATTTTTATCAGAATACTAAGAAATAGGCTTGTATACGTTAGAGTTTAAGGAGATCTAGCAAATTACATCCTTTGTTCCTGCTTATATTTGGAACAGAATGAGAGAAAGAGAGAGAAATCAGACAAATTAATTCATTCAACAATCATTTACTTAACCCCTGCTCATACTTAACACTCTTAATGACATTGGTGATAAGCAGTGAATGAAACAAAAGTACCTGATATGAAGGAATTTAGTCGACAGAAAGACTGATGTCAGAAGTTGTGGGAAACACAGAAATGCACTTCTCAAAATTTTCAGGACAGGACATGCTTCAGGCTGTCTGACCATGAAATCTATTGAGGGTACCCGTTTCAGATATAGGCCAATTTAGGCCTCAAAATGCTTTAACATGGGAATGAAGATCACATGTCTACAGATCAGACACTAACCAAATCTGACACAGCTTTAGGCAATATGAACAAATGTAGAGACCTCTTAATAAAGTGTGGAAAATATACTTTTTGCACCAGGAAGATCACAAAATAAATGTAACCCCAGACTCAACCAGGTAAGTTCCTTCTCCTTCCACAAAGATGAATGAGTGAATGAGTAATAGCTGGGTAAAGACAAGTTGTGCTACTCCAGCTGAAGTCTTTCCACATGGAAACATGTGCATGGTAGCGCCACTATGAGCTGGGCCAGTCATGAATATGACTTCCCAGCAAAAGGAACATCTAACCTGAGAAACGTAGTATAAACAAGAACAGAGCAGAAGAAAAGAGAAGTAAAGGAAGAAAATCACAAAGAGAAGAAATAGAAGATGCAAAAACAAAAGGCAAGATTAGTGGGGTATAACCTATGAGACCCAAAGAATACTGGAGGATAGAATGTGAAGCAAAGACATAGATTGAGTGAGAAAAAAAAATCTATATTGATCACTTCTAAAATCTGTGATTATTTGATAAATTTCCTTTCTATATTTCTAGGTCAAAATGTTATAGGACAGGGAGAGGGGGACCACCCTGTTACAAAAAGAGCACAAGAAAGGCTAATCACATACCTCTCCATAAAGTAGGTGGAAGCCACTATATCACCTGAAATTCAATATAAATCACATATATTTCTCAACTTTCAGGGCTATACTGTTATCCCATTGACTGTAATTTTTTTAAAAAATTGCCAAAGCAAACATCTGTAGGTTGTATCAATAACTTTATTGATATTTGTGACATTATAGGGAGGAACTTCATATTTAATGGCGATAGAACACATAACATTTGACAAAGAACACATGTTCTAATTTGTCAGAGCTAAGTTTAATTTTTCTTCAGAATATAGGACCAGTGATAGGGTTCTGTATCTTGCCTGTCACAAATCATGCCCTAAGTGAGAAGTTCTTCATATGAACATCTGAGTATAGTCTATTTTGTTATTATTTTAACAGGGTGGTCCCCAGAGAAAGGGGAAGTCCCAAGTTCCCTGTCCCACCCAGGTAAGGGTGGAGCTGAGCAGGGAGGAGAAGATGATAGAGAGGAGATTGGGGAAAGGAAGGAAAGAGATCAAGGGGACTGGGAGGAGATACATGGAATAGAGAGACATGTCAAGAAGCTGTGCGTGCTTCTTGGCCTTCGACTTGCCCCAGGGTGCTGGGGAACCTGGAAGGGGACACTTGAAACAGATATAGGTGAGGAGAGACCTATGGGGAGATTAACAATGGCAGCCTTCTTCTTGATTTTGATCTTTTCCTTCCAGACTTGCCTATCCCCTTCTGCCCCTTTCCTATGGTTCCCACGATAAGGTTCCTTAGACTTGTGGCAGGTTTCAGGCCTCAGCTTTGGGCCAACTCTGTTTTGTTTGGCATTTACCCACCAGGGGATGGGTAACTTCAGGTCCTTGTTTGTTTTTTTCTTATCTTCTCTTCATTGCACACTAATTATATTAAAGTTCCTTTCCATTAAAGGTATTACACACTAGAGTATGGTTTGTCTTGATGTAATGGATAGCAGAAACTTAGAGCAAGTAGGCTTGGATGTTCTGGGGTGCCCCTTTCTCTACGCAGTAACATTTTCAATACTCTTGTTTATAGACGTCTATGGAAAATTTCTTTCAGTATTTATGCTAAATCTTACATGATTTTGAGAGCTCAGGATCTAGGTAAAATTGTTACACAAGCGTTTATTACGTATCTCAGTATTTGAATACATATATAAGTTCTAGCAGATATTTAAGGAAGAATGTTAGCTTCTATATTTTATAAGGGATGTGTGGTTATGCTTTAATATATTTATGGTTATGCTCGTAATATATTTACGAGAAATCCCAGCTCTCATTGATTAAATGGTTCATGAGTTTAAAAAAAAACATAATAACAGAACAAAGGAGATAAAATAAGATTTATCAAAAAAATCTTCATTAAAAATATTTTTAAAACAACTCGACATGTTAGGGGAAAACCACTGCATAGAATGGATTTGTCAGCATTAAATATTTGCTTCAAATCAGCCATACTTAATTTTTAATGATGTTAACAATAGCAGCAGCCCAGCCTCTTGCTTTGTTTTGTTTACGTGATGTTGTTATTTCACCATTACTTTGACAAGTGGAGTTCAGAGGGAGTTCACTCAGAGATACCACATATTTTGGAAGATGCAAGGCTGGCACTGGGAGCCACTGGGGACTCTGCTTTACAGACTAGATATGAACATGCTTCGAACAATTTGGATTTTTCTATTTCATGTCCTGCCCCTAGCTATCCTATTTGTTGGAACCTGTGATCAGATTACAAAAAGATTACACTTTAACCTACATTTAATCTAAACTAAATAGATATCAGAAGCCACGTTAAGAAATTCAATTTTGATGCTTTTAAGAGTCAGGTGAAGGGTGGGGTTTTATTTTGGTATATTAAATGTTGCTGAGCAACATAAAATTGTTTTCAATATAGTTTATATCAGTCAAGGGCAAAAGTAAGTTGTTCCTTCATTTCAAGGGGATACTTTCTATGAAATTTCCTCTGCAGATACCAGCATCTCAATGGACAAGAGGTCAGGAAGAATTGTAACAAAACGTATGTTGGAGAAAATCATGGGGGAAAAGGTATTATTCCTAAAAGCCATTTCAAAGTTTTAGATGTTACAACCCTGTCCTTTTTAATACAGTAGTTACATTTTTTTTTTTTTTTTTTTTGGTAATAGTAAAGTACAGCTTGTCATCTTAGTCTCTTCAATTATTGTTCTTCCTATTGCTATTTGAGGGCAGTAACTTTACAATCCATTTTAAGCTCATCTTTAATAAGCAACAGTTGTACAGACCTGGGTTGTACTCTGTTTATCATTTCCAAGCTTCATAAGGGCCTGGCCAGTTTTGTGTGCCTTCCCTTATGCACAATAATGACAAAGCAACACATAAGAGACTTTGTGATGCCTTTTTAAAAAGTATATGCATGAGTCACTTTTTATGCATAGATGACAATGGCACATTTAATTTGACTCACATATCATTTAGGATTTCTTAGAGCAATATAATTTTATTATCAATGCCAGAATATTTTATGAAGTCCTAGAGCTCCAACTTTTTCACTTTATGGTGAAATGGTTTAGGTCATCCAAGAAAAATTTTCAGGGTTTTGTTTTGGTTTCACACATTGTTTAGAGGAAAATGACCATGTTACAAATAACAGAGAAAATTAAGAAAAAGAATATATGAGCATATAATGGCACAAAAGGTTGTCATAATTCTAAGATGAAATCTTTTTCCTTTAAACTGCTGGCATTTTTTTTCCTTTGTGTATATAAAATTTAATTAACTACACAATGAATGGTCTTAATCATCTAGTCCCAAATAATTATTTCTTTTTTAACCTGACATGTTTTTCCCCCTTGTTTCAAACAAGGGAGAACAATCTTTCCTCAAGGGGAAATATATATATATATATATATATATATATATAAGTTTTAAAGTACTATATGGTATAGCTTTGGAGGAATTGTTGACAGGGGAACAACCATCTACTAAATTGATGCTTGCAAGATGCTTCTGTTTGGGCTATTGGAAGCCAATCCATGGCTGCATTTCTGGAGAGTATATAAAACTAACATTGCTATGTAGTTTCACTGACAGAGGCGCACTCATGCAAAGCAAGATGGATGGGATGTCGGTTTTCTCTATCATGGGATCTCCATTTAGTGACCCAGATGAGGACTGAGAGAACTTGTCACACAAGCATGACAGGGCCAGATACGGCTTTAAATGGAGCTCCAAATCTCATATAGATTTGAAGTTGCTGCTAGAGCACAAAATTTGTCATAAAAGACTTGTCAGTACAGAGTTCATTAAGGTAAAGGATGATAGTACTTTATCTGGACACAATTGAGCTCTCCTCTGGCGGCCTGATCTTCAGTCACAAGAAAGTGCTGTTTTGTTTCGTTTCTTTCTTTAATGACTTTTTAAAAATGATTTCACTAAGATTTCCTTCATTCTTTAGTCTTAACTCAAAAGTTTCTTGTGCATTTCACCGGCTGCCCCCCCCCTACCAATTTTCCTCCTTTGTTAAATTTGGAGGTGTGTTTGTGATGTCAATTCACAGTCACTTGGGACTTGACTGAGTCTTGAGGTGAGGTGTCAAACCTTGCAGGGCAGAATTGTAACACTTAAGGTGAAAGACAGGCTCTTAATCACTTGCACTGCGACAGCCACACAAGAAATTTCATGGCTGCCACTGAATTTTCTTTTACTTGGGGTCCAGAGATCAATAAAAGTATCCAGAAACACAAGACTGTTCAGGGCTCAAATGAAGTTCCTATGTTACAAAATCACAAAGAATTTAATTCCCAATTGCAAATAGGTTTCTAAGAAGTTAAGTTGGCTGCTTTAAGATATATCATTTGACAGTAATTTATTACTGCTAATTTCAGCATAATTCAGCTGTATTATGTCTTCTTCAAAGATAGTTAAAAATATTTTTTGTTTGTTTACTTATTAGCATTTCTTTTTTCAACCAAGGAGGTTGTCAGGGCCATAACTCCTATTATCCTCATTTTGCAGATGGGAAAAACAAAGGGAAAGATAAAATAGAAAAATAAAGTTGTTTTTCCTTATATTAAGAAGAAAATGGTGACTGATTTCTTTTGTATTCACAATTTTCTAGTTTTATGTATTTTATATGAACTATGACCAAATATTAAATGATTTATCATAACTGTGGTTTTGCTTCCTGCAGACCCTTTATGACGGGAGGACTTTTGTAGCCACTGTAAATGCTGCTAGATATAAGCCCCAGACTGAGGCCTAGCCTAGGAATTGTGCCTTCCCTGTGTGGCAAACATCTAATGAGTGGCCTCTGCAGGAGATGGGGACCAGACCTTTGATCCCACTTGAGGGCATCTGAAAATTCACCTCAGCCTTAGAGCTCACCATGGGACCTGCTGAGGTATTTGTTGAGATAAAATTATAGTACAGTCCATCTTCCCCTTCCATCCTGATTCCTTCCCTTCTTCTAGAGTTTGATCCCAAGAGTTTGCTAGTATAATCTTCCTGAATCCACATCTGTCTCAGAGTCAACTTCCTAGGAAATCTGACCAGAAACATATTTAGAGTACATTGAGGGTGGAAGGCACCCCAACCCTTCAATTTTTTCATCTCATTATTTCTGATGTACCCTAAAATAACCTTTATTGCATTGTTCAAATAACTTTGGCATAAACAAAAGTATAAAGATGCCATTATTGAAAATAAGAATAAAATCAATTTGTATATAAGCAAACAGCATTTGTCTTATATAATTTTGAGTCCAAATATTGACCTTAAACTAACAGATATTTCACTCACAGTTTCCATGTGTCAGTACCACTTCCTAGTGTGGTCTCTGATCAAGCTTTTCATAAGACTGCGTGCAAGGTATTAGATGTTTAAGATATCAGGCAGGCTGTGTTCTCATCTGTAAGTTCAACTAGGGAGGATCTCTCACCAAGTTTCTTCATATTTTAGGCTGAATTAATTTCTTTTCAGAGGTAAGATTCATTGCAGGTTCATTTCACCAAACCAACAAAAGAGGCAGAGACAGTGGACAGATAGAGATATGCTTTCCTTCCAGATTCTGACCTTTAGACCCTCTGTAAGAGTTCACCTGATGAGGACAGGCTCACCAAAAGAACTCCTTTTTATTTTAAAGTAAACTGATAGACTCTGATCACATCATTGACATCTCTTCATCTTTGCCATTTTCGATGTTTTAAGGAAATTATAGGTCCTGCCACAGTCGAATGCAGGGGATTATAGATAGTTGTAGATCACTGATGGCCACTGAATTTTGCCAACCACATATAATAAAATTATGTTTATCACAAAATAAATAGCAGTGATTTTTGATGTTATAAACTATGTTAAAGTAGGTAAGTATAATTTAAGGAAGGCATGCACATTTCAGTTCAGGAAAGGACCCAAGATGTAGATTTCATTGCACTATTGAAATCTAACTAATTATTAGTTTCAGGTTTTCTGTTCCAAACTTTTTTACTTCCTGTTTTAATTTTTACATTTTCTAATCCCCGAGCTGTCAATGTCCCAAATGTACTTCCTAGGTTAACACATTCATCTTACTCCTGGGTCTCAAATTTCCATAAACTCTATTTTCTTTTACCCACATGACAAACTGCTTTGTTTATCATAGACTCAGAGTTAATCTTTCCTAAGGAAGACTGACAAAGTTTCTTTCTTTTTTATTTTATGAAGTTGCAATATAGGTGAACTTATGGTTTATTGCATTGTAGTGTGAATTTCCTGTGGTGCACTGCAGAGGGTGGAGCTGTTTTTTATACACCATTATACAAAAGTGTGGCCATACAAATTTCCTTTTGAAAGGTATTAGACATAATGGAAGAAGAGGCCTTTGAATTAGCCCCTTAACTTCATGCATTTGACCTTGAGTAGAATTTGACTTGAGTAGACACTAGTCTAAGGTGAGTGAGAAAATGAGAGCAGGGCTAAACCCAACCCATATGTATTTGAGGAAGACACTCAGTGCAGTGCAGTCTATACTGGCTTAACCATAACCAACCAAGAGTCATGTGAGCATAAGAACAAAGGTATGTTGTTTAAGCCATTGAATTTTATAGTGGCTTATTAGACAGCATTATTACAGCAATAGTTTAATAAAACTATCAGGTAAGGATTAATTTACATATATCTAGGTGAAGTTTATGTAATATATTAAATAGATAATATTATATAAATATTTAAAAATAATAATACTTAGTATACTAATTCTAATACCAGGTGATAATATTTTTGTTTATAATACACATGGTTTAATGCATTTAGTACCTTGTCTCCCAGCAAATTTTGTTAACTATTAACCAAACTTAAGTGTTACTTTCTCTGTAAATCTTTCATGGATTACATTTTTCCTAGAAACTTCTTTGGATCCCTGCAAGATTTATGAATTTACTAAGTGTTTTAGATTTAAGTATATTATGCTTGTGTAGTTGAGTTGAATTTCCTCTTGTGTTTGTGGTTAACCATGGCATTAAGGCAAGTATTACCATTTCCTATGTTTGTTTTCTAGTAGGGTGCTATTGCACGGAGAGCTATTTATTCATTAATTCATCAAATATTTATTGACAACCTACTGTTGGCAAGGCATAATGCCAAATTTAGTGTTATCATTCTTCTCTGATGATAAAACTTCTCTACTTAAAAACCTGATTGTTAGTAATAATAGATCTATCTATACTTTAAAGATCATTAATATTTATGACTTTTCAAATATTGTGCATAGGTACAAAAGCACATACACAAACATACATACACTGTTAACCCTTGAGTGACATGAGTTTAAACCCTGAAGGTTTACTTACATATAATGCCAACTTATAGAGAGATAAATGCAGTACTGTAAATGTATTTTCTCTTTCTTATGATTTTCTTTTCTCTATTTCAGTGCAAAATACAGAATACAACATCCAAAAATATGCGTTAATCATCTGTTTAGTTTTTTGGTATAGCTCTTGGTCAACAGCAGGCTATTATTAAGTTTTGTGAGAGTCGGAAATTATAATTGGATTTTCAATTTCATGGGGGTTGATGTCCCTAATTCCCACATTGTCCAAGAGTCAAACTACACACACACACACACACACACACATATATGCACACACACAGAGTAAGGATGTCAATATTACATATAAATCAATAATTATAATAGTAGAAACAATTTAAGTTCAAATTTCAGTTTTTACTTGTTTGTTGTGTCACCAAGTTTTAGTTAAATTAATCAATCTCAGTTATCAGTAAAAAGAAATTTTATGTAAAAAGTAAGATTCAATGCTCTTAGATTAGTACCTGATGAATATGAAATCACTGAAAATATTCCACAGTTTCTATTACTTTCTGATCTTCACAAACTTGGCATGAATCAATAGTCTTCACAGATATTACAGAGACAAAGTGAGTAGACACGTCCATATGAGAAATTAACCAATAATAGAGCCATGCTTTCTAACTACTTCTGCAACTTTCAAAATGGGACTTAACTGTGAAATCAAGGTTTTACCTTGTTATAATAGAATCTCCTACCTATGACATACTCCTACTAATACCATTCCACCCTCTTGTTCTACTTAGTTTCAGTCAATCTCATGAATAATAATTGTACAAAAAATAACAAACTTATCATGTAACTGCATTGTTTGAGTTGTAATTCTCAATGATATTATGTAGTAGGAATTATTATTACTCATTTTTTTTTTAAATTGACTGGCTTTATTTATTTATTTATTTATTTATTTATTCATACAAGCACTGGGTACAGTCAGAAGCACGGGAGGCTGAGAGAATTCACCAGAGCCAGAGCGGAGAGCAGAGCAGGCAGAAGGACCTAAGTACACTGCTGAGGGGAGCAGTGGGAGGCAGGAGAGGTCTGCGGGCCATGTGGGACCCTCGCCCTGTGGCCAGGGATCTAACCAGTGCTGCAGAGGCTGCGGGCAGCTTCGTTGCCCAGTGCTCAACTGCTGCGCCACCAGGGGAGGCCCTCATTTTTTTTGATAGAAAACTGAAGGGGAAAATGATAAAATGACCTAAATGTAGAAGAAATGGATCTGGACTATAGAATCTGTTGTGCTTACATCCTTAAGAAGTTCATCCCTGATTCCTGTTCCTTGTAGTTAATTTTCTAAACTGTTTGTAGTTCTTAGTTTATAGAAAAATTAAGCAGAAAGTACAATTCCCATATACACCACTCTCTCTATCCCCACCAGCTCCCCTATCCATCCAACACAAAATTTTCCCTATTACTCACCTCTTCCATTATTGTGGTGAACTTTTAAAATAGGTGCACCACTATTGATAGATTATTATTAACTGAAATGCACAGTTTTCAACAGGGTTACTTTTTTTGTTATAAATTATATGGACTTTGGATAAATGCATGCATTTTCGTTTCATGGAGTGTTTTACCACTGTAAACATCCACCGCACTTAGCATATTCATTCTTCCCTCACTCTTCTCAAACCCCTAGCCAGCTCTCTTTTCATTGTATCAGCAGCTTTTCCTTTTCTAGATACAATACAGTTGAAAACTTTTTAGACTTACTTCTTTCACATAACAATAGTTCCCCTCAGTATCTTTTGGGGTACTGTCTCCAGGAACCTCATGGATAGCAAAATCCAATGATGCAGAGGTGCCTTCTACAAAATAGCACAGTATTTTCACATAATCTTTGCACAATTTCCTGCATGCTTTAGATTAGACTAGGTATAATTCCTAATGCAATATAAGTGTTAGATAAATAGTTGTATGTTTAGGAAATGATTACAGGAAAAAGAGTCTATACCGGAGAGGGTGAAGCAACATGGTGGCGAGGAGACGCTGCGAGTAAGATCTCCCATTAAAAAAAGTTAATAGGGAGGAAAAGCGGCAGGTCCCAGTGAGAACTGGGACAGGGAAGATAAACGGACGACTCCAGCAAACTACCTGAAGAAGAAAGTGGCCATAAAAGAGGACCAGAAGGGAGGAAAGCTCAGAACCCTGCTCCCCTCCCCCACCCACAGAGTCGGCACTCTCCGACCAGCAGAGAGGAGGAAAACAAACTAAAACGACCAACAAGAACAAACTACACAGCAAGTGGGACTGTGAGTTGAAAGGAACTATTGCAGCCACCACACCCCGTGAAAGGGAGCTGTGGACAACCCTGCAGGATTCGCCACGGAGGTGAGCTTCGGGCGCCATTAAACAGAGACCCCCCCCCACCAGGAGGAGATCGGGACCAGCACACAGCCCCGGGGTGGCCCGTAAGCTTGCACAGAAAAGCGGCGCGCTGGAAAAGCAAACACGGATCAGGATCGGGATCACACGGAAAAGCGGCGTGCTGGAAAAGCAAACGCGGATCGGGATCGTGGCTGCCCAGGTCCCCACACCTGCGACCTAGGTGTGCGGGGAGACGTGCGCGAAGACCCTCACTGAGGTGAAAGTCCCTCACTGAGTAACCAGGAACCAGGCACCCAGGCACGGGAGTGGGGTGCAAAAGACGCCATTCTGTGTACATTGCACTGGGCTACAGCTGGCATCCTGGACCTGAGGGCTTTGGAACTGAGACCCGGGGCACGAAGTTCGGGGCGTGGGTTCTCCACGACGGTGGGGCACAAGGCAGACACAGCACCCCAAAGCCGTTGAGGTTTACCCTACTATTCCCGCAATGTTCCCTGTCCCACGGGGTGAAAAAAAAAAAACCAGCTCCCCAAGGGCTCTAGGAGAGATCTCTGGCGCCACCTAGCGACTTGAAACCAGCAGAGGCTCCTGGAGGAGTCAATGGCCAGCTGGGAAGTTAGCCCACGCCGGGCCCCTTCCGACCAGTAGTCTGAGCCCACAGGGGGAGCAGGCACCTACAGCCGGGGCAGACCGGGCGCGCAGAAGAGTGTGCCTGAGACCGAATGCGCAGGGAGTGTGTCCCACATTGCCATTTTAGAACAGGGACATTTCTTCAGTAAAGACTGCATGCAGAAGGCTCCCTCAGGAGCCAGAGGTGAGCGGGGTAAGTTCACCCATGCCAAACCCCGTCTGGCCCGCAGTCCAAACCCAGAGGGGGAACGAGAACCCACCGCTGGGGCAGACCAAGCACACAGGGGAGTGTGTCCCCACATCAGCATTTTAGAACAGGGACCCTTCTTCAGTAAAGACTGCTTGACACCGACAGATGGCTCCTGGAGAAGCCAGAGGGGAGCGGAGAAGCTCACCCAAGTTGCCGGCCAGTCCCAGCAACACAGTATCCCAATGCATACGACAAATTAGAAAACAGACAGTAGGGAGTAGAAGAACCACACGCAACCTAACAACCCCTCAGGAAAAAAGCACACCACAAAAAGAAAACCACCTCCCAGATTGCAACGACAGTAACTTGGAAGAACTTCTGAGCCTTCCAGAAAGAGAATTTAAATTTGCCATGATTAAAAAAATGACAGCACTCATGAAGGAAATTGAGTCCCTAAAGAGGGACAACAATGCTCAGAAGAATGAAATTTAGTCCTTAAAGAGGGAAGCGAAAGAAACGCAGGAGATCAAAGAATTAATGGAGGGACTAAAGAACTCTGGGAAAAGCAATGAAAGCAGAATAGATGAAATGGAAGAACGAATAAGTACTCTTGAAGACACAGAAATAAAAAGAACCAAAACAGAAAAGGAAAGAGAAGTACGAAGGAAAAAGAACGAAGAAAGACTTTGGGAACTATCTGACTCCATGAGGAAAGGAAATATAAGAGTTATAGGAATACCAGAAGGAGAGGAGAGAGATGTAGGAACAGAGAAAATATTCCAGGAGATAACTGAAGAGAACTTCCCAAATGTGAAGAAGGAGCTGAAAATTGATATACAAGAAGCAAGAAGAACACCAAACTTCCACGACGAAAAGAAAAATACAGCAAGACACATAATAGTGAAGCTCCCAAGAATCCAAGACAAGGAAAAAAATAATGAAACTGACAAGAGAGAAGAAACAGATAACATTCAAAGGAAAACCAATCAGGCTGACATCAGACTTCTCTGAAGAAACACTACGGGCAAGGAGAGAGTGGAGGGACATAGTCAACAGACTCCAAGAAAACAGATGTCAACCAAGAATACTCTATCCCGCAAAGCTCTCCTTCCTCTATGAAGAAAGAATAAGGACCTTCCCAGACAAACAGAAACTCTGGAATTTCATTACCACTAAACCTCCACTCCAAAAAATACTACAAGGAATCCTAAAGCCAGAACCTCAGAGGGATGAATAACAACGAAAGAAGGCAAGAAAAAAAAAGTTATTAAAAGAATAAATAAAATCAAAGGAAAGACAAACACAATGGCAAATACAGATGCTAACATATCAATATTAACCCTAAATGTAAATGGACTAAACTCTTCAATAAAAAGACACAGAGTTGCAGCCTGGATTAAGAAACAAAACACAACCTTTTGCTGTCTCCGGGAAACACATTTAGCTACAAAAGATAAAAATAGACTCAAAGTTAAAGGATGGAAAACAATCCTATAAGCAAATGGACCAAAAAAGAAAGCAGGAACAGCTATACTTATATCAGATAAAACAGATTTCAAACTCAAAAAATAAAAAGAGACCCCAACGGTCACTACATTATGATTAAGGGGACAATACTTCAAGAAGAAATAACACTCATTAACATATACTCACCAAACGAAGGAGCACCAAAATATATCAGACAACTGTTGTCCTCTCTGAAAACAGACATCAGAGAAAACACATATGTAGTGGGAGACTTCAACACACCACTATCAACAATGGATAGATCAACAAGACAAAAAATAAGTAAAGAAACTAAAGCTCTAAATGAGGACCTAGAGCATTTGGGCTTAACAGATATCTATAGAACACTAAACCCCCAAAAAACGGAGTACACATTTTTCTCAAGCGCACACGGATCATTCTCTAGGATCGATCACATACTGGGGCACAAAACAAACATCAACAGATACACCAAGATTGAAATCATACCAACCATCTTTTCTGAACATGAAGGCATCAAGCTAGAAATAAACCATAAAAAGAAGGCAAGGAACTTTCCTACCTCACGGAGATTAAAAACCACACTACTGGAAGACCACTGGACTAATGAGGAGATGAAAGAGGAAATTAAAAAAATTCTTTGAATTGAATGAAAAGGAGGACACCAATATCCTAAACGTATGGGATGCAGCAAAAGCAGTAATAAGAGGAAAATATATAGCAATAGAAGCTCACATCAAGAAACAAGAAAGAACTCAAAGAAACAACCTAATCTCGAAGCTCAAAGATCTAGAAAAAGAACAACAAAAAAACCCCAAAACCAGTAGAAGAAAAGAAATAATAAAAACCAAAGCAGAAATAAATGAAATTGAAACTAAAAAAACAATCCAAAAGATTAATGAAACCAAGAGCTGGTTCTTCAAAAAAAATCAACAAAATAGACAAACCCCTAGCCAGGCTCACAAAGGAAAAAAGGGAGAAAGCACAAATAAACAGGATCATCAATGAAAGAGGAGAAATCACAACGGACACAGCAGAAATCAAAAGAATAATCAGTAACTACTATGAACAGTTATATGGAAACAAATTCAACAATCTAGAGGAGATGGACAAATTCCTACAACTCTACAATCACCCAAAGCTAGATAAAGAAGAAATAGAACACCTAAACAGACCAATTACAAGCAGCGAAATTGAAATGGTAATCAAAAACCTCCCCAAAAACAAAAGCCCAGGACCTGATGGATTTACAAATGAATTCTACCAAACATTCAGAGATGAATTAGTGCCTATCCTTCACAAACTCTTCCAAAAAATAGAGAAGGAAGAGACAATACCAAACACGTTCTATGAAGCCAACATTACACTAATACCAAAACCGAATAAGGACAACACAAAAAAGGAAAACTACAGGCCAATCTCCCTAATGAACACTGATGCAAAAATCCTCAAAAAAATTTTAGCTATCAGAATCCAACAATGTATCCATAAGATAATTCACCACGACCAAGTAGGATTCATTCCAGGGTCACAAGGATGGTTTAACATCCGAAAATCAAACAACGTTATCCAACACATCAACAAAAAGAAATATAAAAACCATATGATAATATCAATAGATGCTGAGAAAGCTTTCGACAAAGAGCAACACCCATTCATGATAAAAGCCCTTGAAATTCTTGGGATACAAGGAACATACCTCAACATCATAAAGGCCATCTATGACAAGCCAACAGCCAGTATCATTCTCAATGGTGAAAAGCTGAAAGCATTTCCATTAAGATCTGGAACAAGACAAGGATGTCCACTCTCACCACTGCTTTTCAATATAATACTGGAAGTCCTAGCCAGAGCAATAAGACAAGAGAAAGACATACAAGGAATCCAAATAGGAAAAGAAGAAGTCAAACTATCACTATTTGCAGATGATGTGACAATATACATAGAGAACCCCAAAAACTCCACAGAAAAGCTAATTCAACTAATCAATCAGTTCAGTAAAGTGGCAGGATAAAAAATCAACACGCAAAAGTCAGTAGCCTTCCTATACACAAACAATAAATCTGAAGAAGAAGAAATAAAAAAAACCATCCCTTTTATTATCGAAACAAAAAAAATCAAATATTTGGGCATAAATCTAACAAAAGAGGTAAAGGACCTATACAAAGAAAACTATAAAACACTGTTAAAAGAAATAGAAGAAGACACAAAGAAATGGAAAGACATCCCCTGCTCATGGATTGGAAGAATAAACATTATTAAATTGGCCATCCTACCAAAAGCAATCTACAGATTCAATGCTATTCCAATCAAAATTTCAATGTCATTCTTCAAAGAAATAGAACAATTATTGATGAAATTCATATGGAATCACCAAAAACCCCGAATAGCCAAAGCTCTCCTGAAAAAAAAAAGAAGGGAATGGAAGCATCACACTCCCAGACTTCAAACTCTACTACAAAGCCATAATCATCAAAACTGCATGGTATTGGAACAAGAACAGACATACAGACCAATGGAATCGAATAGAAAATCCAGAAATAAACCCACAGATTTATGATCAACTAATCTTTGACAAAGGAGCAAAGACTATGCATTGGAGCAAAGAAAGTATGTTCAATAAATGGTGCTGGGAAAACTGGGTCACTACATGCAAAAGAATAAGCTTGACCACTACCTCACAGCATACACAAAAATCAACTCAAAATGGATTAAAGAACTAGACATAAGACCTGAAACCATAAAATACATAGAAGGAAATATAGGCGAAACGCTACGCTACGTGATTTGCACATCAAAGACATCTTTACAGACACATCACCCAAAGCAGTGATAGTGAAGGCAAAGATAAACAGCTGGGACTACATCAAATTAAAGAGCTTCTGCACAGCAAAAGAGACAATAACAAAAACAAAGAGAAACCCCACCAACTGGGAGAACATTTTTGCACCCAACACTAATGATAAAGGACTGATCACAAAAATCTGCAAAGAGCTGATGAGACTCAACAACAACAAAGAAAATAATCCAGTCAAAAAATGGGCAGAAGAGCTAAAAAGAAACTTCTCTGAAGAGGAAATGCAAATGGCCAACAGGCATATGAAAAAATGTTCAACATCACTTGTAATCAGGGAAATGCAAATCAAAACTACCATGAGATACCATCTTACACCAGTGAGAATGGCACATATTAAAAAAACTAGCAACAACAAATGTTGGCAAGGGTGTAGAGAAAAAGGAACTCTTCTGCACTGTTGGTGGGAGTGCAAACTGGTCCAACCACTATGGAGAGCTGTGTGGAGATTTCTGGACCTACTAAACATAGAGCTTCCATATGATCCAGCAATTCCACTCCTAGGTATTTACCCAAAGGACACAGAAACATCAATTCCAAAGAGCACCTGCACCCCTATGTTTATAGCAGCACTATTTACAATAGCTAAGCTTTGGAAACAGCCCAGATGCCCAAAAATAGATGACTGGATCAAGAAGATGTGGTCCATATATACCATGGAATATTACTCAGCATTTAAAAAAGATAAACACATGCAATTTGCAGCAACATGGATGGCGCTGGAAGGGATCATGCTCAGCGAAATAAGCCAGAAAGAAAAAGAAAAATACCGGATGGTCTCACTCATAGCAGGAATCTAGAAAACTTAAATAAGGGACCAGGAAATTGAATAACTATAAGAAAGTGAAAATCAACAAAAATTATGAACCAGAGACACTTTTTGTGGGGTGGGGGGAGGGAGGGGAGGGATTGGGGTCAGAATGGAGGGGTTGAAATTGTATGGGGAATATAAAAATAAAATTTATTATTAAAAAAAAAAGAGTCTATACCTATTTGATATAGATGCAACCATTGCAGGGCTAATCACAATAGTATCTAACTACACTGGGTATATTTATCCTCAGTTGGTTGAACCTGAAAATATGAAGGGTTGTCTTTATATATTTAAGGATTCTCCTTGCCTTAATGTCTTTCTTCTTTTATACTTAATAAAATTGCATTGTGTGGGTAGGTCGCCGCATAACTCCACATATTAAAGGGCATCTTAATTGTTTCCAAGATTTGGCAATTATGAATAAACTTGTGATAAACACTTGTGTCTACGTTTATTAGTGGACACATGTTTAACTCATTTGAATAAATATTTAGGAATGTGATTGTTGGATAATATGATAAGAATATGTTTAGCTTTGTAAATAACTGACAAACTGCCTTTTAAAATAGCTGTAACATTTTGAGTTCCCACAGCACTGATTGAAAACCCCTGTTGTTCCACATGCTAGCCAGCATTTAGTAATGCAAGTGTTTTGGATTTTAACCTTTCTAATAAGTATGTAGTGGTATTTCATTGCTTTAATTTGCAGTTTCCTAATGACATATACTTTTAACTACTTTTTCATGTGCTTATTTGCCATCTGTATTCTTGTTTGGTGCATTATCTGGTCAAATATTTTGTCCATTTTCAGATGGGATATTTTGTGAATGGGTATTTAGTTATTCCAGTACTTTTTAGAAAAAAATGATTCTTTCTCCATTGAATTTCCTTTGACCCCTTCCAACACAATTTTTATCATTAATATAAACTACACTTTAGGCTAAGATACATCAAAAATACTGTTTAAATTTTGTGAATTTGTCCACTTAGCTGTTTTCATATGATGTAGGAACAGATGTAGTAAAGTTTGATTTATACAACTTCTTTTAAAATATGGGGGAAATATGGATATTTTAATAAATAGTATTGTGACAAATAATAGTCAGGTGGAAAAAGTAGAGTACATCTCAATCCCAAACTTATGCCACAATAAATTCTGAAATATTAATTATGTGTGAAATTTTAAAATAATTTGGGAAATCTCCAGTAATCCTATTTAAATTGTTAAAAATACTTGGTATTATACTTCTGAAATTCTTACCACATATTTATGACATATGTGTTCAATATTTATTAAGATTCAATTGTGAGTAAGATGTTCTGCTGAAAAGGCAGGTGGGAAGTGACAGAATTACAAAAAAAAAGGAAAACAGAATATTTCTCCATGAAGTTTTATGAGTTACTTAAGGAGATAAAAATTGTCACACAAATATAGCTTAGGTAAATAGAAGTTCAAACCATCAAGATGGCATGCAAAATTGTCAATCTTCATGTTCTGTGATTCAATTTATTTATATATTGTTTCTATTATTTTCAGTTCACAAAAACAAACTGTTCATATCTGGCAAATTCCAATTATTTATATTTTTATTTAATTGAATCTATTTCAAGAAATTGAAATTAATTGATTCCCAGCTTGAGAGTCTCTTCCTCACCCTCTGCTAACTTCGCTAAAGGTCTCTCAGCTGACTTAAGAGCTTCAATAAACACCAAATAAACTAAAGGAGGCTAGCAAAATAAAATAAGATACATGCAATACTAACTTACTGTTCCTCTTCATACAGCTCTAGTAAGAGTCCAGAAAGTAAAGAAGAAGAGAGGTATTAGAATCAAATTATAGAGTAAGCTGTTCTTCACTAGGAGATCAAGAAAGGTTTTCCTGGGAAATTTCTGCTTGAAGTGCTATCTGAAGATTGAGTAAATGTCATCTAGTACAATGGGAGAGAAAGGAGTAGGTAAAATTTCTGAGAAAGGAGAAAGCGTGGCACATGTAAAGAAATAAAAGTTCTTGAGTTTGGAATTGAGAGGCTGTAGAATGAGAGTGAGGTTATACTTGAGGAAACTGATAATGGAAGAATTTCCTTTAGAGATTTTAAAGGAGACAGATACCTTTAGATCAAATTTGACTTCTTTGTCTCTTTATCAGTAACTATTCCATTGTAGATGAATAATCATTACTGAGTGTCAATCAATATATTGACAAATATATTTGGTACTGCTTTCTTGCAGAAAGTTAATATAGTTTTATTTTTTCAAAGCAAAATCTTTAGTCTTCAAATTATCTATGGTCTTTTGAAAGTCAATATCAGTTTATAGGGTTTTGGTTGTATACCCTGTAAGCCAGAAAGAGCAATATTTATACAACTGTCAGTGATTCTGTTCTGTATTAATAATTGAAAGTTAACCAATAAAAGGCCTATAATTGTGGCACAAACAACTCAGCAAATCAGAGCTTACTAGGTCCTGATATATTTTTTAATTTGACTAGTGTTGCTTCTGAATAACCGCCAACATATAGAACCATCAGTGATAGTATCTGTTCTTTCCAAGAACAGTGAAATATTTTGACATTGAGAATTAATTTTTCCCTAAAAATGTTAAGTATACTGTCTGTCAGTCAAAATTCAAATGTTTAAAAGAATTAATTTCCATTTTTTTTCCACTTCCTACAGAAAAGGTTTTAGGAAACTCATCTTATAGCTATCTATGTCTTACTGGTAATCATAACTAGAAAGAGTTCAGAGAACTTCCACAAAATATAATGTTTTATTCCAGGGAGTAATCTGTGCACTAGAAGACTGTAGCTTTAAAAAAGTGCAAAAATAAATAATCCTTTGTAAGTCTTAATTACTTTAATTTGAATTTAACACTTTCCTTGGTGTCCTCATTCCTGTTAAAGTCTCTCAGAAGCTAAAATACATCATAATTAACAGTCTTATTCATGCATTTCATGTGTTTTCATTGTGTGAATAAAACCCTAAAGTTCCTAATTAGATGAATACTGACTTTCCAAGTGGTGGATTTGGAATGGCTCTTCTATTTGAGATGGCATTATAATTCCTAATAATAATATTAGCCATAATCACCATATTACTCAATACCAGCATGTGACTCTTTTTTAGTAACATCAAATAATCTAACTTTTCCAATTTTCTTTCTACATAAAAACATTTATATTTTTACTGCCAAGCATATTAGAATATGTATTTGAAACATCACTTTTCTAGGACTAATGCCTGCATGTCATTATCATCCTGTGTCCTTGTCCCTAATAAATGTTTCCCTGTGGGAGCCACATGGCACTCAAATCTGCCTGCAGTCTTTCTAGGAGGCAAATAATTAGCCACAAAAAGAAATCATTTCTAGAGGGAATTCAAATTAGCTACATTTCTCATGCCTCTCTCTTATGAAAATGAATTTCATGTAAGTTTAAGTCAAACTGCTTCAATTTGGACTTAATTCTGAATTTTCTCTTACTGGTAGATAGACATTTAGAAAGGAAAGATGGTCACATCGATCCATCTCAGTTAACTGATGTTGTCTTAAAAACTGTGTTAAATTAAGCTACTTTCATTGGACTTTAGAGAGAAAGATTAACTTATGAGCCTCTGATGGATATAATCATATTTGCCAAGTAGGCAAATTAAATGTATAAATATGATCTGTAGATATAAGTAAACTCTCATTTGAGATACTTGCCTCTCTAATCTGTGGGTTAATTTGGTATCTAAATCTATTTCTTTTGCCAGTTTAGGAGCTTCTACAGTTTTTCGATTCTGCTTACTGAATTGATCTAATCTTCGGGAAAGCTACAGCTAATAGGCTCTATGGCAGCGTTCTTATAGGTTCCCTCTGAAGGTGATTGACTATATATTTAATAATATGACTAGATTTGAAGTGTGAGTCTCCTATATTTTTTCCCTTGAAACTTTTTTTTTCCTGATTCATAAACTACATTATCCTATCCTTTGCTATCTGTGCACCACTCACTCTTTACTACCTTGAATTCCAAGACTGCCACTGAGTTCTTATATACTCCTTAGCTGCTTTGAGTCCTATATCATGGGCTTCTTTCCTTGTATCAATAAATTTCTTGTTGGAAAAATACTCCCTTTATGATCCATCCTGATGCCTTATGTCTTTCTGAAACTTTCTATATCTCCCTCTGTGTTGTAGGAGAAATTATCTATCTAGCCCAAAAGAAAAAAAATATATTTTTTTGGCTAGGATACAGCTAACTTCTACGTAGTTCTACAAGAAAGACAGTTCTCATCAAGAAACTAACATAAACCTTAATTTATATGCTCTCTGTTTCTTTAAATCAAAGTATATATCAAAGACAGTTTGATTGCAGAGAAAGGGAAAACTTTCTCTTAGCACTTTTATCTTTAACCCCTTACTGTCTATTAAAGGATTTATATAATTATAATGTAAACCACAACAAAGAGGACAATCACAAGTATATAAAAATATTATAAATTATAGTTAACTTTATAAAATTAAGTTAAAGGACCTCAAATTCCATGGTTTCTGTTATACTTTCATTAACTGTCTTTTGGTTTGATGTCAATGAGTTATTTGTTTTTTCTTTCTTTGATGAAGTCATAGATAGTATGTGATACAAAAATGACTACATGAAGTTTAACTAATTAAAAGACAAATTTCAGGGAGAGTTAATACTATCACACAAGGATTGAATTTCAATCAGTAAAATAAGTTTCTAAAACTGAAATCTCTCTCTCTCCTCATCTCATAAGTGTGCAGTGTGGGAGTCATCTTCTTCACAACACTTCCAGTGCTGTTCTTACAGGCACAAGCAGGTAGAGTGGTCCCTCTCCATGGCCTGTGAAGTTAGCAGTGGCTCTGAGAACTGCTTTCGATATGTCTGACTTCTAACACACCTTGAAGGTAAATTGAGATACTCTGCCATATAATATTTGTTAATACAAGGAATTGAACCACTCAAAATTCTAGGCTAGTTAGTGGTGTAGATGACTTCCAATTGAAGCATTAATGGTTAAAAATAAAAATATTACTACAAAAAGAAAATTAATATAACACATGATGCAATACCAGATATAATCATTATCAAAATGCGATTATATAATCTTTGTATTCATATATTAGACAAACTCTCCTATAAATATATAGAAATCTATAGATAAAAATTTAGATTGATGGAAATAGTCTATCTCTACAGATATATATATGATATAGATTAGTAGACTACAGAGATAAATGCTATAGATAGAATACATATATTTCTTATAGTAATGATGAATACATTATAATACTGTGTTCTTTTATTTAATAAGGTCATCTTTCCAAAGGATATTCTTCTTCAATAAAATATCATAAACTAAGATTTTTACTTTCTATGACTATATTCTTTTATATTTAGTGATTATTCTTGGTTTTGTTCAAATTCATTTATTGAATATTTGCATTAATAAATAACTTTTGATGAGTATTCTTCAGAATATTTGCATGAAATGCAATTTTTTTGAGGTGTTAAAAAAACAATAGGCCTACAATGGAGTCATTCATGCAGGATCCATCAAGACTTAAATTCACTCTAATTTCAGTTTCAACATCTTCCAAAAGCAGAATTCTAAACCAACTAATCTGGACTTTTCTGGTTAATACCAGTGATGTTAACTTGATTGTAAAACAATAACCTCTTTCAGTGCCTTTACTGGAGGGTACACTATTTGATTGATTCATAAACTGTTTAATAAAGCTAGTCAGATCTCTAAATTTATTCTGATGAATTTTGCTGATAAATGTAAAATGATAAATTCATAATGTAGAATTTCTGAGCCAATGCCTATGCAAATGGTATTTTCTTATATATTAAAACAAATATAGTTAAGAAAATCTAACAATTTGCCTTCATTCTAATTACATAAGGTTTAGTTTTCCTACATTCTTACTAAGGAATTAGTAGGAAATTACATTCCTCTTACAGGAATTACTTTATCTTAACTATGTGCCAATTTTACTAGTAAAAATTATTTCAGATTATTGAATCTATTTGCATTTTTAAAATATATATTTTTACATATATATTTTTCATTATTTTTTGCATTTTGTCTACTAGGTGTAATATAACATTAGACGTGTGTTTTAGCAAGCATAATATTGCATGGCACCAATTTTCCTGGTATGAGCCACTAAATAGAAAACTTTCTTCCTTTGAAAAAGAAAATATTGAACAACACTGGAAGTGAAGATATTTAATCATATAATCTGTATGCTGATAAAATAAAGACAGCCAAATTCTCCCTTTAGGCTATAAAATTAAGATACATTACAAATTGTGTTTTTACTAAGTTATTTTTTAACTATCTCCAAGAGATTTTCTGGGAAATATCGTGTTTTTCTTTGATCAAAACTAGTACTGAGTTTATCAAAGCAAATTGAGTTTGTTTGAATTCTACAGAATAAATTTGATTTGTTTTAGTTTTTATAATTGAAGTTTAGTGACATCAAACTATTTTCTTTAGAAAATATTAAACTCCAAAAGGATCATTTAATAAACTGTAAAGCAGCTCATTTTCACTATACCAGTAAGTATAGAATCAAATCACTTATCATGATGATTGATAACTGAAAATGATTTTTAGTATTCTAGGTGATAATTGTATGATTCCTTTATGATTTCATATCTATGGCTATAATTCAAATTAGAAACTGATTTTGAGAAAAATCAAAAGAAAATTCAGACAAATTTACATAATTTAATGTATTTGCAAATCTATTTTGAGGAAGGTAAGTGGAACATAGGTATTGACCATCAAAAACTTGGTTTGAACAATGAATAGAACAATAAAGAAAAGACACCTTTTATTATATAAAATAAAGACTATTCTCTGATCTGTTATTTGAGCTAAATATTACAGTTCAGGAATCAAAATTAATTTCAAAATAACTATTTTCTGGACTTTATCAAATTCTGTAAGTAGGAGATAAAGGTATAAAATTATACATAATATATACATATATAAAATATATCTAACTCAAAAGGAAAATGAGATTAGTATTTTATATCCAAGAAGGTCACTTAATATTGTTATACAGAAAAGTAGAATAGATATGACATATTCTACCTGAATGTACAAAATAAACTTCATGCAAAGAGTAATAACCAGAATTGGAAAAATGAGAACTAATAATATCTCTAGAGCTAGAACAAACCAATCGAAATAAGTATTTTAGGAAACTAAGTTTCATCACTTGTTTTCATTACATAATTAACATTTAGAGTTCAAAGCATCTGTGAGAGAATGATATACTTGAATTAAAACAATTATATAGAAATATAATTGGGGAAAATAGCATCATGGATGTATTTTATATATATATATATATATTTTTTTTTTTAAGATTTATTTATTTATACAAGCTCTGGGTACAGTCAGAGGCTCGGGAGGGTGAGAGAATTCACCAGAGCCAGAGCGGGGAGCAGAGCAGGCAGAAGGACCGAAGTACACTGCTGAGGGGAGCAGCGGGCGGCAGGAGAGGTCTGTGCGCCATGTGGGACCCTCCTCCTCTGGTGGCCGGGGAGCATCTGGGGATTGAACCGGCACTGCAGAGGCTGCGGGCAGCTTCGCAACCCAGCGCTCAACTACTGCGCCACCGGGGAGGCCCCTATGTGTAAATCTTGATATGTACCTTTCTATATATAAAAGTTAGATAAATGAGAAATTATTTGTATTTGTAAGAAATACGTAATGCAAAGCCTGCCAAAATGAGAATGTATTGTTTAATTATAATGAGTTTATGAATTTATACATATTTCAAATTTCCCTAAAATACATATAAAATATAATTTTGGAATTGTTATAAGATATGCATAATACATATATATATATATAATACATACATTCTAAAATAAAACAGTGATTACTGGATGGAATAACTGATTTCTTTTGATTTTTAGCCTTTTGTCAGAGTATTTTATAATTTTTCAGTCATGAGCAAGTGTGACATGTACATGAACAGACTGCTTGTATACGTCTTTGTCTACATGTACATGTGCATATATGTACATTATAGAAAGAGTGAAAACTTGACTTAATTTTCCTCTTTCCAATTTATTAATTATCAATAAGAACAAATGCTTCTGCATACCTTTATTTGGTTTATCTTGGAAATTGCCTCTATAAATACATGGCAGTCTACAAAAATTGCCATTTTTGCAATTAGTGGCCTACTTCATTTATTGATTTATTCAACTAATATCTATACATATATTTTTTACTGGACACCAATTCAATACTGACAGATAAATTAACAGTTGAGGAAAAATTAGATATCTTCATGGAATTTACATTCTAGTGAGAGAAAAACATAAATATATTTTGAAAAATCAGTAAAATATGTAAGATACTACAAATGTTGAAGAAAGAAATAAGCAGTTATCAGAGATAGAAGTACAGAGGGAGAAAGGTAAGGAATTCAATGTTAAATAGATAACAAGGGGCGTTCCCTTCATTATGTTGATTTCTGAGGAAATAATTTAAGATTATGAGGAAGTCAGGTCATGTGAAGAGAGATTTCAGATAGAGACCAACAAGTTAATAATAACCAGAGGCAGACACAGGTATAGGTTCCAGAATAAGAATGAGGCCAGTGAGGCCAGAGAGGAAGAAGCCAGGAGAAAGTCACAGAATCAGAAGTCAGAAAGGTCAGGTACGTGGTACTAGATTCTCTGAGACTTTGTATGCCATGGCAATGAATTTGGCTTTTCAAGTTGGGAAATCACAGGAATGTTTTAAGCAGAGGAAGAAAGAATATGTGTATATACATGTATATGTGTATATATATATATATATACACACACACACGCACACATACATGCTTGTATGTAAACAGATGTATATGTATATATGTGTTTATGCATGTATATGTATATAAATATATACATATTCCACTGGGTCACTCTGGCTACTGTCAGAAAACATGTTAAACTGGGGCCTCCCCTGGTGGCGCAGCGGTTGAGCGCTGGGCTGAGAAGCTGCCCTCAGCTTCTGCAGCACCGGTTCGATCCCCAGCCACCGGAGAGGGTCCCACATGGTGCAGCATACCTCTCCTGCCACACCCGCTGCTCCCCTCAGCAGTGTACTTCGGTCCTTCTGCCTGTTCTGCTCCCCGCTCTAGCTCTGGTGAATTCTCTCACCCTCCCGCGCTTCTGACTGTACCCAGTGCCTGTATAAATTAAAAAATTTAGAAAAAAAAAAACAAAAACAAACAAACAAAAAAAAACAAAAACAAAACACATGTTAAACTGGCCAAGGAAAAATTCAGGGATGATGGTTGGAAGCAAGAATCTAGATGAGAAAATGATGTTAACTCCAAGTTGATCACTCCATGGTAACAATGTAGGTGGTAAGGAATGGACAGATTATTGCCTCATTTTGAAGGTAAAGTCAAAGTATTTGTTGGCATATTTCATTTGGAATGTGAAGACTCGTTCATCTGAAAGAACAGAATTTTCTTTTACTCAAAATGGAAAGACTGTGAGGATAGCCTTGAGGCATAAAATCAAGAGGTATTCTGCATATGGTATATTTGGATCCCTCACAAATTAACCAAGTGAAATTGTTCAAAACCAACTAAATCCAGTGGTCTATAGTCTCAGGAGGAGATAACTGACTTTTCACTACAATAATAGTGTGAATTAGTGCTTCTACTGCACTTATAATTTAGGAATTGCTTTTTTCTCCCATTATATGTTTGAGTTATTTCATACAAAATTCACATAAAGTAGGTATGATTATTATCAACATTTTACAATGAGGGTACTGAGACACAGGAAGTTAAGTATTTGTCTCAAGGACAAAGTAACATAGAGTGAGAATCTATGCGTCTGTTAGCTCTGCTTCCTGCCTCTCTTGGTAACTAGCATCACATTGCTAGTATTTAAAGCCATGAAACCAGATGGAATCTTAAACAGTCATGGAGAGTAGAAAAGCTCCTATTACTGAGCCCTAGAGAATTCCAAAATTAAGTTAAGAGAATTTAAAAAAAAAAAAAAAACCCTGGTGGTGGAAAAAAAGAGCATTTTATAAGCAAGAGAACAAGTAAGTCAAGCTGTCACAGAAGCAAAGACAGAATGTCAGGGGGAAGTGTCTAATCAATTATGTTAAAAATTGCTGATAGGTCAAATAAGAAGAGCTACCAATTGATTTTTGGATTTAGAAACATGGAGGGCATTGGGAACCTTGTCAAGGTCAGGTCTAATGTAGGGACAGGAAGATACTTCAGAGAAAAATTTGAAGATAAGGACTATAGACAGTCCCCCCACCAAGAGTTATTTTGTAAATCAATAAAATGGGGAGATAGGTAAAATGGATAATGAGGTTAAGAAAATGATTTTTTGTTGCTATTTATTTGCTTCCTTTTTTATTTTAAATAATTTTTTACATCATTGTTCATTTTTGTACAATGTATGCTTTCTCTCTCAGGTGTATTTCCCAAAAAATTCCCACCACCAATTCACCCCTAAACCATCATCTTGCTTTTTAAGTTAGAATAAGCCATTACCTTTGCACCCTCCAAAGGTAGCATGTATGAGCACAGATGACAAAGAGGTTTTAGGTGTGGTGGGAATTATCATCTATTTTTATTACCTCAGTAAATGAGAAGGACTCATCATCTAAGAATAAGCCAGAGGTTTGAAGATAGATACAGGAAGATAAATGAGTCGGAGATAAAAAGACTAGTGATAACTTCTGTGAAAGCCAGGAAACATTAAGGTTAATCTCAAGCATAATAGCAAAAATATAAATTAAGACCACTTAGAGATACCAGTCAACACCCAACATGGCCAAAATCCCAAAGTTTGACAAAACAATCTTTTATGGTAAGTAATAAGGGCGACAAGCTCACTCAGACTGCTAGTTGGAATAAAAAATGGAGTAATCCGGACAGAGGAAATAGCAGTATGTAGAAAAATAAATGCATTTATAGTTTTTTACCCAGCAAACCAACTTCTTGGAAACATTGCTTTAAAAAATGAAAAAACGCATGCATAGAGTTACTTATTGTGATATAATTTATAATTATAAAATTTTAAAAATGGTTCAAATTTTAGGTGAACATTTTCAGGACATACAATGTACTATTATTTCAATTATTTTGAAGTTACTTTTTTTTCAAAATAAAATATTACAAAAATGAATGAATAAGTGGGTGTATTATAATGTTAAAGAACGCTTCTCAGTGTTTTGTTTTGTTTTTTTTTAAAGATTTATTTATTTATTTATTTATTTATTTATTTATTTATTTATTTATTTATTTATACAAGCACTGGGTACAGTCAGAAGCACAGGAGGGTGAGAGAATTCACTAGAGCCAGAGCGGGGAGCAGAGCAGGCAGAAGGACCGAAGTACACTGCTGAGGGGAGTATCGGGCGGCAGGAGAGATCTGCGCACCATGTGGGACCCTCCTCCAGTGGCCGGGGAGCAGCTGGGGATCGAACTGGTGCTGCAGAGGCTGCGGGCAGCTTCGCAACCCAGCGCTCAACCTCTGTACCACCGGGGAGGCCCCTCTCAGTGTTTTTTTATATCTCATTCAAAATTTTACTCCCAGTCTCATTAACCACTATTTCCCTTCTTTGATTTATTCTTCTTAATAAAACCTGCCATTAGGTGACAAACTACATATTTTACATATTATTTTATCATATTTTGTGTCATTGACTTCCATATTATATGTACATCTCACTCCTGCCAGATCATAAACTCTAAGTAGGTAGAGATTTTTATGTTTTGCTCATTGGTCATTCTCAGTCACTCATTGCCTGGTATGTAAGAAATGCTCAGTAAGTATCTAGTGAAGAAATTACTATTCACTGCAGTACTATTACCAAAACTTATATAATGAGTTAATAACTAAGGCCAGCGATGGTATTCACAAAATTTTATCACATTCTTACCATTCGTCTCTACACTATGCATCTACCTCTTTAGAGTTTATTTAATACTGATAGTATCATATCTTTAGAATAATAATTTCTTTAAATATTTAAGAATTATAGAATACTTATTTTTGAATATCAGTCATGTCTTTACAACTTTAATTTACACCTATACTACATTCTAAAATTTTTAATGGCTAACTTTACCCAAAGGGGAGCATCGACCTATTTTCCAAAGAAAACAAACTCAGAGATTTTATGAGGTCTAAAGTCATAGAGATAACAGAAAGATACCTGAGAACTGATCTTT
Source organism: Talpa occidentalis (assembly GCF_014898055.3). NCBI lineage: Eukaryota > Metazoa > Chordata > Mammalia > Eulipotyphla > Talpidae > Talpa > Talpa occidentalis. The sequence continues at coordinate 35,343,973 of NW_023604861.1, read as the reverse complement.
ACTCCTCTACACAGTTATCTCAGTTATTATTTAAAGCTTGTTTAGTTTGGACATAAATCCTCATCTTCTCTGGGCCACTGAACTTTGGGTGAGATTCATTAAGATAGATAATGGAAAGAATCAGGCTGTTCATACAAACTCCAATCTGTAAAATTACAGTGGCATATGAAGGTTGGAAATACATCATTAGTCATTACACATTTCTGCTTTTCACTTCAATTTTATTAAAATATGCTGAGTCAATAAAGGACTCAGAGTTTTAGAGCAAAATGAAATGACTTTTGTCAAGCAACATTATGTATTTCCAATCTGATGACCACTCACATTAGATATGACATACTACACATTCATTAGAGTCATTGGGATTCACAAGACCAAAACAATTACAAATAAAGAGGCCAAGATGCTACCCCACTGAATGGGAGAAAATATTTGCACATCATATATATGACAGTGGACTGATACCTAAGATCTACAAAGAAGTCATACAACTCAACTAAAAGAAAACAAAGAGCCCAATCAAAAAATGGGTGGAGGATATAGATACTTCTCTAAAGAAAATATACAGGTGGACATGAAAATGTTCATTACCATTTATCATCAGAAAACTGCAAATTAAGATACTGTCTCACACCTGTAAGAATAAGATGCTATCTCACACCTGTAAGAATGGGCCATATCAAAAAGATCAGAAACAAAGGTTGGTAAGGAGGTGAAGAAAAAAGAACTTGTACACTATTGGTGGGAATGTCAACTGATCCAGTCCCTATAGGAAATAGAATGGTGGTTTCTCAAAATATTAAAAATAGATCTATCATGTAATCTAGGAAATTTCAGTAGCTGGCATTTACTTGAAGACAGCAAAAACACTAATTCAAAGGTATATATGGGTTCGTTCCTATGTTCATTGCAGCACTATAGCCAAGTTATGGAAGCAACCTATGAGCCAAGAAGAGATGAGTGGTTTAAGAAGATGTGGAGCATATGCATATACGAGGGAATACTACTCAGGTATAATAAATCATGCACTCTTGCCATTAGGGCCAACATAGAGGGCATTATGATAAGCAAAATAAGTCAGGAGATAGATAAATACAGGATGGTTTTACTCATATGCGGAATATAGAAAAACAAACAAAAAAAGAATTAGACGAAACCAAACCAAAAACAAATCCTAGAAATCTGATTGTCAATCTGAGTACAGCAGAGGAAGAGCAGAGAGTAGAGAAGTAAGGGGGGAAGGGACCAGTGAACTATGTTGCGTACATTGGTGGTGTGTGTGGTGGGTAACATTCTTGAAGAGGTAGGAACCTATATTTCTGAGTCATATGCACTGTGATAAATCAAAGTTATCTTACAAAAATGTTAATATTTTTAAAATAGCAAAAATAATGTAAGTAAGTGACAGTGGTCAATTTTGCTTTTTTTCTAGCAAGATTATAAATCTTGACAAAAGAAAATGTGATATTAAACACAAGTTAATTATTAGAGACAGGATAATTATATGGTATAAATAATCTGAAGAATTTACATATAAAATAAATATTTCATTTAAGATTTTTACCTCATTCAAACACCCAAGACTACTTGTTAACCTATGAGATATTTTGCCTTCGCATGAAGATAATGCAAGTGTGATACAACAATGTCAGACTTTATTTATTTATCAGTATTACAGCAGCAAGAGAAGAAAACTGATAAGAATCAAGGTGAAAATACATCGCTTCTGACACAATTACCCTGTTAGATGTGAGGCAATTGTCTGGACAAGTGACAAATGTGCTAGATATATATAATGTGTTATTTCTATACTGACCATGAAACAGAAACTTATAGTTAATGTGCTGGGAAGGTGTCTAAATTATCATCGCAGTAGACATAAAGAACAAATGTGGAGAGGTGGGCGGAGCAACATGGCGGCGAGGAGACGCTGCGAGTAAGATCTCCCATTAAAAAAAGTTAATAGGGAGGAAAAGCGGCAGGTCCCAGTGAGAACTGGGACATGGAAGATAAACGGACGACTCCAGCAAACTGCCCGAAGAAGAAAGGGGCCATAAAAGAGGACTAGAAGGGAGGGAAGCGCAGAACCCTGCTCCCCTCCCCCGCCCACAGAGGCAGCACTCTCCGACCGGCAGAGAGGAGGAAACAACAAACCAAAACGGCCAACAAGAAAAACGGACACAGCAAGCGGGACTGTGAGTGGAAAGGAACTATTGCAGCCACCACACCCCGTGAACGGGAGCTGAGGTGAACCCTGCAGGATCTGCCGCGGAGGTGAGCTCCAGGCGCCATTAAAGAGAGCCCCGCCCCCCAGGAGGAGACCAGCACCAGCACACAGCCCCGGCCGCCCGGTAAGCTTGCGCGTAAAGTGGCGCGGATCCAGACCGGATCGCAGCTGCCCAGGTCCCCGCGCCTGCAACCTAGGCTTGCGGGGAGACGGAGGAGGCCCTCCCTGAGTGAGCAGGAACAAGGCGCCCAGGCAGGGGAGCGGGATTCAAAAGGCGCCATTCCCGCGCCACTGATCTGGGCTACAGCCCGCGTCCTGGAACTGAGGGCTTTGGAACTGAGACCCGGGGCACGAAATTAGGGGCGTGAGTTCCCCACGACGGTGGGGCACAAGGCAGACACAGCACCCCAAAGCCGTTGAGGTGTACCCTACCATCCCCGCTCTGCTCCCTGTCCCACGGGGTGGAAAATCAGCTCCCCAAGGGCTCTAGGAGAGATCTCTGGCGCCACCTAGCGACTTGACCCAGCACAGGCTACTGAAGGAGCTAGTGGCCAGCTGGGGAGTTAGCCCACACCTGGCTCCTTCCGAACAAGTAGTCTGAGCCCACAGGGAGAGCGAGCACCCACAGCCGGGGCAGACCAGGCGCGCAGAAGAGTGTGCCTCAGACCAGACGCGCAGGGAGTGTGTCCCACATCACCATTTTAGAACAGGGACATTTCTTCAGTAAAGACTACCTGCAGAAGGCTTCCTCAGGAGCCAGAGGTGAGCGGGGGAAGTTCGCCCACGCCAGACCCCTCTGGCCTGCAGTCCAAGCCCAGAGGGGAGCAGGAACCCACCGCCGGGGCAGACCAGGCGCACAGGGGAGTGTGTCCCCACATCGGCATTTTAGAACAGGGACCTTTCTCCATTAAAGGCTGCTTGAAACTGACAGATGACTCCTGGAAGAACCAGAGGGGAACAGAGAAGCCCACCCAAGATGCCGGCCAGTCCCAACAACACAGTGTCCCAACGCATACGGCAAATTAGAAAACAGACAGTAGGGAGGAGAAGAACCACACGCAACCTAGCAACTCTCCAGAGAAAAAGCACACCACAAAAAGAAAGCCAGCCCCAGATTGCAAAGACAATAACTTGGAAGAATTTCTGAGCCTTCCAGAAAGAGAATTTAAAATTGCTGTGATTAAAAAACTGACAGAAGTCATAAAGGAAAACAATGATAAGGGAAAAATAATCAACGATCAGAAGAATGCAATTGAGTCCCTAGAGAGGGAAAACAATGGTCAGAAGAAAGAAATTGAGTCCCTAAAGAGGGAAGTAAAAGAAATGCAGGAGATCAAAGAATTAATGGAAGAACTAAAGAATTCTGGGAAAAGCAATGAAAGCAGAATAGATGAAATGGAAGAACGAATAAGTAATCTTGAAGACACAGAAATAAAAAGAACCAAAACAGAAAAGGAAAGAGAAGTACGAAGGAAAAAGAACGAAGAAAGACTTCGGGAACTATCTGACTCCATGAGGAAAGGAAATATAAGAGTTATAGGAATACCAGAAGGAGAGGAGAGAGATGTAGGAACAGAGAAAATATTCAAAGAGATAATTGAAGAGAACTTCCCAAATGTGAAGAAGGAGCTGAAAATTGATATACAAGAAGCAAGAAGAACACCAAACTTCCACGACGAAAGGAAAAATACAGCAAGACACATAATAGTAAAGCTCCCAAGAATCCAGGACAAGGAAAAAATAATGAAGCTGGCAAGAGGGAAGAAACAGATAACATTCAAAGGAAAACCAATCAGGCTGACATCAGACTTCTCCGAAGAAACACTACGGGCAAGGAGAGAGTGGAGGGACATAGTCAACAGACTCCAAGAAAACAGATGCCAGCCAAGAATACTCTATCCCGCAAAGCTCTCCTTCCTCTTTGAAGAAAGAATATGGACCTTCCCAGACAAACAGAAACTCCGGAATTTCATTGCAACTAAACCCCCACTCCAAAAAATACTACAAGGAGTCCTAAAGCCAGAACCTCAGAGGGACGAATAACAATGAAAGAAGGCCAAAAAAAAAAAAAAAAGTTATTAAAAGAATAAATAAATAAAATCAAAGGAAAGACAAACACAATGGCAAATATAGATGTTAACATATCAATATTAACTCTAAATGTAAATGGACTAAACTCTTCAATAAAAAGACACAGAGTGGCAGCCTGGATTAAGAAACAAAACCCAACCTTTTGCTGTCTCCAGGAAACACATTTAGCTACAAAAGATAAAAATAGGCTCAAAGTTAAAGGATGGAAAACAATCCTACAAGCAAATGGACCAAAAAAGAAAGCAGGAACAGCTATACTTATATCAGATAAAACAGATTTCAAACTCAAAAAGATAAAAAGAGACCCCAATGGTCACTACATTATGATCAAGGGGACAATACTTCAAGAAGAAATAACACTCATTAACATATACTCACCAAACAAAGGAGCACCAAAATATATCAGACAACTGTTGTCCTCTCTGAAAACAGACATCAGAGAAAACACATACGTAGTGGGAGACTTCAACACACCACTATCAACAATGGATAGATCAACAAGACAAAAAATAAGTAAAGAAACCAAAGCTCTAAATAAGGACCTAGAGCAATTAGGATTAACAGACATCTATAGAACACTAAACCCCAAAAAACGGAGTACACATTTTTCTCAAGCGCACACGGATCATTCTCCAGGATCGATCACATACTGGGGCACAAGACAAACATCAACAGATACACCAAGATTGAAATCATATCAACCATCTTTTCTGACCATGAAGGCATCAAACTAGAAATAAACCATAAAAAGAAGGCAAGGAACTTTCCTACCTCATGGAGATTAAAAACCACACTACTGGAAGACCATTGGACTAATGAGGAGATCAAAGAAGAAATAAAAAGTTTTTTGAATTGAACGACAAGGAGGACACTAATATCCTAAATGTATGGGATGCAGCAAAAGCAGTAATAAGAGGAAAATATATAGCAATAGAAGCTCACATCAAGAAACAAGAAAGAACGCAAAGAAACAACCTCATCTCGAAGCTCAAAGATCTAGAAAAAGAACAACAAAAAAACCCCAAAACCAGTAGAAGAAAAGAAATAATAAAAACCAAAGCAGAAATAAATGAAATTGAAACTAAAAAAACAATCCAAAAGATCAATGAAACCAAGAGCTGGTTTTTTGAAAAAATCAATAAAATAGACAAACCCCTAGCCAGGCTCACAAAGGAAAAAAGGGAGAAAGCACAAATAAACAGGATCATCAATGAAAGAGGAGAAATCACAACGGACACAGCAGAAATCAAAAGAATAATCAGTAACTACTATGAACAGTTATATGGAAACAAGTTTAACAATCTAGAGGAGATGGACAAATTCCTACAACTCTACAATCACCCAAAGCTAGATAAAGAAGAAATAGAACACCTAAACAGACCAATTACAATTAGCGAAATTGAAATGGTAATAAAAAACCTCCCCAAAAACAAAAGCCCAGGACCTGATGGATTTACAAATGAATTCTACCAAACATTCAGAGACGAATTAGTGCCTATCCTTCACAAACTCTTCCAAAAAATTGAGAAGGAAGGGACAATACCAAACACGTTTTATGAAGCCAACATTACACTAATACCAAAACCGAACAAGGACAACACAAAAAAGGAAAACTACAGGCCAATCTCCCTAATGAACACTGATGCAAAAATCCTCAATAAAATTTTAGCTATCAGAATCCAACAATGTATCCATAAGATAATTCACCACGACCAAGTTGGATTCATTCCAGGGGCACAAGGATGGTTTAACATCCGAAAATCAATCAACGTTATCCAACACATCAACAAAAAGAAATATAAAAACCATATGATAATATCAATAGATGCTGAGAAAGCTTTCGACAAAGTGCAACACCCATTCATGATAAAAGCCCTTGAAATTCTGGGGATACAAGGAACATACCTCAACATCATAAAGGCCATCTATGACAAGCCAACAGCCAGTATCATTCTCAATGGTGAAAAGCTGAAAGCAATTCCATTAAGATCTGGAACAAGACAAGGATGTCCACTCTCACCATTGCTTTTCAATATAATACTGGAAGTCCTAGCCAGGGCAATAAGACAAGAGAAAGACATCCAAGGAATCCAAATAGGAAAAGAAGAAGTCAAACTATCACTATTTGCAGACGATATGATATTATACATAGAGAACCCCAAAAACTCCACAGAAAAGCTAATTCAACTCATCAATCAGTTCAGTAAAGTGGCAGGATACAAAATCAACACGCAAAAGTCAGTAGCCTTCCTATACACAAACAATAAATCTGAAGAAGAAGAAATCAAAAAGACCATCCCTTTTGTTATTGAAACAAAAAAAATCAAATATTTGGGAATAAATCTAACAAAAGAGGTAAAGGACCTATACAAAGAAAACTATACAACACTGTTAAAAGAAATAGAAGAAGACACAAAGAAATGGAGAGACATCCCCTGCTCATGGATTGGAAGAATAAACATTATTAAAATGGCCATCCTACCAAAAGCAATATACAGATTCAATGCTATTCCAATCAAAATTTCAATGTCATTCTTCAAAGAAATAGAACAATTATTGATGAAATTCATATGGAATCACCAAAAACCCCGAATAGCCAAAGCTCTCCTGAAAAAAAAAGAAGGGAATGGAGGCATCACACTCCCAGACTTCAAACTATACTACAAAGCCATAATCATCAAAACTGCATGGTATTGGCACAAGAACAGACATACAGACCAATGGAATCGAATAGAAAATCCAGAAATAAACCCACAGATTTATGGTCAACTAATCTTTGACAAAGGAGCAAAGAATATGCATTGGAGCAAAGAAAGTTTGTTCAATAAATGGTGCTGGGAAAACTGGGTCGCTACATGCAAAAGAATGAAGCTTGACCACCACCTCACACCATACACAAAAATCAACTCAAAATGGATTAAAGAACTAGACATAAGACCTGAAACCATAAAATATATAGAAGGAAATATAGGCGAAACACTACGGGATTTGCACATCAAAGACATCTTTACAGACACATCACCCAAAGCAGTGATAGTGAAGGCAAAGATAAACAGCTGGGACTACATCAAATTAAAGAGCTTTTGCACAGCAAAAGAGACAATAACAAAAACAAAGAGAAACCCCACCAACTGGGAGAACATTTTTGCACCCAACACTAATGATAAAGGACTGATCACAAAAATCTGCAAAGAGCTGATGAGACTCAACAACAACAAAGAAAATAATCCAGTCAAAAAATGGGCAGAAGAGCTTAAAAGAAACTTCTCTGAAGAGGAAATGCAAATGGCCAACAGGCATATGAAAAAATGTTCAACATCACTTGTCATCAGGGAAATGCAAATCAAAACTACCATGAGATACCATCTTACACCAGTGAGAATGGCACATATTAAAAAAACTAGCAACAACAAATGTTGGCGAGGGTGTGGAGAAAAAGGAACTCTTCTGCACTGTTGGTGGGAGTGCAAACTGGTCCAACCACTGTGGAAAACTGTATGGAGATTTCTGGACCTACTAAACATAGAGCTTCCATATGATCCAGCAATTCCACTCCTAGGTATTTACCCAAAGGACACAGAAACATCAATTCCAAAGAACACCTGCACCCCTATGTTTATAGCAGCACTGTTTACAATAGCTAAGCTTTGGAAACAACCCAAATGCCCAAAAATAGATGACTGGATCAAGAAGATGTGGTACATATATACCATGGAATATTACTCAGCATTCAAAAAAGATAAACACATGCAATTTGCAGCAACATGGATGGCGCTGGAAGGGATTATGCTCAGCGAAATAAGCCAAAAAGAAAAAGAAAAATACAGGATGGTCTCACTCATAGCAGGAATCTAGAAAACTTAAATAAGGGACCAGGAAAATGAATAACTATAAGAAAGTGAAAATCAAAATCAACAAAAAAACTATGAACCAGAGACACTTTTAGGGGGGGGGGTGGGAGGGGAGGGATTGGGGTCAGAATGGGGGGGCTGCAATTGTATGGGGAATATAACAATAAAATTTATTAAAAAAAAATAAAAAAAAAAAAAAAAACATGTTGCAAATGGAAAAAAAAAAAAAAAAAGAACAAATGTGATATGGCATCTTAGTGAGACACTAGAAAAGACAAAGTACATTAGGTAAATACCAAGGAAATCTGAATAAACTATGTGCCTTTGTTAATCAATATTTATCAGTGTAAATTCATTGACTAAAACAATTATAACATCCTAAAATAAGACATGAAAAATAGGTAACTGAGTATGGGCTACATGGGATCTTTCTGTATGTCACAATATTTTATACATCTATATGTATTGTAAGATAATACGTATGTTAAAAAAAAAACAGAAACAAAAATATACAATATTTTCATCATCTGCTTGGTTGTACTTATGTTCAGTTGTTGCTATGTTTGATGTGTTTCTATTAAACAAGAAATGCAATTTTATTTTAGAGGAAATGAATGCAAATTTTAAAACTTAATTATTACAAATTTTGATACTTAAGGAAAATACATAATTTGTGTGTTGCCACAGGAAAAAAAATAGCACTTTTAAAAAGTTCTAGTTATACAACTGACCTAGCAGTAACTGTTGAAATGTAATGGAAAGTGTGTTTTAACACAGTCTCAAAAGCAGAGGCATTCCTTGCCAGCTCACTAATATTTTCCTCCCATATCTGTAAAGGAGAAAGTGCTGCATAGTTATAATTTCCAATTTGGATTTTAAAAGGTAATTATGCAATGTAAATGCTGCAATGCAATTATTTTAATTACTTTTTAAAAAAATTTTTCTGTTGAGAAAGAGTTGAAACACACAATATGACAGCATTTTATTTAAAAGTCACAGCTAAAATGTTTCATAGGTAAAATGTTTCATTCAGCATAAAATGTTTCATGCCCTAAAACAACTCTGTGCATCTCTACATTGAAGTAAAAATATTTTATGTCATTATACCCATGTTGTTTGAAGTAATGTTAGCAATACTTATAACAATTTAATCACTGAGATCAGAGATGGTGTTCGCATGATTCTAATACATTCTTACTATAGTCTCTACACTATTGATTTAAATTTTCTAAAATATATTTTCTCCACTATTAATGGCAATAATAATATATGTTTTCTCTATCTCATAAAATGTTATGAGATTATATAAATGTATTTGAATTATGAACTGAAAAACATTCAGTTGATTAGCTTTCTGGTTTTGTGCTACCTTTTTCTTTATAATTAAAAGGAATTGAAATTCAGAATGTAAATAAAGATTTATTTATTTATGCATAAATCTGGGGTGCAGGCCAGACATGCTGGGATTGATAGGATTCACCAGAGACAGAGTGGGGAGCAGGAAAGCCATACTGACTGAAATACATTGCGGAGGGGAGCAGAATAGGCAAGACAGGAGAGGTCTGCTGTGCCATGTGGGTCACCTCCCTGGCCAGGGATCGAACTCCTGCTGCAGTAGCTGCTGAGACCTTCATAGTGCTGAGGCTTAACCCCTTGCACCACCAGGGAGGCACCTGAATTTACTTTCTTACACATGCACTGTCTCTTATACACATACATCCTAAGACATGTATGCATGTCTGTATGTATAACTGTGTACTAGAGATAATTAGCAAGTTACTCTCTATTTGTGAGTTTTAACCTTAATGTAATACTGATGAAAGTAAGCCTCTAGGAAAAAAATCATTTTGGAATCTTAGATTCCTCCTGAGAGAGTGAGAATAAAGAATACACTTACTAAAAAGGAGGAGGCAAAACTAGTAATTATAAATGATGGTTATTCACAAATTAAAACTACTTTGTTTGTGACCTAAAGTCTTATCATTAAAAAGAGATGTTTAATATGCAAAATATGTTTATTTGGGAAAAAAACAATCAAACAAGAATGATTTTCTACCATGTTCAGAATCCATTTATTTTGTTTCTTTTGTTGCTGTTATTTATTAAGGTTTAACATATATATAGTTACTCTTTTAAAAAAGTGTATGGTTGGACCTCCCTGGTGGTGCAACCTATGAAGCTATCCATAGCCACTGTGGCAAGAGTTCGATCCCAAACCAGGGAGCTATTCACATGGCACAGCAGACCTCTCCTGACTCGCCCATTGCTCCCTCAGCAGTGTATGTCAGTCAATCTGCCTGTTCTGTTCCCCCCTCTATCTCTGGTGAATCCTCTCACCCCCCACACTTCTGGCCTATACCCCAGTTCTTATATGCATAAATAAATCTATCTTTAAAAAAAAAGTACATGGTTCTTCATGTTTTGACAAACATATAACCACCTCCATCACCAAGATATAGCATATTTCTATCACTCCTCCCCTAATTCCCTATGATCCTTTATAGTCAACTATCTTCCAGCCCCACCCATCACCCCAGTCGTGGTAACCTCTGACCTATTTTGTGTCCCTATTAACTTGTCAGAATGACATGTGAATGGGATCATATAGAAGGTGGTCTTTTAAATTTGGTTTCTCCCACTTAGCATAATACATTTGAGATTCATTTGTATTGACATGTGCATCATATTTTGTTTTTGCTAATAAAAGTCCATTGTGTGGACAATCCATTTTTCCTTCTCAACTAAGGAACATTTCAGTAGTTTCTAGGCTTTTATTCTTGTGAATAAAGTTGCTGTAAATATTCACTTAGAGGTTTTTGTGTGAATATACATTTTCAATTTGTTTAGGTAAATATCTAGCAGGGATAACTCAGTCATATGAATATCATGCTTCACTTTATAACTGTCAAACTGTCTTCCAAAGTGACTGTGCCGTTTTACATGTCCACCAACACTGAATGAAAATTTCTTGCTCCAAATCCTTGTCATCACTTGATACTATCAATTTTTTAAATGTTAACTATTCTGATGTTTTTTTCTAGTAATGAATAAGCATATCTTTATATCCATATATCTTCTTTGATGAAGTCTCTGTTTAGATCTTGTGCTCATTTTTAACTGGATTATTTAAAAACAATTTAATAGCAGTCTGTAGTAAGATTTGCTTCTGAGATTTCAGATAAGTAACTAAATGGTTTTGTATCTTTTAACTATTTTATAAAATGCAGGCCTAGTGTTGATTATCATTGAGATAGTTTCTCAGAGAATATAAACAATTCATTTGAAGGAGGTTAAGTGCTTTCAGGAAATGTTATTAACTTTTCCAGAAGCCAAGGGAATCATTTAACAAATGGCTACTGCCTCTTCTCATCAAAAATGGCCCATTACACCCCAAGTCATGTATCATATGTTAAGTAAACATAGTTCTTATTTTGTTGACTAAGCTGGAAAGATTAAGAACCTTTCCAAAAGAGGATAAAATGAAGCAGTAGAGAATTGGTACCAAAAAATAAGTCTACTGCCACCATATTGTGCCTGGAAATCATTAGTTCACATTCTCTTCATATTAGCAGACTTCACTTCAGCATGCTACCATATTTCACAGCATTTATCAACTCTCAAAGAGAGTCAAAGCAGTAAGAAGTGTTCTCTTCATTGTCGATCAGAGAAGCCAATTACAACTTCTAGTAAATCCCTGCCTAAGTCAGTTAAGTGCAAGCCAAGCAAAAAAGTCACTTCTCCAGGGTATACATTTTCAGCAAGATTTGACAACTTAGAAAGAATTATCTGAAATAGATGATCACGATCATTATGTGTCTATCATGCAAGTGTTAAATGGATGTGTGTTACTTAGGTCCTGCAAGAATGGGGAAGATATTTTAAGGATATCGGATTATAAGGAATTCAATGACCTTATAACCTCCTAAGCAAATATTACAGACAATTCATTTTTTAAACTTAATCCATGCAAACAAAAATATATAGTTTAAGAATGATCATCTTAATTTCTTATAAACTATCTCAATGATAGTTGTATTTTTCTAAAATGAACAAAAATCTATTTTTATTTTAAAACACATTCACTTGAAACTGTTTAGTAACTAGAATTCCATAACTTTGGTAAAAATAATGACAGAGATTTTGATGACTTACAATGTAACATTTATAGTTATATAAACTATGCAACAAATTGAGTCATAGATATTAAACAATAATCTAAATATGTCAGTGTTGCAACTTATTGTAAGGAAGATTCGGAATGACCACAAATTTTATTAGTATTGTGACAAGTTAAATAATGGATTTACTTCTAGAAAATAAAATTTTCTTCATTTTAAGTCATATTTTCTATAGATGCCATCAAAAACATGATTTTGATACACACACTGATTCTAATAGGATGACTTTTTGGTATAGAGTAATTAATCAGATAATCATTCATTTACAGAGAAATATTAGATATCTTGAGTTGCATTTCTATTTCACTTCCAAAGAATTTTTATTGCAAATTTTTATAAAATACATTGTTTTCTATGATTTTTTTGAGAAAATCTCTTAAACCCAGGTCAAAATTCACTATTTTAGGCTGTCTATGAACTTATACAAGAAACAAATAACAATGGTTATGACATTTTATAAACTATGTAACATTTATGTTACATATAACTATGCAACAACTCAGTAATGAGTTCAGCAAGATATGAAACCAATTTACCACTACTTTATATCAAAGAAGAATCTCAAAAATTAAGGCACACTTGTGTCATCTATAAGCATAATAGTTGTCTGTCTAGTACAACCATAACTACATCCCTTTTTGTCCCTTCTTCTAGTCCCTTGAAAGCACTAAATTTTACTCTGTAGTTCTATAATTTTGAAAATTCATTTTGAAAATGACAACTCAATAAAGAAGATACATACACACACAATAAAATAATTATTCACACATTAAACATGATACATTGCCATTTGCAACAAAATGCATGGACCTAGAGGAAATTATGCTTAGTGAAATAAGCCAGACAAACTGTATGAGTTAATTCATTTGTGGGATATGGAGAAAATATGCACACAGATGAATTAAATCAAATACCAAAAAAATTTGGACTATAAATCTGATTTTGTGGCTACCTGAAGTGAATGTGAATGAAGGGTTTGTAAATCAGAGAAAAAGGTAGCAATGGTCTAATGAAGGATAGATTTAGATTTTTAGTAGTGAACTTAAAGTAGCATGTACATATGGTGGCTCTTAATAATGAATAACTGAAACTTATATGGTGTTTTAATGTAGCTTCAATAAAAAAAAGTTTCCCCCCCAAATTAGCAATAAATAAAATGTATTCTATACCTATGACATTGAATGGTACACACAACTCACTCTGTTCATGTCATCAGGTCCTGGATGGGATGGATGCCCAGGCAGCCCTTGCGTACCAATTTGACCAGGAATACTTGGGTCTCTACTGGTTCCCTGAGCACCACAAGGACCCTGTAAAAATAAGTCAATGTAAATTATAACCCATTGCCAAATTTGTATTTAGTAGAAAGCTAAAAGCACAGATTTCTTGATGGAAATGAATTATCCATTATTTTAAAAATGAATAATCATACTGTACGATTCTAACTACAGAGCATTCTGGAACAAAGTAAAATTATAGAGACCATCATTGGTAGCCAGTTGCTGAGATGAGAATGGAGATGAATAACTGGAGCAAAGAAAGTTTTTATGTCAGTGAAAATACCTGTATAATAATGGTGGGTATGTGTTATTTATACAGCTTTACAAACCCACAGAAAGTACAACACTAGGAGGAAACCCTAATATAAACAATGGATTTATGAGGGAATATTAATAATGGGGAAGTCCTTATATTTATGGTAGCAAGGGGTATATGGTAACTCTGTTTCTTCCTACTTGACACTTAATTTTCATGTGAACATAAAACTTCCCTAAAATATTAAGTTTTAAAGAAATACTGCAATCTAAAACAAAAGAAAAAATGTATTATGAAAGATATTGCAAAATGTAAATTTTTTAATTCACTGTAATTCTCTTGAGACCCATGTTGCATGTATCAATGTTCATTGTTTCATTGCTGATTAATATTTCATGGTATGGATGTATATCACTTTATCATTCACCCATTGAAGGACATTTTTGTTGGTTTGAGTCATTATGAATGAAGCTGCTGTAAATATTGATGTGATTGTTTTATGTAAATATGAATTTTCCTATTGTACAATTATTATTGTACAATTATTAGATTGTATGGTGGTTACAAATTTTGTTCTGTAAGAAAATGACAAAACTCTTTTCCAAAGCAGATGTATTAGTTTAGGGCCCTACCAGCAAACTGCATAAGCCATTTCCCCAGCATCCTTGCAGACATTTGATATTAACATAATTTTTAAACTTTCCATTAACTATTTTGATAGGTACATAACACTATCATTGTCCCCTGGAGCAGATATAAAGATATGCATACTTTCCCTCAATAAACTTAATTTAGAGGAAACAAAAGAAAAATATAAAAAACTAATGTTACTTAAAATAGTGGGAAAAAAAGAAAACCAGATGGCAAATCTTTGCATGAAAGGTGAAAGTGTCCATGAAATTGCCGTAACTTTGAGTAACTTTGTAAAAGTATTTTCTCTCCCTCATTATATGACACAGTGGAAATCCAGATCCTGGTTATAAGTCTATTTATGATTTTGAAGTCTCTTCTGAGGCAATTACAAAAACTTTGCCAGACAAGCCTGGGGGGAGGCTACACTGCCTTTACCACAGCATAGTATTCAGACCCTGAGGGAAGCTGCAGTAAAGGACTGAGGCCTTGGCTTGGTATGCTCTTCACACATAGCATTCCTGGCCTCAGCACTATATTTAGGTCTCTTTATCCTTCACCATGGTCCTCAGCAGGCCCTTTTGCCATGGCTTCCTTGTCACAGGGGAAGATGTAGAAATCTGAAGACACTTTTTCCCATTCTGACTTAATATTCATTGGTTTCCCACTCCAGTTTTCCCATCTCATTCTCCTCCCTACTCTTTTTCCATAAAACTCCCAAAGTCTTTCATTCTGGGTTCCCTCAACAGTAAGAGACCCAACCTCTGTCTGATCCATCTGACTCCATCTGCGGTGTGTCTTTCCATTGACAGGTTAGAACAGGAGAGTTGACTTTTTTTTTCAATTATAGTCTTATGCATATACCATTGCAGTAAGTGATTAAAGGATCAATTCTTCCAATTTTGGTTTGTTGCTTTATCAACTCTGACACCAGACAGATCTACTCTTTATCAGCTCACTTGGGCTCCTGACACATAGATGTTGAGGACATCTGTGGGCTGCTGAAGGGAAATTTATTATCCCCATCTTTTTCAGGACATCCCTAACTTTCTTTTCTGTACTCAATCCCCTTGAGATAATTTTCATATTATATATTACTATTGCATATTATTAACTTCCAAGCTCTATCTTAAATCTCTAATTTGCAGAATATTTTTGGAATATTTCAAACTCTCTCTCTGCCATTATTCATGGTTTACTGAACTTCATATTTTATTTCCTTTATATTCTAATTAGCATATGCAACTATTAATCTTTATTTCCCAATTTTATATAAATTTCCTTATACCTTATTACTCATAGTCTTCAAACAATAATTAGAATACACTGATATTTCAAAATATGAAATGGTATCCTTGCCTGATTTGATGAGTTAGGACAACAGTTCCTTGTAATTTGGGGTTTTCACCAGGAAAATTTTCATCATTATATTTGCTTATTTCCTGTATAATTAACACCAAACTGCCCCACCTGTAATTTTAAAAATATTATAATTTGATTTGAATACAGTTTTTCCACATTTGTCATATTATTATCTATTATATGTAAGTTAGGCTCTTAATTTCCAATCTCTACGAACTGAAATTGCATTTGAACTCTAACTCTTGGTTCAAGTATATATTTCTTAATAAGCATTTTAAAGTTCAATATGAAATCACAAAGTGAGTTTTATGTCTTACAAAATACGTAATTGTAATCTGAATTGTACCTTTTTTATTTAATACTTGCTAAATTCTCTCTACTAGATTTTAAGATCCATAAAGACAGGGACTGGATCTTACTCATCTTTCTATCCCTTGCACAAGTATAATATATGATGTGTTGTACATATTTTATGTATATATGTAGATATATATTTGTGTATACATATTTTTGAGAAAGAAAATACAAATGTTATAGAAAATATTGGAAACTATTAATAGAACTATAAATCTCAAGTGTCCTTTTTTTCAAAATAGTTAAAAATTTGTAATTAAATTGATATTTTGGTAACAAGTGGCTTTTTTATCTTTTGCTTATGAAATATTAGGGAAAATCTAAATCATGGTATTCAGAATTCCAAATTAACAGTTAATACATAAAGTATATAATTAAGTCAAGCAATCAGTATTTGTATTTGTCAAGATGGAATAAAAGATTGTCTATATCTGTTCTAAACATTAAGTGCATGACATAATTACTGTCAGATATGGGACCTTGATTTTTATACTTTTCATTTATTTAATCAAATGTACCTTGATTTTCAAATGGGTTATTTTTGAAAAGTCCAATTATGAAAGAAGATTTAGTATTTAACATGTTAGAACTCTGGCAGATGGCAGGTAATTCATGATTGTGTGGATGGGTGGCCATTTCTTTGTTAAAATAATGATACTCTGTAAAATCACAACATGAAAAAAACTAAAGGGAGGTTGTGGATAGCTCAGAGAACAAAAGCTGATATGACTGCTATTCTCTAACAGTGTATGGAAGAAAAAAAGCTTGAGCATGGAGGTGGAAATGTGGGATTTTTTTTCTAGGTTAGGCACAGAAAGGACTTCTACAGATACTAAGATTAGCCTGAAAATAGATATGGTCTGGTTCATGGGTTTCCAATTCTGTTTTCAATGGCTTTGTCTTTTCCAGTTCCCTCTTATCTGGTCCAGCTGCTCTCATCCTTCCTTCCTTTGTTTGTGGCTCCTCCCCCAATTAGGGAGAGGTCACTGGATTACAGACAACCTGGGCAAATCAGTATGGAGCCTATTGAGTTTCCCAGGAAACCTTTCATGTTGTCAGGTTTCAGGGGAAACTTTTCTGTGGAATATTTTAAAAGACGATTTGGAGTCTATTTTCTCTATGTTTGAAGCCTGAACCAACATTTATAACAGTCTCTCAAAGTAAAGTTTCATTAAGTGTGAGATTTGAAGACCTTAGTTAATAGTTTTGAAGCATTCGTTAATAACATCCCACCAGAGCTAAGTTTGTAGATTTGGTTAAGAAGGAAGACATTAATAGCAGCATAACCAATTTACACCTTATCATAGCAGGATCAAGTTTAGTGTAGAGCAATCTTTCACATAGTAAAATGGAATACAGAATCTTACTTAATAGTAAACAACAATATATTTATTCTCCCAAATATTTTCAAAATTAGACCAAAATGTATATCAAATCAACACCAATTACAGAAAATATGTAGTGATAATTGTCATAATTTCTCGGCTTTTTCAGACTCTGAGATAAAGCTGAATAGCTATTTCACAATATATGTAAATCAAACCATTGTGTTGTATGCTTTAAACAGTGATGTAAGAAATTATTTTTTCAATATAGTTAGAAAAAATTGAATATAAACTTCATAGATTAATTCAATAAATAGAACGTTAACCCCAGAGAGTTATAACTTAGTGGATAAATTATTTTTTATGTTCCTGTTGAATTGGAAATACTCCATCTGATTTGAAGGTGTAAGTTCATGTATTCTAAATATATGATATATATCAAGTGATTAATCTTTTCCTGAAAATAAATACACAACATATGAATCTCACATTTAAATTTGATTCAACTCATGTTCCGTGTTTGTGCAGTGATTAAGACACATGTACGGAGAGAGCATTTTCAATGTTTTAGTATGTTCAATCTAGTTAGGAAAACAACTCAGCATTTGGGAAAAATTATATTCTACCCTTGTTTAAAAAATCAATATTAGTTGGCAAAACTTTTTTATATAAAATTGATAACAAAAATCAAGGCATTATATAACCTCAATAGTTTTTGCCCTCTCCTTTGTTTCATTTAAGAATAAATGAAGGCTTGTATTTTAGTTTAAAATGAATTTCAGAAATCAGGATCACAGTGAACATAACTAACTCCAAATCATTTGAAAACTACATTAAAAATTCCACTCCTAGGTATTTACCCAAAGGACACAGAAACGTTAATTAAAAAGGGCACCTGCACCCCAATGTTTATAGCAGAACTATTTACAATAAGTAAGCTATGGAAACAACCCACATGCCCAAAAATAGATGACTGGATCAAGAAGATGTACTGCATACACAATGGAATATTACTCAGCAATCAAAAAAGATAAACTCATGCAATTTGTAGCAACATGGACGGAGCTGGAAGGGATAATGCTTAGCTGAAATAAGTCAGAAAGTAAAAGAAAAATACCAGATGGAAAACCTAAATAAGGGATCAGGAAAAAGACTAATTAAAATAAAGTAAAAATAAAAACCAACAAGCAACTATAAACCAGAGACACACTACGGGGGGGAGGGAGTAGGATCAAAACAAGGGGGATGGGAATTGTATGGGGACTATAACCAAGATGAAAATGTATACATTGTGCAAAAATGAAAAGGATGTAAAAAATATATAAAATAAAATTAAAAAAGGAAAAAAAAATTCATGCAGAGGACACAAAAGAGTGAAACAAAACTACTAAAATAAGTCAACACATACTAAGATGGTTAATTTATTTATACATATTCCCCAAATATTTCCAAATGCTATTATATGAAAAATAGTTCAAAAACGACTAAAATATAGCTTCTGTCATAAAAGTTGATCCCATTAAAGAAATCAATATATAAAAATAATTGCATTGAAGAGTAAAAGGGATATTTGATAAAATAAAATAAAACCAATAGAACCAAGTTAGTCCAGCAGATGTTTACACTGAAATGACTGTATTAATCAGATGAAAGCATATTCAACATCCATTTCAAACCAGACCTGTAATGAGATTATTTTAAGTTACATTTAAAAAAAAAATTCTTAAAACATTAGAATTTATATAGAAAAAGGTAACCAGGATGATTACCAGAATGATAAATCTGTGAATTATGTGTATTAGGAATAATTAAAGGCATGGTGGACAATTATTCTGGAAACTGATGATTACTACTGAATATCTACATTTTAAAAGAAGATATATGCTATTATTTGAAAAAGATATATTTTCAGAGTTTTTTCTTAAAAAGGAATTAGGATTTTTTTTTTTGTTTTTTAGGCAAGTTTCACTTAAGTATGAAAAATAATTTTCTACTAATTTGTACTTGATCAACAATGGTGTTCCTGAGATGTTCAAGAAAGGTAAAATTTCAGAACTTATAAAGAAGTAATTGTTGCACTAAGTTATATTTCACTGATTTTTTAGTTCCTTTTTATGATGCCTTTTTATGTACTTCTTTAAATAAGACATTTATAATATGAATATCTAGTACTTATAATTCTTGATTATCACTGTGAACTTTAATAACTGATTTTGTTATCAAGCTCTATAGAGTGACGCTTTTGGGAGCTTGAAAGATATTTAAGAGTATTTGCACTCCACAGATTCAGCTTTAATTGGTGCTCTACCTCTCTCATCCCCTACTTCTTTTTTTTTAAGATTCATTTATTTATACAAGAACTGAGGTACAGGCCAGATAAGAGGGAGGGTAAGAGGTTTCACCAGAGACAGTGGGGAACAGAACAGGTAGAATGACCAAATACATGGCTGAGCGGAGCAGTGGGCAAGACAAGAGAGGTCTGCCCTGCCATGAGGGTTTTTCCCTGGCGGCTGGGATTGAATATGCACTGCAGAGGCTGTGGACAGCTTCATAGTGTGGCACTCAACCACCTGTGCCACCAGAGAGGCCTCCCCTATTTCTTTATTATAGCTCAATGTGTTAAACTATCAGGGAAACTTCTCTTAAGCCGCTGTCAGGTACAACAAACCAGACAACCAGTCTTGTTAAATCAATAAACTTAACTATGCATACAGTTCTGAGTCAGTAGTCTCCTGTTTGAGTGAGATCAATTAAAATGAATGAACTTTAGGATAAATACTTGATAAGAGTCCATGTTCTATTTCCTTATATATTTGTGATTGATGATAATCCAAATCAGATCCCTTTCAAAAGCCTTCTCAGAGATTGAGTGATAATTAAAGGAGAGATATTTTCATAAAGAATTAGAGTAAGACATAATTCATGTTATATTTTGATTTGTTTTGTTTTGATGGAGAGGAATGAGAAAAGCTATTTTAGGTAAGTAGTAAAAAATTGAGAAGAAGGAAGAGGGAAAGCACAGGTATCTATATAGTAAGCAGTTTACTCTTAACTAATGCAAAAAGATCCCTTAAGTAAGAATGTGCGTGTGGGGAGGAGACAACATAGAAAAGGTGAGAAGGTAAGATAAGTGGAAGACTTTTTTTTTCAAGATTTATTTATTTATTTATACAAGCACTGGGTACAGTCAGAAGTGTGGGAGGATGAGAGAATTCACCAGAGCAGAGCAGGGAGCAGAACAGGCAGACGGACGAAGTACACTGCTGAGGGGAGCAGCAGGTGAGGCAGGGGAGGTCTGCGTGCCATGTGGGACCCTCACCTGTGGCGGGGGATCAGACCAGTGCTGCAGAGGCTGTGGGCAGTTTCGCAGCCCAGCCCTCAACAGCTGCACCACCAGGGGAGGCCCTGGAAGACTTTTTAATACTATGTTGAACAAAACTTTAAGTAACATTAATATTTATGGATATCTGTAATTATACATACATGCATACATCACTGTTTTAGTTCTCTGAATTTTATATCCTTATTGTTATTATAGAAGTTGAGCTTTCTATTTTTGTGGAGAAAAATAAAATTATCTCAGGAAGAAATGTTTGTTTACAAGAAAATTACAGCAACTACAGTTAATACAGTGAACATATTTCTACTACATATAAATATCTTGTTCTTTATTTTTTTGTTATCAATCTATCCTGATTTACTTTTTTATATCTGTCTGTGTCACTAATTATACCATTTGTGATTTAAATTCTTTTTATCCTTAAGCTAAAGGCATAAGCAAAACCATTTGTGATAAAAATTCTTTCTTCTTAAGCCAAGAATTTAAAATATTCAGCCATAGATAATATGCATACCAATAATTTCACTACAATGACATTTTCAATCCCTAGAGTTCAGGTTGTATGCCTCATTCATCTTTGTGATTTACAAAGCAGCTAGTTTAGCACATGGCAAATAGAGATGCTCAATTAGTATTTGTCTAGTAAATGAAAGAAATTATTCTAAGTTGACTAAAAGAATAATAAGAGCAATAGGCTTTTTGCATAATGCACTGACTATTAATATCTCAGTTGTTAAGTCTCTTCATGCAGAGGACTGTTTTAATAGTGTGCAATTTCTATATGCCTGACTTTAAATATCTGTAGAATTATGGAATTAATTTAATTGATGGGAAATCTTCTGGTACAGGCTTTTAAAACTATTCTTAATCTTAAAAAAAAAAGAAAGAAAAAAGAAAACGCTTGATCTGAAGCAAAAATGGGTATAGTCACATTCTAAAGCGTCTGCCAAACCTGTGGAATGTGAAGCAAATGAAGGAGACAGTTAAAGGGCTATTGATATTTTCCAGAGCTCAAGTAAATTGTCCTAAATATTTGACAGAGCATCTCTCTCTGAACACTAGTTTGGAGGTAGAAGGGAAGGGATAAAGTGACTGTCAGATCCTACTTGGAAAGGAAGGATATAGGTTGTTTCAAAAACTGAGGCAAAGAGGATACAGGCCCAGTAGATTATGGCAGAGGACTATGAGTCTCTCTGGTGGGAGTGTGGTGTGGTAATATACATCTAAAGAGGTGTGATCCTATACTCCTGAAACATATATAGTATTGTAAACCAATGTAAACCTCAATAAAAATAAATAAATTAATTTTAAAAACCTTGGTGGTTTAAAACAATGGTTTATTATTGTCTCTTTTGCTGTGCAGAAGCTCTTTAATTTGATGTAGTCCCAGCTGTTGATCTTTGCCTTCACTATCACTGCTTTGGATGATGTGTCTGTAAAGATATCTTTGATGTGCATATCATGTAGTGTTTCGCCTATATTTCCTTCTATGTATTTTATGGTTTCAGGTCTTATGTCTAGCTCTTTAATCCATTTTGATTATGCTCAGCGAAATAAGCCAGAAAGAAAAAGAAAAATACCGGATGGTCTCACTCATAGCAGGAATCTAGAAAACTTAAATAAGGGACCAGGAAAAAGAATAACTATAAGAAAGAAAATATCAAAATCAACAAATAACTATGAACAAGAGACACTCTACGGGGGTTGGGGAGTGGGGGTGGGGAAAGGAGGGCTTGGGGTAAAAATAAATTGTATGGGTAAAAAATAATTGTATGGGGAATATAAAAATAAAATTTAAATTAAAAAAATTAAAACCTGAAAAAAAATAAAACAATGGTTTATTACTTATTCATTGCATGGTACAATTGGAGTGAGAGGAGGTTCTATGTTTGTTACAGTCATCCAAGAATCCAGGCTGATGAAACAGCCTGTCTCAAATGATACCGATGACTACATCACACGGAAATAAAGATTCTAGAGGGTCTCATGGAAGCAATTAAATATTCTAAACCCCAGATTACTGAAATCAATTCTGCTCACAGCCTGCCAACCAATCACAAGGCTCCACCCAAACATAAGAGGGCATGGCTGAGAAATCTAATCCCGCATCTGTCAGGAAGAGCAGAGCTGGCAATATCTGGGGCATGCATTAATGACTACAGTAATAGATAATACTTATTGAGTGTTTATTATGTGCCAGGCACTGTGCTCAAAGCATGTATTGCTTATATACACTTACAATACTCCCAAGAGGTAGTTTATAGGAACTCCACTCTTTGGATCTAAGAGTTAGGATCTAAGAGTTTGGATCTAGGCACAGAGGAGTAAAGTAACTTGTTCAACGTTACACCAAATTAGGACAGCTGCCACTCAAGTAGATGAACTCTAGAGCCCACTCCTTTAACAAGTCATATTACTTGTAACTTTTCCTCAGTGTAGAACATAAGAATAACAATAAACAGTTTCATAATGACAAATTTAAAGGATTGTCTTTTATAACAAGGTTTTCCTTCTCCTTTAAAATATCCTTTCCTCTTTGAACTAATGATGACAGATGGTGCTTTTTAAATTTTCTTACTAGTAGAATAGTGCTTAAAGTAAGAAGGGCAACAAATTGTGATGCTTCTTAATTACTTTTGTTAATTTTAATTGATCCAAAATTCAAAAATTTATGACCACTAGTTTAGGTTTTGTTTTTCTGTTTATTTTTTATATTTTGAAAATAATAGAAATTGCCATACAGACTGACAATGTGTTTCTTCTTATATTCTTTTAAAGGTTTCACCCTTTTAATTCATCAGAGACTATCTGCATTAGTTGCCCAAATGAAATTTAACTTGAGATATAAAATGATTAAAGCATATTTTTTTCTCAATTTCAAGTCCCCTTAGTCATAGATATGTTATGTATCTTCCAGCAAAAACGTGTTGCTACTAAAAATTATATTGAACGAAACCATAGTTATAGAGGAGGACAGTTTCTTAAAGAGTAGAAATATCTTAAAGATATTTTGCCATTTTTGATATTCACTCCTTTGACTCTTACTACACTTTAATTATAAAAGAGTAATATATTCCTCAAGGCTCACCAATGCCATTTCGATGAAAAATTCATTAAAGACAGTTCTAAAATGTCACTTGCTTTCTAACTTTAAACCAGATGCTGTGAAGTTAACAGAGATAAGCAATTTCAAAATAACTGCTGTAGTACCTACTGCAAATATAATTTTAACTATAGTCTCAATTTTTCATTTCCTATAACTCACAGTTCTGCTTTGAATAACATCTCATGCTTTTATCAATTATATTATAATAAAAATATATTTTAAGCATAATGAATACTTTGGGAAATTATTATTAATGCATTCCTCAAATATATTAGATTTCAAATAGGCTACTGAAAATTCAACTTCTACATTATAACATATAATGTGGTAGGAGTGTGTATGGGCAGGGTGAATCCAAAGTTATACACATAAGAAGAGAAAAGCTAAAATACAGCCAGAGTACAGCAAATCAAATTTTTGAGGCACAACTTATTTTGAGCATGATTTTTAAAACAATTTATATTCATTCCCAAATACTTAACATCACATTCCTAGTTTGGAAAACCCTAATAATATCTGAATGCACCCAGAAGGAACATTCTCATTTTAATTCTATAGGTATTTTATTTGATACTATTTCCTGCTTCTTATGTTCTATGGAAATTTAAGACTTTGGTGCCTGTATGAGGTCTTTTCCTCCCATCTATTTCTTAGCATAATCTTTCTCTTATATAACACCTTTTATTTGTATCCTGCATCCTGTGTATCATTTCCAACTACTCCATTAACCTTGATCCCTTCTAATCTGTAACCAGGCATCCTTCCAGGGAGTTCTTTCACTGGCTCAATTCTTAAATGTCTAATATGACACTTAATCACATTTTACAGAGGCTAAACATAATCTCAATTTTGTGTTTAGGCAATTATTTTCAACAGGGTAGACAATGGAACTGTGTAATTCAAGTTTTTAGTAATATATCTAAATATATGCTAACTTGTTTAGTTATTATACAAGTTAGCTAAAGCATTACTAAATTATAATATTCTGTGATATTATATCTAGCTCAAATTTTCAAACAACCATTTTTAAAAAAATATTGCTGAAGTATAAACCTAATTAGCTGCTAAATTTTAATTTTAAAATCCTTTGGCAAACCTGTCTTTTCCTGTGAAATAATTATTTGTGCCAGAGTTTTCTTTCAAGGCTGGTCAGTATAATCACACCATTTCTTTAATAATTGACATTCATTTTACTCAAACTTAGAAACAAGTGTTTTATTCACTTATTTATAAGATTTTTTGCTCTAATAGCAGTCACTTGATTTTACATGAAAACTTAACCACTGAACTATCTTTGTACCCATTTCTTAATTCAATGGGTATAACGCCAGCAATCATGATTTACTTAAAAACAAACCATTATCCATTTACAATGCATGTATTATTGTTGAATCATATGCCAGAAAATGGTAACAAAAAAATCAAATGTCATTACCTTTAAGGCACAGAAAATAGAGTCTGGAAAGACTAATAAAAATAAATAATGACAAAAATTAATTATGGCATCTATGAAGAAATTTGGATGATACAATAGGCATAGAATCAATTAACTGGCTAATTTGGATGGCAGCATGAAATGTTACTGAATATGTAGATTTTAAACTTGAAATAAAAACAACTACTATTTATCAGTTATTTATCAAGTTAACTTTCTTTTATGTATTTTCAACTAAGACTGAAATAGTCTTTTGGGTCTGCATTCAAACTCACATAATTGGGTATTTATAGAATCTTATTTTTTAACTCACAAACAAAAATATATATTTAAAGGATTTTGTTACACCCCAATCTCTTCCGGTTAGAGATCCACTTTACAATGGTGGCATAATTTCTAATTTTAGTTTATTCAGGAAACTAGGTAAGTTCAGACTCTTCAGTCTATCATATTCACATGCTACAATCAACGGACTTTTCTCCCTCATTCCTGTCCCTCTCCCTCTTCAGTTTCTTTCCTCTATGCCTCTACATCTGGCTGTTCCTCAGTGTTCCATTGTGTCAAGTGACTTTTTCCACCACCACCCCAGAGGCCCCTGTGATACTTTCTCTTTCTCACCTCCCTCTTAATCTCAGAAGCCTCACTTCATTGGCGCCCACTAATTTTTATAAGTATTTTGAACTGTCAAATTGTTTGTGATGTAATTATCCAATGCTTGTCTTTGTTATTCTGACTTGTTTTATTTCATGTAACTCCCTTGAACTCCTTCCATTTTGCTGAAAATGACAGTCTTACTTTTTTCCTTATGGTCTGGATATCCTCTTTGGTGAATTGTCTGTTCAGATCTTCTGCTGTCTTTTTACTAATTGGGGTTTTTATTGTTGAATTGAGTAATTTTTTTTAAAGATTAATTTATTTATTTATACAAGCACTGGGTACAGTCAGAAGTGTGGGAGGGTGAGAGAAATCACCAGAGCCAGAGTGGGGAACAGGACAGGCAGACTGATGAAGAAATACACTGCTGAGGGGAGCAGCCAGAGGAAGGAGAGGTCAGAAACAGCTTTGCAATAATTTTGACATAGCTATTCTTATTATATTTCTAATGTTGAAACAATTTCTACTGTCACATTCATGAAAAGGAAAGTTTAAAGAAGATGTTTGATGTCAATTTGGGGGGATATGAAAGTAGCTATATTTTCTTTATTCTAATTTTATATCAGATGTATTCAGTTAAATATTCTACGTCAGCCTGCTTCCAGCTTTTACTATTGCTGAACTATTCTAAAGTCAACATTTTAATTAAGATTATGTCCTAAAAATGAAGATTTACCAGTACATAGGCTTAGTTCTTCAGAGTCCTTCATGAATTTTCTTTCAGTTTAGCAATGATGTTTGTACATTATTTCAAATAAGTCAAAATCATAAATAAAAGCCCTAACTTATGTGGTATCTTGATCATTGTGCTAACAAGAAAAACAAGACTTCAAATCATCAACTCCATCTAAAATTATGTCCAGTCACCCCAATATTTAATTTTGGCATTCCTAAAAGGAAACGGATATTCTTAAATTGGTCTGTGTTCTATGCTTTTCAGGTGTGATGTGATTTAAATTCCTTCCAAGCCATTTACAGGGACACACTTTTGTGTACTTTTAATACCTTTGAAATGAAGTGCTTTTTCATGGGAAAAAAAGCTTACACTTTTGATATAATTGTCAACAGCATTCCTGAAAAAGAATTTAGTAATCCTGTAGCACACATGTGTGAAAAAATTTACACTATTAAGTTGTCTATTAAACCAAAATTATTTTTGCAAGTAAATTCTAATTTGCATTTTATTCCATAGGATAAACAGAGGTGAAACAATTCAAGATAATTTATCTTTACATATAATTGTACCGTATATATGAAAGTTTTGCTATTGAATAAATGTAATTGGAAAATATCTTGCTAAAAATTTTCTTTACCTTCAAACCATGTTATACAGAAAATATGCATTGAAATAATTCAGAATAACTACTGGTATGATGTTACTTTGAATTTTAAGGGGGAAATCAACTATTTCTTAATTATAAATCTCGCCAATATTAGAATGACTAACATTTTCTAGTTTGTTAAATACCCATAAGACAAATCAGAGGGTGCTGTATAATTTGGTATAGTTGAATTCACTAAAACAATTGCTTAGCTAAGGAAATTCAGTGACCAAAAATAGGAGATACAGCTTCCTCAAAGTCCTTACATAACACCAGCATGTTGTTTGGTCCTGGGAGAATATAATTGGATATGCTATTTTATTTTCATTTAGTAGACTTGATTTGTACAGGAGATTTTACTTCACCTAAACATTTTGTATCATGTCTTCCAATGCAAACCAGATTTTCCTTGGTCTAAATTATATTATAATATCAATAAAAACACATGAGTTTGAAGTACATTTATTGAATAGTACTGGAATTTAAAAAAAAAAAATTTCCTTTTCAAAGTGATATCTCACTCACCCTAAAGAGAAAACCATTTTTTTTTTTTTTGGTTTGTGAAATGATCAGATGATCTAGTTAAAATAACAAATTGTAATAATTCTTTGGAATAATAAAGTTTAACTATCAAAAAATTATGCATGAGCAGTGTGATTTTCTTCATGTAATCTCATAAAGAATTATACATTGTCATTATACTTAGTAATTATGTTGGAAAAATATAATTACACATTATAATGCATTTTCAGCATTACAAGTAATTAAACTAAAAAACAATTATTCTATGAATAATTCATTTTCTTTTAAAAATCTTTATTTTTAGAAAAGAAATTGATATCAAAGAATTGCTGGGGACTTTGAAAGGAACAAAGAACCAAGCAGGGCGTTCATTGAAACTGCAATATTATCGTAATTTTGCAAAAGAGATTTAGATTATACAAATAAGTCATATGACTTAAGAATGGGTATGGTTAACTAATATGGAGATCTTGCTTCCACCCCAATATGCTGAATTTTAAAGTCTTCTTGGCAGAAAAGAGGCAAAAAGGGCCTTCCTGGTGGCTCAGGACTTTGAGCACTGCACTGTGAAGCTGTCCATGGCCTCTGAGTGTGGGTTTGATCCCAGCCAGCCGGCAAGAATCCCACATGGCATGGCAGACCTCTCCTGTCTTGCCCACTGCTCCCCTCAGCAGTGAATTTCAACCTGCCTGTTCTGTTCCCCACTCTGTCTCTGGTGAATCCTCTCACCCTCCCGTGATTCTGGTCTGTACCCCGGATCTTGCATAAACAAACAAATAAATAAATAAATATGAATTTTTTAAAAATTTAAAAAAAGAGGCCATATAGAAATATATACATAAATTATATTAGTCCTATAGAAACAGCACAGACTCAGATTTTTCACTGCCACAGAAAATATGCTTTCATTCTCCAAGTGCTGTTTTTCATAGACTAGTCCTATTAGAGTTAAGTGATTCAACTGTAAAGACTATTGATATGTCCTATCACTTGATTTAATTTTTGTATAGACACTTTTCTGACTTAACAAATTATACAAATATTTATTATATAAATATATTATTTATAGATTTATCATTTATATCATAAATTATAATCTATAAATTTGTAATAGATTTATTATAATAAATTTATAGTAAAATTTGGGTGATTTGGAATCAATCAGCAATTGGAATATACTCCAACTTCTTTTTTATTAAATTGCCTTAAACTTTGCAAAATATTACTAGAAATTTTAGGCATGTGAAGCCACTTTTGATTATAATATGTAAGAAATATTAACTGTATCCTATATCCTAGATAGTGCTTTTGCATGTATTATATCTTTATTATTATAAAAATCATAAGAGGTAGTTATCAATATAAAGTCCATTTCCAGGTGAGTAAATCTTGGTTGGAGAGATTAAGTTACTAGTTCAAAGAGTTTGCAAATGATAAAATAGCTTGAACTCAGATGTTCCCATCTGAAAGGATTATATTTTAGCCATTTTATTATTGTATGAGTGCAAACTTCACCAACTGTTTCCAGAATTAGTTTAGAAATACCCAAATTAATTAATTATGCTTAATCTATTTAGATTGTAGAAGACCAGATTATAGCTACAGTATCTTAACTATGTCATGGGTCAGAGGATAATATTTATGTTAGACTTTATTTCTGTTCCTTTTCTCCTCTATAAATTTTCTCCTTCTCTAAACAAACCAAAAAAATATTTATGTTATACATACTAATATTCATGTATATCACCATATGTTTTTAAACATTTCCTATGAATCAAACATATACAACTATGAATAATTTCATAAAAAGGGATATTACATTTAAAAGCACTTTGTCTCCATGAACTATAGTGACACATACTCATGTTTCTCTTTCCATTCTATTGACTCCAAATATTAAGCCCGATTATTCTGAGACTATAATATAGTAGTCTTCCAATTACCTAATAGGGGCCCAAACTTCTGAGTTAGGACTTGAAGTTAGGCAGACCTGAGTCCAAGTCCCTATTTGGCTACTGTTATCTATGTAAATTTAACAAATTGCTTAAAACTTCCTCTGTGTAAATTAAATCAATTTCTCCACAATTTGAGTTTATAACTTTTTAAAACGTTGATGCTACCCACATATATAAAATCTAGATAGGGATATATTGAACTTTCAATATATAGCAGCTAATAAATAAAATAAGCAAAATATCAGTTGAAACCAAAAATAAAGTGCATAAGATATGTCCTCAGACATATTTTTGATAGGCACATTTTCTCTAGTAGTAAGCAACAAAATGTGGTACGTAACTTTCCAAACAAGGAACACATCTAGCAAGGTTACATATAAAATTTTTCATGGTCAGTTTTTTGGGACAATTAAATAAAATAACACGGTTAAATATGCAACGATGACTATTATTGCATATAAATATCTCCCTCTCTTTCCACCAGATAAGAACATCAGTAGCACATATGGGCACAGATCTCTAGAAAAACAATTTTAATTTTGAAATGTACTTAATTACCCTTGTGAGATTCTATTTAAGAGAAAATTGTTCTTGAAATAGAAAGAGATCTATGTCTGTGAAGAAAATCATGAAACAAAACAAGTGAGGAAAAGAGAAAAAATTTACTTCAAAAGAATGTGTGCACACAAAATAGAATGTAATTTCTGCTACTAGTAAAAAAAAAAAAAAAAAAACAGAAAACAAAAAAAAGAGTTTTCCATGCATCTCAATTGACTAACATTCCAGATATTTGTAGGTAGCTATCAATCTCTCTTTAGCTTTCATGGAGACTCTTCATGGTGTGATTAAATTACATTTAGTCTCTGTTTGTATTCATCCTGTAACAAGCCCCAGATTGATACTTTTGTACTGTCAACACCCCTGCCTCTAATGGACAGTGGCAATAAAACTTTCCACATAAATTATGCAATTAACATTTTTTTTTTCAGTTTGTACAAATGGAAAAGTCTTGGCTTTAAAGGATATATTAGCAACTCTGTTTTAGAATATACACTCCTTTACTCTAGTGAAATTTTAGAAGCTTATCACCAAATTTTAGCATGACCAGTCCTGAAAAATATTGAATTAATATCAGTCAGAATGTTCATTTAATTTAATATTGTCAACAGCTAATTAGCCTAGAGAATCAGGACTCCTCTGGTTACTGAAGCAAAAGCACATACTATCTAAATTTAATTTTCCCATTTCTATGGTTTGTAGCAATGGTTTCTTGCTTTAATGAGTTCATTTCCCTGGGTCTTCACAAAAGGAATTCCTAAGTATTGTAAGAGAGGGCTACAAAATTGGTAGGACTCAGTTCAAAATGAAAATTTAGGGCCCCATGTTCAAAAACTATCAAGCATTTCAAGATGGCAAGAGGGTATTAAACGTGGTATAGGACCCTATACCACAGACCCTATGGATACTATGGACACACTATAGGATCCTATGGACTCTATAAATCACAAACCCATAAAACTGGTGACCTGGATATAGGTCTAGAACTATGCTAGAAAAATGGAAAAATGGCCAATTATTGTTTATCACAAGTTTAATAAACTACATTTTAAAGAGCTCCTTGTTATTGGAAAGCAAGATAATAATTCAAACCTTGATTATGTCTACATGTTAAAAATAGAAATTTGCACATTTGATTTCAGTCTCAAATTCATACTTTTTAAAAAGGGCTATAGGGGTACTCTAGCAGGTCAATGGGACAGTGGCCAAGTAAAGGACAGGTCACTGTCTGTAGATTGTCACCCATGTACAATTGCAAAACTACTCAGGGTCAGAGAACAACAATGGGATTTATTTAACAAACATGGAAACAAAGATTCTCTAAGGCCACAGGTGGCTGGCTATCTCACACCAGAGACTTGTCTACAAGTCCCAAAAAAGGTCATTTATCTAAGATGGCACCCTCCCACCAATGTAGGCCTGGGTCTCCTGACACAGAGGCCAAGGGCAGGCTGGGATCCAACTCACCGCAGCTGGAGGTGCTCATAGCCCGGCAGCACTATTCCGTAGTGCTGGTCATGCAGTCACCAGAAGCTGAAACACCAGCTTTAGAGCTCATTCCACCAACAACAGCTCTTTGACATCCCAGGCTGGGGCCTTTGCTGCTCCTTTCAGGCAGTGGCAGCAGCAGGACCTGAAGCAGGTAGATAAACATTTGCTGCAAAATGCTTTAGCACCTCTCCTGAAGTCAGCTACTGTATACTGCTTCTTTCTTTTTATATCCTCTTTCAGGGCCCCCTAACTAGTTGAACCCTGCCTGATTAGCCCTCCATTTTTGGAGTTTTCAGTCCATCTGGCATCAAATAGTTAGATAATGAGCTGAGGAGCTCGCTTGCACCTCATCTATGATCCAGGCACCAGATAGCAGGAAGCTAGTGGGGAAGCCACGCCCCCAGTGCGCAACCTCCCTGCAGGGTCAGGAAGCTGCAGGGCAGCTTGGGTGCTGCCAGAGAGGCTTCCTGCTCTGGCTTTGTACCCAAACCCGCCTGGCAGAGGGGCTGCCCACAGGTGGCAGCTTCTGGCTACCCAGAAACCGCTTTTCCAAAGGCTCTTGCCGATTAGCGGGTGCTGGAGAAGAACCAGGGTTGTGCCTGCTGCAGGGGGCCAGTTTCATGTAGAAAAAATGAAGAGCATGTAATTGAATTTCTGAAATTATTATGTATACTTTGAGAGCCCAGGTTGTCAAGTATTACAAATTATATAAATCAACTTAAACATGCTTTAAATTTCAAAATTTTAGTTGTTTTGATTTTTTTTGCTTATATTTGAACTTTATCCTAGCGATCTGTATAATATTATTACTTAATTTCTAGAGTATATATGCTTGTCACTGTGTAATATACTATGCAAATATCTACATAGAAAGATAAAGGGTGGATGGATAGATGACAGACAAATAGATGGATGGAGAGAGAGATACTTAAACCAACTGAGTTTAGTTCTTTCCTTGAGATCAGACAGGAGTGCCTCAGATTCCTAATTGCACAAATTTTATGCACAATACACGATTATTGTTCTTCTTCTAGGATACTCTCCTGGTTGGAGATATATTTCTTCCCACATTGACCAATACTAGCAGGTCAGTACCAAATTGAGTTCCTGACACATTCCCCATCCTCTCCCAAAAGAATGCAATTACATAACAAAAGGAATTAATGTTACTTCCTATTTCTGGTCATAATGGCATTATGAGGGTTCCTTTACCCACTCCCCAGCTCCCCCAACACACACATACCAAAAACAACAGTGAGAAAATTGTAGGAGGAAATATTTTCAAATATTCACCAGCAGTCAGTGCAGGGCAGAGGTCCCTGAGAAACTGGAAGCCGTGGGCTGAATATGAGTTTATATGTCCTGAAGCTCAGGAAGAGGGAAACTGATCAGCATATTGCAATCTCCCTGAGCTGAAAGGATCCCTCTCCAGAACCTGGCCTTCCTTCAGCCTCTGCTGTTGTTTGTTACTTGATGCTCTATCAGAAGTGCTGGCAGGCATTTAAATTTCTGATTACTGTAAGCAGTGAGTCCATCCTCAGAGTCCAGTTTTAGCAACAGCCTGCTCCTTTTCCACTCTGGAAGCCAAACTGCCAAAACTCTCCTCCCCATCACCCACAAGAATTTTACTTCCTTGCTCCACAGCAGTGTCCTAGGACAGGAAACTTTTCTATCCCTACCCAAGGGGAGAAGTCTTTTGCCTTTTCCTCCATTTCTTCCTCCTTTGCTTCTCCCTCTTCCTCCTCATCTCCTTCCCCCTCCTCCCCTCAGCAATGATTTTTTGCCTGTGTTTGCCTTCAGGCGGGAAGATTTCCTGTCCCTACCCTAACAGTTCAAGGTTCTCACATCCTGGGATAAAGGATCTGGGAAACCAGGTTTTATGCCCTCTCCTAGCAGAAACCAATCGTCTCCTAAATGCCCTCATCTTTGTGTAAATTCTCACTCTGCTCAGTCCTCAGTATTTCTTGCAACACCATCACTATTTTAAAAGTTTGCAAGTGAGGGGACTCCCCGGCTCAGGAGTCGAGCGCTGCACTTTGAAGCTGTCCGAGACCTGGAGCAACCCACATGGCGCAGCAGACCTTTCCTGCCTCGCCCGCTGCTCTCCTCAGCAGTGTGTTTTGGTACATCTGCCTGTTCTGTTCCCTGCTCTCTCTGGTCAATCTTCTCACCCCCCTGTGACTCTGGCCTGTACCCCACTTCTAAAAAAAAAAAAGTTTGCAAGTGAGTCCAATCCCTCTGCCCTGTATTTTTGATCTCCAATATATCTGAGTCACACTGATCACTGTCTGTCCTTAGAAAATTAATAAAATCAATATTTCTTCTTATCTCCTTTTAATGGAGATCGTCACTGGCTCCCATACTATGGCAAATATGAAACCTCCTGGGCCCCATGCACCTCTGAGGGATCAGTCACTCTTTGAAATTGGTTCACTCAGTTTTCTTTCAACCTCACCTTTAAGATGAACTTGAGGAATCTGTGATTTTGTGAATAATCAACTTTGTTTATAGAGCGGGAACAATATTGTTTTACACCTTCCTGTATTCTCTGCAGAACTGGATTTGCTCACATAATATTTTGATTAGTTTTCTTTCCAAAGGTTTCTTCTGTTGGCATTATCTCTCTCTCTCTGCTTCTTTCATTTTACAAAACAAAATCCATTTTTTCCCAATTTATTTTTTCATAAATATCACAGGGAAATAATGCTAAATATACACTGGTTTTTAAAGAAAACTATGCATTCCATTGAATATTATTTAGTTAATTGAACAAGACCATTAGACTGAGCTGGCTGCAAACCCACGGTGGTTTATATAAGGAAACTAAAATCAAAGTTTGAAAATTCTTCATGACTATGAAATTAAAACTTAAGGATGACCAGTTACAAATAGCTAACTAGGCTTTAATGGTTTCTTGATTTGTTTCTGACTTTTCTCTATAAAAGTTTCTACCTAAATTTATGTAGGTGGAGCACTCCTAAACACATCTAGTTTGATGCTGTAATAGAATCAATAAATGCTCAAAGAATGGCTTCAACTTGTTAATATGCCTCTGTCTAACTTTCAACTGTTTGTCTCTGAGCTCTCAATCTCATCTCCTTGTTTCCAGAGCTTTATTCTTTGCTCTTTTAACTTTTTGGTCTTTGTGATCAATGACTCTTCTCAGTTTTTACCATCCTTGTAAGGATCTGCATTGAGTAACAAGGCACAAGTTTATTTACAAGTAACAAGTTTATTTAGCAAACTAAATAACCAGGTGAAAGTGCAAAAGAGGCATGTGAGATGCATATCACTCAGAGTTCCCACATTCTGTTGCCTCTTCATTAGTAAGGAATTTTAGTTCAGCTCTTCAGATGAAATATCATTAGAGCACATATTTTTCTCATTGAGTTACAGAACTTTTTTGGTTTGTTAAATATGGGTGGAAAGGCTTATTTTTAGCTACCTGCCTTTGTAGATCCTAAGAACTAGGTATACTCTATCTAACTGTTACGGAACTGCCCCGATATATAATGGGTTGCCTGGCTGTGGGTTCTCACCCGCACGCTTAAAAAGGGACTTATTAATACTCCACTACAGGCACACACAAAAAGTTAATAAAAGGTTTATTTACAAGGGAAAAGGAATTGAGGAAATGTACAACTCAGGGAGAAAGTAGGGAAATAATGTTTTTAATGTGTCCTACCCGATCCACCGACCTGGAAACCCAAAGTCACTCTCAGAGCTGGCCGCAGGCTGCTAGCTGGTGGAGAGCCAAAATGGGGAATCCCCCAAAGCCCACGTGTCTGGTTTTATACCAAACCTGGCTGCTTAACCCCACCCTCAGATTCCAGCAAACTTCCCTTTGGTGGTGATGGGTTTTGTAGTTCCCGGTGTCTTTCGGCTTTGGTCTGGAGTGGGGGCTGAGTTCACAAAACCTGTATGGAATTAGCTTTAGGACATCATTTTCCCCCTAACATTACCATTAACTCAATATTACCAAATTTCATTACAATAAGGCATGAGAATATCTCCTGTATTTCATTATAATGGCCTATAATCCGTAGACTACTTATGACACTGCACATTTTTTTCTTAACTAATTAGCTTGTTATTTTTTTGCATTTTACCTTTACTTTGGGAAGACAACAGTATATATATATATATGTTTTTTACTGTTCTTGGTGTTTGCATTTCTTCTTGCCACATGTTTCTTGTTTAGGAATCTTTTCCTCCATTTCACAGCCTATGTCATTTAATTCATAAATTATTTTTGAAAAAAAAAAAAAAAAGAGTAAGTTGCCAAAAATTAAAAAAAAAAAAACAAAACCTGAAACTAGGATTGTATTTAGATAGAAAGCCTGGTGTTGTATCTCATTCTATTCACAGTAGTTAACAGGTGTGAATTGCTTCTTCACTAGCATAGATTTCCTGCTGTGAAGCCCTTTGTTCACTTCATGCTGCTTCCCTGCTCTATTATGATTGCAAAAATACCTGATTCTTCCTTAATATAATTTTAAATGTTTTACTGTGTTGAATAATGCTTATTTGTAAGGCCTTTCTTGAAATAAATGTGAATAAGTAATGCAAGCAAATACCACATACTATATACAACACTGATTCTAGGAAGACTACAGGATTATTGAATATACACACAAACATATATAAATCATATATGAATATATAAACACATAAAATGTGTGCGATTGCAGTAGTCTTTTTAGAATTAGACATATGTGTGTGTTTGTATGTGAGTATACATTCATTGGCAAGGGAGTTTTTTTTTTTTTAGGATTTATTTATTTATGCATACAAAAGCTGGGGTACAGGCCAGAGGTGGGGGGTTAAGAGGATTCACCAGGGACAGAGTGGGGAACAGAATAGGCAGATTGACCAAAGTACACTGCTGAGGGGAGCAGTGGGTGAGTGATGAGGAGAGGTCTGTTGCGCCATGTGGGTTGCTCCCTGGCCTGGGAGCAAACTCATGCTGCAGAGTCTCCAGATAGCTTCATAGGTTGCATCTTAACCCTTGCACCACCAGGGAGGCCAGGAAGTTTGGTTTAACATTGCAAATATATTTCTCATTAAGCTCTCTGTCATAGAATTTTAGAGATTCATCTTAGAGATTCAACTAAAATGGAGGGAATTATTTATGGAAATTTTTAGATGCTTAGAGTAAAAAGTAGAGATATAAATTGATAAGTAAATTCTTAATCTTACCAGATTTGCCAGTAAGAACAGAGTTTTGAGTGATCTGTGACTTTCAATGAAATGATGTATAATAAAACCAAGTTTACTATAGACTAATTAATATAAACAAGAGTTAAATTGCTATGGCATATATCTGGTGACAAAAACATCAACAAACTCCTAAATAATTACCAAAACAATTTTAATATTAAACAAAAATCATCCTCATTCATCCATTTTCATGTTCTTTTTCTAGTTCGGGGTCAATCCTTTCAGGCTACTCATGGGGCAAGACAAGGACGAACTCTGGAGAAGATGTCCTTCCAACAAAGACACACTCACACAAAGACCCACATTCATTTACACTGGGGCAATCTAGACACAACAATCCTCATGTGCACATCTTTACAATGTGGGAGGAAACTGGAGGACCTGGTCAAAGGACCTACAGACATGGAGGGAATGTGGAAACCCCACCCAGACTGTGGCCTTGGCCACAAATTAACTCTTTTTTTCATCAATTTTATAAAGAAACTTGTAAAACATGAATGTGTTTTATCCCAATAGGAGGGATTGGCTTCATCTCTGAAAATGTCAGGGAGGAAGGGACATTTCCCCCTACCCATCTGGATTCTTCTTGGTCTGGTTAAATAATCAGGTTATCATCAGAGAAATTGATAGGAAAGTAATAATAATAATTACTATTATTATATACTATTATTACACTGTTAGTAATTATTATTACTACATATATACAAGGAATCTACATATAAATAGATTACAAAGCCAGTAGGCAAAATAGGTGTATATATCCTGAGCTAAGGAATGAGAACCTGGGACTTCTCCTTTATGTCAAGGAGAGGAAGACTCATGACAATGGCCTGATGTTCTCAAATTAGGTGTTTGCTTTCCATATAGATAGGCTGCTCCAATAGAAAGATTATTTCTGATAATACCCCTAATTCTGAGTAAGACACCAATTTTCATTCTTCTAAATAATTAAGGGAGTGGTAAAAGTTTCTCGTGAGACTTCATTGTCTAGATTGATCTCAACTCAAAATAATCTGCATGCCAAAGTCCACATCATGGAGAAAACTGTACTGAACAATTTAAAGGGTCCTATTCTGAACACTATGGATGAATATGGAATTCTTGCTAAACTTACCAAATTGTATTGTTACTGAAGACAGTCCATGAAGACAATGGGGGATGAGGAATTTGTTTGTTTTGTTTTTTATTTTGGGGGGGCGAGGTTGAGGAATTTGATCAAATATCAAGGATTTAATGGATTTTTGCTAAAACTGGATACTATGAGGAGTGACACAGACACCCAAGGGTAAAGCCTAATTGAGGTAAAAACCTAAACCAACCTCACTAAAATTTGGCCAACAAGAGAACTTTGCCATAACCTCATATTGGAATGGAAGAGACAACTCCAACATCCATTGCAGGGACTGCAGAAGCAGTGTGCAACAAATGATAGCCTTCACTGAGCACTGTTGGTAAAGGTTGCTTTAGTTACCATACTACCTGGGCTTGAATTAGAGCTATGTGATAGCCCGTGTGAAAATTGAAGAATTCGGGGCACATTGGCACCAGTGTGGCAGTGCAACCTGACATAGCAAATATTGAGAGCCTGGCATGTTCAACAGTTATCAGCAACATAAGGAACAATTGTGATTGATGAAAGAAAATGGGTGATCCATACTCTGGGATGCACACAGACACTTAAAATAGGGGAAATATAAATGAGCCTTGAATGTATTTCCATAGGTGGGAGCTTATGAGAAAGTGATATCTTATTAAATTAATCTCATTTGTACTCACAGGCTGGTGAAGTCTGAGTGCTTTCAGCTACTGACTAATTTAAAAGAAATATAAGCCATAAATGCTTGCATAGTATAAAAATGTGATTAAAATGAAAACAAGCTCATCTTCAAAGTACCTTACCAACTTATATTTATCAGAATCTGGATTATGAATGGTGAAGATGATAAAGATATCAAAAACAATGGCAAATGCAAGTGAGAAAATTAAAGCTTACATAGAATACCAAGACAAATAAATAATTGGAATGCAAGGAATTTTCCCTTCAAATCAGTTGTAAAGCATTTCTTCATGCAGTCCCTAGCCCCGCTAACCATTATAGGATATTGCAATAGATACAACTTTGCATTCCTTCACTCCTCCCTGGAGGAGGTTTCCTTTGTTTGACCAGAGGCCTATGCAACTATTGAAAAATCTTTGAGTTGATACCTTGGTAACCTTTGGCAGGTAAATAGCTGAGAGCTGATTTCACATGTTAGTAGAGAGAATTCTACTTTTAGAATAGAGGTATTATTGTCACTAAATGAGAGTACGAGAGTACGGAACACATGGACACAATAAATCTGCTTATGAAATAAATCAGATCCAGGTTGGCAGTGGGATTCTTAGGAAAATTCTCCTGCTATGAGCCCTGCAACCTCAACCAAACACAGCATGGTGTTGTTCAGATTGTTTAGTCGACTTATTCTGACATGTGTATAACAATCATTTTTCCTTGCTTTTTCTGTGCTTGGGATTAACTCAACCCCAAAGGAACATGAAGGAAGTTGAAGATCTCATTCCTCCCATTTGGGAAATTTTGGTTGAATTAGGGCATGAGATTAATATACATGATTAATAAGCAAAATGGGAAAGGATGTTTAATAGCAGATCACTAGTGCATTGAATATAGAGTTTTACAGTTTACATGATAAAATTATTTGCAGTTTTGATTTTGTTTTTACTGAGTGATTAGGGTAATTCTTATTGTATCTGATTGTCAATGACCTTAGCCATTAAATGAGGGGATTTGATTGCATCTTCCCTTAGGTGCCATTCTTTCACAGTTTATACTTAATGAAATCCTTTTCACTGTACCAAGAGAAACAAGTTACTTTACTAA
Source organism: Talpa occidentalis (assembly GCF_014898055.3). Lineage (NCBI taxonomy): Eukaryota > Metazoa > Chordata > Mammalia > Eulipotyphla > Talpidae > Talpa > Talpa occidentalis. The sequence goes on along the minus strand of NW_023604861.1, from coordinate 35,303,938 downwards.
ATTATGTTAGATTTTCTCTCATTTTTCTCTCATTTATGGTTTGAAGTCCTGTTTTATATTTTGCATTTCTAAAATCATATTTTAGAAATATATTCAGAAGTTACAAATCAAAACTACATAGTTAGTTACCCTAAACTTTCACTAATCTTCACTCTCATATAATTTATTATTAGAGTCTAAACTGATATTTTAAACATTTAATTTCAGTATAAGGGAATCTGATACAATTTCAGTAAAAGGGACTCATCTGATTCCCTTATATCTGATTCAGAATATCTTGATATATAAGGTAGCTGTATACGTAGATAAATGGTTATTATTATCTAGGCTGCAAACGTAAGGAAAAAATCAAGTATCTTAAATGATTTAAGGGCACTGTATAAGAATGACCTCATTACACATATAATATGTTCAAATATTCTAATTATTATGTTTTTCTTTAACAAATTGAACTGAGAACATCAGCCAGGATTCTGTAGTTATCATTAGTTATTAGCTTCAGTAAGAGATTAGATGTTAGTCAAGTTGCTTAATTTTTGCAGTTCCTGTTGTCACTATTTATTTAATCTATAACCTTGAATAATTTATTTTTTCTTTGCCTCAGTTATCTCCCCTATGGTATGGGAATATTGATAACACCAAACTATTTTTTTTGTGAAGTTGAAATAACTAACTCACTACATAAAAATGCTAAGTGCTTAACATATGTTAGTATAAAAATTAGTAGAAGTATTAGCATTATGGTTATTCCCATAATTCAGTATCAGAGCAAACACAGATGCTGAAAGTAGAAAAATAGTTTACATGCTAATAGTCAGTAATAGGACAATGACATGGGGGACACTTCCTTAATCCAATATTTGTTTGCAATGAAATAGCTGAAGGCTTCCACCTGCTTTCAAGAATTATTACAAAGCCATATGATTCAAACCAGTGCAATACTATTATCAGGATAGATAATAATCAACTCAAGAAAAAAGAGTCAAGGCAAAGTCCTGAAAAGATATCCCACAAAAGAAGATACACAAATGGCCAACAAGGAATGAAAACATTCAATCACTAGTCATGAAGAGTTTCTATAACAATGAGGTACTATTTCATGTCTACCGAGATGGCTAAATATACTAGACCAATGATACAAAGTGTTGGTGAGGGTTATAAAATGAAACCACTTTTGGAAACAGTGTGACCATTTTTTATAAACGTTAGCATCCACTTACAACATAGCTGAGTGATTTTATTCCTAGTGTTTACACAAAACCAAAAAATACATGTGTATATCAGGAATCTTTATAGCAGCTTTATTTATGAATTGAAAGCTGGAAGCAAAATAATGTCCATCAATCAATTCATTGATAAGCGTATTTAATTATATTAATGCAAGGTAATGGTGTTCACTAAAACAAAAGAACAAGCATTGAGAGACAAAAATTTAAACACTGTGTGGTTTCATGTATTGAACAACAAACAAGTCTACAAAAAATGAATCTATAGTGATAAAAATCTTACTATTGGTTGCCTTGAAAAATGGAGGAGAAGGGATGTGTGGATTGTTTGTAAAAGGTCATGAGGAAATTTTCTATGGAAATATTCCATATCATAATTAATAGTAATGGTGCATGAATTTGTTTTAAAAGGTCATCAAAATGTACTTTAAGTGCTTGCATTTTATTGGATGAAAATTTAATTACAACATTTACTCTTAAAAGTCAATTTTTCTCTTGCATTCTAGTGTTGACTATCGGTAAAAGAACAAGCAACTCACATTCGTTTGCCAACCTAACAAAAATGAAAATCAATGCAATTTCTTTGACAGTGTCTCTTCACACACTGTTTCAAAAGCCACATCGTTGGTCTCTGGTAGTGTCTATATTTGGTAGATTAATGAAGCAGTCATAAAGAATGTAGAGACTGAGCCAGCCAGGAAAATATTGCAAAACCCTTGATGAATATGTTACTCACTAAAATAAAAGATGTTAATATAACAAATGAAAAACATTGAATGGCAGAGAAAGAAATATTAATAGTATTGAATTGGAATAATGCTTAATCAATATCAATAAAATTGGATTTGTTAAAGAATAAAATTCACAATTTTAGAGATCTAATCAAAGTTTTAAGAGGATTTATGATTCAGCAACATCCAGTCTAGATATAGGAAAAGCTTATAAGATGGAGATTATTTATAGGCAGAAAGAGGGTGAGCCAAGGTTATCAGCAAAGGAAAAGATTATTTCAGATTAAGCCACCTGCCCTCAGGGGAAGGCAAGTTCTTATAATGCAGATTACCTCCAGGCTGATTAGGAAACTCTGGATTGATTGATTTAGGATTATATTTTTGGGAAATGTTAAAACTACAATAGGTATTAATTCTGGGTAGGGGGGATCCAGCATGAAAAACTTCATTTTGGGCCTGTATCTCTATTTTGAACATATTATATGTGCTGTAATAATCATCTACAATGTAGATAAAAAAATATTCAAAATCAGTCTCCACAATTATCCTCTATTTTAACATAGTGTAAAGAAATATGGTACACAATCTAATTATAAGCTAAGAAACAAAACTTCCTGTAATTTTAATTATCCAAAATTCAAACAGCTCATAGTAAAAGTAAACACATCCAGTTTGATCAAGTAGCATGTATGTATCCTTGACAAAGTAAAAAATAATGCTTTAGCAATCCATAAATGATGCAGTGACCTGCAATTCACACACATACATAAACACATACCCCGTCAAAGAACATACATGTACATTGTCCATAATTTACCCAGACAGCATCTAATAAACCTCATTTTATACTGTTGGTGATGAGAACTTTAAGTGAAAGTGGTGGTTGGTTGCAATAGTAATTCTGGTAATTTAAACATTTTTCTAGGTAACTTTATACACTATTCCTCATTTATCAACCTGCAGGAATACTTGATAGAGACTATGCTATGATCTTGGGGTGAAAATTATATTTAAAAATTATTGTACTTACAGTAATCAAGAGAGTCCTATATTGGTAAAAGAACAGACAAATAGATCAATGGAGCAGAACAGAACTTCCAGAAATAGACCCACATAAATAGAGTCAACTGATCTCTGACAAAGGAGTAAAGGCAATACAATAGAGCAAAGAAGCCTTTTCAACAAAAGGTGCTGAAACAGTTGGACACCCAAATGCAAAGAGAATGAAAGAAAATTGAAACACAGTTATTCACAAGATAACTAACTCAACATGGATGACAGACCTAAATGTAAATGCAAAACTATAAAACTCCTGGAAGATACTATGGAAAAAGACTGATTTGATCTTGGTTATGGAGATAAAGGTTCAGATACAATATCTAAGCGTGTTCTATATGAGGAAAAATTCATATGCTGGACCTATTAAAATTATAAATTTCTGCTCTGCAAAATACAGTATCAAGAGAATAAGAAGACAAGTTAAAGACTGGAATAAAATATTTACAAAAGACACAGTTAATAAAGGATTATTATCTAAACTAGACATGATCTCTTAAAACTCAGCAATAAGAAAAAAACACAATTAAAAATGAACCAAAGATACACAGATGGCAAATAACCATATGACAAGATGTTTCATATCATATGTCATCAGGAAATGCATATGAAAACAACAGTGCAATAGCACTACTCAACTAGAATGATCAAAATTCAGAACACTGACAGCACCAAATACTGGAGGATGAGGAGGAGCAACAAGAACTATCCTACAGTGCTGCTGGAAACTCAGAACAGAACAATTTGGAAAATGGTTGGAAGACAATTCTTACAAAACTAAATATCCTCTTACTATATGTTGCAACAGTCATGCTCCTTGATATTTGTGCCAAGTTGTTGAAAACCGGTGTGTACACAAAACCTGCACATGAATGTTTATGGCAGCTTTATTCCTAGATTGCCAAGATATGAAAGTAACCCAGATGTTTTCAGTAGATAAAAGATATACGCTGTACATTGGACAATGGAATATCATTCAGCACTTAAAAGATATGAGCTTCTCACCTTAAAGGTATAAAAGGCAAAACTGTGGAGATAGTTCAAAAAGATCATTGCTATTCAGGGATTGAGATGGCGGAGGAGTGGATTAATAGGTGGAATACAGAGCATTTCAGGGCAGTTAAGCTACTCTGTGTGATATGATGATAACACATACATATCATGATACATTTATGTCAATCCACAGAATGTACAATACCAGGAGTGAACCCTATGTTACCATGGACTTTGGGTGATGGTGGATTGTCAGTGCAGTTTCATCAATTCTAACAAAGGTACCACCTTATAGTGGGTTGACCATGGAAAAGGCATGTGTGTGTGAAGTCAGAGATATATGGAAATATCTAGGAAGCTAAATTTCTTTTCAAAAAGTCTTTAATAAAAAAAGTCATGTGTTTAGAAAATATAAACTATTATGACATTTCATTATGACACTTATTCTATATTTTGAGAATTACAAATATCATGAAAAGAGGGTATTTTACTGTCCCTAGATGTATTTTCTATAACTTTTTCCTGAAGCTAGTAATCTAAGCAGTTCTTACATTGCTTGCTGATTCAGCTGGAATTGTTAATCATATTTCTATTCATCAAGAATGGAGAACACAAAGAGCACAAAATTTCTGCTATAAAAATTATTTATTAAATGTTGAATATTCTCCTTTTCATGACTATGCATTTATTTGGGAAAGCAATTCTTGTTGGGAAGAACCATACAACCAGTAATTTGCAAACAGACAAAAAAGGCTGCTTCTCTGATCCATGGCATTAACAGAGAGTCTTGGAGACTCAGAACAAGTATCGTTACAATGGTCAAATGATACAATCCTCAATCTCCAGGTTATGTACACACATACTCACACACTCACTGTTGCACACAAAACAGTTGTGCAAAAAACGCACGCATCACAGAAGCAATAGACATGCAACACAGGCACACACACACAATGGACACCATAGATACGTGGATTGTAGTGGTCAAGTATTTAAGAATGTGAACCTTAAAAATGAATTAATTAAAGAGAAAAATAAAAAGGTAAAGAAAAATATAGGGAATTATAGAAAATACAGTCTTTTCTTTGTCCTCCACAAAGTCACTGTCCTTTTAGATCAAAATGTATAGCCAGACTGAGTAACTGATAATGTTCTTCACTAAAGAAAATAATGTTCATGTTTATCTTATACTTAGTCATGATCCTTGTTGGATCCTCCAGGTTTATCATAGCATAGAGGACACAGTACATCCAAGAGATACTTTTTACATGAATAAGCCAATGAATAAGATTGATGATTGTTGGAAAAAAACAATGAAAAATTTTGAACCTGAGCAAAGGTCATATAAATGCTGGTGAGTTAAGTGATAGAATATTGTGGACATATAGTTTAGTGATATTCCAAATCTTTCAACATAATGGCTGATTTTCATCTAATTAGTTTCAAATGGCCTTTGGCTGTTTTTATTCATTTATAAAATCTTTCAAATTTACTTCTTGTTTTGAAAAGACTGTTTGGAAGTTTCCCCACTTTCAGCTTCTCTCAATTCTAAACAATCATTCTGCAATCCTGCATAAAAATGCCAGGCCAGTTTTTTTTACGGCAAGAACATGACAATTTATACCTTTGCTTGAATATCAGCAATGTCCCAGCCCCTGTATCAACAGAATAATTTCCAGTCTACTTATCTTTGTATTCTGACTCTCTCCAGATGTAGCTGCAAACTTTCCTTCCAACTCATCTACTTCTATATCATTCTTGATTAAATCTATTCACAATCTTCATAACACTCATCGCACTTTTCTTTTCAGTATTTCTGCTCATATTGATACACTTTTTAAAATGTGTATTTTGTATTCTCCATTCCTCCACATCATTCCTCTGGGCCCAGCACAAATTCTATTTATGTGATGATGACACTAGATAATAACCTTCCTTTCTTCTGAATAACTATAGCACCAATTATCTCTGCCCTCTTCCCTAAAATACACAGCACTAATTCTAACATAATCAAGGTTAGTAACAAATATTTAATAAATTTTGAAATTGCTGGTGGGATATATAGAAAACACTTCATATCAACATCATGTCCAGCAGGTTGAGACAAAAAGGAGCACTGGTCACTGGACCCACATTTTTGCACAGCATTTAATGGAGCTAGAATTCCACCCGACACATCGTGGGAAAACACTGGTCTATGACAATTTAAAACATATGTTTATGGGGAGTCCCCGGTGGCGCAACGGTTGAGCTCTGGGTTACGAAGCTGCCTCTGCAGCGCCGGTTCAATCCCCAGCTGCTCCCCGGCCACCGGGTGAAGGTCCCACATGGCGCGCAGACCTCTCCTGCTGCCCGCTGCTCCCCTCAGCAGTGTACCTTGGTCCCTCTGCCTGCTCTGCTCCCCGCTCTGGCTCTGGTGAATTCTCTCACCCTCCCGTGCTTCTGACTGTACCCAGTGTTTGTATAAATAAATAAATAAATCTTTAAAAAAAAATGTTTAAAAAAAATAAAACATATGTTTATGGTCTACATTATCCTTTTGTTTTTCCCAGACAGGCATTTTAATTTTGAGGCTGTATATATTCCCTTCTTTGTGTTGATTCCTACAATTTTTAAGTTACAATTACTGTGATAACCTTACTCCCTGGTACCATATTACTATTTTATTTTTATTTCTCTCTGTGTCATATTTGTTACATATTACTAATATTGCTAATAAAATATTACTAATATTTTTTTATCTAGGTATATTTAAGTTACTCTATTGAATTTCCCATTGCTGTTGTAACTAATTAGCAGAAATTTGGTGCCTTAAAACAACACAAGCTTACTATCTTTTGTTCTGGAGGTTATTAGTTTTAAATGGGTCTCACTGAACTATTATATCAAGGTGTCAGCAATATATTATTCCTTTTTGAAGGCTCTGGGGAGAAACCATTTTCTTGTTTTTTTCTAGCTTCAGAAGGATGCCCTTGCCATCATTCCTTGGCAAATGTTTCCTTTCCCCTTGGAGCCAACCATGACCAGCCATAATCCTCACTGACTATTAACTCTGAATCAACTGCCTCCTTCATGTACCTTGTAAGTGCCCTGTGATTACATTAGATCCACTAGATAATCCAATATAATCTCCCCACTTCCATGTCAGAAGTTTACCAACCATAATTCACCTGCAGCCTAATTCCCATTTGCCTTGTAATACAACATATTGTTAGATTCTGGGGATAAGAATTTCTGGGGAGGGGAGGTATTAATCTGCCTACAATGAAATCTTAAATTCATTTGGACTAAAATGTGATATATAAATGTATAAAACAAATAAAAATAATTGCAGTGATTTTTGGGCAGATTATTTATCTTCTCACATAGATTGGAAGTGGGTACTCACCATATCTTATCTTGTTCTATGTTCCATTCATGGTCCAAAACTTATTACTACAACAGATTTTCAGGCAAAAAAATTAGGTTAAATAAATATAAATAAATATTATTCTATCTCCACAATTCCATAGGAAATTATACATTCGTATTTACAAACTATGGTATTTTATTAACTTCATCTATGTAGAATGTTTTGATAAAATTCATATGCTAGTTTCCTAGGTATAAAATTGGGTCTTTTTCATGTTCTATTTAATATAATTTTCATATCCACCTGAGGTAAGTACTGTATACAGTGTTAATTTTAACACTCATAATTTAAACACTGATTCAGATGCAAAAATCACAGTCCTAGAATACAGGTTTTCCCCACTGTTGGAAAATAGAGGGTCCTTAAGAAAACTTTCCTAAGTCAAAGTTGTGTAAAGCTAAGAAGCAATTACAATTAATTTATATGGAAACATTTTTTAGGGTCCCAGATTCAAAACACAACCTATCAAGTCATACCAAATAACACCTAAAACCTACAATTGCACTAACATATAGGAAACAGGAATGCTATGATATATATACTGCCTGTATAAGGAGTCCCCAAGGAAGGAGCTTGGTGGCACCACACTCCCCACTGGGGCAGACTGTCTCTCTAAGGCTGCAGTAAGACACACCACACACAGGATTTTTACTTTTGCATTTGTGGCAAAAACAAAAACCCTCTTCAGATTTCCTTCTTGTACCAAGCAGCTAACTTAAACTTTCAACAGTGTACAGTTTTGTTGTTTTGTTTTGTTTTTGGTATCTGGAAAAATAAGTAAGCTAGAATACTTGCAAAAGAAAAGAAAATTAACAGACCTTAGTGAAACCTGAGTTTCACCAACCTTAGTGAAACATGAGTATATAGAATACAACAAAAGGCTACTTCTAATTATTATTTAGAACTCATTTCAATGATTTAGAAATTTTATTCTAAGTAAGACAGTAAGTCTAAAATGTTAGATCTCCCCTCTTGTTTTCAAAATCTCTGTACCAATTTGAGTAGAGCACAATAAACATATCATGACTCAGGATTTATATTTGCTGTTGGTATTTTGAAAATGTATAAAATAAGTAATAAAAAATAGAGTAAAATTCTGTGTCCTCTCTTTTTATAACTGACTGTATAACTCCCTAGCAGGAATTCAGAGCAAGAGAATATAACATAATTGCCCTAGAGTAAATTTTCTCAAAGTTGGCTGACATTAGAATCTGAGAAAAATCTCAACATTCAGGTCACACTTTTGAAATTAGAATCATATTCTAATGCAAAGGTGTTTGAAAATCATTAATTTAGAGATTTAACCATCTTACTTCAGAAGGGTCATTGTATAGTATTCCAGCATATGTAACAATATATGAAATCTATAGACATCCTTCATCCACTAATTTACTCCATCTACCTCAGAAGAATTACTATAACTTTATAATCCTAAACTTGTATCTGCCCACATAGGTTATAGAGATTCATTTTTCTTTAACATTTATCAATTTCTACTGAATCTCCTCATCTTTATTCCAGAATTATGCCTCAAAATACAATCTCAAAATTTAATAATTGAATTCACACGATCTTACAATTTAGCAAACTAACCTCATAAGTTATTTATGAGTGCATAACTATATATATTGAGGGACAAATGGTCAGATTTCAAAATCTAAGGAAGAGAGTCAAATGGGGGTTTTTACCTAGAAATGTTGAAATGTATGATACTGAACATTTGTTGAGAATTCATTTTACACACAACTCAGTCAGGAAGTAGGGACAATTACTATTTTTGTCTGTTTGTTTTACTGTTGGAAAATTAAAGAAAAGGAAATGTACAATGGTCTAGACCACAAAGATTCTAAATTTAAGAAATGGAATTATGAACCAAGTCAAAGTGAATCCAGGATTTGTGTTCTTACCCACTACACTATGAAAAAAAAAAAAAATAGAAAATGACAATCTCACTAATCTTTGTGAGCAGTGGCTGAGACTTGAAGGGAACAGTTTACTAGATGCTATTCTCTTTTTGCTAAAGACAAAAAAGGCAGTCTTCACCAGACCAGCAGAGAAATACAATATTCCCCAAACACTAAGAGGCAGCTGCAGGAAACATTTTGTAAACATATGGTATTTGTATAATTAATGTTTAAGTAGAGAATTAGCTTACAGTTGTAGAATTACAGTCAGAAAATCTGAAATTTCCAGAGCTAACTTCATAACATTCTTTTTTTTTTTTTTTTTTTATTCAAACCCTTCTATTCCTATTTCCTCTGGCCTAGTACATGATAACTAGAAAACTCGTTCAATTCATCTATTGGAAAGTGTCTCCCACAAGTCTTGTTTTCACCCAGGCTTCCCACATTCCCTACTTTAGATATCTTTCTCTGCTGACAGTGTGACTACTCAGATTTAGAACCAAGTCCATTGCCACCTCCACCACTGAGGGGGTTACCTAATTTTCCTCTTCAGCTGGCCCATTTTCCATTATCCTGATAGATGACTCTCCCTAAAATAGAAATATAGGCATGCCTTCCTTCTGCTTGCAGTATTTCAATAAATTTCAGGTTAAAATAACCTTTAAGATAAAGTCCCATTTCTTTAACTACAGTTTTAATTTTTTTTTTTTTTTAATACTCTAGCTGTGTCTACCTATCTGGTCTCATTTCCTATTTTAACTCTAATGAGTCAGCCAAATATCTACACTTCTTGCCTCTGGGATTTATGTATGTGGTACCCTTTATCAGGGAATCTTAGAAACGTTTAATGTCCTAGATATATCATTGTTTTTAAATGTTTTCATTCAGGTTCTAAAATTCTTTTATATATACCATAAAGTATATAATTGGCCGTAAAGATTGCAGAAATTCCTAAAAGAAGTTTAGGATCAAAGTGAATTTATTTTATAATATATAAAGAATATAATCAACATTTTTTCCCCACTATGACTGCAAACTGAAAATTAACATCAATCAGTCTCTGAAAGTTAACTATCAGCAAGCAGTTAGGATTTTCTAACAAATAACTGCTCAATAATCCTCTTTTATCATAAATTTTCTATCATAAATTTAAGGAGCACTAAAAATCTGTTAGAAAATGCTTAATTCTAAATTTATCAAACACCCTTTCCGCATATTTGTTAATATTTCCCCTTCAATTGCCATAAATAAAGTAGATATAAAGAAGTAATTCCCACTTCCCTCAATTGAACTTTATTCATTCTCCCCATATCACTTTTACACAATTTTTAGAATACGATCATGTCATTTCTCTTTTCCTATGGTAACAGAATAGTTAAACCAAACATGGACCCAGAGATTGATTATACTTTTTATAAATTACCAGTTAAAATTTGTAAAATGAGAACAAGAACAAAGTTAGAAAAAAACATGCACACATGATATTACAATTATAGGGTCCAACAAATTATTCAGAAGCTGTGGCATTTTTGTACATTTGTTGAAAGACTGGTGAACTCTTCTACATGAGCCTGCAGCCCTGATGCTATGTGGAGTGCACTCATAGTCTCAGCACACAGCTGCAGTGTGTACCATTGTTATTCAATAAAATTTACAATAAAATTAATTGATATTATTTACTGTATCATTTTACTCCATTGTAATGAAGCCTGCTAGCAAGAAGTTTGCCAAAAAAATCTATAATATCAAATTGAGTTTTTTCTCCTCATTTTCTGTCTTCTCCAATATGAAGAATATTCATCATAATTAGAAAACTTTAATCATTACTGAATACAGTAAATGACAAGAACTTTGAATTAGTATGACTAATGTCATTACATAGTATGAATATGTTTTCCTTGATCAGAGCATGTACCATATTTTAATGACTATAGTTTTCTTTTTCCCTCTATATTAAACTATTTTTAAGTATTTTTTTTTTTTTTAAATTAGGTACTGTTGGTTTACTTTGTTGTTGGTATTTTGGAATATGGGATCCCTTCCTTCAGGTATAATTACCATAGTACTCCCCTCAACAAAGCACCCCATAGTCCACCACCTAGTCCATTGTGCTCTCTCGCTACTTTGTTCTGTTCCACCCCTCCCCCTCTGGATTTCTCAGTTCTGTAGTCAGCTTTCAAGGGTTATTTTAACTTTGTCTGTATTGACCCTCTGTTTGGTTTCTTTATATTCCACACGTGACACCATCTTGTATTTGTTTATTTCCTTCTGACTTATTTCACTTAGCATTATTCCCTACACCTCCACTGTGATGTGAATATGACTCTCTTAGTCTCCACATACATGCCCTGCCCCCGCATCCAGCGCCTACATAAGTGACATATTTATTGTCCTTTTGCATTCTTGCTTTATCAGAAATTTCTACTAATAAGCTTTCTTTCTGCTAATAAGCAGGCTAATTATTTTTACTGACATGAACATAAAGTTTAAAATAAAATATCTGCAATTATTATGTTATTGCAAAGTCAGAGATATTATAAAGAGCCTTTGGGATACGATGACAGAACTCAGAACAGTTTAAAGGAAAGTTAAGGAATGGACTTCTACTACAGCTTAACAGATTGCTCCAGAGGGTCACAGGTTAGTTCAAATCTCCATATAAAAAAAGTACATTGAACCCAGGTTGGTATTGATATTCAATGCCATAAAAATTGGCAGGTAGAATTTTGCAGCAACACTCTGAAGTATATGCTAACAATTATTTGAGTAGCACTAGGACGGTTCTGGCTGGCCTTTCTGACTTGGAGCATGACTAATGTTAGTGACTACAATTGAAGGAGGAAGTCCTAGTTTCTAGGCAGAAATCCCAACAAAGGACCTGAAACCTATTCTGAAAGCAAAATAGAATTTCAGTTACATAGTGTGAGCCAACAAGCGGGATTATAGAGTAGACTACAGTGTAGCTGGCACATGAACATTAATGAGGGGGACTGTGTTCATGGCTTCATTTACCCACATGTGCTATGAAGGGTCAGAAAGCCTAAAAAGGCATAGATTTAGATAAGCATATTAATAGAGGAGAAAAACAAAAATGGAAGTAAAATGAGAAGAGAAAAATGAAATATTAGAGGAAGGAAAGTACAGGACTAGGGGAGAAATAAACTTATGCAAAGGGTTTGGAGGATGATAAATATGATACATGAGATTCCAGTGACAAACTTGACTATATTTTTGCCTGGTTGCCTTAGCCCCCGTGTTATCATTTCGCATTATTGCTTCTGTGTCCTCACATTCTTATCTCTCGGCAGTAGTTCACTCAGTTAACCTCTCTTTTTTTCTTGAAACATTTTTTTTTCAAGTTCTATGTGCGACTTTCCAGAAAGATACTTTACCTTCTAAGAAGAGAAAATGATCTACTTAAATCATACAGACATAGATTCAAGGTAGCAGAAATAAGGGAGAAGTATGTTCACCCACCTTAATTCCAATCTGTGAACAAAAATATTTTTTCCAGCCTACATTTTTTAGTGTTATATTCAATTTCCCCCACCACCATCCCATGTGTCCCCAAAGCCAACTCATTGTTCTTAACCTTAGAGCACTCAGGGTGTTTGTTGATGTCTATTACTTTGGGGAAGTATTTTATGCTGTCAGTATATCTGTTATATGAATGCTCAATAATATTTTTTATTGTTGTTAGATTATGACTTGCTTCACTGCATATATTTTTTTTCACATTCCCTCCATTTTGTTAAAATAGCTGCTTTTTACCCTTTTTTGTGGTTATGTAATTTTATGTGGAATTTATGTGCAACATCTTTGTGATCCATTGCCCTGTAGAAGGAGATTTAGGCTGCTTCCATATCCTACCTAATGGAAATAATGCTGCAGTGAATATTGCAAAACCTATGGGTTTTTTGTTAATGGTTTCATAGTCTGTGGCTATATGCCCAAGGTGATTTTGTAACTTACATCTAAATTGCTTTCTATAAGGGTTTCTTTCACCAGTTCACATTCCTACCAACATTATAATAGGGTTCCTTTTACTCCATATCCTCTTAAGTACTTTTGGGGGATATTTTTGTGATGTGTCATTTTCACAGGTGTGAGGTGTTATCTCACTGAGCTTTTACTCTGTACTTCTCTTATGAGGAGTGATGACGAACATTTTTTTCACGTCTTTTGGCCTTCCAGATATCCTCTTTAGTGAATTGTCTGTTCATATCTGCTGCCAATTTTTGTTAGATTATTTTTGATGTTGTTGTTGTTGTTGAACTGTATAAGTTTTTTATATCTTAGATAGTGATCCCCTATCAGTTATATGTTGTATAAATATTTTTCCCCATTTAGTAGGGTGTCTATTTAAGCATTTTAGATTTTCTTTTGCTTTTTAACAGCTTTTTAACTTGAGGTAAACACAATTGTTTTATTTTATTTTTTTGTTTTAAATTCCTTTGTCATAGGGGTTGAGTCAGCAAAATATCTTTATTGTCAATATTGTATTGTCAATGTTTTATTCTATGGATTTTATTGTTACTGGTCTTATATCTAAATTTTTATTCCATTTGGAATTTATTTCTGTGTATGGTATTAGTGTGTGATTCAATTTCATTCTTTAATGTGCAACTTACCAATTTTTCCAGCACTATTTATTAAAGACTTCTTACATTTTTTAAAATTAGAATAAATGCTATTTTTACTTGTACAAAGGAAAAAAAGGAAAGCATGGACAAAGCCAACTCCTGTTCTAATCATGCAAGAATATATTTTTGTGGAAGATTGATGCCTTAGAAAAACTATGGGATAATGAGCGTAAAGATATCACTTGAAACAATTCAAAGGAAGTGACAGGACATTGCAGCGAAAAGTAATAAAATAGTGCTGAAAGACTGTGCATAAGCTTCATTCATTCATCTAATTGTACAAAGTATGGGGCAGGCATGGTCATTTCCCTGAAGGAGTCATTGTCAGAGAAGCATATAAAGGACATAATTCCAAAAGTGATTAATTGTACTTTATGAGTCCATAATGGAAAAGTACTTATAACAAGCAGGCAAAACTACTCAGGGGATCAGGGATGCACATATTTGTTCAACTTCTGAACAAAAGGCTGCATATCTTCAACTTGGCACTGTCTAAGAGCAGGGATGCATGGTGAAAACAAAAGTCTAAAAATATAATATTTGACAATGAAGATTAAGTGAGAGAAGCAGAGCTGGAAGCAAGGAGTACGGAATTTCTCTAAATTTTAAGGCTCACCAGAGAATAAACAGCTTGATTCCTCCTTCGAAACATCTGAACCATCCTCTTACAGTCTTGAAGTAACTGAAATTCATAAAAGTACATAGATTAAAATTATGGCATAATCAAACAGGTTTAACTTCAGAAATGAAATGAATCACTGGGCAACTACAATAAGCTAGCAATTTTGAGACTAGCAGTTTCTCATAGAAGTGGATCTCTAATTTGGATAGCGCAACAGAAGCAGAATGAAGACACTGTGCCTCTCTTTGAGTAATTGCTTTTGTTACTAATGGAAGGGAACTGCATCCTGTTATTCTGAAGTAGCATTACAATATGTGGCAGTCTCTGAGTAAATCAAAGAGGAATAGTTAGAGGATATACAACTCTTTGATATACTGACTTCTGGAACACCATTGTACTCGAGGAGGCCAATAAATAATATCTTAGAAGCTAAGGATACATATAATTAACTAAAATGAAAAGGCAAAATAACCAGTTCTCATGCAGCTACACCTAAACCTTCAAGCTTGCATATATAAATATGAAGCAGAGTCTAGCTGTTTATGCAGGTGTCAGAGTTTCCTGAAGGATAGGTTATAGTTATTAATAAATTGGAAAATAGAAGGATACAATGTATTATCTAGGCAAAGGAACTGCATAGCCATAGATAGAACTCTCACCTGCCTTGGAAAGTAGTAAATAACTTTGGAGAGACGTATATAGCCAAAGAACTCACAACTTTTCTTACTCAGTTTGTAATTTCAGCATTTAACCTTGTATTGTTTGATCTATACGAGTTGTACGTGTCTTTTATTTATATCATACTTAGTAAGCTTAGTAGTAGTAAGAAAGATCACTTTTCCAATTTGCCATTTGTAGGTCATAATACTTAGTCCCTAGCAGGTTTTCAAGAAATATCATTGATACTCAAATCATACTGATATGATTTTGACCTGGTATGCTTCAGGCAAATCATAACATTCTGTTTTTGCTTTGTCCTGTGTTTTCTTCACTTCTCAGAATTTTCTTCTATAATCGTCAAGATCATTGGGTGGTTTTCTACATTAAATGCAGTGTAGAGTTAACACCTTGCACATTTACTTTTTATGTGCAAAGCACTGACCTCCATGCTTTGGTAGGAGCAAAGATGTGTAGATTATAATCACACAGAGTTTAATTGTCGAAAGGGACTGCTGTCAAGTTACCAGGATAACTCTCAGCAGCTGATATATTTTGAAAGATGGGTATGTGAAAGGGTAAATAAGGTATTCCAGGGAATAGTATGTCAAAACACAGAAATGAATTGAGAAATTGAGACTATTTCATGAACGGTAAATTCAGCTTGAATATACACTTCGTAGACAAGTTTAGGAAGACAGATGGTTCTCACATTTGAAAGAATTTTGGAGGCAGACAAACCCCTATATTCTAGTTCTGTTGCTTACCCACTAGGCAAATATGGATTGCATTAATTTTCTGTGGGTGTGTGAGAGGAATCTGAACAGGAATATCACAGCTTGTTGTAAAGATTAAATAGGATCCTGGGTGTAGATTACATCTATTAGAATTCATAGTACATATGACTCAATGAAAATGAGCTTCATTAATCACTAAGAATTATAGTAATATTGAATGTATGTGAGCTGGGCTAATGTTGTATTTTAATGTTGTATTTTTACTCAGTGTGTATTCTAAAATTAAACAAGTTTGATAATTATAGACCCATTCTTAATAAAGAAAGCATGAAGAAGAGTAGCATTAGTGAATTTGAAAGTAAACAGTATAGGAACAAAATTTCTTAAAACTGGCATCAGATTCAGGTTTGTAACTGGCAATAACTATGGTCTAGGATTTTTGAAACCTTGGCTCTCATTCTGATTCCTCACTTTTAGCTGCATATGTAGTTCTACTTACTCACCTGTCATAAAATGGGATAATAAAACTCTCTGCTTTTTCAGAGTTTCAATATTATACATAATACATGCTTGATATTGATATTATGTGATTATATTAGGTAGGTACTACAGTTGCAGATATGCAAGTTAGCATCAAATATTTAAACTTTAGTGAGAAGCACAAAAGTAGCAGTGAAAATATAAAATTTGGAGAACAAGATTAAGAATTTGGGAAGGAAGAAAGCTTTTTCTCATCTTTATCTGTAGATTGTGATTTTGATATGCTGGCATAAAATTCAAGTGAAGACGTGTAGGGGGCAATTGGGAATATGGACTTGACACTTCAGAGAGAAGACATACAACAAGAGTTGATTTGGAAATTCTCTGCATAAAGGTAGCAGGTGGTGCTTTGATAGTGAATGATGTCACACAGGCAAAACTTTTTCTCAGAAAAAAGCAATTCAAGGACAGAACCTTTGCCAAGACTCATGCACAGGCAGTGTTGAAGGAAGAATCAGAAAATATGTATCAGACATATATAAGCATATGTCAGGAAATTAAAAAGAGTTTCAAAGGAAAAAATATACTTCTCCCTATTCATATTTATGAACATTTCTTGAGTGATTATAACAACCACACAGGGGTAGTATTAATTGAGCAAGTGTAACTGGGAAGTTGAATGGTAGATATATGACAGTATTACATTTTGCCCCTTTTATCCTTAGATGGAAATGACAGGTGCATGATTCAAACAAACACATTTCTGAAGCCAAAAACCATATACCCCGAGTTATTTATTTAATAAGATCAAAAAAGTTAAAGAAAAGCCTACTGAATTTGATGTTTGAAAGGTGTTGTATATCGTTCAGACAAGAGAAGTCAAGTTTCAATGGATCAAGTTCAGAAGATGTGGTAATGAGCTGGAGACAGAAGAGAAAGTTTACATCATCAAAGATGTTACAAAGGGAAAAAAACTAGTTCTTCAAAAGTAATAAAGAAAACAAATTTAAAGGGTAGCTACTTGTGAGAATAACAAAGTAATACCATATACTAGAGTGATCTGACCTAATGTTCAGGAAGAGAAAAGAACAAATAGGAAGGCTAATTAAAGAAATTAGGAAGAGAACTGTTTACATATTACGAATTTTTCTGTTTAGGATATGCTTGAGTTTAGATTCTGACTGTATCATTTACTAGCTTTTTGGCCTTAGGAAACCAACTTATTTTTCAATGACTAAGTTTCCTCACCTGCAAAATATGTATAACAATACCTAACAGGTAGGTCTGTTGTAAGGATTAAATAAGCAGTGCAAGTCAGAAAGTAAGCACAAAGGAAATTCAGCTGCTAATAGAGATAATTCGAGATCACATAGTTCTTTATATCTGAGACATGAAGAGTGACGTTGGCTTTGGTAAAAAGTAATGAAAATGCAAAAAAGTATCTAAAGGATGAGAAAACTATAAGACAAATAACATCTATTAATTCACCAAACACTGTTGAAGCCTAAATTTTTGTTCATCTCCTCCCCAGTTCTTTTGTTAAAGCCTGACTGATTGATACAGTTCCATTTAATAACAGGCACTGTTACTGAGCATTAAAGATAAATTGATTTTAATACAAAACAACTATAGCAATTCTTTCTGTGCTATTTAATGCCCCATGACATTTTTTCCTATTGTATATTGACTTATGATATTTATTTAACTATACACATGTGTTGTACAGTTTCTAGGTTCTCTCTAGAATTTCTATCCTATATTTAAAGCATCCCAAGCCTCTACTTAATATTTTTGATATGTAAGAAAACTGGATACTTGTGGGAAATCTTAACTATTCTTAGAAATCTACTTAGCCAAAGAATACCTGGTCATGGACCGGGAAATAAATAAAAAAGATGTTCCAGAAAATCTGACAACGATTATAAAATCTGACACCTAAAGCTAGATACCTGGATATTGATAAGTGGGGAAATAGCTTCTCATATCAGGAAGTAAATTCTGACAGGAAGGGAAGATGGGTGAAGAGAGGAACTGAAAACATAAAACCTGCTTTTCCACATATGAAATGTATTGTCATGATTTATACTCCTTTTGTTGTTACATTAAAAAGACCCCAATAAATTATTTTATGTTTTGTTTCTTTATAGTTTATATTATTGAGCACATCAGGATAGCCTGAATTTGGAAATTGCTTCTTCCAGTAGTAAGTCAGTTAAATATCTTTATTCATTTAATTCTTATCAAATGATTGTCACTTAGAACTCTATAAATTTAATCTAAGTTAGCTAAAAGTGAGAATTTATTGATATTGTCAACATATTAACATGCTAAATGTCAGACCGATTTATTTCATAACTATTTATTTAGTAACTACTGTGTGTCAAATGGTATTTAAAGGCCTGGAATGCAAAGGGAAAAAGAGTGAACAGATCTTTGGCAGGTTTGCTTGCTAGTATAAGACAGAGATACAACAAAGACAAACTGGAAAAAAAAATCAGTTAATAGTAAAAGGTATGCAAATTATTAAAATAAGATGCAGTATGTCAAGTAACAGAGTGACTCTTTTGGTTTTGGTGACCAAAATGTTTTGCTAAACGGGAAAATTCTACCAAGATCTGAATAACAAAATTCATGCTGGCGAAGATCACTTGGAGAGAATTCCAGACAGTGGGGCTAGCTAGAACAAAGGCCCTAAGGCCTGAGAAAATTTGGCATGTGTGAGAAACAGAAAGGAAGTTGGCTTACTTGGGGAGAGAACAGTGTGAGAAAAAAATGCTTGAGGGAGATGGAAGCAATTAGTTATGACTTTGTAAGTCACAAGGAAAAATAAATTTCATTTTGCCATCAGACATCTAAAGAGTGATGTGATATGATTGGCTGACTGTTGCTTGGAGAAACATTCATTCATTCAACAAATATTGAGCATTTTCTGCATACTAGACACCATTCTAGATACATCAGTGGAAAAAAATGTGCAACACTATCTATCCTCTTTCAATTCTTTGTAGTGGAGATAGACAGTGAACAATTAGAGATAAAGAAATTATAGACTATGTTATGATATTACAATTTCTAGGGCAAAAAGATAAAGCATGGCAGGAAGGAGGAAATGAAGTATATGATAGGAGAAATAGGATGGATTTGAATTTTACATGGTTAAGTCAGGGCAGGCAAGATTGAAAATAATATATAAAGTTTTGAGAGATAAAGGAAGGAGGTTTGAGACTATCTCACTTAACTACATTAATTTTAGAGTTGAGAACTGTTTGCCTATTTTCACTACTCATTACAATGCTTATATCATACTTGTGCCTTGAAGAGGTGTTCTTTAACTTCTATTATTAAAGTATCATTTCAATATCATATTCAAATTTGATTTTGTTGATAATAAAAATAAGTCTGATTAAATTAATTTTAAGTGATGGTCCAGACACTGTTTTGCATTTGCTCCTCTCAATATTATTCTTCAACTTGCTGCAGTTAAACTAGAAATAATTATTAAAGTAGCTCAAACAAAGTTTTGATGGTTAATTTTTTAAGTTTCAACTTGACTACACCTTGGTATTCAGATTTTTGGCCAAACACCATTCTAAATGTTTCTCTAAAGGTATTTTTTAGATTATTTAAATCGGTAAGTTTGAGTAAAGCAGATTATCTTCCATAACATGAGTGGTGCTCCTCTGAACACCTGAAGATCTTAGGAACAAAACCTGATTTTCCCAGACCAAGAAAGAATTCTGCCAGCAGACTACCTTCAAACTCAAACTACTCTCTGGTCTTCTAGCCTACTCTGTAGTTTTGGGATTTGACATCCTTGACAATCTGTTAGCCAAAACAAAATATCTCTCCAAATATATAGCCTATGCATACATGTATGTATGCATATATGCAGGTATATACAAATATCTAATACCTATGTAGATATATCTACATAGATATATAACCTAGATATAGCTGTAGATTTATTATTAATTCTGTTTCTCTTGAGAACACTGATTAACTTAGAAGATACATCCTGTAAGAATTTAGAATTTTTCCAAATAAAATCTTAGAAGATAAAATAGTCCTGTGAAATAGTCATGAGAATAGTAACATCAGAATGTATAAATAGGAAAATTTTGACACTGCCTGTGTCTATGCAAGTGTTTCTTTTCTTAAATATACCTCTTTCAAAAATGCAGCTCTCCTGTCTACCTGTGTCTATGCAGGCATTTCTTTTACTTTTTTCCTCTTTTCCTTAATAAACTTTCCATGTGCTGATGAAAAAAAAAAAAAGTTCTAGTCACTAGAACTACTTGAAATGTAAAGTTAAAGTAAGGTGTTATAAAGTTATTATAATCAATTGCAGTTTGCTTAAAATTAATTTCAAGTTTTAAAAACATACATATGTATTTTTAAAATCTATTAATAGAAATATAATATTGTAGGATAAAACAACTAGAGTAGTCTTCAGACTAAGAAATGGACTAAAAGTGACAGGAAAATGAGGAAAGTGTAGTAGATGCAAATTCTGATGTAGAATTAATGAAAATGTAAAATTGGTCACCTATTCGTCCACATGGTGTTTTTACAACCAATGCCTCCCAGCTGTTGTTGTTAAGGGATATACCTCACTGAAGCTGAGCCAATCCGCTTTTTCCCTATGACTTTTTGAAATGGAAATTAGAGACAATTAATTTATAACTATGAATGAATTAGAGTTTTCATGAACCAGAAAATTCAGATATGGTAACTTTGACCGTGTGCCCAATGAAGTACTGAAAAAGTTTGGGAAGTTGAAGATTGAGAGAGGGAACTAAGAAAAAAAGGAGCAGGGGAAAAGAGAAATTGAAAGAGGCCAGATACGGGAAAGGAGGTGAGGGCAGTAGAAATAGTCCTCCCTTTTTGCAAACAATCCCAACATAATTGCTGGAACTGAACCCTTGTGATTTAACTCTTTTTGAAATCTGTGGATAGTGGAACATCTTAATCAAGATTGACTTGTGCATCTCTTTCTCTGCCCCCCCACCAAAAAAAAAAAAAAAAGAGAGACTAACTAAAACAGGTTGAAGGGGCTTTTGTCATAGAGACAAGTTGCAGACTCTGTGTTTTACCAAGAGCATTAATATGAGTTGGAAAAGAGGTGAGGTAACACTCAGAGACAGAACTAGGACCAGAATAATATAAAAAACTAAAAGCAAATAGCAAATAACCAAAAAGATTTATCTTTTATCTTTCTGATAGATTAAAAAGAAATTCGATGAAGGTATTAAAAGAAGATAATTTTTTACATTTTATATTGATATGGGCAATTTAGTGAAAAGTCATTATTATCACTTTTATAATCAGTACTTAGAAATGAAAGAGTTGCTAAAATTTTGTTTTTAACCTAAAAGAGGTGTGCCACAATTAAGATAATGGTGTAGTCTCACAAAGTTGATAGGGCTGTAATCACAATTCACTCCTAACTAACCTGCTAGAAATTTTAAAGCAAAAAGGGGTCTGGAAAAAGTAACTCACAGGCAAATATGCAAATTTGAACTTTGGAATTTGAGAGGGAAGCTTAGCAATAGGACAAACACTGCCAATTTCATAGGGAAAAAATTGTCAGGTCTAGGTGCATTTTTCTGGTCTATATAGATTATTTTGAGAAACTCTTAGGAGGAGAGTACCAACATCTTAGCATTAATTTAGCAAATGGTCTGTGCTGGTTAGCTAGAGTGTTACCAAGTCCTAGATTCAAAAAAAAAAAAAAAAAAAACATGCCTCTTCTGCAAAAACCATACAATGTCCCATATCTCAGACCCTGTTTTTGTACATAATGTGTTCCAGATATTTCTCAAGCCCAGACAGAATTTAAACATTCATTGTTAAACCAAACACCTAAATTTAAGCTAAATATATAGACATAGTTTAATCAACTCAAGACTTTCTGGAGAAAATTTATATCTGTTTGCATGCTTGTACCTGTTCTATACTATATTTTTATCTAATTATTTCTGCCCTTCAAATTGTATATGCCTTAACTAATGTTTTATTTTTAATGTGGGATCTTAGAGAATATAATAGGCTAATAAAAGTACTGATAATTTCAATTATGCATTTATGCTGTGATTGCTAAAATAACCAGGTAGATTCATGTCTTAACTTTCTGATAATTTTAGGAATATATTTTTCAAACACAACTCTACCCTGAATAAATTATTTCCCTTTCCCCCACTATATTTTTCCTTTTCTTTTTTCTTTCTTCTCATGTTTCAGGTTGCTACTATTTGTTTTGCCTAGAATTGTTTTCTTATTATTGTGTGTCACTTTCAATTGAGAATAACTCCTTGAAGACTCTGCTTTTTATGCTTCGTGTCAGCCACAATGACCTACATTGCTTTACATCCATATCTATACAACCTAAGTGGAATTGGAATTGACCATCAGACTCTGTGTATTCAGCCTGTCACAAATGTCCTACAAGTTCTGTGACTTGCATTTCAAAAGTTCTGCCAATCATATAAGCTACAAATGAATCTTCCACATGCAGCCTTCTAAATCTTTTCATGCAGTGGCATAGACTATACCTTGATGATTATAAATAGCTTTAAATTCTCATTTTGAGATGGAAATATGTAATGCTCTATGAATCATTATTATTCATGATAGTAAGAACAGCATTATCATCTAATGATATAATAGTAATAAGGACTCTGGTTTGCTATTTGCAACTTAAAGTGATTCAGTCAATTATCAGAATAGCTAATAAGTACTTGTAAACTATGTGTTAATTTAGTCTACTAATAAAAAGTGCTATATAAATGCACAATCATCAACAATACTGTGTTCACAAGTTAATGAATAATAAACTACTGTGAAAAATTAATTTTAATCTTATGTTTCAAAAGTAAGCTTAGTTTTTTGATTTTTTTAATTTCATGTAAGATAGGGCAAAAATAAAAATTAGTTTTTACACTCAAGTGCAATGTACTAAAAATTGAATTTTCACACTTTGGAATTGGGGACCTAACTACAACTGAAAATGGCATTAATATGATAATGCTATGCTAAAAGAGATCTTTCATTCCTTTTTCTCTAGCCTAAGATATATATGATCTTTTTTTTTTTATTTTTTTTTTTTTTACTTTTTCTCCCCATTCTGTTTAGGCAGTAGCTTCAAAAACTTTTAAGGATTTAGTGACCTAAGGATCTACAGTGTTCACTGTTTTGGAAATCTGAGCAAACCCCCAAACTGATTTAACAATTTAACAGTCAAAGATGAACAAAACATTTTCAAGAAGCCCCCAAGAGGGAAGGTGAGAGAAAGTAATGTAAAATCACTCAAATATACTTAAATAAAGCGTACTCCATTCTCTTCATCAAAAGGCCCTGTTTCTAAGTTCTTGCAAAACTCTATAACATCTTTTCCTTTTTCCCTGAGTTTCTTTACAACCCAAAACTACTCTTAGCCCTCAGGAAGTGAAAGTTCTCATGGACAACTACAGACTTATCTTTGACAAACAGGATGAAAAAAAGGCAGAAAACTCTTATGCAAGTAATATCACTCTGTCAGTCATGAATAACTCAACTATACAGATCAAGAAGAAGAGTTCTGGTTCCTGGAATGCCTGGATCCCAGTAGCTGCTCCAACTGTTATTGCTTGAATGAATCTTGTACAAATGTTCTAATATGGTTATATGGAGAGACAGACAGATAGATATAAACATGCATAGCATAAATTATAAATATTTTATGAATGAATTTAATAATTGGATAGATGAAAAATGAAGAATATAATGAATATAATAAATATAAAAATGAACCAAATAATACTACTTAACACTTAGAACTATTGTACAATTTAGATAAACAATAAAATTCCGATATTGTTTATCACATAGTAACTGAACAACAAAAAATTGCTATCATTTTTATTTTCATTGTTAACTTTGTTTCTGAATTTATTTTTCTAACTGGCAAACAAATGGCCTATTGAAAATTACTACTTTGCATGCATGGCTATTTCTTAATTCAGTTATTAGTGAATTTTACAGCAATATAATACAGCATTTGTACTAAACATTATACTCAAATTAGGTAACTTTTCTATTAGCTTGTGTTCTCTAAATATGCAGTTATGTAAATAGTGAAATTTAGTCATTTCCAGAATTACATAGCCACAAAATACATATATCCAACATTAATGGCTTTTAAACACAACTGTATATTAGAGTCATGGGGGTCATTAAAAAAATACTGACTACCAGCTTTTATCTCCAGATATTATAACACAATAAATCTGTGGACAGCCTAGGCATTTGTATTTTTGTGCCCTCCTAGGTTTTGTTGATGTGCACCCAAAGTTAAGAAAATCTCCATGGAGTACACATGATTGTATGATAAACCCTCATTTCTGAGAGTGATTTTATGTATTATCTGACTCAAATATCTCTGTAACACACAATTACTCTGCATATATTTGAGTACTTCTAACTGATGCAGCCCATTCTCTGAACAGGTATGGAAATTAGTTTAAAAAAATCTTTGTTTAAATTTTTATTTTTTAATTTTTCATAATTGAGGTAACGTTAGTTACAACACTCTATATGATTTAGAGGAATAGGTTCATACCTCCTTAGATGTCCATCACTGTACCACACCCACCCACAGATTATGTGTACCAGTGGACTCCCTCATCCTTTGTTTCCACCCCAATAGACTCTCTGGAGTAGCCTCAATTCTGCAGTCATATTTCTAAGCTTTGTTTTGGTTTATTTTTGCCTGTTTTTTTGTTTTTTTTTTCCTCTATATTTTACATGAGTGAAATCATTCACTATTTCTGTCTTCTTTCACTTAGCATAATCCCCTCCAGTTCCATCTAGTCTCAAAAGGCATGATTTCATCTCTTTTTAGAGCTAAGAAGTACTTCATCAGTATATAATATCACATCTTCTTAATCCATTTATCTGTCCTTGGGCACTTAGTTCAATTCCATAGCTGGGCTATCGTAAATAGTGCTGCAGTGAACATAGAAGTGCTTTATATCCCTTTGAATTAATGTTTTTGCATTTTGGATAAATAACAAGTAAAATTACAGGATCATACGGTATTTCTATTTTAAATATTTTGAGAAACCTCCATATTATATGTTTTCATAGGGGCTAGACCTGGGTATATTTCCACCAATAGTGTAGGAGTGTTCCTTTTTCCCCACGTCCTCACCAGTACTTATTTCTGACATCAAAATCCTTATTTTGAGCCTGAATCAAATATACATTCCATATTGACTAACAACATTTTTGGTTTATCACATGTTGATGTTTCAAATATTTAAATCACTAAACAGTTCACTCCACCTATCAAGTCTTTCTCTAAAAAAATTATGCATCCTAGGTCTCCCTGGTGGTGCAGGGGTTAAGTCTCAGTGCTAT
Organism: Talpa occidentalis; assembly: GCF_014898055.3. Classification (NCBI taxonomy): domain Eukaryota; kingdom Metazoa; phylum Chordata; class Mammalia; order Eulipotyphla; family Talpidae; genus Talpa; species Talpa occidentalis. The sequence goes on along the minus strand of NW_023604861.1, from coordinate 35,278,081 downwards.
GAAGCTATCCCAGCCACTGTGGCCTGAGTTTGATCCCTGACCAGGGAGCAGCAGACCTGGTGCAGCAGACCTCTCCTGTCTCGCCTGCTGTTCCCCTCAGCTGTGTATTTCAGTTGATTTGCCTGTTCTGCTCCCCATTCTGTCTCTGGTGAATCTTTTCACCCGCCACACCTCTGGCATACACCCTAGTTCTTGTATGCATAAATAAAATAAAAATAAATCTTTTTTAAAAAAGTTATGCATCCCAATCTCTTTCTGACAACAAAGTTCTTAATTTATCCAGATTACCCTTTCTTTTTTCAGTTTGATACTCAGGACTGACCACTACTCAGGTATGATTACCATCCTATGTATGTGATGTATTCTTTGTCTACTAAGTCATTCTAAGGGTTCATTTAGTTTTCAGGTGACTTTAACCACATTTTATAGTTACCACATCCTGCTGCTAAGTGACATAGCTATACATTAGTAATCTATGATTGCATATCAACATGCCTCCAAAACTACACAGGCAAATACAGCAATATTAATCATAAAGCATTTTTAATAAACTAGAATATATGATAAACATTTATTTTATTATAGAACTTCTGATGTTAGGCATCTTGGTAGTGTCTTATCTGGGTGGTGTTGCCTCACAAGGTGGCAGTCAGGCTTTTGATGGCTGCCCCTGGTTGTCTCCCTGGCTATTGTCTGGTGGCTTCAGTTCCTCATTTTATGGATCTTTCTATGGGCTAACTGATGACTTGGCATCTGCTTTCCTCCAGAAAAAGTGATCTAAGAAAGGGCCAGCACCCAAAATAGAACTTGAAATCCTTTAAAAACTCTAAGAGATTGTTCTCATGTCTGCTGTAGTATAATTATAGAGGTAAGTCATTAAGTCTAGGTAATACGCAAGTAGAAGGTAATTAACTCTACCCCTTGAATGGAGGATTATTGAAGAATTTGTGACTATAACTTTAAAACCACAAAAACAATGATCCTGAATTGGTACAATTGCTCTTTTGCATAAAACTATTATTACTCTTGTTTATATATTTTTATGAGGACATGGAAATGTTTTTATTCATATCCTAATCTGTTCCTTTTCTTTATAACTCATGTTACTTGCACATTTATAAATCTTTTTTTTTTTTTTTAAAGAGGCACGTATTTTATTTATTTATTTGTTTGTTTGTTTGTTTATACATGCACTGGGTACAGTCAGAAGTGTGGGAGGGTGAGAGAATTCACCAGAGTCAGAGCGGAGAGTGGAGCAGAGCAGGCAGACTGACGAAGTACACTGCTGAGGGGAGCAGCGGGCGGCAGGAGAGGTCTGCGCACCATGTGGGACCCTCCTCCGGTGGGCGGGGAGCAGCCGGGGATCGAACCGGCGCCGCAGAGGCTGCAGGGAGCTTCACAACCCAGCGCTCAACTGCTGCGCCACAGGGGAGGCCCTACTTGCACATTTAATAGTCAGACATTGTATATATTTATTCAAGCTACTAATGAAACTCTTGAGACAGATCAGCATGCCACTGTGACATGGTATTATACCAGCCTTCCAGAATGACACTAATTCATGGTGCAAGATGCACTATCATTTACAAGCTTACATCACATAATCACATTATCTTCATCTTTGAAAGGATATCATGTGACACCTTGTTGAAGTATTGCTCAGATCTACAAATAATATATTCACTAGGATTTCCTAAGCTTTGGCTCAGAAATATCATAAAAGGAGGGGGGCTTGCTCTGTTCCAAATAAATGAATCATTGCTTTTTTTGTCAGGAAAATATATGTGGCAACTGATTCTGAAATGCACCTTCATATCTGATCTGTTTTAACATTCTGGCATCCTCTCCCATTTTCCATAATATCTCAGACACCCTCAAGCTCTTTTGTGAATTATTTTGCAACTCTATTTATAAATTGAAAGGTAACAGCTACAGAAAAATCATTCTATTTAAAGTCGGTCAATTTTTAAAAGTATTATGTGTTTGCATTTTTTTTTTGTAGATTTTGCATGTTCCCCCTTAAATTTCTTCTCTTATTTATAAGAACATTTCTTATTTTCTAGTTATAATCAAAGAATGAAGTATCAAGTGGAGGTCAACATAGCATAAGACTTGAAATGAGTAAAAAACACATTATGTTTCTTTTCATTGCAACAGTATATCATCGGATCATCATATCAAATAGGAAGCCTCATGAGACTGATCATAAATTTTTTTCTGGGAAAAATGTAAAAATATTATTTTTAGCTTGTAGAAATTAAACATTTCTAGGAGTTTTTAACGGTAAGATATTTAACACAAAATTCAATCTGATTGGAGAAATATAGACAATTCAACTTTTCTTAAGAGTTAGACACTAATTAGAGTGTCTACTGCCTAATGCAGAGTTTTCTACAAAGATTTCATAAATATCCTCTGATTGCAATAAATTCACATCCTCTAACTCTTCATCCATACAATATTCTTGTATAGGTTCTATCAAAGCTCTTTTGATGTTTACCTCTGGTAGAGGTAGGTAGACCTTATGATATTGTTTTTGTTTGTATAGATTTTTTAGTATATGTAGCATTAGTCAATTCAAATTGACTCGGGACACGGAATTCTTGATACACTGCTATTATAGCTCTAAGCTATCCTCAGTAATATTCATCATGAAAGCACAAAGAACAATTAACAAAATAAACAAAAAACCAAGATCACAGAATCCAACAAAGCAAAAGCAACAAACTGGAAAAGTAGGAATTTAAATTGTATCTGGATACTCATCCCCAAAGTTGCTGGAGCACATGCTACGACAGCAAAGAACTCACGTTGTGTTGTTGACTTGGATTTGAGATAGCAGAGCAGACACTTATTTTCTCTCACAAATTTTTAAGTTCTGCAAATTTTGGAGCCAATAATTTTACCCCCAGGTATTATATAGTAGCAAAAGTGGAAAAACACTGTATTCTTGATCAAGAGAGGTCTCATTTCTTTTTATGTGTTCTCCAAAGTTGTTTTGCGTTGATTGTCTATAATCTGATTACCTATAATTCTAATAATTTTGAGTAGAGTGGGTGCTGTTCTTGAACCATCCACCACGGTTGGCAAAAACCACAGGCAAGCAACCCTAATGAACAGGAAAATACTTACTAAAATCACACAGGAAATAGTTTTCACAAAAGAACCTTAATGGATGTAATAAAAGCCTAATGATAATACAAGGCTGAGTATTCCAATGGAGATATAGTATTTCCTGGGAAGAAATTATATTTATTTTCAATATATATCTTCTGAGAAACATTCATAATGGCGCACGTACACACACACACACACACACACACACAGGAAAAGTGGAATTTAACCTGTGCATAAAACTCTCCTGAGAAGAAATGAGTTGTGACTCATCTTTTATGGAGTGCTTGAAGTCCAGAAATGTGGAAAATTAATTTTCTGTTTTTCTGTGTGAGGATTCAAGTTTAGAGACAGAGTTGTAGGAAAAGGAAGAGTTTGTTTCTCCAAGGAAACCCTCACTACTGGATGAACTCTCTCTGAAGCACTCTCATATAACACGCAGTGGTTATTTGTCTTTATTACCAGTATAAACATTATTTTCTTCCCATTACTTCTCTCCTCACTGCAGGTTCTTGAGCACTGAGAAGGAGAGTTCAGCACTTTGTGTCTATGATTTTTATCCCCTCAACGAGACTTCTAGCAATATTTGGGGACATTTTGATGACAACAACCAACGTGATGAACACAAAAGCAAAAAATACTGTTAAATATTTCACAAAGCACAGAACACACCTACTCCCAACAACATATTTAGTCCAATATGCCATGAATGTTAGACTTGAGAAAATTTGTTCAAAGGTAAATATCTGAGTACAGCAAATTTTGTAAATTACCTAGTATATAACAGCTATTATTGTTAATATAAACCTGTAAATAACCTCCTACCTTATCTAAGGGCTTTGAATCAAGCTAGTTAAATCAGTTGCTCTAGGAAGACTTGGTTTTAAAGGTAGTGTCACTACACCTACAGCTGCTACTTGTTAAATTGTCATCCTGCCAATGCTTTCTTTTGAAAATAAAACAAAAATCTGTTTTTGGCTCTTGGTTCCTTGCCAACAATATAATCTTGATTAAACTGGTAGCTTTTTTTCCTCTTCAAAATAAGGCTGAATGTTTCTAGGCAGTTGAGAATGAATCACCTTAGAGATTAGTCATCAAAAAAATACATATTATAAGCTCTTTAAAGTTAAAGAGTAGTGCTAAATATATAGCAGCTTGCAGTCCCACCCACCTTGTTGTTAATAAAGATAGAAAGACATTTAAAAAGCATGAGGGTATAAACACCACCTGCTTTAAAGTACAGGATCCTGACATTTGCATTTGTGTTTTTATTTAAAGTCTGGTATCCACATTGAATTATGTTGGTATTTGAAAATAATTGACTTGTAATACAGTATATCAACTGCAAATATGTAAATAAAATATTTCCTATATGTTTTCATATACCTAGTAAATACCTTCAAAATTGAATATCAAAATATTAAACCTGATTATATCAGAATGACAAAATTATGACTGATTTTCGACCATGAAATTTGCAATAATTAATGTTTTAGTGCAATAAATGAACAGTAATCAACTTTTAAAAAAATGTTTAAAAAAAAAATGTTTATTTTATTTTTAAAGATTTATCTATTTATGCACACAAGAGCTGGGGCACAGGCCAGAGATGCGGGGGGATAAGAGGATTCACCAGAGACAGAGTGGGGAACTGAACAGGCAGATTGACCAAAGCACACTTTGAGGGGAGCAGCAGGCAGTCAGGAAAGGTCTGCTGCACCATGTGGGTTGCTCCCTGGCCGGCCAGGGATCAAACTCATTCTGCAGAGGCTCCGGACTGCCTCACAGTGCGGTGCTCAACCCCCTGGGCCACCACGGAGGTGTCTCTCTCTCTCTCTCTCTCTTTTTTAAAGATTTATTTATTTATACAAGAACCGGGGTACAGGGCAGATGTGCGGGAGGGTGAGAGGATTCACCAGAGACAGAGTGGGGAACAGAACAGGCAGACTGACTGAAATACACTGCTGAGGGGAGCAGCTGGTGAGACAGGAGAGGTCTGCTCGCTATGTGGGTATCTCCATGGCCGGTTGGGATGGAACTAGCACTACAGAGGTTACAGACATCTTCATAGTGCTGCACTCAACCGCCTGTGCCACCACGGATGCCTGACAGGAATCAACTTTTGAAAAGCTTAATGTCTCCAGTAAACTCAGAGCATTATGGCATTAGAATAATAATTTGTAACATGAAATTGATTATAATATATATGTTAACATGCTTTATTTACTGAAAAATACCATGAATCTTTATTCCTCTCTTCCTCTCTCTATATCTTATACTATCTTATATCCCCACTATGTGAACACACACATAACAAAAGTATTAAAAGCTACATGACTGCATTCCATTTATATATATATAACAACTTAATAAACTGGTTCACATTATTGGACATTTTCCTAAAAATTATATAAAACTTAAAAAACATGCATGTGTGTTTGTATGTAGGCACCTATTTAGCATAGCTTTATCCTTGTTTTCTTCATAATTTCCTTAATTTCATAAATTCATAAATTCTTAATTTCATAAATTCTTGAAAGTATTACCAAACCCCCTTAGGGTGAGGGTTCATTTGCCCAGTAACAGAAAGTTAAAAATTCAGAGACCAGGTTCCATGTTACAGAAAAAGAACGTTAGGACCTGACAAGCTGTGGAGAAGGGAGAATTCTTGTTTGAAAACAAAGAAATCTCCTTTTTACCTGGGGTGCTAGTACTTCATGAATTTAGGGCAGAGTCTCATGGCCATGCACAATTCTCAAGCACTCACACTCTTGCACATGCCCGTTTTACCCTTCTTCACTCTCCTGGAAAGAGCACATCCAGAGAATAGCTGGTTGGGTCCAGTTCTGTCACTATTGCTCTCCTGTCTCACATTCCAGAGAAACGTCACAGCTTGGTGCAAATACTCTACCTCACAGATAAAAAAGTACATAGTTGAGTCCAAGGAAAATACTCTAAAAGCTTCTGCCTTAGTGTCAAACTGACCTCTTGAAATATCTACTTTCCTTGAAATTTACATTCCCCTGGTTAGCCTAGGAAAGTATTCACTTTTCCTTATCACCACCAAGACACGAATGATTTTCATATTTTTCCTACCCAATCATACGATGTTATTTTATTTTTGTACATAAAATATCTCACTCTACACACTCATAAAGATATTTGTTCAAATAAGAAGAATAGTGTGTGTGCATATCCCACTATAATGTGTAGTAAGTTCAATGAGGGTAATGACAGGCTTTCAATGGACATAACATTGACATCTTTATCATCACAGTTTCCTTTTAGGATCACAAGAGACATTCATATAGTGGAACATTATTCACAGATTTCAATGATAGATACACTCTGTATGAAATAAAGTATCTAAGCATGTGATTCTTTTCACCAAGGATGATGACTAATAAATTTTAACAAGGAAGAATGTTGTGATATCAAGTGTCTTTCATTTGGGAGCAGGTGAAATACAACTGATTGTTATCTGATAGATAAACAATAAAATACAAAATAAAATTTACAAGAAATAGAGACTAGAAGAAATAAAAATAAGTACACATTGCTAACTATATATTTACATATACTACTAATTAAAATAAGGCAGCAAATATATTTTTTACAAATCAAATATATTGTTTTTTAATCTCTAAACATGAAGAAACAACAAATGAATTAAGTAATGGTTATGAATGCTAAAACTTTTCGGCAGTCTGAATACTTAATTTTCACATAATCCTATCAATTTAGGTAGTATCTTAATCCCCCACTTGACTAATTTACCTAATAGACTATGCTACTTCATTGTTAGAATGTCATTTAAATATTGTTTAAAAAACAATGATTTTCTAACATAGTTGCCAAGTTTATCTTGTCTAGTTTAGCAGTTTTCTGAAGTTTTGACAAACTTCTAGGAATATTAAATGCTCATTTTTTTTTTCAATAGTGTGTGGAGTTATATATGTATCAACTTAACCAGACAAACACAAAAATTATCATCATATTTACAATTAATAAAGTGATTTCACACACTTAACTCAAAGGATTACTATTACATTTTCCCTTACACAGAATTTTATTTACACATAGATTAAGTGTGAAAGAAGTAGAATTAGCTACCCAAGTGCACATGATCATTTAATGTTGAATTCAGAATCATAAAAAATTCCCTGCATAACTAAATGCCATTTCACCCAGTTTACATTTATATAAATGCAAAAAGTACCCAATTTTACAACACTATCATAATGTTTCCATTTTGTAATACTGATTATATATGTGAGATCAATTAATTGATATTAATTGTTTTAGTGTTTTAACATGAGAATTGGCCTAATCATCTTCTCCTATTATTTTTCATTCTAACATTATCTGTATAAATGGAATAATTAGGGATGGCATAAGACATCTAATATACTCAGCAGTCTTGTCATTATTCATTTGACATGAAATTGATCTATTTAGTTGATGATCACCTCATTCCAGAGTCACTATGAAGAGAGAATCCATTGTTTCATCGTTGACATCAATATGATTAATGACATCAATATGATTGATTGTTTCATCAATATGATATAAACAATGAGTTGCTTCAGCAAATTAAACAAATAGTGTGAAAATATGTTTTTTTCTTCAAATAACCAAACAAATAATTGACTATATTATTAACTTTTTGCTTTGAAGACATGTAGGACAAAGCTGAACTTGAGTTTGTTTACTTGAAATATCCAGTGTATAATATAATATAAAGCTATTTTAATGTGTACACTCTATTATGAAATATTTTATTTACATAAACTCAAATGAGTTTTATAATAATATTTGTAATATTGTAATAATATTTCTAGTGGCATATCTTTATCTCAATACCATAATAACCTTGTGCACAAAACTAATGTGTGTGTATATGTGTGTGTGTGTGTATGTGTGTGTATGGGGAGTGAGGAGAGATTTTTGTTAATATAATTTGATATTTGAAGAAGAATATAAATCAGATATCTATTTTTCAAATGTAACTATGTTAAAAATGAGACTATGGGAAATTTCTGAGGACAAATTACTTGAAGCAAGAACATAGATATATAAATATCAATCAGAGAAGCTTACTTTTTATCTTATTCCCCTTTTAATTTTTACTATTTTGTGTTATTTTTATTGAGGTAACATTGGTCTTCAACATTGTATATGACTCAGAAATATAGGTTCACACCTCTTCAGATGGAGAAGATGAAATATTATAATAAAATCATATCAATGCTTCTCATAAGGATTCTATCTGCAAATATACATCTAGGTTCTATGTTTTTTCCCTGTTTGATTCATTCAAGAATGTAGGAAATCTCATCTGAATGAAATTGGAAAAAGCGAAGAAATGAATGTTATTAAAATCAAGGGGTCAAGAAAATCAGGAAAAGGGATATGGAAAAATATAGGATTCATTTCATAATATAAAATCACTCCAAATATATATTTAAAATAACTACCATCTTATGTGTATTATCTATATATTTGTATTATCTATATACCTAATTTATACTCATCCCCCAATGTATTCATTCCTATCTTTATTGCTTTTTAATTTCCAGTATCATCCAGTAATTCCAATGGTCTATGTGAAAACTTTTTTTCCAGCAGAGAGGTCAGATGATGGTTCACTGGAAATCAACAGTCAGCCCAACCAAACTCAGGCTCGGCAGCTCTGTATTAATTGTTCTTAATGGTTTATAGAAAGGGGTGAACTAATGTGAATTATATCTTACATATGCTTTAATTACTTTGCCATAGATTATTCCTAGATTGACTGCTTAAAGAGATTTGTCAAAAAAGTAGTCAAAGAGAGGGAGAATGTGAGAGACAATGCAACTTTCCCACTAAAGTAAATGTGTTATCTCAAACACCTCAAGTTAATTCTACCCCTTTGACTTCCATTTCATTTCATTGCAAAATAGCATTTTAACCCATAGATTATTCTGACATTGTTACATATACTTTGGAGACTAAGGGAGCTGGATTTAATATTTAAATCACGATTATTCAACGCTAATATGTGTCATATTCTTAGAGCTTCTCTCTGACAGAATGTGTTATTGACAAATGCCACCTACTCTGTAATTCACTTGGCTTCACAGTGAGCACAAAGAGATACTAAATCGTGAATAATTCATCTTAAACATTTTTGTATTGCCTTATTTTCAAAATTTGTCTAGCTAGACAAATATGATGTGATCAGTTGAAACTGTATCCAATCCATGGTAATGCCATTACAGCTGACGGAAAAAAACACAGAATTAAGTCTTGGTAATATATACAATTGCATTTTTTGTAACTGTGTGTTAGTAGTTCTATAAATAGTTCAGAATCATCCAAAATGTTTGTCTTTTTGTGCAGCAGCAAACTACAAACCACTGAAATTTGTCTAGTAAGTGAGTAAGTTGTGTTGAAAAGCTGCTAACAGAGCTGTGGATTTTTTTCCCCTTTCTTAAGTAAAATAAATTATGAAGCAAAGACGACAAAAAATGTAAGGGACACTGCCAAAACAGAAGATTTAAGCAATGCTATATGTAGGATATTACACTAATTAAGATCGTGACACATAGGTTTGTAGTTTTATGGAAAAAACCCTGAATTGCATAAAGTTTAGTCATGCAAAAGATCAGACTCTCAGAGCTACGTCCCTTCACCCCCAGTGCAATATCCTCTATTTGCTTCCTACTATAATTCATTTGTATGCAGACCAGAATTCTCATGACACGATTCTGAAAACCCATACATAACAAGCAAGGCTAAATTTATATGTAATTTCTGCTTTCTTTGTAAAACCATGCATCACTTTACATCTGAATATCTGATTCAGATTTTGCTCTGACTCATATGACTAGAATCATGGTACTAGTGTGAAAGACAAATTGGAGAGTGCAAAAATTTAAAAACAACTCTAGTAGGAGATTCAAAAAAGCATTTTCATAGAATTGTTATTTATTTTTTTTTTTGAGATTCAAGAGTAACTAATTTGTTCAAGATGCCACAACAAAAAATTAATAAAAGTCCATAGAATTCTAAATTATTTGACTGTAACAGTAATTTCAAAGGACTTTTCTGCAAAGTGTACCAGCTAAATGTTCAGATACATATTTTATACTTAAAATAGAATGTATGTGATGCCTCATCAACATAGCATAATGTGGAAACAAAACAAATATTTAGAATAACTGTTGATATAGTTTGCTGCTTCCAGAAATTAGTTTTCTTGAAAAGGAAAATATTAATTTTCCTTGGAGAATTTGTTTTAATTTCCATTTATGCCTTGAAGAAAATATACTGATCATCTTAATGTTTACAAATAGATAAGGTTAAACTATACAATATTTCTAAGATTATCTGTACATTAATCTTTTTTCCTGCCATAACTTCTTTCTTATGTTTTCAAATCCTACATATTGGAATTAGAGCATTTGATTGCAATAACTTTTTAAAAAATAACATGATTTATTTGAAGAGAGTAACTTCCTTCACTTTGTTTGGTCAACCATGGACAGGTCTTGACTAGATGCTTCAATGGAACACCATGAGGAATCAGAAAATGGTCACATTTTTACATTTAAGGAGCTTTCTATAAGAACTTGACCAACACGTTGGTGAGTTGGCTTCTCAGTACATATGGTAAAGTAAAAATTTCTCCATTAATTAAAAAAATCCACCTTAATATTGGTCCCTGTTTTACTTCTTTTACTTTTCAGATTTTCCCCAGTAATAAAGATATTGAAATATTAACTTAGTTGTACAAATAAAGTACAAAAATTTATCTACAGATATAGATAGAATGTTAAAAAAAACACAAGAGTGCTTATTTAAACTATGGAGTTTTGTTAATAGCGATCAATTAATATTAATTGATCAGTTATAACAAATAAACCAAACTAAAGAATGACTTAAAATTATGGGAAATTATACGCAAGGGAAGAGGAGGTATATGGTAATTCTCTATACTTACCCCTAAAATTTTCTTTAGATTTGAAACTTCTCATAGAAACAAAATCTATTTTTAAAGAAATACAATACTATATTTTGAAAACAATAATACCTTTCACGTTATTTTCATAATACAATGTTATATTTCTGTAAAGCAATGCATTAACCTTAATTTTTAATGTATTTTCATGGCTTTTAATGAAAGTATATTAATTACATTTGCCTTCTTAAATGTTCTATTCTTAGTTTTAAATGAATTATAAATGTTCAATATGAAAAATGCTATCCTCCAGTTAATTTTTAAAAGGAATATTTTGAAAAATTAGCATAGGCTCAAGAAGAGTTTAATATTCATTTTAAAGGCATTTATAGGCTCATGCAACCATATAGTTTCCACATTAATCTCTATACTGTATGTCATATAGAGATATACATTTTTGTGTATATACATATATGTATATCTCTATCTACATTTGTATAAAAATGTTAAATGGAAATGGTGCTGATGTTTACAGAATGTTTGACTCTATTTGCTCTACAATACATAGTAAATGAAAGTGAGAAGTCAGAGACATCATTTGTGGGCATTCCTGGTGGCACAAGGGGTTAAGAAGCAGTGCTATGAAGCTAGCTGCAGCCACTGCAGCACAAGTTGGTTCCCAGACCAGGGCGCTTACCTACATGGTGCAGCAGACCTCTCCTGTCTTGCCTGCTGCTCCCCTCACCAGTGTATTTCAGTCAATCCGCCTGTTCTGTTCCCCACCACATCTCTGGTGGATCCTCTCACCTCCCTCCACCCCATACCTCTGGCCTTTACCACAGTTCTTGTATGCATAAATAAATCTTTTAAAAAAAAAAGACATCATTTGTGTACACTACTAGAGAAAGGTACTGTTTTAGATCCCTTCAATTGTGCAATAGCTCTGGTCTCTTCCTTAAGTGCCTTTAGTGTTCTTAAACAGCATGACTTTTTCCTCAACAGGAAGGGATTTCTACTGCTTTTCTTTATTTTTTATTCTATCTCTTTCTAATTTATTTGGTTTATATTACAACTCCTAAATCTAGCTATATTTAAACTAGCCCATTAACTAAGATTATGCTAACTTGGTGATGAACAAAATTATCTAAGCTGAGATTGTTATTCTCTACCCAAAATCAAATGAATCAATTAATAAATGATTTCCAAAAATAAGAACTAGAAACCTGTTTTTAAAGATACTTTTATATAATCACAATTAGAAACCATATCCTTAGAATGTAAGCTGCCACAGCATGAGATGTGTGTGAGAGGGTATGTGTATGTGTGATTACTATCTTAAAACTCTATCTCATTAGGCAAGTTTTCTATCTTCCATGATTTCTTCTTTCCTACTATAAATATTTTCAGAGCAAAATAATTGCTTTCTTAATCAGCTTGCCTAGACTTTAACCATTTTGCTAATGTACATCATACTGCATTATTAATTTTAATCATTGCTACTTGACCAAATATACATAAAAATGAAAGTTTAAAATGGCCATTTTTGTCATGTCTTCTAATCCTGATAGAGCCCATAAGATGTGCAGAATAGGTAGACTTAAATGACTGGAGAGAGGTTCTTCAACTAAAGGCAATCCATTAACTTAAATTCCCTATTAGCTATTAAGTTATTTCTATTATTTAATGCATAATACTGATATTTTCACATGCCATTTGTTCTTCCCTTCTCCAGAAACTCCCTATGCCCATAAGTTGTTTTCTCTAACTAATAGAAGAGTTTAAAAATCCAGAAGAAACTCTTCACCACTTTAAAAACAGAGACATAAAATCACGAGTTATGAATACTGAGCTCTGTCTTTTGGCATCCACAGTTCTGCCCCAATGAGCCCAGTCAGGGACTTAACATCTTCCTCTATACTATAGTCCTACAAGAATGTCATAGTTGGGGGCCTCCCTGGTAGTGCAAGGGGTTAAGATGCAACCTATGAAGCTATCTGGAGCCTCTGCAGCACGAGTTTGCTCCTGGGCCAGGAAACAACCCACATGGCGCAGCAGACCTCTCCTGACTCACCTGCTGCTCCCCTCAGCAGTGTATTTCAGTCAATCTGCCTGTTCTATTCCCCACTCTGTCTCTGGTGAGTCATCTCAGGCCCACACCTCTGGCCTGTACCCCAGCTCTTGTATGCATAAATAAATATTTAAAAAAAAAAAGAATGTCATAGATGTTTGATTGACTTTGAGTTTGTCATTCTTATAGAAAAATCAAGGCAAGGCCACCTGAGAAAAACATTAGAGATTTTTTGAAACTTTTATTATTATTGGTCAAAAACAACATATGCCAAGCTCTTTGATATTTATTCAAAAGCATTATAAACTCTCATACATATGTATATATGTTAGGAACAGAACAATGCTAGAAGCTGGTTTTACCTGGATACTTAATTTCATCATGCTAAATCAAATATACTAACTTACCTGTACATTTAAAATAGATGTGTATGTTTTTTAAGAAACTGATTTTTCTCTTTTTTTGTTAAATGCAGAAGTTATGGGGAAACAAATCTAAAATTTTTTTTGAACGATTTATTTATTCACGCATAAAAGAACCGGGGTACAGGCCAGATATGCGGGAGGATGAGAGGACTCACCAGAGACAGAGCGGGGAACAGAACAGCAGACTGACTGAAATACACTGCTGAGGGGAGTAGCAGGCGAGTCAGGAGAGGTCTGCCTCTCCATGTGGGTATCTCCCTTGCTAGCCAGGATCGAAACTACGGTGTAGAGGCCGTGGACAGCTTCACAGCGCTGCGCTCAACTGCCTGCACCACCAGGGAGGCCCTAAAATATTTTTGTAGGGACTAATTTCTCAACTTTTTATAAGAGTCTCAATGGACTGAATATATTGGGTTGAGACAGCAAAAAACATTTGCTTACCTAGATTTTAAGAAAAGAGCCATTCATTTCCATTAACATTCATTAAATTAATTCTAGAAATCTATCTACCCACCTGATGACTGTCTTTTTTCCTTATAATCCTTTTTGTATTTACCAAGCATATACTGATGGTAGCTTCTACATTTAAGAGGAAGATTTAAAAATGAAACAGAAACTGAGAACTAATGGAAGAAAGAAAGAAAAAGAAAAAGCCAGTGCAGCAATCTAATATGTAATGGGCCACAAAACCCATAGGTACAATGCACAATGTCCATGGTGTCAGCAGCTCCAAATCCTCTGTTCTGATGAATTGAAAAAGCCAATCACATACTGTTTCCCAAAGCGATCCCAAGCAGTGTACATGCAGCAATAGCTATAAAATGGAGTCCCAACAGACTTATTCAAACATGCAAATTAACAGCATTGAAAAGCAATGTACAGTAATCAGGTCCCATTTAGTATTGTAACATCAGCTGGGATACAATAGCTGTCTGTGTATCCTGTAGACAGTTTGTATTGGTAACAGCCACCACATGAGTAATTAAGCACTTTAAACAAGTCAAGCATTTAAGCTGTCCTACAAGTTAGGAGTGAAAAGCAAAGCTGGAACAAAGAGCAATAACAAGGATCCATTAGCCTTGATAACACTGGTCCACCCCAAAGCATATGTTCCCCCAATGAGAGCAGATTGTAGGTCTCACCTACACTTCAGATACTTGCTTCATTAGCATTCTCCACATTTAAATAACTTAGATCCCTAATGTTTTTGTATAACTAAAAATAATAATCACAATAGTCTTTTTATATTCACTTTGCACATTTTAAATATTTCAGTGTAACTTTAATAACTAGTTAAATTTATTCATCTAGTGACTGCTTTTAGGTGTGGTCCATTTTCCTCACTAAATAATTAACTTTAACATGTGTAAGTTGATATCCTTTAGTAGTGGTATCCAAATAAATAATCCATTTAGGCCATTCAGACTTTTGGGAATCTATGATTCCCACAATAACCTTACATATAAGCTTTGGAGAATCAGATGTAATCCATTTCAATATCTGGAGTATGTTACTGGAATACATGGTTGGAGATGTTATTTTATTCAGTTTGCCAGATACTACAAAAGATCACATTTCAAATGTCTGCAGTGATCAGGTACTTTTTTCATGGGAAGAGATTGTAAAACCAAAGTTTCTAATTCACTCCTGATGTTAAAATTATGTACTCTTGATTGCAATGGAACTAAATCAAGGACAGTTTCTTCAATATTTGAAGATAGTCATTCTCTTTATCCTCAGTCTTCACTTCTCAAAGCTAAATAATTTATATCCCTTTTGCCTTTCTACAAAGTCTGTTTTTTAAAGTGCTTTATCATTTTTGTGTCTGTCCTCTGAACCCTTTCTAATTTATTCATATCTTGCAGCTGCACTGGTATTTTAGCATGGCCTTTGCCCCATAGCAATCCTGCCAGGTCACTGTGGTCAGTGTACCCTCTAATTTTTTCCAGCCATGTATAGACTGGGTGACAAGGGAGATGCTGAGAGGGTTAGGTCAGGTCAGGGTGTCAACGGGGTGACTGCCTCACCTGGATCTGATAGCTGGGACAAGAATGTGGACCACTAGAACATCCTGAGGCTTCAGACCTGATATAAATCATGTATGAGATTTTCTTACACTCACTTCTGTGTTAGGCTCAAGGGAGTTAAACTTTACCAACTGTTGTATGGATGTTCAATGTGAAGAATATAGTGACCCACTGGACTTCACAGGTGTCAACCATCACAGAAATTCTTTAACTTACCCTTCACCTTACTATTAAACATTCAGCCCCCTGCTAAGCAGCCAAAAATTTAGCTTTGAAGATTTCACTTGTAATACATAACTGTTGGGGATGTTTCAGGTGTATTCTTAGGGAAACAGGAGAATGCTCATTAATTTTAATTTCTCTAGTACCTTCTTCAGCTGTTTGATGATTCAGACTTAAAGTAGTAGAAGTCATTTTCATATCATTACTTTCAATTTTCTGGTATTTCAAGATTTACACTCATCTCAATATGCAGCCCAAAGCAGTTGAGCAAACTGATATTAAATTAGAACATCTGGTTTTTAATCTAACTATAGATAAGAATGCTATTCCATATTAAGGCTAGAAAGCAAACAGAATAACAGTAAGGTTATCTAAACAGATGAGTAATAGAAAAAAAAAATTAAGGGCAAGATTGAGTGAGTGGAGTTGAAACAGCAAGATTCCAACGTGAAAGAAGTCAAGTCAGCAGGCAAGAAGCAATCTGTGATTAATCAAGCCCTGGAAATTGAGGGAAAGAACTAACATAGAATACAAGTTTTAGGGGGAAAAAAGGGCACAATGCATAGGTGGATAGACGTATAGGATGTAAATGCATGAATTGAAAATCACACAGAACACCATAGCATGAAACATAAGGGATATTGTGCCACTAATGAAAAGCATAAGAAGCAAGATGCTAGAATTAAGGGACTTTAACTACTGAAAAAAAAAATTAAATGTTTCTTTTTCTTCTGAGATGATAAAAATTATCTTTCAATGTACTTATCCATTACTTCTTGGGCAAACAATTTAGAATTGTTGATGATAATCCAATGAGACAGCATGGAGTTGCTAACTTGCTAATACTTATACAGCTGAAAAAAGGCTCAGAGATTCCTTTTTATAGCATCAGTCAAAAGTATGTGATATAGAGCCTCCCTGGTGGCCTAGGGGTTAAGTCTCAGTTCTATGGCCTGAGCTTGATCCCCTGCCAGGGAGAGAGCTAACCCGCATAGCTCAGCAGACCTTTCCTGTCTGGCTCACTGCTCCCCTTAGCAATGTATTTCATAAATCTGACTGTTCTGCTCCCCACTCTCTCTGTGTCTCTGTTGAATCCTCACCCCATGCACCTCTGGCCTACACCCCAGTTCTTCTACACTACATAAATAAATAAATCTTTTTTTAAAAGTATGTGTGTGTATATATATATGTATTTCTTTTTTATAGACCTCATATGTTCAATCCTATCATATTCTCTGGAAATATGATGAATATAATGGAAAAAGAATGAAGTGGAATTGTATACAAAGAGACAAAATGATCCAATAACAGGGGACTGCATCAGGGTCAGAGATACATTCCATCACTGGGAAATAAAAGTCAAAATAATTGTTTAATAGCAGCTCTAAAATCCTTGCTCAGCATTAGATTAAAACTTGCTATCCCACTTGACTCATTTTATAATTAAATTAGATTCTAAACAATTGATCTAAACATTTTTGCATGAGAACTGCACGTTCTCTTTTGTTTCCAATTATTTTTAATGCATAATTTTATTTTTCTACATTATATCTAATTTCATTATAAACATAAATATCTAATCATACCTGTATATTTCTACTAATGGGAGGAGGGAGGAAACTTCAGAATGAGATATATATTTTTTCATAAGACAATTTCTATCTTCTTTACCCACACAAGACATATTAGGGTAGATAGCAAAATTATTTTGATAATGAAAGCTGTGCTAAAAGCTATGAATCCTATTAGTCCATAAAGATCATTGGCCAGCATGGTACTTCCTAATAAAACTAAGATGGTCTGAGAAAATTGAAGCAAAAATGTCATGTTATACATACTAATATGGATTCTTTAATAAAAAAATACTAAAATCCTCATGACTAGAAAATTACAATATTTTATATAATTTTTTCATGCTGGCATCCCTGTTTTTCATTAAATGTTTATCATGTTCCTATCCTTGAGTCTTTTAAACACACTATAATGAATTTCACTAGCTTTCATGAGAGAAAGAATAATTTGATTGTGACTATTTACTTAAGATATGCCTAACTGCAACTTTTTTTTTCAGTGTTTTGAGATTTAATGAAAGCAGGGAATATAGACACACAAATCCCCACTGAAAATTCTTACGGTAACTGTTCCTTATTCTCCATACTCTTTGCCATAAATGTAGATTTATGTTTAGTCTTGGATTTTCTGTGAGTAAGCAGTGTTTTCTGATTTTTTTCTGATATCTTACTTATTGTTTCCTTGCATCCTCCTGCTTGATTACTTGAATAAAAATCTATAGCGACATACCTTTCTTTTTGACCTGCTTATGTAACATTACAGAAGCAAATAAGCAGTTATCTTTATAAATAAAATGGATAATGATTTCTTTATTATTTACTGATCACAGTTCATGCATTAACCATCACAGGTAGGTGTGGTCAGATGTGCTTTTTTCCCCTATTGGTAAGCACCCTTTGATCAATATTATTCCCATATTTTGTCTTCCCTGACATAGCTGTTTCCCAATTTTTCTGCACAAGATCCCATGCACTTTCATATTGCTTCTCACTCCTCTCTGTTAATCCATTAATCTTAATCTTTGTGCTTAAGAATGGAAGGAGTTTCAAGAAAGAAAATGTGGGTAACAATTTTTACCCACTGTAATTTCATCTAATTTAATTGTCAATGTTTGATTAAAGGATAAAAGAAACTAGAGATGTACATTTTGGCTGAATGCTGAGTGGTTGAGTGTTAAAATCAATATTCCTACTATATGCAGGCAGAAGACAAATATCATCATCTGATGAACTCAGAGAATAAAGAATAAATTTGGTTTTATATAAAACATAACAATTATTAACATTAATATTCTATTACTAACATTGTAGTACTTGATTATTTTAAAAAATATTGATATTATAATAGAAAGACAATAACTTCTTAAATTTATTAGCTGCTAGAATGCTTCTGTCCTTCCTGTACTGAATGTTTGCAATGCTAAACAGATTATTTTTCACCAGGTGTCAGTTGTGAAATAAATTGTTTTTGGTTTGTTTGCTTAGCTCAGTCAGAATACTGAGCATTGTAATATTATCATTAAAATAGTCAGATGTACCTCTTCTTCATAGTGCCTAATATAAGGAAAAGCTATTTTCCTTAATGATGGTAATATTCAACAGCAATTCCTATTCAGAAAAAATCATACTATCCAATTAATATTCCTACTTCAAAGAGTCATGTCCTTCATGGTTTTGAGTTAATTTATTCTACCCAATACTTTAAAAAAATATTAGTGTATTTTCATATTTTTAATTACTTCAAGTTTAATATTTTTAAAGAATTATTTATTTATGCATACAAGAACTGGGGTAAAGGCCAGCGGTGCAGGGGTGAGAGGATTCACCAGAGACAGAGTGGGGAATAGAACAGGCAAATAGACCAAAGTACACTGCTGAGGGGAGCAGTGGTGAGTCAGGAGAGGTCTGCTGTGTCATGTGGGTAGCTCCCTGGCCTGCCAGAAATCGAACTTGTGCATCAGAGTCTGTGGACAGCTTCATAGAGCTGTGCTTAAGCCCTTGAGCCACCAGGGAGTCCATCAATTTAATATTTTGATATATAAAATTATCATTGATTGAGTCAAATTAATTACTGCAACATTTTACTGCTTTACTATTAAATATCCAACTAGACTTCAACTAATAGAAGTTCAACATACACTGAACACTGATTTTTTTTTACTCTATCACAAATCTCCATTGAAATGATATTCAAATGTTAGAATAAATTTGAATGATGGCAGGCTTTGTTTTAATCAGAATATTTCTATTGTAGCTAGATGATGAGTACTTATCCTAATTATCACTCTTACTAATCCCACACAGGTTAGTAATCAGTTAAAGAGTGAGATCAAAGTTATAGAATAATAGTTACTCATCATTATTTTTAATATCTTGATGTCACCAATATCTTCATCCCTGGACAGTGAAAATCCATTCACTTCTGTTAAGCATGTGTCTTGAAGGAAACAGGCACACAATCCTACAATAGAATAGCAACAGTCCCTACCTAATTCCTAGTAATCCAGACTTTTCTTTATATTTTTTCTTTTCTTCTTTTACTTTTTTTTAGCAGAAAGAAATCTCTACCTTTTTACTTACTAAAATTTCCAGAAGTCGTTGCTTCCTGTGTGTATAGAAAGATTGTTTTTTTTTACATACTTACCCTTTTGCCAAAATTATTTTCTTTCTAAATAAATACAAGCTTAAATCACCTCTATCATTAAATGGCAATTTTGAATCTAATACTCTGCCAAGTCACCTCTCTTTATCTCTTACCTTTGTCAAATTTTTTGCTAAAAATAGTTTTTATCTGCTAACTCTAGTTCATCATATGTTTACTTCCTAGTACCTTGAAATTAGCTGCTTGCCTCTTGAAGATGGCTAACATTAAAATAATTTCTCTTGCCAGTGCAATTTTATAATTTTATATAAATAATTACATGTGATTAATACCATAAAGATTTTTCAGTTCAGTCTTCTGATATTTTCATCCTCCATCTTGCTAACCGATAGATCCAGATGGCCATTCACTCCACAGATTCATCTGAATTGTTTGTGGTCATATATCATTCTCCCTATCTCTCTTTCTGTCTGTCAGTTTCTCTCTCATACACATACATATTAATATGCACATATATACGTAAACATAATAACACATATATTTAATATTTTAGTGACTGACTCCTTTAAAAACCATTATGATAATATGTACATACAATTCAATATCTTGCTTTTCTCAGGCAAAACCACTCATTGGTAAATTTCCCTGCATCTTTATCTTAATTCACTCCAGTTGTTTATTTTTTTAGATTATTACTGATTTCATTTGCATTTCCTGGATTAACAGTGATGCCATTTACAATACATTTTCTACCACCTTACATTACTAATCTGTAAATTGCCGTCATAGTCATAATTCCATTATTTGTTGTTTCCTTTGCTAATGGAAAAGTAAAAATTATTTTTTTAATGTACTCTGTATATTATTTTGTTCTGTTTGATAGGCATGGAAAATATATCTTTCCATTTTGTGGTTGGTCTTAAATTCTATTTTCAGACAGGATTTACTAGTAATCATGTGTGAGAGTTATATTCCTTTGTAATTGTATTTTATACCTTCCTAAATCTTTCCTGACCTTGAAATCATAAATTATTTACTCTAACTTTTTATTAAATGTTTCAAGTTTTCTAATTTCACACTTGTTGCTTGATTCATGCAGCATTTATATATAAATCATTGACTACAGAGATATAATTCAAGTTATATCCATTCATGATCATATAATAATCCATTATTTCCTTACTGATGAGGAAATCACCTCTGACATCTCAAATCTATATGCTGAAGGGCAAAGAAAACATGAGATGAATAATTAAAAGCAACAAAATAAGATGTTTTCGGTCAAGTATAAAGATATATAAAGGGTATACCAAAAGGAGAAAAGAGAGATAAAGAATCAGAATAAATATTTAAACCAATAATGACTAACTGTATTCCAAAATTAATGTCAGATACCAAACCACAAGTTCCATAACCAGAAAAAGCCAACACAAGGAAGTTAAACTATAGACCATTACCTCTAAGGAACACAGATATAAAAACACTCAACAAATTATTAGCATAACATATTATGGGATCCAGTATTTTATAATAATATACACTATGACCAAATGGGATTTAGCTCAAGTAGGCAGGGCCCTTTGATCTTTAGTAGATTCAAAGATCTATTACATTCATCTATCAAATTAGTAGACTAGAGAAGAAAAAACATATGATCATAACAATTGATAAAAAGCTTAGTAAAAGTTAAGTTCTCAATAAACTAGGACAATGGGAATCTCCTTGATTTGATAAAGAAAATCTACAAAAATATTTTAGTTCTCATCATATCTAATGGTAACAAATTTAATGTTTTTATTAAATTCAGGTACAAGCCAATTCACTCCTGTTAATATTAACAGAATATACCATTATTTATATATACTCTGATTCACTTAACCATTTTCCTACACATGAGGGTTATTTGATTTCCTTTTTTTCTCCTGCGTTATCAATCTTTCTGCAGTGAATATCTTTGTACACATATCCTTAGGCTTTCATGTTTTTGTTATGAGAAATAACAAAGAATTTAACAACTCATTTGGTGTAAGCATTATCCATAACAATAGATACTAATGGTTAGGAGCATACTGATGTGAAACAATTTAATTTTAAAGAATAGATGCCAATCTACTGGGATTATGTGTCCTAGGGTAGATATATTTGTAATTCTGATAAGTGTTTCCAAACTGCTTTTCACAAAAACTACAATCACTCATATTCCCTTCAAGTATCAATGGCAGATATCAACATACAATGAGTCATACTGGTTTTCACAAATTCTTTAATCCAATTTATACTGTTCTGTGTCTGTCTCTCATCCTCTCTCTCCTCTTTCCTCTTTCCTCTCTCCCTTTCTTTTCATCCCTTTTATTCATTTATTCTCTCTTTTGTTTGTCCTTTTGACAATTTAAATTTGTTTGAGAATAACTTTTCAAAATTTTATTTTATATATTTTTACATCATTTTTCATTTTTGCACGGTGTATGCATTTTCATCTTGGTTAGAGTCCCCATAAAATCCCACCCCCCTTATTTTGACCTTAATCGCTCCTCCACCCTGCCCCCTTCCCTCCCCCCCTCAGTGTATCTCTTGTTTTTCTCAATATGATATTGGGGTTGATTTATCTCCTAATCACATCATAAAAGTTTTGATTAATACTAACATTTTGCCATCAATTAACTTTTCCAAATAAATTCCTACTGTCTTTCTTTGTATACTTTGTCATATACTTTTAAAAAAAGGTTTTCTAACTGATTAATTCTAAAACTTGTTTTGTAATTTTTTTTAGTTTGAAGCCTGAGAAGTATAAGAGCAAGAGCAAGATGCCAACAGATTCAGTTCCTGGTGAGAGCCCTCATTCTGGCTTGCAGATAATCACTTTCTCTTTCTGTAGTCACATGGTGTAGGGTAAGGAAAAAGTATCAGGCTTTTCTGCCCTCCCGCCATTAGGATAGATGAGGGAAACTTTAGGTGGCAGGCACCTAAGGTGGGTACACCTGGGCTGAGAGACTGAGTCTATAAGGGCAGAGTCACGGGGATGCCAGCAGAAGCCAAGAATAAACGGAAGCCGAGAGAAGAAAATGAGAAGCAGAAAGAATACCAGAGAGCCCAGAAAGAGTGAGGATTTGCTGGGGGCTGGGAGGCCTGCCAGTCCCCCGGCCCCCCAGCACCCCTGCCTGCCATGTGCCTGGTAAATTAAAAGACCTGCAAAAGCCACTGAGGACTCTGACTCCGCCTTTACCTGGTCTGCATGGGATCATAGAAAACCTGCTCAGTGTCCATTCCTGCCCCTACACATGGCAAAGAGGGAAAGAGAAAGGGGAGGAGTGGGAGAGTGAAAGCTAGAGAGGGAGAAGGGAGGAAGGGAAAAAGGGGAGGGGATGGGGAAGGGAGGGGAGGGAAGGGGAGGGGAGGGGAGAGGAGAGAGAGACTCTAGTCTCTTGTTTTCTTATAATCTTATGATATCATAATGGGAGCCCCACCTTCCTGACCTCATTTAAGCCCAGTTGCCTCCACAAAAGCCCATCTCATTACCATCTAATTGGGGTTAAGGATTCAGGATATTAATTTTCAGGGAACACAGCACTCGCCATGGCATTCTGCCCTGGTTTCCCAAAATTCA
Organism: Talpa occidentalis; assembly: GCF_014898055.3. Classification (NCBI taxonomy): domain Eukaryota; kingdom Metazoa; phylum Chordata; class Mammalia; order Eulipotyphla; family Talpidae; genus Talpa; species Talpa occidentalis. The sequence goes on along the minus strand of NW_023604861.1, from coordinate 35,254,506 downwards.
TGTCCTTCTCACATATAAAATGCATTCATACCACCCCAAAGCCCTCAAATTTTAACTCGTGGTAGCATCAATCTAAGTCTGAAGTCCAAAGTCTCATCTAAAATCAGGTATGGGGGTAACCTGAGATAATCATTCATCCTAAGGGAAAATTCTTTTCCAACTGGGAACCTATAAAACCACACAAGTTATAAGCTTCCCAAATATACTGGTGAGACAAATAGAGTCATTTCTTTTCCAAAAGAGAGAGAGAGAGAGAGAGAGAGAGAGAGAGAGAGAAATCTGAAATCAGAAAGAAAAGATGATGGTTCTCAAGAGTCCTAAAACTCACAAGGCAAAAATCTTTACATGTTAAGAACAGTCCACTTTGGTCCAGTGACTCGTCTTCCTCACTCTCCGGGTGGCAGTCCCACCTCTGCTATGCAATGATCACAGCCCTGCAGCTCTTCCTTCTGAGCTGGCAGGAGTGGGAAGGGTGGGAGAGGAAGTGGACCCTCCAGTCTCTGTCGGGTGTCTTCATAGTGCCCCCAAGACCCTGGGAGATCCTGCCTTGAAGACTTGGGGGTGGCTGCTAATTAGCCTACTGGATATAGAGGGATGCCTCCCTGACTTGAAGACTAGGAGGCAGTTGTGTGATCTTTGAATTATCTTTTTGGGGCATTATTCCCCTGTCTTGAAGAACAGTGCTTACTCACAGCCAGATGTTTCTACGATTTGATCCTTTAAGATCTAATTTGTATCACACCTTTCCTTCATTTCATACCTTTGAATTACAGCTGACAGTACTTAGGCTGGTGTGGCTGATTTAATCCATGATTCACACCTATATGAATCTCTTCAGGAAATGCTTCTATAACCACACCCTTGTGATTTTCTAAACATACTTTCTCATTTTTTTCCCCTGCAATATTGGTAAGATAAGAATGTCCCAAATATTTAAGTTTCAATTCCTATTTACTTAATAATTCCTTCTTCAATTAATTTCTCACTTCTTACATTTAACTATAAGCAATTAAAAGAAACCACACTGCTTTTTCAACACTTCCCTTAAAATCTTAAACTAATTTTAGGACTGATGAGTTCTACATTCCTAAAACACTAGACAGAACACAGATTCAATCAAATTCTTAGACACTTTATAACAAAGATCACCTTTCTCAATTGTCCGATAAGTTCCTTATTTCTGTCTGTGACCTCCATTAATTTTACAAACATCCTGTTTGTTATTATTTACATATTCTGTAAGGAGATGGAGGCTTTCTTCCCAGGTCTCCTTTCACTTTCTGAGCTTTCTTAGAATCACTTTCATGAGTCCCTTCCTGAGACTCCTATTTCTTATATGCATCCCAAAACTCTTTCAGCCTTTACCTAATACCCATTTTTTTAAGACTTATTTATTTATACATGCAAGAACTGGGGTATAGGCCAGAAATGTGGGGTGAGAAGATTCACCAGAGACAGAGTGTGGGGCAGAACAGGCAGACTGACTGAAATACACTGCTGAAGGGAGAAGCGGGGTGAGGCAGAAGATGTCTGCTGCACCATTTGGGTTGCTCCGGATGCAGCTGGGGATCGAACACGTGCTGTAGAGGCTGTGGATAGGATAGCTTCATAGTGCTGTGCTTAACCCTTGTGCCACCAGGGAGAGCCCTTATTACCCATTTTTTAAGTCCACTTTCAAAATTCTTAGTTGTTACAACAGCACCTGGCTTCATAGCATCAATTTCTTTATTAGAGTCTTTGGGCTGTTATAACAAAATATTATAGACAGTATCTCACAATTCTGGAGCTTCGCAGTGTAAAGTCAAGATGCTAGCTGATTCAAGTCCTGGCAAGGGCTGTTCCTGGCTTGCAGAGGATCCTTGGTACGCATGGAAAGAAGGAACAATGGGATTTTGCTTCTCATAAAGTAAAGAATCTCTCTCTGGGACCCATACTTACAACCTAATCATCTTCCAAAGTTCATGCCCTCCAGTGTCATCAGAATTGGAGTTAAAAAGTCAACTTTTAAACTTTGGGGGAGGGCCACCCCTGGTGGTGCAGGCAGTTGAGTGCCGCCTGTTCTGCTCCCGGCTCTGTCTCTGGTGAATCCTCTCACCTTCCTGCGCATCTGGCCTGTACCCCAGTTCTTGTATACATAAATAAATCTTAAAAAATAAAAATACAAATTTTGGGGAATACAAATACTAAGTCCATTTAATCTACTTTGGTTAAATTGTTTTCTCCCATTTTTATATTATATATTCCTTTTCAATTATTTCTATATTTCTAATATATTGTAAATTTATAATCCATTTGAAATTGTATTTGTTATCTTATGTGAGATAGATACCATGCTTTTTTTTCAGAATGATAACCAGTAGCACTTATTGAATAAACCCAGCTTCTGTTTCCATCATACTGAAATATCACTTTTATCATTTTTCTAATTTTCCTATGAATATATTTGTAAAACTCTATTTCATTTATCTCTGTCTTTATCCCTCTTCAATAATCAAATCAATATTATTAAAGTGATTCTATAGTTTTTTTATGATATGTAATAAGGTGATCTTCCATTTCCCTTTTTCATCTGTTTGTATTATCAAAATTAGCTGGTATTTAGTCATGACTGTTATTTCTGTGATATTTTAAAGCATAAACTCCAAAAAAAGGGATTTTGTGGGTCTGCTAGACTTAAGTGGCCTGTTCAACCACCGTTATGGTTACCTGCAGTTCTGCATTCCTATACAAAGGTCAGAACTGTTTCATCACAGTCACATGAGCCAAACCTTACAAGGTTCCTTTCATATCAATCAAGAGCAGAAAGCTTGATCACTCTGGGAAGAGTATGCATCAAGAGGTATGACTGGGAACACCCGGGGGGCTGAGGATGCATGCATAAACTTACTCCCGACTCATACATCATGAGGTATGATCGGGAAAACCTGGGGGGCCGAAGACCGATGTATGAAAAGGGACCCCAGAAGCAGATCAGTAGGAATGCCTTGTTGATAAGATTAGGACTGGGGCTGGGGGTCTGGGGTCCAGTTTTGATTACAACACTTGGTCATCAAGCTGATAACATGGTCAGCAGATTCTTGTCCCCTCAAGCCCTAGATGACATTCCTGAGTTTCATCCATCTCTTTCTCCTTGTCCTCCTAACGCACATAGCTGATGCTCAATAATTATTCTATGAATAAAAACGGCCAGGATCTTGCTTTCAGCAGCATCCTGCCTTGTGCAGCCTGCTCCACGACTCCTGTGTATTTATCAGTGTGGTGTTGCTTGATGCAACAGGATTTGCTTTCATTTGTTAAGATCTTATTTTCAGTCCAGCATAAGATTCTGTATTATTGTACAGATCCTTCATATTTCTATGTTCTAGCCCTTTCTTGATACTAAGAATGGACAAAAGAGAATGGCCTACCCTAGTACAGAGAGACCTTTCTTCAGCCAAGGCCAAATGAGTAGCTATGCTTCCCTACTGATACTCCAAACAAACACTGCAGATAAAACACCAATTTTCACAAATCTATCTTATATCCATGTCTACTTCAAGACATTTTATAGTAAAATTATAGCAATATTTGGTAGCACCTTTTGTGTTCTGTGTTTCCTAGGTGTATGATCATGACATCCACAATTAAAAAAAAACAAAACTAAAAAACATTGCATCTCTTCCTTGCCAGTGTTTTTATTGTCTTTCATTCATTTTCTTATTAAATTTGATTTTTATTGAAATCAGATGGAACCTGACTTATGTCAAATGAAATTCTAATAATTTCATCATGACTCCATTAAAATTTCATTAAAGCATAATGACAAGAATGCCTATCTCCACCCATCTCCTTATATTTAATTAATGTGGTTTCAGTTACTTTTCCATTTACAATAATGGTTACTATATTTTTGTCTACACAGCCTCAAGAATATTTATGGGTTTACTCTCTCATCTCTTCTTATATCTAGAAATCACATGGGTGACTTGGAGTCTAACAATAAGAAGCATCTTCATGAGAATGAGATTTGGAAGTAGTTAATATGAGTAATGACTTCTTATAGGAAGGTTGATCTAAAAAGTGCTACGATGCCCAGTTTTGTTAATGGTGGCAGGAGAAGTGATTATGCAACCAGTTCTGCAATTTCATCGGTGCTTAGTGAGAGTAACAGCGTACTTTTCAATTAAAAAGTTCTCTCAGTGGCTCACATGTTTCCTGGTTATGAATCTTTGCACTCTGGCTCTCTGTTTTCTAAATTTCACTAACTACTCATTATTCTTTAATAAATGTATTTCCTGTTTAAAGAGAAGGAAAGTGTTTAGTTGTGAATGCCTCACAATTTTGTGCCATATATAATGGCTGATAATAACAAGAAAAAATTCGGACAAAGAATCTTCAAGGAAATGGGAATTTGGGATTGATTTTCTCAACTGATTTGGATTGGAGGCAATATTATAGCATTTTATTTTTTGTGACCTGATTGTATCTTTCCCATCCCCTGCCACCTTGCCTAAATTTATATATTCTGAGCTCTTCGTGTTTGTGTGTGTGTATAATGCTAATGACTATTCAGTCAGCTAAAACCTTGGCATCAGAAGTAGAGTGGACCTTGTATAGATGCCCAGAGAAGTCAAGGACTCCTAGGTTCCACACTCTAGTCTAAGCCAGTTCAGTCTAAAATAATACAACACATACTGGGTATCTTATAAACAACAGAAATTTATTTGTCATTTTTTTGGAGCTAGAGGCCTGAGTTCTGGATGTCAGCAAAGGGAAGGTCCTCTTCTGGGTGGCAGACTATTTTATCCTTACATGGAAGAAGAATCTAGAGATCTTTCTAGGGACTCTTATAAGGGTCCATAGATTATTAGTAGATCCCTACCAATTATTATTATTATTAGGTCCCTACTAATAGTCATGAGGGCTCTACCTAGTGATCTAATAATTTCCAGAAGTCCTAACCATGACCTGTCTCTCCATCACATTGGGCAATAAGGTTTTAACATATAAATTTGGGCCAGGGGCAAAGGAGGAGAATGACACAGTCAGGTCACAAAAGTATAAACAGTGTAAAAGTGCCTTGAATCCAAACCAGTTGAGAAAATCAATCCCAAATACCCATTTCCTTGAAGATTCTTTGTCTGAATTCTTTCTTTGTCTAATTCTTTCTTATATATAAAGAACTTTTATATAAAGAATATATAAAGATTCTTCACATATACATTATATATATTCACACACACACACACACACAAACACACACACACATATATAGAGAAAGAGAGAAGTAGGGCATTTAAAGGACACGTGAAGTTCATAGTTTGGAATTATTGGTTTAAGTAAGGCCAGGCTTCAGTAAAGTATTATGTTTAAATCATTTAATTGTAGGGCTAATGTAGCTAGAAATAAAGTCCATTGTGAGAAACTTTGGATTGCTGATTTATAGTGATTGATTCAGAATTTCAGGAGGTCTCTACATGAAAATTAAAGAGTTTATTATGGAAAAAATGGGACAAAAGGTTAGAATACAGCTAAGTGAAAGCATGTAGATGACACAAAGAATCCCCAGATCCCCTGGGTCTTCCCTCTTCTCCTGTCTTTAGAGGCCGATTTGTCTTCTTCAAAGCCCTAAAATAGCTTTTCCTCAGGCAGTTGTTTTGTAAGGAAAAGTCAGCTCTCATAGACCATTTTCTCTACTCATCCCATTAAAACCTGGTGGCCAATTGCAAGATGAAACCTAGCTTGCATGTCAAATAGAATCATAAACATTTCCTTATTTATACTGCTTTAACCTTGGAATTATATATAGGACAAAATACAGTGAATACAGGAAAAGGGAGAGAAAAATACAATTGTAGATTTGTCTCAATTTTCTGCTATATGTACACTTACCAGAATCTCTAGATTCAATGAATAATCTTTAATAGTTAAAAATGATTCTAATTTCTTATAGCCTTGATAACTGGCATACACTATCAATGGTGTTCTAAATTAAATGAAGTTGAAATATGCAGAATTTTGTGTTATACTGGAAAAAAGGACTCAAAATGTTTAGAAATATAAATGTTGGGAGTGGATTCTTTTTATAAGGTCTTCACTCATCCCCTTTCCAAGAGCCTGAGAATGCCTTGGGGCACCCCTTCACCAAGAATTTGGCACCTACATCTCTGAGAAAAGTACCATGAACTTAAAAATATTCAACCCCAGAGGACCTTTGATGGAATTAGAAAACTCAGCCCCTGAAAAAGGATCTATCATTTTAATGCAGATATTGATATCTTATGCAGTTAAGGTCAGCAACAAAATTTAAATGACAGAAGAAATCACCCTGTGATTAATGAAAAAGGAATCATGTGTAAGTACAAAGCCAAAATGGTTTAACTCTTAGGGATGTTTGGAAGTCACTGATCAATATATGGCCCCTCAGGTAGAAATAGATATGCAGTCTATTAAGATCCTGCATGCGTTGTACTTAAAAAGAAAAAAAGTCAAGATCAAATAATCAGAGTTATAAAATGACCAATATGCAAAAGCAATGTCCTTCACCAAGATATTCTAATTCCACATTCCTGTTCTTCTCTTCCTCCCTTTACCTGTAGTAGAGTGAGATCTAGAACAGTTGAATTTCTTTAGCATTCTTTTTTTTTTTAATAAATTTTATTTTTATATTCCCATACAATTGCAACCCCCTTATTTTGACCCCAATCCCTCCCCTCCCCACCCCCCACCCTCTATAGAGTGTCTCTGGTTCATAGTTGTATGTTGATTTTGATTTTTCACTTTCTTATAGTTATTCATTTTCCTGGTCCCTTATTTAAGTTTTCTAGATTCCTGCTATGAGTGAGACCATCCAGTATTTTTCTTTTTCTTTCTGGCTTATTTCGCTGAGCATGATCCCTTCCAGCGCCATCCATGTTGCTGCAAATTGCATGTGTTTATCTTTTTTGAATGCTGAGTAATATTCCATGGTGTATATGTACCACATCTTCTTGATCCAATCATCTATTTTTGGGCATTTGGGTTGTTTCCAAAGCTTAGCTATTGTAAACAGTGCTGCTATAAACATAGGGGTGCAGATGCTCTTTGGAATTGATGTTTCTGTGTAAATACCTAGGAGTGGAATTGCTGGATCATATGGAAGCTCTACGTTTAGTAGGTCCAGAAATCTTCACACAGCTCTCCATAGTGGTTGGACCAGTTTGCACTCCCACCAACAGTGCAGGAGAGTTCCTTTTTCTCCACATCCTCGCCAACATTTGTTGTTGCTAGTTTTTTTAATATGTGCCATTCTCACTGATGTAAGATGGTATCTCATGGTAGTTTTGATTTGCATTTCCCTGATTAAAAGTGATGTTGAACATTTTTTCAAGGATTTCTTTAGCATTCTTCTCCTTTTCTCCCTACCCCTAAACAAGTCTTAGATTTGACTAAGATGGTTTATTACTTTCAGTAATAGAATATTATTAATAGTACCTCTCTTGTAATATATCATTTCTGTATCAAGAGAACTTATTCTATATTTATACAGCATATTCTTTAGTAAGATTTCTAATTAACTTCAAGTTTTGTTATTTTAAGATAAGAGTTAAAATTTGCCTGATGAAACTTTGTCTCAGGACAATAATTGGGATTGAAATAATAATTGTTTGAGTGTCTCTCGAAATGTTTTGTTTGAAGAATTGATGCTTCTTCTAAACAAAAACTTAATTATTAAATTAGGAAAATATGCTCTTATGTAAAATTAATAGGTGTTATATCTGTCATGAAAATATATGTATCAACACCCACTTAAAAAAAAAAACTTCTATGAAGACATATCTCTGTAAGTGATAGTTATCTGTTTCACTACTGGAAGAAATTTAAGATTAGGAAATTCAAACAACAAATAGGAACCCAAGTACTGTATAGAGTACCCACCCACTGGGGGTGAGGAAATAGTTTCAACTATCATATAGGGATACTAATATGCAGAATGTAGAGGTTCATAGCAATATGTGCACATGGTTTCAGTTAAAGAAATTTCTAAGCTTTTCAATGATACTTAGAGTTCAGAACTTATGTCTTTTTTTAAAAAAAAGTTTGATTGTTTGTCCTAGAAAGTCTTCTGTCTGATAAAAATTCCCATGAACAAAGTCCATAAGGAAATAAACTGGAAAAAAAAATGAGCTTAAAATAGACTGACAGAGTTTTTTTGTGTATATAAAGAGCCCATAAAAATCAATAAAAGCAGACTTATTGAGACTCATAGAAGAAACTGTGCAAATGGTACTGAAATATCAAAAGTTCAGAATCGTCAACTAATAAAATATACTTAAATAAAATAGAATTTTAATATGTCATTTTAATGATTCTAAAGTATTCCTAATTCCTTGTGCTGTGTGGGAAAGAAAAAATACTTAGATGTAATAATAAAATCATTTGTATTTGTTTTTAAATGTCAATTTTTATCTTTCAATTTATATTTTGATATCACTAAAATAATTTTACCTTTATTTGTTTAACTACCACTTTAAGTCTGTCTTATGATATTCTTACATGAGATTTCCTCAAGATATTTTGTTCATCTATGTTTTCTTACAGTACTTTTTGCATATGTTTCACATCAGACTTAAGGTGGATTCAAATTAGTAGACTCCTGATCCCTTCAAATTAATAGACTCTAAAATCAGAAATATAAAGAATTAAATATCCTTTAATACAGAGAAGAACTTTGTCAAAATACCTGAAAAACCAAATGAGCGCCTACCAAGAATATAAGAATCAGTTGATGTGTGCCAATGGATATTGACAACTACATTTAGCTAAGATGAACAATTCACCCCTGAACTTCTGCTCTCAGACATACACCATGTGCAAGTGGGTCTTGACATTCCACAGCTGATGATGTGAGTGACAGATGTGAGCACATAATTGATCCTCATTCAAAATCATGAGCATGAGCTTGAAATGCACACTTTAGAAGGCTCAGTTAATTTGCTAATGACTAGTTCCATTTGATTGTTTGAACATAGTGAACAAGAAAATTTAAGGTATGTAGACCTGAGAGGAAATCTTAGGTGAAGTCTTTTTAATCATATACCTTCAAATGCTATTAAATTTATGAAAAAGTATATAACCTGCTGAATCTAACTTTTAAAAATATGGAAGTTACTCAGTTTCAACAGCTTCACTATAGTCAATAGAAATATACAGACAGATATTTTCCTTTGGGTCTCTTCTCTACACTCAGTTGTCTTATTTCTTATTTATCACAGACCCTTTACAATTATTTCATAGGTTACAAATCTGATAAATTCATCCATGCATTACAAGATACAAAGTTCATCCTGTGCTACTGTCATTTTTCAGAAGGAATGATATTAGAAAAAATGGACAGATCAATTTTAATATTTTATAAATGGTTTTCTAACTGAAATTTAAACACTTTAGGCTATAGTAAAAGAAAACATTCTAAAATTCACCCATTACCTCTCTCGATACTGGTCTATGCTCAACTCTGGTAAGTCTTGTATTCTCTAATTTAGTAAATGGACATTCCTAACCTTCTGTTGCATAAGAGAATAATCTTAAAGTAGTCCTTAACATCTTTCTTAACAATGTTGATCTAACTTCAAGTTGTAATTGATATTTATTGCTCAAACATATCCTACATAATTTCACTTCTGCTAATCTTATTTCTTCTACCCTTGTCCCAGCTATCAATATTTTCTCTGAATTGACTAAATAAACTAGACTAGGCTATTTGCAAGAGCAATGGGCAACTTCAGTACAATTAGAGATAATGTTTTGAAAGGAAAAAAAAAGCAAAGAAAACAGAGAAAAGCAGGTACTTCAAAATTCTGGTGGATTTGTCCAATATTCTTGGAGGTACTAGACCCTCAGCAGGGGCCTTCTTTTTAAGATGTCAAAGGAAAGAAATATTTCAAGCAATAATTTGATAAATTTAATAAAATTGAACTTTTTATTTTGTGTGCACCTAATTAAAGTGTCAGCTAATCCTAGTAGAGAAGCTTTTTTTTTTTTTTATCTAATTAAGTTTGCCTAAAGCCTTCTAGGAGAATTTATGATCCACAAAATATTAGTCTACTAGCAAGCAATTTGGCAGCATTTCTAATTGTTTTCCAAAGATCTTTTTACTCAAGTGATTAGGAAATGTTTTATTTGGTACACTGCCCCCATGCCTGTGGCCAGGTATGATAATCCATGAAAATTTCATGGATTAATCATGTCAATTAGAGCAAAACTTCTTTTAAGAATTATAATTTGAATTACTTCAGAGGAATAGTAGTGAGTATGAGTACACTTTTGGAATTGTGTGTGTGTATGTGATGAATGTTAGATATCATAGACCCTGCTGAGAAAATTTAAACTACTAATCTAGAAAACTCATACATCTCTACTAATTTCTTACAATTTAAATATGTCTATACTTAGTACAGTTTTGGGTAAACTAGTACCATAGTTCCTATATAAACCAAAGAACACAAAACAAGTCAGGGCAAGAGCAGATCAGAATAATCTGTGGGAGATATTGAGGAGATTGCAATGACAACAGAAGTCAGTTTTTTTTTTTTTTACATCAATTTAATTTGATTTGATAAAATATATAATATTTGTGTCAGGTGCCCAGGGGATGAACAATGAGTAATATACAATTGTTTTCTTAAATAAATTATAATGCATTAGAAAGACAGGCAAACATTAGGTAAAATAAGTTAAATTTTATAATAGATTTTAAAAATTGATCAACATTCTATTAAAAAAATCAAATTTACTGAGGAAATAGAATAGCATTTGAACTCCACTGAAGGTTGGAATTTCAAAAAAAAAATGTAATGACAAATGGATTCTAAATTGGGTGATTGTGAGTCAATAATTATTTGAAGACCTCTAAATATGTTGTTATAGCTTAATTTTAGTATGTGTGGGGGAGTTTGGTAGAACATAAGATTAGAAAGTTAGTTAAGAGACAGATGACAAAAGTCTGAATATGATGTTAAGGAATTAAAAATCTTTTCCAAGGGGCTTCTCTGGTGGCGCAAGGGATTAAGGCTCGCACTATGAAGCTACCACCAGCCACTGCAGCACAAGTTATATCCCAGCCAGGGAGCTACCCACATGTGCAGCAGACCTCTCCTGTCTCACCTGCTGCTCCCCTCAACAGTGTATTCCAGTAGATCTGCCTGTTCTGCTCCCCACTCTGTGTCTCGTGAATCACCTCACCCTCCACACCTCTGGCCTGTACCCCAGTTGTTCTATGTAAAAATAAAATCTTTGAAAAAAAACTTTTCAAAGGATGGGGACTGGGGAAGGGTTGTGAATTGCATACTAATGCTGATTGATTGGTAGTGACTGCCCAGACCCTGCTAGTAAGAGGCATTTGGAGCACCAGTGCAAGCTTAGTGACGTGTTTAACCAGCAATGTCTTTCCTGGGTAAAGGAGGAGTTCAGAAGGGACTTGTGACATGTCTAATCAACTCCTTTATTCAACAGTCTAAATTAGGTTGGGGATAAGCATGAAATGATTTTGATCTGCTCCCATAGCTGCTTACAACTATGCTATATCAGATCTCCCTTCCCTACTCTTACTGACTTCTGAATAAATCTCCCGTAGAGTTTTCCAGTAAATTTATATTTTAAGAATGTTGAGAATTTGTGCTCATTCAGATTTTTAAATAGTAAATCCAGTTTAAATCATTTACTTTTCTAACCAGTTTTCATGCTTACTTGACTCCCTTACCTGATGGTCAGCCCCTTCGGGTTGCATCTTGCAGGATTGTTTAAATTAAAAGTTAAATTCGCTGGACTACAGTTTTTGGTCCACAGGAAGCTGACATATATTTGCCCCAATAAATACTAGAATGATGCAGTGTCCCACAGTTGCTCCTCTCAGGACTCTGTTTTCTTTTAGGAATTTAATTACTCCCTTGCTTAAACAACATGAAAGTAAATTAGTCAGTTTGCTGCCTCTTTTTCAGTTTTAATTACTTCATTAGCAGTCCTCAATCAGGGATTTGAGAGCAAATAGACTATTAAGACAGTGAAGGTATAGCTGTGGGATGTGACACAATGAAGGGAAAGCAGCTCATAAAGAGAGCTTTATCAAGCAGCTGCCACTCTGGGCATTAAGCTTTAGTTCCACTGAGTCAACTCAAGAAACGAATGGAAAATCCATCCTTCAGATTTTCTTGAACCAATGTGCGTAGAAACAAATATAATTATATACCAGCTCCTATCAGTCTGTCAGTCATTGTTGAATGCTGCTGGTGGTTAGGGTGTGTCAATCCCTGGATGCTTTTGGCCTGCTACTCACATAGCAAAACAAGATCTAAGGACCAATGAAAGCTCTCAAGCAAAACAATTAAGGTCCTGGCAATTGGAAAGCCGGTGAATGTCTACTGAATCGGATAGGAGAGGGAAAGGGATATGACAAGAGCACCAATGATATCTGCTGCACATCCTAAAGCAGACATGTCAAAGTCTATCCGAGGCTCCTTCTGAGACCTGCTTCCTTGACTTGGGGAGCTTTGCTCATGAAGAAAGAGGAGAAAGCCAAATAAATCTCCTTGAGTCCTATAACACCTAGACCATCTCCATCTTCAATATATTATTCATTTGAATTGCTAGTCTTCTCTCATCAATTAGTGATTTATAGGGCATAGGGCACTTTTGGTCACACCTATAAGATTTACAGCTGAGAGCTGAATATGTAATTTTGGAGAACTTATCACCTACCAATATGTGTACTCATGTCACACTCTTTTGTTATGATCAACCATACTGTGCTTACTAGTTTACCAAGACTATTTCATTCACATTCCTAGTTAAGTATTATGATTTTGAAATCAGGAATTTCATTTCCAATATTTTTTTTTTGCAGGATTTCAAAATGATGGGTAAAATTTCAAGAAGAAATGGGTAAAGATAAGAAAGATGAATCTTTGAAATATTAGAAAACCTCATATTGATTGATATTTTACCAAAAGTGACATCAGAAAATGATACAAATATTACAATATAGTCTAACTTGTGCTTCCCCTGCCCCCCCCCACATTAGTAGAAACTCTAATACTTTCAGTATCTTAAGTACGAAATTTGAAAATTAGTCACCCAGAAATAATTTCAGTTTAAAAACAGAATGTTAACCAGAAAAAGCTCTAACAACTTACCTAGAGAAAATTTAGTTCAATGTTTTATTTAAGTCCCATCAGCTGGGTATTTTTATATATAACTCACATTTTTGTCCAACTCCTCTTCATTCACTCCCTCATGTTATGTCTTACATGATTATCTCCCACACTAAATTATAAGTTTCTCTAAGGACAGGGATTGTCTTTTTTAATGTTACATTATCAGCCTCCCCACCAACACCCCCAAATCCCAGTATTAGCAAAATGCTTTGCTGAAGAGCTCTATTACTTTTAGTACAAAAATAAAGCTTGAAAGTTTGAAATAGCATTTCCAGAGGGCTTGGTATTAGATCTTCATTTCTTTTTGTCCTTGAAGCATTTGAGGAACATACAATATAACAAGCTGCTAATCATTGTGAAATTGATGGGGGTACTTTATATCATTCTAATGTAGATATTACATACTATTCTATGTATGCCCTTGTAACATAACTGTATTTTGTACTCTAAAGGATTAAAAGAAAAATGCTTTGGTATGTAAAATTTCAGCTCCTTTCCCATCAGAATACCCTTAACTGTAAAGATCCAAAAAGGAGAGGATCGTGGCCAACACAGATGCATTTTCTGGCACCTGTAGACTGCATTTAGAGAGGTTGGATCTATGATCTTGAGGCATTCCTCAAAAGGAAGCAGTCTTCTTTAACTTAATACACTGGTATAAATTTTGTTTGACAAATATGGGAATTATATTGGAGTTTTCAATTGCTATGGAGTGTTTGAAATGATCTACTTTAGACATTAATATTTTTCCAATGATTTTGTTTTTAAGAGGCTAATTTACAATACTGCCAATTATTTGGTATTGCAAATGACCACTATTTGAAATCTTAGGAAAAAAAGGATAATTGTCTAAGAGTAGACACGAGTTATTTAAATAAAAATAGAGTTGAATAATAATACTGAGAGTTCATATTACTTAATGCTTATTTTGCACTGGGCATTTTTAAAGTGTATTACAAGTAATCTTTCATTAACCCTCCAAACAAGGTAATAATAGACATTTTATAACTCTCTCCATTGCCCAGGTGACATATGACTCTGCAGTAATATGAGACTGCCTAATAAGATAAAAGTCACTCAGCTGGTATGCAGCTAGGGTGGTCAGTGGGCATAGAATGCACACAAAAACAGAATTTTAAATTGCTTTATATATATACAGACACATTGCTAGAAATCTTTGTGCTTGGATTTATATTGTAATTGAACAAAATTAATTTTACATTTATTTTAACAGATGTTAAATATGTTGCATAATAAGTATAACTCTATGATTAAAAACAGCATTGTCCATAGTCTTTTCTTTTTACTCATTACTTAGGACAGTTCTTAATATTAAATCAGTGATACTGGTCTTGCATTTACAGACCACGGAGATAGCATGTAGCCTTAAGAATAATTTTCTTACTGGCAGGTTCCTGTGGCCACCTAAATTTCAAAGGACGTTAAATGATTTGTAGGCATGTTAATGCCCTAAATTTCAAAGGACACTCAAAGCACAGAGTTGAGATAGTAACTATTTTTGTGCGTCTTCATTTAACATAAACATCTTGCAATCTACTGAGTCTCTGTTTTCCTCTTCTTCCTAGTCTTTCCCTCTCCATGGCATCTAGATATTTTTTCTTCATTCTCTATTATACCAACTGTACTTAATTACTTTTAAAGGCAGACAAATGGAGCATATTTTGTTTCATCATAGAAAAAGATCTAAGTATGTACTTTAATAATTGTATTCTCCTTGATGGTTAAAATTTCACGAGAACTAGTATTGAAGTAGAAAGAAATCTTATAATTGCCCTCTGCAATGCAAAAGTCTTCATATTTCCAATAATACTTGACTCAAAATATTTCACATTATGCTATATAGTCAAAATTTTAAAAGATTTGTAAGAGAATGCATTCAATTAAAGGTGTTAAAATTTGTCTGGTATCTGTCTGTTATCAAGTGCTGCATTTCTATAATAACTACACACATTAATGTTATTTTGTGTTTTATTTTGTATCTGGGGTTTATGTTTGAATTTCGTTTTCGTATTTTACTATATCATTCAAGTAGTTATTCAGGGATAACGACCATACATTTTCCTTGTAATATAAAAAAATAGATGCTTCCTTTTATTATTTAAGCTACAAGAAATGAAACACAGAAACTAGATCAATACCTCTCACTATGCACAAAAATCAACTCAAAATGGGTAAAATATCTGGAAATAAGACCTGAAACCATAAAATATATGGAAGAAAATATAGGTAAAACATTACAAGACATACATCTCAGTAACATCTTTAAAGACTCATTACCCAAAGCAAAGAAAGTTAAGGAAAAGGTAAACACCTGGGATTGCATCAAACTGAAAAGCAAAAGAGACATTAACCACAACAAAGAGACAACCCACCGATTGCAAAAAAAAATCTTTGCACTCTAGTCAACTGATAAGGGACTGATCCCAAAGATATACAAAGAATGCACACGAATCAATAAGAACAAAGTAAACAATCCAGTCAAGAAATGGGCAGAAGAACTTAAAAGGCACTTCTTCAAAGAGGAAATGCAAATGGCCAGCAGGCATATGAAAAAATGTTCAACATCCCTTATAATTAGGTAAATGCAAATCAAAACCACATTGAGATATCACCTTACATCAGTAGGAATGGCACATTTCAAAAAAATAAGCAGCAACAAACGTTGGTGAGGATGTGGTGAAAAAAGAACTCTCCTACATTGCTGGTGGGAGTGCAAACTGGTCCAACCACTATGGAAAGCTTTATGGAGGTTCTTCAGTCTACTGAAAATGGAGCTACCATATGACCCAGCAATTCTACTCCTAGGGATCTACCCAAAGGGCACAAAAACATTGATTCAAAAGAATACTATACGGCAATGTTTATTGCAGCACTATTTATAATAGGTAAAACCTGGAAACAACCCAAATGCCCAAAAATAGATGACTGGACCAAGAAGATGTAGTATATATACACAACGGAATACTATTCAGCAATCAAAAAAGATAACCTCATGCCATTCACAGCAACATGGATGGAATTAGAAGGGATTATGCTCAGTGAAATAATTCAGAAGGAAAAAGAAACATATCGGATGGTTTCACTTATAGGAGGAACATAGGAAAACCAAATAAGACATCAGTGGTGGAAAATTTAATAAGAATACAAAACACAATAACAACAACAACAAAAAAAACCAGACAATTATAAACCAGAGACATCCTGAATGGGAGGTGGAGGGAGAGTGATTGGAGGGAGGGAGGAACACAGGGGACTGTGGTGATGGTGCACAGATGAATTGGTGAAGGAAATTCTATGGGGACTACACCTGAATGGAGAAAGAGTAAACATTGTTTAAAAATGAACAATGATGTAAGATACATATAAATTTAAAAAAAGAGGTTTTGAAAAAAATGAAACAGTGTTCTGGATCAACAGTCACTCTTGCACCAACTGCATTTCACTCTCTCATTGCCTCTCCTGATTCTGTTGCTAGAGTCATTTGTAACCACTAACCCATATGTTTTCAAACAATGAAGTTCTATTTCATACTATCCTCTGCCTCCATCCTTAGAAAGTGGACAGACAGGGCCTCCCTGGTGGCACAAGGGGTTAAGCACTGCACTATGAAGCAATCTGCAGCCTCTGCAGCACAAGTTCTATCCTCGGCCAGCCAGGGAGCTACCCACATGTCAAGCAGACCTCTCCTGTCTCACCTGCTGCTCCCCTCAGCAGTATATTTCAGTCAGTCTGCCTGTTCTGTTCCCCTTTCTGTCTCTGGTGAATCATCTCACCCCCCCACTCCCGCATCCCTGGCCTGTACCCCAGCTCTTGTATGCATAAATAAATAAATCTTTGGAAAAAAAAAAGAAAGTGGACAGACAGGGAAGGCTCCAGAAGTAGAGATGCAGAAATTAAGCACAGTAAGCAAGTCAACACAATACATTCTGCGAGGTATCTCACAATGAAATATGTAAACATTACTTAGGGTAAATATATCCAAAATATATATATAAATGTCCTAAGCTACCTTTCCATACTTCTTAGTAGTCTAATATCCCTTTCAGGTGCTTTTTTATTAAGGGAAGGGGATTTTTCACCTCCTCAGTGATAATTCCCAAAAAAATAATAAACTCCCCAAAGATGCAACATCATCACCAATTTTTTTCTAGTTTGTATACTGATAATAACTTCAACTGGTAATATCTATATATACTTTGCTATTACAAAGGATTTTCATGTGCATATATACTGTGTTTTCATAAGCACCTCTGGAGGGAAAGCACTGCAGGTTAATGTTCTCTGTCTTTAGAGGACACAGAATTTAAGTAACTTGCCAAGGTTACATGTAGGTAAGACTAAGAGCACCAAGGCTACTATATTTTACAATATTAAAGGAGAAGGAATTATTTTAGTTTTAAAATTACTTGCCCTTCCCTATTGTTTAAGATTATGTTATCTCTTGAGGTTTAGTAAGAAAGGGATGTTTGGGATTAGTATAAAGATTCAGCACTCTCTTTTATTTATGAGATACTAAGAATTTGCTACACATTTTAAAGTTAAGATCAATTCAAATAAATTGATTTATGAATAACTTTTCTCAAAAAAAAAATTAAATGGCCAACAGTAGAATATGGTGGAACATTTTGTTAAGTTATTGGTTTGCACAGTATGGTAAATACATCTGAAGAGGTGTGAATTTGTACTCTTCAAACATATACAATGTTAGAAATAAGTTATACCGCAAATAAAAAAAAGTCATACAATAAAAGATGATATAATAGCTAAGGTGAAAATACAGAAAGCAACATGGGGACATACTCTAATGCATCATTCCTAGAGTAAGCACTTGAGTGGGTGCCTCAGTGTCATCTCTCTTGCCACATGTGTCATAACTATGAAAAGGTCTTAGTTTTCCAGTCCTTAGTCTGATGGACTCAAATACATGGCCAGGAAGGCACAGGTCAGGTTTTCTATGATCTGAGCAGACAAGACAGCTAAAGGAGGAGTCCTGGAGCTCTCGGTGGCTTTTCAGGTGTTTTTTAAGGTTTTACATGTAGTGTGGCAAACAGGTACATAGCAGGCAGGGGTGTCAGGGGGCCAGGAGGCTAACAGGCCTCCCAGTCCCAGGGAATCTTCACTTTACTGGGCTCTCTCTAGAGTTCTCTTTCCCTGTTCTCTCTCCTGTTCTCTTAGGGAATATAAAATACTACAGCCATGGTCCACCAGAGTAAAAACACAACTGAAAATAGCAATGTAACAAAATGCAGGTGCCCACCATCAGACATGCAAACCTAATGGCAGAAGGGCAGAAAAGCCTGAAAATATTTTACCCTACAATGGAGTATGGCTGTATCCCACTACGTAACTGTCCTCATCACAGACTCTATTGACTTTGGTACCAGACTAAACACACATGATAATCTCCAGTGAAAACTGAAAGACTGTGCTTCAACTGCTTTGCTCCGTCAAAATTCCCCTTGCTGAGAGGGTGGTAGCCTTATCACTAATTAGGCATAATCATTATTAGGGTAGCTATTGCTTTAAAACTATTTCTAAGCTTCCCAGTTATTTTCAGGTTCTGTGTTCTCCTGCCCCTGCCCACTTGATTGGTTTTAAATTGCAACTGTCGACTACAGCTTTCTATAGCACTTACTCATGACTGCTCCAGCTTTCAACTTTCTCTTTCCATTCAAACAGCTAAATTGGAAGTGTATAGTGCTTGATTTATATTTAGATGTATTTTTAAAAATGAAGAGTTAAAAGTTAAAAGTCTGTACAGCTGCAGGAAACATTATTGAAAGTCCTTTAAAACCATTATGTAGACTCACTCAAATGGCTGCTACAAATGCACATTATAAAATCGGCCTTTTAGCTGTTAGTATTTCATTGGAGTTTGTGCTATTTTCCCTTGCTATTGTCAGTATTTAATGGTAATCATTTAGTATCATAAAGCTAGACATGTTTCTTTACATAAGAATAATAATGGCCCATATAGAAAAATAAGTGGGCAAGGAAGGAAATTTAAAAACATAGTGGAGAATTGACGCTGAGGCATGCATCAGAATTAACTTGCAGCAATATTAGAATAAACTGGCTTAAACTGTAAGTATATTTATCATCTTAAGTAAGCGGCAGTCCATATGGAGTGTAGAATTCAGGGTTAGTTGATATAGTGTCTCAGGGATGACATCACAGATTCAGATTCTTTCCAACTCTCAGCTCTGTCACATTCAACATCAATTTCTTTCACATATGGTTCTCTTTGTGGGGGTAAAAATGTTGCTGGTATCTGCAAAGCTGTTGAACTGCTTTTTTCCTTGTTTACATTTAGCAGGAAAGAGGGGAATAGGGACAGGGGTAGGAGATGTGGGGAGAGGAAGGGCTTGGAGGAACAGAGGAAAGAGGGAAAGAAAGAAAGGAGATAGGTGAGCTAGAAAGAGATGGATGAGAGAGGAGAGAGGAGATAGAGAATGAAAGGAACAGAAGTAAAGCCAAGAAGGGGAGCATGAAAAGAGGCTCTCTCAAACATCAATCTGATAGGTCAATAACTCAAGGTGTGGCCTGGCAATCACTTACTGATTGATTCAATCAAATATTCTAGCCAATCACAGAAGAGAGTGATGGCAGACTATGATTGGAACAGAGCATCAGGTCAGAATCTTAGATTGGAACTCGGCATTAAGTTAGCTTCTCCTGAGTCTCTTGGGAATCAAGGGAGCAGGATGAATCTCTGAAAAACTTTAGGATTCTATAGAAAGATGCAGAAATGGATATTATGAAAATAGTCACCATTGTTTGCTTTGTGTAAATGGGGTTAGAAATCATGAGGTAGAACTTAACCACATGCAAAAGGACTTAACCTATCTTGTTTTTAATATTCAGTCCATGTATTATTTATAAATATCATGTTGGAAATAATTCAAATAAATTATGGAATTATAACACAGCTATTTTCTTCCTTTTATTTGTGAACCATGGAAGAACGGCTGCAATTAACTACTCTTATTGAAAAAGAACATGAGAGGGGCCTCCCTGGTGGCTCAAGGGGATAGGTATCAGACTATGAAGCTGTAAGTTTTATCCCCAGCCAGGGAGGTGACCCACATGGTGTAGCAGACTTCTCCTACCTTGCCCACTGCTCCCTCAGCAGTGTATTTCAGTCAATCTGCCTGTCCTGCTCCCTACTCTGTCTCTGGTGAATTCTCTCACCTCTGCACCTCTGGCCTGTACCTCAGTTCTTATATGCATAATCTTTAAAAAAAATTAAAAAAAAATAAGAACATGAGAATATTTCCTTTTCTTCCAGGAAGTGTTGCAATTTTATGACTATTTCTTTTTTTCCATTACATAAAATATAATTTTAACACTGTCAAAACATAAAGGTATTAATTCAATTTACCTATATTTGATAGCTACCTACTTTGTCCAGAGTATAATAGATTAGGTGCCTTGGAAATTAAAAATATTGGTCCCCAAGCTATTTATGGTATTATCAAAACCAGACTTCACAATGTGGAAAAAAGTACCAGTTGAGGAGTATAGCTAGAGAATGATGGGAAATGAATCTTTCCCCTAGAAGATTATCTTTGTGAATTTTCCAGAGCAAATCTCAATTTCCTATTCTTATAAAGATTATTATTAGCTCTTCTTACTTTATCATTACTTATTTCATTATCAGTAGTTCTGATCATTCTTATGTTAGTTATACCTGATTCTGAATCATAATAGAAGGACTTTTACAACAAAGCATTTAATTACTTCTCTGCCTCGAGGGAAGTTATAAGCTAAGATGGTGGCTGTGGGCTCAGGCTCAAAAGCAGTCCTTACCCTGCGCTCTGGTAGCACTTGAAGGAAACAATGAATTCTGCTGTGTGGTAAAGTGATTCAATCACTATTGTAGATCTTTACCATTTCATTATGTTTATTTAAGTCCAAAACTGTTCTCATTAGCCCAAAATTCGGGCTACATGACCTCAAAATTTTGACTGGAATTATATGCTTATTTGGTGCTTTGAATAAGTGTAAGCAATTATGATTCACACACACAGAATGCAAGTGTCAGAGGGAAAGTAATAAACTAGCATGGCAGTTAGTGAAGGTAGGCATTTTTTCAGCTACTTCAAATTGAGATCTTCATTTTGAATGCTATTTTGATCATTTCATTTGAAGTAATATGAAATTACAAAATAGGGGAAAAAAAGACTTCATTTTCAGTCCCAATTCTACCACTAACTAGTTGGATTCCATTCATAATTGTATTTGTTATCTTTGTTTGAATGTTTTCATCTGTAAAATGAGAGGGTTGAACTATTCAATTCTTATCCGCCTTTCAAGTCTAAATTCTATAGTGAAATATTAGAAAATTATATCAAAATACATTATGTGTGAAAATTATGTTTACATCAATTTATTTATAGAAATTTCCACATATTAATATGGGTAATTGAGAGTTAACTTCTTTCAGCATGGAAGCAATTATATATGTGGGCGGAAGCAAGTTACTTTTCAACATTTTGACTATAGGTAATCTTGGGAATGTTGCTTGCACTTTCTCATTTAATTCTTCAGTAATCCTTTAAGGTAGATTGGGATTATTATGGGGACTGATGAAAAATAATAAACCACAGAGCTAAAGTCATTTGTTCAAGGTCATGCAACTGGTAAATAGTGGAGAGAGAGTATGAAGTCAGGTCTCTCTCTGTTCATTACAATCAAGTGATTCTGGGGCCTCCCCAGTGGCACAGCAGTTGAGCACTGGGTTGTGAAGCTGTCCGCATCCTCTGCAGCACCAGTTCGATCCCTGGCCGCAGGGTGAGGGTCCCACAGGGCGCGCAGACCTCTCCTGCCGCCTGCTGCTCTCCTCAGCAGTGTATTTCATCAGTCTGCCTGTTCTGTTTCCCGCTCTGGCTCTGGTGAATTCTCTCACCCTCCTGCGCTTCTGACTGTACCCCAGTGCTTGTATAAATAAATAAATCTTAAAAAAAAAAAAATCAAGTGATTCTGCATAATTTATTGAAAAGGCCCTGTTGAGTAGGTAACACTTCAACTGAGGATGGGAGTTCAAAAAAACCCATGTCTCTTTTTTTAGAATCATATATTTATAAACTACAAAAAAAGGTAGTCCTATAAATGTTGAATAAAGATTAAACAACTCTCGATTGTCAAAACAATTTAAGTAGAATAAGTTTGGACAGGGCAGAAAAATCACTCTTCTCCTTTCTTTTTGGAAGTGATAGAAGGGATTTCTCTTCTTGAAGGCTCCAGAGAATGCTCTGAAGTACTTGACAGGGTATAATGCAAGAGAATTTGGCCATAGTTTCCAGTTATATAGAGAGTTTTTATTTTAAAAGCACTTTTACATGCATTATGTAAATATTCAGTAATGAATATTTAATCCAAAAGCATCCGAGCCTCATCTATATTTTTATGGGGTATAATTTAAGCAACTCTTAGTCTCTCAATATCTCTGCCCTCTGAAGAACCCCACTCATGACAGCCTGTTAAAAACTAGATTTAATAAATGTCCAATAGCACTTCACCTTGCATATAGATAAGCCACTTCATTCCAAAATACACCTTATTACAGACAGTCTTGTTTTTATGGAGTCTGTGGGCTGCACTGTAGTACAATACAAACAACACACTGCAGGACACTTGCAGCAACTTACTCTGTAGGGCTGAAATTGCTCAAGATTAAAATTAAAACAATAAACTTCAGCTTAGATGTGTCTTCATTACTAAAGCATTGGGTCATTTACTTTAACAATGTCAACTTACTTTCACTCTCACATTCCATTTAATTAGTAAAGGAAGTAATATGCAAGAGCACACCTCATGGTGTCCCATTACCTTGGAGAAATGTTTTATCTGTTCCTAAAAATAACATGTCCAATTCTTATACCCTCTGTAGAATGAAAAGGTATCTCAACAGGAACATGCCATCTAAACACTAGAAAAAAATTGACTCTCAACTTCTAAAGAGAGTGTACTTGGAATGACAATAACATGGCTATGGTATATTTTATACTTAGTGTTGTCTAAGAAACAAATGCATAGTCTCAGTTATGGAAAACTAATAATGTTCAGAAATTCTGAGTAGATAGTAAGGGGAATCTGAAACTAACAGAACCAGTATGGATCTATTCTGGTAGGGCCTCCCTGGTGGTGCGGGCAGTTCAGCACAGTGCTGCCAAGCTGTCCACGGCCTCTACAGTGCCAATTCGATACCTGCCGGCCTCAGAGCAAACCACATGGAGAGCAGACCTCTCCTGTCTCACCCGCTGCTCCCCTCAGCAGTGTATTTCATCAGTCTGCCTGTTCTGTTCCCCGTTCTATCTCTGGTGAATCCTCTCACCCTCCAGCACATCTGGCCTATACCCCAGCTCTTGTATAAATAAAACAAATCTTTAAAAAAAAAACAGATCTATTCTGGTAAAATGTGAGTTTAGTTACTACCAGTGGATGTAACAATATAGCATTTTTTTTACTTGCAAATATTTTGAAATCGTGGTGAAAAAGAAATCTAGCTGTGTTTACCCAACTCCTGGCATGGCCTGACAGATTGGCAGCCATTAAACATAATTTTTAAAATAAATAATCTAAAGGGTAATACATGATTTATGTTGATTAACACAGTGGAGGGTTTAAATAGTACATTGTGTGAGCAGGCTCATTAGGCATAATCAATACAATAAGCTTATTTTCTCTCCCTTTTGTTTATTCAGAGGTGAAATTTCCCCCTGCCCCTGGATGATAACACAGATAGGTGGTATTTTTTCTATTCACACATAGGTAATAAAGAATTCTATGAAAATTCCATGGAAATTGCACTGTTCAACCTAATTTAATCTTTTCCCCTCCCTTGCTAGGTCTATACTACGCTGGTAATCTAAAGTCAAATGCAGAATTTGGTTTAAATCATTCCCTTTAGGATGCTAATCCAACTTCTTGGCCCATTTGGTTTTGGTATTGAGAACAGAAAAAAGAAGTTAAGTACGCAGGAAAGTGCTAGATTTCTATTACAAGATAGCTTTGCCATTTCTGGACTTCATAGAGGAAGGAACCCTCTCTGTTACTGGTACCATTTGCTTTCATTCTCTTGATACATTTCATTACACACTGCTGCAGCACATCCCATACCCTTATGGCAGCACTATGAGATCAGAGAGTCAGGTAGCCTTTCTCAGCTGAGTCTTAAGATAAAGTTCATTCAACATTTTTGGTGCTTTTGATAGCTAAATGATCAATGGGACAAGCATTCATACTTTGCCTTGGAAACTATGATAGGGCAAGCTGCTGGCAGAGCAGGCACCTGCCTTCAGTTTATCCTGAGCAACTATCTGGCTTGTCATTACACAGATTTCTCAAGATTGACTGAAGCCACTGTCCATTGAGTTGTCACTCACCTCAAAATCAGAGGCATATAGTAAAATCTCCAACTAATTTTTGAAGGCTTGTCTCAACTTGAAAATTTTGGAGAAGCAACCTTCATCCCTTCCCACTTTGGGCAGATTGGCTCTGGTGGGAGACAAAAGATCACATTACAAATTCCCCCAAGGAAACCTCCATTACCAAATATGCCCCAATCTTCGTTCTGATTGATATTGTATTTTATAGCTTCAGTATAAGTGTAAGAGTTATCAAATTAGTTTTCAGGATCCTACTTTTAAATTTTTGCAGGACACACTCCTCTAGAATTAATTTCTATTTTCTTCAGAGTTGAGTTGAAAGTGACCTCAGAAGAATATCATTATAACATCCTGTTCCAAGTACCCCAGTACATTCCTCCTTGAAGCTGCTTAACACAGCACAAAATATGTGGATAATTCTTGAAAAATGATAATAGTGACTCTGACTTTGCTGCAGACATATGTGAAGAAGATATTTAGAAACTAATTAGACATTGGTACTTGAAAAATCACTTCACTATTTGGTTTTTGCTAGATAAAGCATAAGGAAGGACTGACCACACATTCAGTTATTGTTAACCTTTTCATGAATGATATGAAGTTAGCTGATTTTCATTTGGTGATATAAAATCCCCACTTAATGAATGCATTTTAATTTGTGCTAAAACATGCAAGAAAGACAGCTTGTTTTGATGTGTTTTATACTTACACACTTACATATTTGCAGTTAGAAATTTGTTATTGCAGAAACATTGGCATTATACATAATTTTCGATTGTGTTTATATGTTTGACATGGAATTGAGACATTAGGCTCTACCCCCCTTTCAAAACTAGAAAAGAAACAAAATGTCCAAATTCAAAGGAGTACCTCTTATAAATGGGATACTGTAGGCACCGAGCTCTGTATGGTACCAATAGCAGAGTCCAGAAACAGAAGTCCTGCTTCTGTTGCTTGGAACTAGATTTCCTTTTTTTGTGAAATGGCCAGACAAGTGAGAAGCAGGCTCCACAACTCCTTGTGCTACATTTCCAAATAGCTTTTGTGTAACCATCACAACCTATGTAAGTGCATTACATATATATCTGCACACATGTACTACAACACATACTTAACTGATCATCTATACTTGGCAAGCATTAATATAGACACTGACAATAAAAACATGCAAACTAGGGCCCCTGCCTCCAAGAACCTTGAGGTTTTACTTTGAAGAAAAAATGGATTACAACACAATCAGATATGTGCTATAACAGATGAAAAATATATATTTGAGGAACACAGGATATAATGATTTCCTCCTTTGCAGAAATGTGAGAATGAAAAGGCATTTTTGCACTGCAGAATTTTTCTCCATTTTGTAGCTTAGGTCACACTCAATCACAGTTATTACTCCACTTTATTACTAACTAAGCAATCCATCTATTAAAACAGCATATACCAGCAAGCATTTTTTCTTCCTTGTAGACATCCAAAAAATATGTCTCAAATGACTAGTTAAATGATGGCACTGTGGTTTGGACTTGAGTTGAAGAGTCCAGGAATAATAAACTTTAGAAGCTCACCTTTAAATAAGAGCAAAACATGTGCACACAAATAAAAGCAATGGAATGCAGAAAGTAATAAATGCTCTAAATATTGCGATAAGTTGTATAAGAAATGACTGTGGGTATCATGTTTTAAGTCATAATGAATTTCATCAAACTGCCATGGCTGTATTAAAATGAATAGCATCCTTTTTTTTTTTTCTGTCTTGATTCTTTCCCACTGCATAATCAATGATATAGCTGCCTTATTGTTATTCAGATAGGTACAAAAATTAATGTTTGGAATCAGAGTAATTTCTCAAATGAGACTGAAAGAGGTTTGTAACGGCCATTACCTCATCAGCATTTAACATCTCTTCTGAAGGACAGGAGAGTATGAGAGAGAGGAATCAGAATTAGGAAGAGTGGAGATAAAAGAAAGGCCAAAGGAAAGGAATTTTTTTCATTATACTGTGGACTTTAATGGATCTCTGTTGTCAGTCTAATTTGTAAAGATCAATGGTTTCTGTTAAACTGCAGTCAGGGCTTCCCTATCTGCTTTTAATTCATCTACTCAGCACATGCTTTCCCTTCTGAAAGATAAGAACACAAGGGAGTTTTCAGATATTTTTACTAGTTCTTTTTTTCTTTGAGCTATCAACCTAAAATGTATAAGGTAATAAAACTTCTTATCATGGAATATGATGTGAAAGACATCAGTTGAAATACTGTCAAATACAAGCAAACTATAGTTTATCAGAGTGCTTTTAAATTGTGTTTACAAGTTGCCAAACGTGAAGGAAAAATGAAAAATGGAGTCAAATTTTCAGAAATTTCTAAATATCTACCTTTATAAACGGCAGCATAACTGGTTCAATTTTCACAATTATTAGCACTTAAGTGAAAAAGAAACCTGAAACTTCTTTGTGCAAACATATTTTAGATATTTCATAGGGTTCCCTAGTCATAATAGATGACATAAAAGATATATTCCTTGTTTTATTTTAGTTTATATCATATCTACTTATGTCATATTCATAAAAATGTCATCTGATGTTCAGCATTGATGGGTTCAGTTCACTGTTATCTCAATGCCTTGCTATGTTACCTTAAAATCCTAGAAGAAAATAAAATATGCTACAGTAAAACATTAATAAATGGTAATTTAAAATTGTAAATATTGATAAGCAAATGTACATATAATTATATACTTTAGTATATGTCATATGTATGTATATATGTAATATATAAAATAATTATATATACATACTACATATATATACCACTACATAAAATTTCTGTTTATTTTGGAGATACAGGCACATACATGAATATTTTGCCATCTATTTCCATAGGGAAAAAAACTCATTAACAAAAACATAATATTACAAATTAATGTTAGCTGATTGCATGGTTTTAGAATATAGAATATATTCTAATATTTGGGTCAGTCACCTACATATACTGTACACAATGCTAAAAGTCTCTCCTTACAATATTAACTAAGAGATCCTAAACAACCTCAATCAGCCAAAGAAGAATCAATTACCTTTTGAATAATGTACTATGAAGAACAAGGAAGTTGACTAATACATTTTAAAAGAGTTTTCAATAATACATTTTGAAATCAAATCATTTTCTGTGTCTGAGTTAAACTGAAATATAATTGACCACAATATCTCATTCTCCAAATATCTAAGTTAATTGAGGTCAGTTATGATATACTTTCAAAGAATTTTGGAGTCTAAAGTAAATGAGAAAGCATCCTGGCATAAAGCAACCAGATCTAGGTTTGAATCCCATATCTGTGATGATCCAACAGATTTTTATTGCAGAGCATGATAAGAGAATCATTAAATGAAAATGCAAGCTCAAACTTTTAATTTCTCTATAATGTTACTTTGCAACTGAAAGAATCCAGCAGGGTCCAATGTTTTTGGCAGAGTCTCAAAGGAGAGTTACTAGGAGTCACATTTAATCTTCATTACAAAAGCTAAATGACCCACACCCCCATAATACATGGCATAACATTTTTAAGAACATCTCTAGGACAACAAACACAAGTCAAAGCTGAATTTGGCACAGTTTTATTCATTTGTTGCCTCTCTCCCATTCTTTTTTCATGAAGTCACTGTCTCCTTAGAGTATGGGCGATTTGGTTGTGGGTGTATTATGTTGGTTATACCAGGGGGGAGGGTGCCATACTTCCAATATACCAATAATGTAAGCCAGTGTTACCTCAATAAAATACATATATATAATTACATATATACATTTACTTACAAAAATTACCATGAATGAGACATACATGTACTAAATAAGAAAAGGATCTAAGCACAAGATCTTTGAGGTACAGTTAAAATAACTGGATCAAAGGGCATTAAGATAAGAGAATTCAGGGCCTCCCTGGTGGTGCAGAGGTTGAGAGCTGGGTTGTGAAGCTGCCTGCAGCCTCCGCAGCGCCAGTTTGATCCCCGGCCACCGGGCGAGGGTACCACATGGCGGGACAGACCTCTCCTGCCGCCTGCTGCTCCCCTGAGCAGTGTACTTCATCACTCTGCCTGTTCTGCTCTCCGCTCTGGCTCTGGTGAATTCTCTCACCCTCCCGCACCTCTGACTGTACCCAGTGCATGTATATATGAATAAATAAATCTTAAAAAAAAAAAGATGGGAGAATTCAAAAAAATATTGTGTTTTAGTCTCAAAAAGTTACAGAACATCTGACCTTTCAAAACAAGCACACAGCTCAGAGAAGAGAAATGGAGGTTCAAGGAAGTGTTTAGATGATGAAAAAAAAAAAGGTGAAATTCAATCTGGAAATATAGAGGGGAAAACTTGACCATATTACAGGGAAGAAAGAGGCATGCAAATGAATGGTGATGCAATTTATTAGAGAGGGCAACAAAGTGGAAATCAAGGAAATGAATCATGATCAATAATCCTGATTGAACAAACTTAACAAAGTAAAAAATGTATATAAAGCATGTATCTTACCTGAAAAATATTTTATAATCTTCTGATTAAAAGGCAAAATTATTCCTGAGAAAAATGTTATAATAGGGCCTTCCCTGGTGGCGCAGGCGGTTGAGCACAGTGCTGTGAAGCGTCCGCAGCCTCTGCAGTGCCGGTTGGATCCCGGCCTGCAAGGATCCCACATGTAGTGTCCTGCGAGGGTCCTCCTGGCCTGCGAGGGTCCCACATGTAGTGTCAGACCTCTCCTGTCTCGCCTGCTGCTCCCCTCAGCAGTGTACTTCATCAGTCTGCCTGTTCTGTTCCCCGCTCTGGCTCTGGTGAGTCCTCTCACCCTCCTGAACATCTGGCCTGTACCCTGGTTCTTGTATAAATAAATCTTTTAAAAAAATGTTATAATAGAAAGACTATTCTAGTCAAACTACAGAATTTCAAGGGTTAAAAAAGCAAGTCAGGTATATTGAATAGAAAAGTTCAAAAGGCTGATTCTTTCACCGAATTAATCAGCAATGAAAGGTCTTGATGATATCTCCACCATTTGGAGGTGAAAGAAACATTGTTCACTTGCATCCAGAAACCAGAAACACAGGAAAAGAGATGGAAATGTTCTCAAAATGCATAATCACAGGAAATGTGAAAAAAGGAGAGGCTAGGGAAATGTGGGTGTTGAGAGAAGGAAGATTTTGGGTAAAGTGTAATGGAAAATAAATAGTGCAGTGACCAAAGAGATTAAATAAAATAAATCAGGAATAGAGAAGTGGTATTCAAAGGATTCATACAATGACCCACTAGACCACTCTGTTATAAAACAGGACTAAAAATGATTAGACCTATGTTTAATAGAAGAGAAGGAGAAAGGGGAATACATATTTGTGATTATTTCCTTAGGTTTTTAAAGCAAGGTGTCAATAATTGGTCTAACTTGTAATATACAGTTAAAAAACACATGAAGTTTACACCATTTTTACCACTTTTCTTTATTTTAGAACATATTTTAAATACTATATTTTTGAGTGTATTTTTTTAAGATTTATTTATTTATGCATATAAGAACTAGGGTACAGGCCAGAGGTGTGGGGGGTGAGAGGATTCAGAGACAGAGTGGGGAACAGAACAGGCAGACTGACTAAAGTACGCTGCTGAGGGGAGCAGCGGGTGAGTCAGGAGAGGTCTGCTGAGCCATGTGGGTAGCTCCCTGGCCAGGAATTGAACTTGCGCTGCAGTGGCTTCGGCAGCTTCATAGGTTGCATCTTAAACCCTTGCGCCGCCAGGGAGGCCCATTTTTGAGTGTAAATGTGGATGCATGTGAGCAAACATTTAACTTAAATTTGGCAATTCCTTTTCTTATATGCATAGTACACTAGTGGTCCAAGGATAAATTCAAATACTGATGTTTTCACTTGTATGTGGAATATAGAAGAACAAAACAAAAGTTAGACAAAGACACACCCTAGAAACTGACCATAAAATTGAGGCTACCAAAAGGAGAGAATGGATAGTAGGCAGCAAAGGGGTAAGGGTCCATTAGGACCATTGTGGGAGGTTATGGGTGCTTTGGTTGCAGATGTGACATGGAAACAGAAATGTGAAGAGGCATGATCCTATGTGTCTGAATCATACACTGTATTGTAAACCAATGTTATTGGAATACATATTTTTTAAAGCAGTTATTTTTTTTTAATTTTTTATTTTTTTAATTTTTAATTCATTTATTTATTTATTTATTTATTTATTTATTTATTTATTTATTTATTTATACAAGCACTGGGTACAGTCAGAAGTGCGGGAGGGTGAGAGAATTCACCAGAGCCAGAGCAGGGAGCAGAACAGACAGAGTGATGAAATACACTGCTGAGGTGAGCAGTGGGAGCGGCAGGAGAGGTCTGTAACACCATGTGGGACCCTTGCCAGCGGCCAGGGATCGAACTGGTGCTGCAGAGGCTGTGGGCAGCTTCGCAGTCCAACGCTCAACCACTGCCCCACCAAGGGAGGCCCTGGAATAATTTTTTTGAAAAATATGAATACTTTTAAAATAAAATTATATATATAGTATAGCTCATTTTTCATAAAATCTCATTCTCTACTCAATATGCATGTATTTATGATATTTTTTCTCTTTTTTGTTTCTTTCCTGTATTTTCCTTGTTCCTATAATGATTACGTATCCTTTAAAGAAAAATACTTTTACTTTAGTCTTCAAAAATATCAGTGTATTTTCCATCTTTACATTATATTGTCCTGTGTTATTTTAAATTCGAACATCCCAAATGTTCCAATTAACAACTGTAAAAATTGGTACATATTCAGATTACAAATTTCACATTTGTACATCTATAAAAGTTTTTTGGAGCAGTATTTTCCAGAAGTCTATACTGGTGGGAAAAAGCAACACAAAAATAGGTTACTTTTCTCTTTTAACTCAAAGTTTTCTAGAGATACTAGAGCCAAAGCTAAACTAAAAATTGGTCATCATTTTATGTGTATGAGTGCTTAAAATTTCTTTCTAGGCACATTTCCCACCATCACCACCACTACTCAAGTTAACTACTAAATACTAACAAATAAGAGCTATACACCATCTTTTCTCCTTACCTCTTAAAATTCTGTATTCGAATAACTAAGTTTCACTATGCTAGCATATCACCAATCAATGAGGCCTACATGCATCACACATAATCAGGTGTAAATTAGACCTTTTCTGATCCATAAGTCTGATTCATTCTGATGATTAAATCTTTTAGATAGTCTAAACCAAGAAGTGATAAGTGTTCTCTACATTCCAATGCACAGGATGACATACAAACTCTATTTGAATTGCTGGATGGGGTCAGCACTCTCGCCCCTCTGCCTCTGTTTCCCTCCAAGTTGACATATATCCATTAGTGTAACACTCTTGTTCCCTCTTCATCCCTCCATGCTCTCCTCCCTGACAAAGTGGGGAGACTTGAGATTCACAAGTTTGGAAGAAATTCATCAGATAGAGTGCAATCTTTTATTTTCGCATTACTTTGGAGAAAGAATTTCAAAAGTAAACCTTTCTCTGCTTGTCCAGTAGCAGCTTCTTCCCAATCAATCCATCACTGCCGGTAGAATAAGTCTGTCTAACTTGAGATCAATAAATGGAAGACCATTTAACTCTTACAAATAGACCACTTTCTTCAATAATCCTTAATAAAGTTGATATTTTGATTTCCTTTTGTCTTATGCTACTTATTATTTCTCAATTGATTTATACCCATGGCAGAGATATAACATTGCATTTCCTATTAGGCAACATCAAACAGTGTTGTAATTAGTAAAACCTCCAACCCTTGAGCTATAAGAAGCTGTAAAACTCTGTAATTAATTCACTTCCTAAACTTTTCCAAATGTAGTATTCCATATGTTGTAAAAACTAATGTTGTTACATATTTAATTTCATATTAAGGTTACATAGAAAATTATTATTATTTCCATTACTGTATTATACTGAACTGCAGGAAAAGAGTTTTCATTTCTAAAAGTTATTTCTTATAGATATACTTTGAATTCCTTTAATGCAGAGATCCATTTTTTAGGTTAACATTTCTGACATCAAGGGCCTCCCTCATGGTTCAGGGGTTAAAGTCTCAGCATTATCAAGCTATCACCAGCCATTGCAAAATGAGTTCAAACCCAGCCAGGGAGCTACCCACATGGCACAGGAGATCTATCCTGTCTCTCCTGCTGCTCCCCTTAGCAGTGTATTTCAGTATATCTGCCTGTTCTGCTCCCTATTCTGTCTCTGGTGAATCCTCTCATACCCTACACCTCTGGCCTACACCCCAGTTCTTATATGCATAAATAAATCTTTAAAAAAAAAACAAAACATTTCTGACATCAAGAAATATTTGTCAGGTCTCCCTGGTGGTGCAAGTGATTAAGACACAACCTATGTCCACAGCCTCTGCAGCACGAGTTTGATCCGCAACTGGCCAGGGAGCACCCACATGGTGTAGCAGACCTCTCCTGTCTCGCCCGCTGCTTCCCTCAGCAGTGTACTTCATCAATCTGTCTGTTCTGTTCCCTACTCTGTCTCTGGTGAATTATCTCACCTCCCACACCTCTGGCCTGTACCCCAGTTCTTGTATGCATAAATAAATAAATCTTAAAAAAAAAAAAGAAATGTTTGTCAGAGGGAAGAAACAAAAATGAACTATAATGGTGGACTATGGAAAGTTGGTGGTGGGCTCACTATGGTGGCAATACCTGATGGAGGATATCAAATATTACCTTTAATTAAAACTTATAATTTTTCAAAAGAAAATGAAAATTTTGTCAGCAGTATTATTGTTTCTTAGTAATATTAAAATAACAACATATCCTTATTGTCAGGAATGACATGTGGCATGTTGACTTTATCAGTTTTGTGCATTACAATGACAGGAAACTTTTAAAATTGTCTGTTCATATTTCTATACCACTGTTGAAATAAGACATTTCAAATGGCAACAGTATTTTACTTTTTTAAAAATGTTACTTTGAAGGGATCGCCAGATACCTAGGAGTTAATGACTTCTCTGAAAATAACTATGGGTGTTCTCAATCTTAGGAGTGACCAGTAGCAGTCAGAGTTTGGAAATGCCATATGGTCAAAGATTATTCAGTTTGCTTGATATTACAGTTACTAACTTGCGACCTGTACAGTGATAAGACATGTAAGTGTGAATAGTCTTAGGTAAATGTCCTCTCCCTGGTACAGCTTCTCAAGAGTCATTCCTGGAAGCACTACACAAATGGCTAGGTGACAGCTAAAAAGATTGCATCCTTTATAAACAAAGTAGAGAATAGTCACAGAGGAATAAAGGCCTCCCTTGAATCCTAAGAAAACTAAAAATGGGAAGTTTGATGGTCCATACGTGTTCCTCGCCCTAGATATCTAGAGCTACTGAAAATGGGGCAGCTCTGTTGGAACTTAAAACAGTGAAAGGAAGATACTATTGGATCTTTTGCTTGTACTATTGTCTTTGTAACATTTAATCTTATGTCCTTTATATATATTAAAGCCATTTTTCTCATTTGCCCATTACTTGTTGGGTACTTTCCATCAATCAAAATAAAACATTGTAGTAAGATATATAAAACTATACTCTTTATTGTAGGAAAAAAATGGACAGTTACTTCCTTATGATCATTTTTTAGAAGTATTTAAGGATGAAAACAGGTCCTTTGGGAATATTTTATTGTGCCTTTATCTTTCTTTCTCACAGTATTTAATTAGCAGTAAAGTTGGGTATACCTAAAGAGTAACTAGCTTTAGAAAACTTACAGCAACTTCATACCCCATGCACAAATCAAGATGTAATTCCCTTCAGAAGCATAGAGACATGAGATAAACTAATAAATCATATGTGGCGGAATCCATTTTTCAGTGCAGTTCTACATAAAGTCAAAAACACTTTCAAACACTCACAGCAATTGTATTAACTACAGAAATATAAAGTCTGATATATCATAGTCAAGAAACTATAAATTTGTCTTCCGCTTCAAAACAATAGATCTAAAAAGGATTTTGGAAAAAGTAGTTTTCATTATTTTTTAAAGATTAGATGGCCATCTACATGTTCCTCCCTTTAGTTCTATATACAACACCTTTTAACAATCAGTGACCCTGATTTTATCAACCTACTGATTTCAGTCATTAATTTAATATTGTTTGTAAATTATATCTGTAGTAGATTTATAAATATATTGTTTGTGGGTAATAATTTTATTTCTTCATTTCTAATTCTCATACTGTCATTTCTTTGGTTAACCTTATTTTACTGGTTAAGCATTCATTAGAATGTTTAATAAAATTAATGATATAATGTATCATTCAATCATTCCTGATATCTAGGGGAAAATCTCCAGATATTTCAATGTTATTAGGTTGTTGACTGCAGGTATATCATTGATATAAAGTTTGGAAAATTGTCTGAAATTTCTTGAAAAGTCTCTCTCCCTCTCTTGTTTCATCTTTCCTTCTCTCTCAGCTACTTACTCTCCTAATACAATTTATAAAATTATCATATCCTCTTTTTCCTTCAGCACATGTTACCTCGTACATAAAATTACATATTTATTACTCTATTATTACTCTACTTTCCCTTTCAGTAATCCTTCTCTCTGTTTTATCTAGTGTAATTTTAAAACAATTTTTGTTCTTAATTTTAGTTCAAATTTCTTTTCAATTTGAACTTTTCCTTTTAATTATTTTATAGATATAAAAATTTAATAAAATTATTCAGTGAAATTCTACTTCTTTGAAGCTACTCTCCTGCACTAATTTTACATAGTCACCTCTTAATCTGTTCCTGATAACTTCAATATCATGATCATCTTTATTTCAATTTTCATTGTCCCTTTTTCTCTGTATTTCAATTATTTGTTCCTGTCTTCTGGCACGTCTGCTAATATTTGGCTGGTATTCAGATATTATTTATTAAAATAATTTATTGGGGCACTCAAAGATAGAGATTTTAATGTCCGGGTGGTAGTTAGAAAAGTGACATATCACTTCCAGGTGATGAGATTCTTGAAGGAAAGTTTTGAATTTTCGTGACAATTATTCAAAATCCAAGATTTTTATCAGTATTCCTTTCCCTGGTAAGTCCTGAATTCCAACATTTAAGACCTTTCTCTGTGAACAGATGAGAGCTCTATGCTCCTGCTTCCTGTATTAATTTCAAGATTATTTTCCCACCTTCTAATATTATTTAGCTTAAGAATCAAGAAATACCTTTAGGACAAAAGCAATGATAGTGCAAAATGCATCTCAATATGCTCTTTCTCTCCGTCAGCTTAAACTCCTTGGCTCCTAAATCTGGATAATTTTCACTGATTTTCAATGCTTCTTGAAGAATAATTTTTTGAATGTTCTGCCATTTATAGTTGTCTTGTCAGGATGATTATATTGATGGAATGTTCTCTCATATTTGGAAGCAGAAATGAATTGTTTATATCTTTAACTGTATTAATAGATTACATGTTCTCCAAATGCAAATCCATTAACATTGTCCTTAATGTGTGCTTCATTTAAAAGATGAATTATTAAAATGTTGGTCTCTAATTGACAAATCTAAAATTTAATCTATACTGAATTGGAGACAGGAGAAGAATGGCCTACAAATTAGAATGTTGAAAGATGTTATGAGTAAACACCAAAACTATGTTCACAAAATGAACTTCTTCTCTTAGATGATTACTGATTCTAAATCTTAACATACTCAGTTTTAAAGTTACATTTTCAGAAACATGTTTTTTAATGAATCCATTTCAATATTTAAAGTTGTACACATATTATGATGTACATACTTTATTTGTAAGGGAACACATATATAATTAATGAATAAAAAAAGAAAAATATTTAGAATGTGTACTCAATGTTTTTAATTTGTAGAGATTTGAGTAGGAAAGCATATATTCTGTCATAGAAAACACACACTTAAAATTTTTGTGAACTCAATAATTTGTCTTCAAGTATTAACTTTCTACTAGTTTTTGTCTCCCTGAAAGAAAGTCAAAGCCCATAGTCTCACAGAGGGAAATGTTAAATAAAAATAGTGATACACTGGACAAATCACAATTAGTCTATAACACAGTGACAACAAATGACTATATATGTATATTTATGTGTGTGTACATTTATATATAAAATTCTTGATTAGCTTCAACTAATAATTAGACCCATGTAAATGGTAATACACATTCTTACAGAAACCTTGACGTCCATAAAAAAATATTTTAATTAGGTAGCTTTATTGATCAGTTGGAAAAATATTTTAGTCACTAAGCAAGATTCTAAATTCATTTTCTGAACTGGTACATCCTCTCAATTTTTATTTACTTGAATTGTTGGGACTATTGAGAAAAATGAAGGTTTGTTAAAGGACTCCCATTAATTCAGTCTGATTACCATTGAATCTTATAATCAGCTTCATATTTTAGCATGAATAACATGCAATTTTGCAGCTTGGGAAACAACATTTGGTTTTTACATCTTTATCAACACCAATCCAAGTATGCAAGTTACTTATTAAATAGCACAATTTGGTTTAAATTCAGCTCATCAAATATGAGTTTCTCATTTCTCTGTTAAGATAATTTGAATTTCTTGGGCAAAAAACTATCATGTTGATATCATATGATTAATTAAAAAAGCAAGCAACTATATTTCACTATAGGTTTTACAACCATAGATTGCCAAAATTCTCTGCAGTTTTTACCTTAAGATACGGTTTGCCTGTACCATATTAGGAGGCAATATTTATGCATTTCCTCTATGGCAGATAACAGATTTAATATTTCAATATATCTTTTAGGAAAAAGTTAGAGAGCCTGGTTTTCCATACATAGCAATCATCTTCTTTAACTGGAAGCATTTGTGACAGAATAAACTCCATTAACTTGTTCTATGAGCGCTCTGTGCACTCAGCAAGATCAGTGCTGCATAAAATGATGAAATGACTAACAGACTTCCTCAGAGTCCTGCCGCCTGCTTTCTGCCACCCAGAATCTATAATTACTACTCATATAAACAGGTAGAATTTGGTATTCTATTGCTCAGTCCATCCTTGGAAATTCAAGACAGTTCTTAATGAGAGGAATAAAAATAAAGTCTTTTTTGTTCATGCATTCAGAGTCATTTATTATCCTTTTATTATGAACCAATTATATTACAAGTAAAATTGTAGAGTAAAACCTAATCCTTTTCCCCTCATTGGCTAATGTGATAACCAAACAATTTGGCACAACCTAAAGTATTTTAGATAAAAAAATAATTTTTCTGATCAGATGCCTCCCCAAAGTCCATTAGTTACATGTCAACACAGAACACAAGGTAAGCCAAAATCAGTAGGAAGCTAAAGAAGACAGCAGACCTGAGAAAACTTATTGGATATAAGTAAACAGGAGACAAATATCAGACTATTAAAAATAAGCCAAGCTGCATGTTTTGAGATAGGTATCTTGCTCTGCAGATAACACAGCT
Organism: Talpa occidentalis; assembly: GCF_014898055.3. Classification (NCBI taxonomy): domain Eukaryota; kingdom Metazoa; phylum Chordata; class Mammalia; order Eulipotyphla; family Talpidae; genus Talpa; species Talpa occidentalis. The sequence continues at coordinate 35,216,441 of NW_023604861.1, read as the reverse complement.
GCTAATACTTAGCTGAAGAGGGTATTCTCTTCTAGAACAACTTGCATAACAAAGAACATTAGTCAATTCAGCAATAAAAGTGGGTTTTTTTTTTCCCCTCTGTCCCAGTTTCTGCTGCCTGCCTTTCCCTTATACACCCGTCCCCTGCCTTGCCCATTTGCGATGAAAGCTAGCTTCAGAGCTCACTAGTTCCATGGGCCTGCTAATACAAACCTTGAGTATATTACATTTTAGTCTAACAAAACATAGGAAGCATGAAGCTAAGCAATCACAAAGGAAATGATTGAAAGGAAGAGTCAGAACAGATGTAGAATGAGGAGAAGCATGAACAAAAAATCAACATTAAAATCAAATCCAAGTCATTTTTTGCTAGCAAGAATGAGTTTATGATTTGCAGATTGAATATAACTAAGAAGAAAGGTATTTTTCATAACAATGATTTATATATTCAGCATTTTGTTAGAAAAGGATTCCTTTTATATTAAGGCAGTATCACTCTTGCTCTTATATTTAAAGGTCTTTTTGCATTTCCATGATAAGACCCAAGATTGAGTGTTTTGTAACTTAGCCACAAAAACTCATTGCAGATCAAAATTTTAAATTCAAGATATAATTCTCATGGTGGATTTTCTAGGACTATTAACATTTTTCATTTGTCCATTTGTGAGTTAATAGGACTATATAACTTATTTAAATGTTCTGGTTATAGAAAATTGTTAATACTTCCCTGCTTAAGTCTTTTTCATAAAATAAAATTTAAAATTAAACGATGTAATATTCTCTCCTGAGTTAGTAATTTCATGTTTATAACATCCATATTATGAGACAGTAAAAAGAATGATTTGAATTTATTATACCGACTATATAAATCATGTAATCAGAACAAAATGAAAGATGTTACCTTTGTTTCTATATCATTGAATCTTGGAGTGGTTAATACTTAAAAGTCACCTACTTTGCTCAGGATAAAATAATTACTCTAAGTAATAAGTAAATTATATGGATCTTCCTTGCAACACAGTCACAAAAATTTCCTTACAATTTTTCAGGATGAAATAAAGATTTTGGTCCAGGTACAGTGAATAAAGACTGTCATTTCCCTTAGGGGAAGTTCAAATGTCACAGTGAGTGTGTCTAATCTGATTTCCATTTGATTTTGGAGGAATGTCAAAGGAGAGGGCATATTGTATTTATATGCCACAATTCAATATTGAGGTCTATGCCATTCTTCATTTTTTTTTTTTATTCGACTGCTCTTAGAAATTTGCTTAGGACAAATGATAAGAACTATGATGATACTAAGTTATGTTTGATTAATTGTCCATCTCTAAACTCTTTTATATCATAAGAACAGTAAGTAAGATGTCAAAGACTTTCCATTTCTATAATTCAAGTAAAAATATCTAATACTCACTGGTGGTATCAATAAAATCTAGATACTGAGGATACGAATGTCAATAAAACAATATCCTATCCTATCCTTTAAGTAATTCATACTTCAACAGAGAAAAATTATAAATATTTATCAACCAGATAGATTTTGATATATTCTATGATAAATTTATGCATTTAATGCTCTAAAAACAGAATTGGAATACCTCATATAGTCCAGAGGAGTCAGAAAACTCTCATCATAAAAATATATATTTCTACTAACTATTCAAAATAAAATAAAATATTAACTTTGTAATAAAGTAGAAGAAAAAAGGAAAATGTGGGCCAATGAAAGCTTCCAAGACAAAAATAAAGAACATTTATGGAGGAAAAAGATAAAAAATGTTAGAAATTTTTATAAAAGACTGAAGGAGAATAAAGAGGCAAGGGGTAGTGAGAGACAAAATTATAAAGATAGAAATATTTTGAGTAGTTAGGCAATGAAGAGCTTTTCTACATGTTTCTACATCTGGTACCTAAAAGATAAGGCCTGTGCAACTATAAAAAATTTTCTCCCCTGGTGGTGCAGCGGTTGAGCGCTGGACTGCGAAGCTGCCCACAGCCTCTGCAGCGTCGGTTCGATCCCCAGCTGCCGGGCGAGGGTCCCACATGGCGCGACAAACCTCTCCTGCTGCCCGCTGCTCCCCTCAGCAGTGTATTTCATCAGTCTGCCTGTTCTGTTCCCCGCTCTGGCTCTGGTGAATTCTCGCACCCTCCCATGCTTCTGACTGTACCCAGTGCTTGTATAAATAAATAAATAAATCTTTAAATTTTTTTTTTTTCAACAGGATTCTAATGTGATCATATAACACTAGGATACTCTGGTGACAAAGATAGACCAGTTAGAGAACTATTCAAGTAACTCTTGATCTTGGCTAGTCATAGTAAGTGTAGAGAGGAAACAACACATAAAAGATAATTATAAAGTTTAAAATGTTTATAAATAGAATGGAGGTGTCAGCAACTGAGATTAAGGTTATGAGAAAATATGAGCTTATTTGAAAGCATTTGGAATTTGAGGGATCCAGTGATACACAAAGGTATAGGTCTTTACTTAATAAATTTTTAATATAGGAATCTAATATTAGTCATTAGTTTTAGTTAAAAATTATGAGGAGAGCAGTAGTATGAGGGAAGTACTGGAAATGTAAGGATTCCCATCTTTTAAACTGCAGACTGAGAAAGAAGAGTCGGTAAAAGACTTTGAAGATGAGACTAACCTCCCCCCAAATATGCCTCTTTGGCAGAAGGAATATTTTTATCTGGCTATTAAAAAAAGCATTACAAAAGAAAAAGCTTGGAAAGTTCTTACCAAGTCATTATTATCATGAAAATTTTACCACTATTTCTTTAATTCAAAATAATCAACATGTACTTTGGCACATCTTCGAACAGGCTGATCTTGGGCCCAAGAGAAGTTAATAGGAGAGGTTAATATCATAAATTCCAAAGAATAAGACAAAAAATACTGAAAAATGTACTTGATTTGGCAATCACGAGGTCAAGAGTGAAGCTGATTCAGTATAGTTGTTGAAGGAGATAATAATTACAGTAGCATGAAGACTGAATGAGAGGTAAGCAAATAGAGGTTAAAGTACCAGGAAACAGAACCATCTTGTTTTTCACAGTTTTCCCAGACATAGCACAGACACTAACATTAGGAGGGATTTCAATAGTAATATATTAACAGACAGACAGAAATTGACTGATTCATCACTATTCTTCCTAGAAATAAAACTGAAAGGGTAAGATAACAAGTTGATCCATGGCTATAGGGGACAGTAATGTTGAGAAATTTTATTTTTTGTATTTCTCTATAGAAATTAAAAAGTCAAGGGCCTCCCTGGTGGTGCAAGGGGTTAAGACGCAGCACTATGAAACTATCCACAGCCACTGGAGCACAAGTTTGATCCCCGGCTAGGGAGGTGACCCACATGGTGCAGCAGACCTCACCTGACTCACCTACTGCTCCCCTCAGCAGTGTATTTTAGTCAAACTACCTGTTCTGTTGCCCACCCTGTCTCTGGTAAATCCTCACACCCCCTGCACCTTTGGCCTGTACCCCAATTCTTGTATGCATAAATAAATAAATCTTTAAAAAAAGAAATTGAAAAAAACAATTCTCATTCTTAGTATTGGAAAACAAAGTTTTCAATATATAATAAATTATTGGGAATCTAAATTATGAAACAAGGTGTACAAGATGAGAGAGAATGGAATAAATGTTAACAATGGGTATTCTCATGCCCTAAGTCTGGAGAGAAAGAATTATGGCCGAACATGATAATGGTAAGTATGCACATAAGAAGTTTCCAGATTACAGCAAAATTAATTTATAGATTTTACATTTCTAAATATGGAAGCAGGCAAAGCAACTTTCTGAGGGTGTAAAGCAGGAGCTTGACTAAAGATTGTAGGGAAAATGTAGTGAAATTTCAGAAAAGACAAGGAAGATAAATAACAGGCTAGCAAAACAATGGGCAGTAGTAAAGCTAAGTTTGAGATTATAACCATCAATTTATAAAATCAGTCATTTGCAAAGCAAAGTGATTTCAAGAACCAGATATAACAAAGATGATAGATTGAAGAAGATAAACTTGAATTCAGAATTTTGGGTAAAAACAATGAAAACTAGTGTTTAAAGTGATTGAGAAGTTATGACCTTCTTGATGTTCAAAATAGGGAAATAAAACCAGAAAGTCCTCAGCCTTATGGGATTTAAAAAAAGGCTAAGGAAAAGATGTTTTTGGAGGTTAATGAACAAACATTAGTGAATTGAGGGTATCAGATGGAAGGTATAGGAAAGATACTGAGAATAAAAACTCTGTCCTATTTGGATAAAGAAATCATTTCAATTTGAAGATAGGACAAATTGCACAAAATTTAAATGTATTTTCAGCATTAAAATTAAAAATTCAATTTAAATTTGATTGCTTTTGGTTCAAAATTGTATTGTGTTTTTGTTTTTTGTAGGCTATTCAAAATGTATGTTTAACTAAGGAGCTCACGAGTTACTGGGTGCACATATTTATAAAATCTCATAAGTGAGAAAGATTCTTCATATAAGTTGATGAAGAAACATCATCATTATTTTTATCTATAATTTGAAACTATTTAGACTCTGTTACTAGCAGTCATTGGTATATGATGTGAGTTCAACCTTATTCCTTCCCTTGAATGGATAATAAATTATTCATATGAAGAAATGAAAGAGTAACATGATACATACATAAATGAAAAGGACTCTGTGTGTTTCAGGAATTTAAAAGCAGAAACCAGACTATGTTATCTTATTTTGCTGTAAGCTTCAAAGAGCACTCCTCAATGATTACTGCTCTGTGACTGTTTTGATGAAAATATGAGTGGAGTGAAAGTCTACAGGGCATTTATAGAAATCAGCATTCTCTGAATTTTCTCATTCCCTCCTTGATCTGCCTAAGGAAATAAAGATAATTATGATGATGAGCTGTATCATTATTATTTTAATTTATTGAATACTAATAGTATACTCAACCCAGTAATAAATAACTAAAAGGAAATGATCGCTGCAGCCTCAGGACAGAGGCAGAACATAAGAACAAACAGTGGGATGGAAAGCTAGGACAAGTCCAACACTCAGTGATATTTAGTAAAACCAAACATGAAATAGATCATTTAAGATCACCTGGTGAATAAGTAGTAGATAAACAGGAGAAAAAGTGAAGAGCTAGTGTGCTGTGAGTAGTGGAAGAATAACAATTCATAAGTGGTGAAACCAGACACTTAAGAGTAGTACAAATTCGAATTTGCAAACCTGTCGTCAATCAAATCTCACATCAGACATCTCAGGTGGTGATTTGAAATGTATGGCTGGTAGTATGAAAATGAACCATCTTTTAGTTGAATGACTCTAGAAATCTCAGTGAGATTTTGGGAAGTTTGATAATACGCTAATAATTATGGGTGAGATGGTCGTGTGAGTGCTACAGGAATAAGAGGACATAATCGGGTCTCCCAGGTGGCACAGCGGGTTGAGCACCACTCTGTGAAGCTGTCTGCAGCCTCTGCAGTGCGGGTTCGACTCCTGGCTGGCCAGGGACATACCCACATGGCGCAGCAGACCTCTCCTGCTTTGCCTGCTGCTCCCCTCAGCAGTGTCTTTTGTCCATCTGCCTGTTCAGCACCCTGCTCTGTCTCTGGTGAATTCTCTCACCCTCCCGTGCCTCTGACCTGTACCCCAGTTCTTAAATAAAAATAAATCTTTTTAAAATTTATTTATTTATTTATTACATAAATGTTATTTTTATATTCCCCATACAATTACAACCCCCTTATTTTGACCCCAATTCCTCCTTTCTCCGCCCCCCACCCCCCATAGAGTGTCTCTGGTTCATAGTTGTTTGTTGATTTTGATATTTTCTTTCTTATAGTTATTCTTAAGAGGACATATCAAGTATGGAGGGTTACAGAGATGTGTGTTGATATGATTCTGACATGCAGAGTGGTGAGACTGGAGAGTAGTAACTGCCTGTAATATAATTTCTTAGTTTCTGTCTCAATCTTTTACTGAATCCCTTCACCTTCGTTAGACAGTACCATGTGCTTGTAATAAATTCCTTTTGTTTTTAAGTGTTTTGTTAATTACAAACAGAAACCTTAATCCTTAGTAGTGTGCCAATACTCAATGAGACCAGAAATTAGTTAAAATCTAATATAGTCATAATATCCAAAAAAGGTAAATGACAGTGAAAATGGTTCAGTGGGTAAGGATATGGAGCAATTAAATAGGCAGTCTGGAAAAAACAAGAGTTGATATAGGATGTGATACTTTTAAACTGTAAAACATCATTAAGAATATGAACATAAAGAATATTATCTCATTCATCCAATTCTAGCATGCAAGCATTTGGATCAATTTCTTGAAATTTAATAGATGAGATTATTGCACAGCAAAATGTTAGTAAATTTCTGAATCTATTACTTTGGAAGCAATAGAAACTAAATGACAAAAGTCCTCAAAATAGAAACGATGAATTAAACATATAAACCTATAATGGTTTTTCATACTTTCTGTCAGAATTTGCTCTCTCTGGCTGTTTTCTGGGTGTACATAATCTTTGAGTATATAATGATCTTCATTTAAAAATGATTTCAGCTGAAATTATTTCTTTTCCTATGATGTCATAAAATTACTTACAGATTTATTTTCTTTTATGAATCACACTTTTCTCATTTTATCTAAAATTCCATTACAATTGCAAGTTTATAAAGATTTTTTCCATATATTCTTCTGGTGGGGGGGTTATAGTTTGCATTTTACAACACTGAGGCATCTTGAGTTACTTTTTATTTCAGAGCAATGACCAAGTTATGGTATGCTACTACATGTCAAATACATTGCATGAACCTTTGACAAAACCAGAATTTTTCAGAGCATGGCAAAACAAAAATGGCACTAGATAAATTTAATTAAACAGACACATGAGATTTTATTCAATGCCATTGCAAGAGGTAAGAGATCAATACTCAGTTTTTGTTTAACTCTGCTAAAATAAATGGAAGGAGAGCATTTAAAAGCTAGGATGGGGATCATGGTAGGCCATCTGTGTTTGCCAATTGACTATATCCACAACAAAAGTAAATTTTCTTTTTATAACATAAGGCAGTTGATATGCTTTTCGATTTTGGAATGATGTACTTAGATCTCTGTTCAAGAATAACTGAAAAGAATGTATCACTTTAGGAGACCATTTAAAGAAAAAACATATCCCATGTTCTAGATAGATAAAGCCTGCCCAAGAATATGGTAGTGAATGTTCTATCCTTGTAAAAATTTGATGACCCCTACTCTTAAGGAGAAAAATAGGAAATCAAATCATAGTCAGAATAAAGAGATTATAATAATAAACTAGAATGATGGATAGAATGTTCACTGTGGATCTAGGAATATTTTTCTGAACTCTTTAAGGTAGAAAATATGCCCAAACATATCCAAGAATCTGAGTATCTCTAAAGAGATAGCAACTTGAATCACTGCTATGGTTCAGGAGAAATAGAATTTCATATCCCTAATCAAATTCAGGTGACAATTTTTATTTGTCTCTTTCTTGGAAGAAGGCACAGAACACCTAGATAATTCATTGAATTGAAGACAATTTTGAAGACTCAAAAATTTACTGTAGAGAAAACAGGAACACCATTATTAAATGAGTCCTCTATGTCTATTTTTCAAAACATTGTATTTTTGAAGTATCTGGAGGAAGACTGAAAATTTCTAAAATTTGGACATATTTTCCTGTTTATGAGCCTTTTCTTAATAAACAGATGTAGTCACATTGGATCTAGGAGAATTAAGACCTTCCCAGTGGTATTTTCAGAATCAAAAATAAATCATTGAAGGGAACAGAATTAAGGACGGTTCATTAGAAAATATTTCAGGGAAAGACAGACTGCTTTGCCTTAGGCTGGAATGAGAAGAAAGGCTTATATTGCCCCCCAAGGAGGACAGACCTGAGTGTGGCACCAGTTCTTTGGACAGTGGTTAAGCTTCAGGAAATGCATAGGGTCAGCAGTGAGAGACCTAGAATAATTCTTTGCAAAAATATCAGGACACCTGAGAACCCCAGGCAGTATCTTCATATCATCACATAACATCCTAGAGTGCATATCACTAATATGCAATATGCTAGGCAGCACTAATGACCAATGCTAAGCAGTCTTGTTATTTCTTCTTATTACCATTGGGAGACAGCTTTCCATGTGAAGCTGTCTGAATTGGCTTTTTGGAATTAAGTTAGAAGGTATCCAGTTCTTACCTCAAAATGTAAACTACACTACTTTATGTTGACCATTTTGACTCCCAAATATCCGAGGCAACTCATGAATCCCTATCTAACAGATGTTTGAGACCTTGAGACTATCAAGTCTTGAGGGAAACTTATAACATTTAATATTGATGACACCAAAGTCAGACAGTTCTTAACTCTCATATCTTATCATCTTAATCTTGTTCCTGAGTACAATCATTAAATATATCACTACTTCACAATAAATTATATATGTATGTATATACTAAAATTACCATGGCACTAAAAATAACAAATATAGAAGACATTGCATTTATTTCCATCAACAATATGGTTGGATAATAATTAAATGTTTACAATCCACAGTTTCAATATTGGCACAAAAACAGTATTCAGTTTACCCATAATGGTTTAGCTTGAACGTCTGGACTGTCACAGTATACTGCAGGTAGACCAAAGAACTACAATGCCAAAAAAAAGAAATTTTTTTAATATTGCACTATTTTGCTTTTTAAAACAGGAAAATTTCTTATTGATGCAATATCAAACAAAAATTCAGGTGTAGAGAAAGTATTCATATTATTCTACTTATATGGGAAATTTTATTGTAAGATTATTTGTTTGAATATTAGTCAGTAACAGTGTTTGCACTCCCAAAAGCTTGAAATCAATGAAAAAGGCCAGAGGCATAGATGGAACTTAATATTAGGGCAGAATGATCCACCAATGTATGTATTATATAGTCTTAAGGCAGCACTTCCTGCAAATTATCATGTTCTTCACAACAATCTTGTCAAAATAATTGTTTTTAAAAAATTACTTTAAATGCCAGCTTCTGCTGAAGAATTCCCTTGGACAAAGTAAATTGTTCCCTCGAACCTCCTTCTTCTCTTCTTATGCTTTTATTGCATAATTAATGTTGTGATAAGATCAGGCTTCAAACAGGAAACACTCATATTTTATTGACTCTAAAATACATATTTTCACATGTTAATATTTATGAAATCTTACTGTATCACACAATTGATGGTATACAAAAATTAAATGAGAAGGCATTTTCTTGCTTAAAGACACATTAAAAACTTTGTATATTATAGTGGGTGGCATCCCAGATTTGATAAAATACAGTAAAAATTTTGGCTAGTGGAAGAGGGATTAAAGGCCTGAAATCACTTTGTGAAGACCTGGAATGTAGAATGACCCAGAATAAAGAAAAGAAGCATGAATATGAACAATAAGGGATCATAAATTTTCAGATGTAACAATCAAGGATGAATAAGAAACACAAATACTGAACTCTGAGAGACCAAACCTTAAAATGAAATGCCCTAGATGAAACATTTGTAAACAATGTCACAGGTAAAATTGTTTTAACTTGGGCCTCCCCTGGTGGCGCAGTGGTTGAGCACTGGGTTGCAAAGCTTCCCGCAGCCTCTGCAGCGATGGTTCGATCCCTGGCCACCAGAGGGTCCCACATGGCAGGTAGACCTCTCCTGCCACCTGCTGCTCCCCTCAGCAGTCAGCCTGTTCTGTTTCTTGCTCTGGCTCTGGTGAATTCTCTCACCCTTCCACTCTTCTGACTGTACCCAGTGCTTGTATAAATAAATAAATCTTAAAAAAAAAAAGTTTTAACTATTCTGAGTTGTACTTGTTCAAATTAGTTATGAAAATATTTATAAGACATACATGAGCAAACCCTCTAGTATCTATTACTTATATTAAGCTGATGAATGTTATGTCACTATTAGAAAAATAATATTGCTTATGCTTCTATTTATTGATAGGGTTATGAATGGCTGAGGCCCCATATGTCACCTTACTCATTACTATACCATTAATGTTGTCTCAAAGAAGTCCTCATCTAACAGTAGTCATATGATCTTAAAATCAACTTAAAAGATATAATTGCTCTTTTTGTTGCCTTAATTCCAAATAACCACAGCACCACATAATTTTCTGACAAATGATTTTTGTTGAATGCAAGACTACCTGAACTGAACTTGGTTTAATTGATTTATTCAATGGAGAAACTAAGAATAGCTTTTGAAAAGTTCAAGTTAGTCTAAAACTAGTTACAGGCATTAAGGGATGGAATAATGCCACAATCAAGGCCCTAAACTATCAAAGCATTCTACTGAAGAATTTTCAAAAATAAATTCCATTTTTGGTTCCTAGAATTAGAGAACATCTAAATGACAGTTGTTCATTGCATCACCAGTGCCAAGGTTTTTTTGTCACATTCTATACGAACCAACTTAATAGAAAAAATAACCAATATCCAAACAACAACAACAAAAATAATTTATTTGCAATGAGATAATAAATGAGTCAGACAAGTATAAAAAGAACTGTGCCATTAAAATTAGTCTGATCTTTAAGAAATTTCAGCCCAGCAGTACTAATGTTATTAAAAATAGCAAGATCATAACAAGTAGTCATTAGAATTTGCATATGTGAGTGAGAATGTTCTTAATCACAAATTACATTCTCTAAATTATCTAGAAGCTGTAAATCAGCACAATAAAGATAATAAGTGTAGGAATAAAATGGTTTAGGAGAATTTCAAATGTAAATGATGGCAACAACAGCAAAAAAAAAAGACTTTGTGCTCCCTTTTCAAATTAACTAATTTGAATAAAATCATAGGGCAGAAATTATAAAAGTTTTAAAAATTCAGTGATAAGTCTCTTAATCTGGAAGAGTATTTTCTTGAAATATCAAGTGTTGCTGAAACAGAAGTAAGTCAAACCAAATATAAGATCCCCAAAATTATTCATATAAAGCTCTGCTATTAAGTCTTTCATTTAACAACTATTTGTCAAATATAAATTCTCTCTGATTCAATGTGTAAAATATAGAGATGGGCAGATCTTCAGACAACTTTCTTATCCAGAAAAATGGAGTAGACATACTTTTCTATATTCCTTCCACTCAGTGAAACTAAGAGTACCCTAAAGTTGGAGAGGATATCAGGCCAGCTAACAATTGATGCTGGTGAATTCTTTGGCTTTTCTTTTCACTTTGAATTTCCCCAATTAAGACACAAATCATAAGCCTACAGAAATTTTTGATTTCATGTAGAATGAGAATTTGGGTGTGAAGAAGGGAATGAATGCCAATAAATTAAGTATAATGGTATAATTATTTCAGTAAATTTATATCAAGTGCTAATAGATATATTCTGATTGGAAGAGAGAAGGATATTTTACAGGATAAAGAAATTGGATCTGATATTTTAAAGCAATATATACTTGTTTGCAAACCAAGTATAAAGTCTGGCAAAGAGAAATGCAAGAGTAAACATAAGCAGTGAAAATTATTTGACTTCTGTTTGTTACTCTGGCTTATAATGTTTTTGATTTTTATTTCACATATACTTGTAATGTGAGATAATAAAGACTTTAGGCCTGAAATACACTTGGAAGCATCACATTAGAAAATAGGGGTGGTGGGGGTGGGCTTTAAAATTTTAAGTTGGTTAGGGATAACTAGAGAATGATAATTATAGGTATAACAAATAAAGGAGCAGAGAGGTGATTGAGTCCCAGATTGGGACATTCGGATCTCCATAATTTTACTTTCCCTCTAAAACAATAATAATGTGGATAGGATTATTCAGAATTCTAACCAGTTAATCAAATCTCCAAAACAAACTGAAATTCATGCTCCAAGAGAAGGGACTAACCTTCAGTATGATAACAGGATCTGCGGTTTTTTTTCTTCAGGCAAGGTGTTAAGTAAGGGCAAGGTATTAAGAGAAACCTGTCTAGTCACAGATTGTCCACTAAATTATACCTGACAAGCAAAGACAAAACTAGGAGACAATCCAATAAGGGAAAACTGTACACCATTATTCTTTATGAATATGTACATATAAAACTATAAAAATACTAACAAACCAAATACAGCAATATGTGAAAAGAATTATGAAATACAGCCAAGTGAGAATAGCCAGAAATGCAGGCATTTTTATGTGGTTCAACCTAAGAAAAGCAGGCAATGTAGTATATCGTGTTAATAGAATAAGGCATAAGAACCACAAGACCATTTCAGTATTGTCATAAAAAACATTTTATAAAATCTAATGTTGTTTCATTTCTGAAACACTCACAACCTGGAAGAAGGAAACATCCACCTGATAAAGAATATCTACACAAACACAAAGCTAACATCATCAGGGAGAATAAATGGATGTCGTCCTTTGAAGACCAGGAAGGATGCTCTCTGTAGCCATTTAAAGGTGTGCTAGAAGTCCTAGTTAGGACCATTAGGCAATTATCTAATTCCATTATCTTATCTTTAATATCCCTTCCAGCAAATAAAATGTTTACATTTAAACATTTTCACTTAGATAAATTTAAAGGAATAGAAGAATTTGCCTTAGACATAACTTCAATTAATTTACAATTCTTACTTACAGTTAATGGAAGAGATTCTCTGGGATATTTATATACTTTTATTCTTGGTTTGGTCAAGTTAGATTGTGTGCCTATTATGAAGTAATATTTTACCTCTATTCCCCCTTATTTTTAGGCCCAAACCTATCACTCAGACTTTATTATGTTCTGATTAGTAAGTTTTCAAGTTTTTTTGTTAGTCACTGGAGTCACACATGTACTTTCATTTTTTCATATTTGTCCCTCATTCATTTGTTGAAAAAAATGTATTCTTTCTTCCCTTTTCTCATTCTGATCTCCAATGACAATAAGAAAAACAGTTTTAGTTTGGAATTTATTATTTCTAAGTCAAAGAACACTCATCTCGCTGTATCTATTTGTATAATACTGTAATGTGTGCTCCTTAGATACCTTGACAAGTGTGTTATATGAGAGAAGTACAGAAAAAAAGGCAGACTATTTCTCTCCAATGAACTAGTGTGATATGATATTGAAGGTTATCTGTGTACTTAAGAGCAATTTTTAGAATTTTCATTGAAAGGAAATGTCATAACCTATAGTCCATTCTTATCTGCTCTAATAAAAAAAGGCAATGAATGTCACAACTCTTTGATAGCTCTTATACATTTTAAACATATCAAAATTGCCTACTATTTCTGCCATAAAATTTCCATGAAGTATGAAACAGAAATATTCATCCAGGCAACCAGAAAGTATATTCTGGGACCTTTAAAATTTTTATTTTATGTGATATTTTGTAAAATATAATTTTGCCTTTCTTGGGGCATTTCTTTTGAAACTCCTTTTCTATTATTCATTTAATTTTGCAATTGCCTCAGAAATAAATTGTTTGACATGATATTAATAAAGAACAGCATTATCATTATTGTTATGATTATTATTTTGGATTGATAATTATACTTTTTCAGCTCAATAACATCTAACCATATCTACTCACATACTGCTGTTGTTATGTGGCAGACATCTGGGCAAGATTATTACGTTAAAGGACGTAACGCAAAGAAGGAAGAAGAGCATCTTAAACCTCAGGATGATAAGTATTAAAGATTATCCATTTAGGAATGAGTTCTAGAGGTATCCTTAAATAGGAAGATCATAGCCTATAGAGAATAAAATCGGGCTAAGAAAGACAAAAGTATTTAAGTAAGAAAATATTTTGCTTTGAATTAATATATTCAAATGCATGTGATTAAAAACTGCTACAATAATCTGTATAGAAATATAATGCCAATAATAAATCAATAAAATGGGCTATGACCTACAATTTATCTCAGTATAGACACCTTACTTTATGCAATGGCTATCTTGACAGAAAACTGTATATATTACACTTGGTAAATTCAAGTTTTACTTTTGAACATATTGGATTAAAGGATTAAAGTTTAAAAAACAGATTCTGGCAAATCATTAAAATGATTAGTTTTACAAAAAAAGTCATATTTCTTCTATATGTTGGTTCAAAGTAATTTATCCAAAATAGTTCACAAAACATTTCATTATTATGAAAGATAATCATCATTATAGAAAGATGGAAGAAAATACATTTATTCATTTATCCATTCAACAAATATTTACCATGCATTGGCAACCTGTATGATAAGTATGCAAGACTCTTAGATAAAGTAGTAAACCAGACAGAAGCTATCCTCAAGGAATTTGGAGTTCAGTAAAAAATAAAAGGAAATAATCACATTATGTGTTTTTGAGAACATTGTTACTATTAATTCCTTTCATGGTATTCATTTATAGGAAAAACAAGGAAGTCACAGTTTTTAAACTTTTTGTTCTGTATTAATGGTACTGTGAGCCTCACATAAGGTACTACAAGTTAGAAGTTAAAATGAACTCTCCCTGCTCCATTAACAAGCCTACCCAAACCTGTTCCTAGTGAATGCATTTTGACTTGACATATAGAATAAATATGTCAAATTTTGAGATTGGTACAAATGTGAAGATTAGGTACAGGACTCATAATGGTAGAATAGAGGTTGACATTGCTCTAAGAATCTTAACATTATATTGTCCATGAAGTTTATAAAATCCACATATTGCAGACCTATCTTTTCTCCAAATTCCTATAGTTTGGAACTAGTCATTTAAACTTTTGTCTGTTTTGGTTCTTGTCAATCAGTTTTTGCTTTGGAAGAAAGTTCATTTCCTCCATGTCTCCCATTTGACCTTTACTTCTAACATGGTGCTGAGCAGCCCTTGATCTTATTGTGGAAATGCTCCATTCATGCTATCTGCATCATAATGGAATTTGCATTAAATGAGGAAGGTTTAGAAAATTTTCAGGGCTTGGCATATGTTTGGAATTGTACAGAAGGTGTGACATGTTCATGGAGAGAGACTTAGGAAGAAATGTAGACTTTTCAACTTTATGTCTCCCGCAGAGTGTGATCTGTACATAATAATAAATGCTAAGTTAAATTGTTTACTCTGACTGTAACAAAAATATATATATACCTTACCCATCATGATTAAAAATCCTGTCTCTGCCACATAAACCAAAGTTACAGGAGCTCTCCATACTTAGAATTCTGCCTAATTCACAAGGTAGAACGTGGGGGAGAACAAGTAGGTTGATGGGAAGAAATCCTGTTAAGCTCCCTTTAGTCCCCAGACATCAAAGATTTTCACGTACCCTCCAAGGTCATTTTACTTCAGTGAATTGTGGCTTGCACAATATGCTTCCTATCTTCTTCCCAGGGTGTTATGTGAATTAATGAGATACTCAGTCCAATTCACATATTTCTCCACACCTCTGTGGATATCCTCTACACCCCAAGGAGTACTTTATAGGCATCCTTTACTGGAATTTCAGTATGTTCAATTAAGGAAAATTTAATTAAAAATTTATTTCAAAAATAACATCAAACTCCCCAATGCTTTCAAACTTACAGGCGTTCCTCTCTGTAAAACACATATTAATTAGGGATCCCAGCTACATTTGGTGTTCTTTGGATGTCTTGAACTATTTAACCAAGCACTTCCCCCTTCAATTTTAAAAAAACCAAATGTAACTGGGGGAAATGCTGTACAAAATTAATATGCATCTTGCACCCTATTCACTGCTTCTGTACATGAAGTTCTCATTGCAATTAGTTGGAACTCTGCACACTGATGAAATGAGGTGGTTGCAGAGGGGAATGCCAATATGGCCCTTCACCTCTACATTCCTGATTAATTTAAACTTAAATCATCAAGATATAACTCTTAAGGATCTGCTGATTTTTTAAGATAACTTTTTAGGATTTTATAGATTTTTGAAGTTTTGCCCCTACCCCCAGTAGTTTCCTGAGCACTTTTAACAAAGTAAGGGAAAATATTTAAAGGCAATAAGAGATGAGGGTGGGGGGTGGAAAATAAGACACAAAATAAAGAAACTAAGTGTTAACATCAATCCTAAAGGCTTGAAATAAGTTCAACTTCTGAATCAAATGATTATATTTTGTAGTAGAGAGTTACTAGCTACATGGTCAGAAATATCTTTGTTCCACTGTCATCAGTTGGCTCTGTTTCAAACATGCTGTATGGCTTTGGGCAAATCACTTAAACTTCTGCACTCCTCAGGTTTCTCATTTGCAAAGATGAAGTAGATAATCTCTAAGGCCTCCTCTAGACCTAATTTCTTAGTGTTGTGTTATATTCCCATTGTGCACACCAGGGACAGGCCAGTGTCTCAGTAATCATATTTTATTTTTTCACATTTCCTGCTAAATAAATACTCAATGGCAGGGCTTGTGACAGATCCACTTTTTATATCCACAGCTCCTGGCTCAGGGTAGGTTTTGAATGCAAATGTGCTGAATAATGACATTGAAAATGGTGAAAATAAGTAACATAAAATATTTAAAAAGCTATGCAAATAACTTTTTTCCCCAAAAGGAAACATCTCAATAATATTTTTAATTTTCCTTTTTAAATCTTACAGTTCAAGGAAGGTGATAAAAAAATGAGAAGCACAAGATAAACAACAGGTAGATATTATTGAAAATAAAATCAAGAAAAGAAGAATGACCTGTTTCACAAAATCTGTGAGAAAAAAAAAAAGGCAACCTTATAACAGTAAACTAGTCCACAATGACCTCCATTGCTGCCCTAAACTACAGAATGCATGTATAACGAATGGCAAATTATCATTTTTCATTTGCTTTTATTTCTTCTTGGTAATTGGAAAGATAATATAACAGCATCAAAAATAGCACTTGTGACTTCTAACAATAAGCAACAGAAAGAAACTACTTTGAGACTTAATGAAATATCCATGTGAAGTTCTAAGAAGAATGAGGTAGTCACTAAACAGAGGTGTCTGGTGAAATACTCCTTTAGTTGTTTTGCATAGATGGTATCTCCTGCCATGTTAGGAGATTGTCCCACAAAATGATTAATCAACATTAATCCTGACTGCCACATTAGTTTACCCTTATAGTTTCTCCTTAATTTTATGAATGGCAATTAGAACAAAGTAACTTACCTAAAATATAGAACCATCTTCAGTCCATTTAGTCCATTTAAC
This sequence comes from Talpa occidentalis, assembly GCF_014898055.3. Taxonomy (NCBI): domain Eukaryota; kingdom Metazoa; phylum Chordata; class Mammalia; order Eulipotyphla; family Talpidae; genus Talpa; species Talpa occidentalis. The sequence goes on along the minus strand of NW_023604861.1, from coordinate 35,199,285 downwards.
TCTAACATCTGTATATCTTCTCCCCACCCCATGCCCCATTCTTTACTCTATTTCCTGTACTTAAAATAGCTTCATTTTTTTGTCTGTTCCCCTCTTACTTCTATTTAACTTCTTTATTATTATTTTTCCAATACTATCCACTTTATTTTCTACCTTGCTATTCTTATCTGGCATCTAATGCTCATGGAATTGAGCTTAACAGAAAACAGAGTCAGTTTTCCAGGTCTAGTTAAAAGAGTAATTTTTAATGTGCTACTGGCTCTTATTGAATACTATCTGGAAGGAAACAATATCTTGATATCATTTAAAGGACAGGCTAAATCCTATTAGTGTATGAAGCCAATAGTCACAATCTCTACATTGGATCAGATCAGATCAATTTAGCCTCTCAGAACCATTCACTTTGAGTTGAGTGCTCATATTTTGCCTTTAGGTTATTCAAAGGATATTATGAGAAAAAAATCTCTTGATGACAATAATAATCAAATTCTCCTAATTACCTATGCTGCTGGAACAGGGGAAGAGAGGGAAATAATTGTTTTCTCTCATAAATTGGTATTTTCCCTTTCTTGTGTACTTTTTCTCTTTGACAGCTAGGCATCTCTGCATCTGATTTTATATTCACTTCTTTCAACTTATAACAAAATGATATGCCCAACTGGAGACCCAAATAGAAAGAAGCTTCAAATATTTCTGGTTTCTAACATTTACCTTTATTATCATGTCTAGATTCAGAAATGTGTGCCATGTGTGCTGTATATAAAGTCTGATGAAATTATTCATTATATTTGTTTTACAGAAATGTTGTCTTCTCCCATATATAGAATTCAGTTCCATCATAATGAAATTTGCAAAGATGTTTTTAATTGTGAATTATTATTTTTTTAAGATTTATTTATTTATTTATACAAGCACTGGGTACAGTCAGAAGCGCGGGAGGACAAGAGAATTCACCAGTGCCAGAGCAGGGAGCAGAGCAAGCAGAAGGACCGAAGTACACTGCTGAGGGTAGCAGCGGGCGGCAGGAGAGGTCTGCGCGCCATGCGGGATCCTCCTCCGGTGGCCGGGGAGCAGCCGGGGATCGAACCGGCGCCGCAGACTCTGCGGGCAGCTTCGCAACCCAGCGCGCAACCGCTGTGCCACCGGAGAGGCCCATGAATTATTTTTATTAAAAATGAAATTATGAAAAATCCAAATTGTAGAATTTCCAAATTTAAAATCATTCTATGATTATGAAAAATTTAACTATATTAACATTCATTGAAAATGTATTCAAGGAACTTTATAGAAAAATTGTATAGGAGCTTGAAATTGTCTTTGACAAATATCTTAATCAGTAATCCAGATAATCACTCTAATGAGATCAATGTGGACCTCGGTTTCTACTTTTAGAGTCAATGAGCATGGAATTTAGGCAACTTTCTTTCAAATGGCTCTCATAATGTTAATGTAATGGCTTCAAACTTGGCAAAATAGAGTATTTAGGAGATAAATCTATAGGCATTCTTTGTGCATCTTTTTAAGTCTCCAGGAGTATATACTGAAAAAAAAATGAGAGATGCTGGGAACTATTATTTCATTAAATTTTCACTAACAATGTTACAAGCAGGGGCTTCCTGGATTATACAAAACTTCTCTCTTACTGCCTTAGGTTTGAATGCCAGAAAATGAATGGCTACCATTCTTGTCCTTTTCTCAACATTCAAAACTGCATATTATTTTACAACATCTTTTACCCTTTGTCCTTCCCAGCTAAATATCTGTTATTACCTCTGCCTCAGGCAGAAGAAGGCAGTTAATTAAGATACTGGTATTTAGCTGGGAGTTTTCCCCTCAAATAGTTTTTATTATTCAGATTTCAAGGGTAGTATGAAAAGAATATTAATTTTTTACATAAAAATGAGATGAATAAGTACCGAGAGAGGATCCAATTTATATTTGTATCCACTATCTCTATTCTTTTTAATAAATAGTAAACATATGTTTGTTTCATTATTCAGTAAATAATTGCTGGTTACTCTGAATCAAGTTCTAGACTCAGAATATCATGTATTACTGGTTTCTCTTATGCCCTGGCTAGGAAACAAATATACAGATTTGAATTTAATCATGGTAGATTAGTTCAAATGGAATGCTAACTCCTATAAATTATAAAAAGAAGAGGAATTTCACTCTATGCTTCATAAAGTCAATCTGTTGAATTCACCATCATGGGAGGTCACTGAGCCCAATACCATGGTTTTGTAGTTTTATGACTCTTAATAACATTTGTTGTATGCAAAGCATAGATAATGACAGAGGAAACCAAACCTTATGCTTCAGTGCATATACTACTTTTCTTTTTGGTTCATGAAGGATAAAACAATACATTGAAAGCCACTACTGCTGGAGGAAAGAATTAACAAATACTATTCATGGATTTAATTGATATTTCTAAAGCATGGGATTTCAAAGTCTATTTTGTTATAGTCTCATGTCTCTCTGTATTTTGAAAAATAAATGCTAAGAAATGCTAGTTAAGTAGAATGTGCCAAAATTATACTAGATAAGCTTCTTTTTGATACCCCAATTCTAACTTATTTTGGTCTTTCTTCATTTAGCAAGATTCTCTCCAAGGTTGATAACATCTTCTCTAATATATAAATGAAAATACAAACAGAAACTCATATTTGATATAAATAATTTGATATATTTGTTTTTATTTCATTATATGACACCTTATTCATAAGGAAATGAGAATTATAAGGAATTTTAGGAATTGTTGAGATTTATAAGATTTAAATTGCTATTTACAGGAGATAATTTAAGCATGGAAACTGTTAAGACCAGTATGCCATGAGGACCACTTTCATTTATTTAGAATATATTTTCATTATATAGAATTATTTATGATTGAACATGGTTGAGGTAGAATAGGATCTAATTGAAAAATTCCCATTTTATAAATGTTTGAAAGACTCTGCTCTCATCTCTGAACTGTGACAAAGCTGATGTTATGATGGCTAAGAGGGTAGGGGACATGAGACTATAAAAAACATTTCGAAAAATGTTTGAAAAACAAAATTCATCTCCAAAAAAATATCTTCCTTGTGCATGTCACTGCTAAGACAAATTATGAATTTAGTTTCTAAGTTCTTTGTGAGCTCAGACAAATGCAACCGAAATTAAAAAGCAAACCTAGATTGGAAAACCCATTGACCTAAGGAACAATGTCCATCTTCTTGACACTTTAGGTTAAAATGAAAAAAAAAAAAAGTGAAAATATAGCCTTTAGAGAGTGCTCATTTATAACAGAAAGAACGAATATTTGAATGCTGCAGAAACTGATGGGGATTTTTGATTTATTGAATGGGGCTTATTAATTGCTTCTTGAAGTAATTAAAGCATATGGTGTTCAAAATAATTGGAATCATTGAAAATAAAAGATTTAGTCTTGACGGTAGTTTGACTGCTGAAATTCATTCCAATAAGGAAAAGTATTCTCTTAAAGTTTAGAATGACACTTATGGTACTTTCCAGATGCATAATTTACTTTCTATTTAAATAAATCAGCTACATTACTCAATCTAACCCCTTTGGTTCAAGTTTAATAACAGCAACCCAGAGTGTCAATTCCTGTTTGTAGTCAAAGCAATGAGTCAACTACAGAAACAGGGGGATAGCAGCCATTTTAGCATTAGGTTTAGTATATTTTGTTTTGGCTGCAGGGCTGAGGTTAAGGAGATAGGTATAGTGTATAATATTTTGTACTCAATATTTCTTTTTCAAAATAAAGTAACATTTTTATTCTTTTTAGAATAAAATTTATAAATTGAAAAAAGAAAAATGTATGAAAAATTAAGAACTGATTTTTTTAAACATCCTTCAAAATATAGGATTTCTCCCCTCATAATATAGGATTTTCATAATATAGAATTTCTCCCCTCAGGTGTGGTCACCATAGTTTTCCCAGCACCAAAGTGCCCACAGCCCTCTACCACACTCCACAATGCTCCCCTTCCCTGCTGTTGTCTATTTTCCCTCTCTCTCCTCCTGGGTGTCTCACATCTAAACTCTGCTTTCAAGGGTCAGTCTTACAGCTTGTCTCTGTCTGGTCCTTTGCTAGGTTTCTCCAAATTGAGAATTCTGAAGAATTTGAACATTTATTAAATATTCTTTCTTGCATGCAATCAATAAATGAAAAATAATCAACAATGATTTAGATAAAATAAGATGTCTCAAAATCTGTCATTCAGTGATAGAGCTTGATATATTGTGTTTTAGACACAATTAAATTCTTCTGTCTAAAACAATCACTTTATTTTCCAAAATAATTCTCTGTTTTTTTAAAGGTCACAGTCAGATTTGTTCTCAGACTGTTTTGTGACTAGTGGATAAACATTAAGTTCTATTTTTGAAATAAAAACAAAATAATACGAGTAGTGAAAGCAATATTGTAATATAAAATAAAACAAATTAAAAAAATACTTAATTTTTAAGTCCTGGGGTCTTAAGATTGGTTTTAAGCTTCATAAACTGCCAGTTCTGAGGCATTAAGAGTAATTTACCTCTTTTTTTCTCATGTAGAAAATAAGAATAATTATATCTGTCCAACTACTTGATATCTTGTTATGAAATCAGAACAAGATGATGACATAAAAGTGCTTTAAGAACTTAGACAAAATTTATTTCTTGAATAAGAAATATGATAAATATGAATAAAAACAGTGGAACATGTATATAAATAAGACTTTGAACTGTAGAAACTATACCGAGAATTAGAAAACAGAACTGCATAGCAGATACAGAAATGCTGAGTGCCTATTAAAACTGCATTCATTTTTTATAGCTTTCAATTTATTCCTCTCCTGTTATTCAGGTTCTACAAAGACAGTTACTTTGAAACATGTTCTGTGGTTTTACAAGCACAATTGAGAGAAAGATTTTTTGAATTCTTCCTCTGCTATTTTTCAAAGACAATCCTTTGTTAAAAATAAAAATAAATAAATAAATAATGTACTTTGATCCTCTGTGGTTTCTCCATTTTCAGTTCTTTCTTTCGAAGCACATGTTTTTCCCCTGGATTTCTATCATGAAATGATCTGAAGCTAGATAGGTAAATAGTGTTTACCTCGCCAAAGACTCATGTTCTCAGAGTTTCTGTACAATTTTGACACCTAGAATACTGCCATTGCAGTACAGTGTCATTCAACAAATAAATTTCAGTCAAAGAAAGTTTACATTGAGTACTATATTTGCAGAACACCTAGTGACCTTTATCTATAAAATTATGTACTCTTATTTTTTTTTCTTTTTACAATAATGTAAGAGTTAGTCAGTTTTAAAAGGCTGAAATTTATTTTAATTAGGTTCTTTTTGTTTCAGTGTGAGTTTTTAAAAATTGCTTAGTGCTTTTTAACAGTGTTTTAAAACTCACAAAAAACAATGTTAAATATCTTAGTTCATTATAATGATTTACTCTTTCGACCTCATGTTCTCTGGTAATTAGGTACCCAATATGTTAGCTAGATTGATATGATATCATTTTTAGTGTTCTTGGGAAAATCGGGTAACTATTTCATAAATCTGCATTTCATAGGTAAAAATTAATCATGTTTATAGCCATAAACCCCAGAGGTATGATACTAACTAAATTTTTGGTCTATCTATTTTTAATAGCTTGATTGAGGTATAATTTCCATTCCATAAAATTCACACATTTTCAATGTCCTATTTGATGGTTTTTAGGAAATTTGCAGAGTTGTGCAAATGCCAACACAATGCCATTTTTGGACATTACCATGATCTCAAATAAAGGTTCATCATGCCCATTTGTAGTTACAATTCTCACACTAAGCCCAGGCAGTAACAAACTTTCTGTTTTAGTGACTGCTTTTTCTGGACATTTCAAAGGCATCATATAATGCATGGTTACTGATATTTGACTTCTTTAATTTGGCATGATGATTTTAAGACCATCCATGTTGCAATGTGTATCAGTATTTTCTATTTTTATTATTAGTAGTCCATTGCTTCATGCATCTGCTGATGGAAGAGTGGATTATTTATATTTTTTTGACTGAGTAATTTTACTGTGAACATTCTACATGTCTTATGTAGACATTAGTTATCGTCACTCTCAACATTTTAAGAAATTGTTAATTTTTTTCCAAAGTTAAGTATTCTGAATTTCTACCAGAAAAGCACATGATTCTAATTTCTCCACATTTTCCCTACCACTTGTTATTGTCTGTCTTTTTTATTCCAGCCCTCCTAGCAGTTGTGAGGCAGCCTATCATTTTAGTTATAATCTGTCTTTCCCTAATGTCTAATGATGTCAAAGCATCATGTTATGTTTATTGATCATTCATGTATCTTCTTTGTTTAAATATTTTCCTTGTGAAACTGAATATTTACCTTTTTACTATTGCATAAGATTTTTGAAGTATTCTGGCTATAAGTCCTTTATCAGATATATGATTTTCAAATATTCTTTCCCAAATTGTGACCTGTATTTTCATTTGCTTAATAGTGCATTATCAGGTGCAAAAGTTTTTTGTCAACCATTTTACTACTTTCTAATTATTTGAAAACTACGTGAAATTTATAAAACAAAGTTGGACTATTTAGCATATATTATTGTAAAATAATATAAAGAATTAATAAATGTCAAATACTATCTATAATGCATAAAACAATGTTCATAAACCTCAAAATTTTAACACATTTTTCTGCAGACTAGTGTATAGGGTTGGTCAAGATGTATAGTATATTTATAAAATAATTTTTTAACATATATAAAGAATGGGTAAAAGAAATTCCCCTGGCCTTTCCCATTATTATAAGAAAATTTGAAGACTGATATTTCTATTTTGGGGGGAAAATAATATCAATATATATTGAATCCATAAAAATGTTATTAGTAAAAATAGGCAAAACACTTCATGACACTGGTATCAGGAATGGTTTTGGGGACACAAATTCAAAATGATGGTAAATAAAAGCAAAAATGAACAAATGGAGGTATATAAAATAGGAAATTCTGCACAGTGAAACTATCATTAAAACAAAAATACACCCTATTGTATGGGAGAAAATATTTGCACATCATACGTTTGACAAGAGGCTATCCCAGGCCCACAGAAAATTCAATGCAACTCAAAAAGTAAAAATTGGCAGAAGAGCTAAATTAACGCTTCTCCAAATAATGGGCCAACAGGCATGTGAGAAAATGCTCATCATCACTTATAATCAGGGAATTACATATTAAAGCCACCATGAGCTATCACCTCACCGCTATGAGAACGGTCCAAATCAAAAAGACCAGAAACAAGTGTTGGTGAGGATGTGAAGAAAAAGCAACCCTTTCAAACTATTGGTAGGTAATATAGACTGTCCCAGCAACTATGGAAAACAATATGGAGGATTCTCAAAATATTAAAAAAATAGATCTACATTTTGATCCAGCAATTTCATTACTAGGTATCTACCATAAGAATACAAGACCACTAATCCAAATGGATACATGCAGTATTTACAATTACTACAGCAGTATTTATAATAGCCATATTATGGAAGCAAACTAAATGCTCAAGGACAAATGAATAGAATTAGATGTGTGTATATATATATATATATATATACATAATGGAATACTATGCAGCTATTAAAAATACTGAAATTTTGTCATTTGTGACAGCATGGATGGAACTGGAGGGGATTATGTTAACAAAATAAGTCAGAAGGAGGAACACGAAGACCAGATGGTATCACATGTGGGAACAAAACAAAGGATCAGATAAAAACTAACCCTAGCAATCTCATCTAGAATTGAGGCTACCAGAGGGGGAATGTAAGAGTTGGCCAGGACAGGGGAAAGAAAACCTAGTGGACTATGGTGGAAGACTATGGCTGCCTTGGTAGCAGGTGTAGTGTGACAGCATAAGTCTCAAGAGGTGTGAAGCTGTATCTCTGACTCATTTGCTGTGTTGTAACAAATGTTACCTCAATTAAAAACAAACAAACATACTAGATGGAAATTTAGAATTATGTATTAAAAAGTTTAAACGTGAATATTCTCTAACAAACTATTTCCATTTATAAACATGTTTCCAAAAATAAAGTTATTGGAAAAATATGAAAAGATAAATTTGTCAGTATATTATTTGTTGTATTTGTAACAGTAAAAACTCCAAAAGTCAATTTCAATATCCTTCAATATGGAACTGCTTTAAAATTATGGTACTAACATAATTATTTTTAAGTGTATTAATCCTAAAATATTCTATTATATACATATATAGGAATGACACAATTTTATTATGATAAATAATGACACTGCATCATATTTATCTATATTAACAGTGTAACTTATGGATGATAAAAATTCAGCTAATATTCTTCGTATTAAATGCTATTTGAATGGGCATGCATAGCACATAAAGAAAAATATAGTGCTATTTTAATAATTTGAGAGTAAACAAACACATGAAAACTGATTATTCAAGTAATATTCTGAACAAGCTTAAGTATAATTTTAAAGAAAAAGAATTTATTTTGGACCACTATAACAAAACACACTGGAAAAAACTAGTGTTCTACTCTTTGAAAAATTTTGAATATAAAGTTGAAAAATACAAACACATTTAAACCTACTGAAATTTAAATGAAATTGAGAATAGTGTTATTTCTTTAAGTTTATTGAAATGGTTTCAATATAATCCTTTTCCTAAAACAGTTTACTGCATTTAATGGGAGCATCAGATATACTTTCCTTTCCTTTTTTTTTACAAGACTATAAAAAGAAAAAGCTTATTGTTGCTATTCTATTCTTCATTCTTTCTTTAGCTTTGATTCTCAGGACAGAACACACTTTTCTTCTTACTACAGATATGACTCTGCATAAATCTCTTAGGAAAACTTTCTATGCTGGAAATGATGGGGAAAAAAGTTCTTCCTCCTTTATATATAATTTTTCCCTCTGTGAGCCTGTGATCTCACCCCGAGTTTTATTATGAATCCCACTTGCCAATGGATTTTCTTTTGTGAATTATAATCACTAGCTTCCTGCTTTGTTAGGGGCATAGACATATAAACTATAAAGGTTTCCATGTATAACCATCCCTGCCATATCCCCAGCTTCTTTTGGTTCATTTTCACTGAATAAAAGACTTTTTGAATGAAACTAAAAGTCAGATACATGGACAAATATTTTCTTTAATTGAGTGAAGGTCAAACTATCTGATTTACATTGGTTAAATACCATAAAGACATGGCACATTAGCTCGTGTGGGAGAAGAATGTAAATCTGGAATTAAACTTTATATAAACCTCTAAGTAAAATGAATAACCAACAAATCTACAGAATGATGTGTATTTTAACGAGAATGGCTTAAGGTCCTGACCAGATTCTGAAGTCAGACTTCCTTGATAGCACACGTTGAGCTTCTTGTGTAACCTAAGCAAGTTTCTCGGCCTCAGTTTTTAAAACAGTGATAGTAAATAACTACCCATGGGGTGGCTAAAAGGATTCAATACATCAAATCTTTACAAGGGTGCCTGCTGTTACTCCTACTATAATGTTAGAAGGCTGAATGAGTTTGTGCTCTCTGTTTCATAATGGCATAACTATAAACAGTTTTAAGGAATTTCGATGAGATAGGTTTTATAGATAAACACTTTACATGTGCTATCTCATATTTTTCACACAAAATCTATAAGGTTGATTAAGCATATATGGAGCAAACTGAGACTGAGAACATTTGATCAAGGTTAGTTAATGAGTGATAGAGACAATCTACGTGATGCTCAAGTCTTTGCTCTTAACTACTGTGTTACATGTTCCCAGAGCTAAAGTGAAGGAAGCAATAGACATTTGCTCTTATTTATAAATCTTTGTTTATAAATTCTTTTAACCCTTATTTGAAAATACATCAATATTATCTTCTCTTATCAAATAAATCATTTTATTTATAGCCAACTTTTTTTTTAAATGCATTTCTTATATTATCTCCTACCAGTTAAAATAAATCAAAGACTCATAAGTTTCAATAGGGTATATTCTGTATAAGTTTTGATCATGGTGAATAGGATTTAAAATACCCAGAGTTAACAAGACAAGTAAGTAGATGATCGTGTTTTAATTCACCAATATTTTTACAAAGTCACAAAACAATTTCTTGATAAGATAGGATCCAGACATGATATGCTCTGTTAGGAATTTGCAATTTTAAACAAGCAGTTTTCTTTTCTTTTCTTTTTTTTTTTTGTAATTTAGAGTTAATGATGTTTCCTTAAATCTTTTGTCTCTCTTGAAACTCTAGGAATTAGTATAATCTAAATTCCAGTTTTTCACTTTTCTTTTAGACTGCTGGTTCTGCGGAGGATCAAACCTGGAAATCTTCAATTTGCCTAAGTCAAAGAAAATATGTGAACAATGGCTGACAGAAGGGTGTAGATTTTGTAAACAAGGATTTTCAGTTAGTTTTTCTGGCCTTACTTCATCTATGTTTTCTCTTCAGCTCTTAGGTCTAAATGAAACACCTAGAAAACATCCCTGCTCTATTAAATTTAGTAATTTTTAATAAACTAGAAAGATACATATTTTTCTCAGGAAGTTTCACTACCCTTGGCTCACAAAAGTACATTTTATATGGATCTAAATATATATATATATAAAAACATGTATCTATATAGCTATATATAGATATATATAGGTATGTGTTTATATATATGTGCACACACACATATAATTACTCTGATGCACTAGAATCTGCTACACTTGCCCAGTACCCAACTCCACATGCAATTCTGATGCTCTCTCATATTATCATACCATATCATTCATAAAAAAGAGTGAAGAAGGACTTTAATGGTATAAATGAAGAAGAACCAGCATAATAAATGAAGAAATACTGACACTTTAATTAAGCAAAGATGAAATTTAGCATTTTTATTTTCCAAATTGTCTTGAAATTGGCAGTAAAGTCTTTTTAAGTCCACTTTGCTGTTACACATTAATTTTATTCAGTAATCTCAGGATAATCAAGGGCTCTAAAGTTACTATGTTATTCACATATAAGCTATCATCTAGAAGTCCACAGTTAATAAGATTAAATATTGTTGACTTACTTGCAAACTACTATTATCCTTTGATATAATGAAATGGATCTTTAGAATGTAGGTGTATTTGTTTCCTAGGATTGTTGTAAGTAATTACCACAAACTGTGTGGCTTAAAAAACAGAAATTTGTTGTCTCACAGCTCTGGAGGTTAGCAGAGGAAAATCAAAGTGTCTCTAAGGTCATATTTCCTCTAAAGCCTCTAAGGGGGACCCTTTTTGTCTTTCTGGTGATTTTCTGTTATCTTTGGTATTGTTAAGTTTGCAGCTGCTACATTTCAATCTCTCTCTATTGCCACATGGCATTTTTCCCTTGTATGCTTGTGTCTCAGGATCTCTTCTCTTTTTTCATATACTAAGACAACTATCATAATGGATTAGAGCCTGCACTACTGCAATACAACTTGATTATATCTGCAAAAACCCTTTTTCCAAATAAGGTCATATTTTAAAATGTTGGGTGTTAGGAATTCAAAATATCCTTTTTGGGGAACATTTCAACTCATAGAGTAGTAAAAAGCCACTGTGATACAGGGGTCTATCCCAGAAGGGTCTCCTTGGTAACACAGGATAAATTCCCTATCCTTTGTGGATATATGTTCCCTTCTCTACAAAAGGATGGGAAATGCCAAATTATATCTGTCTGTAACCTGCTTGCTGCCTGTGAGTCTCAAGTTCATGGTGTATCCTCCTTTCTTCCTTGCCTCAAATCAAAAGGTTTTCTTGGGCCAAAAACCTAGTTTGATCATTTGGTGTACTTTCCTCACATGCCACTGTTTTCTGCATGGTTGTTTATTTGTCAAAGTCATACTAAATTAAGAGCATATAAATTGGAACAATTTTATAGATATTATGACTCAGAGCTGGACTACAATTCAACACATTAACTGGTCATTTTGAGCAGCCCCTGTCTTTATATAGTACATTATCTTTACTTCAATTTTAGATAAGATTACTATGCAATTATTTTAGTCAGTTAAGTAGCTATGAATGCTTCAATATTTCACACCAATTTTTTTAAAAGTAATTGATAATCTTAAATTGTCCTTAATGCCCACATTAAAATATTATGATGACTTTTTAAGATTAAAACCTAGTTTTAGTATTTGAAATTTAAAAATAAAACTATGTGGACAATAAATTTTGTCCCAGATAAGCACCTGTGGCTTCAGAGAGGAAACCCAGACTTCTTTGGAGCATCTGGAAGTATTGCTAATCAATCATTTGGTAATAAACCTATCTATTAGTGATACTTAAGGGTCTATGTTAGATCTCCTTTTGTGTGTGAACTTTAAGATAACTTTCTGGGGTTTAGTTTCAGTTCTATTCACTATTTCAGGAAGTTCCTTGCTGGATATTTTTCACTTGTTTGATGAAGCTTGATCTTTCTGTCTGACCTTGTTTCAGAAGTAGTTGCTTAAAAGCTGAGAGTTCTTCCTCCATTTATTACTAAAAAGTTTTTCTCTGACAAAACTGAGCTAAATCCTCTTCCTCTGGGATTGCATTCTTTGTGTTAAGTAAGACAAGCCCTCCAGCAAAGTTGTGTTCGTTCTCCAGGGTGCTCTACTGGGGAAACACAGGCCTTCCTACAGGATGGCTGAGGCCCACTTCAGGCATTAGCCAGCTCCCCACTGCGATTTGCAGCCCTGCCTCAGGTCACAGGGCTTGCCCCTGTTCTCTTCTCTGTAAAGCCGCAGCTGCCCTCTCTGCCTGAAGGCCTTACCCTCAATATTTGGTTGAAGCCTTGACTGAGCTCTCCCTACACTGACATCTCTCTCTCTGGCTCCCCATGCAAATATTTGGGCATTTTTATTTGTAAGTGTTTGGTTTTTGTTTTTTTTTTCCTGAAATTAATATGTTACCTGTAAAGGTATAGTATACACACACACGCACCATGCATGTATACTACAAAGGTTCAAAAAATATCTTAAATATATGACATTTCAAAATTAAAAAAAAAAAAAACCTGCTGCTATGCTGTAGTCAATACCTTTGGTAAGAAGCATCTGGTCTGCATTCTGCAAAATTCTGTAGAAAGGGGTCAAAGTTTCCTTCTATTTGACTTATCCCTTATGTTATAACATACTAGTAAAAAAAATTGAAATTTCAATTTTGATTAAGTGATAGTTGAACTTCAATAGACTTTTACGCTGACATAGTTAACATGGAGGGAAAATAACTCAATTCAAATAAATTTAAGATCCGGTGATGAGTAATCAGAATGAACATTATTTTTCAGATAAAGGGCCATTATGTGTAGTCAAAAAGCTAACAAATATATTAAGTATTCCAGTTAACTGTTTTTTGGAAACGGCATCCCTAAGCACCAGCATACCTTGCCTTTTCCCTCCTTTTCCCTGATTTCCATAACTCATTTTTTGTATGAAAATAATAAGGAAAATACAACTGAGATATACTTTCCATATTAAATGGCTACTAAGCAATAGGCAAATACATTCAAGCTGTTGAGTCAAACTAGGGAGACAGAGTAAAACTGGATTTCTTCCTTTCTTTTCACCTTTCCGTTTTTGTGCTTTTTTTCATTTTGAGTTCAAGTGGAGAAACAGAAATTCAATACTATTTATTTATGCACTGGTACACAAATTATCTGGCAACCTTGGGAATGCCATTTAAAACATTTATAGTCTTAGTGCACTTATATATAAAGTCAGCGAAATTGACTATAAATTAACAAATGAATCTTAACAATTTTAAAGTAATGTGTCAATAACTAAATTCACTTAAAATTAAGTTTTTAGTTATTAGTCACAGACAACTTCCCTCATAAAATTGAATCAGAAAGAAGTCACGTTACAGATTCTTGGTAAACTGAGGATAACTTTCCAAATACTTTTGCTTTTTCTTCTGGGGCCCTCTAAATGTCAGCCTCACTTCTGATTCAGAATTTTCTCCATTTGTAACATTACCCACAATACACAATATCTGAAAGCAGATAGCATCAAGTCTTATTCCAAAGATTAATGACTATGTGACTTTAGAAAAACTACTCAGCCTTTTGAACCCCAGCATCTGTGAAAAGATTAGCATTGTGGCTAAAATGAGGAGGGATACACAATAGCAAAAGGAAGAGATAGCAATGAAAATTCAAAAGTATGTAAGTTAAAAAGCTTACAAATTTAGTGTATTTTCCTTTTATTGGGTAAAAATAAAAATAAAACCAATAGGAAAAATTATGATTGGGTTACACAAATTACCTGTTCAATGAAAAAGTTTGAAACCCTTACATAGCAATGAGGTAGCATATACTTTTCAGTTTGTAATAGTGTGTGTAATGTGTTTTTGAAGTAAAAACAATCTAGTTAAAATTGCAATCTATAGTACAACCCCATCAACTTAGATAGATATAGACAGATAGAGATAGAGATATGGATTTTTATAGTCATAGAGATAGTAACACATAACTATGTATATAGAGAACACTTTAAATGGAGATATTTCAAAAACTTAATGGTAGCTATATATGTGCTATATCAAGTATTCTTGACTTTGTTTTTTCTTAAATAAACTGCTATTTCCATAATAAAAAGAAATTCACATTTAGAGCACAAAACTATACTTGAGGAAACAAACATAACAAAATGGTATGTTTGAAAACGGCAGTCAAATAGTTGTTCTGACAAATTCAGCCAATAAAAAAAGCCAACAAGAATAACCAAAATATTTTAAAGATAAAATTAATTTAATTATATATACATATTAAACAATAGCTCCCTTTTCATTTTACAGCTGAGGAGAAAGAAAAATGAATTCAGTTACAGGTGATTCATAATTCATATAAATTCATTTTTAAGAAACTGAGCTATAGCAGTTATTAATTATTAGATTTACAACATATTTAAGAATGATGCATAGCTATGTCTGCTAGAAAAGAATGGATGGATCCTATCCAAATAACATGGAAATAAGTGTTGCATTTATACATAAGGAAAGAGAATTTAATTCCATCTTTATTATTGCCATTTTTAACAGCAATACAACCCGGCAGCAGTCATCATAATTATTGTCATAGGCTGGGAGGTTGTGGGAGGGCAAGAACATTTTCATAGATTAATAATCTCTTGAGGTCGTGGAGCACCAAATGTGTTTCTTCTCTACTGAAGAGAGGGGGAGGAGAGGGTTCTGTGTCTGATTAAATCTAAGAAGCCCAGGTTTTTGTGTGAAGATCTTAACAAGGAAATGAGATTGAGCTGCTTTAAAACTCATCCAGTTCAACTACAGTAAATATTGCTTGGTGCAGTGAAATCTTAATTAGCATTTCCCTCCTGTTAAACAATTTCAGTGCTTAAGAGATACTGAAATAGTGATACTTGCATCATCCTGAAATATTCTTTTATAATTTTTTTTTAATTTCCAATTTCAGAGGAAGAATGCTATAAAGTGTCTATGACTTTCCATAATTATTTATCATTGCTTCTAGCCACCTGCTTATTTTTCCTTTTCCTATTTATAACTTATTTTTGTTAAATACAGCCTAAGAAATTATTTCTCTCAGGTCAGGTTAATCATCCCAGTTTTTATTACAACAAAGATGTTTTCACAAAAAGGCTAAGCTTCAAAGTAAATTATGTCAGTACTTAGCCTATTTTTGGAGACATAATTTCAGATGTGACTTCGTGAAGCTATTCCTAGAATAATGTCATACCCTTACATTTAATTATGATGCAATGAAATTTAAAACCATGGACAACTTCTGAAACTGAGAATGATTTTGTTCCAGATTATGCCTAAATTTCCAACAAAATTTATGCTCACTCTTCATTTACCTTTATTGATTCATTTACTATTTATAGGAAATGCAAATATGTTGAGAATGAGATTAAAGAGGTATAGTATAGACACGGGTCTTACTCTAAACTGCCAAACTCAGGAGAAAATATATTACACTCAGGAGAAATGAATACTTATCTGCCTTCCAAAAGATTAATTGGTTTTTATGTGTAAACTTTAAAAAGTGCCAAACAAAACCAAGTTAAAAGTATTCATTAAACTATTTTTTGTACATAAATTTTTACAATTGGATTAAACGTTTTGTTTTGGTTCCTTATTTTCTGTAAATCAAACAAGAAATATATACTTTGAACATTTTAATCCCAAATTGGTGTACATTTGGTGTGAAAAGGGACAGTAAAGGGACAGGATGCTAGAACAATGCTATAAATCAAGACTATCTCCTGGGCAAGATGACATATAATTGCCTTCTTTAGTTTATTTTTAGTAGATGCAAGAATACTAATGTCTTTTTGCTCTTTTCCTCCTATTATTTCCACATGTTGGCAACACAAATACTTAGTTCCTTATTGGTAACCTTAAAAGGTAAAAGAACTGAATCAGGAGTCTGTGGTTAAGACAGAGTTGAGACCCACACACACACACACACACACACACAGAGACAGAGAGACAGAGAGACAGAGAAAGGATAGCCTGGATGCTGAAGCCATACAGGTATTGCTAATGCAGTTATTTGTCACCAACTCTAGGCCTAAAGGGACTAGGGAAGAGAGTATTTGGTAGAATCCAGAGAGAAAGAATAGGTCCATTTATCTGTAATTCTGCATTTGCAATTATCTTCCTCCCTATCATATTTAACTATTGTCCTTTTTGGAGCATGATTTTCACATACCTTAACAGTATTGGTACTCTAATGAAATTTTTTTTATATATTTTATTTTATATATTTTTTATATCATTTTTCATTTTTGCCCAGTATATGCTTTTTCATCTTGGTTATAGTTCCCATACAATTCCCACTCCCCTTATTTTGACCGTAATCCCTCCTACGCGCCCCCCTCCGTAGTGTGTCTCTGGTTTATAGTTGCTTGTTGATTTTGATTTTTAATTTATAATTAGTCTTTCTCCTGGTCCCTTATTTAGGTTTTCTAAACTCCTACTGAGTGAAACCACCCAGTATTTTTCTTTTTCTTTTTGGCGTATTTCGCTGAGCATGATCCCTTCCAGCTCCATCGAATTCCAGTCTCTTCTTCTATGTGGCTTTATGAAATACATAGTTTGGAAATGAATACAGGCTATAGTAAAAGTAACTGGAGGAATTAGAACCAATGCTGTTTGAGTCTCACTATATTTAGGGCTGCTTCTAATTTTATGTGTGCTATTAAGGGCTGACATCACACTGCCATTATGATGGCATCCAAATTCTGGCTCTTTTATAAGAGTCATTGGATTGCAAAGATCCACCCTTGGTGTTAATCACACTACTCCTCCTCTCACAGGAAAACCAGTCTCTTGCCACCTCCTGACTACTTCACATCTCCTAACCCTGAAACAAAGTCTCTTTTATCCCCAGGATCCTCACTTCTAAGCAGTCAAAAGCAGCTCCTTCAGGATGTGCTGCTGGGCTCCAACAGACACACAATGGCTCATGCATCCTTGCTTAAGTAAATAGGAATATGTCTGTTATCTCCCTCCCTTACATTACTTTCTTGGTTGCTCCAGCCAGATTCCTGCCTTCAAACTTCTGCCAACAGAAAGCAGGCATCAGCAGTTTCTATGTCCACATATGTGCCTATCCCTATCAAGCTCTGTTTTATGGCTTGTCTAGTACAAAATCTCACAGTTGTTACAATGTCAGAGTGTAGTCCATATCCCAACAGTCAGTGAGCTAGCAGGCTCCCCTTCTTGCAGAGAATCCTCAACTCTAAATTCACTTGACAAAATCTGTTTCACTTTTCTAGTGTTTATCATATAACTTATTTGGAATGAGGTTGCTTGATCAGTTTTGCTACCTTATAATAAAGGCTGCAAGGATTTATTCAAAGCCATTCTTTGGAATGGGTAGTTATTGAATACCTATCGCCTTCAGATTTAGACTTTAGATAGAATTCCAAAAAAGTCCACTTAACATTTGAGGTATTGTGCTTATCATTTACAGAACATTGGGAAAGAATCAAAGTTATTAACTTTAATCCTGTACAAATCATGGGAAAAATAGAGTTGGAGTAAGAAATGCAGAAACAACCCTTTGTACCTAGTTCCCTACTGTTACGTAAAATATTTAACAGCATGAAAACAACTTAACAGTCATAGAGTCACTGGTTCCATCACCCCATCATTTCAACTCCTGGTGTATCCATCCCAAACATGTTTATATAATCCTTATTTCTATAGGATTCTCAGTAAGGGAAAGAAATCAAAATGCATGACTAACATAATGCTGCCAATATTTATGACACCATGTAAATCTAATGCACATTGTTGGGGGAAATATCAGCTTCTTTATGGTCCAATAGCTTTTAAATAAAAGTTTACTTTGGATGATTAATCATACAAATCCTGCTTACACATCTCTACCCTGATCTTTTAAATCATATCACTTCTTCTTTACATTTAGCAAGAATCTAGATGATTTGTGTACCCTTCTTGATTTATGGCTTTGAAGTAGAGCTCTCAAAGGGCTCAGTTAACATGGAAATCAATAACATTGATGCTAAAAGGGCTATGTGTAGGTATATTTCCATCTTTTCCCACAATGCAGTCTTGCACATGCTTTCGTAAAAGGTCCCTCTAAATACGTTATGTGAGCATTGCAATGTAATCAGGGACCATAAGTTGCTCATTGCAAATCTAAATTGAACTTTCTCTTATGATTAGTATTTTAAATAAATTATTAAGAAGTCTGTCTTTCTAGAAATTAACTCAAATTCTAGCCTTTAAAAATAACTTCAGAACTATAAGAGAGCATTTAAAATTTATCAATAGTAGTGATCCATTTTAATACTACTCAGTTCTTTTAAGCCTCACATGAGTTGCTGTATTTTGGATAATGTTCACTGTTTTATTTAAAATAAATAGATGACTCACACACACACGTATATATATATATATATATATATATATATATATGTGCAGCAGCTTACACTTGTATAAAAAAAAGTACCTGAGGATATTTTGTTAACTGAGGGTAGTTAATTTATGAAGGGGGCATTAAGATTATAAATTATCACTTTAGAGAGGATCTAGAACTAAAACAATGCAACAGGCCTTCTCTGATTATTTGGTGGAAATATATCAATACCTGGAAGAAGAAAATGTATGTGATTCACAAGTGTTTTTCAATGAGACATACTATCATTTTTCAACATTTGTTACAAATATTTTAAAACCTTAACTGTAAGGAAACTTTTTAAAGAATTAAAAAGTTAATTATAGTGCATATAATATCTACACCTTTATTTTCCTTGACACAAATAGTAATAACTGTTAGTATAGTCTGTAATACAATCCTTATAAAGATTTGAAGATTTTCTTGATACTTCTTTTTCTTAAAACAAACAAACAAACAGAAAAACAAAAACAAAAAAAAACCTTCCAACCTCCCTGGCTTTATGTTCTTTATTTAAAAGTAATTGAGTATTTTGAAGTCTTCACAATCCTAAGTTTTCAATAAACACACTAAACTGTGGATCTAAGATCTCACTCATGTAATGCCTTTGAAAAGCTAAGGTGTTTATCACTGAATTTTCTCCTGGGATACTGAATCACTCCTGATCATTAATCTTTCCCTAGAGGATCTTTTTTGGGGTGAATAAGCAGTCAATCTGTGCTTAATTCCACTATTTAGAGACTCTGAGAGTGAAGATTTTTCTTAAATTGCCCATACTTGCCTTCATATGAGAAGACACCTTCCCTAATGCTGAGGGATATAAAAGCGGAACAGGAGACCTGCAGATCTCCCTAGTTTGTATAAACATTAAGGGACTTCTTTGAAACTATTCATTTAAAGCCAGGTACTTCCTGCAATTTCATTTCCTTGCCCTAAATAGTCACTCAACATCTTGAATCTGGATTGCCTTGTTTTCACTATTGCTGAAAAAAAATTTGATTTGCTTTTGGGTATGACTACAAAGTTCATACAATGTAATACAATATTTTTGGACATCTGTAAGCTCTACCCATTGCATCAGAAACATTGAAAGAAAAATGGGTTATACATGATCTGTTCATTAGTTCACGCTAGCATTTGGTGTTCATATATTCACTTAGGATAGATATATCAAATGCTTAAAGTGTGTCAGAACCTGTTGGGTTACAATAGATGTCTGCCCTCAAGGAGCTTATGTGACACATGGAAATACTCAGTAAATACTAGGTTGCTTTTTTAAATGAGAGAATAAGTAGATGAATTAGTGGCTCCAGAAAGGATTCTTATATTCATAAAATGGTTTGAAAATGGTTAATTCTTCACCTCTGAAGATGAATCACAATTTGTGGTTAATAGTCCTCTGTGAACATTTAAATATTTCTGCTATTTTTTGTAATGTATTCTATTTACTCATTTCTTTCAATGATTAGGGGCCTCCCTGGTGGCTCAAGATGTTAAGCACCAGCACTGTAAAGCTATCTGCCACCTCTGTAGCACAAGTTCAATCCCCAGCCGGCCACGGAGCTACCCACATGGTGCAGCAGATCTCTCCTGTCTCACCTGCTGCTCCCCTCAGCAGTGTTATTTCAGTCAGTCTGCCTGTTTTTCTCCCCACTCTGTCTCTGGTGAATCCTCTCATCCCCCACACCTCAGGTCTGTACCCTAGTGCTTGTATGCATAAATATTTTTAAAAAGATAATGATTAGAAGATGTGATTATGATTACTTATAAATTCTTTCTAGAGAAAAGCTACATTGATTATCATTGCTATCTGCAGATACAAAAAGTGAGGTGATAAAAATCAGACATACTTCATGCTTACACTATTGCTACAGAAAATACAATATCAATGTTCTCATTATATGTAGATATCTTACATATATATGTATACAAATAGATTAGAAACTAATAGAGGTGATATGTTAATATATAAATTTAATGAGTCAATTTTATATTTTCATCTGATATGAAGCAAATGGATCTGCTAATTATTATCCCTCCAAATATAACTATACATCAAATTTCCCTTTCATTTGTTTCATAAACTTCAGTCACATGTAACAAAGCACTCATGTAATTGTATCTAATTAACTGACATATTGGTTTGGTTTTATAATTTTTCATTCACTTATTTGTTCATCCATTTTTTAAATATATATTTATTTTCCAACTATTCCATCTATGTCACACAAATCACCATCCTCACAATGCTTGCAGACATGGAGAAGTCATCACCCTGTGCTAACACGGCTGTTTGTATATTCATTAAAATTATCACTAATGGGGCTTCCCTGGTGGTACAGAGATTAAGTCTCAGCACTATCATGGTATTGGCCATTGCAGCAGGAGTTGGATCCTCTGCCAGGGAGCTAATTCACATGGTGCAGCAGACCTCTCCTGTCTTGGCTGCTCCCCTCAGCAGTGCATTTCAGTAGATCTGCCTGTTCTGCTCCCCACTCTGTCTCTGGTGAATCCTCTCACCCAATTCCCCCTTGTCCTCCACTCCCCATTACCTCTGGTCTACTTGCCAGTTCTTATATGCATAGATGAATAAAAATAAATCTTTAAAAAAAATTATCACTAATGCCAGTTGGGTCAGATAAAATTTCTACTCTGATGAATGTGTTAAATGCAATATAAATTATTCATTTTTAATATTTTAGTATTTAATCACATTTTTGTGTACAGTATTTATTGAGTAAAATTATATTATAGATTATTTAGTATGGGTATAAAATATAATTGGTATGTAGTTAGCATTATTAATAGTTCAGGTTATGATGCAAGAAAAATTTAGAGCTGGGATGATTTGTAAACATTTTAATTGAATACAGTGCTTCATTTCTCAAGTGATATCTCACTTGGTAGTAAGTCTAAACACTCAGTTGATTTTGAGTTACACAAGATTTGGTGACTTAATGGCTATATTTTGGTGTCATTTTTATATAGGTGTTCACTAGTTAGCATCACAATTTTCTTGTATATTCTCCCCTTACTTAACATTTCAAATTCCTGATTACCCACATGCTGCAGAGGGTTTTAGTGACTCCATGATACTGGACAAAACACTTGAGTTATCATTCAATAGATATGGAAGTTTGGTTAGAATTATTTATAGCCTATGCTCTGTATAGCAAGACTGGTGATTGAAGGTAGAGTTACAGACCTTTACTAAAGAACAGACTTTTGGAATAATAGAAAAGTTAGCATCTCCTTATCCAGTGCACACAGTCTCATAAGTGTTCTCACATTCCAACAGACACACTGCTAGAACAATCACTTACCATGGATGCCAGATGAGTCACTCATCTCTACCTAATGGACCACTCAGCATTTCAATTCAACAGTAACTAAGCACTTTCTTTCTAGTTTCAATGATCGAACACGTAGATAGCAAAGTCCTTAAGGGAGCTCAGTGATTCTTTGATGCTAATTTTGCCTGTGAGCCAAATAGTTTAGGAAAGCAAAATATAGAAAAAAGTGACAATTTTTTTATTTGGTACTCCAACCTTAACTTCAAATGAGACTGGAATACTTGTCTAAAACTGTAATACAGACTGCTATCAGTTACAAATTAATATATTTACATATATATGCAATATATGGTAAGTAAATCTATTTAATGAAAGTATTCCTTGAGATACATGTATATATAGATATCTATATTTATTCTAAGATGACATGTTTTATATATTAGGATCATAGTGATGATTATTACTTTGACAACAGCATATTGAATCTAAAATGGATTTCATCTTAGAGTTCCTTTGATGAAAGATGCTATTATCACCAAATAAAAAATAATACATATATACACATTATAGTTAACATGAGGTATTATATCAAATTTCCTAGTTGCAATGTAAATGGATAGACTATTTTATTTAAGATTTGGAATAATCCTGTATATTTAATATGTGCATTTAATATCCATTATATTAGTTTCTTTAAAAACACCACAATTTCTTTATATTAAATGTAAGTTAGGAAAATACAAGGACAAATATATTTGTTTTTGTCTTTGCAATGATAGTTGCTGACAGATTAGAAGCAACATCTACTTATAACTTATTTTTACATGGTATAGCACTAATCATGCTCATGAATAGATGAATAGTATGTCATTTTTAATCACTAAATGGCATAAAGTAGAAAAGTGAAAATAAAAATTGTGAAAATTTCACAAATTTACTGATTCCTATTTTTCATTCTGTATACAGAGTAACACAAAAGCCTATTTTGCCTATTTAATTCCATGGTTAGCTTTTTTTAAAAAAGATTTATTTATTTATTCATAGAAGAACTGGGGTACAGGGTAGAGGTGTGGGGGGTGAGAGGATTCACCAGAGACAGAGTGGGGAGCAGGACAGGCAGATTGACTGAAATGTACTGCTGAGAGGAGCAGCAGGCGAGCCAGGAGAGGTCTGCTGCACCATGTGGGTAACTCTCTGGCCAGGGCTTGAACTCATGCTGCAGTGGCTGTGGACAGCCTCATAGCTTGCGTCTCAAACCCTTAAACCACCAGGGAGGCCCATAATTCCATGGTTAGCTTTAAACATTTTGCGCATGTGAACTTGAACTTTGCTTTTTCTGGAATCAGAAATAATCTGTGGTGTAATATGTAGCATTGAATACAGAAAATTAACATTGCCAGAAAATATTCCCTAGAGTCTGCTATTTACATCAGTTATATTGTTGACTAGAGAGCCTTGGCAACAAAGTAGCTCTCCAATCTGTGCGGGATCCTATTTTTTAATATTTGGAAGGATGCTATTCCTTAAAAAATTGTACAGCTACATTGCTTTTTAGAGGGGGGGGGAAGCAACTAAACTCTTATATGAAATTAGAATAGTGTACCTTTACCATACAAGGTACAAACAATAAGAATCTGGTATTAATTTCTAATTTTTTTCAACTAGGCTATGGAGTACATAAAAGTCCTTAGTGAAGGAAATCATCACCATGCTGGGTATATTTTTCAACTCCAGGTTTTCACATGTTCTTTTAGATATATAATGCTGAGCCAAGAACTTTAGTTTGTTACAGAAACCTACTGCTACATGCACACGTTTCCCAATTTCAGCTGATGGTGGTATTTAAAATGTATTTCATGCACCACATCAATGTGGGTTATTCTTTGTATGCTACCTGTCTATGCTGATGGCCTAGGTAACTTGCTATATTGGTTTTCTGGAAATCTCCTGACAAAGTACCCAATACTGGGTGACTAAAAACAACAGAAATGTATTGTCTCATATTTCTGAAGACTAGAAGTCTGAACTGAAGTTGTCAACGAGTCTGTATTTCTTCCAAGAATCCTCCCCTGCCTCTTCATAGCTTCTGGTGATGGCTATTAGTCCTTGGTGCTACTTTATCACATCACTCTACTTATGTCATCACATAGACCATCTACGCTCTGTCTCTGTCTTTTCTCTTCCTCTTTGAGGAAACCATATTAAACTAGGGCTCACCTTAAATATAATCTCATCTTAATTGGATTCCATTTGAAAACATGTTATTTTTAAATGAGCTCACATTTATAGGTATTGGAGGTGAGGCTTTCAACCTGTCTTTTGCAGGTGACACAGCTCAATCCAAAACACTTGGTAATTGAAAGAATGGCTCTGCTCCTTGTGTTAGGTTATACAGCTCTGACTTTGCATTGAGTGTTGTGTGACTTTATTTTGCCTTGTATTTCACTGGTGATTTTCTGATTTGAGAAGAATCTGAATGTGCTGGTGTTATGAATTATCCTGAATCTCCCCCAAAATTTGTATTTTGAAATTCTAACTCTCAAAGGTGATGGTATTAAGGGGTAGAGCCATTGTGAAATGACTAAAGATGTGAGGGCAGAGTATGCATTAATGGGTTTGGTATCCTTATAAAAGAGGATCTAGGATGGTCTCCTGCCCTCTTCCTCATGTGGCGATACAACAAAAAGATGACTCTTTATGAACCAGGATGTTCTCACCAGACAGGAATCTACTGGTATCACAATCAAACTCCAGAAATATGAAAAATAAATGCTTGTTGTCTATAAGCCACTCAACTATGTTATTCTATTATAGCAGCCTCAATGATCTAAGACAGCTGTCTTCCATCTTTGCTAAGACATTATACTTCCTGTAAGATTGAAAATCTGACAAATTTGACCATATCATTCCTCACTGGACCACAGCAGTTTGATTTTTTTTTTTTATCTTAAATCATATTAACATAGAATGTTCAAAGATCTACAGACATAGAGTATGGCTAAAGGTGGTTGCATACCCTTTTTGTCCCCTTAAAAGGAAAAACCTAAACAGTAACCACTTATACCACTTAATCTGCTTTCAAATCTTTGCCTTAATGTCAACGACTCAGAGGTTCCTAGGATCAGGAGCTGAAATTGCTAAGAGATTGGTGACATTTACAGAAGAAATTGTCCTCAGACAAGATCCAATAAGGAAAACCCAGTCACCATTCTAGAAAGAAGGAATTTGTGGTGTGACCCTTTCATTATATTCGTAGGGCAAGATTGTCAGCTCCTTCATTTTTCCCTGTGGCAAAACGTTGTGCCCCATGTGAAATTTAATCACAAACTCTGCCTTATCATCATGAAAGCCGATCACAACATTATCCTTGTTTAAATGAGTCACTCTCTAGTGGATTTGGGAAGAAATACATATCAAAAAGAGCTACATAAAGACATATTCCTTAAACAGGGAATGTCTATGTTATTCATTCTCCTTTATGCTGATACTCACATCTTAGAGTAAAAGGTTCTAGGTTAACATGCATACATTACTTCAAAAAAGTGACAGTAAACTCTGTGTGCTACATTTGTATGTGGTTGGGAGGGTGGTATTTAGGAATCTTCACTGATGATTTTCTTCAAATACTATGTAGTAACATTTAATAAATTACTATCTGTAGTAGTAAGAATTTTTTTTCTATTTATCACTTTATCCATTTTAAAATATTAACTAAAAACTATCCTAAAATAAGATTCTATGATACCTCTCTACAGATGAAGATTTTCATATTTAGAATTGACAAGATTCATAAAAAAAATTAAATGAATTCAAATGCAACAGAATGGGAGCTGTAAGAGATTCAAAAGTAGAACAACTGGGTTAGAATTCTGGATCCATTACTTATTGACTGAGAAACTGGGGAAGGTCAATTAAGTTAATGTAAGAAAAACATCATCTCAGCAGCCTAGATATAATATTGAATTCTATTTTTTAACCTTTGAATTTGACCTCCTATAAGAGATATTAATTTCCGTTGTGAATTTATATTTTTAAGTAGAGGCTATGCAAGAAAACCTGAAGGATAGATGGAAACAGTATGGCATTTTTAAGGCAAAAAAATCTTTTTAAACAATTTTGAATCTACAATGTAGTATTTGGATATTCCAAATGATGCTTAAACTAATTTGAAAAATGAAATGTAACACACTTTAAACATAGGAATTATACGTACTAAATATATAGATTTTCACAAAATAAGCCCATAAGTGTATTTTTATTCTTTCCCAGTGAATCATTTCTTTGCTCCCATAGACACCATTTCAATGCTTTTCATCACAGATTCGTTTTGCTTATTTCTAAAATTCATACAAATAGAACATAAAACATTTTGTTACAGGTTTTGATCAGTATTATGTTTTCTAGATACAATCACATATAGTTGCTGCATAATTTTTGTTGCTGTATAGTTTTCTATGATATGACCACACTAGTAAATATGCACTGTAATTTAATGAATATTTAAGATGTTTCCATTGGGGAACAATTATAAATAATATCCCAGTGAACATTTCTGTTCATGTCATTTGCTGCATATTTACAGGGATTTTTTTGAGTATATTAAAGCAATATAGTTTATTGATTCTAGATATTAATGTTATTTTGGATATTACAAATAGTTCTGAAATTACTATTTCTGGGTTTTTATTATATTTTGTTGGTAGTATATACCAAACACCATAATACACCATTATTCAACTTTATTAGGTAATGCCAAACAACTTTTCAAAATTGTAACTTATTTGCATGTCTATCAGCAGTTTTTGAATATTTCTAATATACTACAAGTCGAGGTTTTCACTTTAACTATGTTGGTGACTAGTGATCTTTCATTTTACCTTGAAGTTGCATTTCCCTACAATTAATGAGGTTGGAATAAATAAATAAATATACAGTTTATTTGTAATTTGGATACTCTCTTACATAAATATATTTTTGAGGGAAGATTTTAGGTTTTTTTTACACTTTAATCTTAATAACTTTATTCATACTATCCTGAAAGCATACATGTAATTTCTGCAGTGAAGACAGATTATTATTATAACTTATAGCAATAACCACGTCACTACACTGTGCCTTATTTTTTTCCTCTTTCTGTACCAAAGGGGACAAAAGGGATAAGTACACAAACAAGCCTGGTTATACCATCAAAGAGGGTTTACCCTTGTAATTTTTTCCTTTTTAAGAGTTAATTTTTTATTATTTTATTTTCTTAGTTTTATTTTTCATTTGTTTTAGATTTTATTTATTTATTTATACAAGCACTGGGTACAGTCAGAACCGTGGGAGGGTGAGAGAATTCACCAGAGCTAGAGCGGGGAGCAGAACAGGCAGAAGGACAGAAGTACACTGCTGAGGGGAGCAATGGGGGCGGCAGGAGAGGTCCGCACACCATGTGGGACCCTCACCAGTGGCCGGGGATGGAACCCGCACTGCAGAGGCTGTGGGCAGCTTCACAGCCCAGCGCTCAACTGCTGCACCACCAGGGGAGGCCCTCTTAGTTTTATTTTGATAACATCACTTAATGTAAATTTTCTACTTAAATTTTAAATGTACAAATCATTTATTTTTATTTTTATTTTTGTGTAACATAACTGGGGTGTAGGCCAGAGATATGGAGGTAAGAGGATTCATCAGAGACAGAGTGGGGAGAACAGGAGGATTTACTTAAATACACTGCTAGGGGGAGCAGTAGGAAAGACAGAAGTTGGCTGTGCCATACGTGGCTTAGCTTCCTGGCAGGGTACTGAACTCAGGCCATAGTGGTGATAGTGCTGAGACTTAGCCCTTACGCCATCAGGAAGCCCTAAAAACACTGAATATACATACAACATTGTACAAACTTCCAGAGTTTATTCATCTTAACTGAAACTATATGCCTACTGATTAACTTCTATCATTCTCTTGAGTATATGACCTAAAACTATGAAATATTAAAAAATAAGTGATAAGCTCTTTGGAACTAGCCTTAGATTTTTAGGAGTTCTACTCCAACAACAAATAGACAACATCATTCAAAAAAGAAAAAGCTTCCATACAGGGAAAAAATGTCACCACATAAACAAAGAGCCATCCTATTGATTGGGAGAAGGTATTTGCTGCTCTCACATCCAACAAGGGATTAATATCCTGCATACATAAAGAACTCATACAAATCAACAACAAAAACCATATGACCCAGTCCAAAATTAGAGGATACGAATCAATAGTTTTCCACAGAAGCCATACTGGCAGGCAACAGGCACACGAAAAAAAAAAAAAATAATAAAAAAAAAGCTCATCATTACTTATTATTAGGGAAACACAAATCCAAACCACAATAGAGTATAACCTCACAACAGTGAGAATGGCCTAGATCAATAAAAGGTTTATTTTTTTATACAAGAGCTGGGGTACAGGCCAGTGATGCAGGAGGATGAAAGGATTCACCAGAGACAGAGTGGAAAGCGGAACAGGCAGACTGACTGAAATACACTGCTGAAGGGAGCAATGGGTGTGACAGAAGAGGTCACCACACCATGTGGGTATCTCCCTGGCTTACAGGGAATCCAACCAGCATTGCAGAGGCTGCGGACAGCTTCACAGCGCTGTGCTCAACCCACTGCGCCACTGGGGAGGCCCAGAAGTAGAAGTCTTATTCACACTATAATCATTCCTAAATCTCTACTTATCATTTAGCATTAAGTAAAAAAATTCTCACTTTTCTCTCAGAATATTTCTCTGATGTATCATAGTTTCACACATTACTGCTGAATAATCTCTGAGTTCCCCCTTTATACTTATCAAATTTTATAATTAAATAGTTTTGTGACTGATTTGGCTTGCATCTGTTTATATCACTAGATTGATTATAAGCTTTGAGAATGGAGGCAATATGCAAATTGTTTACAATTTTATGTATGGTGCCAAACATTTATTAGAAACTTAACAAATGTTTTCAGATTCTAAATAAATGTAAAAGATCAGGCATATGAGAAAAATATCTACAAAATTCAGCTCAAATAAGTGTTAAATTGATGGAACTTAAACTCATAGGAAAAGATTCTCCAGTGGTTAAAATGCAATATGACTACAATTATAAATACAATATTTTCTTTGTAACAATTTTATTAAAAATCCAAACACATACTGTGCATGTAGTAGGAAAAAAAAAAAGCATGCACTATGTTTCTAAAAATATTATAATACTCCTATGTGGAAAGAAAACTAAAAAAGTAGGTAATAAATAAGTATAGCTGTATAGAAGTGCTGATATTAGAGATGAACATGATAATATTAAAATATTAGAAACAGTTAAATAAAACATGTCGCCATCCGGTGTCCTCAATTCAGTTTACAGTATCAGTTCTCTGGTGAAATTTTCATCTGACTAAATATTCTCAATAGATTACTTTAGCCAATAAATTATTTTTTCTTTACTAATAATTATTCTCCTTTGAATTCCTGAAGTTTGCTATTCCAACATGTCTACTATTGCAAAATGACTCAAGGGGGGAAAAAAAAACATCTTATGAACACATTGCAGTAATAAATTTTCAAGACACAGAATATTTTGAAAGAAATTTGAAGTCAGCACTTGATGGACCAGAGCCACAGTCAGTGTTTCTATTAGCAACAAGGCAGTGGAAGTAGTAATGGTTAGAATAACATCACCAACTGGTCAAAGAGAAGTAAATATGTTAATTTTTAATTAAAGGATACTTTTTATCAAGGGATAATTTAAGGAGCTCACTAATCAGATAATATACATAAAAGCAATCATAGTTCAAGAAAAGCATCTCCAAAAGAGAAAATTTACCAGGCTAAGCACAGAATCCATTCCCTTATCTAAATCAAATGCTATTGACTGTTCTCCTGTCAAGTATCACAAAAGCTACAAAATGCATGCGAGTCACATTTCCAGTTCAAAGCACACATGCTACAAGACAGAGACCCATTTTCAAGTCAGAAATCAGAAATAGTTTCTTTTGTTTTTCTCAATTTCACTTACCTTACCAGAATGCTTAATGGGCTGCGAAGATGGGATTTCCTCCATGGGGCTCCCCAAATGAAAGTCCTCTAGTTGACGGTGGCGTGACTCCCTTACAACAAGTCCCTACATCTTCTGGGTTGTGCAAGCTGATCTGCTTGCTTCCAGGTGAGGATGGGTGATTGTAGCGGCAAGAGGACACGGAGCAGTTATCTCTATGACCCGAACAGACAGGGTAAAGGAGGAGAGAGTCCTGGAGCCCTCGGTGGCTTTTAGGCTTTATTTGGGATTCACCAGGTACACGGCAGGCAGGGGTGTGGCGGGGCGGGGGGCAGGCAGGCCTCCTAGCCCCCAGCAAGTCTTCACTCTTTCTGGGCTCGCCAGTGTTCTCTGATGGCCATTTCTTCTCTGCTCCTTTTGCTCTCATTCTCTATGCTTCTCTGCTCTCCTGGTGTCCCCGTGAGGCTGCCCTTATAAGCCCAGCCTTAGCCCAGCTGTACCTACTTACGCATGCCCACACCCTACTCCAGGTGCCCGCCATCAGGCATGCATTCAGGACCACAAGGATCCATCATCAGTCCTAATGGTGGGAGAGCAGAAAAGCCTGATACTTCTTCACTTACCCTCAGTGGTCCTCTGAGATGCTGAAGTGAGGAAGGGAGCCAAGAAGTGCTGTTCTAGTATCACAGATGAGTTTCTTAGGAAATCATATGCAAGATGAAATTCCTGTTTGTCTCTCTATAAGTGTGTGTGTGTGTGTGTGTGTGTGTATTCTTTTGAGGAACTTCATATCCTTCAGTAATCCTAACTGTAATTTGAACCAGGACTTGGGGAAAAGAGAGAGAGGTAGTAACAGAGGTGATGAGGAGAAAATTACATTTGTATACAGAGAGGTTAAGCTGCTCATTACCCTGGTTTGGATTTCAGTCTTCTCTCAGGTAGAATCAGCTGCCATTTAAAATAAGCAACAAGCAAGGTAAGTCTGTAATTATGCTCACCTGAACATTCAAATTGATGCTCCTCAGTGGTTGTTTAATCAAATGGCCTTCACTTCTGATTGGATACTACAGACAGGAATTGGCCCATCAGCATTAGAAAGCACCAACCACTATGCTTTGAATCAAGGAGTCCATCTTCTTGACAACAGAGAAACAAGTGCTACAACTAGCAATTTGGAAACAATAAATTTTGATGTTTCCTAATTGCATCAACTCAGAATTTTCGGTCATAAAATGATGACTTTTAACCATGCCAGCATAAAGGACAATTTGAAATCATAAATAGTTCATTGGCAACTAATGAAAAACAACTGTAAGAGAGAACAAAACAAGAAAATTCAGGCAAAATGTGTTTGCGATATCCTCACAATCCTGACCTGAGCCAGCCTAGCTGGGGGCCCGGCAGGGCTCAACTGATTTTCACTTGAAAAGAACATTTTAAAAATCTTCCTCAACATATGTTTCTTTTACTCTGATAAGAAGTATAAGTTTAATAAAATTGTGATTTTTTAAATTTGTCACTTGACATTTTTGAAAATATCACATTGGTTCATTCTGTCCTTAATGTCCTTAAATGAGACTAATTACAGAAGCAAAAGTTGTAATTTTGAGTATTGTTACACTTTTTTACACTTTGCTAAAAGCCTTCTGGGCACTGTGATTTTAACTGTCAGAACAGCTCAGAACAGTGAGGTGTATACCTTACCCACGTCACAGAAGAAGAAACTGAGGTTCAAAGACATTAAGTTGTCATCTTTCTATTAATACAAAGAAATCTGACAATTAAACTTAGGTTTATATGAGACCAGAGGTCATGCATCTGAATATATTGTAAATATAAGCTCATATCTGTCCATAGAGTTTTGCAACTTGCCGAATATTTGCCTTTTTACCTTGATATGCTCACAAATTCATAATTTAATTAGTGTATGTGTTACTGGCATTTCTTTTTTCTTTCTTTTATTAAATGGTATTTATATTATAAGAACACAATATGAGTTCTACTCTCTCCACAAACTTTTATGTATAGTATAAAGTAGTAAAGCTATAGTCACAATATCATACAATAAGTAAATCTCTAGGGCTTATTCATTATGCATTATTGAGAACTTAAACCTGTTGATTTTGCAGCTCCAGTCAACTCATATTCTACTCTCTGATTTCATAAATGCAAATATTTATTTATTTACTTAATTGTTTTCCATGTATTTTAGATACAGCATCTAAATGGAATCATGCATAGGTGTCCAGGTGGTCTTTGGAATCAATGTTTTTGTGTCCTTTGGGTAAATCCCTAGTAGTCGAATTGCTGGGTCGTATGGTAGCTCTATTTTTAGTAGACTGAGGAATCTCCAGACAGCTTTCCATAGTGGTTGGACCAGTTTGCACTCACACCACCAATGTAAGTGCGTTCCTTTTTCACCACATCCTCGCCAACATTTGTTGTTGCTTGTTTTTTTGATATGTGCCATTCCTACTGGTGTAAGGTGGTATCTCGATGTGATTTTAATTTGCATTTCCCTGATTATAAGGGATGTTGAACTATTTACAATAGGTAAAACCTGGAAACAACCCAAATTCCCAAAAATAAATGACTGGATCAAGAAGATGTGGTATATATACACAATGGAATATTATTCAGCAATCAAAAAATATAAATTCATGTCACTCGCAGCAACATGGATGGAGCTAGAAGGAATTATGCTCAGTGAAATAAGCCAGAAGGAAAAAGAAAAATACCGGATAGTTTCACTTATAGCAGGAATATAGGGGAACCAAATAAGACATCAGTGTAAAAAAATAACAGTATAAAACACAATAAAGCAAAAATGAACAATTATAAATCAGAGACATCCTGCAGGGGAGGAGGAGGGAGAGGGATTAGAAGGAGGGAGGGAGGAGCACAGGGGACTGAGGTGATGGTGCACGGGTGCACTGGTAAAGGAAACTCTATGGGGACTACACCTGAGGGGGTGGGGGGAAGCAAATATTGTTTAAAAATGAACAATGATGTAAAAAAAATATAAAAAACAAAATAAATTATTAAAAAATAAAAGGAATCATGCAATATTTGTCCATCTATGATTAGTTTACTTGATTTCGCATAATGTCCTCAAGATTCATCCATGTGGTCACATATTTCAGGATTGCCTTCTTTTTATAAACATAAATAGTATCCCATTATATGTATATATCACATATTCTTTTTCCACTCATCCATCAACAGAAATGTAGGTCATTTGTTTCTCTTGGCTATTGGGGATAATTTCTGAGACCATGATTTAAAATATTTTACATACATGCCCACAAGTGCAATTGTGGGATCATATGTAATTTTATTTTTCATTTCTTGAAGTAAATCTCCATATTGTTATTTCACAGCTATATTTGATTTTATATTCCCACCAACATTATACAAGGGTTCCAGGATTTCCAGTTTCTCCTCATTTCTATCAACATTTCTAACATGTGTGAGATAATATCACATTCTGGTTTGGATTTACATTATTCTTATGATTAGTGATGTCGAGCATCTTTTCGTTGGTCATTTATATGCCTTCTTTGGAAAAATTTCTATTTAATTCTTTAGCCCATTTTTTAAATTTAGTGATGATGTTTTTTGTTGTTGTTGTTGTTGAATTGTAGAAAATCTATGTTTTTTTTTTTTTTTAATTAACCACTTATACATGATTTGCAAATATTTTCTCTTATTTTCTAAGTTACCTTTTCACTCTTGGGTATTTCCTTTGCTGTTTGAAAGCTTTAAGAGAGAAGATACATAGCAAGAATTTAGAAAACCCAAATAAAGGATCAGGAAAAAGACTAATTATAATAAAGTAAAAATCAAAATCAACAAGCAACTATAAACCAGAGACACAGTATGGTGGGGGTAAGAAGGGAGGAGGATCAAAACAAAGGTGGTGGAGGGCCTCCCCGGTGGCGCAGCGGTTGAGCGCTGGGTTGCGAAGCTGCCCGCAGCCTCTGCAGCGCCAGTTCGATCCCCGGCTGCTCCCCGGCCACCAGAGGAGGGTCCCACATGGCGCGCAGACCTCCCCTGCCGCCGCTGCTCCCCTCAGCAGTGTACCTTGGTCCTTCTGCCTGCTCTGCTCCCCGCTCTGGCTCTGGTGAATCTCTCACCCTCTCACGCTTTTGACTGTACCCAGTGCATGTATAAACCAAACAAACAAACAAATAAATAAATAAAACATGCCTCTATTAAAAAAAAAAAAAAAAAGGTGGTGGAAATTATATGGAAACTATAACCAAGATGGATACATTGTACAAAAATGAAAAATGATGTAAAAATATATAAAACTAAAAAAAGAGAGAAGATAACAAGGAATCTGAATATGTAATTGATTCATCTAAGACCACAGAATGAGAAAGATGGAATCAGAACTCAAATTTAATTAATCTAAAAAATCAACAATAGTTTGTGCAAAAAAAATCCATGAACTTTATGAAAAATTTTCAGGAAACACCATATGAAATATTAAATTATTTTAGAGACCTTTGAAAAACAGATAAAAAGTATGAAATTCTGGTAATGATGCCAAAAAGGAAATAGCAATATGTGACAGGCCCTCTGGGCAACATCTGCTTTTGTTTTATAAAGAACATTTTTTATGTGAAATTACTATGGAATAGGCTACTTTCATCTTTTATTCAGGTCAATCTATACATAATATATAGTTAATGTCTACCATCTGAGTGAAAGGACCACCTCACAGTACCTCAATATGTTCATTGATTTTATCTGTTAAATGGTTTGCCCCATTTGTGAGTTAATCCAACAATTTCAAATGTCACAGTGAACTACTGACTCACAGACATTTGTATAATATCTTAGGATTGCATTAAAATTATCTGTTGCTTTTTTTTCATCCCTAACACATAAAATTTAGCCCATTGCTTTGTATGTGAATGGAGAAATAAATCCATAGTTATGGTAAAAGTATTTTGTAGTTCATCAGGATAGTTGGGAAATGAGAGCTTTATTCTCTTACTGTATTAAAGGTCAGTAGATTCAAGATAATAAGAAAAAAGGATAACTATCATGAATAGTCATCAGATACTTTGGAATCTTTACTTTGCTTATGGGAATAAATATATACCTTGTATTTTAACTGACCAATGATGTATCTATGTTGGTGCAATTATGAGGATGTAATTTATTCTGCATTCTGATTTCATAACAACAGGAAGCTCTTATTTGAATCAGTCCCAGTAGCAATTTGGAATGACAACAATCCATTTAAAAACAACCCGCTATCCTTTTCAAAGATATACCAATTATGTAATTTCTTTGAGCGGAACTAGTTCTTTACTGTCTTAGAAAACGTGAATGTTCTAATTACCCACTCATCTTGGTTCAAAGACTATTATAATTCTTTAAATTGTATTCTTCTACAGAATACAGAAGTTGGGAAATTATTTTCTGATTGAAAAATGTGAAAAGTCAATTTACTAACATTATACTCCTTCTTTGATGTCTAAATATTTATAGTAATGTTGAATGATTCTATATAAATTACTTAATATTAACAGGGTTTAATGATTATGTGATTTCTAGTCCTTATAAAGTGTTTAGAAATTGCAGGTATTTTGTACAGCATCCCTCTTTCATAAGTAAGTATTCAGGACACAACTTTATGCATCACAGAAAAATAAACCACATGAGGGAAACCTGTCAGTGTAGTTTACCATCTTCAAAATAGATATGAAATACAGTTACCATATTCAGATCTATAAAATTCCTGCATTTCACAATACTGACTGATTTTGAACAACTGTGGTCTTTTCCCCCCAGTATGCACATAACATAGAAAATAAGGTTTCCAAAATAAGATTCTGGAGGTCAGGGGACACCAAAAATATATTACTATATTCTGGAATCATACAAATTCATACAGTTTAATGAGTGAATAAATGTTATTAAGACCATTTTACATGGAGTGGCCAAATAAATCATTTCCATAAGCTCTAACTTCATCTGACAACCCCAACCCATCTGTACAAATCTCATCTGGGGGAATAAGAACTTTTAGGCTTGACTGACAACATTGACCCACATTCTGTAAGCCAGGAAATATTTCTGCTGAAATAACACCTTTACACTGGAAAAACTGAGAAAATATAGGAAATATATCTCTTCTAATTTAATGCCAGTAGCATTTAACATCTTGTACCAGAGGCCAACACTGAGGAGCCATTGACCCAGGAACTTTCTCAAGTAGTTTTTACCTATGATTGCAAATAAGTAACCATAGTGTCTAGTGATTGGTTCAGGCATAGACAAATAAAAGGGAAAGAAATTAAATAAAATAATACATAAGTAGATTAAATGAAAGGAGAATAGAAGAAAAGTAGATAACAGAAGGAATAAAGGGTACAACTATGATATTTTTGATGCTTTTTGGTGGCATATTGGTGACAGGTTTGTATACCTGTTAGCTGTGTTTAACAGAGGCTGAGTATTCTCAGAAGAAACAAGGAGGATTAGTCAGATGGGCAGATTTATGCCTCCTCTCCCACTTCCTCTTTCACATAAAGTAGTGCAGTCTTTCTACATAGTTTCATGATATTTCTATAAGATATTTCATATGAAAATGTAGTTCTGTTACTTTTTTAAAATGTTGTTATTACAGCTTAATAATAATCTGTCTAGGAGAAGAAATAATACGGAGCAAAGAGGCAAATAAAGATTGAGACAATTACCTTCACTCTACATTTGAGACATCCTATGCGTCACTTTGCGACCTATCACCCATTAACTAAAGAATGTACATCACCAGATCATGGTTCCTATTTCTATCTTCAAAATACTTCTATGTTCCTGTTTAGCGTAGACTCTTTCTTAAGTGGAAACTCTACTTTTCTTTAGACAAGCCCTAATCTTACCTTCTCCCACAACCCAGCACACTCATCTTCTCTATGGGGGCGTGGGGAGCGGGGAAATGAGGTGTTGGGGTCAAAATAAGGGGGTTGTAATTGTATGGGGAATATAAAAATAAAATTTAAATTAAAAAAACATTAAAAAAAATAAATTTTTAAAAAATTTAAAAAAATAAAAAAATTAATAAAAAATAAATAAATAAAAATAAAAGTATTCATAGTGAGATTTTTAACCTGTATTCATACCTATCTAAATAAATTGTGAAATTATCAAAATGCACATGAATCAAACTTTACTATGCTTTATGATAGGTTGATGAGGCTGCCCAGTGCACCATTTCTTTTTCTTTTTTTTTTTTTTTAATGATCAGGCATGGTTTGGCAGGGCAAGAACTCTGTAAAATTAACAAATTGAATTAAAAGTAAAAATTGGAGGAAAAAACAGTGAAATGGAAATAAATTTCAATCCCTTCACAATTCTACTCTAGATGGGCTCTTTTTCTTATTTGTGCATGTACTATAAACATATATTAGGCATTATATAATTGCTTTTAGTTTTTAAGTTAATTATAAATTAACAGCACTGTACATTTATGAGGAGAGAATGTCCTCTGATTAGAATGCCTCAACTCAAATCTCTGTTTTGCCTCTAGCTCAAGTATATGATCCTGAACTGGTTACTTAAGCACTTGGAACTACAGGTTCTTTACATGCAAAATGGGACTAATCAAAGTTTCCTAGTTTGTAGGCATTTTGTGAAGTAACTAAAAGAAGACAAGCAGAAATAGTGCAAAATTTGATTTGTACATAGTAAATACTCCATGAAGCAAGTTATTAATACTATTTGTTTTATGAATATGTATCATTCTCTTCAAAGAAGAGACCTTTGCACAGATGCATGTTTTATTCTCTATGTATGCATTGTAAAATAGATCAAGATGCTTGATATGCAATGGGTAAAGATTATTTTTAATTGAATGGAAATAAATTACATCAGTGTCTCTTTTAGAGTGCCTCTGTAATAGAATCTTGTATTTTTTCTTTTTTCTGGGTTTCCAGATATAGTTCCAAGTTTGGTGATTACATTTGGTTTATGACATTCCTGGTGTGCTTTAATTGGAAATGTTGTTTTCTGTCTCCCAGAAGGCTAGAAAGAAGAGGAAGCACGCAGAGATTCCACCTATAAGTGAACGCATTCCTTTGTGATACAGAGGAGACTAATTCTCTTCATGCCTGCCTCGCACAACACTATGGAAACAATATGCACAACTTGCAAATGAAAACTCTTCAAGAGGTGCCTTAATTTTTCTTTCAGTGCAATAAGTACAATGACGAATATGCATTGGGAGCTTACTGTATTCGTGTCTGTATGACAAATTTCTCAATGATATTTTATATGTATCCTTTCACCATTGCCAAGATGAGAGTAATGTGATTATTCCCTTCTTTCTAGATGAAACAATGAACTCAAAGATTTTACATGATGTGTTCAAAATTATATGAGTAATGACATGGGAAAATCTGGATCTGAAAACAATGTTCTCTGACTCCAGAGAAGGTAAATTTTTGCTGGAACAATTATTTTATCCTTATATTGACAGCCTTCCTTTAAGATTCAATATCCGTCTTTATTCATAAGAATATTTTCAGTGACCAACACTTCAGATCCTTTCCAGAGAACACATTTTAATAAGAAGAGCACTGAAACAGTTAAATCCTCCCATAAGTGGATAAAATGTACATAAAGAATTAAGGTAGGATAATAACAAATTATTAATGGGAACTGTGGTCTCCAGGATTACTTTTCATTCTTAACCCTCCCTCTCACTCACCCAAAGCTTTTGTGTTGTAGGGATCTAGAAATCTAAATTTCCAAAATATTAAATTCTGAAAGACTTAGCACACAAAGTTTAACTATAAATTAAAAACCTACAAAATTTGTAAAATGTCTGGTTATTGGAGGCAAGGCTAGATAGCATTCTCTTGAATGGGCAAAAAATAAGGAACAGAGAATCAGAGAAAGGAAGAGAAGACATTTGGGAGACTTAATCTTTGTGAAGAGATCGTGGGCCTTGCCCATGCTCTGTGCAGGCAGGTGTTCAATATGATGCGTGCTAGAGAATTTAGTTTGGCTTGGGGGACACATAATAGTGAAAACCTTCATAACCTGGCTTCCAGGTAGCACCTTGGGAGCTAAAAATTCCTCACAATTTCTACACATTCAGGATATAAATCCAGAAGGAAAAAAAAATAAAGTCGTGTGCTCGGACAAAGGACTTGAAACAGACTTATAAAGTCTTCATTTGCTTTAGAGTATCATAGGGCAATGCAAAATATTTCACCTTATTCACTAGAGAAACCATCTATGTCAGAGAGGACTGTGAAACAGTAGGAGAACTCTCCTTCTCAGCAGGTTTACTTTTAGCACTCCCCGCCCACCTTAGAGAATGAAATCCAAACTTCTGTGAGGGACAAGAAAAGTTAGAAGATGGAAGCTAAAAGAACACAAGGGTCACTGCCAGGAACGCTCTAAAATAGTCCTGATATAATCTCCTAAGGAAGCCCGACATAACTCAGCACAAAGATTAGGGTAGATCCTAGACTGCAAGCTTTCACATTATCTCATTCTAAGGAAAGCAGACTCATAACAGAAGCATTAAAATCAGATGAAGTAAATGAATTTATATTTCATGTACAGCAGAGCTTATGATCTGAAATTTATAACCATTCATAACTATCTTAACTTCACTCATTCAATTTAAACCAATATTTTCAGAAGATAATTTACTTAATTTAAGTAAATTAAGTTTTAAATTAAGTTTTAAAACACTATAAAATGTATGCATAAACAACATTAAGTACTGATTCTTTAATTTTGTGTCTATTTCATATGTATTTCAAGGAAAATCAGTGGAACATTACAGATACTGCTTTTGAGAATAATCTATACCTCTTATCTACTCTTGGCTTGAAATTAATTTTGAAGAATAAAATAAAATATTTAAAGCTTTATTCTAGGTTCTTTTTTTTAATTTTTTTTTTATAGAGGCATGTTTTTATTTATTTATTTGTTTGTTTTGTTTATACATGCACTGGGTACAATCAGAAGCGCGGGAGGGTGAGAGAATTCACCAGAGCCAGAGCGGGGAG
The DNA here is from genome assembly GCF_014898055.3 of Talpa occidentalis. Classification (NCBI taxonomy): domain Eukaryota; kingdom Metazoa; phylum Chordata; class Mammalia; order Eulipotyphla; family Talpidae; genus Talpa; species Talpa occidentalis. The sequence continues at coordinate 35,158,985 of NW_023604861.1, read as the reverse complement.
CAGAGCTGGCAGAAGGACCGAAGTACACTGCTGAGGGGAGCAGCGGGCGGCAGGAGAGGTCTGCGCGCCATGTGGGACCCTCCTCCGGTGGCCAGGGAGCAGCCGGGGATCGAACCGGCGCTGCAGAAGCCGCAGGCAGCTTCGCAACCCAGCGCTCAACCGCTGCGCCACCAGGGAGGCCCTATTCTAGGTTCTTTAAAGATCTGTTCAAAAGTATATGCTATTACTGCTAGCAAACTTGTTGATAATATTGTATTCTTCCAATTATCTCTCAACTGTCTTCCTCTTCCAAAACAAACTTTTGAAAAATGACTCACTGTGGTGGTCAGAATGTCTCTGTCTCCTCCACTCACCACTTAACTTTAGGATACCTCCTTTAGGCTTTCAACCAGTAACATTTGCTCTTCACTTTGTTTATCCATTTTAATGTATCAAAACACTCCAAAATTTACCATCTTAAAACAATGAAAGATACTATTTGCACAGAATTACCTTATTTGGGTATCACTTGTCAGAGAGTTTTTCCTGTTCTCCACATGGCGTCAGCAAAATAAACTCAAATGGGAATGGAAGATTTTCTTACAAAATGACCTTATTCAAGCATCTGGCAAATATATACGGCTGATGGATAGGAACTCAGCTGGGGCTATACAGGAAGGAATTTTAGTTTTCCTCTGTATGGTGCAACGATGGAGTTAGATTGGATTTGCAAAATGATAGTCTCAGGATACTCGTGTTTCTTACATGGCGATTGCTTCCACTTTGGACAAAAGTAAAAGCTTCCGGATATTCTTACATATTAGGCTCAGAACTTGGCAGCATCGCTTCTAATAAAAAAATATTGATTAGAAACCCAAGAGGAGTGGTTACAAAAGGTCATCATTAGTAGGAGTTATGGTTCATCTAACATGAAAGAGAATGGCATGCATGCCCTTTAAATCCATAGATCCCCAAACTCTTAAGTATTTAAAAAAGTTATTCATTATGATATTTTTTAAAATGATGAAGAAATGTAGAGGAACAGATATTAATCAAGTAGTCAAAAAAGGAGTTGTAAAGTTCCGAGAGCAAGAAAGGGTTCCAAAGAAAGAGAATGGCATGTGCAGATTTCCTTTGCTTAAGAGGCCCGTGCTAAATATGAAGGTCAATGTGGCTGGGATACAAAGAGTGAGAAAGGCCATTATATAAGACAAGGCTAGAGAGAAAGATGGGTCTGGTAGTGCCTTTTGGGCTGAATTAAGGGAGTTTTCCCTTTATTCCAAGACCAATTGAGATTTATTTAAGAGTTCCAAACCCAAAAATGACATGGTATGATTTCCAAATTTAAGAAGAAAAAAATCACTTTGGCTGACATACATAAACCAACTGGAGTGGAGGTGGACATAGAGCTATGAGTCGAATAGTTCAGAGTTGGTAGTTCAGTTGATTAAAAATAGATGTATATGATAGATGAAATGAAACATACAGAATTATAATAGGAAAAGGTGATGGATTGGGTATATTAAGAGTGAGGTGTGGGAATAGTATTTGCCAAGGATGACTAGAAAAATGGGCAGTGCCATTTTCTACACGGAATTCTGGAAGAGCTGGTTTGTAGTCTCTTTGGGATTTGCAATAGAATGCATCAATATGACATATCTATACATGCATTCATGAAGTTGATAGAAAATATGAACCATTTATATGTACAAATAATAAAAACCATGGTATGAAACAATTTCCTGTAGAAAATGCAGAGAATGAAAACATTTTCTCCACTTATAAAATTGGGACCAAGATATCACTTCATAATGCTTAAGTGTTTGGCATAGTATGAAGTACACATGAATGCACAATGAATGTTATTTCTCATTATTACTGAAATTAGACAGAAAAAAAAGACAAATGATAGGAGTTGTTAGCTGGATATACAGGAAGGGAGCTGAGAGATTCTAAAGAAATCAGTCATATCTGATGCAAAAACTCAGCTGAAAGATTAACTGTCTCTCAAAATACACACACTCAAGCTCTTTGAGCGTTTGGAGAATGAATAAGGTGAAACAGTATAATGCCTGAAATATCCTATTAAGTAAGACCTTTGTGCCAAAGTTCTATTTAGTCAGGATACAAAGTGAAAACTGTCTAATCCATGTTCTCATGGCCAAAATCCAGCCACTTAGCTACCCAGTCCAGTCCGAGAAGAGCTTTCAGAATCTTTCATGAATTTTGAGGAGACTATTCCTCCTAGAGCATTGGCAGTCTAGATATGCCTTGCTCCTCTAGTGTGCTTCTTTTTGAAGACTTGTTGGTCATTTCTTAGCATTTGACTTATTCAGAAGTCCTTTGTATACCTCTTGGTCTTCTATGGTCAAATTAAGAAATAACATGTAGCAAAAGCAATAGTGAAGGAAGGAGACTTTTATCAGGAACTAACATTTATCAAGTATCTGCCAAGTACCGGACACTTGCCCATATTGTAACAATCCAGAAATCTTCCTCTCTGCAACTTAGGTTCTAATGCATTTTGTTCTAATGCACATAGGTTGGTGTAGTTGGTAGAGTGAATTGCCTAAGAAAGAATCCTTTGGATGTTGATGTTCTAATGATAAAGGACAGACATAAGGAAATAAAGGAGAGAGAAAAAAATTCCCTTAGTGATAACTGTCACAATGATAATAAAGTAGTTGACATAGCAGAAAATGACAAGGATGGTGGAAGTAGAAGTTGTGTACTTTATACTGAATGATAGAAAGGAGCAATCTTGACATCCTGGGGCTTAGGGTTGTATGAAAAGCAAACAGTGTGTTCAAAAGTTCTAAATATTGGGTCATTGGGGAAACAGCAAAAAGATTGGTTTTTTGACTCCTGATCCTTTAAGCAGAGAGTGGTAGGGAAGACATTGGAGAGATAGACAAGCTTCATGTAATGTGAAATCTTGTGCTCCTGTTAAGGAGTTTGAAATTTCTTTTATGTGCAACGGGAGTCATGGAAAGTTTTTAATCAATGGAAATATATAATCAGATTATGTATTGTAACTACAACCCTGTATTTTGTTTTGAATAGACAATATGGACTTCAGGAAATTAATTTAGAATACTATTTCAAGAAAAAATAAAATGGTGGTGTAGGTACTAGTGGTATAACTAAAAAGAAAAGCAGTTGGACATTGGGTGGAAGACATACTTTTTTTCTGCGTCTAAGGATAATTTTGAAGGTCACTTGCAAAAGATGAGGATTTTGAAGGTAAGACAAGTCAATTCACAGGGAGTAACTGCGTGGGGTAGTGGGAAGGATGAAATAGTCAATTCACTCTGAGTTTGTGGAATATCTAATATGGCTTAAAGTGTTGAATAAATGCTGAAGTATGCAGGAATAATGTTTTAGGCATTACTTTTTTTTTTAATAGTTTGTCTTTTGAGGAGTAGAAGCAGCTTTTTTATTTTATTTTTTTTAAAGATTTATTTATTTATTTATTTATTTATTTATTTATTTATTTATTTATTTATTTATACAAGCACTGGGTACAGTCAGAAGCATGGGAGGGTGAGAGAATTCACCAGAGCCAGAGTGGGGAGCAGAGCAGGCAGAAGGACAGAAGTACACTGCTGAGGGGAGCAGCGAGTGGCAGGAGAGGTCTGCGTGCCATGCGGAACCCTCCTCCAGTGGCCTGGGAGCAGCCAGGGATCGAACCGGCACTGCAGAGGCTGCAGGCCGCTCAACCGCTGCGCCTCCGGGGAGGGCCTAGGCATTACTTTTTTAAGATTTATTTCTTTATTTTTTATTCATTCATTCATTCATTCATTCATAGAAGTGGGGTGTAGGCCAGAGTGTAGGGAGGTGAGAGGATTCACCAGAGACAAAATGGGGAGCAAACAGGCAGATCTACTGAAATACACTGCTAAGGGGAGCAGCAGGTGAAACAGGAGCAGTCTGCTGTGTTTAAGCATTGCATAAATATGATTAAAGAAACTGGTATTTAATTCTAACCCTCATTGCTCTTAAAGACAAAATTTCTGCTTACTGAGTCTCTCTATGTGGCAGAAGAGAGATAGATTTAAAGAAGAATTACATATCTCTTTTGCAATAAGAGATGAAATTCATGAGCACATGAACAATGCTCTTTAGTTTTCTTCTTGGAATATTTAATAAATTGAAAAGGTTGATCTTGGTGAGCTGAGGGGCAATTCCTATCTTTATACTTCTTATTTCCATGAGTATATGTAATAAAAACAAATCTAGATTGTAAGTCAGTAGACCTATTTTGGGGATGGTAGTGGCGGGGGATGGGGGAACACAGCATGCAAGAAATGTTTCATTAACTAGCTCTATGATAAATCATATCCACTGAGTAGCTCTCATTTCCTGATTTACAGGGTCACAATATTCCTTCCTTCTTTAGAATTCAAAGATAATCATGCATACCATGTATAAGGCATTCTGGGGGAAAGTGCATTTGAAATACAGCCCCTAATAGTCCAATCTTTAAGTGTGTGATCGAACCACTCGGTGATTTAGAGAATTGCCCTAAGTATCCCACATGCTGAGCAGCATAAACTGAGTTTATATATTGAATTCTTAGCTTAAAATCCTTCATTCATAAGAGAAGTCTATCTACTATTTCAAAAATCACGCTTTAATAATTCAAACTTAGCACTCTATCTTTAAACACTAAATGAACGGAAGTGCAGGTGTTTTGCAAATGTAAGAGTGAATGTGATTCTTCTTAAAGATAAGAATATGTGGGAAATGTAGTTAATATAAAATTAGACTTAAAATATTTTTCATTAATATTTATCTTCTCAATTCTTTAAGCATGTATTACATTGATTGTGAATCATTCTCTTATTATATTTACAAAGTTTTGTTACCATCTAAATAGCTTGAAGGTAAAATATCACAAAATAGCAAACTAAAGAATACCTAAGATTTCCTAAAACTGTAATGACTAATCTTATTATCTTTAATTAATAAGTCATTAAAATGATATGTAACCATCACACATACAAAGAATTTCAAACATCTAGACTGGTATATTTTGGTTCTTATATTATTAAACAAGATATATTAATGGCCAGTTTTAATACTGTGTGCCCTGAGTCAGTTGTCATGTTTCTCCATAGTGATCTATTTGGTTATACTGTGGAGGGTGTTTACATGAATGTTATTGATGATTTAAGCAACTTGGCTCAGAGGTTCTTTTAATAACTCTTGCTGAAGAAGAGGTAATAATAGTGGACAATACTGTCATCTGTCATACAATACTTCAGAGTGTTCCCATTAAGGGAGAACCACTCAGCAGTTTTTCCAGGTGGTAACTATCAGCTACAAACACCTCCTTATTTTTAGTTTTACTCTGTGTCAACATAAATTAATAGTGGTTTTACAAGTTAATTTCTCTTACTATCCAATGCTTATTCTGAGACCATGTAATGAACCCATGCACTGCAGCGACACATCTCTCATGTCTATTACAACACTTGTACTTACCATATTTGATTTGTAAGTTAGAAAGACATAAAATGATCTAATAAAAACACAGGTAAAATCATAGAAAATACCTGAACTCATGTATGAATATTACACAGAATACAAAGTTATAGGATATTCATGTTAGTAGAGTTGCTAAAATGCATTGTTGAAGAGAGAATCCCCTGGAGCTGGACGGTTCTGGTAGAATAACTTCTCATCCGACTAGACATAAGAACTTGGGCACATAATGCAGTCAATGTAATAGTCAGTTTTCATCTTTAAAGTGAAGATAATGGAGGTAACAATTCCATTGCATATATTGCCAATGATATCTTTAATATTGCCTGACATAGATTAAGCACCTGATATATTAAAGATACTAACATTAATGGTATTATTATAGATATTATTAATATTACAAGCAGCAGACAATAAGTAGCATTTCTATCTTTGGTGGTTTAAAACATGCCTGCTAATTCTTTGATACCCTTCTTATCAAAAGATGAAGTTTTTCTCCAAAGAAGACATATGATGGCCAATAGGCACATGAAAAAAACTCATCATCAATTATTATTAATAAGATGCAGATCAAAAAATGAGATATTGCCTCACATCTGAGAGAATGAACTATATTAAAAGAACAAGAAACAACAGATATTGTGGAGGTTAGAGAAATACTGTTGCTGGGAATGTAGAATGGTCCAGTCCCTATGGGAACAGTATGGAGGTTTCTAAAAATATTAAAAAATAGATCTACCACACAATCCAGCAGTTCCACTCCTAGGTTTTTGCCAGAATAGTGCAAAGGCACTAATACAAAGGGATACATGTCCTCAATGTTCATTGCAGCAGTATTTACAATAACCAAATATGGAAACAACCTAAATGTCCAGTGACAGATGGCTGGATTAAGAAGATGTATATTTACAAAATGGAATATTACTCAACTGTAAGAAAAGATGAAATCCTTCCATTTGCTATAACACCGATGTAACTAGAGGGGATTGTACTAAATGATATAATTCAGAAGAAGAAAGACTAATACCAGATGATTTCACTCATACGTAGAATATAAAGAAACAAAGCTAATGAACAAACAGAACAAAACAACTCGACACTGACTCACACTGGTGATTCCCAGAGGAGAGGGGGAAAGGAGGTGGGAGGAACAGGGAGAGGGTGTTAATATGACAGCTGCAAAGGCTGCTAGAACTTTATGGGGGGTGTAGTGTGGTATATATACTTATTGAGGAGTGAAGCTATCATCCTTAATATTATAAATCAAAGACACATCAGTTTTTAGCAATAACAAATGTTGGCGAGGATGCAGAGAAAAAGGAACTCTCCTGCACTGCTGGTGGGAGTGCAAACTGGTCCAACCACTATGGAAAGCTGTGTGGAGATTCCCCAACCTGCTAAAGAAGGAGCTTCCATATGATCCAGCAATTCCACTCCTAGGTATTTACCCAAAGGACACAGAATCATTAATTCAAAGAGGCACCTGCACCACTACAATTATAGCAGCACTATTTACAATAGCTAAGCTATGGAAACAACCTAAATGCTCCAAAATAGATGACTGGATTAAGAAGATGTGGTACATATACACAGTGGAATATTACTCGGCAGTCAAAAAAGATAAACTCATGCAACTTGCAGCAACATGGACGGAGCTGGAAGGGATCATGCTCAGTGAAATAAGTCAGAAAGAAAAAGAAAAATACCAGATGGTCTCACTCATAGGATAAATTTAGAAAACCTAAATAAGTGACCAGGAAAAAGACTAATTATAATAAAGTAAAAATCAAAATCAACAAGCAACTATAAACCAGAGACATACTACGGTGGGCGGGAGAAGGGGTAGGAGGGATTAGGGTCAAAATAAGGGGGTGGGAATTATATGGGGACTATAACCAAGATGAAAATGCATACATTGTGCAAAAATGAAAAATGATGATTCCAAACAAAACTATCTTGTTTAAAAATATTTGGCATAAAACTTTATTTGCATTACAAATAGGATAAAAAATAATTGACTCAGGATACAGAAATCTGCTGTGTTTGGATTAGTTATCCCTGTTTTATTTTTTCAGATGTGCTTAATTTTATGGTGTAACTAAAGATTTTGTTTGTGTAATGCATGATTAAGATAATAAAGTATTTTTTCTAGTCTTCAAATTATATATATAATAAAATAAAAATACATAAAATAAGACACATCAGTTTTTTAAAAAGTAGATTTTAATTCTCTACCCACTAAAATGTATAGTTCTTAATAATTTACTTCTAACAGATAGAATGTGGCAGAGGTGGCTGTGTGCCTTCTAAGAGACTATGTCATACTCTATAGTAGTATTCTCTGGTTCTTTCTTTCGGGACATATCTATTTAGGGATCTGAGCTAAGCAACCATATGAGAATTTTTTGAAACCATCATGCAGTAGAAAGCACACTGGGCTAGACAGATGACCTAGATGCAGTAGCTGTTCTACCTCCCAGCTATCTGACATGCCCAGTCCATAGTCCCTAGTAGCTATGCTGTGTGATGATTCCAACCACAGCGACAGTACCACACTCCCAGGATGAGCAATCCTGAGCATGATGATATTGTCCTAGCCACTACGTGAGGGTACTTTTTACTCAGCAAATTACCAAAACTCTGCTATTAGGTTATCCTTTCATCTGTCTCCATGGTTTTCTCATTCAGCATTTCAACAAGCCACTTTTATGAATAGAGTAGAAATATTTTAATTTATTTATTATCAGGTTACAGTGATTTGCAGCACTGTATATGATTTAGGGGAACATGTTCACATCTCTTCAGCTATATGCCACCACATCACACCGACCAAAAGCATCCTTTATCACAGACCATTTGTGCCTTCTCCTTTGTTCCCACCATACATAACTCCCCCTCTTGTAGCCTCAATTCTTCCTACATGGTAGCATTGCATGCCTTGTAAATCTGCATGTGTCTATAACTGAGTGATAAGGAGAGCAAATATGGTTGACTTTTGTCTAGGCAATAGGGATGAGTAAAGGTATACAGTCTTTTATGCAAGAGACAATGGCTCCGTTTCTATGGGCACATATGGAGACACTACACAGTTGCAGTATGTCATGTCTCTTAGGCTGTCAGAGCTATAAAAGGTTGTGGATTTAAGGACATTGGACACATAGTTGCCATCTGCACAGTCATTGCATTGCAGTTATGAAGCTCCACTCACAAAGCACCACTCTCCTAAAAGTGCTCCATAAACGCACAGGTGGGAAGCCCAGATGTCACAAGGTTTCATACATAATAGAAAGATACCTATGGAGGGTGACCCCCCTCTTGGAGAGTGTGTCATATCATGTAGGTCACAGAATACTAGGACATTAGATCTCATATGGACACTTGGGTTTCATTACAAAATATAGGGTTGCTTCGGCAGTGGGAGTGACACCTCCTGGTGGGGGGGGCGTGGGATCCTATACCGTCAAAACACCAGCAAGGATGTAAAATAATTGTAATTCAATAACAGTAATAAAAATAACATGACATAAAATAAAATTGAGGGCTTCCCTTGTGGCTCAACCAGTTATGACGCAACCTATGAAGCTGTCCTCAGCCATTGCAGCATGATTTCAATCCCCAGTCAGGGAGCTACCCACATGGCGCAGCAGACCTCTCCTGACTCACCCACTGCTCCCCTCAACAGTGTACTTCAGTCAATCTGCCTGTTCTGCTCCCCACTCTGTCTTTGATGAATCCTCTCACCCCCCACACCTCTGGCCTATGCCCCAGCTCTTGTATGCATAAATAAATAAATCTTTAAAAAAATAATAAATAAATAAATAAATAAAATTGAATAAAAAAATAATAAAATATCCCACACAATAAAATGGGACAAAATAGCCTGAATAGGCCAAACTTATTCCCCAAAATATTATCAATTTTTTAATACTTTTTATCACTGATGTTCAGCTAACTTATTAATTAGTAGGTACAGCACATTGATGAATTTGCTGTATTTGTTTCACAGAATAATCATTAAACAGGATACCAAGACGCCATTAAAGGATGATACTTCTACAGTTTTGGTTCAGGACATTTGATGAAAGAACTTTGCACAGTGCACCTCACTTTATTAATTAAAACACTTTCCTACCTTAAAATCAAGTTCAGTTACATCATCATCATATGCTTACAAATTTTTGACTTGCCAAGGATTTGTTCCAGGTTCCTGCATTCTTTCTCAACACGCCCAGGGCACTTTCAGAAAAGGTGAGACCCTCTGAAACTCAGGAAAAAGGTCAGTCTCCCATAAATATTTTTTGAAACTTGAAGTAAATCTGCATAATAGAAATACTAGTTTCTAAGAGTACAATATAACAGCATAGGGAAAATTATATACAACGTTATATAGACAACTTTTACCTCTTTTCTCAACTTGAAAATTTCACGTGCTCTTCCTCCCCCCTTTGTCAATAATTGCCATTTTGTGTCTCCGGTATGCACTAATATACAAGAATTTCAAGGTTCAACTATTTGAGGAAAAGAAGGGAGAAGGGAGAATTTTGCTTGTTCCTAATGTTCTTTGAAATATGTGACAACCCCTACAGGAAAAAAATGTTTTGATGCCAAACTCTCATTACCACATTAATTACCTCTGTCATGACAGTTTGGGTCTGAGCAAATGTCTGGGAACCTGGTGAGCTCCTCAAGGGAGCAACACGGGCCAAGGGAAAGGAGGTCTGGAGTTCCCCAAGCTGTCAGCTAAAAGGTGTTGTTTTCACACCATGCTTGGGATTCATCTTTGCCCCCTGAGTCACTGTTAACTTGGTAGGTAAATTGCTGTCAAAAATCACTGTCTCCAAAAATTTATGGAAAATATTCATGCAAACAAAGTAAAAATAGGGTTAAATTATATTTTACCAGCAGGGTATTTGCACAGTGATTGTCCAATTGACTGTATGTCAAAGCAACACAGGGTGGGTAGGGGGCTGAAGATAAAAGCTCCAAATGGGCTTTTAGCTGCCCTTCACGTGAAACAGAATGGATTCTGTGTAATCGGAGTGTCGCATGAGAGGGCAATATGAACTGAGTGGACAGTCAGTAACATTTAGAGGCAAGCAAAATCCAAAATAAAATTCCCTTAATAGATATTCCCCTTAATATCATTAATCTTAAAGCCATATTTTAAATGGATATAATTGCAGGTTTTAATTATTGAAGTCAGGTTAAAGATGAAAATACCAGATAATTAAGATGATTATTTTCTCTATTTCAGCCCCAAGGGAAAGACACATGCAGTTTTTCTTTCCCGGTCTCTTCAACCTCAGTGATATTTTCCATTTCCAAATAATTATGAGATTCAAGGGAAACAGTAGCAAAGGAGTTGGGTGAATAGAGTATGTGAAAAGTTTCTTAGGTCATATAGGAGTCTCAAGGAATTAGGTTTCAATGATACTGTAATTATCATAAACAAAGGATGCCAATATAAATTGGTATACTCTTTTCATAAAGTAATATGTAAATGAAGGTTCTTATATATCACAAATATGCAAAACACGTTTTATATATATATATATATCTATGCAAACACATACATAGGTTTCAACGTTACTCTAACATGAAAATTTGGTAAAAAAATATTTTCTATTATTGGTATAAAGACTATGCACCTGCAATTAAGAGACCCCAGATACAGTTTAGAGAAGAGAGAATTCTGTTCCTATTTCACATGAGTCTGGCTATGCCAGCATAAGGAAAGAGCTGTGTCCCATGAGGTCATTCAAAGACCCACTTTCTTTTCATTTTACTTCTCTGTTATCTCGATGTGTAACTTTTTTCTCTAGATTGCCAAAATAGGGTCACTACCACTTCTGGCATGCAGCTTGAGGAAACTAGAAAGAGCATGAGTAGTCATCATTGTATTTTTGAAGATGCAGATTAGAAGGCACATATAGCATCTCAAATTATATCCCATTAGCACACTTTCCAGTTTGTAGATAGATAGCTATCTACAAAGAATGCTGGAAAGTGTAGATTTTTTAAGTGTGTAACTATGTGCCCATTTAAACCTTGGTGGTGTGATAGTTCAAATATCAAGAAGAGGAAGGAGGGAAAATAGGTCATCAAGTCTAACGATAGAGGGTAATGTCAATACATTTTGACATCTCTATTTGATGGAAGGGAGTGATGTCAGTAAGCAATTTTACCAAAAATAATTGTAGCACAGAAAACAATTGCTTCATCTTTGTACTCACACATATAGCTACATGGGATGGTTAATTTTATATGTCAGTTTTTTACTACATCACAGTATCCAGATACAGTCAAGTACTAGTCTAGATCTTGCTAGAAGGGTATCCTTTAGATAAGATTAGCATTGAAATCATGGGTAAAGCATGATTTAATATGGATGGGTCTAATTCAATCAGTTGAATGCTTTAAAACAGACTGACATCCCCCTAGGAAAGTAAATTCTGCTTACACTGTCTTTAGACTCAAGCTGCAACATCAGCTCATCCCTCAGCCTCCAGTCTGCCTGTCTACCCTGTAATTCTTACACTTGCCAGTCTTGACAATTGTGAACAGGTCCTTGAATATTTTCCTTTCTCTGTTTATATATGTATATGTGTGTATAGTATGTGTGTAACACACATAAAATACTGCATTATACTATATATCTCATGGAACTAAAAACAAAGAATATGTCCTAATTTATAAGATACTGAAATTAATGTAGCTTGATCAGAGAGCACTGTAAAGATTTAAATGATGTTACAGTTGAATCACTTAGATTTTATAGCTTTGAATTTTGGTTTATAATCAGTCCAAAAGTTTCAGTTATTTCTTTTGTGTATAAGTTACAACCATTTACATTTATTGATAGAAGAATATGTTTGATCTTACTTTTAGCAAATTATTTTGTCGTTACTAATTGATTTTTCAGAATTTCATCATAATCTGTAATCTTTGTTGTGACACATTACGTAATTTGTAAGTTATCAATATTTCCCCTCATCCCATTCTAAATATTTTTAGTGAATTATATTTAGGCTATATTTTCTCACTCTAGTCTACATTTTACTTTAGAGCTTAGTTTTATCATTCAATGTTTGTCGTTGTAGCTTTGGCTAAATTTTTAACCGCCAACTCTCGGCAGTCTGCATTCATTCTCTATTAGATTCCTCAAGAGATTCTTGAGGAAAACTATTGCCTGTAGCATTTATAATTGAAAGAACTTGGTTGGATATAAAATCTTTGGTTCAACCTTTAACTTCTTAAGAATATTTTAAGCCCAGTGTCTTCTGGAGTTGAATAATTAGATAGAGTAGCCTGAGGGAAAGTTTTTTTTTCCTCTTTACAAGTGACTTGATCATTTGCCTTACTGCCAAAATGTTTATTTTAAATTCCACTAAGTTTACTAGGATCTCCCTTAATATTAACCACTTTTCCTTGGCACTATATAGTCTTCAATATATATATTCTAGATAACCTATTATATTTTGAAACCATTTGTTCTGTTCCCTTGGTGTGAAAAAGTTCCTTTTGACTATCATAAATCTATTATTTTCTAATTCTTGTTTAAGTCTTTCAGTGTATGTGTGTGTTTTGTGGGGAGTGGTTAATTCTTCATTATTATCCTCCATATCTCTTATAGTATTTCCCACTATCTCTTAATATGTGTCTCACTCAATTTGATCTTAAATTCTAAAACTATTTTCCTTCTATTTCTGCCAAATTTTTGCTAGTTCAAAATTTTGCCACTTTACATACTTTCCTCTTATTTTCAGGCTTTATCTTCCAAAAGTTCTTATATTTAGTTTTATATTCTTTCATGTATATAACTCGTGGTGAAATTCTTTGTTAAAATTTTCTTCTTTGTAACAGCATATTTATTGATGAATGTTTCCCCTCTATAAGTTTTATTGCTCTTTTACATAATTTTTATTATAGTATTATTTCACTGGCTCCTCTTTAGTTATTAATGGTTAACAGAGTTGAGAATTTGGTAAGTTTTATTTTAATTTTGCCTGGGGTTGATGGCATCTAAGATTGTCCTCCAGGTGTTCTAATTCTACAACTACCCCTTCAGTATCTGAATCAAAAGAAAAAAGGGGGGCCTTCCTGGTGGTGCAAGGGGTTAAGCCACAGCACTATGAAGCTATCCATATCCACTACAACACAAGTTTGATCCCTGGCCAGCCAGGGAGCTAACCCATATGGCGGAGAAGACCTCTCCTGTCTCGCCTGCTGCTCCCTCAGCAGTGTAATTCAGTCAGTCCAACATGTTCTGTTCCCCACTTGTCTCTGGGGAATCCTCTCACGCCCTGCACTTCTGGCCTGCAGCCCAGTTCTTGTATGCATAAATAAATAAGTAAATCTTTAAACAAAAATATTTCCTTTATAGCTTTCCATTTTGTTTCTTTGAAGATGTCTAGGTTTAGGAAGGCTGTGGTCCCTACCCTGCACACAATGGCTTCCCACTGACCACCTTAACCAACATTTGCTGGAATCCAAGGTAAATCACATGCATGTAATCTGATAACCTCACTCTCTACTTTTGCTTGGTGAGCACATTGCCTGACGTGTTAAGTTACATCTCAGCACTTCACTTGCTATCCAGGATAGGTAACTGAGCTTGAGACATTTTCTGTAAACTCTTTTTGGATTCTGCTGCTGCTTGTCCCCTCAGAGCTCCTCTGCAAAACATCCTGTCATTGACTGTGAGAGGTGCCCAAGCTCCTGCATAACTTTGACTATTAACAAACCCTGTGTTATGTTTGCCTGTATGTATTCTCATTGTCCTTATGCTTCAGTGAAAGAGTAGCTTCCCTGTTTTTCCCCTTTATGCAGGCCTTTCAAGCAGTGAACAAGATTCATATCTAAGGTGTCACCACATTTATGCGCACATCATTTAAATTTCACTAAGGAAACCAAATCTACAGTGGGTAAATTACTTGCTGACATTCCCACGTAGTAACAGAGAAGGTACTAAAGTACAAATTTTTAAGTCCTAGTAAAATCCTCATTTGTGGGCCTCCCCTGATGGCGCAGGTGGTTGAGCGCAGTGCTGTGAAGCTGTTCGCAGCCTCGGCAGCGCTGGTTTGATCCGGGCTAGTTCTCCCACATGGCATAGCAGACCTCTCCTGCCTCGCCCGCTGCTCCCCTCAGCAGTGTATTTCATCAGTCTGCCTGTTCTGTTCCCCACTCTGTCTCTGGTGAATCCTCTCACCCTCCCACGCATCTGGCCTATACCCCTGTTTATGTATAAATAAATAAATCTTTAAAAAAATCCTCATTTGTCACAAATATTATCTTTATTGCCTCTGGCACAAGACACTAACTAGGGTTCATTAATGTTTTGCCTTTGTATACTTCAGCAAATGTTAACCAATGTTCTAGTGATATTATATAAATATCATTAAATGATCTTACAATAATGACCATTTATAAATTCTTTCAATTTAATTATTTATTGGTTGTGTCCCAGACTGGTGCCTAGATATTACATTTCAGGAAAGCCATACTGTTTAGTGTTTGTAGATAACAAATATGATTGCTCTGCTAAACTAATTATTAAATATTTGAATGCCAGTTCAGGTTTTTGTCTACACTAATGGATAAATGAGACACTGGATTCAGTTGGGGTTAATAATATAAATGGTCTGGAATTAATGTAACAAATACATATTTATATAAACATATACATGATATGCATATAGATATATTTGTTATGAGTAATCTAAAAAATATATGTATAATTTCATGTAAATAATGACACTTAAACATTTATCTCTCCCCAGAAGGAAGGAAAAATAGTGATATGGAACCACTAACATCACTAACAAGTTCAGGGAACTTTTGAATAATTTAAATCCTGGTTTTCCTTTGTCATTTATAAAACACAGACTTATGGGAAACAATGGAAAAATTTAACAGAGCATACAGGCAAATTGCCCAACTGATGATATTATCTGGCTCTACAAGGAGATTTTAGAGATAAAGAAAATACTACAAAATCATTTTATAATCAGCATTCTAAACACAAATTTGCCCTAAATATCGTGGAGACACTGAACAGCCATTTTTAATTTCAGAGGTCACAGCATCTTCTCTGGAGAATTCAGTAAGCTCAACAAATGCTCACAGAAATTATTTCCAAGAAGCTGATACAATAAAGTGAATAAGATACAAATGATCATGAACATGTGGTCAAATCCACCGTGTTCTTTATCAGTAATAGTTCATCATACTGGAATTTTCCATTGTTTAAACCACTTCGGGCAGAGATTGCAAAATTCTCATTCACCCACCGATGTCTACCAGCAAGTAGCAATCTACGTGTTCTGGTTTAAAAACTCTGGTGTTCTAATGAATTTGTGGCAGAAGGTGCATGACAAGATTACTGAGTAGTTCAATCCTTGGACTCTCTATCTCTTGGGTTTTTTCTCTCCTAATATTAAGGTTTGAGCAAGCTATATGCCACCTGAGATGGGCAATTTGTCTATGGGCTATGTTTTGTACTTGGTTATTAAATCAGCAAAAATAATTTAGAAAGTACTCAGATAACTATCCATATATTCATTAACTGTCACCAAGAGCCATCACTGTTTATGAAACTACAGTTTAGAACCAATAACATAAGAGGACTCTCACTCTTTCCATAATAGAGGAAGCCTTTCAAAAATGTTCAATTAATAGGACATGCTATTTTGAATGCTAGCAATTGTTCCTGCCAAGTGAATTCTTGGTAGAACAATGCTAGCTCCATCCTCCAGAGTCTTGTTGAAGTGGTCACTAAGGTCACGCTAGTGATGGCCTGAGTCAAACCATCCACTTATGCGAGCCAAAGAAGGTCATGCCTTGTCTCCTCCAGCAGTTTGCTGAGCTATAGTAGCTGCATCTCTAGCATTATCTATAAATAAACCAAATCCTCATTTAGAGAAAGACAAAGAATTAGTGAATAAAACTTATCCAGAAACATGAAGCAAGAGACTGATTAACCTTGGCAAAATTGTTAGAGGATTGGAAATTGTTTTTCTTACTGACACATTTTTTTTTTCTCTTCTCAAAAAAAAATCAGTCCTCCTGTCATCCATTTACTCATTAGCAACAACAACAAAAACTTGTTGACCTTCAGTACACAAAGTATGCAAATAAAAAAATAATAATTCCCTGTTCTTCACTGGTAATGCTTCTTTTAATTTTTATTTTCATTGAAGTAGCATCAGTTTACAGTACTGTATATTATTTAGAGGCATAGGACTTTGACAAACTATTTTTCACAACAAAAACTCAGGGAAATAATGCTTGATTAATCTTTTTTTTTAAAGATATATTTACTTATGCATACAAGAGCTGGGGTACAGGCCAGAGATGTGGGGGGTGAGAGGATTCACCAGGGATAGAGCGGGGAACAGAACAGGCAGACTGACTGAAATACACTGCTGAGGGGAGCAGCAGGCGAGACAGAAGTCTGCTTCATCATGTGGTTTCTCCCTGGCTGGCTGGGGATCGAACTCATGCTGCAGAGGCTGCGGAAGGCTTCATAGTGCGGTGCTTAAACCCTTGCGCCACCAGGGAGGCCAATGCTTGATTGATCTTAATGAAACCAATGCCAAGACAGGAATCTGTTCTCAAACCTTTTAATCTACAGTTTTTCAGAAATCCCATTTTTCTATTTTTCTAGACAACACAGGGTATTGTGATGGTCTTAGTATGTTGGAAGTAAAGTCAGATTCTATTCACTACTTCCTCTAATCTTAGTCATGCTGTGTAACTTATCCTAATTCCATTTTCTTATCTTTAAAATGAAAGATGCTCCCCCATCCCCATTGTCTTATGAGTCCTCTTATAACCAAAAAATTGTATGCAAAAACACTTCATAAACTATAAGCTCTGAACTTTCATGAAGAGTTCTTGTTTTTATATTGTTGTTGCACTAATCCCTTTGACTTTGATAAGGTAGAAGGAGGAAAAAGGAAGAATTCTGTTTCTGGTTAGTTTATATGCTTTGTCACTGGAGGATTAAAATGCCAGAATGTGGGGTTATCATTTGCACTGGAGACAGTTCTAAAGGGCAGATTCTGAGTTAAATCAGCAACACCTGCCCTTCAGTTCAAATGTAAAAACATCCAGAATCTGATTCTCCAAGACATTATTTATAAAATATCAATGTAGTTTGACTTTTCTATCCCATTAATTAAAGTTAATGTGTACTGTAAACTTTAGTGGGAATAGCATACATTTTTTCATGAGCTTTGTGTATAGAACATGAATGTTTTGCTGTGTGTTATAAATGCTTAATAACTAAGCTACATTCATGTGAGATGATCCTGATTCTGTGTCCATGCTGCTCATTATGCCATGCAGCATGTATTGTAATGACATTTTTGACTTTGCACATAATTATCTGTCAGGAATAATGTAAGAAATGATATCTTTTATCCTCAATTCTAAAATTATATACTTAAAATGCAAATATATTTCCATTTGAACCCAAAATTACTTTCATACATTGATTAAAGAATGTGTTCTCTCTAAAACAGGAAAAGTTTCCACATTCCTTTAAAATAACAACAAAGCCAAGCAAGTTGAAAATTTCAACCACTTCATTCTCTTTTGTGGCAACTTCCTTCTCAGGAAATACAGAATCCTTAAGGAGGGACATATAGAACTGTCCCCAAAAGTCAGTTCTCCCTCTTTTCTTTTCAAAATCTTATTGCAAAACATCTATATGTTTTAAGGGATAATGTCAGAAAAGCGATTTTAATTTTAGGTCATTAAAATGACTCAAGATAAAGAAAAAACAGAAAATGAGTAAGAAATTATATCTATAAATAATGACAAGCTACTATTCTAAAAGGAAGGAGAAGTTCACTTAAATTTGTAGATCATATTCAGCCTAAAGCGAGTATACACAAAATCTTATATGTTTGAATTGTGAATGAATTTTCAAAATAGAAGGGAAAAAAAAAACCATGATTTAAAATGCTATAGCATATCTATGGATATAAACTATCAAATGTACAATAATAAGCAGAGAAAAAGGTGTAAATAGTTCAAATTTTCTTTAAAAGATATAAAAGAGTTTAAATTTGGAATCAAAGATTATGACAGCAGACTATCATCTAATATCTAACTTAAGGAAAATGTCCAAAATCTAAAATATTTAAGTCATCATTAACAAGGAATTTGTCATTATAGGAATAAAAAAGATATACTAGAAAATGACTAGATCTCTAAAATGGAATTGATTTTCATTGTGTCTGTCAAAAGTGAAGAAAAGAAAAAAGTCCACAAAATAAAATGGCATTTGATACAAATGGTGCTATTATTACATATAAATTGAATATTGAGACTCCATACAATCCACTTGCAAACTAGATATGCAGATATCTGAAAATGAAATCTGTAATGGGGAAATATACTGAAGTAATACCGAAAAGGAAATTTCAGCATTTAAAATATGGGGATCCCAGTGGAATGCAAGAAAATATTACATTGAAATGAATTTTATGTTCAAAGAAAAAAAATTAAGTTAATACTGGAGTTTTCAACTTGGAAGAAACTTGGATATATTTTAGATTAAGAAAATAGCTTTTACTCTAAAAGGGAAGATTTGTAATGTACTACTATTATTTCATCAGGTTATTTTAACATAATATCAACCTACACATAATTTACAGAAAACATAATTTATGCAGCTTAGCTTGATTTTCCTACAGCTATTGATGTTCAGCGAACCTTTACATTTCCAATGTAAGTTTAAAATGATATTGTATGAATAGATACAATAGAATCTGTGGAGTACCAAAACTGGCTAAAACTTCAGAACTCCCCTATGCAGAAAAGCTCTTAGTTAAACACCATATATATATATATATATATATGGCATTCTTATCCCATATATATAAATGGCATCATATATCCCTACTTACATATGGCATTGTTATCCCTACTTGAAATTTAGAGAACAGCCAAAATAAAAAGACATAGATATGTGCAGGTCACTGCAAAGGAAAATTTAACACGGAAACAACCTGCATATTCCTGTTGATTTACTTAAATGGCTTATTACAATTGCCTATAACAAAGCATAGGCCATGAAAAGAAAATGTAAAGGCAGCGATTCATGCAGCAAGCAAGACAGTCACCAACTCGGAGGCTGAAAATGTGAGTTGGGCTCTATGGTGAAGCCTAGTATTATTTGTTAGTCCAGTGAACTTTCTCTCTGGGTTCACAGAGAAGGAAGTCAATGAGAAAAGGAGAAAAACTGTGGAGTCTGTATATATGCAGCAAAAGAAAATGAACAGTTGAAAAATACCATTCAAATGCTAATCTAGTAAAATAGCAGAAAAGATAAAATAATTTAAATACATTTAAGAATAAATTTCTTATCATTTGTTGGCATTTACACACAATCACACTGCGGTCTCTCACACCCTGGTTATATTTTTAAAAATAAAGTCAGCGTTTTGCTTACAGCTAAATAAGAATTAGATTATATTTCTTCACCTTCCTCTTTTCCAAATGCTCTTCGTTCCATCCTCAAAATCACATTTATGACCCTGATGCTGATGTTTAAAAAAAGAAAAAAAATCCTGTATACTAAGCTGATACAACTGAAGAAACATATTCCACATCAATGATAAGGAGACACTGACCCAGAGTGAGACTAAAAGTCTTAATGGCAGGGCAGAGATTTGAAAGGACAGTTTTTGTCACACAAAAGCAAGCACAGCTCTCTTTCAAACAAGCCAACCACTCCAGGGAAGCCCAACCAGAATGTTATCATGCAGACTGGAGACAGAACACAAACACAAAACAATGCAGTCGATTCTTTTCCTACCTGTGTGCTTCTGCTCATGCATTACTTCTGGAATGACTTTAGTCTCTGACTGTGCTTACATGTCTCCTGTTTTATGTATTTTCAGGTACATAACCATCTCTTTACTTGGCTAAAAACTCCCCTAGGACAGGGATTCTAATACTACTTATTCTATATTTTAGCATAATGCTCTCAATTGTAGTTACTCAATGAACGTTAAAAATGTACACATGATGAATAAAATGAATACAGAATTAGAAGTTGTGACAGTAGCCATTCAGAAAAAATGACTTAAGAAGAGAGGTTTTCATGATAGAAAAATTTTTGGTATGAAAAATGAGGAATTTATAGTGATAAACTGTGGTCTTCTCATATTTGTTTTCTGTTGCCTATGGAGTGAAACAATAAGGACTCTAGTACATGCACAAGATTTAGGGAAGTTGAATTAAATCTTTTCTGGGTTAAATAAGCTCAGGCATAAGGCTATATTGTTTACCATCTTAACACCACAGTGGAGAATGAAGATATAAACTGCAAAGCAGATGAATTTCCTTGAGTCAGAAACATTTGATAGCCAAGAACCATTGAGAATTGCTCAAGAATTCACAGGGCACTAAAAACTTGACACAATTTAATTCATTTCATTTTTACATAAACCTTTTTTAAATGAGTCCTTATTTTAGATAACCAAACAGTGTGGACTGAAAATGGACATTAAATAATATTTTCTAAGTTCATACTATTTTTACAGAACTGTGATTTGCACACTGAGTGTTGCACTTCAAAGTCCATGATCTCTTTGCTCTAAAACATTGATATTTCCACAGATAGCAAAGTTTTAAAGCTCCTTTATCAAAGCTATGGAGAAAGGTTTGCTATTCACAACCAAAAGGTGTAGTGAAATTGGTTCACAAATTGTAGCAGCCTTTCCATCTTCAATCTCTACTCAGAAATGTTCATTATTCTTTATTTATAATATTGCCTCATTGAAATACTAATGAAATGCATGATAAAATGATATGATAAAGAACTAAACAATATAAAATGAAATGCCGCATACAGTTAATATTCCTCCCAGTAACACCCAGCAATTCTCCGTGTCCCATCCTCAAATGTAAGGCTAACATTGACCCATTACCGTGTACCCCTTCAGGAATACAGTGTTCACACAAGGGGTACATATGAGTACGTGTGCATGTGTATACTCACAGAAATATGGCCAGCACAGGAATTTAGGACCTCCTTTTTCCCAGTTACATGATCTGTTATTCATAAAAATACATATTAAGGATCAATTTCTACAGACATGTAAATATATTACCTCTGACTTTTTAAAAGTTGCATATTCTTTCAAGGCTTATACATATATTTCAATGGATATTTTTTCACTCTATTGTTAATCACAAACAATACAGGTATTTATACAGGCATACATGCATCTTGATGTACATGTCTACAAAATACTTTCTTCAGAATGTAATTCTCAGGTGAATATGTGGTTTGAATTTTCATATTTTTATGTTACTGCTTTCTAATAGTTTTCACCATTATCACTCTCATAGACTTGTGTGATTTATTTCCTCATTTCCTTACCTACATAATAATGTCACATATTTTTGACTTGTGCTAATGTGGAAAGTAAAAAATGGCTTCTCGTTATTTATTTAATTTTCATTTAATTATGCACAAGATTATCTTTCATATATTTAAAAGTAATTTATCTTTTTTTATTACAGTGAATGGAATTTTCATGCTGTGTCTGTTTTTCTCTTTAATTTTGGTCACTTTTGTCTCTTCCGTACTGATTTTTAAATATTCTTCTATGATAAGGTTATCAGGTCCTGGTCCATCATTTATTGCTATATACATTTTTTCCTGTAATTTTTTGACATGCTTATGAATTGTTTACCCTCTAGAATTTTTAAATTATAAAAGTCAAATTTATCATCAATCTTTTCTTTCATTCCTCTGACTGCTTGTGTCTTATTTTAAAAGTTTGCTTTTACTGCATGTTTATTAAAAGACTATGCTAATAGGTACTTTTAATGATGAACCATCTATTTTCTTCCTATTCTGAAACTTTTTCACATGGAATTTATTATGACACAAATAGGAATAAGATTCTATTTTATTTTTCTAATGACTACTCAATTGTTCTAACCATACATTGATTTTAAACACTATAATTATGATATGTTAATTTTTAGAATAGATATACATATATATATTCTGGTGTTTCTGTTTTGTACTATTAATCTGTATCTCTCAATTTCAAATGACCTCAATTCTAAAAACAATGTATTTTAATGTCTGAAAAACTAAGCTAGTATCACTTCTACACACAGATATACCCTCACTGTGTTATTTTCCAAGTTTAAATTTTTATATGTATTCTGGAATCAGTTGAGTTTTGTTTGTAAAGCCAATAGTTAGGTATATTTGGAGAATCACATTAAATTTAAAAATATTTAAGAATATTAAATTGTCAAGTTATTCTCTAAAAAACAATGTTTGACATTCAATGTGCTGAAAATTCTGTTTGCTGCTATTATTTATTGATGATTTATAATATTTTATTACTGTACACCTTACTGGATTTAAAGTATATTATTAGTTTCAACAAATTCAAATAATCAGAACTTATTAGTATTTAGATTAGTTGTGCTTCCTCATATATAGACTCTGACCACCAGAAAAATACATTTTTCATTTAAAAAATGTTCATAAAATTTTTATATTTCACAAAATTTCGCTTATACTTGCAGAAAAAATTTAAGCAATACTAGATATATTCACTTTTTCTATTCCTAACCTAATAGAGTAGCCATCAATTATTTTTTGCTCTTATGCATTGATATTTTGATACATCTGTTTAAGCACTAAGCTATTAATAACTTATGTGACTTTAAGCCTTTCAAATATTGAGGCTTCACAATTTTGAACTACTTTTGAAATCTAGAATTATATTTCTTGCTTTACAATTCTTTTATTAACTGATTTTATTCCTTAATATATCATTAAAGTTTTTATGTATTTCTGAAGTAAATTGTTGGGTTTTCTTTATTGTATACTGTAGTATATATTGCATATTTGGTATATTCACAGTGTTACAATTGCTTTTATAAAGGTTTTACAGATATTTTTATATGCTGGAAATTTAAATATAGGTGGATTTATTAGTTCCTTAAATATATTTAATATAAATCCATTGTGAAAGTTTCTATTTCTCATAATTTATTATTTGGTGAAATTGGTGGCTATAAGTTCCTAGAATATAGATATAGGCAAAAGGGGAGTTTTATCACATTTATTATACTTTGCTTTGATAACTGCTTCATAAAACAGTTCTGTCCCTTCCCAGTTCATCTTTTCAGCACTTTTGGTATAGAATTAAATATAGCATATCTTACAATTCATTCAGTTTCCTTGGTTCTTGCAATAATACGTCAGTTTAATTTCTGAACTTGTACTTTTTCTTATTTTATATTTTTGCTATTGATTAAATGACTAGTAATGTTTCTTTTTTTCAGGGATTTATGGCTTGAATTTATCTATATATTTACCTTTTTTCTCTAACTTATTTTTTGCAAAATGCTATAGCATTTGTTTCCTTTTGTCTTTAAATTATGTTGATTTTCTTGATGTAGTTTTTTTTTTTTAAACTTTTTGTTTGCATAGAAGAAGTAGGGTCTAAGCCAGAGGTGTGATGGGTGAGAGAATTCACCAAAGACAGAACAGACAGATTTACTGAAATCCACTGCTGAGGCAAGCACCAGCTGAGATAAGAGAGGTCTGCTGCACCAGATAGGTTAACTTCCTGGAGGGGAATCAAACCCAGGCCATGGTTGTGATAGCACTGACACTTAACCCCTAGGCCACCAAGGAGGCTGTTTATCTAATTTCTTGAGTGAATTGTTAACTAGTTCATTTTGGTCACATTTAATAATGGATTATTTTCTTTACTTGAAGTCAACTGATGGTAGAAGTTAATTACGTCTACAAAATATCTTGATAATAAGCTCTAAATTAATATATGAGTACATAAACTCAGAACTATAACTTACCCAAATTGATGGATAAAATTAGTTGGTACAGTGATGAAATTTATATAAGAGTGAAAAGTCATTTTTATTAAAAATGTATATTGTCTATTCCTACCAGGCTCCCTCAGGAAAACTCCTGTCATCTCACTCACTGCTTCCTTGATTCTAATCACCTTTATGTCCTTCAGCTTTGGGATATAGGGAGATACTGGGGTGATTAACTTACCTAAACAAGTTGCATCCATTACAGCCAAAGTAGAATACAACATCACAATTTACTTGACTCCTTCCTGCCACATAATTGAGGGTCTTTAACCTATGCAATTATGGGGAAAACAAGAACAAAAGAGATGTCTATATTTTGTCCCATTAATTAATGTTGCTTAGCTTTCTTCTAGTAGGTTATAATGCCCCCCATTCAAAGCCACCCTGCCTGCTTACTCAGGGGTTTTCAGAGTTTCTGCATTAATTGCTCAGACTCTTTACTTTCTCTCTTAATGCCTTTGGCATCTTTATAGTTGAGTTACTGGAGTTATCCAGCAGATTGAATAAGACATTAAAATTTAGAAAAATGTTCAGTAATATGTGTTTATGGACAATTATGATGAAGTGAATTTCTTTTAAAAATCAGATGGCAAGATAATGTTTAATAGCTAAACAAATAATAACATCTTGAAATAATTTAGTCAAGATGGAAGCGATTGACTTATTCAGTCTTTCAGAAATGAATTACCACATTTTTGTTGTTGATTGAACATATTTAAGGCATACAAGATACCACCAGTAGCTCACAAAATAGTGATTCTTGCTGGTAAGTGTGGAAACTTAGACATTTGAATCTGGTGGGTGAGAGTCTGGGACTGGAATTCAGGTGATTCTTATATACCCCCCTGAGATTACAGGGCAATTTTTCCTCAATTTTATTATCACTTCTCTAAAATCAAAGGTAGCCCACAACACTTAATTGCAGACCTACCTAATATGAAGAAATACGAGCTTCTAACTACATTTTCAAACCTGTATTTTAACAGCATATGATGTCTTTGTCATATTATAGATTGAAAATTTCCACATAGTCTTCTGCTCTATGGCTGTCTCCTCCTCCTCTCCCCACCATTTTCTCTCTTCCCCTCCCTTTTTCTCTCTCATCACAAGAAATAGAATAATTCTCAAGGGTAGATAGGAATCATATAGATCTTGTAGAATTGGCTGTGTATCCTCCATTTTTAACACAGGAAGCATAATGTTGGAATGGGTCATTAGAATTCCTCTAGTCCATTGGTCATGGCTATGGCAGATTGGTATTTAAACAGTTAGTTCCCGATTTTTTGCAATTTTTCATGTCATCACTCTATTCATTTTACTCTAATAGGCACTTACATTTTACTTGTTCTCATCTTTTTTACTCATTCAATGATTTATACCAATGATGCTAAGCATCATTGAAAACATATGAGCCAGCAGCATATTTTTGTTTTGCTTTATCACAGTCTATCTTACAGTGCATTTTCTTTGATCCAATTTTTGGATAAGAGGATATACCTACATACAATAATCCATCATGTGTTAAATTCAACCATAAAATAAAAATAATGCCATAATAATGATTAAGAAATTTAATAGCACTCAATGATAACTAGTTTTTTAAACCAACCATCATGTTTCTTTAGAAAGAAAAAGGTACTATAATTCTATGACCCATGTATTTGTTACTACCAAAATCTTTCTATTGTTTTGATTTAATTATCCATCCCAATTCTTCACTATCATGATGGATTTTATTAGCAAATGGAATGTTGGCAAAATCATTTCATCTTTTTCAGAATTTGAAGTGAAAAAAAAACATAGCAAGGAAAATATAATATATAATTAAAAGAATTCCTGGGCTATTCTGACAATAATAATAAATTATCATTTGGGATAATTATGATTTAGACTATCATTAAGAAAGTGAAGACCAGATAGATTAGTAAATATTTCTACCTCCACCATTGCTAATATCAATAACAGCAACAAAAACTAACATTGTGTGATAGCTCTAATTGACCCCCCAGTTCTAAATTAGGTGTGTGCTCTCTTATTTAATCACATCTCTATATGATATATGGGAAGATGTCACCAATATCATTTAAGGATGACAAACTACATATTTGGGATTAAACAACTTTTCTAAGTTCATGCAGTTACTATATAGGAAATCTGGGATTTAACATAGTCTTGACAAAAAGTTGGAGTTTCGTCTACAGTTCTTAACTCCCAGTTCTCATCTTTTCTTCCAACTTGGAAATACTGTTTATCTTACTTTCATTAGAACTTATAAGTACACCACTTTCAAATGTTTGTATGTGCATATGTTATAAAGTATGCATGGTACCACCTGAGAAAATATGATGAGTTATGATCATGATGGATTCTCTCTCTTTACAGTCCGGAGCAGAGACAGAAAATGTGAAAATGTCATCATAGAAAGATGTACTTTGAATGAGAAATATTGGGAAAAAGCACTTGCATTGAAGTATGACCAAACAGTGATCTAATTTATTATTTGGCCTTTTCCACCACAACCATTAACAGAGAAGTAGATTTGTCTGTGTTTGTTGTATGTGACCATGAACAATTCTTGTCATCACTGTCATCTCCATTGAATAAATAATATAGACTCCTAATCACATAGTGAAAATTAGAGACTAAAGTGAAAATAGAATTGCTGCTTCATTTCTCACAGAATCCAAGTGAACTACCTACACATGTGCTCTAACAGATAGTAGGACCATTAGACTGCCTATAATTAATTTCAAAATTTTAACACACAATTTTTCAACATAGACCACTTGTTGCATATAAATGTATATGATTTTTAATCTACATGTTTTAGGAGAGGTTGACTTATGTTGAAGTATTCTAACATGGAATCAACACTCTAGAGATGGTTAGTTAACATTTGAAAAACATTAAGCAGCATCAGTGTTCTAGAAATGACCATTACAACTGCTTCAACTGACCCTTACTACCTCATCATAAGAAGTTCATTGATTAGCATAAGAGGTGTTAAAAATAGTTTTTCACTAATGAAGGAGACTTCAATTTGTAAATTAGCGAGACTATTGTACAGGCACTGGTGTAATTGGATGATTGGTGTATAGGATCTGATAAACACAGACAACCAACACTCTGTGGGAGTAGCACTGGATGCCCCACTCTAACTCAGTCTTTATTCTGCCAAATTAAAAGAGATTATGTCCTCTGATGATTGCTAATAGTTGATGTTACAGTTAAAATATCATTATAGCTGCCTCCAAAGAACCTTTATGCAAGGTATATAGTGGAGTGCTTAAAAAGCCGTCCTCTTGGCCCTCATCAAGCTTACAGTAAAAGGCTGCATCCCTTTTGTGCTGTATGTCTATAGGTGTTTTTGTATGGATGGGCTAACCTAGCATGAGATATTCAGTTTTTGTTTGTTTTTTAAATTTTTTTTTGTATTCCTAGATCTCTCACTCTAAGAGCTAATGACTAATAGCAATTAAAAAAAAATCAAATTGTCAGATCAGCTTAAAATCCCCAAGTACTACATCCTACTGACATAACATTTTTTATTTTAATTATAAGTCCTATTGTCTATTACTAAACCTTGATTAATATGAGTCCTATTGTAAGTTGATGTTCACAGAAAATCTTAACCCAATATCCTTGCAATGGCTTCTGTAAAATATATGTCAACTTTTTATTGTTATCCTCATTCCATTGCACTTACATAGGATGTTCTTAGGTCCATAATATATCACAATTCCCACAGAGAAGTCTTAAATAACATAGAAATAAATATCTTATACTTTCAGTTGGTGGTCAGGTTTAGTTTTATAGGAGGCCAGTATTAACTTAAAAGGTTAATGAGCAGCCTCTCAAGCCCAGAGTTGGCTACCTCTGAAGCTCAAAACTCAAAATATAGTGTGAAGTCTGAAAAGCATGTGCTGGATGGAATATCCAGATTTTTCAATAAAAGACTTCTAAAATTTCAGCTTCATAATCTTCTCAAAGATCAACTCATAAAAAAAAAAAAGAGCAACTCATAATAGGTTCTGCTTCTTTTCTCTCTTTTCCAAGCTCACTTCAGAAGTATTCTCTTCTTCTATGATTAATCAAAGGATAATTGCTTTCTCTTTTCCACCTATAATTCTTGATCAAAACTTTGACTCCATCCAGTTCCTTTGATACGACTTAATCATTGATTGAAACATCTCTTACATGGGAAAGGAAACAATAAAATCAACCTGGGAAAGATATATGTTTTCACAGTGTGTACAAAATGTGTAGACACTTAGCAAAAAGCACTTGAAAGAACTGATACACTAGAATATTTCAGAAGAAAATATATCCATATAATTTCCTTCTGTTCAATATTTAATTACCATACTATATAGCTGGTTAGTATATTCTTCTAATTAGGTTATATGTTCTTTATGGGGATAGTCAATGTGTTTACTTCTCTAATACACTTTAATCATTACTTAAGTTTCTATTTTCTAACACTTCCCACAAGTATAATTATCTATGCATAAAATACTTTCTGTAGTTCAGGTCATACAATCACTTACAATACTTGAGTAACTGAACTATATTAAAGTCAGTGACTGTTATAATAAACAAAAGCATAACCAACAGGCACTGGGGCATAACAGGGGGAAAAGCAGCTTCAGTGAAAAGGTTTCATTTCAGTTCTAGCAATTACTAGCCAGTGTCCTTGGACATATGACGACTGAGGGATATCATGTGAGTTAAAGAAAAATAAGATTAAAAAAAACTATCTCCTTTTGTAGAATGTAGTAAATATTTACAAATATATGTTACCCTTTGTATCATTGAGATTTTTAAAAGACAAAATGATCTCAAAATATGTATTTTCTTTCAAAGAATTTCTAAACTATAAGAGAAAATTCTGGTTTATGGATGGTTATGAATAAAAAAATTGTGATTGCAGAGAAAACAACTATCAACTATATAGTACTTATATATAAAAAGCCTTGTGTAAATACAGTTAAAAAGAAGCATGTTTCTAAACAGTGCAAAACTAGTTACTAGAGAAAAGAATTACCTCAAATGAATGAAACCTGACAATGGAAAACTAAATAGGATTTTTTTTAATGACAAAAGCTAAATTATAAACCATATCTCATGGGAATGATTGATTTCAGAGAAAATTCACCTCAGACTTTAAAGTAACTTTTAATTGCCTAATAGGAACCAAGAATGCTCTTTTTCACTGTATTATCTATTGAATTGCTTCATAAAACACAGATTACCCCCAAATATTGAATTTTTCAAGTCTCAGTGTTACAAAAGCTTAATGCATGTCATTTTATTTTAATTCTGTAAAATCAAGTTTTTATATAGAAGGGAGAAAAAATGATAAAGAAATACCAATAACTCTCCTGTCTTCTAATTATGTTGCACAGGGCTAGAGTATATCATATACTGTAAATCAAAAATGTTAGGTGAATATATATATATATATATATATATATATATATATAGAGAGAGAGAGAGAGAGAGAGAGAGAGAGAGGACAGTGACACAGAGAGAAAGTCTAAGGCTTCTTCCTGAACTTCTCAGTATGAGGGCTCACCAGTGTGTCTCAGAGCTTGAGTAAATTTTACACAGCTTTTTATTTAATTCTAGGTGCACCCATTCCCACCTCCCTTTTCCTAGAACATTAACTTTAAACATTTATAATTGTAAATTATTTTTCTGTTCCTTTGAGATATAAGTTCATAAAAAAAATCCTGTCAATTTACTACCTCCCCATCTCCCAGTTTCTGTGAAAATATATGAACCTAGTACTTGAGGGCACCTTGCTGAAAATTGTAAAACTCCCTTATGTTGCGATGGTAAGTGGAAGTTTCTTTTCCCTCTGGGGGTAATGCTAATTAGATTTCAGAGATGGCCAAGATTACAACCTCACTCCAGTATGTACTAATCCTTCATTTTTGGTGTCTTTTGTTTCAAAGGTATTGGGTTCAACTTGTGCTCTTATTTTCCCCTACTGTAAGAGCCTTTTTAAAAGCCTTTGTTGTCAGTTTAACTTTGTCCAGAGTTGCTTGGACAACTGTTAGGGCTAAAATAAAAAAACAAAAAACAAAGTAAGATAAGGAGAAAGAGTAAAGATGCACTGTTTATGTAGAGTATTAGAATATGTCTTCTCTGATAATGGGATCTCTGGACAGAAACCAAAAGGAAAGAGGAGCTATGGAGTACCTAGAAGTTGAATGATGAACACTCCAGACAACGGAAATAGCAAATGTGAGTGAGCTTGCCCCTATGTGGCACAGCGGATCTCTCTTGTCTTGCTCACTGCTCCCCTCAGCAGTGTATTTCTGTAGATCTGCCTGTTCTTTTCCCCACTCTGTCTCTGGTGAATCCTCTGACAACCCTTACCTCTGGCCTACACCCCAGTTTTTCTATCAAAAATAAACTCTTTAAATAAAAATAAAAGTCAATTTATGTTTTGTTTAAATGAGAAAAATGAGGTGCAGAATGGTTCGATAACTTCCATAGATAAAGTAGAACTTTCAATTATGAAAGTGATCATATTCATCATCACATTGATGAATCCATCAATGTCATTTGTGGTGTTTTATTTAATAAAAATGCTAAAGAGTTATCAATGAGTTGATATCAGTTCACAATTCATAAGGCAAAATTGATGAAAATGCTTCATGGGTATAAAATTTTTTAGTAATAAAAAATTGAAAACAAGCAAATGATATGTGGATTTTATACATTTTATTTTTAAAATGAAATTTCAATTATCAACCAAAAACCAAACAATAATGAAGGAGTATATACCTTATCCACGGCAATGATATCAGGTAGTATAGAAATTCTGACTGCCAGTCGTCAGGTAAATAATGTTGGGCAAGTTACTTAAATTCCTTAAGCTATAATTTCATCATTTGTAAAATGACTGTTATAGAATTAAATGAAATAATATATGGAAACTACTTAGCATAGCACACATTTAAGTGTTAAAAATGTCAGCAATTATCATTAGTAATTTTATATTCTGCTAAACTGACTTAAAGCTACAGTTTAAATTATGGTTTAATGCCTTTTTAATACTGAAAATTTAAATAACATGCATGGATAAAGAAAATATTACAATAAATGCCTTTGTGTCTCTATATTCAACCCCAAACGCCTCTCTCCTTAGTAATGGATTATTAGAAAATAAATGCTGTCATTTCATTCATAAATATTTCATAATATATTTCTAAAAGGTTAGAACTCTTAAAAAAGTACATATTCCAGGGCCTCCCAGGTGGCCCAGTTGTTGAGCGCTGGGTTGCGAAGCAGCCTCTGCCGTGCTGGTTCGATCCCGAGCACCGCGCGAGGGTCCCACACCTCTCTGCCTCCCGCTGCTCCCCTCAGCAGTGTACTTCATCAGTCTGCCTCTTCTGCTCCCTGCTCTGGCTCTGGTGAATTCTCTCACCCTCCAGAGCTTCTACTGTACCCAGTGCTTGTATAAATAAATAAATAAATCTTTAAAAAAAAAAAAGCACATATTCCAAATACCATTCTCACAACCAAAACTTTAATCCTCTCAACTATCTAATCCATATTCAAATTTTTCTGTCTCAATTTTGTTTTCAGTTTGTTTACTTGCTTTGGAATTAACATGCAAATAGTATTTACACTTTAAATTGGTCTTTATCTCTTTCATATGTTTTAATATTTAATCTCTCTCTCTCCCTTCCATTCCCTCTTCTCTCTCCTCCCAACCCCTCCTTATCCCCTCCTTTAGAAATTCAGGTAAATTTTTATCTAAACCAAGGCTAATAATGCTAAGATCCTATATTATCCTGCTCTATTACTGCAATTACAGGCAAGATGTCTTTCGACAGCAGAAGTGAGTAGTTAATTGGTTACTAGGCTTTTGATTGAGATGGTGGAGTTGGCAAATGCGTCTGGTTCACTAGATGGAAATGCTCTCGAAGGGGGCGTGGTTCTGACCAGGCCTGTGGAGACTGGGTGCAGCAGTCAGTCAGACTTAGCAGTAAAATCAATAAAGGCAAATTGTTTGCAGCTGCTCAGAGTTCTTCTTGATAAACAAGATTTTGCCATTAAAGATTACAGAATAAGAGGGTGCTATAATATCATCTATGCTTCTCACCAGATAATCCCAAATGAGGTAATCATTTCATTTGTACCCTCTGATCCTACCGTATTAAACCTTTAAAAAAGAATTTCCTGGTATATAGCAATGATTGAAATCATTTTCCAAAACTTCTTGTATATATTGTACCATATTTCATTGTTTTCTATCAGCTAATAAAGCAATAGAAATAAAATGCATAAGGGAAGAACATGATGTTCATGTACAGATGCTAGTTAAAGGAATAGTAAAAAGTAAATATTTCAATCCATGGGAAAGGTATTGTACAAACGCATTCTTTCTGGAAAATCAAATTGAACAACTGGAAGAAGTCAGTTAATGAAGGATTGGGATGTGATGAAATTTAGCCAGAATGGTTCACGGAAGAGGGAAGAAATATACAGACTGTGTAAACTGAGAATTTCTAACAAGTTAAATGTTAAGTTGAGTTCCTGATACGCAAATGAACTAATGATTCCAAAGTGTAAAGTTATAAAGGAATTTTGAATATTGGAAGGTTCTGTGGCAGGAAAAGTAATGGAAAAAGTCAGAATGAAAAACATTCTACCATGGCAGGCACCAGTGTAATGGGCTAAATATGCCATCAAAGATCAGAGAACATCTGGCTCTGACAATGACTGCTGTGTGCACGTGGGCAAATAATTTGATTTCACTAAACTTTCATTTCTTTTTTGGTAAATGAAGGTGAAAAATGTCTACCTGGAAGGGGTGTTGTAAATAGCAAATGGTAAAGTGTATGTAACTGATCTGTCATAACATTTGTCACTTGGTGATGCTTACAAGAACAAGTTTTCCTCATATACAATATCAGACTCTCAAATTTGTGAGTCACTTAAAACTCAGCTGCTCTAATCACAGTGCTTAAAATTTGCAAATGGAAGCTATCATTAATATTATTCATTTTTAACCTCTCTGACTTCTTTGCCAAGGATTCATTCAGTTGGTAATAATATGCTTCTAATGATGAAGAGTCCATTTCCTCTTGAGTAGCACCAAGTGCTTTCAAATCCACATAGTCACTTCTTGTGAAGTTGTAGTTTTGCTTTCAGTTCAATTTGAGCTAGAAAGTGCTCTTGCTTTCCTGCTCAGCATATTAAATTAGAATACAATTCATTATTGTTTGCTAGACTGGAACACATATTTTTGTTAAAGCAGGTGGTGACAAGCACAATTTACAAACCATAACTGGCGCCACGTCTAATATTATCTTCCTTAAAAGTTTGCTATTGGTGATAGTGATGACAATGAATCTATTTCTTATCTTTGTGCTTATAGCAATCATTTTGAAGCCATTTCAAAGTTTTGTATAAGATTCTCCTCCTGTTGTGTCTTCAAAATATACAGCTGGCCTTCATTATCTCAGACATGCCTCTGTGCCATGTGTGTTTTGTATTATTGCTCATTTGTTTCTTTCTCTGCCTTCTCATCTGTTTTTCTGCCTGTGACATTTAGTCTCCTCATTTATCTAAGTATGTATTGTCCTTGGCTGTTTCCCTTCCGTCATTTCTATTGTTTCTTGCTTTCTGGTCACTTTGTTTGATGGCATCTGTGCAACTCTTTGCACTCATTAATATCCTCCATGAGTTGTTTAATAATAGAGAAACTGTTGAGTGAGTCCCTGCACAGTTGAAAAAGGAAATCTACCCTGCTTTTGATGAAATCTTGCGCACAGATTATTCTTAACTTGGGAAATTGTCAGAAGTTAATGACAAGGAAATACGACAGATGCAACTACTCAAGAATTTCTTTAGAAATGTGGTGCTTGTGTGTGTGTATGTGTGTCAGAGAGATAGAGAGACAGAGATAGAGAGACAGAGAGTGAGAAAGAGAAATTAACTTACTAAAGAAAGAGCAAGTTCACTGACAAAATATGGTCAGAATAAATGAATTATCTATTACTATTGTTTGAAAATATTTTAAATATCCAAGAAAATTATTTTTATAGAAAAATTCTAAATAAGATTAGTTATGCAAAAAACCCTTGTATCTTATTGAATATCTTTTATGTTATTTAAAATACCTTTTACATTATTTTATAAGGCATGTAAATACTTTGCTCACTTCAATGATAAGATAGCTCAAAAGTAGACATTTGTATCTTTTCCAATGCTTAATTTTTAAGAAAAGGAATAAAAAAGGGTAATTAAATGCAACATTTTTCAAGATGATCAATTTATCAAATCACTTTTTGAGATCAAATTCCTCCTCTCTTAATCCATTGACAAAAGCAAATATTCCTTTGTCTAAACCTGCTGTTGACATTTTATTCTGGAATATTTTGTGGGAAAGGCTACTTAAAACCAAGTGCTCTCTGGGCCTCCCCCAGTGGCGCAGCAGTTGAGGGCTGGGTTGCGAAGCTGCCCGCAGCTTCTACAGCACCAGTTCGATCCCTGGCCTCCTGGGGGAGGGTCCCATATGGTGCGCAGACCTCTCTCCTGCTGCTCCCTTCAGCAGTGTACTTCCATCCTTCTGCCAGCTCTGCTCCCTGCTCTGGCTCTGGTGAATTCTCTCATCCTCCTGCACTTCTGACTGTACCCAGTGCTTGTATAAATAAATAAATAAATCTTAAAAAAAAATACACACACACACAAAAAACCAAGTCCTCTCATACTATGGAGCTTCTGTACTAGTTATAACTTGTGTAGTAAAAAGCTATAAAAGATCATTTATGGTTCACTCAAGGTTTTTGCTAATGCAGTTGCTGTTAGGTACCTGAAGAATGTATCAGCTGATATTAAGAGTGACACAAAGAGAGTCTTCACCCAAAACTTAAAGTCAGAACACAAAGGATAATATAAAATCCTTTCATATGGAAATTAAACTCCACAATGGGAATCCTGGTTTGAGGCCAGGGATTTTACTTCACCCACTACTTTCCTGGGGTGAACTGAAGTTTGAAAGGCACTTCGGGTTCACTCAGGGTTTCCTCCTCCTAAAATGGCAGTTATTCTCTACATCTTGAAATGTCTGTCATGTTCTGACTCCGTTTCTTAAATTTCCTGTCTTGAAAGTATGTCTGGTGACTTTGAAAATCCTAATTAGTTCTCTCTCTTTCCTTTTAAAAAAGTCTCAATTATATGTTTGCCTTTGTCTTTCAATTATTTTAGGTAATAGTAAAATACAGTCTGTTGGATCACCTCAAATACAAATAAAAATAATATTGGGAAAATGAAAGGGGCTTTAACATTTGCTCATTATTCCCAATAATGGCTGTGTGCATATATATATATATATATATATATACACACATACTCTTACACCATACACATATATATATACACACATACACACATACATATATACATATACACACATACACACACACACACAGACACTATGGAGTCCATGGTACCAATATCTGGACAAGTGAACTTTATGCCAAGGATACTGCTTACAAGACAACTGGGACTGGTTGCCTAGGAACCAGCTCTCTATCCTAGACCCTAGGAGCGCTTGTCCTACTAACAGTGATTGAGGCTTATTAGCTCCATTAATTCTAATCTCCAGAGTTTGTTCCCAGGAACAGAGGAGGAACCTGTCTTTCTAAACCTTGGCCTGTCATTGACAAAGCCTATATATGCACAAAATGCTTATGTTATAGAATTTTCTACAAATCAGCTAATCTGCCCAATATAATAATTAAACAGAGGCCGTTTTGCTTTAATTGGCTATAGATTTTTTTTTATTATTATCAGCCCAATTAAGCATGAATGAAAACAGACGTTAAAAATAAATGCCATTTGTGTGCCTTCCAAGTGTAATTAAATCATGTAGACACATTGTCACATGCCAGAGAAAAGACAATGGACTGTAGGGAATGTCTGGCCTATCGGTAAATTTCTGCAAATGTTCCCCCTCACCTCTCCCTTCACACCTCTGTATTATGCTATCTAATCTAAAGTAGTACACGTCTGGGAAGCTGCATTTTGGCCAGAGAGAGATCCTGTTCAGATTTTACCCTGAGGTCTGCATAGAGAAAATATCCTTCATTGATCAACTAATGGAATTCCAGTTTCACAGACAAAAACATCAACACCAAATCTTACTGGAGAGTCTCAGCAGCCTAGCAATTGTGAAGTCATATAAATTAAAGTGTTTTTCCAAGTTTTCCAAACCCTCTGGGAGCTAGTATGGGGGCAGTATTCTCTGGTTTCAATTTGTTAAGTATCATAGATTAATTCCAAGAGCTTTGTGAAATCATACATATTCGAGACATTGATCTTTAGAAAACAGCTTGCATTGACGTTGCTTATGCAAGTTTCAAAGAGAAAAGAAACAGGTATACATGAATATACCTGTATCAGTGATTCTTCAAATGGGGCCAATGAAGTGGATTCAAGAATCTTTGCGCTTGTGCCTCACAAATTATTTACAGAATGGGATTGCATTATACTTTGATGAGATTTTTTTTCCCCAGGCATGTTCTCACTATAATGTTATTTATTTTCTAAACTCTAAAATAAATGTTATTTTAAAATACAAAACAATATTTTACTGAAATTTGTAGAAATAAATGCTTGTGATTGAAAACTATACCTACACTTTAAGACATGAAAAAGTATCAGCTATTTTAAGTACATTCTATGTTATGTGTTTTCATTATTTTGATAAAGTAAATTTAACACTTAATAACTGAATTTATAATAGCTAAGATCTTTGACTGTCACAGGTACTTAACCATAAAAGCCTTATCTGGATTATTTCTAAAATGAAATAAATAATAAACATCTATGGACATTAGGACAGATAAAAAGAAATACCAATTTCTATAAGGGAGAGACAAGGCATATTTACTCAGAGGATTAGTAATATTGACTGAAAGGATTCTTGATATTTCATGAAATGTGAATTTAATAGTGTAGTACAGTCATTCTACTTTTTTCATCAGAAAGACAAATTTAAAATTAGAGTGGACATTAATTTGTAGAGTGTGAAGCTATGATCTGAACTCTGGTCTAGCTGATTGGCATGAATCAGCTACATGCATTGTCTCAGACTTTCGTTTGCACAGTCCTGAAATGAAATGCAAAAGAAATAGCCTGAGTCATAAAAGTACTGGCAGCCAATCATAAGGCAGGATTTTCATATACGCCATCAAATATTGAGGCCACAGAACATGCATTAATCATAAAAACATTGTATGTGCCTTTACTGTGTGTTTGTCCTCAAAGGTTATGAAAACCCAAATATTTACTGAATAATTTCTTCCCTTTAAGTCACCTGAGAGGACTATGCTTAGAATGTAAAATGAAGAAGAATATTAGATTTAAATAGAAATCTAGCTTTAGACGTGCAGAGTAAAGTCATTGCTTTAGTCCATGGTGACTAAAATACATGTAAAGAAGTACAAATGGTCAAAATAAGTCTTCAGGGGCCTCCCTGGTGGTGCAGGCGGTTGAGCGCTGTACTGTGAGGCTGTCCGCGGCCTCTGCAGCACAGGTTTGATCCCAGCTGCACGCCCAGCAAGAATCCCACATTGGCACGGCAGACCTGTTCTGTCTCGCCCACTGCTCCCCTCAGCAGTATTTTTCATCAGTCTGTCTGTTCTGTTCCCCGCTCAGTCTCTGGTGAATCCTCTCACCCTCCCACGCATCTGGCCTGTACCCTGGTTCTTGTATAAATAAATAATTCTTTAAAAAATAAATAAATAAATCTTTAAGTTAGCTGAGGTAGCTACTTTCAGAAAATGGTGAAATAGTTAAAGCACTTGTGAGTCGATGTCAGATAAATACAGGGTGATGTTTATTTGGATAGACCTAGAAAACAAATGTCTTTATGTTTTAATATAGGTGGGACTAGCTTAATTATTAATTATGTCTTGACTGAAGAAACCAGGAATACCTAAAGAAATTTTGATATAAGACTGAGGCAAGGAGAACATAAAACAAGTCTGGCACAGCTAGAAAGTAGAAAAATATTCAAAAATTGAACAATCAGCTCATGTCAAAGAGACACAGGAATCAACCAAAGCAGAAAAAATTGATAAAAAAGTAAAAAATATAGTATTTGATTATAAATCAGTTAAAAGAAACATCCATGAGTTTATATTCATGCATACATACATACTTACATACATACATAAGGAACAGACAAATCTTCTTACAGAAGAATTCCAAATAATATATGTGGATAGTCCTCCAGGAAATCAAGCTTAGAAATCCCTCTTCTCCCCTTAGCTTTTGACAGGACATAGTATCTCACTTCCAAATAACAGCGTATACCTTGTAATGGTGAAGTCTGGTGGGCATGACCAAAACTTTGTGACCCAGGTTTATCATCAGTGGTGATAGTATGATGCCACCATATGACGTGATGGAGAAGGCACTCAACTCTGTGGTATGATTCCTCAATGTTGAAGCTGCAGTCTAACCAAAGAATAAGCATCACACAACCAAATGTAGGGATATTCTTCAAAGTACTTGACAAATACTCTTCAACACTGTCAAGGTCATTTTAAGAAAATTAAGAAAAGCCTGAGAAAATCTCATAAAACTTTAGTGGACTCTAAAGACACATGATGGCAAAATGCAATGCAGCTTTCCACACTGGATCCAAGAGACATAAATGGGAAAACTGAAATCTAAATAAAGTCTGGAGATGAGCTAATGTAACGTACTTATATTGTTCTTTTAGTTTTGACAAAGGACCCTCAGAAATGAAAAATCATAATTATAGAGAGAATTAAAACTGGGTAAGGATTGTATAGAAAGTATCCATGAAATCCTTTAACTTTCCTATAAATCTGAAGTTTCTCTAAATAAGAAATTTCTTAAGAAAGAATTACTAACCTATTGAAAGTAACATTGGGAATGTCAATACAGTTTTTCTTTCTAGTTATCACTTATAATGATGAAAAATCCAGCTTTTTTATTTTCCACCATGTTTTCTCCCTGCCATACTTTTGTGTACTAACTAGATGTCATTTACAGTTCCAGAAATAAGCTCAGTATATATTATTAATCTATATGTTTTAATTGCTTTAAGAATTGTTGTGCTTAATATTTAAATTGGGTAAAGGTTTATTTTAATTTTATTGAGTTAATGAGATACCAAGTAATATTGAATGAGTTAGGGCAGAATTTATATATATTATTGTATATTGTATGTTATAATTATAATACTGCAAATTGATATTATAGATAAATCCACATCTATCAGAATAAGTGTTATTCATCCTTTCCACATTGAATCAACGCATAATATGGGAAGAGAAGACTAGAAGGTAATAAACCACAAAATCAGTTCATAAACTTTTTCCATATGCACACAGTGCTATATATTGTTTTTCCTTAAGTATCAGGAAAGTTATGCTGTGCATTTGGATCAGCAACACAAGGTATGTGCTATAGCAAATGATCTTTTTCCCAGTGAAAATTACTTAGAAGAAATGCTTGAGATGATGAGTCTAAAATCACTTACTTTGAACCAAATCCTTTGGTCTAGTTCCATTACATTCTAGAATTATTGGCATTGTTTTGAACACACAATTATAACTCGACATAAATAGGTATAGTAGGCACATAAGAAGTGCAAGATTGAATGCATTACCCAATTGCCAGCCTCTTGATGTGAAAAAGAAAAGGACTTAAAGGACTTAAGAACAGATAGCTAGTTTCCAGGTAGGGAAAGAATTTTCTGTTTTTTATGTCCAATTCATAGACAAAATTCTGTTACTATACTCTCACTGATTTCTCTTAGAGGAAAAAAAGAAAAAATAGTTTTATTAAGATTAACATACATTTATTTTCTCTGTTGTTATTTATACTGCAAATTTTCCTTGTGTGCCGGATAAATTTTATTGACTGAAATTAGAAAACCAAGGAAGAGCATAAATACAACTGTTTTCTTTTGGACCCATGGTCTGAGTACAGTTAGAACTTCCCTTGCACAATATTAAATTAGATTTTATTACAGAATCGTGTATGTGATATGTGACATATGTGATCTGTGACATATGTGTGCTTTCTCTTAAGTATCAAAGAAATTAAATTGTGTCTTGGATCATAAAATTATATAATTATATATAAAATGTATACAATAAATATAAACACATGTAAAGGACTTGAAAGAAAATTTATGATAAATTATGGTTATTTTTATTTAAAATATTTTTGTCATATTTCTTTATAGTCCTCTGTGCTTTGCACTAAAAAAAAAAAATCTGTTCAAATTCTAGTACCACAACATTATCTATCCTCCCCAACCCTATTCCCTCTATTCTGATAAATTCATTTACCTTCTAGCCTTACAATTTTTTTTAAGATTTATTTATTTATGCATACAAGAGCTGGGGTACAGGCCAGAGACGCAGGGGGTGAGAGGATTCACCAGAGACGGAGCGGGGAACAGATCAGGCAGAATGACTGAAATACACTGCTGAGGGGAGCAGCAGGCAAGTCAGGAGAGGTCTGCTGCACCATGTGGGTTTCTCTCTGGCCAGCTGGGGATCGAACTCGTGCTGCAGAGGCTGTGGATTGCTTCATAGTGTGGTGCTTAAGCCCTTGTGCCACCAGGGAGGCCTTAGCCTTACAATTTAAAGGCAGCAAGGGAATAACAAAGACAGATGAGCTAGTACTGAAGTAGAACACTGTCACGACAGTTGTCACTCCATACTACTTTCTACATGCCGTGAAATCCTTCTCATTTCTTTACCTTTCATGTTTAGCATTGTTCTGCTTTAAGCAGAGCTATCATCTCTCTGTGACGTTCATACTTGTCAAAAGCAATTATACACTTCTCTCCATTCTCACTGTGTATACATACAGGTCTATTTTAGTAAGCATTATGGGGTTGTAAGCTTATGCCTATATGCTTCCCCCTTCCTTTAGAAAGTAGGCTGATTGACTCCATGACTCCATGTTATTAATCTCTCTTTTCCACTGGAGCTTACAAAATGCTCTATGTGATTATTAATGGTTTTTGAAAAATATGACACTAGAAAATGCATACCTTCTTATTGGTCTCCACATGCAAAGAAAAATTGGTCACTTCTGGCAATTATATATGTCAAATTCTGTTGCTGCTTTCTGAAGTACTTGCAAGGAATGTTTTGCCTTCCAGAAAATTTTCAATTCAAGGGTCAATACCCTGCCATTTGGCTGAGTATGGCATTGATAGAAAGAAAATGTTTGTAGGTAGTGATGAAAGTATGAAATGATGAATGCAATTTTACTTAGAGCATGTTCTTCCAACAATGCCATATAAATCTACTTTTGTCATTTCCAAGTGTAGACACTTAGTATATAGTTTCAGTTCAGGGTAGTCCCATTTTTTCACCACACAACATTTAGAATTTAAATCTGGTAACTTGGAATTGAAAGCTGTAGCTGTTTAAGACAGTAAAACAGGCATAGTCACATTCATGCCTCCGAGTGCACCAGAAGGTGCAAAGTTTATTGTTCCACCACATGCTGCAGACTTTATTATTTCTAGAGTGAAATCTACAAACATAATGAAATTGAATTGAATAACTAAAGGTGGATATGTACCTTGAGGGCACTTCACAATTCTCATACTGAGAGAACAAAAATAAAGCATGTAAGGAAAAGACCGAAATATATATATTTCGAATATATATATATATATATATATATATATATATATCTCCAAATTGAAAACTACTGAGAAGAATAAGAAATCATAAGATTGGAGAATTGATGGAATAATGAACTGGGGATTCCTTCTCTGCTCTGTACCCAGAGCAAAGGATTTGTAATGCATATTTCCTGGTTGAACAAAGTAACCTGAGTCTTATTATAACACCAACAGTGTTATATTGTTGTCAACTTTAAGATTAATGCACATGTGGAAAATATTTCTTGGTCAATGTTCAAATAATTAACATCAATCCTGAAAGCAAACTTCATGTTGAACATTTTATTATTTTATTAATCATTTTATTTTTTGGCTGAATAATGCATACAGTTTTTGAATCTACTTTTTTCTATACTAACATTATTCAAATCCACACAAGCATTTTCTATTCTTTTTTATGTATTTATTTATTAAACATCTTTATTTTTTCAGAGTATGGGATGTCTCCCATCAAGTGTGGTCACCATAGTTCTCCCACCACCCAAGTGCCCACAGTCCTCCACCACACTCCACAGAGCTCTCCTCCTCCA
The DNA here is from genome assembly GCF_014898055.3 of Talpa occidentalis. Lineage (NCBI taxonomy): Eukaryota > Metazoa > Chordata > Mammalia > Eulipotyphla > Talpidae > Talpa > Talpa occidentalis. The sequence goes on along the minus strand of NW_023604861.1, from coordinate 35,116,379 downwards.
CTCTACTCTCCCCCCTCCCTGTCCACCACCCTCTCCCCTGTGTGTCTTAGATCTATGGTCCGCTTTCAAGGGTCAGTCTTACATTTGTAATTCTCTATTCTCTTTAAATACAAGAAAACTTTGTGATGATGTGGTAATGTAGTTGAAATCTGTACTTGTACAGAGGGTAAGAACACCTCATTTCCCACAAAGCTAACAGAGGAAAGCAGGAAAGATATTTAGTGGATTATTAACAAACAGTCATTTAGCCCAGTTTTGGATGTGTACTAGTCTTTCCTTAAGAAAGCGTTCATCTGCTTGGTCTGTTTATAAAGCATCTTCAATCTAGATATTGTCTAGGTATTCCTGTGTTATGCTTACTCTCTATACTTATTCATCGCCTCTGTGTCCCTATAAAAGTTTTGACTCTCCTATGAGTCCCACTGACTTTATATTAAGGTCCAACTGACTTGGGCCTCCCCGGTGGCGCAGCCATTGAGCGCTGGGTTATGAAGCTGCCTGCAGCCTCTGCAGCGCCAATTCTATCCCCGGCCGCTGGGCGAGGGTCCCACATGGCGCGCAGACCTCTCCTGCCGCCTGCTGCTCCCCCTCAGCAGTGTATTTCGTCAGTCTGCCTGTTCTGTTCCCTGCTCTGGCTCTGGTGAATTCTCTCACCCTCCCGCACTTCTGACTGTACCCAGTGCTTGTATAAATAAATAAATAAATCTAAAAAAAAATTACAAAAAAAAATCCAACTGACTTTATATTAAGATCTCCATATTAAGATGGAAGTAGAGCAGTGACATGTATAATGAGACAATAGGACAATGTCATGATGGAGTTCTTTTTTACAGAGAGAAAGCAACCTATTAATGTGATGTTCTCAAAGCCCTGAAGAAAATGTGTGATGATTCTGCTAACATTTGTAATGTAATATATTAACAAACATAAAGTTTCTAAGAAGGACAATCACCTTATGATTCATGTGATATATAAAGACAATAATCTCACAATATCGATGAATTATAAACTACTATACAATATGTTCTATGCATATGAAAATGACCTGAAAAAAAATTCAGAAAGGCAGTAGATGTATAATCAAAGATAAATATGTTAACTACATGTGAAAATTATCCATAAAGATGAGTTATGTGCCAAAAGCTAAGAAATGATTACTTAAGGATATAAATAGGAAAATAATTTCAAATGGAATTTGAATTTCAAATGGAAGGAAACTGAATAACAGTAAGGCAATAGAACAGTAGTACCAAGTACTAGGAATATTTCATCTTTCCAAAAAGTCAAAAATCAACAGTGAATGAAAGATTCAACTAAATGGTATCAAAAAAATAGTGGCAAAAATATACAAAATGTCTTCTTAATTAAACTATAAATTTTTATTTCACTTAAACATTCTTTGAAGCTTTGGGTACTCTGTCTGGTAGTGAATAGTTAGTAAATACAAAGACATAAATGGAAAATAATTTCTTTAAACACTGGCTTTTTCTTTCCCCCACTGATTCTGATGTGAAACAGCAGAATGTTTCTCTCTCTCTCTCTCTGTCTCTCACTCATGCACACACACAACTCATGAATGGGGAGCAACAAATGATCTCCATTTCAATGTCTGTAGTTTAATCATGAATGATGCAGGTGTTACTTTTAACATATAACTTTCGTAAGAAGCCAAAAAGATTGTCTAAGTGTAGTTCAAGACTTTTATTAGTAGTCTGATTTTTCCATGTCCTCATTCAATTACTTTTACCTGATCTATTAGTATTTTATTATTTACTGACTCATAGATAATCTCCAATTCCATGTCAAGGTTCTAGTTTCTATGGCAATTGAATTAGCTCTCTTTTTTCTTGAACACTGTGGAAATAGAAGGATTTGCTAGTCCAGTTATATTTAGAAGATGTTCCATAAAACACCAATAGTGACTTACGCTTTTCTTTTTTGGAATCATTTAGACTTTACTGTACCTTTTTCAGCCTTGAGCAGCTTATCAAATATTGAAGAAAAGTGATCATTTTTCTATTCAAATGTAAAACGTTAGGTTGGGATAGTTTTGTGTGCTTTAATATTAATCTATAAAAATGATTTAATTCAGGGAAATAAGTATAATTTTGCACATAACTCATTTTTTCTTTAAAATGTGTGTATGTATGCATAGAAGAAAATATGTGTACATTTTAACATACTGGAGGACTGAAGATAAGTGTGTTTAAACACACACACATATACAATATAAATACTTTTATATCATTTCCCATACTAGACATAGTTGCTAACAATGTGCTGATAAATGACTATAAATACACACATACACACATATGTTCATTTAACAATCATATGTGATATGTATACATCATATATTACATATAAAACATAATATCTTCATTATATAAATGCTGTAATATGTCTGTCTAACCAACTCAGTATGGAGAGTTGCTGTTTTCCTTCTGCATGATTTTCAGGTACACAGATTTCATTGACTTGAATACTTTTGAAAAGGCCAGTCACCAGGGAGAGAATGACACCCTATTTCTTAAAGAAAAATTTGTATCATTATTGACCTGCTCTTGGAGAAAGAACAGCCAAAAGAAAAAAAAAAAAAAAGAAAAGGAAAGAAACACAAAGTGTAACAAGGCATGCTTTTACTTTGCTTATAAGAACTTGTGCTTGTGATCAATGTCTGTTCCTTGTAGAATTATGACTTGCATGCTGCCTTTTCAATATGGGTCAATCAGTGCAACAACACTATTTCTTCTACCCCCGTTCTGTTGTCTGCTGTTATCATGACCATGAAACTCTTTAATTTTCAAATTGAATTTGGATTCGTTCCAGAGACCCCTTAAAGAAATTGATTTCTGACTGTAAGTGACTTACATTGTGCCTGATATTTGGAACTCACGTTGTAGCTACCACAGACAGCTCGAGTAAAAACCTCATGTCATCTTTGAAAGATGCTAAGTTTCAGGGTAGAAATGTCTGTATTTATTCTTTAACTAGTTTTATACTTTTCCTTTTTATATCCTAATTTTCAGTTAACTGTTTTCAATAAATTGTTCATCAAGTACTGGTTACAAAAGATAATCTTTGATTTTCATCCAATTTCATGAACTTTTCTTACATTTTTATTGATTCTTTTTCTATTTAATAAGATTTTGATTTTTTTAACTATAGGCATGAAGAAACTTTACGTTATCAACTTTTGCAAATATAGTCCATCCATCTAGTATTCTAACTATGTTCTAAAGAGATATTTTAGTTGATATACACTATTCTCTTTGAGAAATTCTAATAATAAAGTAACAAATTCATTTTTATTCCTTAACTGAAAATATAAATAGCATTTCAAAATTTTATGTATATTGGATCATCAGAGAGTCATTAATCATCTCTGAGCTATTTATAAACAGGTAGATGAAATAGATATTGTTTTGAATGTTACCTAATTATAAGATACTCTGGAAACACATTTTTCTTTTTTAATTTCTCTTTTTATGCTACTGAAAAATTAAAATGACAACAGTCATCATAACATCTATAAATGCAGCAAAAATATATTTTAAACTGAATATATTTACAATATGCTGACATATTTCTGTCAAGAATGTAAATTAATAGGCATAAACCATTGGGAAATCATATTGGCAATTTGAAGGAAAAATATATGTTTATAGTCTTGAACATTACTTTTGATTCTATAAATTACTGAGTGAAATAGAACAAAATTTACTAAAAACATGAATAAGTGTTTATAAAAGGCAATCGATGAAAAACAAAATCTAAATGTTTAAAAGGTACAAAATTAAGGAAATCTTGATACAAACTTAAAAAATGAGATAGGACACGAGAATGATGATTTTGAAGAGATAAAAAGATGTACATCAATGCACTAAGTCAATAAATGTAAATCACAACCACAATATGACATCACCTCATACCCATAAGAAGGGCTACTATCTAAAAGACAAGAGATTACATATGCTGGTGAAGTGAAGAAATGGGAAAACTTTGTAAAGTGTTGGTGGGAATATAAGTTGGTGGAGTCACAATGGAAAACAATATGAAGAATCTCAAAAAATTAAAACTCATTCCAGAAGGAAGAGTAAGTTTAACCTCCAGAGAAGATTTCTTGTTCATAGTAAGCACATCAGCACCTTAGAGTAACTTTTCAGGACTGCAGTCTTCACCTTGCTGGCCAATCTACTTACATACTTAGTTTAGTTATGTGTTTATATGTGTATTGATTTGATTGATTGGTTGATATATCTATCCTCACTGGATCGTGCTGCTGTGGTTGTGGTTTTGCGTATTTTTATTTCTTCATTGTTTCTTGCTATGGAAGTTGTCCCTAAGATCAAGGTCTGGAAGTATATTGACACTTCAGTGTATATATTCTTAGTGTGGTTGGAGATGCTTTGAGAATTTTTCTGCTTCTATTAAGGAAAATCCTACTAAAATAATAGAGCACATTCTGCTTCATTCTGATGTTCTTAAAAGAAGATGTTGGGCCAGGGTCCACCAGCCTCACCGTTGCTCTATGCACATGGCCACAGGGAAATCTCCAGTCATCTCCACATTGCAGGAATCACTTGTTTATGTTACATTGCACCTTACTTAACTTCAGGTCACTGTTTGTTGATTACTTAATCTAAATGACTTAAGAAATCAAAATGGAGTTTGCAGAGGATTCAGACAAGTGGGGGAGAGAAAATTTATGGTAGCTTTTTCAGAAAATATGAAAACGTCTCTCTTCCTATGAGTTTATTCACTCAGGGTGACCTTTTCTTTTATAATTCCAGGTTTCCTGGAAAGGAGACACAGAGGCATCACAGGAGACCTTTCACAGCTCTGGAGTACTATGACACATATGGCATTTTTTGGTATAAGAATATTTCTGGAGTTTGCAGATATGGTCTCCACTACTACAGGATTTGCTCACTTCAATATGCCTCTAAATTTATCCCGTCTAATTTTTTTTTTGTTTTGATTGTAGATGGGTGGACTTGCTGCTTTCTGGGTAGTGGAAAAGAAATGGTCCCCACGGTTTTTAAAACTTCTTCTCTGATATTGGCATTTAGCAGTAGTACTAACAGATCATCCTTTAGAAAAATTCAAGAAAACCACATCCTTGACAGGAGGATAGCTATTGCTTGCTGCAGTGAGAGCAACTATGGCATCTTCTGATCTCATCATTAGCAATGAAACTGGTAACCAACCCACTTCTGCAAATTGGCAGATTGAGTTGGGAGTCTGAGGAGCAAAGTGGCTGCCTTTCCTTTATCTGTGCTCCAGAGATAAGAGCAGTTTCAGTTTTTTTTTTTTTTTCCTTTCTCAGTATTGCTGTGGTGCAGCAGTGAGAAATCATAATAGAACGAAAAAAAAAAAGACAGATAACTAATGATCAAAAAATCTCTAAAGGTACAGCAGAGGTGAATCTATCCTACATCTAGGAACTTATGTAGGATTAAGGGAGTGGCACCTAAAAATGCAAAATAAAATTCTTAAATTTTTTGGGTCCTCATTTCCTATCAAGTATGATCCCCCTTAAAATATCAATCATTGTATTACTATCTGACCTTAATATTTGAAATGCTCTAAGAATAAATGCTCTAAGAATAATGCATCAATAAGTTTTCTTCAATTTTTTTGTTTGTTTTCCTCCTCTCAATGTTTATTTCAAATGCCACAGCACTGTTCACGGGGTTAAATAAAAACATAAGAAAGGGAGTTAATAAAAAACACAGAAATTGAATCCAATTTTTCACTTGTGTCTCTGATAACAATGCCCAAATAAGTGAACTTTTGCTATTCTATTTATTCCCATTTTGGGAATAACTAAAATTAAAACACAATTTTGTATTTCTTGCAAACTACAAAACACATACAAAAGGACTTGTTGCCAGCCAAACATATAACTACCCACACGTAAGCCAGTAGGTCCCCGACTCTTGACATCACCCTTCGAGTAGACTGACTATTCTAAGGTCTTTACATCAGGCCATTATTTTCCTGCCTCTCCAGACATTAATTTCCAGAAATTGGAAGGGTTTTTGTTTACTTATTTTACTCAAACTTTAGCTAAGAATGAAAGCAAAAGAAGAATGCTTTTTCATATGTTAAGATACATGGAAACTAACTGCTGCTTTTATTGCGGGAGACGGAAACAAAAGCTCTTACAAAAGAAAGACTACAACTTTTCCCTTTGAATCTAACAGAACGTAAAGTCTGGACTGAATTCAGGAATATTATTTGCTTCTACTTATTCCACACTTGTGTCCTCTCTCTACCTCTCTCACTTCCTCATCTACCTCACTCTTTACTCACTCAGCCTTACCTACATGCATTCTTTTGAACATCACAAGTTCATTTTTGTCTGTCTGATTGCCTTTCTTTTTCCCTTGCATCAAATGCTTCTCTCAGATCTTTGCATGACTCTCTGTCAGGTATTGGTTCAAAATTTACCTTTTATAACTGCTTGTGTTGTGTCCCATACATTCTGGAGAGTTGTAAGGATACCTGCACCTCTATGTTTATTGCAGCACTGTTTACAATAGGTAAGATATGAACAACCAATGCCCAAAAATACATGACTGGATCAAGAAGACGTGGTACATATACACAATGGAATATTACTCAGCAATCAAAAAAAATAAACTAATGCCATTCACAGCAACATGCATGGAGCTGAAAGGGAATATGCTCAGTGAAATAAGCCAGAAAGAAAAATAAAAATATAGCATGGTTTAATATCTAGGAGGAATGTAAAGGAATCAAATAAGGGATCAAGAAAAAATATATCATAAATTAAAAAATGAAATTCAAAGGCAACTATAAATCAGCAGGGGAGGGGGGAGGGAGACGGATTAAAAACAGGGAGGGAAGAGCACAAGGGACTATGGCGATGGTGCACGGGTAAATTGGTAGGGGAATTATATGGGTACTATGCCTGAGAGGAGAAAACATACACTGTACTAAAAGGAAGAATGATGTAAAATATATATAAAATAAAAAAAAAACCTTTTCCTGAGAACATCATTGAAACTAGTCTTTTGTTGCAGACATACTCTCACATTATTCTGATGTGTTTCCTCAGTGGTTCTCAACATAATTCCACAATATGAATCTTTCTGTGTTTGTATTTTTGATTATTTTTCTTAATTAGAATGAAAGGAGAAATGTGTTCTATTGGTAAACCAGAGCATACTGGTAGAAATGGCTGGGACAGTTTAGGCATATTGTCAACTACTTTTGAATTAATTCATTGATTATAAATATATTAGGGCCAAATAGAAAACAAAAGTGAATTTTACTGCCAATAATCACCAAATGGTAAACCATAATCATTTGGGTCAAATGATTTTAAATATAAAATCTGAAGTGGCTGAAAGCATAGTAAAAGTTATAATTTTACAAAAGCAATCTAACACATCTTCAGAAGGGTAGCTAATCAGGCTCCCATGCTTATTGTCTTTATTTGCTAGGTGAATCCTTCTTAAAGCTTTTATCCTAATATTTATCATAGATATGGAGGCACCAGATCTTTCTATACATTATGTAGTAATTAAGACATTATTATGTGTCTCCTCTTAATCTCTTTACTTCAATTGAGAAGATTATTGAGAATATAGTTTGATCCTTTTTTAATTTATCCTTTAGAGATGTTCTACATATTAGTTAGGGCTATGATATTTGAGGATCTATAAGAGAGGGTTTTTCTTAATATAAGTGGAAATTTCAGGATGGTATAATATAGTCTATTAAAATTTTAATAGGTATACTTTGTTATTAAAAATAGAACACATCATTTCAGAGACAAAAAAAATCTAAATTCACAAAATGAGTCAGTTTTGGTTAATGGGGACAACAATCTAAGAATCTTTTTGCCAAGTCTAGTGCACATCCCAGCAGACAGTACTGCTTTGTAGTAATGGTATTGGAAAAAGCACAAGTGAGAGCAGAAATGATGGTGGCTTCTAATTCAGCTTTGGCTGATGAGCTAAATGAACTGGCAGCACTTACAGGAGAGGGACTTGAAGGAGTAGTGATGGCCAATTTTCTCTGCAGACTAATACAACATTTTCTTTAGCAGAAGAAATTGGTTGAAAGTTCTCTCCATTTTTAGATGCCTTTTGTTCAGGGCTGCATAAGTGTAGTTTGCCCTAGTATATCTCTATTTGCTGAAAAGTTTTAATAATTAGGAAGAGCTCTAGCAAAATTGCAATAGTTTCTTCTACACTAAAATCAGATTTGATGAGTCCTGGCAGGTTTTTGATCCCTTGCTCTAGCAATTGGACCGTTTCCAAAGGTTCCAGACAGAAGACTCGACAGATCAAACTGGGTGCCTAGGTCAGTCTTTCTAACTCTGATTCTGCAAGAAGCCAGCAGTGCAGGAATGAGGAAATGGAAGTGAGAGTAAGGTAGTTAGGACTGAATTGTTGATCCCCGATGACCTTCTGGTTAATTTGTTATGAATCAGCACCAGACAGAGGTAAGGGTAAGATTCTTCTGAATTTTTTCTCCACGAACTAGAAATCGACGCACACTTGGGCAAGTATTTTTAATGCTTGTACTTTCTATAGATTCTTTTTTAATGAAAACAACATCACCACATTTTGTTATTCTTTTAAATGAGACTTAATACTCTGGCTAATTTCAAATGATATAATTACTACATTAGGTAGCATAATTAGAAATTACTTGAAGTATAAAGAGTGTCTGGTAAAGAAATGTTTAATTTACTAAATAATTTCAATTCAAATGATTATTAAGTTAAAATCAGAAGTTGCTCAAAACCTCAAGTAATGGTTTTTACCAGTGCCACATGATAAAGTAATTGCCCAATTAGCAATTAGTTACAAACAGCCTTGCCCTTTATTTTTACTTAAAATAAGTAAGCTGATTTCCACTCTTCAAAACTGAATATTAATTAAATAGGAAGATAAAAACCCACCACACCTTGTTAGTAGAACATACATCCATACAGAAACCCTACCTTACTTATGAATTAGTTATACAAATGAGCAAAGAAAACTTTTTTTATCCTTTACTGCAGAAGCATGAAAGAAAGGAAAAAATTTTGATTTAAGCTTGATTTTTTTTGACTACCCTTATTTAGTAAACTAAATTAGAGACTGTCCATGTCTTTCAATTTTTAACTTAAAATCTTAGTGTAGAAAACACACCTTAAATTTTATGTAATCTTTTTATACTGAGGCATTATAATTTAGCCCTTCCTTCTCCTTCCTCTTGAATAGTTAATTTATTTATATATATAAAAAAATTTATTTATTTATTTATACAAGCGCTGGGTACAGTCAGAAGTGCGGGAGGGTGAGAGAATTCACCAGAGCCAGAACGGGGAGCAGAGCAGGCAGAAGAACCGAAGTACACTGCTGAGGGGAGCAGCGGGTGGCAGGAGAGGTCTGCGTGCCATGTGGGACCCTCCTCCGGTGGCTAGGGAGCAGCCAGGAATCGAACCGGCGCTACAGAGGCTGCGGGCAGTTTTGCAACCCAGCGCTCAACCGCTGCGCCACCAGCGAGACCCACCTCTTGAATAGTTTAGATGAGAAGTGGAAAAGTTAGGACACAATCTATACTGGGGGCTTCTAATATTATTTTTCTTCTTGCTATTCACCTATCATGTGTTTAAATTAATATATTTACAGCTACTTTATATTTTGTGTCTATGCTATTTGAAAGGTAGTAAATACCGTAAAAGGCACAGTAGTTCTATACTTTCCAGGCAGGTAGGTACATACTTCATTTGTTCAATTCATCATTGGCTCCTTAGTAGCTGTGTTCCCAGAGCAATTAAAATGTCTCAGACTGTTTCCTCATCTCAGAAATAGGGGCCATGCTGACTCCCTCCTTGGGAGGTAGTAGGATTAAATTAAATAATATATGACATGCTGTCACATGTAGAATATTCGATGTATGCCTCTCCCTCTAACTGCATAGCATCTGAACTACAGAGGGCTACAGGTCGTTGTGATGATCAGAATTCTGGAATGATGTATTTGGAGAAAGGGTTGTTCTAATGTTGTTAACTTCTCTTCTAGCTCAACATTTCTATTTTGAAATCAAATTAACTCTAGATTTAACAGTTGCATATTGACACCAAAGCAACTAAATATTTTTTATCTAAAAGTCAGAAACTACAAGGTAGGGCAGATGTATAAACTAAGTACATTCATTTATTAAAATAATCCTATTTAGGAAGCAAGTTAAATCCAGACAGGACAAAATAATGTTTCCAAATCCGGTTATAAAATCAATTAGCAATAATCGCGCCTCGGATAAACCTCATTGGCTACGATACTGCCACTGCGCAAACCTCCGGTTATAAAATCAAACGTGAACTTTAATTGCCATAATTTTGATAAAGCCACTCAGCTAGAATCTCAGTCTATTTTAAGTTGGATTATGTTTTCCAAAATGACATGTTGAAATTTTAACCCTGGAAACTGAGAATATGGCCTGATTCGGGGATAATGCTATAATATTCAAGAGATAAAATTAGTTAAATTGGTATTATATTGGAATAGAGTGGGCTCCTAATCCATCGTGACAAGAGGAAAAGAGAGACATAGTGTGAAGAACTTGACAAAAGAGCAAGAACTGGAGATAAGTATGTGCAAACCAAGGAATAGCAAGGATTAACTACTGCATTCAGAAGTTAGGCAGAAGCAAAGAGTATTTTACCAAAACCTCAGAGGAGGTATGGCCCTGCTGATGCCTTTATTTTGGCTTCTAGTATCTAGAACCTTGAGAGAATAAATTTCTGCTGTTTTCACCCACGCAGTTTGTACTTTTTTCTTATAACAGTCCTAGAAAATTAATATAATACCATATTAGAAAAATAACATGTCACAACTGTTATAGTAGTAACTCATTTAAATCAGAATAACATCAGAAAGAAGAGTAGCTAGGTTCAAGAAGTTGGGGATATGTGGGAAAAATAAATAATAGACATATGCATTATTTTGTAGTTTTACTTTATAAACAGAGTATGTTTGAAGTGACACATTTCCTACATGCTTCTTAAGGTCCAGGGCCATGTAGTGATCACTATGTATCCTTGAACCCTTGAACAATGCTTGTCCTACAGTAGCTGTTTAGTGAAGAAAAAGGAAAGAATTGAAGTTGGAAAGTAAGAACTTAAAAGAAAGGAGGAGAAGAGGGAGAGGAAGACATAAACTATACTCCTGTATGCATATTGAGATAGAATTCATCAAAATTGGAGAGACAGTTCAGTTTTCAGAGAGGATATTGATGTATCATTCCCTTAAAGAATCTAATTTGAATTTCCCACCTTGCATGATGGCAGGTGAAAAAGTTGAGAAACCAGTTACTAAAGAGAAGCCAAGAAAACTGAAGCTTTGGCAAGGTTAAGATAAAGATAACTCCAAAACCAAACCACCTAAGAAGGGGGAGCCCCACTGAAGCCCAAAGCATGTCCTAGTTAGAGGAATTGTCCAATATTCCTGATCTGCTATGGATTCCAAGGCCACACAGAAGAGGAAGTATTTCACAGCTAAATCCAGACCTGCAAAGAAAAAGGCAATGGCTCTTGCTACCATCACAAAACCAGTTGGTGATGACAAGAACGGCAGTACGGGAGTGGTAGCACTTTGCAAAATGCCAGATATACTCCTACTGAAGGTTGAGTCTCAAAAGCTCTTGAGCCACAGCGGGGCGGGGTGCGGGGAAGCCAGTGATCATATGAGAAATCTATGAGCTAGCACTACCAGGGGGCCATTCTGATCATCATAACTGGATGCCATCGGGGCCAGCAGCTGGTTTTCATAAGGCGGGTGAGCAGTAGCTGCTAAGTGGGACTGGACCTCTTTTCCTCAGTAGAATTCATCTGTGCAGCAGACACCAGTAATTTCCCATCACTATCTCCACCAAAATAGATGCTATTGGTGTGAAATTCCCCAAATATCTTATTGAAGTTTACTTCAATTTTGCCATCAAATGTCAAGGATTTGTTATTGGGTATGTTTTGAGGGGGCCCAGTGGAGCATGGTGAAGGATTATTAGGGCATTGGTGGTGGAATGATGTGAAAACATATATTTGTAGATATTTGAATCTGTAAACCCTAAAACAAATACAATGATGTAAATCAACTTTACTTCAATAAACAAACATGGAAGTAAATATAAAAAAGTAAATAAAGAAACAAACAGAAGAAGCTATGTAAGTCCTAACATCAGAAAGGTGAGATCTCCAACACAGAAGGAGAAACAGATTACAGAGCAGCACAAGGTCCATCAGAAAGCTGTGGACTGGCAAATTCTGCCAACAATCAAAGCTATGCCTCAGGTCCAGGGCTTCCTTGCTCTGTTTTTGCTCTCAGAAATGGAATTTACATTACAAATTGGTGTTCTAATTTTTTTTACAAAGAATCGAATTAAAAAACTGATCCATTAAAAGGAAAACCTAACTAAAAAAAATCACTAGCTTTAAGACTACCCCAAATTTTGAATTATTACAAAAGAAATATTAAAAGAAACATCTAACTTTTAAATTTTTCCCTGAAATTAAATGTACTTTATAAAAAAAAACTTTAAAAAACAAACTGTTGTAGATTATGTATATGCCAAATTACTGTACATTTGGATTGCTATGAGGATACTTCAGTCAATTTATATTACCTTGTGTCACTATCAATTGGTTTGCTGAAGGCCCAGAACCTTGAAAATCAAGTTTATTGATATCAGCTAATTAAATATGTTTATAAATCTTTCCAGCCTTGAAACTAGGTTTGCTTTTTTAAGAAAGAGCATGACGTTCATTCCTAGCATTCTGTTTGAAGATAAAATGTATCGACCTGATTTTATGGACTGCCATGACTGGATGGTAAAACACATAAACTGCACTATTTTAGTGTCTTCTTTATGTTTTATTAAATACTCTGATAAAATAAGAAGGAATCAAAAATTTTTATAAATATTTGACTTAGTTTCCAGCATTAAAATTATCTTTTTCGGTTTATTCACTTACATTAGTATTTTATTGACTTAGTGAAGCTAATTTTCTCATTTGTTTGAGATACTTGTGCCAATGGGTAGACTAAGTGTATAGTTAAACACACATGGCAGGAGACTCACAAACGGCAGCAACAAAGGATGTGACTATCAGTTATAGTGGAAAAGAGACTCTAGTGCCAAGACAAATGGGAAAAATGGAGATGATAACAATATACGAATATATCAGATAAAATGAGTCTGTGAAGTGGTTTATGAATTTCCTTGCATTTTGTTGAATCAGTGTATAAACAGTCTCAGTATTATCCCCATATACTCAAGTATATCCTATGCTAACCACCAAACCAGTGGCACCATTTGAAGAGTATTGCGTTTCTCCCTTATTTACTTAATTAGAATTAACCCATTGTATAGTCAGGAACTGGACACAGTGCAGGTTTTCTGATTCCATGCAGACCGGGTAAAGGAGGAGTCAGAGTTCTCAGTGGCTTTTGCAGGTTTTTTATTGGGATCTACCAGGTACACAGCAGGCAGGGGCGCTCCCAGACCCCAGCAAGTCTTCACTCTATCTGGGCTCTCTGGCGTTCTCTGCTTCTTTCTATGGCTCGGCTTCTCTCTCGGCTTCTCTTTTGGTGTCTGCTGGCGTCCCCGTGACACGGCCCTTAAAAGCCCAGTCTCAGCCAAAGTGAATCCCATCTACCTATGCCCACACCCTACTCCAGGTGTCCACCTTCAGGCATGCATTCAGGACCGCAAGGATCCAACATCTATCCTGATGGCGGGAAGGCAGAAAAGCCTGACATTTTTCCTTACCCTACACCCATTATCCTCAAGCCTAACTCTACTCTACAGGATATCTAGTATTTCAAATCAGCAATAACACACAAGGGGTTACACTCAACGCAGTAAAGCTATGTGCAGCCTCTGCACCACGAGTTTGATCCTGGCCAGCCAGGAAGCTACACATATGACTCAGAATACTTCAAAACAGCAATAACAACAGACAAAGATGGTTCCAGCTCTCTACAGATATTATAAAAATCTTCATTTAAACCTTACAAAGAAGTTAGATTGCATTCTGTTTATAATAAGGAAACTGGTGTTTTGTAGGTGCTTAAAGTAGTTAAGGTTTTTAATTGCCATTCATATGCTCCATTTGGTTGGTGATTCCAATAATCTATATTCCATTCAAGAAAGTTCATAATAAACATCCACTATTGTTCCAAGTGTGGAGGAAAAAGAAATCAATCCAAAACTGCACTTATTTTTCATATGCAGGTTATAGTAGAATTATTAGTTACCTAAAATAGATTTAAGAATGTTAAACTACTTGAGTAAAATGTATCTTAATGATAATTATAATCCTAAATATCAACATTTTTAAATGTTACTTTTTTAAGCAAGTGCTTATGCAACATGTACTGTATGCCATGCACTGTTCTAAGTATCTATATTATCACTCTTTAAATCTTCATAAATAAACCTACAAAGGACCTATCATGATTTTACCAAGGAGGAAACATAGACACCAACAGATTAACAAACTAGCTCAAGGTCATATAGCTAGAAAGCAGCATCAGAGATTTGCAACCAGGTAGGCTGACTCCAGAGGCTATTTAACCACTACTCTGCACTCATCAGCTGGGCTAAGACCCCCTCCCACATGAAGACTTACCTCTGAGGATAATCTGTCCAAGTGCCCCAAAGTGACCACACTGAGAAAAATAGGTATCTAAAATTCTTCACCTCTATTAGTCATTCTTCATCATCCCATGCCTTCATCATCTTATTCATGTCCATTTCTCCAGGGATACGGTAATATATACTTTGCTTTTCCTGTGTTTGTATAAATTAAGCCTTCCTAGATATATGAAAGTGCAAGGCAGTAACATAAAGGGCATATTTAAACAGGTTATTAAACACCAATGTGCTTCTTAAAAGCAGGCAACCCCTACAGATAAACACATGTACTCCTTAAGTATATAAATTATTTATGATTTTTAAATACATTTGCAGAAAAATAAGAGCTGTTTACTAGAAATAGTTTCCGAACAGACTAGTCCTTCAAGATAATTCTTCTCTTCTTTATATTCAGCATTTAGATTATTTCACTACATGTAGACCTTGACTTCTCCAAATTGTACTGAGGAAAATGAAAATATATCTAGCACTTATTGAATGCCTGCTAAGTAGCAGCCACTTTCACATGACTTCTAGTAATCCTTCATACTGTTAATGTCCTCATTTTGTACATTAAAAAACTGCAACATGGAGAGGTTAAAAGACTTGCCCCAAACCACACAGCTGGTTGACAGTGGAGAGAGGATCGTAACCCACATCATCTTACCCAGTGTGCTAGGTTTGACTTAAACGAGGACAACCTAAATGAAATCGAGAATCTTTCTGGACACATCGATTCAGTGATGAATATCTGAATGCAGAATATTACCTTTCATTTTATTACCCTTCTATTTTATTTATATGATTTTATTATACTTATATTTATTCATTGATATTTCATTACATTGATATTTTATTACATAAAACAATTTGCCTATTTTCCTAGGCAGTGTTTTGTGATTAGCATTCAGTATTTTCCTATTTATCTACCAGGTCATAATGTTCTTCTTCCCTTTTTAATTGAGCTAATTTTTTTTTTCTACTATTACCTCTGTAATTTGAGCCTCTGGAAAGAAACACAGGGATCTAACAGTATAGTTGGCATCATCACCTCCATGAGTGGTCAGCTCTCAAGGTCTTTTAGTTTATATGATCTCCCTCCTCTGGCATGGCTGGGAACACACAGGGTGACACTCTAGTCACCATCTTGGTACTATGCTGATTTTTTTTTTACACCATGTTTCATTGATTGAGAGTAGGAACAACTGGTCTAATCCAGATCAATAAGGAGTTTATAACATTTTTATATGAGAGACACAGAAACCTAAAGTTGATAGAGACCAAGTCATCCTCACTTTAATGTTCTTGTTTAACTATAAATCCCTGTTGCAGAGACACCCACAGCAGTCCTAATCCCCTATCTTCAAATGCTTTATTTGAAATCTTCTTAGTTTCCATGAGATTTGCATATGTAATTCATTTTAACTGGATTTAATGAACTAGAGTATCTATCGCTGGCCATTATGACCATGTTTACTTGCATATGGCCATAATTTTATAGGCTATCAAAAGCCCACATGAAAGAGATGAATTGCCCCGATGAGAAACATCTATTACAGGAAGCAAAGTCCATTCAGTACTTGCACATTGTTGACAGTATCTTCATTGCATGTTTTGTGTATTAATTTCCCATAGCTACTGTAACAAATTATCACAAACCGAGTAGCTGAAACAATGCATTTTTTTTTTAACAGTTTTAGGGTCAGAAAATTAAGGTGCACTCAGGACTGTATTTTTTCTGGAGCTTTTAGTGAAGAAATCCATTTTCTTGCCTTTTCCAGTTTTTAGAGGTTGCTACATGCTTTTTATCCAGGTCATTTCATTCAACTTCAAAGTGCATCACTCAACTGGTGGTTTCATCTTTACATCTATTTTCTTCTTACTTTGATCCTTCTGCTTCCCATATAAAAACATTTGTTATTTATTGGTTCCATGAAAATAATTCAGTATAATTTTCCTACTTCAAGATTCTTCACTTAATCACATGTAAGTCAATATAGCCATAGATTTGGTAATTAGGACATGTATATCATTTGGAGTCATGTAGATCACTGGGGAGCCACTTATAGCCTACCACACTACAAAATGTAGATTATTATAGTGTTGGTAAAAAGACAAGGGAGAGTAATATTTATCATTGCCTGCTTTCAAGATATCAGAAAATTTCATTGATTAGTAAGACTGCCTAAAATTCTTCAATCCAAAGAAGGTTCTGATTCTTCTGTGAATTACCATGAACTCTCAGAGAGAACCAGATCACAATAATATGAAATGCATGACCTTCCTCTCACTACACATGGCAAAATATCTTCTCTTTCTGAACTCTTTTACAGAAAATATTGTATAGATCAAGAGAATGAGAACTCTGGCCACTGGTATAATTAAATTATTGAGAGTGACCAAAATGAATGCCTGTCTATTTTTAATTGACAACTAATATTTTAAAAAGAAAAACTGAATTTGGAGGAAGTGAGAGAATTGAGTAAATGTCGTTATAAATCAGTCTGCAAGATTTTACACTCTGATCAATTATGTATGCTTTTGTGAAAAAAACAATTTTAATCACATTAATATTTTTTTAATAAATCTTTTATTTATTTATTTATTTGTTTATACATACATACAAGCACTGGGTACAGTCAGAAGTGCGGGAGGGTGAGAGAATTCACCAGAGTCAGAGTGGGGAGCAGAACAGGCAGAAGGACCGAAGTACACTGCTGATAGTACACGGGGATAGAACCGGCGCTGCAGAGGCTGTGGGCAGCTTTGCAACCCAGTGCTCAACCACTGCACCACCAGGGAGGCCCACATTAATAATGTTTTATTGTTCTCCAAACACCACATTCATCCATGACAAATCCAACATTAGTCATTACAAAAAGCTTCTATGAAGTTGAAAAAATAGATCAACCCAGTGAACAGATACAATGAAGGAAATATAACATGTCTTTGTTTTAATAGAAACAATTTGCAATTAAAAGTTTTTTTTTTTTTTTTAAGAAAAACATATTTTGGATCTTTGAATTAAAGTGAGTATCAAGTGCCATTTCAAATTTGGTGAATGCAAGTAATTAAGGCTCAGATGCTCTGTTTGACCCTTTGCCTGCATACTGTCAAATGGTCCAGATTGTCAACACTTGTTTACAGCAACCCTGATCAGAGAGGTGCATAACCCCAGGATCTTAATACCTCCAATTGTCAATCATTACAAACAGACATGCTACACCAGTGACCTTGGTAAAACAAAATTAGCTCTGACAGATTTGAGAGTATTCAATAGTGAAAAATTCCAGGGTATACCACAATCAGTGTTATGAACATTCACATTTTCAACTCCCTTCCAAATACTGTTTAAACACAAGAGAAGCCCTAGTCTTTCTTTAGGTGGTCCAAAGAAAACGTCAGAGGCCATGATCTGATTAGAGGCAATACTCACTTTTAACCATTTGATGAATGGCAATGCTTATCAAGTAATAATGTTTTTTTCAGTGAACACATTTGTGTGAGTGAGTGGAAAAGAGCACAAGACTTATAATAATATATAATAAATTCAAGTCCTTTCCCATCTGTTTTTTTTAATTAAATTGAAGTAACATTGCATTATGCCATTGTGTAAGTTCAGATAGGCATCCCTAAAAATCAGTATGTGTACATTAAATTAAATTCAGATCTACAAGCCCAATGCTATCTTCAGCATGTAACTGACCCCTTTCACATACCTCACATTCCCCCTTCCTTTATGGGAACTGCTAGTTGGTCTTATAGTCTAAAAGTTTCGTTTTGCTTTATTTTTTTCATGTGTTTGTTTTCTCAATATTTCACATATGTGTGGAATTACAATGTTTGTCTTGCCTCTGATTTATTTCACTAAGCATTATACACTCTAGGTTCATCCCTATTATTGCAAAAATTAGGATTTCTTTGTTGTTTTTTTTTTAATTTATTTATTTATGCATACAAGAATTGGGGTACAGGCCAGAGGTGTGGGATAGGGAGAAGATTCACCAGAGACAGAGTGGGGAGCAGAACAGGCAGATTGACTGAAGTACACTGCTGAGGGGAGCAGCAGGTGAATCAGGAGAGGTCTGCTGCACCATGTGGGTTGCTCCCTGGCTGGCCTGGGATGGAACTTGTGCTGCAGAGGCTCTGGACAGCATCATAGGTTGCATCTTAACCCCTTGTGCCACCAGGGAGGCTCAGGATTTCTTTCTTTTAGAGCTGAATACTATTCTATATAGGCCACTGAACTTTTTTTGTTTCAGGTGCCATATAATAATTTCACGAATAATTCTTAGTTGTTAGTGTTTGCTGAGCACATCCTCAACATACAGTTCCAACAGCATTAACTATGTAATCCTTTACATGATCTGATGAGATTGATACTAATCAACATTTATGAATAAGGAACTAAGACTTAGACAGGTTAATTAAATTGTCCATAGTCTTATTCATAGAAAGCTAATAACACTCACTTTAAAATGTTTAGATTCAATTGATATTCAATACAATGACTTCAATGAACTTTTAAACTCAAAAGTAGATTTTAAGATTTGATGATTGCATGGCACACAATATGAATATGAATGATCTGTGTTTCAGTCCTGACTCAGCTAACTGCTATGACTATGGTGTTAGACACATTATTTAACCTCAATTATTATCAGTATCATCATTTATGAAATGAGAATAAAAATTATAAGATTTTCTATGAATTAAATAAGTCATTGCATGTGAACACTAGGTAAGATACACCATACAAAGCAAGAAAAAGTAAATTATAATGTCCATGAACTTCTGATTTTGCTTTTTTTTTTTTTTTTTTTTAATCAGGTAGTATGGGAGAATGTAAATGTCAAAGATTGGGGAAACAAATAGACATTATTCCAAATTTGGTCTCCACATTTTCTTTTAAAGGTTTATTTATGCATATAAGACTGGGGTACAGCCCAGAGATGCAGGGGGTGAGAAGATTCAACAGAGACAGAATAAGGAATAGAACAGGTGGATCTACTGAAATACACTGCTGAGGGGAGCAGGAGGAGAAACAAGAAACTTCTGCTGCACCATGTGGGTTAGCTCCCTGGCCAGGGATCCAAGTAGTGCTGCAGGGGCTGTGGATAGCTTCATAGTGCTGCAACTTAACCCCTGGCACCACCAGGGAGGTGAAATAACTTGTTTTTCCATCTCAGTACAAGAATCATGATATAGGTCATGGGAGACATTAAATTAGGCAAAATTTGTAAGACACTAGACCAGTGTTTAGGGTGGAATATGATTGTAACAATTTCTCTTCTCTCCCTTTCAAGTGACTCAATTTCTTTGCTGTGCAAAGAACTGCTTCAATGCAAAAAAGGATGAAAAATGTTTAGTCCTTAATTTGGCAGATAGGTTCTTAGCATCTACTTTGGGCAGTCATGGTGTTCCGAAAGGACAACCATAGTGAATGGGACAGGCTGGGTTTACCAAGCATGCATTTATGGTAGAGAAAAAAAGCAACAACGAAGCAAATGATTAGTGTATAAAGTGTTAAGATGAAAAACAATGAGAAAATTAGAGTGTGCTCACATTTGGAAACAGAGATTTGGAGGGAAGGGAGCCAGGCATACAAAGCAGGTAAGACTCTTCGAGTCTGGGAAGAGCCAGGAAAGCAAGCCCCATGCCACAAAAGTTACTTATGGGGTGACTCTTACTATTTTTGATCAACTTTCTCAAGGAGATACGTTACTTTAAAATGTCCTTATTTTACACGCATGATAAGATAATACAGACACTATATTTTTAAGTAAACTTTTTTTTTTTTTTTTTTTTTTTTTTTGGTGGGGCCCTCGCCAGCAGCCAGGGATTGAACCGGCACTGCAGAGGCTGCGGGCAGCCTTGCAGCCCAGCGCTCAACAACTGCGCCACCAGGGGAGGCCCTTAGTAAACCTTTTTATAATTGCTTCTGTACATTCTAAGTTCTAAATAATTTTCCCATTATCTCTTCCATTCCCATAACTAGTCTTGATGATATATTTCCTTCACAATTTTTGTTCTTACTATCTTACTATCTTATATATATATATCAACATATATTTATTTTCCAGGTATTGTCACTGTGAAGAATTCCAAGCACACACACACACACACACACACACTTCTGAAAGATGGTTCAGAATACCTTAGTAAATATTTCACTTACCTGACTGTGTAGACAAATATTTTTCATTATTTTATTAGTAGCTGTCACCAGACTGTTTTCTGAAATGGTTGCAACAACTCCCATTTCCAGCAGCAATGAGTGAGAGCACTCTTATGCACCACTGAGAGTGACAGGGATGTGGCCTTTTAGACTTTAAATTTTTTGCCTGTTTGATAAATAAATCAATGCCTTGAGTTACTTTGATTTTACTTCCTTCACCATCAGTAAGCATCTCTTCATGTTTATTAGCAATTTGGATGTGCTCTTCTGTGAAATGCCCAGTAATAACCTTTTCTTCATTTTTCTTTCATACAACTTATTCCTTTCTTTTGAATCTTTAAATATTTTTTATATTTTCTAAGCTCCACATTGCCAATATTTTCCTTAAATCTTTTGTTTTCTTTTGACTTATGTATGTCAATTTTTCATGTGAATTTAATTTCCACATTGTGAATACTTTTTTCAAAATCCCTTAGCTAATTTTATATTTAATCAGGTAGGTTTCCTGTACTTTATAAGTTATTTTTACACTGATAGTATTGATATTTTTACATTTATAGTATTAAAATCATCTTTTTTATTTAAATAACTAAGTCAGCATAAATTTATAATCATGTTTTATGTATTGATAATATAGGATAGTGCCTATTATTCCTTTTTTCCATATACCTATCCATGCAGGTCAGCATCATTTATTGAGTAATGAAAGCTATGGCAATAAAAAGCTATTGCAATATATAATATCATTATATATTAAATCTTCATATGTGAAAGGATCCATTTCTAGATTCTTTTTGATGCATTGTTTAAAGAAACTGAGTGAGCATGTTTGTCAGTACTATAGTGAACAGAAAGAGAGTGACATTAAATGAATTTGGATAAGAAGATAAAGCCAGATCACAGTGTCTTGTAGGCTCTTCAAAAATAAATTAAAAGTGGGCCTCCCCGGTGGCGCAGCGGTTGAGCGCTGGGTTGCGAAGCTGCCCGCGGCCTCTGCGGCGCCGGTTTGATCCCCGGCTGCTCCCCGGCCACCAGAGGAGGGTCCCACATGGCGCGCAGACCTCTCCTGCCGCCCGCTGCTCCCCTCAGCAGTGTACTTTGGTCCTTCTGCCTGCTCTGCTCCCCGCTCTGGCTCTGGTGAATTCTCTCGCCCTCCCTTGCTTCTGACTGTACCCAGTGCATGTATAAACAAAACAAATAAACAAAACAAACAAATAAATAAAGCATGCCTCTATAAAAAAAAAATAAATAAATTAAAAGTAAGGGAACTAATTCAGTTAAAACATATCTTCAGTGCAGGTGGTTGATCTGGGGGAAGACAGTAGAAGAAAACAAATCTATTTTAAAAAGTCAGTGCAGGGATTCAAGCAGAAGAGATGGAGCACAATTAACTCTAAATAGCTGGGTTTGGGGGTAGTATTTATTATATGGAGTAACCTTTAGACAGCTCAAATATTACTGGTGTTGTACCACAGTCAGCTGAACCATAAGGAAAAGAATATAGTAAATTTCAGTTTCCTGGGATGCTTAAAGATAGAGTTTATAATAAATCAGAAACGCTCATTACTTGATACTTAATCAAAAAACTTCTGTATTTCAGCAGTGTTTGTTGATGATATTTCTAATTTGTATTCATCACCTTTCCTGAGATAGTTAAGTTCAGTTTATTGAAGGTAATTGAATCTTTCATGATTCAGAATCTGGCAATGCCTCAGGGACATGATTCTAAACATCAATCCTCATTTTATGGGCATAGATCAGACTGAAACTCCAGTGAATACAAGTGAAACTCTGAAAATTGCATTTTTACCCAAAACCTAGCATCAATCTATTTCTTTTTGGGGTTATTTGACTTTTTTTTTCCTAAAAAAAGCTGAGGGTGCAAGGATTTTTGGTTAACTAAGGGATAATTATTATTATAATTATATTTATTATAATATTTTATTATAATATTTATAATGCATCATAGAATACAAATCATTTTAGTTGAGAAGTATTTCCTTCTATTTTTTTTCTAAGTTGGTTCAAATATAATATAATATAATGGAATAGAATAGAATAGAATAGAATAGAATAGAATAGAATAGAATAGAATAGAATAGAATAGAATAGAATAGAATAGAATAGAATAGAATAGAATAGAATAGTGATGGCATGGGGGAGGAGAGGGGAAGAGAACATACTGTGTGTTTTACATCTTAGTGCATCTATCAGTCAGGATTTTACAGTGCCTAAGGAAACAAGTCACTATTAGATTTGTGCTGCAAACTCAGGTGTGGAAGTTCTATTGGGAGCAATGGAAGCCTCTCTTAAACTGAAGATGACCTTAAGTCCAGAACTACAGAACTGTCTGTCCTTCCACCTTTCACAGCCATACATAGACTTTCCTCTTCCAGCAGCAGGAGTAAGCAATCCTGGATCATATCAGTTCTCAGAGTAGAGATAGGTCAACACAGAGATTTACCTGCTGTCTAGGGAAAGGTGTCTTAGCCTTCAAACTGAAAGATTTTTTAGGAATGGAACGGTGTCCATAGTAGTGACCTTCAGGGAAATCTTACCTGACTGTTCACATAAATAAGGGGGCTAACTATGCCATATTTCTTCAGATTCATGACAGAGAAAAAGATATAGAGATAGGTGCTTAGAAAAAAGATGAAATAGGGTCTTTGAGGATTGTGAGGGAGGAGTCCACTTTATCACTCTGCATTTATTAAAAATTTCCAAAAGGAAAAAGCCATCCCTCCCCCAATAGAGGTGGTCCCTCCAACTAATGATGTTCCTCAACAAGAAGAAGTCTAATTAAGGTCCTTTGATCGCTCCAATTAGCACTTTTCTTTGCTGGTGGTAGAGTGTGGTTGTGATAGGTGTTGTGATAATTGGTGGAGGAGAAAGAGCTAGAAACTTTAAACTCTTTTCTCTTTAACCAACAGTATACATCATACTAAAGAATGATCTTCCTATATCTCAAAAGGCAATGATCTTGAAAGAGAATTGCACAAAATTAGGACAGGTGGGGAACTATAGCAACCCTGGGGATAGGTGGAAGATCAGAAACCCCAGAAAGAATAAGAATGCATCCTCATGTTCTATAGACTCTAATAAAACTAACAAAAGTGTAACTTACTAGTTAGGGATCTGAGGCTGCATATTCAAAGTTATCTTGCTGTGCATTAGTGCTTTCCAGAATATCATTTAGAAAAGAAAAATAGAAAAATGTGGATATGGGAAGAGAGAAACGGTCATTTGAAAAAATTCGGAAAGGAAAAAAGGAAAGGAGATAATAGAAAGAATGAAATAAGGTAGTACAAAGAGGTGATTCTTACCCCCAAAAGCAAAAATGGAGCCAAGGAAGAAATGGGAATGATAATGTCCTAAAGTGGGGCATTTTCCTGATGAGATAGGTGAGCGCATGAAGGGTTTCCACACAGCATCACGGAGGCTGCAGACAGCTGGAACCTGAGGATTTCCTGCCACTCAGTTCAGTCACTGACTCTACAGGCCTCAGTAAGAGCCAATCTACACTCACTAATGTCAGCTGACCTATTGCTACCTTGACATTTTCTTCTGATCCTCGTCCTACAGAACAGCCCCAAGCTCAACATGAATCTTTACATTAAAAAAGAGTTTTCCTTTCAGAATATTATAACTGAGTAATCACTGTGCCATAATCTACTATG
This sequence comes from Talpa occidentalis, assembly GCF_014898055.3. Lineage (NCBI taxonomy): Eukaryota > Metazoa > Chordata > Mammalia > Eulipotyphla > Talpidae > Talpa > Talpa occidentalis. The sequence continues at coordinate 35,091,860 of NW_023604861.1, read as the reverse complement.
GGTAAGAGTTGAAGATGAGCAAACTGCTTGACAGTCACCAATAGAAGAATCTACACTATAAACTGAAGTTCATGTTTACTATTATCTTTTCCTCAAAATATTTTAACATATTTCTCCCTTCTCATTTTAATATCAGTGTCTTATTTAGAATATAAAAAATGACATCTAAAAGGTAAGAATTTTGGAAAAAATTTTGAATTTAAAAAATTATCAGTTGTGAGCCTCCTTGGTGGCTTAGGGGTTAAGTCTCAGTGCTATCACTGCTATGGCCTGAGTTTAATCATTGGCCAGGGAGCTAACCCACAGGGTGCAGCAGCCCTCTCCTGCTTCACCTGCTGCTCCCCTCAGCAGTGTATTTCAGTAGATCTGCCTGTTCTGCTCCCCACTCTGTCTCCAGTGAATCCTCTAACCACCACCCCCAACACTTCTTGCCTATACCCCAGTTCTTCTACTAATTATTTTTTAAAGTGAAAAATTATCAGTTGTGTTTTGTATTGAGGACACATAGTTTTATAACACTGTATATGATTTAGGGATATAGGCTCATACCTCTTCAAATGTATGTTACCACAATACACCTACCACCAAGGTATTTGTAATCCACCATAGTTAATATATTTAACGTATGAAGAAGAAAAGGGCGCACAAATTCCCCTCATAATTCAAGTTAATCTGTTACCATTTTAAAGTTCTTGTCACCTACTACCAAATGACCACAAGAAACTTACACTGACATTTACTTCTATTTTCTGCATGAGAGAGGGGAAATATTAAACTGATATATTTAAATGTCTGTCACTTCTCTTACTATTCATTGCTACACTAGTTTATCTCTTTATTAGTTAATCCTACAGCTGCCTGCATACATTTGACTTCATAGAGGCTAGCAGGAATTCTCTCTTCAAAGCCAGTCACCAGCGGGCCTGCATGGTGGCACAAGGGGTTAAGTCGCAGTGCAAGGAAGTGATCCAGTCACTGCTGCACGCCCCCAGCCAGGGAGCTGACCCACATGGCACAGGAGACCTCTCCTGCCTCGCCCACTGCTCCTCTCAGCAGTGTATCTCAATTGATGTACCTGTTCTGTTCTCTACTGCTATGGTGAATACTCTCATCCCCCTACACCTGTGGCCTGTACCCCAGATCTTGTATATATAAACAAATCTTAAAAAAAAAGACATTCACCAGAATCTCTGCTGCATAATGTCAACACAGGCTTCAGAGCACAGCTATACCAAAGCTGCGCCTCTTATTCCCTGACAGGTGGTCACCCCCACTTTATTCAAATCACTGATTTATGTACTAGATTTTTTATTTTTCCAAATTATTCATGTTTATGTACCCATTACATATGTACATCATTGTTATATGTCCAAGAAGTGCGTGTGTTAGATTTGGAGGGAAACTTGAAATTATTTCGGTAGTATGATTTCAAGATAAGAAACTATATGCCACATACTTGAGAAATGTCTTGACATCTTTTCATTAGTCGTCCTAATAATATGAACTCATCGCTTGATAACATAGGTCTTATTTCTGAATTTTGTCTATTTTAATATTTTAATTTCCTTATTTTAACCCAAACTATATTTCTCTATTTGGGCTAATCATGCTATTTAAAGTGAAATTTCCTTTTCCCTTCCATTAAATATAGATAATAATTCTGTCAAGAAATTTCTAATGTCTCTTTGAAATTTTACCTTTTAAATCCAAGTTAACAAATCCAGTCCCTTCAATTGCTTCTCATATTGACTCATCATATTTTGTACTGTCCAGGCTAGCATTATGTAGATTCACTCTAATTTTAATGTCCCTTAAATATAACACTTTAACCGAGCAATGATATTTAAAATGCATTCTGATCATTACCCGTGTCTAGAAAGTTAATAAATTTTAATTTAGCACAAATTGTTCTTAGAATGGTCATAATATTTTCTATGCTCATGACTTTATTTTCTAGGTAGTCATAAAACTTTTACTTAAAATACTTCCTATATTTTTCCTATACATTTAACATTTGCATTCATCTTAGTGACTTGCACTTTTCATCTTCTTAATAAGATAACCCTTATTAACCCTTATATTTATTTCTTACTGTGCTGCCCAATATTTTGCACAATATCCTTAAAAATTTCTGATTTTGATTATATTTCATGTATTAAAGACAACAATCAGACATGTAGTAACTAAAGCTACATTCTGTAATGGATGAGACCGGAAAATAACTTCCTTTCCTGATTTTATCTATAATGTTATTGTTTGCAGTGTTTAACTTATGATACAAATATTCTAATTTGAAAAAATTAAGATAACCTGTGACTGTGTGACTTTGTTTTTACACGTAAGAAAACTTTGACAGACATAACGTGCCATATAGAGAGGTGAGAGACCACTGAGTTCTGCTGCATCCTCCATAGAATGATCTGCACACTCATAAAGATCCTAGGTGCACAGGGTAATATGACCTATAAACTAGCTAATATTTATCTCTTCTTTGAGATTCATGGAAAGAATTCCCCATGTAGATAAGTAATATTTTTTAAATGTTCTAATTTAAATCCCTAGTGTATAATTGCGACAAGTTAAGCTAATTAAGTCCTGTGAATCCAATACAGGTTCAAAAACAATGCCCACATTTTTTTATTTTAAATTTCTTTGTAAATATTTTGCAGGAAATTGCAAAAACTGTAGCAAGAAAGTCTGTTAACAGTCGTTAACCTAATTTTCCCCAATGTAATAAGTTGAATAACTCTAGCACAATACAAAAACCAGGAAACAGACATTGCTACAATCCACAGAATTTATATTGTATTGTCCACACAACTTTATTACATATGCAAGTTTATGTAACCTCTACTTTAATTAGCATACAGAACTGTTCAATTACCACACGTTTGTGCTACCTTGTAGGCGCAGGATGAGACAGTGCAGGATTTCTATGATTCGAGCAGACAGACTGGGAAAGGAGAGTCCTGGAGCCCTCATTGGCTTTCTCAGGCTTTTATTGAGCTTTTACGTTTAGTGCAGCAACCAGGCACATGGCAGGCAGGGGTGGCAGGGGGCCAGGAGGCTGGCAGGCCTCCAAGTCCCCAGCAAGTCTTCACTCTGGGCTTCTCTGGCCTTCTTTCTCCCCTTCTCTCTCCTGCCACTCTCTTGCCTCTGCTTCTCTTGGCAGATATCTCAATGCTGCTGCCATGGCCCACAGAATTAAACAACACAACTATAACAACGTAACAAAATGCAGGTGCCCCCATCAGGCAGGGCAACCCTAATAGCAAAGGGCAGAAAAACCTGAAAACCATTTACCCTGCATATCTTCTTCTTTTTTTTAAAAAAAAAGATTTATTTATTCATGCATACAAGAACCGGGGACAGGCCAGATGACTGAAACAGGCAGACTGACTGAAATACACTGCTGAGGGGAGCAGCGGGTGAGACAAGAGAAGTGTGACGCGCCATGTGGGTTGCTCTGTGGCCGGCGGGGATCGAACCGGCAATCGAACCGGCACTGCAGAGGCTGCAGACAGCTTCATAGCACTGCGCTCAAACGCCTACACCACCAGGGTAGGCCCCAATCCCCTACATACTTTTTAAGCATATCTATGCTTTCCAGCTTTCCTCATACCTGGATACCACTAAACTGTCCCCATCTCTAAAATTTCATTTTAAGAATGTTATATGAACGTAATCATGCAATATACGATTTTGCGAGTGTGTTTTTCCTTATTATTCTCCTTTCTTGTCTTTCAATAGAGCATTACATATGATCCCTTTTATTCTCCTTCCTTTGTTTTTCATGTCTATTTATTTAAAAACTTTAGTGGTTGCCCTAGTTTCTACTATGCATTTTAACTAATCTAGATCCATTTTTTTAAAAAAAAAAATATACCATTTAATGTGGAATTAATGGAGCTATCAGCAGTATTTCTAATTTCTTCCTTCTATCACGTATGACACTACTGTCATTATTTTCATTTAACAATGCCCACTATTTCTTCTATTGCTATCTGGTGACCATACCTTTACTATACTGACTCTAATTTTATAAAGAGTATAATAATCTGCAATTACCAAATCCAAAGGATATTTTAGGTCCTCCGCTTACTTGACCACTATGAGGCATTTGATACTACTAGCTATCTCTGGAAAGTCTTCCCCTTATGAGTTTTAATATTACCCCTATTTCTATGTTCCCTTTCATTTCCACCAACCAGTCTTTCTGTCTTTGCTGGCTCTAATTTCTCTGCCTGTGTCTTAAGCATTTGTTTTTCACTTCAAGATTTTTATCATTGCTCTTCTTAACCTTTATAATTCAAAAAGATTTTGGAGTATTTTCAATCTCTTTCATGTCTTCAACTCTGGCCTTTGTACTAGATATTGGGTTCCAAATTTCTGAGTCCAACGCTGTCTTCAAACCCATAAACTGAACAGTTGTGTCTACAATTCCTGCTACCAGATCATGAACAAATCAATTGTCAGATTCTCTCAGAGCTGTACCTCCTTAACATTTTTGTATCTGATCTCTGTTTTTCAATTGACACTGCTATTACCCTAGTGCAGACCCTAGTCACAGTCTGATTTATAATAATAAACTCCTAAATAGTTTTGTCTCCAGTCTTGCACAATCCATCTGGCTTTTACTGCCAGATTGATTTTTCTAAAATGCAAATCTAATCACGTTTGTTCCTGATTAAAACCCTGTAACAGTTCCCCGTTTACTACCGGATAAATAAAACTCCTTGGTATGATACACAGTCTCTCCTTGATCTTGTCCCTACCTATAACTCCAGATTCCTCTTTCTTTGTTTTTCTTTGTCGGCCAAAGGCCTATCCCTCATATTTCCTCTATTGTGACAGTCTGTTTCAGGCACTTGTGCTTGTTTGTCTTCTTCTGTCAGCTACTCTCTGAATACGTCACCCATGGCCATTACATACACACACACACACACATTTATACTCTGAATATTTCCAAGTTGCCTAGTGGACAGTTATTCATCATCTAAAACTTAGATCAAATATCACCAAGACTCTACAATCTTTTTGCCATCTCTTACATTGTAAATTGTGTACCCCCATTAAACCCCATATTTTCCAGCTTCCTTACTGAATTTAAACTCATCATCAATAAGGGAATTCCTATTCTTCTTTGTATTTCCAGAATATTACATTGTTCTTGACAAACAGGTAGCTCTATAAAATAGTTAACTGAAATTTTTCTTTGTAAAATTGAACACATAGAAAACAAATATTTTCTTATAATGAATTCTAGAAAGCACACCTATTTAAATAGCTACATGAAAATTGAGAAGAATCTATGATTATTATTTTTAAAAAATGAGATTTTTTTTTGCCCCATATAACCCAAAGTGAAGCTGGGTAGAAAGAAGCTCTTCCAGCAACAGACATCTTACATCTCAAAGCATTCTCTTGGATCCAGATAGTAGTCATAAAATATATGAAAAAAAAAAGAAAAAGAGGTACTAATGTTTTAATTGCAATTTATAGCAAACTACTTCCCTTTCCTCTTGTTCAACATTGCTAAGTATCTTAATATCTGAGGGAACACAAGGCAAAGAGTATTTGAGTATTTTAATACTCAATTGAGTATTTTAATACTCAGTATTTTCAAACATTGTTTGAAATAAGTCAGAGCTTAAACGTTGTGTCTCAACCTTAAAGAAAATGAAGAATAAGCAAAGAAAATTCTTGTGTGTGCTCAAATATCTGTGTTACCCCTAAATTCTAATTGCTATTCTTTTTTGAACAAATGACATTATGTAAGATTTGGACTAGTCTTAATTATTTATTTTTTAAAGATTTATTTAGTTATACAAGAACTGGGGTACAGGCCAGAAGCACGGGAGGGTGAGAGGATTCACCAAAGACAGCACAGGGAGCAGAACAGGCAGACGGACCAAAAATACTGCTGAGGGGAGCAGCAGGCGAGACAGGAGAGGTATGCCGTGCCATGTGGGTATCTCACTGGCTGGCCGGGAATCAAACATGTACTGCAGAGGCTTCGGACAGCTTCAAAGCACTGCACTCAAGCCGCTGCACCAGTGGGAGGCCCTTATTTATTTTTTTAAAGGAATGAATGAAATAAACTGAAGATAAAAATAAAATGATTTACATTTTATAAATAATGTCTAAATTATATATATGTATAGATGTCTCTAAGACCTATATGTCCATCTATATTTAACTCTCATTGCCTTCACACAGTCTCTTTACTTTGATGCACTGGATATGCATTTCAAGATCTAGATAAATAGTCGGCTGACCCTAGAATGGAAAATGAACTACCATGTGCTCTGATAAATTAAATACTTTGCCATGTATTTGTCAATAGGCTGGAATGCCTTCACAAAGCAGTCTGCTTTGTCAGCAAGCAGTGGTTTATTGCTATTCCCTTCTAATTTCCCCATGGGCAAGAGCAAATTTGAGATTACAGCAAGACGCAACCCATCAGGTGTCAGATTGTCCATCTTCCTCTTCAGCTACCACCTTAGTGCTCATTTACTTGCTTGCTGTCTAGAGGAGAAATTTTGCCTTACCTCTTAGAAGTGTAGGATGTGAATGATTTTTTAAAGAAACATTACCCACAGAAATGTCTAGAGAAAGTACCCTCCATTACTTTATATTCCACTTTATCAACATTATCCATTGTAAGAAAATTGCAAGAAAGAAGTCTGCCTTGTGGGAGGCAGTATGGCTGAAAAGGCACATTCACTTTAACATCCTATTTTTCACTTGAATGAGGATGAAAGTAAACACACAGTAAAGACTATTGATTTGTAAGATATCTGAGACTAAGAGAAAGGGAGGGACTTTATGGGGTATGCATGTAGATAGCCAGGATCCATTTGCAGAGTAGTGCAGAGGTCATAATTGGAGAAAGCATTGTTTACGGGAAGACTAATCAGTTAACAAAATTGTCTCTGATCTTTACCTAAAAACCACACAGAGCTCATGACATAACATTCAGGGTTTGTTTTCCATGTCTAGATAACATAGGAATTTCACTGTGAGTTGAATTCAGTTTTATGTTATATAGGTTTCTAATTATGTATTAGTCAATGAAAGAATATATTGAAGACAAAATTCTATGGGACAGAGGATAAAAAGAATACATACCTCTCTTCCAAGAATTTTCAAAGTGGGGTAAGGTACACACAGGGGATATTTAAAATGCAAAATGATCCAGTAGCAAAACATGAGTAATCATTATGTTATACTTTCATTTTGTTTTACTTCAAACTAATTTTAAATATTAAGCTTACTTAATTTTTTAAATAATTGTTCTAAAGATCTAGCTGAAGGAAATGACATTAACATTTTTTAAATAATGGCTTTAAGGCTTAAAATCATACATGATATTCAAGTATATTTATTCATATAAAACATATACTTACATACATATGATATAACTACATGCACACACACAAGTATATATACACATATGGATATATAATAATATAGCTGTTTGAAATAGTGTTTTAGCCATCAGGAAAAGATAATATATTAATTAAGAAAATGGAACAAAGAGGGTCTCTATTTACCAGGACAATATGGATTTTAATCCAAGTTGTGCCACAGACTATCACTTTGGACAAGCAACTAATCTTTTTTTGCTTAAATTTCTTTATTTTTTAAAATACTCATATCACAGGACTATTTTGAGAATAGTCAGATAACATAAATAGAAATAGCATAATTCTTGGCACAGAAAGTAGCTAAGAGATCACAGATATATTGAATCTTTTGTGCAAAATATTTTATTGATATAAATGATGTATCAAACTATATTAGCTTCAGATATATAATAGTTTTTTAATATTTGCACATATTGCAAAATGGTCACCATGTTAATGCTAGTTAATATCCAATACTATACATAGTTACAATACAGTTATAATACTTCTTTCTTGTGATGAGAACTTTGAAATCTACATTAGCAACTTTTCAAATAAACTACACAGTACTACTAACTATAGCAAGCATGTTACTTTACATCCTGAGAGCTTCTTTATTTTATAAATGGAAGCTTGTACCTTTCAACCTCCCTTATTCATTTTTCCCACCTCTGACTTCCTACCTCTGGCAAGCACCAGTCAGTTCTGTGCATTATGATCTTGGATTTTTGTTGTTAATGTTTTGTGTTTGTTTTCTTTTAAGTGAGAACATACGGTATTTGCCCTTCTCTAACTTATTTCAATAATCATAATGCAGCAAAAACCATCCATGTTGTAACAAATGAAATTATTTCCATCTTTTTTAACACTAACTAATATTCCATTGGGTATATATATCACATTTTACTTATCACTTCATTCACTGATGAACATTCAGGCTGCTTTCACATCTTGGCTATTGTATATAATGCTGCAATAAAGATGGAGGTGCATATTTTCTTTGGGCTTGTATTTTCATTTCCTTCAGATAAACACCCAGAAGTGGAATTTCTTGATAATATTGTTCTATTTTTATTTTTTTAAGAACACCCATAAATGCAGGATGACAATGTACACATCATGCTAGTTTTTATTATTGCCTAGATTAACGTAGCAGATGTCTGTTTTCCCTGACTCCTTACCACATTAAGTTCATTCTACAAAGCATTATCAGTGTGATCTTTTGGAAATGCACCTTTAGGTATCATTTCCTGCAGACCATTGTGCTAGAGTAAACTCTAAACTTCTTTCTGTGGCATACAAAATCTTACACAATTGGACTCTGCCCGTATTTGATGCTACATGTTATAACCCCTATTCCCATCCTTATTACTATTCCATAACCATGTTGATTATCTAAAATCTCAAAATCATTCCCACCTCAAGATCTTTTGCCTTGCTCTATTCCCTTCTTAGAATTTTTCTGAGGGCCTCTGAGTGACTGATCCTCACTCCCATATGGATATTAGCTCAAACTCAGTTCCTCAGAGAAGTTTTCCTACAAAGATCCACAATGTGAAGGAGCTTCCCATTTACACATTACCTTGTATATTTCCTTAATGGAATTTGTCACAATCTCAAATTATCCTTTGAATTTCTACTTTAGTTATTGTTTAATAACTGTTATCAAATACTAAAGAACTTCCCTCATGATAATGAAAGTCCAAAACTAAAGAATCTGGGTGTGCTTGTTTGTTTGACCACCGTATCCCAAACAGTGTGATGATGCATGAGACACAGGAGAAGGCTGATAACTGATTGTTGTATGGATGGTGTAGTATATGAGAAACAGTAAACCAACATCAGATATGCAAGTTAGAGAATCCCAGTTAGAACTAAAACTATTTAGATGAAAAAATTATGCCTGTACATCAGGGGAGGGTAGGAGTCATCAAGATTCATTCAAGACATAGACCATTCATGGGGAAAAAAGCCATATACAAATTATGGCTTATAAAGGATAAAAGGGGAAAATCATGCATAAGTGAAACTCTGAATAAATATTTTAAAAGAAGGTACAGGGTTGTGATGACTAATTGTATGCATTAGCTTGAAGGGGTCATGGATGCTCAGATTAAATATTGGTTTTGAATGCTGTCTCTGAGGATATTTCCACATGAGATTAACATTTCAAACAGTGGATTCAGTAAATTAGAGTATCCTTTCCACTATGCCTGATCATCCTTAAATCCATTGAGGACCTAAATGAAACAAAATGCATAGGATGCAGGAATTGATCCCTTCTTACTGCTTCACCGATTGAGCTGGGCTTACTTATCTTTCTGACCCTTGAACTCGGATTTAAACCATGGTTCCCCTGGTTCTTCGGCATTCTCACTTGGACTGATTTGTATCACCACTTCCCTGGGTTTCCAACTTACAGAGAGCAATTTGTGCTAATTCTCAGACTCCAAAATTACATGATCCGGTTCCTTGTAATAAATCTCCTGTTGGTTCTGTTTCTCTGAAAAACCTTGACTAATATTAGGGTAAAAGTTATAAGGGTCTCTGTGTTGATTATTTTGAAAGAATGGGGAAAATACAAACAAAGTTTGTATTTGGTTAGGGTTTACCTAGTTATTTTGATTATGAGACCAAAGGAAAGGGAAAAACTGTTCCAAACAATATAGGTAAGATTTGCTGACAAAAAAATATGGAAATGAATAAATCAGGGCTAAGTTTATGCTGTTCATGTACAAACTCAGAAGGACAGTATAGTTATTGATGGTGCTGAAAATAGTTATTAAAATTTTAGAAATCAAATAAGAGGGAAAAACAAAAATTTTTATATTATGTATTATGCACATTCATATATTATTTAATATAAAATAATTTTAAGGTAGAGGATATAAAAAGTCAAGAATATAAATTACTTGTTTTTCTGTAGTGGGTTTGAAGTAGGAAAACTCTTTTTCTTTTTATGTAGAGTATTTCAAGGAAACAAAACCTAGTTTTTATTTACCTAACTCACTCAGTATATATTTTGGCAACAGCTTATAACCTATATTCTATGGACTTATAGGAATACCTTCTAAGTTCAGAAATTTATTGATTTATATTGAACATAAGCACAAAAATAGATTCATGAAATGACAGGAAAATTATATTAACAATTTATGTCACTGATTTGTAAGCCAACGTATGAAACTGAGACTATCTAAAGTCACAGGACCCTAACTATTGTTTCAATAGAACAAATCCCAAAACTTACTCTTCAGTCTTGCATATTGACTGTTTTGACAAAAAAAACAATAGAATTTGATTCCCTGCTCTTTTCCTAAATATTCTGAAATTATACATATTCAAATACTAGGATTATTGCTTACTATTAATCTCAAGCTATTAAAACAAAAACATGCACACAGCATGCAGACTTCTTATCTATCTATCTATCTATCTATCTATCTATCTATCTATCTATCTGCTTTCTATCTAACTATATCTCTCTTTTCACTTCCCACTACCCAACCTAGTCATACCTTGGAGATATTTGTTGGTTCCAGATCACCACAATAAAGCTAATGTCACATTAAAGTGAGTCACACTATTAGTTTTGGTTTTCCAGTTCATAAAGTTTTTATTTACATTATTCTGTATTAAATGTACAATAGCATTATGAATGAAAAAAAAAGTCCACTTTTAAAATATTGCTGAAAAATGCTAACCCTCATCTGAACTTTTGTGAGTGGGGATCGTGGCTGTTGACTGATCAGATGGTGGTTGTGGAGGGTTGAAGTGACTATAGCAATTTCTTAAAATAAGACAACAATCAAGTATGTCATAATGATGGGCTTTTTCTTTCATAAAAGATTTCTTGGGAGCAAGTGATGCTTTTTGATAACATTTTATCCATGGCAAAACTTTCAAAATCAGAGTCATTCCTCTCAAATCCTGCCACTGCTTTATCAACTTAATTTATGTAATAATGTAAACCCATTATCATCATTTCAGCAACGTTCATAGCATCTTCACTAAGAGTAGATTCCACCTTAAGAAACAACTTTCTTGCTCTTGCATAAGAAATGTCTCCTCATCAAGTTTGTCATCAAATTAAAACTCAGTCACATCTTTAAGCCCTGCATTGAATTCCACTTCCCTTCTTATTTCCATATTGCAGTTATTTCCCCTACTGAAGACTTGAACTCCTCAAAATCATCCATGAGGTTGGAATCAACTTCTAAACTCCTGTTAATATTGATAGATATTTTGACCTCCTTTTATGGATGTTCTGAATTGCATCTGAAATGGTGAATCCTTTCTAGAAGTTTTTTAATTTACTTTCCCAGATCCATCAGAGGAATAACTATATATTTATAAAATGCATTTCTTAAATAATAAGATTTTAAGTTGAAATTACCCCTTGATCTATTGGCTGCAGAATGGATGCTGTGTTAGCAAGTGTAAAAACATTAATCTTCTTCTACATCTCCATCAGCTCTCTTGGGTGAACAGGTGCATTGTCAATGAGCAGCAGTATTTTGAAAGGAATATTTTTTCTTAGCAGTAGGTATTAACAGTGGGCTTAAAATATTCAGTAAACCATTTTGTAAACAGATGTGCAGCCATCCTTGCTTTGTTGTGTCATTTACAGAGCACAGACAGAATAGATTTAGCATTAGTCTTAAGGGCACCTAAATTTTCCGAATAGTAATTTAGTACTGGCTTCAATTTAAAATCACCAGCTACATTACCCCCTAACAAGAGGATCAGTCTATGCTTTGAGCTTTGAAACCAGGCATTGACTTCTCCTCTCTAGCTATGAAACTCCTAGATGGCATCTTATTTAAATATAAGGCTATTTTGCCTATTTTAAAAATTGGTTATTTTATATAGCTCATTTTATCAATTATTTTAGCCATATTTTCTGGATATTTAAGTGGCAGCATCAACATTAGCACTTACCGCTTCACCATGCACACTTGTATCATGAAGATGGGTTCTCTCTTTAAACTGTATGAACCAACCTCTATCAGTATCAAACTTCTCATTTTCTGCTTACTCACTTCTCTTAGCCTTTAAATTGAAGAGTTAGGGCCTTGCTGTGGATTAGGCTTTGGCTTAAGAGAATATTGTGGCTGATTTGATTTTCTATCCTGACCACTCAAACTTTCTCCATATCATCAATAAAGTTATTTTGCTTTTTTATTATTCATGTGTTCACTGAAGTAGCACTTTCAATTTCCTTCAAGAACTCTTCCTTTGCATTCACATGTTGGCTAACTGTTTTACCCAAGAGGCCTAGCTTTTTGGTTATCTTGACTTTCAACATGCCTTCCTCAAAAAACCTAATCATTTCAAGCTTTTGATTTAAAATGAGAAAAGTACAAATTGTCTTTCACATGAATATTTGGAGGTCATAATAGGGCTATTAACAGGGTTAATTTGAATACTGTTGTGCATCAGGGAATAGGGAGAGACTGGGATGGGAGGTGAAAAAAGGGGATAACAGGTCAGTGGAACTATGAAAACACAACATTTATCAATTAGTTTTGCTATTTACATAGCATAATTCATGGAGCCTTCCCTGTCCAATTAAAATAGTGACATCAAAGATCACTGATTGCGGAACACCATATACCAAATATTACAAGAATGAAAAAGGATGAAGGGTTGTTACAATTACCAAAATGTGACACATAAAATGAGCACACTCTGTTAGAAAGATGGTGCTGGTAAACTTGCTCCAGGCAGTTTTGCCACAAACCTCCCATTTTTAAAATATAATTTCTGCAAATCACAACAAAAAAAAAGTGTAATAAAACAAGGTATGCCTGTATAAGATCTTCCTTTGGACTCTGTGTCCTCCTAAGATTCATTTAAACCTAACAATTTAACTAATATTTTGTTTATACATAAATAAATCAATTTAAGTATTGATTGTATTTATGATCATGAATTCACTATTAATTGTATCAGAGTCATAACCAAGATAAAAAATAAAAACAAAAGTACAACTGTAAACTCTGGCATTACAGAAATTACTAGATATATACTGACTCCTAGCTCTGAAGTACATACTCAGATAAGTCAAACAAAAGTCATTAGATTTACATTATATTCAATGGTTAGCTTGTTTTATTAAATCTATGCTTTCTTTAATCCCTGGTAATTCAACTAACTATGTGTTACCATATGATTTTCTCTAGAACTGGATTCTTATTTTATCCACACCATGTCTTCATGACCTTTGCCTATCACTTCTCTGATTTTGGTTCAATTCTGTATCAGAGACAAATATATAAACCATCAATTTTTCTTAATATTTTGGGCCAGCATTTAGTTTATGATTATAATCGTATGACTATCATGCTAAATGAAATTGTTTACTATAATGACATCAAATCAGTCACAAAGCAGAAAAAAGGAGATATGTTTAATTACATATCAGGAGTTATACACAATGCTATAGCAGCTAGTTAAAATGTACAGTCAGACTTTCAAGTTGTTCTGTTGTGTTAACAATTGCAAAGAGTTGTCTTATTTGTTTTTCTGTGGAGACTTACAAATTGACTGATGAATAAACAGCCTTTCATTTGTCAAAATTCCAAACAATTGCTACATACAGCATAGTGTTAAGATACTAAAAACAGGGGCCTCCCTGGTGGTGCAAGGGGTTAAAACGGAGCACTTTGAAGCTACCCGGAGCCACTGCAACACAAGTTCAATCCCTGGCCAGGGAGGTGACCCACATTGCACAGCAGACGTCTCCTGACTTGCCCACTGCTCCCATCAGCAGTGTATTTTGGTCAGTCTGCCTGTTCTGTTCCATGCTCTGTCTCTGGTGAATCCTCTCACCCCTCTGGTCTGTACCCTAGTTCTTGTATGCATAAATAAATAAATCTTTTTAAATAAAAGATACTAAAAATACTTGACTGTTGATTTGTAATTAAGAAAGAGCACACCAACTCATATGTTTATATAAACAGAGTATTAGCTCATTTATGATAAATCTGAACATTTCTTTCTCTATAACATAGAAATAAACAGAATGTCTCTGCTAACCCATGCGATACCTGCAGTGTAGGTCATATTAAAATGAAATGAGTTTTTATCACTTCCCAACTGAACTCGTTTCTCTATTAAGGTAGATCAAATTGCTTATCTTGACAGAGATTGATTACCAATTAACGGCAGAATAAGCCAACAAAAATGAAGGGTTGGGAAATGCGTTGAAGTTTACTAAGACATCTTTATTAAATACAGAGGTCTGTGGCATAAATACTCTCAAGAAAATTGTTTTTGAAAAATGCTATAGATGCCACATAAGGTAGTAATGGTATTCTGACAAAATAGAAAACCTTAGTAGTTCTATAGTGAAACCTAAGGTGACCTTGCAAAGAGCCTACATAAACCATTCAATAAAATTCAGGTTTTCTGACATTCTTTACTCTTGCCACAATTTGACATTGCATTGCATCAAGTCAGATGAAACTATGAGTACAGCCATCCTTCAAACATTAAATTTCATCTTTTTTCTTGCCTCCCAGGGCATGAAATAGCTGTCTATCCCCTGCTGTTTGTAGGTTTCTTTGTCAGATTGCAAGTGGAGAGAGGGTGACACACTCTGACTTTCACAGCACCCAAAATATTATTATACCTGTGTCCCCAGATAACAAATATTTTCCTGTGCAGTTTTAATGATAGTGAAGCGCATTAGGATTAAATGTTTCTAAGACTTAATTTGTTTTAAGTTTTTCCACATGTGGTTCAGTAGACAGCTTCTGAAATGGCAGTTCCAGAGATGATTCTCCAAATCCCAGGAGGAGGTTATGCAGCATCTGCAGTCTAAATTATGTTGGCTCCACCAAACTCCATGCCCTTTACAAAATGATTGTCTGATGTGTGACTACTTGATTTTATCAAACAAGTACTTCTGCTTTCTGGAACCTTTCAAAATGGCAATGGTCTCCAGAATCTTAAACCACTTAATAAATTGAAATTCTACATTTGTTCCAGGTTCTACAAAGCTCATGACTTTATGTTTTTAAATCCTAGAAATATTAGTGTAAAAGCACAAAATATCTATATTCAAGATAACAATGAAAGGTTGAATGTATATGAAGTAGATGTTGTAAATGGATTATAGAGATAAGCCAGGGATAATGCTTCAGAAAAGACTTTCGTTTTACCACTTGCTTGATGGATGCAAATCAAATGCCTTGACCTTAGGAAAGTGATCATAAAATGTAATCAAAGTTTCCAGATCGAAAGGTGCTCTAAATGGTTCAGTAGGCAGCTGCATCAATGCTGTAAAGCATCATGACTGCCAACATAGGTCATGTTTCAGGAAAACAAGATGAAAACCTTTTGCTTTTAAAAGAAATTTGGTCAGTCCCTGGAAAAGGATGACAGTTATATTTATGTAGCCTCCAACCCCAAGGAGCTACAAGCAATTTGTAGATTTTTAATGTAATTAACCTCCAGAGTATTCCTGTTACATATGTTTAAAAGCTAGTTGTAAGTACTATCATTCACACTTTTCAAAATGAGAAGTCTAAAGGGTTTGATTATCTGGAGACTTAATTCAAGGTTACAAACTAAATGTTGGGATAGGCTTTTAAGTATGATATCATTTCTTCCTTGCAAGAAATTCAAAACCAGGGCCTCCCCGGTGGCTCAGCGGTTTAGCGCCGGGTTACGAAGCTGCCCGCAGCCTCTGCAGCGCCGGTTCGATCCCCGGCTGCACCTGGGCTGCTCCCCGGCCACCAGAGGAGGGTCCCACATAGCGCACAGACCTCTCCTGCAGCCCGCTGCTCCCCTCAGCAGTGTACTTCGGTCCTTCTGCCTGCTCTGCTCCCCGCTCTGGCTCTGGTGTATTCTCTCACCCTCCTGTGCTTCTGACTGTACCCAGTGCTTATATAAATAAATAAATAAATAAATAAATAAATAAATAAATAAATAAATAAAAATCTTAAAAAAAAAATTCAAAATCCTTTGAAAACTGGGAGAAAGGGTCTCTAAACTTATGCTTGCACAACGAGAACAATTCACAGTGTAAAAAGCAATTAGTAGAATACTTGATGAATTTGTAAACTTCAAATTACCAATTTTTTCTTTTTTTGGAATTTATTTTATTTTATTTTTATTTTATATAATTGTTACATCATTTCGCATTTTTGCACAATGTATGCATTTTCATTTTTGATTATGAAAACACAACGGTCTACTACTTTATTTCTTCAAAACTGCATTCATTTGAATCTGAGTACTCTAACTTGAAATCCCTGTTTGAATCATTCTAATCCTGTTGAAATGCGTGTGTGTGTGTGTGTGTGTGTGTGTGTGTGTGTGTTTGGGAGGTAGGGTGGCAGTCCTTTGAAAAGAGAGGTTTTATTTATTTATTGTACACAGTTTTACACTATACTTTCTTCTACCTCCAATAAATAGTGAAGGATTATGACAGAAAAAGACTAAAGTATACATTATATTTATAAATATTTTTCAGTCTTTAATGGAAGACAGTATTTGATTTTCCAGGGAAATATTATAATCCATCAAGTTTATTGAATAAGCTATTGAAAGAACCCTTTAACAGGGAAGAGTGGTCAGCAGTGGCAGTGAGACCAATATTGGTTATTTCCTCCTAGAGAAAAAGTAAAAGAACTCCAGAGAGCAGAAGTACTTGTTTGATAAAATCAAATGGTCACACATCAGATAAAATTAAAAAAGTCTCTTAATGATTATCAATTTATGTCAAAAAACCAACAGTTTTTATTGAGCACCACAACAGAAACAATTTACTATAAAGTAAAAGGATAAAGAAAATGAGATAAGGTTAGTGTCTCAAGAAAAACAAATAGAAAATATGTAATCAATTGCAATGTTGTTTAAAGTACCATAATGAGGAGAAATGCATTATAGAGTCATGTCCTGAACTGTCCTCCCTTTTCAAATTCATCTGTTGAAATCATAATCCACAATATGACTACTTAGAGGTAAGGCCTACAAGTTAACCTTAACTTAACCTTAGTTAAGGTTAAGTGAGGTTATAAGAGTGGGTCCTAATTGATAGGACTGGTTTTCAAATAAGAAAAGGAAGACATACCAGAAATCTCTCTCTCTGCACACACACTAACAAAAGACCATGACAGAACACACTAAGTTGGTTATTTGCAAGTCAAGATGAGAAATGTCACCAGAAACCAAACCTGATTATGGACTTACAGCCTCTGGAACTGACAGGAAATAAACTTATCTTATTCATACTACCCAAAATGTGGTATTTTACTATGTTAGCCCATACTTATAAATGAAAGACTGATACATGATTAGATAGATGGCAATGACTGATAGATAGATAGATATAGATGATAGATAGGTAGGTGGATAGATATGACAAATTATGAATTAGAAAGTCTACTTAGTGTAATAGTTTTTCTCACAAGTTATTTGTGCTCTTTTGAAAATAAGAAAGTATGAAAAGTTTAAAAAAAAAAAAGAAAGTATGAAAAGTTTTAACAACTTTGCCTTGTCCTTTCTTATCAGTTTTACTCAGATTTAACTCCAAGCCTTTTTCCATATAATAGTATCAAACTCCTTCAAATTGAAACTCTTCTTTTGAATATACACCTGCATTTGTTTAAGTGCTCAATTTCAAATTTCTGTACTCATTCTTATATGCACTTTCAGGCAAATATTACTACTTGGGTCTTCTCTCCATTTTTAAAGTCATTCTTTCATTCATCTTGGCACAAACACTAAGCACTACCAGTACTAGTACCAACAAAAATAAAATAACAATACATTTCTGTGTCTATCAGTACATCATACTTTCATGTCTGATATTGTATTTATTACCTATCATGGAATGCTATCATGTGTATGTCTTTAATCAAATTTCAAATGGAAAAAAATTAAGATTTATAGTGGTTAACTGATTTGTTAAGGATGTTTAGTTATAGTGTTCGGTGAGCAGTACATTAATTTTAAGTCAATTTTCTTCTAATTGAATCTTCTACTTTGGAGCTAATGGTCTGTATCCATTCACCTATCCTATTTTGTTAAGATTCCGAAATCTAGCTCCATTCACGTTGCTGCAAATGGCATGAGTTTATCTTTTTTGATTGCTGAATAGCATTCCATTGTGTATATATACCACATCCTCTTGATCCAGTTACCTATGTTTTCTCATTTGGGTTGTTCCCAGGTTTTACCTGTTATAAATAGTGCTGCAAGTCCTCCCCGGTGGCGCAGCGGGTTGAGCACAGCGCTGTGAAGCTGTCCGCAGCCTCTGCAGCACAGGTTCTATTCCTGGCCAGCCAGGGAGAAACCCACATGGCGTGGCAGACCTCTCCTGCCTCGCCTGCTCTTCCCTTCAGCAGTGTTCTGGTCATCTGCCTGTTCTGCTCTCCATTCTGTCTCTGGTGAATCCTCTCGCCCTCCCATGCCTCTGGCCTGTACCCCAGCTATTATATAATAAATAAACAAACAAACAAACAAACAAATAAATAAATAAATAGTGCTGCAATAAACATACGGGTACACTTGTTCTTTTGAATTAATGTTTTTGTGCCCTTTGGGTAAATAGATCCCTAGGAGTGGAATTGCTGGATTATATGGTAGCAACATGGATGGAGCTACAAGGAGTTATGCTTAGTGAAATAAGTCAGAAGGAATAAGAAAAATACCAGATGGTTTCACTTATAGAAGGAATATAGAGGTACCAAATAAGATATCAGTGTAAAAAAAACAGTAACAGTACAAAACACAAAAAAGCAAAAACAGACAATTATAAATCAGAGATATCCTGCAGGGAAGGAGGAGGGAGAGGGATCAGAGGGAGGGAGGGAGAAGCATAGGGGACTGTGGTGATGATGCACAGGTGCATTCATGAAGGAAATTCTATGGGGACTACACCTGAGGGGGGCAAGAAGCAAATGTTGTTTAAAAATGAACAATGATGTAAAAAAAAGAATTTAAAAAAAGATTCCGAAATCTATGTTGACTATTTTGAAGAGGTATTTGTTCTCTTGAACAAAGAGGGAATAGAATGGGAACTGAAGCTTCTATCTACCTCATCTCTATGTGCAGCATGAGAATGAAAATAGCACAGGGAGGAACATCAAGCTAAATAGGAAAGGGAAACTGAATGTTGAAGACATCAACTGACCAATGAAGACATTTGTACTTGGTATCTGCAATCGTATAGTTAACCACTGTATCGCCTGGACTGCATTTCATTCACCTGAATTAACAGATTTTCTTTTTTGGTTAAGCCAATTTAAGCTAGTATGTGCATTCATAACGACTTAGATACTAGCTGAACAGGATTTTCTCTAAAACAACCATCTCGTAGGCAACTTCTAGAATGATGACTCTATTAATCCATGAATGTATATTTGAGTTATGAGCCTCCTCATGAAGATGATATAATAACTCATAAACTCAAATACAACATCTCAAAGCATCTCAGAGCTGGGTCAAAAAAAAAAAAATGCTTACTTTGGGAAGCAGACATTAAATGAAATGTTGCCACCATAAAAGAGAAATATACAATTGAATGTAAGGCATTATGCTCTAGAGTGAGATAAATAATTACAATAGGAATGTTTTTTTTTAAGTTTAAAACAAAGAAAAGTGGCTAAAAGCCCAAGATGAGTGAATTGAGAAAGAATGTCCATAAAGGAGGAAAAATAATGCTCAAAAATTACAGTGCAAAAGTTCAAAGGAAATTGGCTCATTCATTGTGAGAGGTGACAATTGGAAGTATAATTTTACTCTCATGTAAGAACTAATTAACCTAGAGTCTTGTTTTGGTAGAAAACCAGGAACCGAACTGGGGACAACTACTTGGCTATTGAAAAGACTAGTCCAATATTTAAGTTAAAGTGTCTATAGAAAGGTCCTCAGAGCTTAAAATGAGACATCCCATGTCTTTAAGGGAAAACTCACTGAGAATAGAAGCACCTATTGGTGTTTGTATTCCCAGTACCTGAGCCAATTGTGGCAAAATAGTGACTCTGCTAAACTGTATTGACTAAATTAGTAATTGTTGAATAAATAAATAAATATTTATTTGCTTACAACTTTTAAAGAGCTTAAAGGAAAGAACTTAGCATCTAATCTCAGCTATAAGAAGGGGGAAATTTCCCTAGAATAATTACCCTAAAATTAAATGACTCTAGAAATGGATTATAAAATAGAAAGGAGGAACAAGAAAATGCTTAAGAATTAATATAATGTTTTAATCATACACTCAGATGAATTCTAGCTATAATGCCATATGTAAATGTGATTTTGTATATTATAAACACTTGCTCTACAGAAAAAAATTCAATTCTTCCTTCAAAATGATTGGGCATGTCAGTCTATTTTGAACTATGTGAAGGAATTCTATGTGCCAATAAGGCAAGAAATGTTAGAGAAATTCTGTTATTCAAAGGACAATCTTTTTAATATATTTATTTTAATATATTTCACAACATTGTTCATTTTGTACAATGTTTGCTTTCTCCTCTCAGGTATAGTCCCCAGAGATTCCCACCACAAATTCACCCGTGCACCATCACCATAGTCCCCTGTGTTGTTCCCTCTCCTGTTCTGATCCCTCTCCTTTCCGCTCCCCTGAAGAATGTCTCTGATTTATAGTTGCCTGCCAATTTTTTTCTGTTATTATTTTTTCCCCTGATCCCTTATTTGGTTCCATTATATTCTTCCTAAAAGTGAAGCTATCTGGCATTTTACTTTTTCCTTCTGACTTTTTCACTGAATATAATCCCTTCTAGCTCATCCAAGTTGCTGCAAATGGCATGAGTTTATCTTTTTTTCATTGATAAATAGTATTCCATTGTGTATATATACCACATCTTTTTGATCCAGTCATCTATTTTTGGGCATTTGGGTTATTTTCATATCTTACCTATTATAAATAGTGGTACAATAAACATAGGGGTGCAGGCATCCTTTTGAATTAATGTTTTTATGTCCTGAAAGGGTAATCTTTAACCATTAATTTAAGTAAAAGAAAGCTAAATGTATAGAAGTAGAGAAAAGAAAACTGACCAATTTTATTTATTTGTTCTTTATTATACAATAAATTAAGGAGAATATTTAACTACCTAAGAAAGGAAACTGCTTTCAAGAACTTTATCTGGGCCATTTTTACACACATAATACTATGCTAATTTTAAATGAGTCTCGGCTTTTCACTTAAACACACCAGCAGGAAGTCTACTCGGCAATACTTTCTTGGATGTTTTGCCAATTACTGTATGTACTCGAAAACAACAAAACTATTTTCTATAAAAAGCATCATATAATTCAAACTTTTCAATGATCCAGAAGGGGTTCCACCTCAATTACTCTAAATGAGTAAACTTTTACTACAGTCTTTCCCTATCAATTTTGAGTCCAACTGTTGTCTGCTGAAAGAATTCTAAAAACATTAAATAGGGTTTCCTAAATTTTTTGAAGAACTTTTCATTAGCCTTAGCAAATCCAATGGTTATTTATTAAGCACTATGAATACAGCACAAGTCCATTTAAAAGTCCTATGCACTGAAAGTTATTCTCATATTGGGGAAGGGATGAAGATGCTAATATAGAGAAGGATTGAGCAACTTCACCTTACACAATTAATAAATGGAGAGCTGTGAATTGAATCTAGGGCTATGTGAGCACTGAATAAATCTAAACCTGAGCACTGAATTTAAAAAAAAAAAAGTAGCAAATCGTTGACTTAGTCTACTTGGGTTGCCACTACAAAATACCATTCGATGGTGTGTGTGACTTATCAATAACACAGATTTGTTTTTCTTGGCTCTGAAGATAGAGAAATCCAAGATCATGGCACTAGTGTGGGCATATTCTAAGGAAGGCCCTCTTTTAGGTTGCAGACTGCCTGATTTTCACAGCATCTTCACAGAAATAAGAAGCCCTGTGGGGTCTACTTTCTAAGGCACTAATCCTATGCATGACTTACTCACCTCTCAAAGTCCCCCATCTCTTAACACCATCATCTTGGGGATTAGATTTCACCATAAGAGCTTGAGGAGCACAAAATTTCAGACTATAGAATCCATTCCTCCATCTGCTTTTAAAGTTTTATTGTCACATAGCCATGTCCACTTTTTTGTGTGTTATTTATGCTACATTTTTGCTATAACAACAGAATTAAGTGACTGCAATAGAGACCATATGGTCCCAAAAGTTCAAAATATTTCATTATCTGGGCTTTTTGAGAAAAAAAATTGCCAGCTCCTGTTCTAGGTGTATATCATTATGCCATCCCTTCTCCAGTACTCGATGCCATCAAGAAAACAAGTATCTGCCTTGTCAGACAATTTCACTGAACTTCCAGCAAAGCAAGCATCCAGTTGTAAAGTCAGTCATTTTTAAAAAACATTAATTCTTTGGGACAATCTCCATATATTTCTTGAAAGTCAATAATTTTGAAGATATGAGTGCAGCTTCATGTAATTGAAATGATTTAGTTTACCTTTCCTTGGTATGTTTTTCCAAGTTTGATTATACTTTATATTGACTGGGGAAATCAGCTTAGGCATACTCCATTTAGCACTTGGTAAATGTTCTAAATGTGCTAAAATGGTAAATCATAGCTATAATGTGGAAGGCACTGTCTGGGATGTTGCCCATAAATGAATAATATACACTAAAATATTGTTGGGTTCTCATTTGAAAAATTTCAAATAACAATTTTACAATAGACGGAATATCCAAAATTCCAAGTGTTCTTTTCCACATGCTAGATGAAAGCAGAGTGATTTGAGTTAGAGTTAGACTCACGGAAACCGAGGTGGACTGAGTTGGGTGATTTAGAAGGCTATTAAATATATGTAGTATAAATGGGAACTTCGGACCTTCAATAAAAAAAGTAATTTTGCAAAGTTTAAGTAAGAACTGTAGTGAAGATACACTGTTCCCAAAGCACATTTTAGGTGAGAAATGAAACCACATTCTATAGAGTAAATGAGTTTTATGTTTTACCAACAGTTAATCCACTTGATGTTTTAGTGGTAACCTTTGCTCTATATTCAGTAAAGTCTGAATCTTTAAGAAAATTTTCTATTTTGAATTTTACATTTGTTCTATTAATGAATTTATTTAAAATCTATTTGAGATTTGCAAGCTTCACTATTGATCTGTTAAAGGAGAAAAAAGCCACTGATGCAATACAAGCAACTGTTTTCTCAAGCCAAAATTGATTGAGAGTGTCCCCTGTATAAAAATGAAATGCATTTCTGTGGATGCACTGACGCTTCACCATCTGTCCAACATCTCAGATTTACTCTCCCAGATAACTTCATATTTCACCCTGCAGTCCCTAAAGAAACATCACTTTAAACAGGGCCACATGGAAAAATACACTTCAATAACATTTGAAGGTCTTGCATTTAGCTGCAAGGGCCTCAACCCTAAATGACTGATGTGTCTAGAGAGAAGCTCCATTTGAAGTTATGGAAATGGGGAGGAGCAAATGCAAGGAATGGAATGTATAAAAAACAAAATGATGGCAGTAAAAGACACAGGGATTTACAGATAAAGCCAAAAGATGCTGGCAGCCATCTATCAGTCTGCCTTGATGAAATAGGTATTGGAAATTAACTCGGGAACCCTATGAATTACATTCAATCCATGCTCTGGGCTAAGCACTTGTCAATTTCAGCAGCTATTGCAACCTATTACTTACAGACTACATGGCTGGCAAGCTAATAGCACTGGATAGTGTTAAAGAAAATAGGAGAATAAACTGAATGTAGCAAGACTTGTCACTGACAGAGTATGCCTTTCTGAAGTCCAGGGTTAACACTCAGCCTAAACTGTTCACTTGCTCCTAGGTGCGCACTTAACCTTACATACCATCATTTTGTATATAAAGAAGAGTCTTCCTGAAGGATTAGTTCCAATTAGCCAGAGAGCTAGAAGTTTTACTAGTATTTTCAATACCTGTGCAAAATGAACAGAGTTTAAAGGTTTTGGAATTCTCAACTTCTTCCATAGTTGCATTCTGAGGTCAAAAGGATTCCACCAAAGACCATTTAATAATTTTCAAATAAGACCAGTACGAGTGCTTTATGTTATTTATCTCTTAATCATAACTCAAATCCCTATGTTTACCTAGGCAACATGCAATTCTTATACTTAAGAGGAAATTAAGGAAGAGGTTTTAGCTTACACTGCGAAATATAAATCTCTCTCTACTTCCAAGTTTCCCTAAGTCTTTTAGTGAGTACCTGCAACCTTATTTCAAAAAATAAATAAATAAGAAAGATGCATCAGTACAATAAAACCTGTCTTTAAGATGAGCCCCACTAGTGCTCTGGAACTATATTGTATTTTTCAACTGATAAGCTTGTCTAACATTGAAATATTTTAATAAGCAAGCACATTCAGAGTAAATGTCAGCCAGAGCGATCTTCTGACTAACAGATGCTAGTGGGTATAGAGAGGGGGAGAGGGACGTAAAAGCACTGAAAAATCAAGCAAGGCCAAATTAGAACAAATGTTTGTCAAGTAAAAAGGGCAGCTCTTCATCTGATGGAAGGGATTTAATTAGAAAAGTCATAGGGAGAAGCTGTCTCAAAAGTACTGGTCCCATTCTCTTTCAGATAAGCTAATGAACCTCACTGAACTTTGCAGAGAAATGCTGAACCAATATTATAAGAAAGAAAGAATTCACCAAAAGTGCCGTGGTGCCTCTTACATTCAAGAGGGTCAATTGCTTATGCTACTCCAGGTCATAATAGAGAATTGCTATGACAATTTACTTCTGAGTCCCCCTCTGAGTGGCCAACTAGGTAAATGGGTCAGAGGAAAATATGATTTAAATATGCCCCTCTTGTTCTGACAATAAAACCAATTTTATTGTTAACAGTAAATTATAAAATATGAACTACATACTTAAATATCAAATTCCTACAAGATATATAATCTATACTGATTTATGTTCTAATTCTTTCCCTGGTAATTTTCTTGTCCCAAATAGTAGTCATAACAAAAATCTCTTAAAGGACATATTTTACTTATTGAATTTTTTGTATTAGTCAAGGTTATCAAAAAGTAGAAAAGAATATTGTAAACATAATTTTGTAACAAGGACGGTGTAAGGAAGACACAAACCAAAGAGGGAGCAGGGTATGGAAAAATCTCAAGCCGTTTACAAACTTCACAAAAAGAAAAGAAGATTCTAAACTCTTCTGATTGCTTAATGCTTCATTCCTCTGTTTGTCAGTTTTATTTTCCTTACTGGTTAGCCTTTTGCAGAGAATTCATGTCTGGTATTGAACTCCTTGAGAGAGTAATAAAGCACATATGGAATAGAGGAGCATGTGGAATTAAATTGCAAAATGCTTATAGTGGAGCTTTTCAGACACGGGACATTTACCAACTATTTTTAGGGAAGTTTCTTTTGTTATCTGACATAAACAAATACAGGTGCTATTCCTTAAAAATAATAATCAAACTTTCCCTAATCCACTTAGCACTTAACACAAAATACCCGGAAGACAAGGCCTACATATACTAGGTTAAAACCATTGTTCTCAAAAGTGTGTAAAGTACACATAGACATAGGCACACACACCCACAATGCATATTTTCTAACAAATTTCACACATTCCCATTGGCATGGAAATAATCATTTTATAATTTTGTTAACAAATTTTCTGACAACACCAGTTAAGTTTAAATACAAAATTTAAATACAAACATGCCGTTTTTGCCGTTAGCAGGGAGGACACTGTCAGAAGAGAGATTTGTTATCAAATCTTATGGTATTTACTTAGAATTTAACCTTAGAACTCTATTCCATAAGGTTGAAACCCTTCAGATATTAAGTGGAATTCTCATTTCTTTGGTCCAGGGTGGGAAACCAGAGTTGGAACACTTTATGTGCCTCTCTGAGACCTCTGATGCTCTTAAGACTTTAATGATGGAAAACTACTCTGGTCCTAGGAAATATCTTCTCTCATGCCAAATATGTGTTTCTCCACTGGGAGTGATTTGGCCCCCTGGGGAATATTTGACAAGAGCTGGAGACCATTTTTGGTTGTCATAAATAGGAGAAGTGCACTGCTGGCTCTAGTGTGGGTGGAGGCCAGAAACACTACTAAATAGCTTACAATGCCTAGGATATTCACCCACAGAAATGATTATCCAGCTCCAAATGTCAATAGTGCCAAGTCTGAGAAAATTCACTAATTCATAAATGTGTGATATTTTTCTGATCTTAGATTTTCAAGGATATCTCTACATGATCCTTGCAATTGTTTCTGTAGCCAAGTGTAAGCTTCCAACTAATTTGCATGCACTGCTTCTTTCTATCCTTGTAAACGGCAGATTTGAACTTGGAGGTACATCAGAGCTAATGAATCAGCATGTGTGATTCTTTCTTGATAACACAAAACCAGTTATTTAGAAATGCTAATGACCTAAGGTATGGGAAGCCTTGAAGGTAGATTGTGAAAATGGTGAGAACAAATATCATCAGCTTATGACTCCATTGCTGGGACTATTACAAAATCGTAGAGTGACTCAAGGATCATGAATCAACAGGAATGAGCTTTGCCCTATAATATTACTTAATCTCTAGATAAGAGGAAAAAATGAGTGAAAATGAGTAACCACAAATAGGAGAGCAAACAGGTTCAGTTACCTCTTATTTCAGACAATGCAAAAATATCAGTTGATTCCGTTTACCATTCATGAAATGGTAACAATATATAAGAAGTTAAATCATATTGAAACTATTCCACATAAAGCAAGGACTATTTCATTATTATATCTAAGAACTAAAAATAAACAGGTCCCCAGAGAGGGCATATATTTGCTTAAAATCTTCACTTAAACCCATAAAGTGTACTCTTTGATGTTAGCTATTCTTGCATTTATAGATCTTCTTCAATTCAAGGCTAAATGTATTCATGAAATAATTCACTGGATATTTGTACTGGAAGAGGGCTTAGAGACCACCTAATCCAACCTTTTGAGAAGTGAAGGACTTTTTCTAAATGATTTCTGTAAGTGTAGAGCAAACCTTACTGAAGATTTCTAAGGAAGGTGCCTACTCAAAATTAGGTGAATCTTGGTGTTAGAAGAATTGAGTATGCAATTCAACCACTCAATTTTTTAAACTTTTCTACAGTAACTTTGCCATTGAACTGAAGTCATTTTTTAATTCAAGAAATATTATTTGAATATTACTACATTAATTTCATCATATACCCTGCATTCACTACTCTAAGAAAAAGTATTTAAGAGTTACCTGTTTCCCAACATTTAAGTAAGAATGTTCTTGTCTTTCATGGAATATTATACTTAGCTCAGTGAGAATTTTCTTTCAGCCCACCATTTTCATTTGAAGCTTTCTTATATTTTCTCTATTCTTGTTTTAATACTCATTTTGTTTGTCAATTATTTTCTTATTTCTATAAGCATAGTTGGAACTGTTACTTTAAACTATTCTTCCATTAAGGTCCTGCTGTATTTAGATTTTTCCAGGTTGGTGTTAGTGGCAGGGTTTGTCCCATGATTTTTGATAAGTTTTTTGTCTCTCCATTATTAAATTTTAAGGATTGAGTTAAAAGGTTTTCTTTCCTTATCTTCATGATTTGCCCTTATACTAAGATTTCACGTTGCAGTTGCAGGATACAATCCTAGGTTGTTTGCCCAGATCCTGTGGTGTCTGTTGTTTTATAAATCGATGTTTCTGCACCTGTTTGGATGACTAGAATTTAGTACCAGTGAAGGATGGGACCAGGAGAGCTGGGAGCCCAGACGTTGTAGTTGAAAATACCAATAGTTCAAGCTTCCTATGAGGCTGTGGATGCCCAAAATGAGGGGGTATTTGCAAGGACACCTTCCTCTAGTCCAGTTTGTCAGTAGAATTATCTGGTAGTCTCAAGCTTATACTGATCCCTCAGCTTTTTTTCAGCTCTGGTTTCTGGTTTGCAGATTCTGTAATCAGTGGTTTGCCTGGGATACAGGCAGGGACAGAGGGATCTAGAATCTGGGATTTCTAACAGTCCCATTTGCAATCACAATTGGATGACGACCATGTGTTTCTCAGGGTCTGTAGGAGCCATCCTTAAAATATCACCTCCCTTGTGGTCCTATGAATCCCCTCAGGGGTTTTGTTACCAGGAAGGGAGTATGGTCAATGACAGGGGTATAGCTGAGGCCAGCATCTGGTCCCAATATTTTTCATATACTAAATTTTCCTGAAGGACAAATTCTTGCTGCCAAAGCCTGCTTTCTTTAACCTCTGGGCAGAGAGAGCAAGCTCCTTAGGTGAATGTTATCTCTTCAATCAGCTCAGGAAAGGGTGGCTTAGGGACCGGTATTTTGGATTACACTGAAGCCAGTTATAGAAAGGAGCCTCTTTTGTGCAGGGCTCCTCCCACTAAGTCAAGTTCCACCCACCAGACCTTCCCCACAGTCTAGAGCCTGCCTACTTGAAGGTTCCAGACTCAAGCTGAGAGTCCTACCTTACAAAAGCTCTACACCTGAATTGCAACGCACTGTCCAATGGCATCAAGTGTCCTTTGTGACTGGGTTGCAGGGCGTTGAATCCTCAGTCTTTGACCTTAGTTGATTTCTAGCAATAGTGTCAGCCTTTGTTGATAACTAGCTGCTCTCCACAGAAATCATATCTATACTGCCCCAATCCTATCATTCTCCTGAGACGCCCCCTCCATTTTACACACTTGGTTATATGTGACCTGTTTTTAAAGTTCTCAATATGAACATGAGTCCTTAAGTCACTACCACCAAGAAAAACCTAGCAATCACAGCTGTCACTCCCTCTCTTGGGTTGTGTGTAATTATATTGCCATTTATTCTCTCCTCTCTACCTGCCTATAGCTCTTTCTTGTGAAAACAATGGTTCTCCTGTCATCTTTCAGGACTACTGTTTTTATCTGTATCTGTTTTGTTGTATGTGTTGGGAGGAGGTAAGCATGGGGTCTTTAGTCTTTAGTCCTCTGCCATCTTACTGGAACCTAGAGCCCTATACTTAAAAAGCGGAGACAGTCTTCATAAAAATGAAACTACAACTGAGGTAACAGGATTTGAAAGAGAAATAGAAGCAACTGATATTTTAAAGACAGCTTTCTTGAAGATGTGAATTTTGAGACTCAATAATAGGAAACTCAGACCTTTCTATCACCTCTAGGAATTGGAAAATACTCTCTTATGTTAAGCTGGTGTCTGTCTTTTGAGTCTGACTATATAATTCAATAGAGAGGATGCTTAAACCTTCTTGTTAAAAACAATTTCTACCTTTTACCCATCCCCTCAATGTCAGTCATCATGTTAATAAATTTAAATAAAATTATTTTATTTCATCTTTCCAACAACTCTAGAGATAGTTATTTATTCTTTTACAAATAGAAAATTGAAATTCAGAGACATTTATTATCTCTTCAAGTGTGCATTGCTTATAAATTAGAAAAGCAGATTTAGACTCCATCCTTTGAGGTCACCTGTTTGGAAAGAGCATAATATTTACCTGTAGACTTCTATCTCAAGAAATTTTGCAAAATTCTCCTTTATCATTCCTCATTTTGCCCTTCTTTTTTCATAATTGTCACCTTCTTCAGGTTTTTCTTTCCTCTCATTTAAACAATTTTCATAATTGATTGTAAACTCTAAGTAGTTTTAACAAGTACATTATAAATTGAACTACCATTACCTTCTGCAGATATAAATTCCCTTTAAATTATAATTCAGATTACTTTCCTAGTAACCATATCACATTTTGAATCACATTAATCTCCCTGTCAACTGAAATCTTTGCCTTGTTTTTAATACACTGCTGCTAAGCTGTCTCTCCTTTCCTTGTACATTTTACTACTTCACAAGGCAGCCTTTTGATTATAGAGCATTTAAAATTTTTACAAAGTTTTTCCTTATATCAGGAAAATATATCTCCTTGTACATGCCAACTATTAATTCTATTTATGTTCAAAAATACCAATCCATGTCACCACTTGACAATGTGGAATCTAAGAGCTAGCATTTAAAAAAGCAGGCTAATAACTGCTTCCTCTGGATTACCTCATTTTATCTTCTATTATGTTTGAAGAACTAAGGGCTATCACTGTGAATAACTGGCACCTCAGAAGATTGTGTAACTATCTAAGGTCGCTCAACCAGTAACTGTTAGAAATGGGATTTAAAATGCTTCTCATGGCTCCCTAAGAATTATGCAAAAAAGTCCACCAAGTCTATCTCCGGTTTTCCATTTTTTCATGTACTAGTTGGACATTTATTTAATAATGAGTGAAAAATAATTTGTGATATATATTATTTGTTTATTGTAAGGAGTATATATTCACGTAAGGAAAATATATTCCAGAAATATGATGCGATCTAATAGCATAGTAGGCTTTATTCCATGAAAAGACAGAGGAGGACTATTTTAAACTGGATTCGATTCTAGAGCCCTTGCCTCCTTGGATGAGGCATCGTTTTTGGATCTGAAAGATGAGGGAAAGCTACCTCAGAAATAGAGGGGAGAGGGGATACCAAGTGCATGCAAAGCTAGAGTGGGCAGACTCTTGTGAATGACCTTTTGTTCATTATCAGAAAGTCAGGGGATAAAAGAAATGCAACTAGAGGAGCAAGCAGATGCCATGTCATAAAATACCCTATATGCCATGCTAAGGAGTTTGGACTTTATCATGAAAGCTATGGGAGTCATTATAAGATTCTGAAGCAGGGAAAAGACATGATTAGATTTGCATTTTAGAAAGCTCACTCTGGCAGCAGTGTAAATAATGGATTAGAGGAAAATAAAAGTAAGAGGAAGGAATCCAGCCAGGAGACTGTTACAGGAATCCAAACAAGATGGGATGAGGGTCTAAATTAAGGTGACAACAGTGAAAATATTAAAACTGCACTGTAGCAACATGATTTGTTGGTTGAACAAAAGATATAAGAACAAAAGAAGAAAATCATCCTTGACTTCTGATTTCGAATATCAACTGAAACAGTGAAGAACAAAAAGGGCAAGTTTAGAGTGGAATATGAGTTTCCTTTTTAACAATTTGGGTTAAAATGTCACACTTGTGTGAATTTCCATGACGACAAAGAATGTCTGCCTGCAGTTAAAGACATGTCTAGGGATAAATTAGTGCGTAAGTTGTCATAAAAACATGACTATAGGTAAGCATGCCTACATTAAATATATCAAGTAAAAGAGTAGACCATGTGGGCCTCCCCAGCGGTTGAGCAGGGGGTTGCGAAGCTGCCCGCAGCCTCTGCAGCACCAGTTCAATCCCCAGCTGCTCCCCGGCCACTGGAGGAGGGTCCCACATGGCGCGCAGACCTCTCCTGCCGCCCGCTGCTCCCCTCAACAGTGTACTTCAGTCCTCCTGCCTGCTCTGCTCCCCACTCTGGCTCTGGTGAATTCTCTCACCGTCCCGCGCTTCTGACTGTACCCAGCAGTGCTTGTATAAATAAATAAATAAATATTTAAAAAAAAATGCTTAAAAAAAAAAAGAGTAGACCATGTACAAAAATAAGGGAAAAACACATATAGAGGGTTAACAAAGGCCATCAAGAAAATAAGCAGATAATAAGTAAAGTATTTACTCCCTTTATTTTTGTTTTTCTTTCCCTATTCATTATAGTCAAGTCGCCAAAGATATCACTGAAGTCAGTGACTCCTAGTGTTTTCCATATGTTTTCTTCTATGCATTTTATGGTTTTCTGTCTTACATCCAAGTCTTTAATCCAGTTTGTGTTAATTTTTGTATATGGTGCTAGATAGTGGTCTAATTTGATTCTTTTGCATCTGGCTGTTCAGTTTCCCAACATCATTTGTTGAAGAGGCTTTTCTTTCTCCATTATATACTCTTGATTCCTTTGCTATAGATTAACTGTACATGTAAGTGTGAGTTTATTTGCCTGCTCACCACCATATTTCATTGATTTATAGGTCTATTTTTATTCCATTATTATGCTGTTCTGATGACTAGATTTCTGTAGTATAGTTTGAAGTTAAGGAGTGTGATACTTCCTATCTTTTTCCTTTTTGTAGGATTACATTAGATATTTATGTCTTTTGTGGTTTCCTATATATTTGACTATATCTCTGTTTCTTTAAATAATGCCATTGAAACTTCATATTGGATTGCTTTAATCTATATATTGCTTTGGGTAAGATATCTTTCCATGTGTTTGTATCTTTATCATTTTTAATAATATCTCATAGTTTTCTTGTGCAAATCTTTTACCTGTTTTGTTAATTGCTCATTATTAATTTTAACATAATTATAAATGTGTTGTTTTCCTTATATCTTTTATAGCACATTGTTTGTGTATGGTAATGTAATAGATAGCTAGACCTTCCAATACTACCTTGAATAGTAGTGATGAAGTGAATGAACTTAGAGGGAAAAACTTTCAGTTTTTAACCATTCTACCATATGACATTAGTTATGGGTTCATCATCTATGTTCAGTGATGTTCCTCTATCTCCATTTTATTGAGTTTTTTAATATATGGATATTGAATCTTGTCAAATGCCTTATCTGTCTATATTAATATGATCATGATTTTTATCTTTTTGTTGATGTGACTGATAACATTGATTGCTTATATTGATTATTGATTGCTTATATTGAATCATCCTTGTATCTCTGGAATAAATCCAACTTGGTCCTGATGTTTGATCCTTTTAATATATTGCTGAATTTAGTTTAATAAGTTTTTGCAACATCAAATTTAAAAGTTTCTGCATAGCAAAACAAAATACCATTAAAATGAAAGACACACATTTTAAGTGAGAAAATATATGCACATCATACATCCAACAAGTGGTTACTATCCTATAGCTCATGTAACACAGCAGAACAAAAACAAATAACTCAAAGTAAAATAGGCAGAAGATCTAAATAAACACATAACCAAAGAATATACAAAAGTGATCAACAGGCATACAAAAAAAATCATCAGGAAAATACAAATCAAAACAATGAGATGTCACTGTACATCTGTGAGAATGGTTCACATGCCAAAGACCAGAAATAATAAGTGTTGGTAAAGGTGTGGAGAAAAAGGATATTGTGTACATTATAGTAGGGACATAGACCGGTGACTGGTAAGCCATTATGGAAACAATATGGAGGTTTTTCAAAATAATAAAAAAAGACCTACCACATGATCCTGCAATCTACTCCCCAGTATCTATCCAAAGAATATGAAAACACTAATTCATAGGGATATACACACCACCATCATCATCATAGCACTATTTATAATCACCAGGCTATAGAAAAAAATATAAGCACCAAATGATAGATGAATGGCTAAAGAATGGACTAATCAGTTATAAAACAATAAAAGTGTGCCATTTGCAACAACATGGACAGAACTGGAAAAGATTATGCTAAGCGAAAAGTCAGAAGCAGAAAGACAAATACCAGATGAGAGAAACGGACAAAATCAAATCAAAGCAAACCCTTGAAATATAATTTCAGAATTGAGGATACCATTGGGGGATGATGGAAGATGAGAAATAAAAGGAATAAGGCCACTGAACTATGGTAGAGGATGTCTGGTCTTTGGCGGTGAAGTGGCATGAAGAGGATTTAATCTCTACCCCTAAATATTATACAGTATTGTAGACCAAAATTATCTCAATAAAACTAATCCAAATTGAAAACAAGGAATAATATATTTACTCACCAAAATTAAAATATATGTGTCTCAGATCAAAAATTCTATAACCACAGGTGCCAAATGTCAAAAAAAAGTTGGAAATGTCTTCCTCATTGGAATTACATTAGGAATAATTGAGAAATATGAGGCAAATAAATTTAGCAATTATTTCAAGAAGCTTAGTTCTGAAAGACTATACAGGGAGAAATGGTGTAAGTGAAGAATGCTTGGTGATGTTTCTTTGCTTATTTTGTTTTGTTTTGAAATCATGGCATGATAACAGATTTAGAAGGAATGGAAGTGGGAAAAAAAAAAAACATTATAATGATCACTGAGATGTGGACAAGTTCTCATATATTGTTTTGTACCTTGTCCTGTGAAGAAGGTGGAGAAGACATCTCTTGAGACTGAAGGTTATTGAAAATTTAAAGAGCTGGGTGAAAATACAACTAATATTTGAAATAGTCTTCTTGGAAACACAACTCACTGGGGACATTGCAAATACTTTCCAGTTAAGATTAAAGACCAACAGTTGGTGGTGACCCCAATTCAGTTTTTGGAATGATTTTCAGCAATCCTTAGTTCAAAGAGGCTGCTGTTTATTCAAGTGATTTTAAAAATGAGTTCATGGCAGTTAGGTAAAAATGAAAATTAAATAGTTAATGATTAATAAATAAATAAAAACAAAAGATCAAACAGGAAAAGTATGTGAAGGAGATCATTCATTAACGAATCCACTGGATATTTATTGAGAACTAGATAAATCTAAGGACAAAACTAGACCTTGAGGATTTAATTCTGAAGTCTAGTGTTGCTAGGGAAGTTCGTATACTTAATCCACTATAACTTTAAGCACCATTTATTAGCTAACCAGAATGAACAATATCACATATTCATACTTTAATGTGACTTTGTAATTTGACTTCTCAGCCTTGAACAACATATTGTATTTTCTATCCATAAAATTAAAATTTTTATCTTATCAAAAATATTTCTCATCATCTCAAATCCATTCTTCAAAGCTAGTAAGTTATAATTTCTACATTACCCATGATTGTCATGCTTACATTATTTTCAAGAATCATGAAACTATGGGCCTGAGGAATTTTTGTTTCTTCTCAGAGCAATCCACCTTTTGGAGTGGCTCTGTGACTTAAGGTGTGCATAGAAATAAGAGCAACAAGGGCCTCTCTGGTGGTGCAAGGGGTTAAGTATCAGCACTATCAAGCTATCCGCAGCCATTGCAGCATGAGTGAGATCCCCGGCTGGGGAGGTGACCCATATGGCGTAGCAGAACGCTCCTGTCATGCCTGCTCCTTCCCTCAGCAGTATATTTCAATCAATCTGCCTGTTCTGTTACCCACTCTGTCTCTTGTGAATCCTCTTACCCCTCCCTCACACTTCTGGCCTGTACGCCAGTTCTTGTATGCATAAATAAAATAAATTTTAAAAAAAATTGTAGCCACAGAGAGTGAAGAGAAATAGAAGTTTTGCACTACAGCTGTGCCTTTCTTGTTTCCCCTTTTTCAAATAGTCTAAGAAAGGATATATTGGCAAACATTCTTTCACTTAGTGTCTATGAAATTCAGAATTCCCAAAACTGAATGACACTTAAAACCCTTTCTATATAAAAGCTATAAGATAATAAAATACTAGTCAAAAGTAATACATGGATATCCACCTGAATGCCTGAAAATGTCAACTCAGAGGCAAACTTTTAATTTTAACAATGTTACTAAATTACTTTGCAGATGTTTCCATTAACAACTTAGAGGGAAATTTTCACTTTACAAATATCTTGTAAAATAATGAAGCAAGTGAGAATTATGTTATAACTAAACAGGGTAGCAATTTTTGCCTGAAAATGAAAAAAAAAAATCAAAGATATAGTTTTGGAGAAATAAACAAATCTGGGAATTCAGGACATTTGGACTATTACAACAGTTTTGGACTCTTTTAAACCTGTGTCACTTAGTGCTTTTGAATAAATTCTACTTCTAGGAATTGAGCTATAAAGGGTAAAAAATTCACTGAAAGTTATAACAACCAATGTTCTATTTTAATAGAACATTTAATTTGGGTGTACAATAATATGTGTGTAAAATATAAAATCTCTGGTTTGACAGAATAGGGAACCAGAAATTCAGACTGGAGGAACATAAACATTTTGGAAAATTCAATTTCAAAGTTAAATAAGGAAGAATGATTAGGCTCCTTTACTCCCTAGATTCTAGGATTCTCCAAAGGGAAGAATTTGGATCTGTTGATGAGATTTGTTTTAGTTCATAAAACACTGCCCATATCATAGGATCAGAATTTATGTGACTTGCTGGTATCTCTGTTCTCTTGTATATAGTAATTCATTTTTGTATACTTTAATTTTTCTCCTTTCTGGTTTATTAATAGTGCAGTTGTGGCCAAAACAAACATGAAAAATTTTCCTGTCTATATTTTCATGCTATTTTGGTTTAATTGTATATGTGCATCATTTTTTTGCAAAACCTTTGTACATGTCAAAGAATAATTTAGAGATTATAAGAAATTGCCATTTTGCACATTTCTGTCATTATAGTTATTCCTCAATATATTCAAGGGATATTAAACAAATTTTTTTCAGTGCATACAAGCACACACACATTTTCTTAGATTTTAGAACACATCATCACAGACCCAAACCCATCATAAAACAGCAAAGTTGAGTAAGTGTTTATACACATAGCATTTCTTGTTGATTCTGCTATTATTGCTGCTTCTAAGACTCATTCTTGTCCAATAGGGAGATGTCAAAAACTGTTCTATATTTGAAACATTTAAAACAGTGTATTAAAAACCCTGAGAAGTTGCACAAACAAAAATGCCCAGCCAAGTCAATCACAAATGGGATAGAAAAAAACCTGTAAATTCCATCTGCCAGAGTACAGTGACTTATCTTCTTGAAAATTACATCACTAATTGCTCATTGAAATCTTTCATTAAAGGGGCTGCAGAAAGACACCCGTTTATTACCTAGGTTTACATGGAAAATCAATTTGTCATCCAATTATTGATAAATACCAAGTGTTTTATGGAACTAAAGTGGGTACCAAGCACACATAGAGTGTCATTACATAGAAAACTCAAAAATAGTTCAATCCAACAAATATTCATATATAGTAGGCACAAAAATTTGTAAATTACAAGTACTAGCAAAGAAATTTTTGCTGCAGTGTACCGGAAACATCTAGCTAAGTCACATATTCAAGGGGCAGGGACAGTATTAATGGCAATCTCTTTTTAATTTTTCAATAAAATGTAATTTAGGATAAATCTCTTAGTAAACTACTTGGGGCTGCTTTCTTTTGAAAATAAGTTGTGATTTGATCAACCACATACAAAATTAGGCAGGATAAATGTGAGCCATTAACATGGTAACAAATGCCTATTATAGCAAATTAGATGACAACATTGAGATAATTTGAAACTTCACATCAAATTTCTCAGAAATGTTCAAAGATGCATACTTAAAAATGAACAGTCTTAATTAAATCTAGAATCAAGAAACTGAAAGCCTATTTTAAAAACCTTTATATGCATAAATTAAAGTTACTAAGAGTCTAGTAAAAAAGGAAATCTGTAATGAAAATTGTGGTCACTGGCAGTTTCACCTGACAGAATGTAATTTAGATAGGTGGGTATACCAATGAAGTTATACTTAATCTGCTGTATGATTATACTAAATGTATGCATTAGTTGAAATAATCTTATAAGATGGACACAATGGCATCCTTTTTATAGATGAAGAATCAGAGAACTTGAGAAGTTTATTACCTTAATCACAGCAAGAACCAAGCTATAAATCCATATCATGTCTAAATCACAGCAATATTTTTCTAAATGATACCTTAAACTTTGAACACTGAATTTTCTGATTTGAGTATAATTCTAAATAAGTAAGAAATTTGGAAAAAGGCTCTGGTTTCAAAT
The DNA here is from genome assembly GCF_014898055.3 of Talpa occidentalis. Classification (NCBI taxonomy): domain Eukaryota; kingdom Metazoa; phylum Chordata; class Mammalia; order Eulipotyphla; family Talpidae; genus Talpa; species Talpa occidentalis. The sequence continues at coordinate 35,053,827 of NW_023604861.1, read as the reverse complement.
TTGAACATGATATTTGAATATGATGAGAACTTAGGAAGTAACTTAAACTTTCAAGATATCAGTTTCTTCATCTGAAAAATAAGCATATTTGAGTTCCCATGACTACTAAATGAAGTGATTTGCATGTTAGCATAGTGGTAGAAATAGTTAAATCTCAGTAATTGTTGATGGTATTCAAAACCATCATCTTCATTATCCCTAGCCTCAGTATAAGTACCTACAACCAATTATGTTATTGTTTGTTGTTATTCTCTTCATTATACTTCATCATATCTGTGCAAGATGCTTGATTCCATAAGTTATTATGTATGATATCGGCAAAGTCATATGAACTATCTTCTCATCTGGAAAATTGGGGAGAGGGATATGACATCTGTTTTATCACTGAGTTGTCTGACATAGGAAACTTTACTGACACACACAAAATACTTTGCAAGTCAGGCTATAAAACTATGAGTACTTAAGACAGGCTAAAAAAAAAAATCAAAGGAAAAAAAATCCACCATCCCTGCATTAGCTATAATGGATATTACTAATTAATCACTGCACTCCAGCTTGTTCCAGAATCATTCTTTAACATAGTGTTCCAGAGTCATTAACAATTAATTCAAGTTTGCACAGAGGATGAAATGTGTTTGTCATCTTTCTGGGCTCTAATGTTATTCAATATCCATAAATAAATTCATATTTACCTTTGCAACTGATTCCTAAATTTTGCGAATCAACCAATTTTTGATTGATCTAAGGTTTCTATATACATTCAAAATGAGAAATCAAACTATAACTATGTTACTTAGCCCTCTAAATTCAGCCTGTTTAAAGTTTTAAAGATTAATTTTTAATATTTTTTTAAGATTTATTTATTTATGCATACAAGAACTGGGATACAGGCCAGAGGTGGGGTGAGAGGATTCACCAGACGCAGAGTGGGGAACAGAACAGGCAGATTGACAGAAATACACTGCTAAGGGTAGCAGTGGGTGAGATAGGAGCGGTCTACTGTGCCATGTGGGTTGCTCCCTGGCTGGCCAGGGATCAAACTTACGCTCCAGAGGTTGAGGATTGCTTCATAGTTCTGTGCTTAACCCCTTGCACCACTAGGGAGGCCCCTTAATATTTTTTTTCTAAGCTTTATTTATTTATTTATACAAGCACTGGGTACAATCAGAAGCGCGGGAGGGTGAGAGAATTCACCAGAGCCAGAGTGGGAAACAACAGACAGACTGACGAAATACACTGCTGAGGGGAGCAGCGGGCGCCGGGAGAGGTCTGCGTGCCATGTGGGACCCTCGCCAGTGGCCAAGGATCGAACTGGCACTGCAGAGGCTGCGGGCAGCTTTGCAACCCAGCGCTCAACCGCTGCACCACCAGGGTGCCCAGGAGGCCCCTTAATATTAATTTCATTCTACTTAACCGAATTTTGTATTTTCTTTTAAACTGATGTTTGTTGAACTTAAAACCGTAGTAAGAATACCTGATGATGCTCATGATTACACATACAAAAAATTCTGAATATTCAGATCCATATATCCCTATGTTGCCTTATGTTATCTATCAGTGTTGTCTATTCTCTGCCACCTCACAGTCATAAACTCAGGACCTAAGAAAATAAATTCTGACCTTCCAGGTCACTACCCAGTATTCCTGCTTACCTTATACTTTGTTTTTGTTTGTTTTGGAGAAATAAGGAGGCATCAGAATAAGAAGGAAACATTTTTTAATTGTACTTTTATATCAATATCCCCTGTCTGTATAATGAAAAATTTAGCATTTTGGGTAAAGCACTGGCATGTAACTCTTTTATACTCTCCTAATGCTCTGAAGTGTGCCCCATAGAAAAGGTACATAGAAAATTGTGGGCTTTGGGCATGGGTTATAATCCCAGTCATGGGCCTCCCTGGTGGTGCAAGGGGCTAAGACACAACCTATGAAATTATCCGCAGCTACTTCAGCATGATTTCGATCCCCCGGCAAGGGAGCTACCTACATGGCGCAGAAGACCTGTCCTGACTCACCCACTGCTCCCCTCAGCAGTGTGTTTCAGTCAGTCTGCCTGATCTGTTCCCTACTCTGTCTCTGGTGAATCCTCTCACCCCTCCCCACACCTCTGGCCTGTACCCCAGTTCTTATACGCATAAATAAATAAATCTTTAAAAAATAATAATAATCCCAGTCCCCACAATAACCAGGCATGTGAATTAATAAATTATTGTATTTGAAATATGATCATTCAGTGTATCAATGATTACTGTGAAGAAGCAGCTAGCTCTTGTTCCTCACTTGGCTGAAGTTTAAGAGATGTCACTTCCTTCTTCTTCTGCACAGCCATCGTCATAAATTCCAGACTCACTGACTAATGGTAGGAGAAGTCTCAGCACAACCTTAGAATTGTGGTTTAGAGAAATGAAGTGACTTATCCAGTCTCATATTTTTACTTATCATGTGTCTCATATGTATTCACCTACAATAGTCATTTGTCCCTGTCCACACTTTAGTGTACTATTCAAGCAATGAAAAATTGGTCTTCCTCTTGCTCTTTGGAGGAATCAAAGAGAAAAATAACCTCTATACAGAACTTGCTATGTATTAAGATTTTCATATGAACTGTGGTATCTAATTTGCATTGTTGGCATATGAAATGGATATTATTATCCCAGTTTTGCAGGCAAGAACATTAAGGTCCATATTGTTTATGCAATATTTCTCTACTTACAGGCAACATGAAAAGAATTCTAATTTTTCTTTGTCATTATAAAATATATGTACTTTTTACTAACCTACCACAGACTGATTTTCTTCCCTCTGTTGGGACTGAAAAGTAACATCCACAAGGGAGCTGTGAGCAACAGTTGATATAGGCTGTAGGGGAAGACTAAGCTCAAGAGGAGTTCTTGATTCTGTAAGAATTCTAACCTGAAGCTATCTTTTCTGATTGCACTGTCTTTAATTCTGAACCAGCGACTGCCTTCGGTGCACAACCATGATCTTACTTGATTACAAGCCATTTTTGGCTTCCTCCAGATAAATGTTATAAACTCTCATTGCCCACTGAGAATTTCTCACTACTCATTTTGCCTTTTTCCCTTGACACAGGACAATTGATGAAAAGCAGAAAGTATGATTCTGGCTCTGAAGAAAATTCCAAGAGATGGCTACATAAATAATGGAAAATAAAAGTGGTAACTAAAATAGATGTTCTCAATGGTCAATAATTTGAAAAGGCTAAAACAAATTATATTTAACAATGCAAACACCTTTGAGTAATAAAAAATTCAGTCTACATATAAAAACATGCATAAACACATTTTCAAGAAATAAATCTATTGCATTATATATTTTGTGAAGTTTATATGTTTACTCCTTAAAATTGTATATTTTTAGTGGAAAATAAGAGCTTACTCTGTTGTTATATACATGATTCTCTTTTTCTTTACTATAAAAGAATGAACAAATTGTTTTACATACCTTGAAGAAATATTGAGAATTAATTAGATGTGCATGAAATAATCTGACTTTCTTGTAAAAACAGCAATATTTTCACATGTACATAGTATCCATATGTTAAATATTCCCATATAGCCTCTTCTTATCTATATTCCTGAAAATGTACAATTATGTCTATACATATGTATTTTATTATTTCCTCTCTCAGACATACATTTGTACCCATATACTGATTACTTTTTTTGTTTGTTTGTTTGTGTGCTTGTTTATAGAAGTTTATAGAAGCACAAATCTTTTGTGCATTTTGCTGCTCTTTGAGGAAATATCCACTTAAAATATCTAGAAAGTGTGTTAAGAAAAAGAAATGACTTCACAATTTCTTGCGAAGAAAAAGCAAATTCACAGTGCATGAAATGGTTTAATGTGGATTTTTTTTCCCACTGTATTCTTAATTAAGAAAGATTGACACCTGTGAAGGTTTCAAGCCAAATGAAAATCCCAGATTTTAATTAGCTTTTTTAATGGTTATGTTTTCCTGCTAGAAGACATTTGCAAATCTACCAATTTCTCAGTGAGAATAGCAGAACATAAATAATATGAATAATTATGTTTATCACTTCCATAAGTGTCATGGTACGTAGTCGTGCAGAGATAACACTAGATTAAATAATTAAATACGCTACAGTGGCTTTTAGCATCTTTTCCTCCAGTGTTATAACCTGCATTTCTAGCTCTCTGTACTCTATACCTCTTGTCACCAACCTATCCTGACTCTTTGTCCCCATTTACACACTCTCACCCTCTTACAGACATGCTGCATCCATGTCAGTTTCCCACAGGTGATGAACCAGTCTGTGACTTTCTAGCCACTCTCTTAGAAAAACAACGAATATTTTTTCTTATTATTTTTTGCTATAAACCATTGATTAAGGAAACTTTGCTAAATTTAGATATTCAAAAATACAGGATTTTTTAAACTCATTTTAATAATAGCTGAATACTGATTTACATGGTTCTCTTCCACATGTGTGTTCTTATTTTAATACGCGAAAATTATTAACTTAAGTAATGAATCAACAATAGTAAGATTTGAAGTAATGTTTTTCAGACTGGAATAGGTAAGGTGATACTCAAACCTCATCTGATAGGCAAAAATCTATATTAGTGCCTAATATTTCTGTAAAACAGCTGAGGAAACAAATATCCATCATTTATCATATCATGAATCACAGAGGATATATGACTCATCATAAGGTAAAAACTTGAGATAGGGCCTCCCCGGTGGTGCAGAGGTTGAGCGCTGGGTTGCGAAGCTGCCCGCGGCCTCTGCGGTGCCAGTTCAATCCCCAACTTCTCCCCGGCCACCGGAGGAGGGTCCCACATGGCGCACAGACCTCTCCTGCTGCCCACTGCTCTCCTCAGCAGTGTACTTCGGTCCTTCTGCCTGCTCTGCTCCCCACTCTGGCTCTGGTGAATTCTCTCACCCTCCCGTACTTGACTGTACCCAGTGCATGTATAAACAAACAAACAAACAAACAAATAAATAAATAAAAACATGCCTCTATTAAAAAAAAAAAAAACTTGAGATAAATCAATACAGATATATATATATTTTCACATATTTGCACAATTATGTGCATGCATGCAGACAGACACACACACACACACACACACACTATATATATCCCTGTATTTATTTTGGCTCCATCCTGTCTTCTCATTATTTTCAACCATTTATGTTTTACAGCAAGTCAATCAATTACATTGACTATAGGGTGATTTAATTAAATCTTTGTGTTGGCTAAAAATAGCCAAGGCCAGTTTTCTCATGATGTCTAAACTCAGCTATTATGTTTATAGGATTATTAAACTTATGTGGATATATGAAAGGGTCATCTGTATATAAATTTTACAAATTGCTTGAGATTATTTCACAAATGCATTATCATTTGAAAGCTTACTTTAAATGGGATTTCAGAGATTCATTTGAAAGAATAGGAGATTAATAAAACCAAAATTAATTAAAGAGATGATTAAATAACATGTGTTGCAAACTTAAAACAGTTGACTTTTTTCAAAGAGTGGATTGTCACTTGAGACATTCTTATAAATAAAATGTAAGTGTTAAGTTGAAAAACACAAATGATTTTGAAATGAAGTGTTGAATTTTTTTAAAAAAACAAACTGTAACAATCTTTAAAATATGTGATGCGGCATAAATTTTATATATTGGACACTTTTCTTTTTTAAATGGACTCAATGGACTTTCATAGGTATATTCCTGGATTCATTGAACATTGATATATTCTAAAAGAATATAAAAAGTTATTAATTGGATGAATGATGTTATATAGTTCATAATTAAATTTATAAAGACATAGTTTTACACCTTGAGGAGATTAGTGTCAAATTTATAAAATTATAATTATTTTCTTTGCTTGTGACAGCTCATGTCTTTTAGAGAACAATGGATTAAGACACCTTATCTAACCTTCATGCCTAGAACTATAGCTACATTTACAATTAATTTAGAGTTTGCTGTAACACTAATCAGATCTAACTCTCCTCAAATCTGTCTCCCAACTGTCTAAAAGTCCACTATTAGAGATTTGCTTACTTGCATCTAATTGGCAACAGAAAACATTGTAGACTTGACATTTACCTCACCAACAGGAGATACAGAAGTGAAAAATTATTGCACTTTCATACATCTTTTTTTGTATGGGAGGTGCTACAAAGTACAAAAATATATAAAACATAGATGTGTATATATATGTTAGATAAGGTTATTTGAAGAGAAATAACAAATAGGGGACTTAATGAAGAGCTGTCAGCTGGATGACAAGTTCAAATTTTATATAGATTTGTCAAAGGCCTCATTGAGAGAAGGTGCTATTTCCCCTAATAATTAAAGGAGATGATCAAAGAATCTTTTGAATATTCAGAAGAATAAATTTCCAGATGAAAAAAAGCAACAAAAAAAAGTCTCTCAGGCAAAAGTAGGTCAGAAAGAGTAGCATGAGGAAATGCATTTGGGGAGAGGATCCCAGAATGGTAACCAGAGGGGGTCCTGTGAGTGTGGTAAAGACACTGACTTGGACTCTTATCGAATTGGAGAAACATTCAAGCCTTTTAAAAGTGAAATCTAACCTGTATTTAAGCAGGATCACTCCAATTACCATGTGGGAGATACAGGAAAATGAGAAGGAAAGCCTCGTAGAGATGGTGGTCGACGATTAGCTGTTGCGATGGGAGGAAATCTGTCAAAGTTTTTTTGTGAGTTCTTTAGTTTCCCATTGAACTGAGCAGGGTTGTTCACTGAACATATAAGGGAGCTATGGAGGTAAAAATGGGAGAACAGGGAGATGGTGAAGAAATCCTCTAGGATCGAGAGAGCCTACATGGAATAGGGGGATGTGTTGCTTTGTCAGGCAGGATAAGGAATTTATGGTGAAAATAGTAAGCACCATTGCATCTATTTTCTCCAGTATAACTCAGTACCTAGGATTAATAAAATTAAGATTGAGAAGGTTTGAGGTAGTGGTCAAGCTTCATTCTTTTGCATGTAGCGACCCAGTTTTCCCAGCACCATTTATTGAACAAACTTTCTTTGCTCCAATGCATATTCTTTGCTCCTTTGTCAAAGATTAGTTGACCATAAATCTGTGGGTTTATTTCTGGATTTTCTATTCGATTCCATTGGTCTGTATGTCTGTTCTTGTTCCAATACCATGCAGTTTTGATGATTATGGCTTTGTAGTATAGTTTGAAGTCTGGGAGTTTGATGCCTCCATTCCCTTCTTTTTTTTTTCAGGAGAGCTTTGGCTATTCGGGGTTTTTTGTGATTCCATATGAATTTCATCAATAATTGTTCTATTTCTTTGAAGAATGACATTGAAATTTTGATTGGAATAGCATTGAATCTGTATATTGCTTTTGGAAGGATGGCCATTTTAATAATGTTTATTCTTCCAATCCATGAGCAGGGGATATCTCTCCATTTCTTTGTGTCTTCTTCTATTTCTTTTAACAGTGTTCTATAGTTTTCTTTGTATAGGTCCTTTACCTCTTTTGTTAGATTTATTCCCAAATATTTGATTTTTTTTGTTTCAATAACAAAAGGGATGGTTTTTTTTATTTCTTCTTCTTCAGATTTATTGTTTGTGTATAGGAAGGCTACTGACTTTTGTGTGTTGATTTTGTATCCTGCCACTTTACTGAACTGATTGATGAGTTGAATTAGCTTTTCTGTGGAGTTTTTGGGGTTCTCTCAAAATGGATTAAAGAACTAGACATAAGACCTGAAACCATAAAATATATAGAAGGAAATATAGGCGAAACACTACGTGATTTGCACATCAAAGACATCTTTACAGACACATCACCCAAAGCAGTGATAGTGAAGGCAAAGATAAACAGCTGGGACTACATCAAATTAAAGAGCTTTTGCACAGCAAAAGAGACAATAACAAAAACAAAGAGAAACCCCACCAACTGGGAGAACATTTTTGCACCCAACACTAATGATAAAGGACTGATCACAAAAATCTGCAAAGAGCTGATGAGACTCAACAACAACAAAGAAAATAATCCTGTCAAAAATGGGCAGAAGAGCTAAAAAGAAACTTCTCTGAAGAGGAAATGCAAATGGCCAACAGGCATATGAAAAAATGTTCAACATCACTTGTCATCAGGGAAATGCAAATCAAAACTACCATGAGATACCATCTTACACCAGTGAGAATGGTACATATTAAAAAAACTAGCAACAACAAATGTTGGCGAGGGTGTGGAGAAAAAGGAACTCTTCTGCACTGTTGGTGGGAGTGCAAACTGGTCCAACCACTGTGGAAAGCTGTGTGGAGATTTCTGGACCTACTAAACATAGAGCTTCCATATGATCCAGCAATTCCACTCCTAGGTATTTACCCAAAGGACACAGAAACATCAATTCCAAAGAACACCTGCACCCCTATGTTTATAGCAGCACTGTTTACAATAGCTAAGCTTTGGAAACAACCCAAATGCCCAAAAATAGATGACTGGATCAAGAAGATGTGGTACATATATACCATGGAATATTACTCAGCATTCAAAAAAGATAAACACATGCAATTTGCAGCAACATGGATGGCGCTGGAAGGGATCATGCTCAGCGAAATAAGCCAAAAAGAAAAAGAAAAATACCGGATGGTCTCACTCATAGCAGGAATCTAGAAAACTTAAATAAGGGACCAGGAAAATGAATAACTATAAGAAAGTGAAAATCAAAATCAACAAAAAACTATGAACCAGAGACACTTTTAGGGGGCGGGGGCGGGAGGGGAGGGATTGGGGTCAGAATGGGGGAGCTGCAATTGTATGGGGAATATAACAATAAAATTTATAAAAAAAAAAAAAACCATGTCCAAGTGTAAATAAATACAAATTCTGCAATTTTCAACTTAATCTCAACTAGTACTTTTTAAAATAATAATGTAATTATTACCCTTTTAAGTGTAATATGATTTTAATTTAATATAAATGTAAATACCAAAATGTTTTGATCCCTCATCATCATCCATCTAAAAGAACAGCAGTTCATAAACAAGCTTTTATTTAATAATTTAAGAAATTGTAAATCTTTATGTTTGAACTCATGTCATATTTTCTATTTCTCACCATATTTTAGTCTAACTTGACATAATTTTATTTATATAACATGATATGATTTTATTCCTGAAAATCTTCTATTAATAACCCTATTGTGCTTCTTTGCAGCAGAAATATAAACTAAATTTACTTTTTCAATTTCCTAATGGGCTCTAAATGTGAAAAAAGAATACTTCTGCTGAGAAATATTACAATTGTTATTAGTAGAGACTGTATTATTGAATTTTGTTTGATGTAATTGTTTTGAAATATTCATAGATGTATAGTAAATTAAAAGTAATAAAAAGTAGTAACTAAAAAAAAAAAAGATTGAGAAGGTTTATGATTATTAGTAATAAACAATCTAGAGATAGCCATATAAATGAGCACCCTAATCATGTGGAAGTCACTTTCATTGGAGTATAGTTGCTCAGTCAGTTGAGAAATTCTTAAGTGTTAAGGTGGGATTGTTTGTGTGAATATTTAAATTACAAAGAATGAAGTCAGGAGTAGTGTTTGAGAGGAGAGTCAAAACCAAATAAAAAACTGAAGTACTTGAAAAATGATGGTGGCAAAACTTGGAATCAGGTACATGAATGCATTATTGGCTATCAACTTTATAGACCAATAATATGAAATTCAAAGCTTGGAGTTGTAGGGAAGAAAGAGGCAGAATCTGGATGAAATCATGAGAACTACTGGGGACACCCCCCTGCTAGGTACAGCAAAACAAATTATTGAGAGATAACTTCCACCTGTTGAGGACCACTCTAGACAGATAACATCCTCAAAGCTAAACAAGATTTAATTAGAGCAAGATGGCAGTGAAACTTTTGTTGAAAAGGTTAAGAATGCAGGTCACAAAGATGATATGCAATGAACTCTACATTCAAGGGAGTAAAATGGAAAGATTTAAGGAGGTAAAGGTGGTTGAGAGAGGGGAGGCAGAACAGAACTGAGAGTTTAGGGTTTCTTGTGGTGACTATTTTAAAAGTCTTGGAAAATAATGTAGTCTAGTAAGAGATATATCTGGTCTTTTGGTGTCCTGGCACAAAGTCCCTCAAATCCTAGAAATTTCTTGGGTGATAAGACTGTTTTGTCATTCATAATTAACCTGTTTTGGGTTTATGCTAATAAAGTTACTTGGTGTTGCACTCTTAGATTCAGAATAGGACTAGTCAACAGAAAGTACAAGTAATTAGAGGGTTGGAACATTCCTCCCCACTCACCTACCTCAGAGAATGGGAAGCGGGGTGAACTGTAAATTCAACTTTAAAATCTCTTGAACAAGATTGATGATATTCCATTTTGGTGAATGTGTACATATGCTGGAAGGCTAGTATACCCCACTTCCATGGAGACAGAAGCTATTGTATTTGGGACTCTTTGGGACTTTATCCTATATACCTCTGTTCATTTGTCTACTCACCTGTATTTTTTATAATAAAGTGGTAAGTGTTTCTTTGAGTTTTGTGACCTCTCTAGCAAATTTATGAAACTGAGTAAGGAACTGTGAGAACCTACAACCTACAGCTGGTGTTCAGAAGAAAGGGTTACAACTGAATTATCAATGGGACTCTGAAGTAGGAGAGTGCAATTTTGTGAGATTGAACCCGTAAGCTGTGGCAACTTCAGGTAGACAGTGTCAGAACTGAGTTTATTTGTAAGACAACAAAGTAGTATCCACGGAGAACTGGAGAATTACTTGATGGTAATGGAAAAAATACATTCATGGGGTAAAGAGTTTCACAGCAGATGATGTTGATGAAATTGTTCAGAGAGGAAGGGGGAGACAGTCAACAACTTTATGTTTGCCTGTGAATAGGTGGAGCTGAAAACAGTGGGTCTTACACTAAGAATCCGTGGCTCATTTTGACTTCTTCTATAGAAGAATATCATTACAAAGAAGTTAAGGCCAAGTACAGGATTGTATTCAGTAAAATATCCTGTGTGTTTGAAACAGGAAGGTTTTCAATGACAAACTTGACAGGGATAACATGATGTAGTATAGTTTCTCCACATTTCATATTCAAAAACCAAAATTTGGGCCTCCCCAGTGGCACAGCGGGTGGAGCACTGCGCTGTGAAGCTGTCTGCAGCCTCTGCAGTGCGTGTTTGAGTCCCAGCCTGCCACAGGGAAACCCACATGGCACGGCAGATCTCTCCTCATGCTGTGAAGCTGTCTGCAGCCTCTGCAGTGCATGTTCTATTCCCGGCCCACCATGCATGTTCTATTCCCGGCCCTTCAATCTGTCTGCCTGTTCTGCTCCCCGCTCTACTTCTGGTGGATTCTCTCACCCTCTGTGCCTCTGGTCTTTACTCCAGTTCTTGCATAAATAAATATATTTTAAAAATTATTTTATCAAACATTATTTAAAATTCTGTTGAGTTTGTTCTAAGGTTGGTATATATTTACAAGAAATACATGGAACAAAAAATATTGTATAGTACATATAAATAAAAGCAGTCAGAATATTAGTTTCAAAATTATCTAGTGAGAAAAAAGTATGAATGAAAGGAAAATGCCATGAGAGAAATATTTAATTAGAATAAATTTCTTATTTTATTAATGGGGCAAAAATCCACACAGGAAGGCTAAAAATTCAGTAATTTCAAATCATGCTGATTGGATAGATACCTATGTTGGAATTTCTAAATCATATGGTAAATCCATTCTTAGTCTTTTGTGAAATCTCTACACTTCTTTCCATGGGGTCAAACCAGTCTATATCCCAACCAACAATGGAAAAGAGTTCCATTCCTTTTTCTCCACACCCTTGCCAGCTGTTGTTTGTGGGTTTTTTTGATATGCACCATTCTTACATATATGAGGTTGTGTCTCTTTGTGGTTTTGATTTACATTTCCCTGATGATAAAGTGATGATGAACCTTTTTTCATGTTTTTTTTTTTTTTTTTTTTTTTTTGCCATTGGCATTTAGTTTTTCTGCCCATTTTTTCGATTGGGTCATTTGTACAGAAACACTAATTTGAAAGGAAACTTGCACGCCTATGTTTATAGCAGCACTATTTAAAACAGCCAAAATATGGGAACAATCTAAATGTCCCAAAACAGATCAAATGTCTTAGAGTGGACCAAGAAGATGTGGTCCATTACACAATGGAATACTACTCAGCAGTCAAAAAAGATAAGATCATGCCATTTACAGCAATGTGGATGAAACTGGAAAGGATTATTACAACTGAAGTAAGCCAGAAGGAGAAAGATAAATGCCAGATGGTTTAACTTATATGTGGAACCTAGAAAAACTAAACAACGGATCAGACAAAGACAAACTGTAAAACTGAAATTTGAAAGCAGACCACAGATCTGAGAAATTCAGGAGGTGAGGAGAAGTGGGAAGGAGAGAGGGAAGACTACAGAACAAGAGGGCAGGAGAACATGGTGGAGTGTGGTGAAGGACTGTGGGCACTTGGTGGTGAGAAAACTGTTGACCACTCCTGCAGGAAGAAATCCTCAAATTGTGTATTAAGAAAATACATTATTCTTATTTCATTTACCACTTATTTTTCATGGGGCCCCACTGTAATCAACTGTGTTGACAACTTCTTGATCTTTTTTGAAACATTTAATATGTATATAATAAATAAACACAGAAATCATTGTAATGAAAGCATACTCACATGCTAAATGCAGGGTTTTTTGCCCACTTATCAATATATATAAAATGCCTTTCATACTTTCATATTTTCCTCTATTGCTAATTTTTTTCTATATTACTCTATATTATTCAATCACATGCATTTTTTTTTTTTTGTGGGACCCTTGCCAGCAGCCAGGGAATGAACTGGTGCTGCAGAGGCTGCGGGCAGCCTCGCAGCCCAGCGCTCAACCGCTGCGCCACCAGGGGAGGCCCACAATCACATGCATTTTTAAAAATGCATGCAATGTGGGGTGAAGTGGGAAATTCACTTATATTTTCCTATATGACTAACCAGTTGCCTCTATATCATTATTTAATTGCCTCCATTGTCTCTAATACATTTAAATACCTTGATATACTGGACTAATTTTATATGTACATGTGTCACAGTACCAAGACTGAACTATTTCCAATATCATATTTTTATTTTTTTAAAGATCGATTTTATTTATCTATGCATACAAGAGCTGGGGTGTAGGCCAGAGGTGTTGGGGTGGGGTGAGAGGATTCACCAGAGACAGAGCGGGGAGCAGAGCAGGCAGATCTACAGAAATAGCAGCATGCTAGATAGGAGAGGTGTGCTGCACCATGTGGGTTAGCTCCCTGGTCAGGGATTGAACTCAGGACATAGAGGTGATAGTGCTGAGTCTTAACCTGTATGCCACCAGGGAGGCCCTCATAATTTTTAATACTTTTAAATATTTGTTGATATTTCATCTTCGTTACTCTTAAAAGATTTTTTCCTGGTGATTCTATAGGCTTATTCTTCCTGTGTTTTTTTTTTTGTTTTGTTTTGTTTTGTTTTTTTTTTTTATCAAGAAAGAGGTTATTTCAAGAGCATTTTGAATTACCAGAGCAAATATCCTTCCTAAGGAATTTTTTGAATCACAGGATAATACTAATTAGAGGAAATAAGGTAAAAGTGAAGGCGAGATCATATATCCCAAATTAGTGAAAGCATAGTATAGTAAATGGAGAAAAAACTGACAAAATGGGTTATAATTACAGGATTTTGTGCAAAGAACTTTTAAGGAGAAATTTCAGAATCTATTCAGCATCATAGAATATACTGTAGTTTTGCTACAATATTTTAAATATTTGGTCTGAAGATAACTTTTCCGGGTTCTCACCCCCTTTTACAAAAAAACTGCAAAAGTAATCCATAAGGAATAGCTTCATTGGAAAGAAATTAGAAATTAATAAGAAGGATTCTGTAATAATTTATAATGATGTCTCATTTTTATAATTTTAATATAAAAATTATATTTTTATTGGCTACTTATTTAAATCCAGCTCCCTTTTTCCTCTTCAATTTTTATGCAGGACCAGTACCTAAAAGGAGTTTGCAATAGTTTCTCAAGTTGCTTTGAAAGATATCTACAATTTCTTTCTGCTTTTATAAAAAATGGAAGTCAAACTAGACGAATATACAGTGTGTGATAAATTGATATATTTTTCATTACTTGAGAACGTAGACTATTTTCTCTCTTATATATTTAGCTGTTTGGCTTTGAACCTTTGCACTTCAATCAAAGTGTAATTTTGAAGGAAGACTGTGTCTTAAGTTTTATTGAAGATTCAGCTATGTTTTCTTTTTCACTGACTGCTCCAAAACTAAATATCCTGGCACAGAAAACACACTGCTTCCCACCATTTGAAGTACCCTCTGCCCATAGGCATAATTGCCAATCAACCCTATAGAGATCTGTAATTTTATTTGGAAGGACTGCAAAAGAGATTGATCCAATAACAAATACCCATAAGAAAGAAGCCGGAGAAAACATTGGAAACAAATAAAGTTCTATTAACACGTCTGCATCCGCTGGAGTTTGCTCCATAGAAAACAAAAGAAAATTTTTTATGACAAATGGGAACATTTCAGACTGAATGATAGCAGACCTTATAGCTGTGCCCTTGAAAGAGTATGGGCTATGTGTGGTGCATATGTGTAATTACTCAGTTATCAGTGGGTTTGTATGTGTGTATAAAATATTAAGTATTTCATGTCCTAATATATCATGTTTTAGTTTCCAGTGATGTCAGCAAGTCTCTATGCGTTGCACACCTACAGTGCCAGCAAACTCATGTCATAAATATTACTGGGATCTCTAATAACCAGCTACATGTTGGGTAAATGCATTTAGGTTTAGAAATATCAAATTATTGGGCCATTTGCTATATTTCTAATGTGAAAGGCCCGGGGGAATCTATAAATACTCTAAACTCATACTTGCCATGGAAAAATTTTACTCGTCGCTGAATTATTACTTGGCCTCTGAAAATCATTATCATCATTTGGCCCCCTTGGAGAGATAATTTACCTCATATGGACAAGCACTTTCCTCCCAAGAGGGAGTAGTTTTACTAGCCTGTGCCTCATAGGATCAAAAATACTTTTAATTGTTTCTTTAGTGCTGATAGCTTCTTTCGACTGGTGAGAGGACTAATCATCTTATGCAAATACCAAGCCAATGAAATAATATGATGTTTGTATTCAAAGCAATTAGGTTGCCACTTCAATTTTCTGTTCTGTGCTCATAAATTGTAACAAGAGACCTTGAAACATCATTTGTGATCTTTTCATTTGGACCTTTAATTAGCAGACTGTATTTAAAGTACTTTTGAAGATTTGGAAGATTTTTGAAGAATCTATAGTCTATTGTTATTTATATAGAAAATATTTTATATAGAGATAGCATAATATATGTTTGAAAAAACACAAAGTTTAATATCTTAGTTTCTTGAAAGCTTAATTTCTGAAAAGGAACTCACTGCATAGAATATTCAAATACAATTTAAAAAATAAGTTATTTTATGTTGTGTTCCTAACACAACAAATGACAAAAAAAAAAAAATGATCAACCATATTTACCTGCTGACTGTATATCCTACTTCCTTTTTCTTTTCCCGGACTAGCGGCTAAATAGCTCTGCGCCGGCTGCAAGATTATTGATTACACACATCTCATCCATGGGTCCCAAAACACAGACAAGTACACACACATCTACATGCCCACGTACTCACAGATTCTGTGGTATTTTATTTTATTTTTAGTCTTCCCAATAGTCTGGTTCTCATTTCTGTATGAAATGTAGTCTCTAAATCACTCTGGACCTCTACCTTGGGCAGCTTTATGCATCCTAAATGAAGACAGCAGGGCCGGGGCATCCCCTAAGAACAATGTTCTTATTTCAGGAGGCAGACGCCAAGCAACTGGAGTCCTGAAGCGGAATCTGACTCCAGCTTGTCAAGCTTTACAAGCTGTTATTTTCCTTGCCTCACTGTCCTGGGGACTGTCTGATTGTCCTCTTGAAGCTTTCACCATTGATTCCTGTTTCCTTACTGCGATGCTCTTCCTGGGAGATATAGGGTTGTACAGAGTGTTCTAATGAGGGTAATGTACAGAGCTCTCACAAGGAAGATATGTGGGGAACAGGGAGGAAGCATCTGCTAGGCTGAGTGATTTGTTAATCTGCTTCTTTATTAGGCTTCGTGTAGCTCACCCCATTCCCTTGAGAGGTTTGCAGTGACTTGTCTGTGGTGTTTGGGGCTGTCAGATTATGTATTTATTGAGCCCTGGTTTTGAGGGGAGCAAAGAGACGCTACCCTTTCACTATTTTCCCAGAGACATCAAGAGGAAAGGAAGTTAACGGTATTTTGTATAGATGATGAACCCCAGTTAGAAAAAAACGACATTGCCCTCAGGGGATTTGTTCACACTAGCTCATTCGGGGTTGCCTCGTCTGCTCTCCATGGATTCTGCATCAATTAGTAGCATTTTATTGCTTTTTTTGGAATTTGGAAAAATAATACTATATTGATGCGAGACAGTGAGAAACAGAGGGAGACTCTAAAAAGGGAGGACCAGTCTCTTAAATGAAAAAGAAAATTTCTTGAACAGAAGCTCCAGCACTACTGAAAATATACTGCAGCAATTGAGATGCAGATTCAAGTCTTGTTTTATTTATTTTAAAGCATTACAGATGCACTCAAAAGACAAGTCATCAGTCAGCAATGACAGAGAACATGAAAATGTATAAGAATAAATTGGGTTTTAATTTTTCTTGACTAAGTATAGACATTCATCATAACTAATGCACTTATAGTAGCTTAGCACTGTCCACACACTCTCCCCCCGCAATTTGGTAATCACATTTATTTTGTTATTTGATGTCTTAAACCTAATTAGAAAGCAACAGTCCTGGATGTTATAAAGTGGCAATTTTTTTTATCAATATTGGTGAAACACACTGAAATTAGAGTTATGGCAAAAGTTGATGCAAAAAACAGTGCCATGTTTTTGCTAAATAGTGTGTGAAGTCCTCCTACTTGTGATACCTAATTACTGGTGTCATGCTTGCAACGGCGGCATCTGTGCACACTCAACACTCTAATGGGCAGCTCCTACAGGACTAATGCATTTTAATTGATAGTGTTTAGCGTGGCTTCTGGTTTCTCTCTCATATGAGAAGCGATGCCCTTCTGCTCTCTGTCCCCAAATGAGCTGGCTATGTGCTGGGGAACTCACAGTACAGATGGTCAACAAAAGGTGAAGATTGCCAGGACTCTAGCTATTAGTCTCTTTTAGCCAAGATAAAAATCTGAATTACTAATCAGCTCCCTTCTGCCCCCATTCTCAGTCTTACTTTTAGAGCAAGCTGTTTACATTTGGACTTAATGCTAATCTCTCTTTGTCAAATGGCTTTATCAAGCCCCATTTGATTTGAAACACACCTTCTTAACTAGCAAATCAGAGCTGGACCATTCTAGTACCTCAGCACAAGTAGTTCATTTCAAATACAAATTGTCCTTTCCCTGGGGAGAGAGCTAAAGCGTGGTTAACTTTCATCTCTGGTATCATCTAAAATGGGGAAAAAAAGTACTTGAACACAATAGAACTAAATAGCAGATCACGTGTGCTTTGCATGAATCTGGATAGTGCATGCTCTATAGAACTGTTTTCAATGTTATTATGTTTAGCTCTTCACAAATAGAGCATTTGGTATTCAGGATTTTCTAAGCAATGTATCTTTTAGTTATTCTTTGATAAGCAGTCAGCTATATAGGAAAAAATAAATGAAATGATGTACACCTTTCTCTGCATTAACTCACAGTGCTTATATCATGTTTCTTTGTTATGGATGAAACTATTTCAAGAGTCATCTGCAACAGCTCAACATGTAGGGTGCAGTTGTAAAGAAAGATTCTACAAACTAGTGTAAAACTCACAGCACCACAAAACTTCTGAGAATGGGCATGTGAAGGATACAGATTTAGAAGGGGCAAGAAATTCCTACCCCCTTTGTGTCAATTAACTGAAGTCTACAGCCTGAGTTTTAAAAAGGGTATGCCTCTTTGGCAACTAGAGGAAGTCAAAGTTCTAATGAGAACCTAGCTGTTAATTTTGAATGATATTCACTGCAGTCTTCTTTCTGCATTAGGAGGAAAAGAGACATAAAATTGCACTCCCTTAAATCATGATTCTAGTACTGGTTTCTAGGCAACAACAATAACAGAAAAAAAATTGAGCCTTTGGAAGAGTTTTTTTCTGAATAAAATACATGTTTTTGCCTGTCAATCAGGTATTTTTGCATTGCATATTCAGTAATAGGATATTTCTAAATCTGAGCTTTAAATTAAAGAAAAATCACTTAAGGTAAATGCTATGTGCTGCTATATACTTTATGCGCTAAGGAAGACACTCTTTCAAAGCAATTTAATGAGATTAAGAATGGAAATACTGCACATATTAAGTAGATATTCTTACAGATATATGTGAGCCTGGTTCTTTTGGTAGTAAAAATTAAAACCAAAACAACAAAAATAGTGTTGCAACACCAAGCAAAGAAAAAAACCCTAAAGCAATTAACTCCTTCAACAGAACACTTCGTTAACATTGAAAGTTGTCACCAAGATGCACAAGTAGTATGCCAGATACAGCGCCTGCCCTAGGCATATCTCTGTAAAATACCATAACCTAGGTGGCGTAAATAATCGACATTTATTTCTCAAAGTTCTGGGGACTGGAAGTCTATGATCAAGATACAGGCTGACTCAGCTACTGGTGAGAGCGCTCTTTCAGGTTTGCCGAAAACCATTTTATTGTTGTTCACATGGGAAGAAAGAAAGAGCCAATTCTCTGGATTCTCTAACTCCTTCCCTCCTTCCAACTTCTTCCCTACCTTCTTCCATCTTTTTTCTCTTCCTTACCTTTCCTCTGAATTTCACAATTTTATTTTTCCCCTGATATTGTTACAAATAACCTGTAAGGAAGAGAGAGAATTCTTCTGCTTAAGGTCCTGGATTATTCTCCCCACACATGCAGGCTTAGCTACAAGCTGAGACTACAGGATGGAATGAGCTCAACTAAGATTGCAAAATCTCGGACTTGGTGTACAGGTTCCCTTCCCTGAACTCCAGGTTCTAGTAACTTCCCTGGTAAACTTCCTTCCATGATGACTAGTGGACCAGGGGTTCCTGCCTGTCTCCCAACAGCCCTAGATATATGAAAGGTAGAAGGAGAGAGAGGAATCTGCACCCGACAACTTTCTATGGCATATACTAGCTGGCTTCTACAGCTGTGCCCACTCAAGCACAACTCAATATAAAATAATGAGTTTGTAGGATTATGTCATATGCATTTTTCCTACTGCTTCTCATTTCTTTTTTCTTTGCTACTGCTGTGTTTTTCTAAAACATCTTCCTTCATTGCCTCAACAGTGTCTATGTGAGAGTGTGCATGCATCTGTGTGTTTGTGTGTGTGTGTGTGTGTGCATAAGTGTGGTTTTTATTCTGTCACAAAAACCATCATCAAAATCCAATCCTCATGCCTCCATCTATACCTAATTATCTCCAAAATCCCAGCCTCCAAATGCCATTAAATTGGGGGATGAAGCAGTCAACATGAATTTGGAGAAAGGATACAAACATTCAGTCTATTAACAATCCCTATAATTGTCACTTTGTAATGTATTTTTATGTTCACCATTTTGCTGTCTTAACATTTTAACACTAGAGTCATCACATATTATAGATGGGGATTATCAGGGCTCAAAAATTATCATCTCAAATTTATATTCTCATTAAAAACAATTTTAAGACTTCTGGGCCCCTCGTCTCTGAATTAGAAATTAGAAAAAGTAAAAACCTCAAAATATTATAGGTCTAAAGCAAATCATGCCATTCTTCTCACTTGTCTTTAATATTAATAGTCGCAAAATAAACATTTTTGAATACATGAATGAATAAACTACTTTAATTCATGAGGACACAATTCAACACTTAAGGTCAGCACTAGATATGCAAATATAAATAATTATTCCTTAACACAGTTCACAAAGGCAGAAATGATAATTTGCATAAAATGTTCTGAAGTTTATGGTAGTTATACTATGGAAAGGAAACTAGTGTCACTTCAGCCATTCTGGAGAAGAAGATGGGGGTTAGTTGGTGAAGCAAGACTTTCGATATGATGCCAAAACTCAGCCTGAATTTCAAAATCTTATCTAATCATTAAAAAACAATGGTCTTACAAAGCAATCAGGAAACATGTTGCATATCAAACTCTGAATATAATTGATTTCTAACAGTATTGAAATAGAGCTTTTCTGAGATCTTTTGTAGAATAAAACAATATTCTAAGTCAAGCATGGCAATATCTCTTAATTGTTTAGGCATATA
Organism: Talpa occidentalis; assembly: GCF_014898055.3. Taxonomy (NCBI): domain Eukaryota; kingdom Metazoa; phylum Chordata; class Mammalia; order Eulipotyphla; family Talpidae; genus Talpa; species Talpa occidentalis. The sequence continues at coordinate 35,033,408 of NW_023604861.1, read as the reverse complement.
TTTACATTGTAAAAAAAGAGTGAGAACTTGAGAATATTAAAGAAAACTAATATCCTTCCTATCTCCCTCAAACACATTCTATTTTTTGTGTGTGTGTTATTGAGGTAACACTGGTTTACAACACTGTATATGATTCAGAGGTCTAAGATGACACCTCTTTAGATGCATGTTACCACACATCTTCTATAACCAAAGTCCATATTTAACATGAACTCTTAAAATTCTAAATGTTGTTTGGTTTATGCTTCTTGAAATGTCTTTTCCTTCTCCCAAGTCATATATATTTCTGTTTTTCTCGTCATTCTAATTAGTATATGACATTTCCCTGAAGTTATCCAATTGGCTGTGATTTTATCAACAATTCCAGAAATATTTATGAAGAGCCATAGAAAATTCAGTGAATATGTGTTTTGATTATTACCTTTGCATTATTATTTGCACAAATTGGTTTTGATTAAGTGAATTCTTTTGCAAACAATTACTTGTTGTCAGTGCATTTTTGATTTTACAAATATGTATGAAAGTTAAGTACAGTTAACGTTTTTACATGACAACACCTATAATTATAGAAGGAAGCACAAGTGAGGAATCATTAACTTTATTTGAAAAGAAACAGTTGTTATTTCAGATGATATCCTATTACACTTACAAATGCAGAACTTCTTTTTATACAGCTAAGTCTACTGATTCATCAATATTTCACTTAAAGTTTCTCAGTATCTTTGCAGTGAATGCTTTGCTTTAGAATTGTCTAGTATTAGAAAAGTTGTGCGCATTCAGCACATGATAGGTAATGGTTTTTAAGTGCAGATAGTTAATTTAGTAATGAAGATAAACAAGATGAGCAGACTGTTTGCACCATCTTTTGATTAAATTGAATCAACTATTTCAGACATAATCACATATTTGGCATTTCAACTACTGAATAGGCATTATGAAGAACTGGCCTCTTCATAGCCTATTGACAGTAAATGATTATATAGCTATTCTTGCGTAAGTATCACTAAGATTGTGTATAATCTTACAGGTAAAATTTCCAAGTGCAACAGATTATTATGTATATCTAAGTAAAATCATTACTCTAAGAGGTGGATGAATAGTTCTATAGAAAGAAAATTAGGGACCAAAAGACTTCCTACTGATTCAAATTACAAAAGGAAAGCATAGCCACCCAGATTTTGGTTTCCAGACATTTAAATTTCGGTTTCCCCAATTTAACGATCAGTTGCTCTCTTTCATGAGTTACCCACAAAATGCTATCCTAGAACAAAACTAAAAATAATCCCACCATACCATCTAGAAATTGTATCCTCTGTATTTCCCCAAAGGAAATGATATCTCGTATTCACACAACAACCTATAAAGTAGACTTCGGCTGTTTTACAAAAGCAATCTTATAGTGAAAATACCAAAATATGTGTCCAATAATAAATTGATATCATGTAATTCATTCTAAGATGGCATCATTTAAAAAGTTCCGTATATAAGCTTACAAAAGACTGTGATTTCTATAATCAATCAACAAAAACACTGAATTCCATTTTTAGTGATATCAAAAAGGATGTTAAAAATAAGTGAAGTAACGAAAGTTAGAAAAGGTTATTTCAAAATCACTTACTGTCTACTAATGCAGTGGGTAGGGAAAAACCAAATTTTTGTACCAATTCAGTAACTTTTACATCATCATCATGTGTTTTTTATAATTTCTAGTTTCAATTCAATTGAAATTTTCTCTTCAATATGCTCTTCTGAACCACTGGCTATAGTTTGGCATAATAATTTTATGCAATTCAAGAATAACCACTTGCATGACAGGATATAGATGAAAAAACAAAATATTTCTATACTTGACTAAAATACAAAGAGGACCCATGTGCCAAAAGATTGTCAAATATATAAATATGACATGATTTGCTCATTGCTCACATTTATTCAACTATCCCACCCACAAATGCCCCACCCATGTGGTCAAGTTGGTGACAAACATAATGCGAATATTAAATCATAAAGTGATTTATATTTTAATAGGAAAGATACATCATAAAGTGATTTGACCATATAATGGGTTGATAGTAATAAAGTGGTCTACTATATATGAATATTTATAGCAGGTCTATTCATGATTTCTAAAACCTGGAAGCTACGAAAATATCCTTCAACAGGCAAATGGATAATCTGTGATAATCCTAAGCTATAAAGTATTCTGTTCTAAAAAGTAATAAGCTAGCAAGTCATGAAAAAAACATTAAATTAAAAACTCCTATTCTACATGAAAGCAGGCAATATGAAAATGCTACCTACTATATAAGTCCATCTATATGATATCCTGAAAGGATAAAACTATGAAGACAATGAAAAATTTGGGGGTTGCTAGGGTTTGGGGTCAGGGGATGACTAGGTAGAGAGCAGAGGATTTTTAGAGCTGGGAATTTCTTTGTATAGTACTAATATTAGGTGCACATATCATTACACATTTCTCCAAACTCTTAGATCTTTATACCTTCCTCTCCAATTTTTCTGTGAACCCAAAACTGCTAAAATATTTTTCTAAAAAGTTATCTTAGACATTCTTCTACTTATGCTCTCTTCCAACATATCGACAATGTTTAATATTTCCCTCTAACAACCACACTCATCCTTCCTTCTCTTAAACTGCTCTCCAGCCAACTTAAATACCAACCAGAGACTTCTTTTAATTAATTCTATACTCTCTAGATTTTCACATCTGTTATATTTGAGTTTCTGTCAACATTTTTCCTACATGTTCCTTCCTGTCTCAGTTTTGAGTACTCTGAGTTCTATTCTTTAACATCAAAATTACAACTTTCTGTTTCTGTATTTACAAGTTAAAACACAAGCCATAAAAATATTCCCATTTGACACAGTCCCAAATCCATTCCATTTTGTAAAAACATTCTTATTTTTTATTGATCTGTAGATTTTTTTCATATTTACTTGTTATTGCTGGTTATTTTTTTGACTTTGTGCTCTACCATAAACTATATTTACAGTTTTTCTTAAGTTTGCTAATGCCTCCTTCTGTCCAACTTCTCCCTGTATCCTGACACCTTTTCACATTGAAATTACATGAATTAGGAGTAAAAGTCATTGCTCTCTACTTTCATATTTTGAATTTCCTGAAGATAATGATCCAGTGTAAAATCTTTTCTCTTTTGTATATGTAAACTTCCACCATCACCATTCAAGACACCATCTATCAGCTATTATAATAGCCTCTAGCTGGCTTCTAGACTTTATTTTTAATCGATGCATGTCTATCCCTGTAAGATCTTGTCTATGCTCTATCAATAACAGAAATTTGTTGATTGACTAGTTATTTGCCTGGTTTTCTTCTTCATTCATTCATTTATAAGAATGTCCTTAATTTCCCTCTAGTGTCTCTTCATTAAATACATGGTCTAATCTCAAATCCTTTCCAAATTCTACAGTTCTGTAAATAATCTGATTCCCTACTTATATCTATAAATTCACTTTTTGCCTATCTCTCCCTTATTCATTACACACCAACACTAATTGTTTTATTTATGCTTCTTGCACATGCCAACTTCTTTCATTTTCATTTCAATTTTATACCTGCTATTTTCTCTGGCCTTCCCTCTTTTCTTCATAGGGTTAGCTCTTTTCAGGCATCAGAGTTCAAATTAAACTCCATTATCTAAGCATGGTTGTCTGTGGTCACCTTAAGCAACCACCACACAATAGTCTATATGAAATCACTTGTTTCATGTATTTCCCTTGAAATCTTTTCATTTTTCCCCCCTCTAGATCTTTGTGGTGTGTATTTATAGATTATGTTATTTGATTAAAATATTAATATTTGCAACTTTTATTTTGAATTGTTAGAACAGAGACTCTTCTGTAATAAAATGTTTAAGACAATGTACTTAGCAAAGCAGACATTCCTAACTCAGGTTAACTAAGTTAAATAAAAATAAATAAATAAGCAAACTGACAGGTGAATGGCTTATAATGTTCCATAATCAAGTATTTTATATACAATTTGTCCTTGAGGCACTCAATTTTTTCTAAACTTCCTATCTCTAGACATAGAAAAGTTGAATAAAACTGGTACTTTCTTATTTGATTCTACATACACTTAAGCAGTTGTTACATTTATTTACAATTGCCCCAAACATTATTATAATTCTTTAAGACACAATGCTTTAACAAATTTCTAATAAATCCATATTTGAAAATCTATGCTTTCATTAAGTATACCATGATGAAAACAATTTCCATTTTCTACCAGTTCTCCATACATGTCACTGCTTATATTTTTAATTATTTTTATAAACCAGTGAAATATGTAACCAATATTTATTTTAATTTATCTTAAGCAACTCCAAATAAATATTCTAACTAATTCTAAAATAAAGAATAATGTAGCTTTCATAGGCATAGTATTATTTCACAGGCCATTCACTTATTATAAGAATTACACAATTTCAATTGTTAAAGAGACCATATAATCAACATGTTTTAAAGTGATTACTAAGTTTCAGTACCAGTGCTGAATTCTTTTAAAATTTTTATATACTTGAATAATTTTACTTAATGTGTAGAATTCTTTTTTATTTTTTTTGAACATGGAGATAATAATATGGCAGTTACAGGAAATTTAAAATAGTTTATATAAAAGAGCTTTTAAAATGTTCATCTTACATAAATGTTAGCTACAAATAGTATACCATAGTATATATAAAAATAGATGAGATGGAAAAGAAATATTAATATCATTAAGTACTTGTACTAGGAATTTATTCCACATCTCAGGAGTTTCTGATTGCAAGGATCCAAAAGAATTATAAATGATTCCCTCATTTCTTTATGTTTCTAACAGACTGGAAACATCAAATTAGAATTCAGTCTTTTTTCTCCCCATGACTTTTAGTATCAAGTTTCCATTTGAACAACCAATGCATTTGTCTAAACCACCAGGGTGTCTAACTCTAAGAGAAGGTGGAGGCGTACACACACTAACTTTTATGTCATCTTGTCATGCTGTGGTATCTCAAGGTGCTTGGCAATAACATTAAACTTAAAAAAAGTTATCTACCCTGCTGAGTTAATTAGTTAAAATCAGGTAAGTGGCAATGACAACAAACACATCCCAGGTTCAGACTTAAACCTGGAGGCAATATCAATAGACATGGAGGAGTCCCTTGAAGCAGATGTCCTGTAGCTCAAAGGGATACCACCTGTGGAGAAGTATTTCAGCAGGGAAGATGTAAGGAGACATGCTTTAGTTGACTTCAACTTCTGAATGGTGAAAACAATGCCTACACCAAGAAATTAAGTCTTTATTTTTGATGAACACTGTAAAATAAAGTTGGCTTAGTAGTATACATGAACTTTAATAAGTACCACAGGAACAAGTCATACAAGCCATGATGTCAGTTTTGAGTAATTGGCAGTAGCAATGATTTGAATCATCTGTAGATTGTGAAGAAAATACCAAATGTTCTACAAGATACAAAAAAAAAAAAAATCCAGATTGATGTGCCTCCCTGGTGGCACAGGGGTTAAAGACACAGCGCTATCAAGCTATCGCCAGCTGCTGTGACATGAGTTAGATCTGGCCAGCCAGGGAGCTACCCACATCACACAGCAGACCTCTCCTGTCTCACCTGCTGCTCCCCTCAGCAGTGTATTTCAGTATATCTGTCTGTTCTGTTCCCCACTCTGTTTCTAGTGAATCCTCTCCCCCACACACACTTCTGGCCTACACCCCAGTTCTTGCATGTATAAATAAATAAATCTTTTAAAAAATTAAGATTGCTACTGAAACCATCCTAAGTAAAGATGATATTCTTTCTTTCTAGGTAAGAGCAGATATAATCAATAGATTGAGATCAATAAAGCACAAATTCAATTGCTTAACTATATAATATTACTATTTTTGAAATTCTTGAAAAGTTAAAGAAGACGTGGAATCACCCTCTGTCAAGGCAAAGAACTTCAGAAGGATCATTTAACATTCAGATAGTCCCACTGAAATTTCACAAGTTCTGAGTGATATCATCCAGATGGTTGTATAAGTAGTTCCTGACTTTAGTTCCCCTCATAAGATCAACTGGCAATTCTATATAGACAAGACACCATGTGGAAATCCTAGAAGACAGGAAGTGAAGCTGAAGCAATCTGTTAGACCCACATTAGAAGGGTAAGTGGACTGGTTACACTCTGACTGCATGCTGCTCCCCAGGCCAGCATAATGCTGCACTGAGAGGTCACCACGAGGAGTGGTGGATTCTCCAGCAGGAAAAAGAGAGTCAAAAGAAGTCAGAAGTCATTCAGCTCCCCCAGTATTTTGGATCATCTGCTGGATGATCCACTCTGTTCTCACCTCATGAAGTTTGCAGGGGAGCGTAAGTGAGGCTTGAACACTGGAGATCAGATTGAACCGAGAAGGTGAGTAAGTGCACCTTCCTGCACCTGGATCTTGTCAGACCAAGTTCTTATTTACAGTGCCACCCAGCATTGCAAAGGTTTGTAAAAAGTTACCCAAAACTCATTTGGGCATAATGGCCCCAAGCTATTCCAGAGAATAGGATTTCCCATGTTATAAATTTCACTAAAAATGTCATGTTTAATTTGGAATATCCAGAGTATTTAAAATATTGTCTTTGCAAAAGATAAACACCTGAGATTACATGAAACTAAGAGGCTTCTGTATAGCAAAAGAGACATTAAACAAAACAGAGACACTCTATTGATTGGAAGAAAACTTTCCTACACAATCCAACTGATAAGGAACTGATCACAAAGATTTACAAAGAGTTCACACAATGCAACAAAAACAATGTAAACAATCCAGTCAAAAAATGGGCAGAAGAGCTACAAAAACACTGCTCCAAAGAGGAAATACAAATGGCCAAAGGTGGGCCTCCCTGGTGGGGCAGGCTGTTGAGTGCAGCACTGTGAAGCTGTCCACAGCCTCTGTAGCGTGGGCTGGATCCTGGCTAACCTCAGAGCAACCCACATGGCGAGCTGCTCCCCTCAGCAGCATATTTTGTCAGTCTGCCTATTCAGTTTCCCGCTTTGTCTCTGGTGAATCCTCTCACCTTCCAGCACATCTGGCCTGTACCCCAGTTCTTGTATAAATAAAATAAAATCTTAAAAAAAAAAGGCCAGCAAGTATATAAAAAATGTTCAAAATCACTCATAATAGGAAAATGCAAATCAAAATCACAATGAGATACCAACTTAATGCCACATCTAAAAAAAAGCAGCAGACAACAACAAATATTGGTCAGGATATGGAGAAAAAGGAACTCTCCTCCTACACTGCTTGTGGGAATGCAACTGGCCCAACCACAATTGAAAGCTGTGGGGAGGTCCCTCAAACTACTAAAAATGGAGCTATCATATGACTCAGCAATTCCACCCTTAGGAATCTACCCAAAGAACAAAAAAACATGCATTCAAAAGTATACGTTCACCCCTATGCTCATTGCAGCACTATTCACAATAGGTAAGATATGGAAACAACCCAAATGCCCCAAAATAGGTGACTGGATCAAGAAGATGCGGTATATATATATATATTATATATATATATAAAAATATATATATATATATACACACACACACACACACAATGAAATACTATTCAGCAATCAAAAAAGATAAACTCAGGCCTCCCTGGTGGCACAAAGGGGTAAGCACCGCTCTCTGAAGCTATCCGCAGCCTCTGCAGCACGAGTTCAATCCCCGGCCAGGGAGCAACCCACTTGGTGCAGCAGACCTCTCCTGACTCGCCTGCTGCTCCCCTCAGCAGTGTGTTTCAGTCAATCTGCCTGTTCTGTTCCCCACACTGTCTCTGGTGAATCCTCTCACCCCCCACACTTCTGGCCTATCCCCCAGTTCTTGTATGCATAAATAAATTAATCTTTAAAAAAAAAAAAGATAAACTCATGCCATTCACAGCAACATGGATGAAGCTAGAAGGAATTATGCTCAGTGGAATAAGTCAGAAGGAAAAAGAAAAATGTCAGATGGTTTCACTTATAGGAGGAATATGGGGGAACTAAATAAGAGATTATGGAAAAATAACAATAATAAATAAATAACAAAATTAACAGGCAACTATAAATCAGAGACATTCTGCAAGGGAGGGGGAGGTAGAGGAATCAAAACACAGGACAGAAGAGCACCAGGGACTATGGTGATTGTTCACAGGTGAATTGGTGGTGGGAATTTTATGGGGACTACACCTGAGAGGAGAAAGCATACAAGCATACATTGTACAAAAATGAACAATGATATAAAATATATATATGTAAAAAATAAAATAAAAATAAAATATTTTCCTTGAGGGAGGGTATATTCTAGAAATGAGCATAGTGCTCATAATGAAAATGAGTCCCAGGGCAAGTTAGGGTTAATTAGGAAGCTTCAGGGACAGTTCAGGCAGGGACTTTGGGAGAGATAAAGAGGCTTCTGAGATAAGGACAGTAAATTCTAAGAAGAGCTAATCAAAACATACTCCAAAAATGAGGCCAGAAAGTCTAGGAGGACTTAACAAAGACAGCAAAACTTGAAAGAAAACCCTGGACAGGGGAAGCAAACTCTAAGATACTAGGAGAAAGAGTCAATCACAAAGTAGGATGGGGGACTCCCTGGTGGTGCAAAGGGTTGAGATGCAGCACTGTAAAGCTATCTGCAGCCACTGCAGCATGAGTTCGATCCCCGGCCAGGGAGGTGACCCACATGGCGCAGCAGACCTCTCCTGTCTCACCAGCTGCTCCTATCAGAAGTGTTTTTCAGTAGATCTGTCTGTTCTGCTCCCCACTTTGTCTCTGGTGAATCCTCTCACCCCCGCATCTCTTGCCTGTATACCAGCTCTTGTATGCATAAATAAATAAAGTTTTTATCTCTTCTTCCTTATCTAAAATGCCTGCAAATCCCTTTTTATGATTTCATGGGCCAAGAAACTGTAACAGAGCACAACTGGCACCAAAAACACTTCAAAGAACTTCAGGAAAGATTCTCCGACACTAAAGTAAAAAAGCATAGACAAAATAAGAATACCACATTTGCAATCTGAGTCCATAATTGACTTTTAAGAGTGTTCAGAGATTACACATATGTAAATTCCAGTTTTCAGTTTTCTAGGTTTCATAATCCTTAGTTGCTACAGGAAGAAATAAATCCAGTCGGCCACAGCTCTCATTTTACTGTCGTCTCATTAACTAGCTGTCTCCTATATATGCATAGTTCCATGCTGCATTATTTCTTAAAGCCATTGTTTTCTAATTACAGAACCAACACTAGTTCAAAATATTCTAAATAGAAAAGAAGTGACATAAATGCATTATTACGCTATTACATAGAATAAAGGAATTACTAAGTGAGGACCTGCAATGAAACAAGAAAATATTTTTTGTAGGATAACAAAATAAACATAACCTAGTGAGAAGACAGTTGCTGTAAAAACATATTCATATAATGTTGATAATGGAAGGAACCATCAAGTTGTCTGTTTATTTTGACAATGACAAGGTATGATTTTTTTAAAAAAAATCAAATTAGTTACTAAGTAAATCACTGATTAATGGTATGGCTGACAAAATATTTTCAAGTCATTTAAAAAACAGAAACTCTTTGGGTCTCCCCTGGAGGCGCAGCGGATGAGCGCTGGGCTGCAAAGCTGCCCACAGCCTATGCAGTGCCAGTTCCATCCCCGGCCACCAGAGAGGGTCCCACATGGTGTGCAGACCTCTCCTGCTGCACCCGCTGCTCCCCTCAGCAGTGTATTTTGGTCCATCTGCCTGTTCTGTTCCCTGCTCTGGCTCTGGTGAATTCTCTCACCCTCCCACGCCTCTGACTGTACCCAGTGCTTGTATAATAAGTCTTTAAAAAATAAAAATAAAAATAAATAAAAAACAGAAACTCTTTGAAGAAAAATATATTCAAAATTTGGCAAGTGTTAATACCAATGAGAAGGATTTGTTTTATAAGTTTCCTACATACACGTATCTTTCCAAGAAATACATTAGTCAAAATGATGTAAAAGATCCAAGAGCATATTTATTATTCTATTCTGTTTCTATGCATGTAGAGACTAGTTGATGACACAGATAAAATTTTTCAAACACTATGGGTTAAAAGGGTAAAATAAGCAATGACAAACTGCTTTTTTACTTTTTGAGTCTGTGAGCAGACTAATGCACAAATTTAGTATGATTAATATTTAAATTATCTAACTAGTAATTATCAAGCTTGAAGAGTATGGAATTTATGTTCCACAATTTTAAATATTACATGTGGTCGATTTTCCTCCTCAAAAACTGAGATGATTTTCCCCCTAAGAATATAATTTGTTTTGGGCCTCCCCCGTGGCGCAATGGGTTGACCGCAATGTTGTGAAGCTGTCCGCAGCCTCCACAGTGCTGGTTCAATTCCTGGCCGGCCAGGGAGAAGCCCTCAAGGCGAAGCAGACCTCTTATGTCTCGCCTATTGCTCCCCTCAGCAGTGCTTTCAGTCCGTCTGCCAGTTCTGCTCCCCACTTTTTTCTAAAGTGGTGATGTTGGGATTTGATAATGTTGTTGGGTCCCTCTGAGAAAGTATTCAGCAGTGTCTCATTCTGGGGTGGATGGCAAGTTTATTTTTAAAAATACATTTGCTTAAACACAAATAGGCAAAAACTGTGTTTTCCCAGAGCAATGGGTATCCTTATATAAATTTTTGGTGGAATTCATTTCTTTGTGGAATTTTATCTTTTTTTTTTAAAGATTTATTTATTTATACAAGCACTGGGTACAGTCAGAAGCGCAGGAGGGTGAGAGAATTCACCAGAGCCAGAGCGGGGAGCAGAGCAGGCAAAAGGACTGAAGTATACTGCTGAGGGGAGCAGCAGGCGGCAGGAGAGGTCTGTGCGCCATGTGGGACCCTTCTCTGGTGGCCGGGGAGCAGCTGGGGATTGAACTGGCGCTGCAGAGGCTGCGGCCAACTTCACAACCCTGCGCTCAACCGCTGCGCCACTGGGGAGGCCCAGAATTTTATCTTTTGTGGGGTTAATTGCTTTGGGGTTTGGTTGGGTTAGTCTGTTAAAACTGATTATACTCTCTAACGCCCATCTCCGATGCCTAGCCTTGCAAAACTTTCATAGCCAATTTAACAACATATTAATCATCTCTACCCCTACCTCAGATTATCCTCCACATTCTTCCATCAACCCCTTGACCACTTCGAGCCCAAAATATTTTGGGGAGTAAAAGAGGGGACGTTTTCTGTCTTCCCTAACTGCTTCAGAGCCATCCCTACCTAGGGGCCTGAGTTAGCTATGGCCTCTATAAAGCTGGCCCCTGAACTGACTGGTTCTGGAAGATGTGTATGGAATCCAAAGGGTGGGGTTGTTGTTCCTTTAGAAAGAATGTTTGGAGTTTAATGACCTCTAAAAGAGAAGAAATAAATTAATCATGAAATTGAGAATGCAAAGTACAAAGAAGAGAAGGAAATATAGCCTCAGCTAAGGAAAGACAGTAACTATGGGGATGGCATTGTAGATCCCTACTTCCTAGGGGAAAGACTTTGTATGAGCCCCTTGGGTGGCAGAATAAGTAGAAATTAAAGGAAGACAGAAGACTAATATGACAATACAGTTTAAGGTGTGGATTGCCTCTCACTTATTTCCTGGATGGCTGTCCCTGGGGCTAAGGTCCGAAGTTTTCTTTCATTATCTTTTGAAAAGGTATTTTACATAGAAAGAGCATTGGGCTACAATATGCCTATTGTCAAGTAAAATAGGAAAAGTTTTTTTTTTTGTTTTTCTTTGTAAAGTGGAGGGGATCCTATTACATCTTTGGAAGATATTTAAAATCTTAGAGTGAAGAGTGGGTAATTTTACTTGAATTTAAATCAAAATATGTACTCATGTCAAAATAATAAGTAAAGAACGATAAAGTCAATGACAATTTGAAAACAAACCAAAAAAAAAAAAAGTGACTAGGACACTAGCAAATTTTTGTAATGTAATGTGTACAATTAAGACATGAAAAAGAAATACTAAAGTATGGTCCTGCAATCTACTGTGAAGGAGTTTGTCAAGACAAAAAAAGAATTAAGGCATAGGTATATTATATTTGAAATATAATCTACTTTCTGATACTTCCCTGACAACTGATACTTGTTCAAATAACAGTTCTCCTGTGGCTTACTATCATTGCTTAAGACAAGTACCACATTAAAATATTTGCCAATCACTTAAATATTTTCAACTGCTCTATCTCTAATACCTAATACATATAAGGTATCCAATTCATATTTAGAGAAATAATGATTCTTTCACTGTGGACATTTGATTTTGTTTGTCTTCCTAATCCACTTTCCCATAGTGTAATAGAAGTACGAACTTATTGATATTCTATGTTGGTCCATTTTCTAGAAATACAACTCCCTTTGATTAAGATTTCTTTTATACAGATTATTACATATAAGACAAAAAAGTTTTTAGAAAAAAAGTCACCCATTCCCAGTTAGGAAATAGTTATTGCTTCATTTCTACAACAGATTATGTAATATCTGAGAAGCTTGTTAAGGAACAACATATACTAATTAAGATTGAATTGTTAGATATCCAATAAAAGGTAGTAGAATATATTGGTCAGTTTTTTTAAAAAATCATATTTAATATTACAGATATGCTGATTATGTAAGAAATTGAAATGAATAGAATACAAAAAGTTAAGAAACCAGAGTGGGGAAAGTCAAGTAAGCACTAAATATAGAAATAAGTGACAGGGGGATGCTTCCTTTATTTAAACACCTCTTAGCATATTTCATTTTTTTAAGTATGAATATATTTAAACCATTTTGCCAAAGCAACTTTATTTAGCTGGCTGTTTACCTTTCTGGAAAGCCTCATTACCCATAAAAACAAAGAATGAAGTTGATTAATGTGCTCTAAGTGTGATGTTCAAATTGTAATTTTCATATATGTAAATGGATGCTTCTGCAGTATTTTGTTTGATAATTTACAGAGTTAGCACTGTCCAAACCACTAATCAGTTTCTTTTTATGATGACAGCTGCAGAAGATTCTTTTGGAATGCTAATTTTCATTAGTGCTTTCCCTTCCTGTGGACTGGATCCCTGCCTCAGGAGTGATTTCAGCATTGCAAAGTAAAGTTTGATAGCAAAGGCATTTGGGCTATTCATTACTTTTCTAAGAGTGTACAGAGATAGAATTGCAAGTAAAAAATAAATGGGTAAGTATGTAGAGTAACTATGTATAATATATATGATACAGAGGCCCATACTTTTCACAAAAAAAAAAAAATTCTGTTTAAGTTGGTGTTGACTCAAATTGATGAAGTTGGTATATAAAAAGAAATATAAGAGTGTTGAAATATAGCAAAATAATTACTATAAATTTTGGAGGTAAGTAAAAATCTTCATTTTATTTACAAAGAATTAGAAGACAATATATTTTTTTAAAGACTTATTTATTTATACAAGAACCCGGGTACAGGCCAGATGTGTGGGAGGGTGAGAGGATTCACCAAAGACAGAACGGGGAACAGAACAGGCAGATTGAACAAAGTACACTGCTGAGGGGAGCAGCAGGTGAGACAGGAGAGGTCTGCTGTGCCATGTGGGACCCTCGCCAGCCCGCCAGGATCAAACCCACGCTGCAGAGGCTGCAGACAACTTCACAGCTCAGCGTTCAACTGCCTGCGCCACTAGGGAAGGCCCAAGATAATATTTTAAATCATTAATATTATAGGTAGTTTTCTACATATATAAGAATTTTTTCATCTGTTTTTATAGATTACTATTCATCATTTTTGACTTAAATCACTTTTCAAAAAAATGGAATAAAAATTGTTAACATTCACTGAGCGCTTCTCATGTGCCACATGCATTGTAGGATAGCACAATAATTATCCCTCATAAAAATAAGGAAACTAAAGCAGAGTAGTTGAGGGAGACTCACCCGGTGTTATTCAACAAAGCCTGACTTGAAGTCAAGCAGTCTAGATTCAGAACCTGGAATCATCATTGGTATTAATATTACATTCATAGAAAATAGGTATATAACTCAAAGAAAAGATAGTAGGCGGATTAATGCTTTGTCCTACCATGTATGAAAAATAAAGCTTCAATCTAGTTTCCTCATATCCGACTAACTTATGTTTTATAGAATTGATTCCATTTCTTATAGGAACTCCCACTTTGCCTGAATAGCAGCATTGGTTTCTGCTAATTTGGAATCTTCATGCTTGGGTGATGGTATTAATGTTTTATGAAAGTGTTAATGTTAAGTCTCCAATCAAAAGGTCTAAATATAATAATATTCTGCCTCTCTGCATAGGTATGAGGAGATAAATGAATAATGCTGTCTGAGAGATTATTTTTGAACAAATGAGATTTTTTTTTGTTAAAACTATTGATAGGCAACTTTTGATGTTTTCTTTTGAATAGTGACTGAAATATTTTATCCATATTAAAATATTAGTCAAGATTTTCAATCTTGATCTTTTCAAATATAAAATATTAATATATTATAAATAAAATTTGCAAGAGTGTAACATTATAGATTTTGTTTCCTATTTTTGCCCTCAGTCAGTCTAATGCAGCAATTAACATCTCCAGAGGATGACGATCTATTAAAAATAAGCCATTTTTAGTAAAATATAAATTATATAAATCATAACTGTTATTATTTGCTTTCTTACCATCCTTTTCCTTTCAATTTTCCCTCTAGCAATTATTAAGAGTTAACACTACTTCCTGTTTGCACCATCCATTCTCTTATGTGTCCATTGTGATTGCCCCTTTGATCAATGACCAGAATCCTGGGGTGACTTTGAGGAATACTGTCAAATTTTTACTTCCCTTAGTGTTTATGCCACTATATTATTATTTTTCTGTGAGTATGCACATATATTCGGCTGTTCTCCAAATCTGTACTTCCCATGATAACAGACTAAAGAGCAAATTATTCTAAATGCTGTATATGAGAGCATTTTAATTCTTACCTAACTAAACATCCCAAGAAAGGAAACAATGCTACTTTTAAAAATGGAAAGATAAATAGAAAAATTGTGTTTCTATGACTAAAGAAGCTATGTATTTAAAAAAGGAAGACAGCTGAAATTCCAACTTGTATCTTTTATGCTACCAAGAAAAAGAAGAATTGATTTTTAAAAAGCCCTTAAGTAATCCATAGTACTGTTTATCTTGTTGCTATTCATGTGTGTAGAGCATATTCCATCACCTAAGTAAAAATACGGTAACTTAATTTATGAAGGCATGAGATGAGATTAATGGAATTATAGTGTTATCATAGCATTCTACAGATACTCATGAAAGTAGAAATGTTTTCTTATAGACCTACTAGGAATGTTAACATTTTTTTTGTGTGTGCATAGTTTTTCTTTGAGAATTGCTTTTCAATGGATTGCAGGGTGTGTTTTAGTAATTTGTATTACTTTTTTTTCCCTCACAATGATTAGGGGACAATTTGGCACTTTGAAGAGAAAGGTTTGGTGACACAGCACAGTTCAGGAAAGAATATTTCCCCATCCCACCCAACAATGCCTCATATACCTATTTAGTTTCAAATCCTGTTCATAATAAAAGTAGAGTCTAATCTTTATGTATATAAACACAAAATATTTGTTTTATAAGTTTTATGTGCACAGACTTTTTGAGGAATACAAAGAATATATAAATCCAGAAAGGACTATACATATATGATATTGAAATTTTCCAAGAGTTATTCATACTTTCAGAAAATCACATCACTAGGGGCAATGTCATTTATGGCATATGAGTCAATAATAATTTGTTTGTATCAGCCTGTATTTGTGACTGTCAGAAATATTATTCACATAAATCTTATCATGTCTTATAGAGGTCATATCTATGCATTTTCATGTTGATATATGTAATATACATGCATATATATGTATATTACATATATATGTAATATACATGCATTTATATGTAATATACATGCATGTAATATACATGCATTTCCATTCATAAATTTATGGTATAGCAGTGTTGTTGTTTTTTTTTTAAGATTTATTTATTTATTTATACAAGCACTAGGCACAGTCAGAAGTGTGGGAGGGTGAGAGAATTCACCAGAGCCAGAGAGGGGAACAAAACAGGCAGACCTATGAAGTACACTGCTGAGGGGAGCAGCAGGCCGCAGGAAGGGTCTGCGTGCCATGTGGGACCCTCGCCCAGCAGATGGGGATCGAACAGGTGATGCAGTGGCTGCGGGCAGATTTGCAACCCAGTGCTCAACCGCAGCTCCACTGGGGAGGCCCAGCAGTGTTTTTTTTTATAAATTATAACCATAGGTAACATTTGTGATCTACTCTTTTTATTGTAGTAATGGTTTTTAGTTCACTTTTACATTTGTCATTAAAAAAGTTGTTGGATCTGATGAAGTTTATAATCAAAGACCTACAGGAACATTTTGAAATAATAAAATATCAACACACTTCTTATCACAAATTTTAAAATGGCAAGCTAAGGTGTAGGTAATTTAAGATATGTTTGATACTGTTTTTTGATGTCATAGGAAGGAAAGCAATGTAATATACTGCAGTGATCTTATTACAGAAATGGAACTTTAAAAAGACCATAGGTTAGAAAAGATCAAAGGGTTGTAAGATGGTAACATAAACAAAATTGGAGCAGTGACTATTCTTGCTGATAAGATTGAAGGAAAAGAAGAAAAGTAAAGTCCAGATGCAAAATTGACTGCTTTATAGGAAACAAACAAACAGACCAAGGCAAAGAAATTTCTCAAAGAAAAGGATATGAGCTACATTTATAAAAAGAGGAAAACAATTTATGAAGGGAAAACACAATTTCTGATCTTTTCCTCAGAATTCATACATTTATTTAAAGCTGCAGAAGATATTTGTGGCTTGCTTAAATTAGCTGTGGTAACACATGGGACAAGATACACATCCTCTAACAATATTGAAAGCAGAATGCAGCAACTCTGCAAGAAATCTAGTCATCTCATTTATTATGATGATTTATTATTCACTGAGCACTAACTCAATGTTTCTTATAACAGAAGAAAAAAAATGTTATTTCTATTTTAGATATTTTTAAATATAAATAAATGGAAGGATGGAATTGCCTTTTGTCTGCTACTATACCACTTATCTCTTTTCTCTAGAAACTTCTGACAGAAAAAAGTAGACATAGGTCTTTAAAATATAAAATATTAAAACCAAGGAGTAAGGAAAGTGTTATTACAAAGTAAACAGAAATAATTTAAAGGGAAACACCCATTCCATACAAATTTCAAAATTTTCAACTAAATTTAACAGTTGTAATTTAATTTACCATAAATATCAAATAAATTGAGTCTTTTTTTCCCATCGTCCCTATTTTTTTCAATAAATTACCTTCTAGCTTTATGTGAATGTGCATTTATTTGTATCTTTTTAAAACCTGGAAGATCCAAATTAATCATTTTTCCACTAAGAATATTTTATTTTCTACATAATCTTTGCATATTCAGTCTTAATTTATCATTAATTTATATTGCATACATATGCAAGAATAAATGTTCACAAACTAAGATTAAAAACTTAAGATAAATAGCACCTGCAAATTATTAGCCATCTGTCTTCACAAAAATGTACATTATAGCGAGGTTATTCAATAAGTACAAGGATAATTCCAAATTTTTAAAAAATATTACCTCAGCTTTAAAACAATACAAATAATTTAATGAGACCTTGCTAATTGACAAGTAGAATGATGGATGCTTTTGATATATTTTTTTCATTGATTAGTGGTATTTTATTTTGCCACCTAATGGATGATGAAACTGAGGCACAATTAAAGAAGTGTGTTGTAGTCAAAGAGAAAAAAAGTATTAGCCTGGATGCAAAATCACAATTCAAACCGTGATTTTAATCTTTATTCTCTATTTCTTTCTAAGACATTATCTCTAAAATTTAATTTTTAACTAATTATCTAAAACTACAGCAAAACATAAAATATTAAGTAATCATAACTTATATTTGTATTACCATACTCAAGAATTTGCCACCTTTAATTATTTGTATTAATTTCTGTTTCAACCTAAGGAAACAATATGTTAACAAATAAGTGTCCTTCATTATCACCATATGTCTCTTGTATCTCTCCCATAGGTAATCAATATTAGGTAATATTTCATGTCAATTTAATTATTTTACATGTATGTTACAAATATATTCCATTCTATTCTCCTGAAGTCCTCAGTGTGTGTGTTTTAGGTCCATTGTTAATTCTTCTCATAGCTACTGTTTATGTTTGCAGCTTCTGAAGAGACTATTTCTTACACTATCTCCTGGAGAGAAAGTGAAAACATCTCTCTCAGGAATAAGACCAGAAGCAGGAATATGTCACACTAAATAATATTATATTTGCAACATCCTCCAGTCTAATGTTCTCAGTGGAGATGATGGGAAGACAATAAATTACCCGTTTGAACAACGCTAATTATGCATACTTTAGTGATACTGTCCATTCTAAAATGTTCAATAAATTTCTTTTCTCAGCTTAGAAATGTAGGGAAGCGTAGACCATCAAAATTACACCAAATTCTATTTTATAATCCACCAATATAAATAATGGGAAATGCAAAAATCAGATTCACAAAAATTATTTATCCCAACTATTTTCAAATTATCAGAGATTAAAATCTGTTAAGAACTACACTCTCCATGATGTAACAGAGCCATCACTAAAGAATTTGCCTTCAGAAAGTAGAATGAAAGAACATAGCGACTGCATCATTTTCTGAAAACAAATGTCTTGGCAGTTTAAAATGAAGTTGTTTCTATTTAATATTTTTTCCCATTTAATCACAGCAAACTTTCTCCAGTTTTTCAGTGCTTTGCTAAATACAACTGAATAGCCAACCTTCCTATTGTCAAGACACTTTGTCTTCCTTGTTTCTGGATAGCTAAAACAATGTCGTCACACAGTCTTTAAATGATAATACTAATACTACTACTTATAGAACTATGTAAATGATGGCTCCATTACTCCTTGCAATATTGATGCTTCAAAGGAGGGCTGAGTAGTGCTCAGGACTAAAATATTTCATCTTCTATGAGAACTGGTCTATCTCCTGGGAGATTTTAACATCACTATTTCTACAAATGGGGAAGCCTCTGTACGCAGACAAATGCAAAATGCAAGTCTTGGAAAAGGCTTTGGGGACATGGAACTTATTGATATATAAAAAGATATAAAACACAAAGCCAAAGGATATAAATTCAATTTGAAGAGGCCCCAAATGTAATTTTACACGCACAAAGTAATTATTACCCATGTGCTGTGGTATAGTACTGTAGACCATACTATGGTAAAAACACATTTTTTTTCTTACATATATTGAAATTTTATAACAACTCCAGGCCTCATATTTCTTGTAATACAAATGGGGCTAACAGAAATTGTCATTTACTTCATAAGGAATATTATGAGGTTTCATGATATTTTTAAGTGAAGATGCTCCAAGTACTTAATTTACTTCCTGGCAAGAACCCAGAATTCTATTTACCCTTGCAGGGCAGTAGGACATATTTGGTTCACAACAAGTTAATACACCTACTTAATTCCTTTCTAGCCATTTAAAATATTTTACAATTGTGTCTGATATGCAAATAGAACTATTTATAATGTTTTATGAGATCCTTAGGGTAAAAAATGATTGTTTTTTAACTAAATTAAAATACAACTTTTTTTCTGGAAATCTTTTTAAATAGCTGTTGGAAAAAATCATCAGAATGGCTCCATATTACTTTGTCTCATCCTGTGGCTTGGAAAGTATATTTTTAAAAATTTACAGGTGTTAAAACTAATATATAAATATGTAGATGATTAGAAGTATCATTAAAAAGGAGCAAGTTATATCTCAATAGTTTTTGTGTCTTGTTATCAAATCATAAAATTATTTTAAGTAAATAATATCTTTAATAATAATAGTATTTTCAATGCAAAATTGAAAACATTGTCAATTTCCAATTTAGGGAATGCTCTTTGTTATCTTTAAAGATAAATTCTTACTTTTCATACATGTCTGTACATTGTAAAAGTTTACAGAGATGTTTCAGGATATTCAGAGGTGGTGATTATGAAAGGTTAATGAAGCATGCTTTATCGAGAGCATATCTGTTCCTGTGCTAGAAGTTTCATGCCAAGAGAAAGGGCTCCATGACAGTCAGTCAAGGTGGGCCAGTTTCCAGGGATGTCCCATGTAATCTTCAAACCTGATAGAAACACAAGCCAATTGGATCCCAATACCCTGTTTGTATTATAATGCCATGCTGCTTTTCCCAGGAAGGCCTAAGTGAATTTAAATCTTCAAAAATGGGGAGATGTTGTTAAACTTGAGAGCAAGGCAACTAGTTTTCTAGGAAAAAGAAAAATTCTTTGTATTTGATTTTGATAACAAAAGCAAATTTAAAAAAAGAAAGGAATGAACTTCTGTCAAGACTCTAATCATAAAGACAAAAGAAAAAATGGAAGAAAAAATTATATTTATATGAATATAAATATTTTACTGGAGAGCCATAAATTTAACATTATGTGATTCAAAATGTGATGGTCATATTTCAATTTAAGAAAGTATTTCATAAGATCAATTTATCTTTATTGTTGGATGCTCTGTGGAATACTTGGAGTAGACATTAATTGGTAAAAAGGTAGCTGAGATAGAATTCTCTTTCATCCCAATCTGCAATTTCTGAAATTGACTTAACCTATTCTTTAGGTTTAGATATGAAATTACATTTTATATATGGATATAAACCTAACCAAAATATTTTTAGCAAATTTGAAAATATTAATAGTTACTAAATTATTAATAAAGGTGAAACTTCTTTAAATACACAAGTATTTTCTGCTTAATATCCCAAATGTAAATAATTACTTACATTTTTTTAATCGCTAGATAAATATATTCAAAAAAGTCAAATGGATTCCTAATTTTATATTACTTTAACTTACAAGATAGTATTCATGAATAGTAAAGATACTGAATTTTTTAGGACTCTTGGATTCTACTAAACTTTTGTGATATCCATAAGAACTTAGTAAAAGTTGTAAGTACCATGCTTTTGGAACTCTATTTTACAAACAAGGAAAACAGTCTCAATAATTTTCCATCTAAAAGCACAACAGTTTGTTCTATATGCAATGATGTTCAATTATTCTCATTTGCAAGTTTCTTTGGATTTCATTTTTGAGTATTTAGAAAAAAATCACTTGATTGAAATTGCATATTTCATTTACCATTTTCAATAATTTTGCCTTCTTTATCCAATATTTTCACATAGTTGATCAGCAAATCGATTTTATGTTATTACTGAAACAAAATATAACTTTCTGGTATTTTTTTCTCTACAATAATTGAAGGGTATTATGAACAAAACTGTGCTAATATTGTCTTTTATCATTATAGCTTTTTGTAACTGCTGCCAGTGATTCATGTTTACAGTAGTTTAGCACCATGACATAAGTGAACTTAACATGTAAGACTAGGATTCATCGTCAAAAGGATAAAAAAAGTCCCAAGAAGTCTATCAGCAATCTTTCCTTGCATTTTTCCAACCCTAGTAAAAATGCAGATTTCTATTATAAGTTATATAGCATTATTCCATGACCATAGTCCAATTTATATTCATAGAATATATGATTAATTCCAATCTTCCTGATGACAAGGGCAGGATATGTTTTTTCTTTTTGTTCTACCGCCACTGTCTCTTGGAGCAGCAAGTGTACTATAGACTCTGAATATTCATTTATTTTAAAGTAAAATGGATGTAGAGATATTATGTAGCATATTAATAAAACCTATACTATCTAAACGATGTTCAAGAGAAGAAGCAGTGTATTAAATCTTTTCTTTCTTTTTGAAACTAATTTATAAAAAAAGATCATTTTATTGCACTAAACAGTTCACTCAGTTTTTGTTTCCGACCATATTTTTCCAAACACCCTTCTGATTAAATCACGGCCCTGCTCCAGTAAGAAAGTTACTCTAGAATGAGCAGGTATTTTTGTAGTCTAGGAAGTGAAATTAGGGGGAAAAACACTGAATGTATATTCTAGTATGTATAATTATTGACCCAAACATATTAATAATGACAATTGTATATCTAGTGAGATCCAGCTAACTTTGTTATATAGATTTCATCTTTGGTTTCTCTGCACTATCTTCATTTCTAGAAATATCAATTATAGCAAGTGGCATAGTTTCAATAGCTCTTGATGGGATGGGGAAGTTCTGAAATAAAGAGCGCACTAGACAGATGATAGATAGTTGATAGATAGATAGATAGATAGATAGAGATATTAGTGGGTTGAAAGGAGTTAGTAAACCTCTAGGATTATTTTCTCATCCTCAGAGTAGATGGTATTATCTGTGCTGTACAGAAAATATATTTTATTAATTATCTCCAGTGAAAATGATAAAAAAATTGTAAATTTATAACATAAAAATATATTTCTCTGAATTTCTTTCACATTGCATCATGAAATATATTATTATTATTAAAAATGTTCCTAGTAAGCCAGAGAGCACTTTTATGAAAATTTGTCACATACAGTATTTAACATGTCTGATTTCTGTGTTCTATTATTGCAGAGAGGCAGAAATACTTTGCTATATAGTACATCTTTTAGGAAGTCAGAGACTTAGGAGCTGAAGTCCTTGGCTTTACTATTGTCTTTTGCACAATACCAAACAACTCTTGGTTCAACTATGCCTCATTTTATCCACTCTCAAAAAAAAGGGGAAAATCCTCCTTTAAATTGCTAGGAAATAATGGTTTAGAGATGACTAAAAATCTTGGGTTTAAAATTCAAGGAAAAATATCAAGATGGTAGTCAGAAACTTGAATTCTCAATGAAATTAAGGGCCTCGGCATTTCGGAAAGACAGTCAGCATCATTTTTATAGGAAATGATGAATTGGCATCAGAAACTATAGTCTGGCAGTTCTCCCTGAGCAAGGAAATCACGAGTCTACAGAGATGCTGGCAGATGTGCAGGTAGTAACATGATGATTTCATCATACACCCAGGTACTTAGGCTCCTTTCATAGTCTCCTGGAACCAGAATGGTAAAGCAGGGACTTTCAGAACACTGGGTCAACAATGGTTTCTGTGTCCTCACTAATCCAAGTCTTATATTCTCCTCTGAAAACGAAAATAAATTTCCATTTGCATCAGCTCTAATAGAAAAATGAAAAGGTAAAGGATTTTCAATAGGTATAATAGGCTAGAGAATATAACAATTTTAATAAAAGATAATCCAAAAGAATAATTGATGTTGGAATAAAGGAATAGAAAAGATTTCTAAGATCTCCCTATTCCCTGCACAGGCCCCTCAAGAATGAACTAGTTGTGATTTTTCAACCCTCGCCCTATGAGAACCACCTGGGAAGGGGTTAAAAAATACTGAAGCACACATCATCCTCCAGGCTATCTAAGAATTTCTGAGAATGAGACTAGAATCTTAAATCTGTATCGATGGGGGGGGGGGAGTTTTATAGGTGATTCTAATGTACATCAAAGTTTGAAAGTCACTCATCTAGTACAATTTAAAACTACAAAAGGTAGAGATATCTTCCTGGTTACTGTAAAAAATAAATTGCAAAACAAGTCTTATTTCCCATTTTAAAAGAATTGAATACTTAAAAGAGGAAGCTACTCCAAAAACTTGTAAAGATTAACAGCTAAGCCAATGTTTGTTGGTCTATTGTAAAACAGGATACAAAACAAAGATTCAGCTTTTCACTCACTTGAGTCTATAATATCTTTGAAATGCATGCATATGAACTCTGCAAATGCTGCTCCTGAACTGACTATACAAGTCTAAATTTTATATTTAAAGCCACTGTCTTGAATTCCTCAAAGGAAGCTTTCTCTTCTAATTATTGATTTTCTTGCCATCAAAGGAGTTATTCAATTTGATTAAGAACTTAAGTGCTGACATGAATACGCTGCCCTATATTCATAGACCATACCCACCATTTATTAAACACAATATAGCAGCATCTGAGAAATGTCATCATATTTGCTTCTACCTGTCAAACGCTGATATTGAGTGTTACATGTAGGTTTTCTCTCTAGGTAAATATATGATACTGATTTTTCAATTATCTGCTTCAAATACCACTTTGATCCTTTCAAGTGTTATAAAGAGTAATTTATTAGCTCACTTAAGTTATTTGTTCTTTTGGGTTCTTTGTTGTAGTCAAAGCAGATACTGAAAAGAAGTTAGTATCTTGTAATTTGCAACAGAATGTAACTTGCTTCTCAGGAAGCACAAGTTTGAATGGAAGCCTACTTGGTGCCTTTTTAAAATTCTGTTGAAGAATCCTTAAAAAGAAGTCACCTATTCTCTTTATTTAGGAATTTAAAAATGAACTTCAGAGTATGAGGATATGTATGTGTATTTCTCTGAGACGAGAGTCTATAGTTATTAAATTATAAAGAAAGACAGCGAAACAAAATGGTTAAATAACCCACACTTTGAATATTCTCAAAACTTTCTAGATTAACTATATTGTATTAACTCCCAATAAAAAAAGATTTACCTGACTTTTTTATCACAAGTCATATGAAAACATAAAATTCAAAAGATATTTATTATACAGATGTTATAAATATGCTGTGTGTTACCTTATAGGGGGCACATGAGAGACATATCATCTTGGCTTTCTTCTTGAGCAACAAGATCATTTTTATTTTATTTACATTGTTTGCTTTTTGTCTTTCAACCCTAAATTTAACTTGTTTCTGCTTTGTGACACTGAGACTGATCGTGAAAATCTACATTTCCCAGACTTTTGGAGGCCTATTTTCCAAAAAGGCAGAATAAACACGGGAAGGGTTTCTTTCTTGACTCTAGTTCCTGCCTCTTCTGTCCAGCTGCCATCTTATTTCAGCATCCCCTTTATATTACCTAGCAAGCCCTCCTCAATGATACCAGCATCAACCTTGGATGGCTGTAGCACATGCTGTGGAGTCCTGTGAGAGGTGGGGCACTAATCCCATGTTCTAAATGTCTATTATGTAGCCTTTTGTTCTCCTCAATCCTAAAAGTGGTAGCCAGTTCCTGCATTTCTAAACATCTGTGTTAACTTAGCATAGTATTTTTTTTCTATTTCAGTCTTCCAAAACTATATTACCAATATTATATATGAAATCCTTTATTAAAATAAACATCTAAATGTTTTCAATTTTCTCCACCCAACCTAGACCAATAAATCATGACTTAAATTTCAATTTTCAGAGACTTTTTTCCATTTAAAAAGCCAAAATTAATTAGCTTTAATTTAGGGAAAAGTGCAGTAACACTGTACAAAGTTCAAAAGCTTAGACTAGGGCTAAGGCATCCAATAATGCACAGTGAATGAGGAAGATAAA
The DNA here is from genome assembly GCF_014898055.3 of Talpa occidentalis. Taxonomy (NCBI): domain Eukaryota; kingdom Metazoa; phylum Chordata; class Mammalia; order Eulipotyphla; family Talpidae; genus Talpa; species Talpa occidentalis. Next base: position 35,007,971 of record NW_023604861.1, on the reverse strand, counting down.
ATTCCTCACAAGACCATGATCTGATATTCCAGGGAAGAGTTTCATAAGAACCTGCTTGTTTTAAACCATAGGGTACAAAGTGTTTGTGGAGTGTTACGTCTCAGGATCAACTACATGCAAAACAATCAGTGCAAACAAAAACGGCAGATCCCTTGTTAAAAAATATTAGATACCACAAGATGAGAGCAGCAGAGTATTAAACCCAGTTTGGAAAGATTGTCCATATGGAATTGTGCGTGACACATTAAGAAAAAACTCTGTATACAAAACACTGCTTAGAATGCTTGGATAAAAATGAAGGAAAGAAAAGCAAAAGATGGATAATTAAGCCAAGGGACAGAAAAATTTCATTGCCTCTAGTATTGGGGTCAGCGAACATATTACCCATGTGTCAAATTCAGTTCACCATTTGTATAAGTAAAAAAAAGTATTATTGGAAGTCAAGTTCATTCACTAACAATTTTCTATAGTAGCTTTTGTTCAACACAGCAGAAGCAAGAAGTTGGAACAGCGGCTGGAAGGCCTGAATAACCTAAAATATTTATTTTCTGATCATTGAGAGAAAATTTGTCAACTCCTGGAGAAATATCATGGACTAGATGTGAAGACAATTTGAAAATTTCTTTAATGTGTCTTCAACTCATCTTCTTTTTACATTGTCATGGAACTGGAATAACCTTCCCTACCCTCACTTTATACTAAAATATGTGAAGATCTACCTCCAAACTTCAGAAGAGAATGTCACTGCAAAATGATTACTATAATTAGCACTGCTATATGATATACAGGGAAGTTGTTACAGTAAGCCCTAAGAATTCTCAAAAGAAAGAAAATAATCATAATCAATGTTTGGCTCCATATGTCATTCTGTGGAAAGTCAGCAAAAGTTTGAATAAGCACGCAACACTGTGCACCCAGAAGTAAGTGTTACCACATGAATCAGACAAACTAGACAATCTTTAACAGCTCACCATTTCTCTGCAAGGTTCATGGATGAAAAGGCACTCCTTCCTTTATTTAAAGCATTTTTAGACACCATGAAACTGAGCATGCCTGTTTTCTTCTTTGAAAATGCCACATTTCCCTGGTGATCAAAGGCCAACATTTATACTCAGTTTTTGGAAAATTCATCTAAAATAACTGGGTAATTATATAAAAATGTATCATAAAACAAACTAAATCTTATTACCAGTACCATGCTCAGAAATTACCAACTTTCATTTTAATGACCTCCAGATGCATTACACAATAGTAGCTCCTCATTTTAGCAAAATAGAAGTGGAATAACTATGCACTGGGGAGTTAGCTAGAGAAGTATTCAATTCTTTAAAAACACAATTTCACTTCAGGCATAAGCAGTCAGGGATGAGTTGTGAGTTTAGAGTGAAACATACAGAACTCACCTAACGTTTTTTTTTGTTTGAATGGAGGGAAAGTTCAAATCAAGGCAATTGGACTTATCATTTTCTCTGCCAAGAGTTGGGAATTTAACACATATTATATTGATCGTTTAGGAAACATACGCAATGGTGTTCAGTTTAGTTTTAAACTGTGAATCAGAAATAAAAAATAACAACAGAAGGAGAAAATAAAATTGAATTCCTAGTATGGCAAACAAGCTTAAATACTGTGCTCAGCTCCCAAGTGGTGTGCCATTTGGCCTGAAGGACTGAATGTGACAAATGTTACTGGTGACCCACAGCCCAATTCTATATGTAACCACAAAATCGAACATTTTATCATAAACTTTTTTTCTTACTTTCTTACTTTTGTCTTCATTTAAATTTTTATTCAAACAATTCTAACAAAATTTGAGGTTATTTCAAATCTCAAAAAGAAAATTGATCCAGGAACCTCCCCAGTGGCACAGCGGGTTGAGGGCAGTGCTGTGAAGCTGTCCTCAGACTTCTGCAGCGCGGGTTCGATTCCTGGCCGGCCACTGAGATTCCCACATGGCGCAGCAGACCTCTTCTGTCTTGCCCGCTGCTCCTCTCAGCAGTGCCTTTGGTCCGTTTGCCTGTTCTGCTCCCTGCTATGTCTCTGGTGAATTCTCTTGCCCTCCCATACCTCTGGCCTGTACCCAGTTCTTGTAAAATAAATAAATCTTAAAAAAAAAAAAAGAAAATTGATCCATGTGTTTTCATCACCTGAATTCTGAATTTTGTGATATAATTCAACAAAAGTCCATTGTATAATACAGAATACAAAATATCATGGAGGATGCTACCTACAAAGTCTGAGAAATCCATCAGTGTATGACATTCCAAGATACTTCCTATATCAGAAAACAAAATCAAAACCAAAAGCAAAACACAAAGATGATTTCCTAGTGCTAAATCTTTCACCATCTCTTTGACTGTCATAATCCTGAATTTAGGTTTTTATCAAGATTCTTCTCAGAACCATGCCATAGCACTTTGTCACTGCTGTCATGTGTGGCTTCCCACCCAAACACTGGACTAACCTACACTCTGATAGAGAACATTTCATCCAAGTATAATATACAGGGAAGCACATAAATCAAAGTCTGCAGTTCAATGAATTTCACTATTAGAGCACTTTTGTTTAATCAGCATCAAATAAAGCAGAATATTTTAGCATGTCAGAAACTCCCTGTTGTTTTCTTTTAGTTACAACTTCCCAAGAGGTGCTAATAGCACAAATCCTAACCTCAGAGAAGACTTTTGCATATTGCTGTATTTCCTATAAATGGGATCATACTGTTTGTGCTGCTATTGTGTCTGCATTCTTTTGCTCAATATTATGCTTGTGAGGTTCATGCACATTGCTGCATATTTTTTTTTAATTTTTACTTTCTAGAAAGTTACCATTCCTCTTCTTCTTCAAAAATTCCTTCACTATTTGTGTTAGTTCATTTATATGATCTACTTCACTGCACTCTTTGATATCTACTTTGTGTGATTCACTGCTCTTGGCATTATGATAATGAAAATTTCTGTTAAATATGTCTTTATATTAAGGAAATTAACATTTAATGTAAGGAAACAAACACAAGCAACTAAAATGTGATATAGAATCATCCCAAAAATAAATATAAGAAGCATATTGCAAGAATTCAAAATTAAAATATCTTCATTTTGCCTGAGAAGACCAGAGAAAAAAATTTTTAAAGGAATTATTTATTTATGGTAGAAGAACTGGGGTATAGGCCAGAGGTGGTGGGGGTGAGAGAATTCACCAGAGACACAGTATGGAGCAGAACAGGCAGATTGAAATACACTGCTGAGGGGAGCAGAGGGAGAGGCAGGAGATGTCTGCAGTGCCATGTGGGCCAGCTTCCTGGCTAGGGATTGAATTTAGGCTACCCTAGTGGGCTGTCATAGTGAGAGGGCTGAGACTTAACCCCTAAGCCACCAGCGAGGCCCCAGAGAAAAATATTATTTAAGAAGCCATCTTCAGGGCCTCCCTGGTGGCGCAGCGGTTGAGCGCTGGGTTGGAAGCTACCCGCGGCCTCTATGGCGCCAGTTCTATCCCCGGTTGCTCCCCGGCCACCGGAGGAGGGTCCCACATGGCACGCAGACCTCTCCTGCCGCCCGCTGCTCCCCTCAGCAGTGTACTTCGGTCCTTCTGCCTGCTCTGCTCCCCGCTCTGGCTCTGGTGAATTCTCTCACCCTCCCGTGCTTCTGACTGTACCCAGTGCTTGTATAAACAAACAAACAAACAAATAAATAAATAAAACATGCGTCTATATTAAAAAAAAATAAAAATAAAAAAGAAGCCATCTTCATGATTAAGAAAAATTTAGAAAATTAATGAAAAAACATTGGACACTGGCATTATTGCCTGAGGATGCAGCATGAACAATGTCCTGTGAAACAAAACATTATCAGGAATGACTGTGATGAGATGCTGATTTTGCCGATTTTGCTGAAAGGTGTCTTTAAAGCCTCATCTCCCAAGCCAGGAGATAGTCAGCTCCTCTTCCTATTTCCTTCATTTCTGTCATAAAGCCTAACCTGCCCTCTTTGTTTGAATGTTTGCCGCTGCTAAACTTATATTTTGGCCATTAAATTATTTTCCATTATTCTGCTTTCAGCATTTTCACTATTCAAACAAGACATGAACACACCATTAAAACAAAACAAAACAGATCTCTAATTATAAAACGGGCACAATGATCTTTTGAAACAATTGGGAATTCCTACTGTCAGCATTCACTCAATTTTGGTTTATATATATGTGTGTGTGTGTGTGTATAAACATGTACACACAAATAAATATATAGCATATGCTACATGTAGCATAAATATGCATTTTAACATTACTATATTATTTTATATAATATAGAATACTATATTAAAAAGTTTATCCTATGTAGCATAAACATGCTTAAAAGCTTTATAGAGAGGGCCTCCCAGTTGGCGCAGCAGGTTGAGTGCAGCGCTGTGAAGCTGTCCATAGCCTCTGCAACGCAGGTTTGATTCCTGGCCAGCCAGAGAGATTCCCACATGGCGCGGCAGACCTCTCCTGTCTCCCCGCTGCTCCCCTCAGCTGTGCTTTCGGTCTGTCTGCTTGTTCTGCTCCCTACTCTGTCTCTGGTTAATCCTCTCACCCTCCCGCGCTTCTGGCCTATACTCCAGCTTTTGTATAAATAAAAAATAAATAAAATAATAAAAAAAAGCTTTATTGAGATATAATTACTATGTAAAAAATTGCACATATTTATGTGTACAAATTGATAAGTTTGGCATATGCAAATACACATGCTACTATCATCAGGGAGAAATGAATAGTTGGTTTTCAGTGGTTATAAACTTTCAGTTATGCTAGATATATACATTCTAGAGATCTGCTATACAACCCAGTGCCTAGAGTCAAGAATATGATATTGCATAATTTAAAAATATGTTAAGAAGGTATATCTCATGTTAGGTATTCTTACTACACATACATACACACACACATACACGAATATGCAAACAAAGCAACACTCTTGCAAAATTAATAGAATGGAAGTTTATAGCTCTATTATATATTAATTTTTGGCATGTTTTATATCATTAGATACCCAGTACATGTTTGGAAAATACTGATATCAAGATTGCAATTTAAAGTTAGAATTCTTAGCTAATCTTCTTTCATAAATATTGCAACAATCCATACCTTGTTCTATTTTATTAATTTTTACCTCTATTGCTTAAAAGTCTATCATTACTAGCAAAGAGTTCTGTTCTTACAATAATAGATAATAATTTTTAATTATGACAGGTTGATTTCTACCAAGTATGCTATTATTCATAGAGGCATACCTTGGGTCCCATCAGAATAACATAGCTGCTCAAAATGAATATGGCTTCAATAGTTTTCTCTATACTGACATTTGTAGCAGTATTCTTTAATTTTCTTTCTTGGGATTAGAAACATTTGTTTTGTGTGTCTAATGCATGATTTGCCTTCTTCAGATTTCCATAAAGTAACTGCTGAGCCATCTACATACCATCCATTCTCATCACATGATCAGTTCAGTGTAGCTAAACAGCCAGCCATATGTCTTATACGCATGTAAAAGGACAGGATGAGTGTCAGGAAACTAGTCAAAATGAAGTCAGATGGAAAATTTTGATCTAACAAAAAATATTAGATTGAATCCCAGTGGGTATTAAGGAAATCTATTATCAGATTTTTTTTCTTTTCTTTTAATTGCTTTAATAGAAGAAATTAAAATATCAGTTACAATATTCTTAGTAATATGATTACGGGGTTGCATATTTTGTCCTCATGAGTTACTTGGACAAATATTTGATCAAATTAAAATATTAATATAGTCAAACTCAGCTGACTCTTTTTCCCTAAATTGGTTGACAAAATAATGCTTTGTTGATTTATTCAACAATTACATTTATTTAGCATCTGTTACATATTCAAAATGATGCTACAAGCAAATGACAATAGGGGATAATATACCATCCTTATTCGTTATCAATTATCCTATATCAAAGTAGGCAAAATTAGGATGAACTTCCTCTTCAATGTCTTTTCTTATGAATTTATGAAATAATGCACAATGGGAACAGCATGAGGACATTCAAATAAAAATAATACACATTCAATTGTTTCCCTATATTTTTCCTGAAATGCTCTATGAGAACCTTTATCATATTTCTGAAGAAAATCAGAAGTTTTCTTAAGCATGTGGATGTAAAGTAAAAAAATATATATAATCATCTTAGATGAGTTTTTCTCATATCATACCAGCAGTATTAGACTCTACCAACTTTGTCCAGAAAATTTTGGATTTATTAAAATTATTGATGCAACCCAATCATTTTTGGTACTATTTTATTGCCTTAAGATTTTCAATGTGGGGCCTCTCTGGTGGCGCAGGGGGTTGGGCACCGCACTATGAAGCAATCTGTAGCCTCTGTAGCATGGGTTTGATCCCTGGCCAAGCCAGAGAGCACCCCACATGGCGAGGCACCCTCTCCTGCCCTGCCCGCCCGCTGCTCCCCTCAGCAGTGTATTACAGTCTGCCTGTTCTGTTCCCTGCTCTGTCTCTGGTGAGTCCTTTCACCCCCAGCATCTCTGGCCTGTACCCCAGATCCTGTATGCATAAATAAATAAATCTTAAAAAAAAAGATTTTTCAATGACCAAAAGTCACACATTCAAGAAACTGATATAAAGATATTTTTGGGTTTTATCCTTAAGATTTTTTTCTTTTGTGCTGGGATACTATTTAAGGACATTAATTGCTAAGATTTGTATTTCTATTCTCATTAGTGAGGAAACTGTCACTCCATAGCACTGATCCATTTGTAAATTAGCTCAAAAAATAAATTATGATATTTACAGCAACCATTTCTTAGAGGTGTTGGGGGTGGTGGTGAGAGGATTCACCAAAGACAGAATGGGGAGCAAAACAGATAGTTTAACTGAAGTTCACTGCTAAGGAGAACAGTGGGTGATAAGCAGAGGTTTCTGCTGTGCCATATGTAATTTAACTCCCTAGACCGGATCGAACTCAGGCTGTAGTGGTGATAGCACTGAGACTTAACCCCTAGGCCAACTGGGAGGCCCTAATCCTGCTTTAGATGAGAAATCCTAAGTCCTTCTAGTGCTGGTTCAGAGATGCTTTCTAAATGCTTCTGAAGGAACCTAGAAATATTTGAATTTTTGAAATGCCAAGGACAATCTAAGGGATTTATTATCACTACAGAAATTTAAAATTTTAGGTTTACAGAGTAAAACATGCTTTTAAATAAGATCACTTGGGAAAATAAATTTTATACAGCAGTGACCAAAGGAATTGCACTTTCCATTTATTTTAATATTTGAATTTAAAGTATCTCTGAATAAGTGAATGATACTGTCAGAATCCTTAGAGGAATTCTGTTTATGATCTCATTGTGAATGGTAACAGAAGTAATGAATAAGAAAATAAGGGAAAGTTCTAAACAATAACTTTAAACTTCTGCAAAAAACACCTTTTATTTGGACAGTAGTAGGTTGTCTAGACAAAATAAAAAAATGAGGGTCTCTACATCAACTTTAGCTCTATGGAGTGTTTGACTTATATTCTACTGGACAATATGTTGAAAATCACAATACTGACGTCAAGACACCTGATTTCTATTCATCATTATAAAAGTCTCAAGGTTTTATGATATCTCTCTGATGCATATAACTATTCTCTCTAAAACATTTAGTTTTATAAACATCAAAAATAATTCTTTTAATATGCTTCCTAAACTGTAAAGATAATATTAATATGCAAAGATGAAATATTACTGAATTTGCTTGCATGTTATCAACTAACAGAATTACTTTAAAATGGGAACTAAAAATAAAACAATCATTAGTTTTAAATTTTCAGAAGTATTTAACTAAAACTTTAGGCCTCTCATTTCTGAACACTTTCGACAAATATATCAGTAAAAGTAAAAAGGGCCACTGAAAGTGGTACTGATTCCAATCACACATTAAAAACTTTTCTCTTAACTTTATTACTTTTTCTTACTTCCTTTCTCATGCTCCATCTGCAAGTTACTAATCCAAGAACCATCTCCCCTGGGTATAATTTTTTTCCCACAGAGATAGTTCCTTGAACTGAGAGGATGTTAAAAGAGAGATTAGTGCCTAGTAGAGGATCTCCTCCTGAAGCAAAAAGTGGACCCAGTGGAACAATCAGAAGAAAGAAAAACTTGGAGATTTGAAACAAAACAGGTTTCAGAAAGTATAGTCAGAAGTACAAGATCCAGAAACTGCAAAACATCATGAGAATTTTTTTGATAAAGGACAAGTTTATTTCTAAAAGCTACTGTCTTATCCATAACTTTTTGAATTGGTTTCTAATTGTATTAGGTTTCCAGAATTAACTATTCTTTTGATAGAACATCCTAACCAACATAAAATTTGACCTATTTGTTAGATAACATTTATATTATAAAATATTTAATTGAATATGACAACTGGGTAAATCAGTTTAAACATTATGAATTTGATATTATAGATCATTTTTTTAATAATTAGCAAACTATTTTTTGTGATAAGCCTACAGAGTTATTAAGAAGTCAGACATACAGAAAGACTAATAATAGTATCAACCTCTTTTCTTACACAAAGCTTCTGTCAACATTGCAAAGTAATATCCTCTTAGTGAAATATTTCACGGTTTTTCAAATGACAACTCATTTTTAAGAGTCATACAATTTTTAAAATTTGCTCTAATATTCAATGTTAATATTTTACCTATTGTTCAATAGTTTCTCAATTATAAAAAACAGATTTTATATTACCCAGCAAAAAGCCAACATTCAACAAAGGTCCTCCATTCATTTATTAGACATCTTTCAAGTGCTAGACTCAACTCAGTATTAGGTATTGATATATATTTTTGAATAATAAAATCCTAGTTTATAATTGATATGAACATTTCACATCCAATTCTTAGATTTCAGTATTTCTTCTCATCTACTTTTAGAATTGTTGCCCTCTAAAAACACCACTGCAAGTGGCAAGAAATACACATCCAATATGTAATTCAGAATTAAAAAATCATGAAAAACTATTTTTCTTGTGCATAAATTTCTTTGGCTGAACTAGAGTTTCCAAGATTGTGTCCTAAATCAAGAATTCTATGCATTTCCTAAGCTAGGTAAGGTTGTAAATTAATTTATATTTCTCCATCATTCTCAATATATGTTAACATGCTCTGAAAATATAGTAGTCATAACAATTATTTAAATTTATTAAGTTGGGACCTTCCTGTTGTCCTAGGGATTAAGTCTCAGCACTATCACCACTACCTACTAAGTTTGATCCCTGGACAGGGAGCTAACCCACAAATGGTGCAGCAGACCTCCCCAGTCTAACCTGCTGCTCCCCACTTTGTCACTGGTGAATCTTCTCACCCCCCAAACCTCTTCCCTATACCCCAGTTCTTCAACGCAATAAATTAAAAAGAATAAAAAAGACCATCTTTAAAATAAATAAGCTTACCTGTGCACAGAACTCTTTACAATTAACAGCAAATTACCAATAGACTTGTCTATTAGAAACAGTGATGTAAATATAGATTTGTATTTTCAAGTTTATAACTTAAGTATGCTATCTAGTTTTATAATAATAACTCATTTTTCAGTCATTATTATAAAATGGAATGGTCCACATAACTTAAATGTCTTGTATTTATCTACCTATTCCTCCAAAATTTCTTGAGTGATTATTGTGCATAAAAGGTGCTACTTGCTATAGAGAGAATAATTGACTGAAAATATGTTACTCCAACACTGACAACGTAGTATACAAAATTATGCAAATAAAAATTTACCAGAGTTCAATGACTGAAAGAATACTGGTTGCTATGACTGGAAATTTTTTTCTGAAATTCTATTTTCTAAGTTTACTTTGATAAACTAAGAAAAATCTCTCAATTTATACATCTTAAGATTGAACTTTTGGGCCTCCCTGGTGACACAGGCAATCGAGTACAGCACTGTGAAGCTGTCCACAGCCTCTGCAGTGCCGGTTTGATCCCCGCAGGCCTCGGAGCAACCCACATGGCAAGCAGACCTCTCCTGTCTCATCCGCTGCTCCCCTCAGCAGTGTATTTCGTCAATCTGCCTGTTTTGTTCCCTGCTCTGTCTCTGATGAATCCTCTTACCCTCCCGCACATCTGGACTGTACCCCGGCTCTTATATAAATAAAATAAATCTTTTAAAAAAAAGGATTGAACTTTTTATTGCAGTTTATACATTTTTAAATTTATCTCTGGATAATGACATTATCTCCTCAAAGGATTTAGAAAGAGTTAAAACTGTTTACACATTTATTTAACTGTACCAAGTAGGTTCTCTCCTAGTTATTACTTGTTTATTTGCTTGCATCTGTCAACTTGTTCAGCTCTTTTGGTGTTAGTTGTTATCTTTGTGTAAACCCAGACCAATGCTACTACTTTGTTCCCATGGCAAAATTAATGACTGGAAGAGGAAAACAAATACACTAATTTAACAACCTTTATATAAAGACGTTCTTTTTTTTTTTTTTTTTTGGTAGGAGAAAAGGTGTGCATATTTTTTTTTAAATAATAAATTTTATTTTTATATTCCCCATACAATTGCAACCCCCTTATTTTGACCCCAATCCCTCCCCTCCCGCCTCCCACCCCCAAAAAGGGTCTCTGGTTCATAGTTTTTTGTTGATTTTGATTTTCACTTTCTTATAGTTATTCATTTTCCTGGTCCCTTATTTAAGTTTTCTAGATTCCTGCTATGAGTGAGACCATCCGGTATTTTTCTTTTTCTTTCTGGCTTATTTCACTGAGCATGATCCCTTCCAGCGCCATCCATGTTGCTGCAAATTGCATGTGTTTATCTTTTTTGAATGCTGAGTAATATTCCATGGTGTATATGTACCACATCTTCTTGATCCAGTCATCTATTTTTGGGCATTTGGGCTGTTTCCAAAGCTTAGCTATTGTAAACAGTGCTGTTATAAACATAGGGGTGCAGGTGTTCTTTGGAATTGATGTTTCTGTGTCCTTTGGGTAAATACCTAGGAGTGGAATTGCTGGATCATATGAAAGCTCTATGTTTAGTAGGTCCAGAAATCTCCACATAGCTCTCCATAGTGGTTGGACCAGTTTGCACTCCCACCAACAGTGCAGAAGAGTTCCTTTTTCTCCACACCCTCGCCAACATTTGTTGTTGCTAGTTTTTTTAATATGTGCCATTCTCACTGGTGTAAGATGGTATCTCATGGTAGTTTTGATTTGCATTTCCCTGATGACAAGTGATGTTGAACATTTTTTCATATGCCTGTTGGCCATTTGCATTTCCTCTTCAGAGAAGTTTCTTTTTAGCTCTTCTGCCCATTTTTTGACAGGATTATTTTCTTTGTTGTTGTTGAGTCTCATCAGCTCTTTGCAGATTTTTGTGATCAGTCCTTTATCATTAGTGTTGGGTGCAAAAATGTTCTCCCAGTTGGTGGGGTTTCTCTTTGTTTTTGTTATTGTAAAGACCTTCTTTATACGATAAACACTGTCTGTTTTTCCTTCTTTTTGGGTTTAACAACAAAAAGTTTGCTAGAAATATGTACAATAGTGCATCACTTTTATCACCATGTTGCCATGAAGAGTCATGCCATTTAATTGATTTCAGAAAAAAGATTTTCATAAGTGGCTTTATCCAGCTTAAAATTCAATCACCAATGTGATATTTAAGCACAGTCAAGAGATACCAGTATAGATGGCAAAATACAATGTACAAATTCACCAACAGAAAGACAATGCAAGATTGCCAGCAAAATACAACAAAATCGATAAAATAAAGAATACATATATACAGTATAAATTCTGTAGATTATAAGGAAGAAGAGAGAGAAACTGGCTGGAAAATAATAAAAAAGAACCAAATTGTCAAATTACTATCAACACAAAAGATTCATTTTATACATAATCAACTTAATTAATGATTCAAAGGCACAAGCTTGAGCCAAGATTTCTTCCAAGAGAGACTTGACACTGCTGACATAATTCCCTAAATAAAATTTCTCTTCCACATTTGGAAAACTTCTGGTACAGACTTAATATGTTATGTATAAAAAATGATTGTGTATCATTGTTGGAAGAAAGGAACTCATTCATTTGTAGATTATGTTTCTTACCCCAAGTCATAATTTATATGACATTTCCCAATGGTCCATGACCCATAAGTCCATAAACTATAGGTTCTTTTACATCATACAGAAACTAGGTATATCCTGATAAAAATAATATAAAGAAGGAACTGTCCATTATCTTTCTACAGTAAGTATTACATCTACATTTACAAGGAGAATTTTAAAAAAAGATTTAACCTGCTCATTACTTCTTTTCCCAATTGTCCTTGCAAATAGATAAAATAAGTTACAGATCTGTGGTTGATCTAATATTTCTATTGGGATGATATTCATTTAAAAAATGATCAAATATATGTTCTCTGAGTATGTGCAGTATAACAGGCTCACAGAATAGTTCTTATTGCAAAGCAATATTAGTTCAACTGTTTTTTCTATCAATGAAAAAAACCCTACATTTGGAAAGAATTATTGTCACTTTGTGTTTTTTTAAAATAATACAATATCATTTTATCTTCTAATAAATGTAATAGCATAAAGAAAAATAACATAAAAATAAGCAATCCCACAACTTCAAGATTAAAACTGGTTTTGTATTTTAGAGAGATCATACTTCATCCTAACATAATGCATTTACAAACAAAATCATATGGGAACCATATTTGTTTTCTCTTATGCTTTCCTATATGTCATTCCTGAAATTTGAAAATATTTTCTGATAAATGTGAGGCAATTTTTGGTAAACTATAAGTACATTTCATCAGACTATAGAAGTAGTTACCAGGACCTGAATGATATTAAATAACTAGTCAGCTGTTTATAATTAAATCAATATCACTCCTTGCAAGCACATCTTTGTCAGTCAAATTCCTTGAGGGGGCTGCACTAATATTCATCAATTTGATTGCTGACATCTGAAATAGATGGGAATCATGAGTTAAAGGCTATGCCATTTTGAAAATGTGTTTGGCCTATTAACATTAAATCACCGATTATGTACTAGTAATAAAAACTCATCTAATTTTGTCCATTTTTATTTCATACAGCTGTATAACAGTGATATGGTAATTGCTACCAGATCGCCCTTATCTACTTTTTGCTTAATTTTTTTCAGAAGTCACCAATAACTGTGTAATTGATAAAAATTCTGTTCAAATTCATTGTCAGTGGCATGGTATTATATCAATCATAAATTGTAGACATCATTAAATGATATAAGTATGAGAGACTAGCAAGATGGCAACAGAATGAAGATGCTGTGCTCACCTCCTCCACATACACACAACTAAACTGTAACAAAATAAAGTCAATAACCCCTGAGAAGACTAGAGAAGACCACTGCATACATCAGGAGTAATGATACTATGATAAGAGGTGGGAAAAACCGTAATTAAACTGTGCAGCAATACTGCAGGACTGCAACCCATGAGACAGAGGGACAGCTGCTCTGGCACAGATTGTTAACTGAGGGGTACATATCCCTTTCAGAGACTTTGGAGTTCCAGCACTGTGCTGGAGAAGGAGTGCAGAGTTGGCATGCAGGACAAAGGGTACATACAACTGGAGAAATAGAGGAGTAATACAGTAAATATAGAGTGATAATTATTGGTTTGAATTTAAGGGTAGCAATCTAGAACAGTTGGAGCCAAACCATCAGGGAGAACCAGATTGAATTATCTGTATCTCCTTACAGAAGAGGTTACAATTCACAGCCTGAGGCTGTAATATTCGAAACACTTGCCTTACCCCTACCCAGGATCAAAACTGAGACAACTGAACATTCTTGCTTAACAGAGCTTAAGTACGTGGATGTTAATAATAGGAGCGTGCATCCCCAAGTAAGAATCTATAGTCAAAAAGTATATAGAGAGAACAAATGCCAGCTTGAAGCCCTATCTTCACCCAGTGTTACACATAGTGCTCAACCTCAAACTTCATATAACATTTATGCTAATGATGTGCAACTTTCATCCTTACACTGTTAGTTCTGGTATTTACATAGAAGAGACACCAACTGATAAATTTATGTTCAGAATATGATATTAGCAATTTTTAATTGAGTGTCTAGCAATTTAGAATCCTCATTCTGGACATCTAGTGGAAGCAAGTGCAATGGCTGCATATATTCTTGACAGTGTGATTTAACCCTCACCTGTGTTAACACCATATTCAGTCTCTGTGTCCACTAGTCATTTGTCTCCTTGCTGTGACTGCCAAAAGCCTTGCCAATTAGTGTCAATCGTAGAAGTGATTTGGAAATGTGGGTACCTAACCACAAATAAAAGTTAAAACATCATTAACAAAGTTGTATGAAAATAAGAGCAAGGTGAAGTTGTCCTTAATGAATTTATCCTAGAACACCACCTCTTAATATTTTCTGGTCTCCAAAAAAATTCAGACAACAATTTAATTCTTCTAGATAGGGTTTGATCACATGGTAACTTGTATATATAGTATCTAATCCATAATATAAACTTTTTTGCCATTTTCCAAATTATCTTGTGATCTTGATGACTACTGCTTAGAAAAAACCAGCAAACAGAAGACAGCTTTCTGAATGTATTTTTCAATTATGTATTCTTTATATGTCATGAAAATATAGTATGGGCATATGGGAAGAAAACCTTCTACACTTTATCTAAAAGGAGACAATTCTTTCCCAACAGACTTTGGGTAATTTATAAATATTTTTCTTTGATCTCTGTATTGCCATACTATTTTTTTTTTTCTATTTGAAGTTAATTTGATTAGGTACACACCAGAAGGGTATCCAAAAAAAAAAAAAAAAAGGCTTTCTTAGTGTTTCAGAAACACAGCAGCAGAAACTCTTCTTTAAATTTATTGAGCCACCACTGATACACATCATTGACTTAAAATTAGAGAACTCTGAAGGCACTAAAAATCTCAGCTAGAGAACATGGAGTATGAACAGACTTGTGAATATTTAGCATTTATATATCAAAAAATCCTTTTCTAAGAAGTTTTAATGTGAATCCTGTATACCAGAAGAGCATATAAAGCATTGCATCATGGAATTTTATCTATATGTTCTTCTAAATATCAAGGTCATTTCAAATACAGGTCTTGTTAGCTTCAAGCAGAGGCATCTTGAAATGAAAATAATCATAACCTGTACTCCTAAAATATAATCAGCATTGTAAATCAATATTACCTCAATCAGAAAAATAAAGGAAAATAGAAAATCATAAATGCAAAAGCAATTCTAATCTACTTCTTTCTTTTCTGTTTTCTAAGGTACACACATCTAAGTATTATATATACTTGGTTTTACTTCAGGTATAATTTATTTTGAATCATCTTTTTCATATTATTCTCTGTATGTCTTCCTACCAATTTTTATACAATTTTGGTGAACACCTGATATATAATTATATAGAGAAAACATAGGTTGCAAATAGAAAGTTATAAATAATATTAAGTATATAAAGTTAAGGGGATATTTTTAAAAACTGATGCCATATTTTAGGTTTTTATCTTAAATGTGATTTTAAAAGATGAGAGCTAAGTCAGTTAAACAAACATGCTACCATGTGTTGATATGTATTGAAGACTTAATGTCAGTTAAATATAATTTTGATATTTAATTTCTTTAGTCTTGGGAGATTGGGAGTAAGGCTAAAAATGAATGCTATTTACTTGTGAGATAAGATATGATTTTGTAAAGCTATCTCAGTACTTGTAAGAATCTTTTAATCAAGATTCTTTCTCAAAATACACCTCAGTCAGTATACTCCTGGGTCTGAGCATATCAAAGACCTATTTACAATGGGTAAAAATGTTCTCAGACCTTAGAATGTTAAACATGGAGAAAACCTTTAAGAAACTTGGAGTAGGCCAGTTAAGACTGCAAAACCATAGTAGGAATGCCTATGCTATGACAATTTTCCTGAGGAATAATACATATAAGCAGTTATTCTACAAAGAAAAATTATTGATATTTTAAGTTTGCACCTGATTGTCTTGATATGCTGTGGTTAGAGTTGCTTGATGCATAAGAACAAGCAAACTTTGCTTACCCTCCAATTGAATAACACTTACAAATTTGCTTGGTCTTAAAGTTGCTGATTTAACTTCTTCAACTTGGCATCTCAGAAAACTAGAGAATGAAATGAAATTTTGTTTCTAGAATTATTATGACTACTCTATAACCTAGTTACCAGGACCTTCATTATAAAGATAAGCATTTGAGAATCAAAGAAATTATTTTGTTTAGAGACTTCTAAAAATATTGCAAACCCAGGATTAGTATCTATATCAGTAATATTAAAAAAAATTCTTTGCTTTCTTCTGTACTGTAACATTATTGTTAAACCATCCCCTTAATAGTATTTCACAGTTACTTCCCATAACAGACACAATTCTAATCAAAGATAATTTCTCAGTGAAAAATCCCATTTTCGAGAAACTATCATTTTTTTCTTTCATTGATTGATGTCCACAGTGTTTGTTCATAACTTCATTATCACACTTCTGTCGTGTTATCCAATATATTATTGCTTACAATGACCAATCTGTCCTCCTGGCTATTAAAAAAAAGTTTCACAGACATAATAGTTATCTAGTCACTTGTTTCTTTTGTATGATAAAGATGAGTATGTGAATTCTTAGTGGAGAGACTATTCTAATTGCCTGCTTTGTCACCTCTTTCCACCAAGACTCTGATACAACTCCTGGGAGGAACACGTTTTGTCTTCCTTTACTGAGGAATAATTGCTGTAGTAGACCACAGTGACTAATGAGAGTGTGTTATATCCCTGGGATAGACTGGAGGAGAGGAACTATAAGAACATTGCCAGAGAAAGCAGCTTACTTCAGTGCATTAAATCTCAAGTCTCTACAAATCTACTTAGACTTGTTTCCTATGTATGGTTCAAGTTATAAACCCTTAGGAAAACACTTTTCCAGCAAGGCAAACAGTTTTGAGAAAAAGATACAGATGTTAAAGCCAGTAGTTCAGATTTCTCCCATATATATCTATGATCTGATCTTATTTTTCCATCACAATCTCACTGTGATTACGAAGACATAAAATTTTGGTAACACAGGTAGTAAGAGAACTGTAGGGAAACAAGAATTCTCATACACTTTTAAGAATATAATAAATTGGCACTGACTCTAAGGCATGTTAGGAATACCTTCCAAAACTCCACATATATGTACATTTAAAACCATCGATTTCATTTTAGGTATTTATTCTATAGATATGTCACTACTCACACACTAGTGAAATAATATTTGTAATATTTTGGCCAAGGTAGTAGGGCTTGCTGACTCCAGAGAATTGAAATCATATAGAAATCTAAAAATAGAATGATTATTATGTTAGAACAATACATATGTATTTATATATAATCAATACAATAGAATATTACATAGTCATAAAAGCTGAGAACATCTTTATGTATGGAAATTGACCAAAATACTGCTCAGTGAACAACGAAAAGGGCAAAAGTTATAGAAGAATATTTGCATTCTTCATTATTGAGTAAAAAAGCAAAATGCTTTGATAAACATTTTCTCCCATATGAACTTTCTTTCAAAATATCTCCAATAGTAATGGGTAAAGCAGATAGCAAGGTTAATGGGGACAAGACAGGAAAGCAACACTGTGAAAGTAATATATTTATAAGTATATTATTTCAAATATTTGAATCATGTATTTGTGCAATCTAATAAAAACATTAATATAAGAATACAAAATCTATCAAAAAAACCCAAAAAACTCTCCTTTTCTTAACTACTTTTTTTTTTTTAATTTGGCCAATAGGAGACAATGAAATAAATAATTTAAGTACTTCCTGTCTCTCATGTGTGGGTTTCATAAACATTAGTTAAGTTGCATCTAAAATTGTATTATAGAAGTCAGTAATTATAAGTTGTCTAATTCATTATAGCTTCTAAAAACTAATATTGCAACAGATATTGAGTGGTATTCCAGAATGAAACTCAGAAACTCAGTAGTCATTATAATGATTGGACTGACATTATAACAAATTTATATCATAGATTTATCCCAAGATAAAATGTGAAAGTCTCCTGTTGAAAATCTAAAGTTATTGTGGTTTCTTCAATAATTCTAAATTATATTCAGCTTCACTAAAATAGTTTAATCTTAAAATTTATAGTTTTATTAGCCAAGGAAGTAATTGCTTTGTTTAGAGAATCTAGCTCACTAGTGTATAAACTGTAGAGGCATAAACTCTGTAAAATTAAGGATGCAGAATGCAAATTGGGAGAAAAAGCTATATATGCTTTATGGGTTTTAAATTGATAACACAGGAGCTTGATTTCTTGGAAAAATAATACAAAGAGTTTCAGGTTCTAATTTTGTGAGTATAAAAAGAACCACTTCTGATAAGAACATCTGGCTTGAGTGTCTCTGAAAACTAGTTCCACAGATTTCCAGTGCTCTTCAGAACATGGGAACTGATTGTGATTAATCAGGGAAAAGCCCTTCTCTAATAAGGCTCTGTCCAGTCCAATTGCTGAACATGACAGTCTTGAGAATTACATCGCCAAATGGTCTACTAGAGATGGAAGGTTGAAAGATTGGCTGAATTAAATAGCTAACCTCATATGACCTTAGAAATGGACGTTTTGACTGAAGGTGAAGAAAATTTCATGCATTGCTGATTTTTTTTATATTATATATGTATTTTGAAAGAAAAACACTATGGGACGTTTCTTTTTCCTGAACACTTCCAAGTATTATTATCCTGTCTAAATGCTGCAATCACTCAGGTGACAGTCTGTGGTGTGCATCCATCCCTTCACTCCTGATTACAGATAACATTTGTAGCATGAGGATGAGGGAGGGAAGTGAGAGCTGGAACACAGAGAAAAATCATCAGAAATCATAGGAGGATAGAAGTTCATTTTTATGACTTTGCCATCTCATAGTCAAGCATGGCTATAGACATTTATTATTACTGGGATGTGGGCTTTTGAGACAAGTAAGTCATTTCTCAGAATGGGTTAGCTCCAACATAATTAATTAATGAAAATATTTTGTATTTAGATTTTCAACTCATAGCATAAAGTTTTTAAATTGTTGCGTTGAGTTATATTTGACCCAATCATCATACAATCAAAAGATGGTACTGATTGCAAGCAGATATCTTTTATATATCTCTGTGTGTATGTGTGTATATATATAAAAGAACTTTATTCCATCTTATGAAGGCAAAATTTTATGGAATTTTCAATTTGGTGATGCAAATCTTAACTATAATTTTGTTCCACAGATAAAGTAATATAGTGTTTTGATGTAGCAAAATAAGTATTATGAGTCATTGTGGTTTTATCTGATTAAAAATAAAATATAGAAAAAATTAGAAAATAGACATAAGCAAAACTTAAAGTCACCATAATTTCAATACACATATAACCATTATTATTAGAAATATAGGCCTGTATCTCCTATTTGTATCTTCTTATGTTGATCTGTTATGATTTATTCACTCAACTAAACGTAGTTAAGTACCAGATTTTTGTCCAATATTTGCTAATAAAAATCCCTAGGTTAAAAATCATTTTAGCTAATTTTTTACATAATCCATAACTTATTTCTTTGAGAGGATGTTACTAGATTTATACTACAAGAGTATTACTATGTATTGTTTTCTTTATCTCCAAAAGCTTGTGCTAATTTATAATACCACCATAATTGTTAGCTAATATTGCCTTTCTAAACCCAGAAAACATAGGTTAGTATTTTGTGCTGCATTGACAACACCACGCTGACAAACACAAGCTGTAGGATGCAGAATGCTGCTGAAAGAGCAAGATTCTGGTCTTTTTACTAGAAAATGTGCTATGTTATCTTTACTTTCAGGAGTCAGGCACTTCTATGCTTGATGAATAAGTATTGACACTGAAATCAAGTCCTAGATCCTCAGCCATGGTTTCAATCTTATCAAGATATTCTACTGATCAGCTTCTGGGGCCCCTTGTCATACATCAGTCAATAGCTCCCCAGGTGTTCCTGGTCATACCTCATGATTACATACCCTTCCCAAGGTGATAAAGATTTGTGTTCTTGAATGATTTGGAAGGCACCTTGTAGGGTTGGGCTCCTACAACTGATTGACTGGGAAGTTCTGACCTTGTATAGGAATGCATAATTAACTGTAGGTAACAAAAATGGTGGCTGAACAGGCCATTTAAGATTAGCCGACACACAGTCTTCTATAAAATTTTTCCCAAAATAAACTTTATTATATAAAATAAAATTTATTTATATTTTATTTATTTATATAAATAAAATAAAACTTTATTTTTAAAGTTTATTATAAAACTTTATTAAAACAATTGTATTTGTATCAACTGTTAATTTTTGGATACTCATTTATTTTAGATGTTTTGAACATTTTATTGGTTCCTACCACTTTATTTATAAGAACACATATGTTAAAGTCACTGTTTCTGCATTTTTATTGAATAACATTTTAATCTTGGTTGTCTTAAAATTTTTGCTTAATATTTTCCTAGACTATGCAAACTTTTTGTGTTCATCTAGTGAACTCTAGCAGTCTGGCAGGTAAACAACTTGAAAGAAATTCCACCAGATGCTTAGTAACTAAATGGGAAATATAGCAGATCTGCAGTGAATAAGCCTGGTATATATCAATTGACCAGATATCACCAATTACCAGTGAAAAGCTCTCAGGTATTATGCAACTCTAGATATGAGATACTTTTAGAAATGTTTTTACCAAAAATACACAACGTCAATGTAGCCATGAGAAAACATGAAAAACCAAATAGAGGCAAAATATATATAGATATGTAACATATTTACATAACATCTGTGTAAATATATTTACTTATATATGCACTTACAAAGATTTTGTAATTATAATTATATTGTTGACGTATCATTGGTTTACCAAACTGTATATGATTTTGGGGTTTAGTTTCTCCTGCAGACAAACTAAAATGAAGACAGGGGCTACCAGATCTTATGGAATACAGGAGGAGCAGGACTAAGGGGGAATTATGTAACAATACAAGAGTCACAGTAAGAAACAAGAATGAATAAGAAGGAAATCAAATCAATAATCTAACATTATACCTTTAAGAACAAAAAAAAGAAGAACTAACAAAAGCAAAAGCCACTACAACAAGAAAATAATGAAAATTAGACCAGAAATAAATGAAATATAAATAAAAATACAGTTCAAAAGACAGTGAGATTTTCTTGGTTCTCAGTATAAGAGATCTTCAGTTGAAACCCAGAAATTTGGATTTTATATTATGAAAGTCTAAGTCTTATTTAAAAATTCTCTTTTGGGGCCTCCCTGGTGGTGCAAGGGGTTAAACACCACACTATGAAGCAATCCACAGCCTCTGCAACATGAGTTCCATTCCCAGCCAGCCAGGGAGCAACCCACATGGCACAGCAGACCTCTCCTGTCGTCTCGCCCGCTGCTCCCCTCAGCAGTGTACTACAGTCAATCTGCCTGTTCTATTCCCCACTATGTCTCTGGTGAATTCTCTCACCCCTACATCTCTGGCCTATACTCCAGCTCTTGTATGCATAAAGAAATAAATCTTTTAAAAAAATAAAATTCTCTTTTAACTGACTTCCTTTGACATCACTCAGTCAAGAGATGGAGGATGTTGACTTACCAATCCTGGGTGAAGCTAGGAGTCCAGATATAGCGATGAGTCTCCACTGGCACTCAATGTTCAGGGCTCCTTTATAACTGCTGGGCATAGAAGAAAGTTTGGGCTTCTCCTTAGGTCTCCAATGATACTTCCCTCCCAGTCTGGGAGTAGACGTCATCAGTACTCTCCAAACATGGCCTCCAGTACACTAGGGGGCACCAGGGACAATTGGTCAAATTCCTGATTCTCTTCTAGGTCTTTTCTGACACCACTCCAGTAGGGATGAGGATGACAACTCATTATTGCCAGGTGTCAATAGAAATCCAGTCTCCACACAAAGTCTCCACAGCAATCATCGAAGGGTCAGGGAGAGAGATAAAGTTGGGATTTATCCCCTTGGTAATAGTAAAATCCCAGATCCCTACTTTTTCATCTCCTACATGATCCCAGTGAGAGACTTGGGGTGCTTTATTACAGCCTGAGAAGATGGAAATATATGTCCCCCACTCTACCAGTGATAGCACTGGTAGAGGAGGGAAGAGAATTTTTTTCCTAAGGTGTCTAGATGGGACAGAGAGAACTTATTGTCTAAAAGCTTTCTATATTTCTAAATAAGCTACCCTTTCCAAGTCCTTTGTCATATTGTCTGCATCTGCTGGCATTTATGGATTGCTGGCTTCTTTTTTTCCAAGACTGGGATATCAAAAGACAAAAATAAAATGCAGGGAAGTGACGGCAATGTTGCCCCTTGAATCCCAAATTTCTTAGCTAGTTTTTCTTCACTGAACATCTTTCATTAGTTTTTGTGTTTGCTTCATATATAATGTCAGGGTTGTTTTGCTATGCTTAGTAAGAGTAATATAGAAAAGTACATCTACTCTAACTAATCAGATGTGGAAGTTTATAAATCATTGTAAAAATACCTTTAAAATTATTTATTACACTTACTTTTCTGTGACTGTGAGTTAAAATTGCAAAGCCTTCAATTTTACAAAAGTTTTGAGCTCGCTAACATGTTCCAAATAACTGGAACTGGACCATTTCTGAAACTTCAACTTCTTCATTCCCCAGTGAGAAGTTGGGAGAAATATAAATTAAAATTAGTCTCAATGTGTTGCATTAATTATTCCACTTATTGCTTATTATCTTGCTTTGTGGTTTTACTTGCCTCTGAACTACAGGAGAGATAGGAAAAGAAGAGAATGAGCTAATTAAACCTGGGCCTCTAAAATTTAAAAAAAAATCTTGAAAGTCTAGACAAAAATGGGAGGTCAAATTTTAACAAAGTTATAAAAAATGTATCTGAGAAAATCAATATAAAGCATATATAGAGACTTTCTATTTACATTTGTGATCCATTCAACAAATAAAACAGTAAGTTCCATGTGTTGTCAATAAGTTTCAGATACCCAAAAACGTACACAATTATGAATAGAATTTTAAATTTAGGAGTATTTTCTTTACCACCTTTACCAAATCAAATCATTTTATCTTTCCCTCTTCCTTTCACTTCTTTCCTTTTTTTGTAAATTTTGGTCCTTGATCACTACATTTCAGTTAACACTGTCTTCTGGATATTTATATGCCATACCAAAGGCATCAGTAACCAGTTTAAAAAAAAAAAAAAAACTTTTCAGAGGGGAAAATGCAAAAGAAAATCTATGAATTAAATATGACATTCAAGTCAAAAGAATTTTTTTAACAACATGGATTCTATACTACCTGTTATCAACTCCTTCATATTATTAGCTTGTTAGCTTCCTACATGGCAGAAAAAACAAAGTAGCAAAGTTTTACACTGGATATTCACATTTGAGCCTCAACCCTGTTTTTGCCTTAGTGGAATATGTGTAGTGAAAAATTGACACAATCATACTTTCTGTGACAAAATTTTGTACCTAAAGATTATAGCAAATATATTTTAAAAAATAACAACACACTGTACTATTAAACATACAGAATATTATATATTAATTCTGCCACAATTAAAAAGAACTAGGGAATAACACAAATTATATACAGTTTTCTTGGCTTTATTTTTACTTAGATGTTTGATATGTAATGTTTAAAACATCCTAAGTAACCATGCTTCCTCATATTGTAGTATCAATGCTAGTCTATTTCATATCCTGTTAAATTTAATCTTTTTGTTGAATGAGAATGGTCTTTAAAAGTATTCCAAAGGCTGAGTTTTTCATCTAGACACATAATGTAAAAGTTCACTTTTAAGTGCAGACTATAATACTTGCATACAAATATCTGAAATCTTTGCAGTTTCTGGTTTTCTACCAATTTGTTTCAAACATGCTGGAGATATTAAGCAACACATCCCCCTCTAACAACAAAGGTGCTATTAAGGGCTGTTGCATCAATAATGGGTGGATGTAAACTCCCTAAATAATCATAGATTGGATATTGTGTAGCAGTTTCAAAAGCACAATTATAGCCCATTGTGTCACTAATGTGTGCATTTAGGCCTCTTAATAGTACATGTTGGCATAATGACTGTGAGATAGTGAAACAAGTTACCAAAGGGTAGATTCTCATTTCCTGGTTATATTTTAGGAGAGGCTATAACTATCTGCTTGAAATTATTTAAGTTCATTCTTAGTGGAGTCCGGGGGTTGAAAATGTTATCCCTAGTGGACTCTTCTGGCTCTGTGTCATTAGGAAAAAAAATTACTAAGTTGTTACTCAAGGTTTTTCAACCTTGCTTCAGAGATGCAGAGCTCAATCTAGGATACATGTGTCACATTTGTCTCAATTCAACTTACTCTGAAATGTGTAAAATTTATGCATAGGTCTCCGTCTATTGTTACTGCCATGCCCTAATTTGAAAGTTCAGTTTCTAAAAACAGAAAAAATACTGTTATAAGAAAAAAAAGTGGGAAGTTAGTCTCTTTAATAAGTCATTTCTAATTTCATATGGAAAAGTCAAACCTGGAAACAATTCCCCAGTCTTTTTTAATGAGAAAATAATTACAAACATCAAACAAAAACATCAAATGATTTCCAAAAGTATAAGTAAAATTCTTATAGTAAAGTAATATACTAGCTATGAAATGCTTAAAGTATCCCTTTCTGATCAACCCAAGGTTTGTTTCTAAAACCAGTTTTTCTTTGGTCAATAGCATGTACAATTTGCAAGCAATTACTTTAATACTGAGCTTATCATAGAGAGAAAAAATGACAGCAATAAATAAAATGATTAGGAAGATAGGAATAAAATTTATAACAATATAAGGGCATTTTCAAAAATGAATTCTTTTATGAAGAATGAGAAAGTAAAGCTGGGAGAAATTTGAGAAAGAGGGAAGAGGATTGCAAAAGTCCTTGATTCCAATTACAAAAGTGATGCAAGAAAGAATTTGATACTATGATAGCCTCGAGAAATTCTGTTACTTCATTATTCTTCTAATATGTTTTGTATATTACCGCCTTTGTTAGATATATGATACTAAATATCTTCTTTAATTCTATGTTTTGTCTTTTCATTTTATTGATGTATTTCTCCTTTGCTATGCTGAACTCTTTAGTTTAATGTCCTACTTGTTTATCTTTTATTGCCTATACTTTTGGTAACTTATTCAAGAAATTATTGATATATATATATATCAACTGATATGATAATAAACACATATAATGGAATATTAGTCACAAGTATAAGGGCATCTGCCATTTGTGACATCATGGAAGAACATGGAGTCCATTATGCTAAGTGAAATAAATTGAACAGAAAGAAAAATACTGTTTGGTATCACTACATGGAATTTAAAATGTAAAAGCCAACTTCATAGAAATAGTAAATACAGTGGTGGTTTCCAGGGGCTGGAAGATAGAAGAAATACGGATATTTAGGTCAGTGAGCAAAAACTTTCAACTTTAAGAATAAATATATTTAATGTACAGCATGAACATAATATTTTGGTATTGTATTCTTGAAAGTTGCTGAGAGTTTTCCCATTACAAAAATAAGAGTTAATTGTGGGAGGTGATGGATGTATTAATTACCTTAGTTTTAGTAATCTTTCCATAACGTATATGCCTAACAAATGATCACACTGTAGACTTAATTATATATGCTGTTAAATTTGTCAAGGATTCCTCAACAATGTTGGAAAAAAACAGGCCAATGGTAGTGTTAAGCAGATGATAGATTATATACAGGCTGCCTGGATATGTACATAGGTAGGTAGCTATCTCAAGAGTTTGAGTAAGAAATTGCAAATCCCAGAGACTGAATCAAGTGATATTTAGGAGGGGCTTGGTACTGATTAGGTGGTGGATATCAGAGAAAAAATAATCAAATCTGTCATTCACATTTTTTACAAGTAAGATTATGTAGATGGTAGGCTGTTCAAATATATTCTGAAGGAGATACAAATTGTAACTTAAACTTAAGTATTGGACACATGAAATTTTACATACAAAACTATGCTAAAAATATTAATGAGCGTTAAAATGTTGCATAGCTTAAATACATTTTAAAAGATATGTGAAAAGTCTGAAGCTTTTACTTGTTTTTTCAACATTTACAAAACCACAGAAGAATAAATTTTACTTCATATAGTTTCTATAGTCACCAAAATAGCTCTCAAATGGACTAAATTAAAATCAAATTTAATTCTTTTGTGAATAATTTGATCCCTTTCATATTTTATTTTAGCAACATGTTGGTAATATTTCCACAAAGCCACATCTTTTTGAAAGAGGCAGAGTCAGATGGGCACACCCACTTACCACTAGTTTTTTTGTTGTTTAATTACAGTCATGAAATAAGTTCCTTAGGTGTTAATTCAATAAAATTTTGACAGAAAGGAAAGATTTCCTAGAAAATATACCAGCCCATTCCCTCCCTTCTTGAGTACTTAGAGAACTGTTAAATTATTTGGATAAAATGGAATGTATGCTATAATTATTTCTAAGCAATTTAAAAATAAATTCAGTAGTTAAAGTCTTTGTGCCATTTTGTTGACCTTTATAATATAAACATTGGGAAATAGAATGTGTGACTATGTTTTAATTAGTCTATTGACAATTGGCATTACAGAGGAGGTCAGAAACACTTTTAAGGGGAGATAAAGCAAGGTAGACAGCTTAGTATTTTGTTTTTAAAAGTCTTGTGCTATTATGATAGCCTAGAGAAATTCCCGTTTTACTCTCCCAGGTTATCACAATTACAGAACTTTATTTTAATGTGCCCACAATTAATTTAGAATATTCAGTCTAATGAGAAATCTAAAATAACATTGATCTATCATAATTCTTGTTGTTGGCAAGGTTGATAAATATTAAGGGAATTCAAGTTGAGCTCATATTTCTTCAATAGTTATTAGATCTTGTGGGAAAAACATGCCCTCTGAAGCTTCAAAATATACCAAAAACGCACAAATGCACCCTACCTTTTACAAAAAACTAAAAAGTTAAATGTTACTGAGGACGGTTTTTTGTTTTGTTTTAATGTTCAGAAGATTCTTTCCTGACAACTATATTTTTCCTTTATGAACACTGTAATAAGACAGAAATGTAAACCCATGTTACAGGCTGGGCATTTCATAGGAGTTGTATATAAGCTGCTACGAACACAGACTCCCTGGAGTCTGCTTTCAAGTCCCAATTGATCAATAAAAGCTGCAGCTAAATATACATCATATATACACAACGACAAATTTTAAAGAAATAGGAGACATAAATGTACAAATAATAGTAGCAGCAATAGCAATAATAATACAAAGACCTATGAAGAGAACAAGGATGCATTTCTTCTTAACCTAGATCAAGGAAAATATTCCCAAATCATTCAGAATATAAAGGCAATAAAATAGTAAAAAAGATAAAATCAATTCTATGACAAAGACACGGTAAGCATAGTAAAAAAAAAGATATAAAAATAATAACTAGGAAACATGTTTATAATATTTATCACAAAGGGAGAAGCATGCATTCTCCCTTATTGTTTGTGCAAATGAAACATCTAGAAAAAATTTAAGTGCAGTAACAGTTGAGTCATCATTTTCACATATGACAATCTATTCCAAAGATACCCTTGCAAAATATAAAATGATTTTATAAAGTGTTATTTAATAGCTTTGTAAGTAACAGCAAAGTTAGAAACAACCCATAAATCTACTAATAAGAATTGACTTATGTATATGACTACCTATTGGACAACAGGAAAATACAAGAAAGAAACTGATTTCTTTCAGTTACTTGAATACCTAAATAAGTACAGCAAAACAAGGTAATGAATGTAAAGAATTATATTTATACATACATTGCTTTATTTGCAAAAATAAATATTATATCAACATGCAGAAAAAGCATTTGACAATACCCTGTATCTTTTCTTGCAGTAATGCTCAGCAAACTAAGAATGTAAAGAACCTCTTAAAACTGATAAAATGTAACTACAAAAATCTTTGTATTAATGTCATTCTTCATGATAAAAGCCTGAATAAGACTATCTTCAAAGATTAGAAACTGGGAGGTACAATGTCAGTATTATATTCAGTATTGTACTTAAGTCTCTAGTCAGTGCATTCAGTGTGAAGAAAGGGGAAGTGGGCATGCAGAAAGGAAAGGAAAACAAAACTATGTAGAAAGCTGGTGAAATTTATAATGCAACAAGAACTAGTAAGTGAGTTTGAAGATTTTATAGGATACAAATTCAATATAATAAAATAACTAGTAATTAATTACTTTTACATATTGTCACCAAACAGAAATTGGAATAAAAGGTGTTTTTAATTGCATTAAAAGTATTAAATACTTAGAGACAAATCTGACAAGATGTAAAAGCCTGTACACTGATATCTCTATCATAATTGCACCATATAAAAAACATTAATTCAAAATAGATAGTACATATAATGTAGTAGTAAAATAAAATGATTAAATTTATAAAATAAATAAAAGTGAGAAATACTGTCACCTTGGTTAGGAAATATTTTTTAGATATAATACCAAGCATATGATCCATAAAATAAAAAATTAGTAAGTTAGAATTTATGAAAGTTAACAAAAATTTTCTATTCTTTTTTTTAAGATTTTATTTATTTATTTATACAAGCACTGGACACAGTCAGAAGCGCAGGAGGGTGAGAGAATTCACCAGAGCCAGAGTGGGGAGCAGAACAGGCAGATGATGAAATACACTGCCAAGGGGAGCAGCAGGCGGCAGGAGAGGTCTGTCGCGCCATGTGGGACCCTCGCCGAGGACTGCGGGGATGGAACCGGCGCTGCAGAGGCTGCAGACAGCTTCGCAGCCCAGCACTCAACCGCTGTGCCACCAGGGGAGGCCCAAAATTTCCTGTTCTTAAGACACTTTTAAGAGAATGAAAAGTCTAGCAATATATTGGAGAAAATATTTGCACCATGGAAATTTGAGAAAAGGACTTGAAGCCAGAATTTAAAGAACTGCAAAATTATAATACAAATAAAACTTCAAGATAATTAAAAAAACGAGCAAAATATTTGAACAACAGTTGATTAAAGATATGCACATGTAAAAGGCTCAAAAGCATGAATCATGAAGGGAATTCAAATTAAAACCATGATGTCATATATATCTTTTAGAATAGCTATAATTAAAACAAATGAATATTGCAAGTGTTTGCAAAGATATTGAGGAAATGTAATTCTCCTATACTGATGGTAGGAATGTAAAATTCCTTTCAAAATCACTTTGGAAAACAGTTTGGCAATTTATGAAAAAGTTAACTCTACACATACCATATAATGCAGCATTTCTACTTCTAGGTATTTATCCAAGAGAAATAAAAGCATGTTTCCAAACAAAATGTTATACAGAAATGTTCATACCAGCTTTATCTAGTAGCCACAAATGCAAAACAACTCAAAAGTCTATTGGTTTGATGAATGAATAAGAAATATTATATATATATATATATATATATATATACACACACACACACACCCCTACACCTACACCTCAGTTCCTCAATTCTATACTATATATGTATGTATGTATATAGTGTAGAACTGAGGTGTAGGCCAGAGGTGCTGAAATACACTACTAAGGGGTGAAACTGGTGAGACAGGAGAGTTCTGCTGTGCCATATGTGGGTTCGTTCCCTGGCCAGTCATGGAACTCAGGCCATAGTGGTGATAGTGCTGAGATTTAATCCCTAGGCCACCAGGGAGCACCCAGAAATGTGATATATCTTTTCTATGGAATACTAGTCAGCAAAAAGAAATGTGAGCAAACACAACAACATCAATCTCAAAGCAATCGCTCTACATAGAAGTCAAATTCAGACGATTATGTATCATATGATTCCACTTACATAAAATTCTTTAAAGGCAAACTAGAGCACCAGAAAGAGATCAGTAATTACCTGGCAAAGGGGATAGGGAAGGGAGAAGGTTCATGGCAAGACTGGAAGGAGATGTTATAGGGGAAAAGAGAATAGTAGAAAAGGAAACTTTGGGGAATGATGATTAAGTTCAATCTTTTGATTATGTTCATCCTCTCATGGATTTGTACTCGTATTTGTATTGAAACTTATCCAAGTGTACACTTTAAATATGTGGGGTTTTCTAAATGTCAACTATGCTTCAATAAAGCTGGGAAAATAAAAAAAAAATGAAAATGATACAGAGGCCCATAAGAACAAACTTCCATGTCCAGGAATGGAACAATTTGATCTTTAGATAATAACTCAATGTATTGACATACATTGAAGTAAAATAAAAAAGCTGACTTCAAAATGACTCATAAAAATGTAGGAAAAAAAGACATAGGAAAGAAGTCAACATTTATCCTACATTTTCTATGCAAGCTATTTCAGGATTATGAAACAGATCAACCTGAGTATGAAAAGTTATTCTTTGTAGAAAGAAAAATTTCAGTTAATAAATGTGAAATAACTGTTTCAGGCAAAGTTCATTAGTGAATAAAACCATTAAATAAAAGATTAATGGAGAACTTTACAATGTAGGTTTTGGACGTAATAGTCTGACCTACTGTTC
Source organism: Talpa occidentalis (assembly GCF_014898055.3). Taxonomy (NCBI): domain Eukaryota; kingdom Metazoa; phylum Chordata; class Mammalia; order Eulipotyphla; family Talpidae; genus Talpa; species Talpa occidentalis. The sequence goes on along the minus strand of NW_023604861.1, from coordinate 34,977,277 downwards.
AATCTTAGCATCACTAAAAGTAGGACAATGAGATAGAATATACTTCATGATATATTATATGAAATATTAAACATCACCAATAAATATTCTTGGGTAAAGACAGTTAAATTTTATTCTAGTCTATACCTATGTTTCCTTACAGGAAATGCAAGAGATAGATGCTAAATGACACCACAAAAAAGCAAACAGTTAAAACTAGAAACTAGGACATCCTACAAATAACTGAAGCTAATTATTCACAAGTTAATGACATAAAAAGAAGGAACTGTAGATTAAAAAAGAGGCATAAAAATGAAATGCAATTTAAGCACTTTATTTTAGATTCTGATTTGTATAAACAATTTAAAACATGGCCATGTAGTAGATGAAACAAAATATTATCATTAACTTTGTTGGGTATAAAAATCGACCTGTGAATATGTAGGAAACTGTCCACATTTTTTAAACAGCTCCTAAGATATATGAGTGAAATGATAAATAGTCTGGAGTTGCTTTAGAATAGTTGATAACATAGAACAAAAGGATTGGATGAAGCAAGGAGAGAGTGGCAAAATTCAGACAGTTGTTTCACCTAGTTGATGATCCCTGGCTTCTCTGATTTAAACTGGTTTCATGCTACTCTTAATTGTTTGATCTTTCTAACTCTGTCACTTTTCTTTCTCCTCCAGTCTCAGAAACAGATGAAATCTGGTGTTTATCTGAAAGCTGCTTAAACCATCTATATTTTAAGAAGGCTACAAAGTGAGTATTGATGTAACTTCATAGGAATTTGATTAGGCTATTTTATGGAGATTTTTCCATTCTTATCACCAAAGGGAAATACAGAAGCCTATTCAGTTTCTATTAAATCCCTATTTATTCATTCATCATATTTCTAAAATAGTACATAGATGTGAATTAGATATTCTGGGAATTTTTTTTACCATAAAAGTCATGAGCAACTTTCAAAAGCTTGAACAACAAAAACACCCTGAAGCATGACTTAAGATTGACTTACATCCCCAAATTATTACATATTCCCATTGCATATTACTATGGATTTTGAAGATGTTGGGACTAAATGTACATGAATTGTGTTTGAAAAAGTCATGTTTCTTCTAATATAATCTCTAACAATCACATTTTATTTCTTTCAAATAGAGCACAGAAAATCTATGAGAGAATTTATCAAAAATATACTGCTCAAAAATTTTTTTTGTATTCTTTAGGGCCACTTCTAGCATGCTTGCCATCATCTTTGACTACCAGTTCACATTTATTAAATTGATAAACATATTTTATCTTATATGCTCTACAAATATACTTCATGTCTAATATATGAAGAAATATGAAGTAGGATTTATAATTTTATTTAAAATAAATTTTGGAATACATGGAATTCTCCAAAATATTTTTTACTTCCTTTTCAAGAAAGGAGAAAACTGTAAGAGTTAGATACACAAAAGGCAGTTTAAATGTGATTTGTTTTCATGGAATTAATGAAGCACAGAGCAAATGCAATTAATTATTAAATTCAGCAAGTAATTAGACTAAACTATGATTCCTATCTAAAAAGTAAAAGACTACTAATTAACTCTCAAAACCACATACACAGAGCAGAAATTCTTTCTTATAAGTACATTTTAATTGTATATACTTTATTTGTGTATAAAACAATCCCATTTTGGCCAGATTTTGCCTTATTTCTCATCAATTATTCATAAGTACTAAAATACATCAATCTAATGACTTCTTCTAAGAGAAATTAGGAAATTTCTTGTCTTCTTCAATACAGTTCAACAAATAAATATGAACTACCACAAGAATACTGAATATTATTTGTGGACTGTTTAATTTGTGATACACTAAGTATATCATGCTCACCTCTCCACAAGCCAAGACAGACTTACTGTTCTCATTTTACAATGCTGAGAACAGTTGTGTTGCCTGACTGGGGGAAAAAAAAAAAAAAAAAAAAAAAAACCACAAGCTTAGAAAGCCACTCTTCGATCACAACCCCACAGACATGAGCCTCATCATTCAGCCACCACCAGACCCTCATTTTCAGGTAGTAGAATGAACGTTTCTCAAAAGACAAGAGTAAATAATATAGAGTTTTCTTCCGACACACCCAGAATAAGGGAGCAAGCAGCCACATACAGCATTTGCAAGTTTCTTAATCTTACTTAGACTCAACCTTCCCACTTACAAAATGTAAGAAAACATCTAACAACACTGTTAAAAGGACTGAATGAAATGGTGTATGTGAAATGCCTACCACATAGTAGGCACTACAAAAATATGCATTGCTTTCTATTCCATGAATTTAAAAAAAGGAAGCAATTCAGAACTGAGGAAGGAATTCTGAAGGCCAACTTAATTAAAAAAAAAATATTCAGTGACTTTGATTTATAACCGAGTTTCAGTTTGAAGAATAAAATACTTCACATTCTTAATAAAATGTCTAAAAAATCACTAGTATACAAAAAATCACTCTTAACAAAATTACTTTAATGACTTGTGGTAAATGCTCTCTTGAATGTCGGACAATTTGGAGAGTAGCAAAGTGCTTTATTTTTACAAGGATCATTTGTTCTCTATTTGACAAAAATGATGAACATTTCATTCTGTTTTACTTTTAAATGGGTATTATTGTCTTTGTTACTTGACAATGTCAAGTAAAATGTCACACCAATCAGAGAAGCTCATTCATACTTAATAGGTAGACTACAAAACAGAATGTACCTTTGACTGATTTATGGCTTGAAAATCCTACATAAACAATGTTGATATTTCCATTTTTACCGAGTATCAGCAGAAGACATTTCACAACTGTTGTTTAAGCAAAACACAACTGTTCGTTGCTATAAAAAACAGTAGCAAGTAACAGAATGTTGATTTTTAAAAAACTGACTATTTACTGAAAATGGGGAATTATAACAGTAGTATGCTTTAACCTTTAACTTAGTAAACTTTATGTTCATTAACTATCAAAACATACAGTTTGTATTTGAAGTTCTTGGAACTGAGGGCTAAGATTTAGAACATTTTGGGGGACAATGTTTACTAACTATATTTTTATGAGTGAAACTGGCAATTAGCACATGAACTTTATGAGTACAGATACTAAATGTTCTTTCTTTGTCAAAGTCTTGCTAGAATAGTCTCCTGAATTTCATATTCTAAATATCTTGATGTTGCTTATTCTCATTTAAATGTTAATATGGTCAGCAAGTTTAATTGCATAACACCTTCCATAGCAAACTCAGTTCTAATTAATTACTTCAAAAGAGGGCAAACTTTCTAAACATCTTACAGCTCTAATGTTGCTTTGCAATCATGTAAACAGATTTCAAACACCCAGAGACAATTTTATGAGAATAAATTGCTCTAATCCTCTCTCACATCTTGGATTTTTATGTTAGGAATAACCCATCTTTTTTGTGTTGGAGCTATGTTCGAAGAGGTGTGTGTGTGTACAGGTACATGTGTGTACACACAGGCACACACATTTTGCTGATCAGTAGCAGCAGAATTCAGGGGGAAATGCATTACCCTTGAGTTCCAGCAAACTTAGACAGATTTATGGTATATATCTGTGTGCTCAAGCATATCAAGACCTACATAAAAACCAATGCATTCCCTCAAAATCATTTAGTAATCTCTCTTACATCCCATCTCCTTATCAAGGAGAAACACCCCACAACCATCACTAAAGCTTCAAAAGCCTATCATTTAAAACAAATCTCCAGGCAATCCCTTGCTTTTAATATCAGAGGCTTATTACTTGTGCTTTACATATAGACACAAATATGGAAATTTGTATTTTAAAACCTATGCTGATATGGATGTATACAACTGAAGCAAAGGCTATTAAACATCTTTGACTTTTTAATTGCAATCTCTCTGTTTTATGTCTTTAAAAAAATCTGTTAAATTCATCTGACAGGAGTGTCACACTAAAGGTCAGACTAATACCTGGAAAGGTGCAGGAATGGATTTGGTGGGGGCATACTGATTAAACTAAGTCAGCTTAATTCAAAGCAGCATGTGCAACAGATGCTGTTGCCTTTGTTTATTTTCCCTTGTTGCCAGCTGGAAAGGGAGAAATAAATACTAGGACAGAGAAGAAAGCTGCTGAATTGTCTTTCTACTCCATCTTAGTTTGCGGCATCATTTCTACATGCAAAGTAGTCTCAGCAAAGTGGTTTATCTTGGAGCGGACTTCTACCCCCACAACCAATTTTCACTTAGAAATAGAGGCATCACTAGGAAGAAATCACCTATATAAATAACATAGTTATTTTTTCAAATGAAAATGAACTAATTATATTTTATTCCTTTTGAGGGGACAGCAATGGGGACTCATAAGGCAACTATGAAAGATATTTATCCCCACACTGGACTGTGTTTTTTGATGGAAAAAATTCCATCTCATTTCTAAGTATTTTTTTAGCAACTTGCATTATCTGGCATACATACAAAGTGAATGACTATTATTCAACAAAGAATCAGTCTTAGTTTTCCTATATCACTGAAGAGTTATTGAACAACCACTTCGAGCTTGTCATTATTATATTGTATCCTGAGAAAAGTCTTCTTTTTCATTTTCTTTTTGTAATAGCAATTGTAATAGCAATCCTGAAGTCATGCAACCAAAAGGGAATCCATTAATTTTGAATTTGATTATTTCTGGAGGAATTGGTATGTGTCAGGAAATTTTAACATTGGAGATACAATAGTAAAGAATATGTTTTTAAATACCCGATCTCACAGAGCCTACATTAAAAGCAACAGAAATAAATAAGTTAATAATAAATGTCTATTTGTCTAGCCTGAGATTCCTAGAAAACAGTCTCCATAAAAGCAAAACCACTAATTATTTGAGACGTGTTAAACCAGACCAATAAGATGGAAGGCAAAGTTGAATGTGTTAGGGAGGATGAGAGCAAATAAAAGGTGAAGTATTGTTGAGCTGGCCAGTGCTTCATATTATGATCATTTAGTTATGAGGGATATCTGGATATCTGCCAGCTTCAGGCTTTCCTGTTTTCATTCTCTCATTAGGCAAAATTATTATCTTACTCCCAGTTATGTTGGTGGTGGCCATGGTGCTGTGGTGGTTAAATTCCTCCTACAATACCTCTAGGTTACCTGGCCTTTTAGAGAAGCTGCTGGGAAAATTGGACCTCATGTCTCATGATATGGAGCTACTTTGAGGTTTCAGAATGGTGGTAAGAGCCAGAGTCTCTTTGAGTCATACTGATTGGTGCAAAGTATCATTATAAATATTTAACAAACGCAGCTTTTGCTCCAATGGTGGACCTATAACCCAAATCAGTATGTATTCTTGTCTGAAAAGGAGAAATCTCATTGAGGACCTATTTGGGGCTGATGATCCAATCATTGGGTTGTCTATGGTTCTCTCTTTGGTGGAAACCATATACAATAAAGGGAAGCAAAAATGAGACAACTATGTGGAGAGAGTTCAAATGATCTTGTGTCTCTGTTATTTCTTTGGGGTAGTGATTAACCTCTGCTTCTAATAGTTTTACCCTTTGATTCAGTCAGCCACCTCAGAAGATTTACTAGACCACTAGATGTTTGAGTTTATGATTCTGTCCTTTGCAACTTAAATCCTGCCTAATGCAGCACATATTACTTTCTTCACTTTTTAGAAAACAAAATGGAGACATTAAGTCATTTGCCTAGCATCACTGATACAGTTGTTATTTTGACAAAAATTATAGCAATCACTCTAGTTTGTAATGTCATTGTTGCAATCAATTGTTACATATTTACTGAGAATTACAACATAGAAAAGTACAGAAGGACACTAAGTTATACTGAGCATAAATTATACTGGCAATTTATTCAAAAATCCTTTGTATATTCCAGAGTTTCAGGCTTATCATTATGAATACAAATAGACATTTTTAGGAGTTTGTAAAAATATGTATTGTATCATTATATTCATTAATTCTGTCTTATAGTAAGGATGGGAACTAATGTTTATGCTAACCTACTATAGATAGACATCATACTTACATATGTCATATCTATAAACACTCTTGATTCTCCCAACAATTACATCATCCTTTTTCTTTAAATGTGGAAACAGGCCCTCAAGATGTTCAGGTAACTTTCTGACAAGCTGCTAGTGTTTCACAAAGATAGAGATAAGCATCCAGACATGTCTGATCCTGGACCCTTTAACCAACAAACCATGAAACAAAATAGTAATCTTATATTTATGCTACTTTAGTCTTTGGATAAGTGGTAATTTTAGGAAATTCAGTATATTTGGAAGTGAACCATAAATAGTTACAAATAAACTACAAACATGTCATGTAACAAATAACATCTCTCTTATAGACAATAAAGGAAATACAAACAGGGTAAACTGTGGACTAGCTTACTCTAGATTTGTCCACATGCCTTCTCAAACTCTTAATATTTTAAATTCCATTTGAATATACTTTTTTCAAATGTTTGTAAGCCACATACAATATATTAGTGCTAGAAGAAAAGAAACTGGCATTTTGATCATATATCAATGCAATCTAATGAATTAACATACACCAGACGGTCTCCTTTCTTTTCAACAGCATCCAATTACTCTAAATATATTAGTGCATATATTACCATAATTATTTCACATATTAGAGTGCTTATAAAAACCCAAAGAGAGCATGTACTTCTGTATTTTATCATTCAATTTATTGAATATTTCAATTCATTGAATATACACACATATATTTAAATGCTAGAAAAGTATTATCACCTTAGCTAAGTTAAATACATACATCAGTCTTGATAAATACTGAGAGAAATTTCTATATTTTGTTTGCTTGTTAAGATATTTTAACTCACTCATCTCTCCTCAAAAATCTCATAGAATGTTTTGCTCAAATTTTCTTCAAATATATTCCAAAGTTTATTTCTGTGGTTCACAGAACAGATTAAAATAGGGAGGGCAATTGCATCCAATTATATCATGAAAAGAAAAAATTTAAATATGACACAGTTTCACCTCCAGATGTATAGATAAATGTGAAGGAAAATAGAAGTACATATTAATGAGACACCAACATCTAATCACATCCTATTCTCTCATATTAGTTCAATCAACAAATTGATACAAAAAATAATGCCACTATTTAGGAACTCTTACTATTTGCAAACAAATTCAGCTATATATCTTCAAAAATAATCAAGTTAAATAGTTTAATATTTTCTCAAAGAAAATATAATTGATTTGTATAAGTTTCAAATAAGAACAGAAATAATTTGGATACCATTAAGAAACATAGAACAAAATGTGTCAAATTATCTTTAAACTCTAAGCAGAAGGAAAATAAGCATTTTTTTAAAAAGATTTTTTTTTTATTTATACAAGAGCTGGGGTACAGTCCAGATATGTGGGAGGGTGAGAGGATTCACCAGAGACAGAGTGGGGAACAGAACAGGCAGATTGACTGAAATACACTGCTGAGGGGAGCAGGGTGAGTCAGAGAGGTCTGCTCTCCATGTGGGTTGCTCCGAGAACAGCGGGGATCAAACTGGCACTGCAGAGGCTGGGGACAGCTTCATAGTGCTGCACTCAACCGCCTGCGCCATCAGGGAGACCCCCGAAAATAAGCATATTTTGATACAAATATATAAAAATATATAAATATGCCTATTTATAAATATTTGTGAGTATATATACACATACATGTATGTGTATATATATATATATATATGTGCATGCATGTGTGTGTGCATGTGTGTGTATCTACCTTTTGCGGTATGAGATCTTTAAAAACTATTTAACAGTGTTCAAATTGTTCAAAAATCTGTCAAATCCATCATTAATGTTGTTCACTAAATATTTCCTGTTCTTCATTATCCACACACAAGGGAGGATTGCTCTTCCTATGTCTCTTGTGGTTGTATTGCAGGGGAGCAGTAAGTGTGAGAGGGGTGCATGTGATTAATAAGACAAATTAACTTTGAGGAGATCAGGGCACCTAATAGCTGGTGAGAGACTCTCTTTCTAGGAGACTAGCAATTTTCAAGATGGAACTACAATGTGGGATCCAGCATGCTTGGTCAAGTCTGGGTCAAAGAATGAAGAAATATAGAGCAAAATCCTCAGCAGAGCTGTGATGGAAATGTCAATTGAGGTAGAAACATATTTACATTCTAATATGAAGTTAGGATTTCATATCTTATTAATGCAGCATGAATTATCCTATTCTGATTGATACAAAAACAAGTATTTTTTTTTTCGTTTCACATGGAATAATTTACTTGGTTATATAAAAGCAAGGAAAATGTGAAAGGTTATAGACTTATTTCCAAAGTATGGTTTAAATACCATAAGATTGCCTTTCAGTGCTGTCTAAGGCTCACTTAAAGGAAACAGCAATGTTTGTATCTTGGAAGAAACTAAGCCATAGTTCTACCCTATGCTTAAACACAAATAAGTGTGCCCCAATGACCGCAACACATTTCAAAACAAATGTCTGACCTTAAAGGACTTTGCGAGTAGGCAACCTTTAAGTAATCAATAAATATTTGGTTTCTATAAAATTAGAATTTAGAGATACTTTCTAAAAATAAAAACATTCATCAGGCTGACTGTTTTATCGTGCTTGGCAAGCATAACACAAGGCAATATAAATCTAAAGGAGGTTTTCCGAAGGCTTGAAACTTGCCAGAAGAGATGAAGCTTTTCCAAATGTGAATATAGGGTGAAAAGAGACGGATTTGAAGGCAGCGAATTTGGATTTTAATTTCAAGCACAGACTTGGGAAATTGGAATAATTATGGAATGCTTGACAGTGATCTGAATCCTGTTCTCTCTAAACATCAAAGAACCTTACTTTCTCTGTGCAAATTCACTCTCCTTTGTACCCTTAACTTTTCTTCTCTGGGTGCTTCTTAGAGTTTATTCTTATCAAATTGCTATCTTTTAGAAAAATAAATCCTCCTAAACTTTCTTCTTGCCATTGTTCTATTCACCCTACCAAACCCTAATCATTTACTTTTGAGCCCCAATTTTTCAAACCTGAGTTATCTGACCTCTTCCATGAACCCTCACTATAAATTGTCACCTCCGTCATGCTAAATTGAATAGATGATTTTAAGAATCTCCTCTCTAATCTTTCCGTGATATTTAAGTGTTATCAGTTGCTCTTTCAAAGCAAAGCACTCTGTGCTTGCATTTATACTGCACTGAGACCTCAAGGCTTTCCAAATAAGGAAGGCTTAGGAAAAAATTCGATCAAAAAATATTACTAAAAGACGTGCATTGTAGTTAGATTTGCAAAGTAACTCTCCATGTACTGAAGAGCAAATTTCCATATCAAAAATAAGGTGGGGTCACTGGAGCAATGGGGATGGGAAGAGCATACTGCCAAGGCTTTGGTGACAGACACACCCTCCTGATTTTTTTCCTATCATCTCTGTGATCACCAACCAAGATAAAATTTTCCTTTTCAGACTCCTCTTTATTACTTCTACCTTAAAGCTAGTGTTCATAATTCTAGTTCCTCTAACCATTATGCCACTTACCCCCTGACCCAGTCCCATAAAAGTTTTAACTGAAATGAAAGTGAATGAATACATTTGAGCTACTTTAGAATTTTCTAGAAGGGAGAGGGTGATTTATTATAATGATGCAAAAAATACTGCATGAAAACTAGAGCAGATCTTGTTACTGTTCTAAGAACTGGAGTCAGGAAGGGGGAAGCAATAGACAGAGTAGTTTCTCCTGGGTCACCCCGTGCATTGAACTCAACTCCCTCACTTAAGTTTGGTGGGGCTTCCTCTGTTTTCTATGCCTATTGTACAAAGGTAGGTACCATGGAATGACTGCTTAATTTTTAAAAATTTACTCATGATGATTCTATTACCAACACAGATTAGCTGACGTCTGTGATCCCACCTCCATTCCACAGGAGGGAATTTCACTACATACACTGGTTCCTTTACCTATTAGAATCGGACTGTTCTGATATTAAAAAGCAGTTATTTCCCTAATGTTAATATACTTGAGTTACACATCCCAAGAAAATAACTTTCAAAATCTGGCTATAATGTATTTCAACTTCTAAATATCTCAGATATTTCATCCTGAATAAAACCTTCTCATCATCCTGTCCTGCACAAAAGAAAAATACAGTATCAGAACTGAAAAGATAAGTTTAGCTTGTCCAGTGGCTGGTTTTATAAGGCATTTCAATCAAGAAAAACATTTTTCCCCCTTTCAGGCAGTTGAATCAAGTTAAAGGCAGAGAAACATGAAGATGCAGCTTCCCCAAGTTCAATCCATGTCTTCAGTTGCTCACTATACTAGAAGTGATCCCTCTGCTCCTGCAATTTAATAAAGGTAGAAAAGATTGAATTTCCTAACTTCACCCAAGCCAATTAATCAGCCAGCAAATTAAAGCCAGCTGTGGATTGAAACCCTCAGTCACAGTTTAGACTTACTACCATCCGTTACATTATTGACAAAGAAAATCAGATTTATAGATAGCAGCAGGGCATTCAGACACTTTTGGAAATGAATATGATCCTTCATATTATTTTCCTCAGGTTTCCTGCTGTGGACTTACCCGCACACATCATTACTGAAAAAATACTGTAAGTGTTGCCATTATAAGTCCAATTGCCACAGACTTGTAACAATTTATTGTAGCTTTATAGCTATAATACTGTAAACTTTGAATTGTCCAAGTAAGTTTCCTTGTCTAAAATATCATGTTAATTCTTATCAGATATCTCTCTTATAAAGTAACTATAATAGTCTTAAGTTAATTGGAAAACAAAAAAATACACAGAATCTTAATATTATGCTTTTTTATACCTAAATTACCCAGGTTTAAGCTTTCACTACCACTATGGCTTTGAAGAATTCTGGAATTATATGCTTAAAGGCTATTTGTATTTTTTCTGAATTGGTATCTACTAACTCCCTAGTAGCTGTCAGATGGGGTATGGTAACACTTCAAATTTAATAACACTAATTACACCTAAAATGCTTTTGTAGCAAGTATGCTGGTATTTTATATATTTTGTTCATAACTAAATGATTTTGAAGAGGAATTGGGCACTTAGGCTTATAAATTGCATGATTACACCTTTGGTCATCTTAAATTTCCATAATCTGAATATATATCAATGGTAGACCAAAAGCACTGGAATTAGTTAGTAATAATAGTGCTTTTGAACAACTATATTCCTACCTGTAGGTTTGCTGCACATTAATCACCTTTCAACATTCTCTTATAGATGTACTGTTTTTGGACATGCATATTTGAACTAATGGGATCAGAGAGCAAAAGGAGAGAACAAGAGTCTAGAATCTTAAGAGTGGGAAATTCTATTTCACTACCCAGAAATTTAAAGTAAATTATGTTCTCTGCTCCACTCAGTATTTCCTTTCTTATGGATTTACTCTGATACTTATTATACTATGCCACACATGATATTGTATTTTTTATTTTTTGCAAAAAAACAATTTCATCACATAAAAAAGTACAAGAATGTAATTCAACATTGAAAATTACTGTAAACTTAACAGTGAGCCATTTGCTGATTCTTGTGCATGAAATTTTATGAAGGCATGGGTATACCTAGATATGAGCAACAATGACAAAATAAAGCAAAAATCATGTTCTTGTATTTCTCTGCATTAATCTATACAGAATGCAACCACCACTGTTAAAATAAATCTACTTAAGTATGATATTCACTCACAGAAGTAAAATAGTTAAAACTAAATTGTCCAATCCTGGGTAAATAATATAAATGGCAAGAATTGCTGCATTATTTCCATGTGCATTTTAGTTTTTGATAAAATATATTCATAAAACTTACAATGAATCCATGTACTTAAAATAATATACTAATGTTATTTGAAGATATAACAAAGATTCTATGTGTCAATACTCACCCTTACTAGAAAAAAAAAACAAACTAAAAAAGGCAAAGGTATACTTTAAACAAATGGTACTGGAACAACTGGACATTCACATGCAAAAACACAGAATAGTGAATCTAGATACAAACTTCCAACGCTTAGCAAAAATTAACTCATAATGAATCATAGATCAAAATGTAAACTGCAAATTATGAAACTCCTGCAGGATAACATAGGCAAAAACATCAAACCCTGAGATATAGTCATGACTTTTGAGATACAACATGGAAGCATGATCCCATGGAAGAAATAATTGATAAGATGGACATCAGTAAAATAAAAATTTCTGCCCTACAAAAGCCAATGTCAAGAAAATGAGAAGACAAGTCACAGATTGGAAGAAAATATTTGCAATAGATACATCTGATAAAGGACTAAATTTCAAAATTAAGAAAAAATCTTAAAACAAAATATAAAAAAGGCAAAGCAATCCAATTTAAAAAATGGGTGAAATCCTTTGCTATCTCACAAGAAAGGATAAATATGTGACAAATAAGGACATGAAAAAGTGCTATACATAATATGTCAACAGGAACTGCAAATTAAAGTAATAAGACACCATGATACACCTATTAGAATGTCCAAAATGTAGAAAACTGATGACACTAAGTGCTGGCAAAAATGTAGAACAGGGAATTTTATTCATTACGGATTGGAATGCATAATCAGACATTTTGAAAGGCAGTTTAGCTATTTCTTACAAAACTAAGTATACTTTGACCATATAATCCAGCTACTGTGCTTCTTGGTGTTTACCCCAAAGAGATGGGAACTTACATTCACAGAAAAATCTGCACACAGATGTTTGTAGCAGCTTAATTCATTATTACCCAAACCTGAGAACAACCAAGATGTCTTTCAGTAGGTAAATGCATAATCATAGTCAGAACCCAAAAGAAATTTGCTATCAATTCAGGAAAAGACATGGAGGAAACATAAAGGCATAATATTAAGTGAAAGAAGCCGATCTGAGAGAGCTACAGACTATGATTCTAAAGGCATGGCTTTCTGGAAAAAACAAAACTATGGAGAGAGTGAAAAGATCAGTGGTTGCCAGGGCTGGGATGTGGTTGAATTTTTGGAGCATGTAGGACTTTTTTAGGACAGTGAAAATCCTTTACAATACCATAATGATGGACAGATATCTTTAAACATTTGTCCAGACCTACATAATAAACCAAACCAAGGGTAAAGTCTAACATAAACTGTACACTTCAGTTGATTATGAGTTGTCAGTGTAGGTTTTCATTTATAACAAATGCACTACTCTTGTGGAAATTTTGACAATGGGCAGATACAAGCATGGGGGAAGAGGATATATGGAAAATGTCTGTACTTTCTTCTTAAGTGCAGGAGTACTCCAATATCTTAATAAACAAATAAACCTTGACTTCAGTCCTTAGGAAGTAGGTGACAAAGGATGCAACAGGGGCCTCCCTGGTGGTGCAAGGGGTGAAGCACAGCACTATGAAGTTACCTGCAGCCTCTGCAGCATGAGCTTGATCCCCGAACAGCCAGGGAGCTACCCACATGGTGCAGCAGACCTCTCCCATCTCACCCACTGCTCCCCTCAGGCAGTGTATTTCAGTCAGTCTTCCTGTTTTGCTCCCTGCTCTGTCTCTGGTGAATCCTCTCACCCCCCTGTGCTTCTGGCCTGTACCCCAGTTCTTGTAAGCATAAATAAATACATCTTTAAAAAAAGATAAAGCGGCTATAGTTTTAACTTTACATAATGAATACTTTTGAACAAACTGCCAGCAAGAACTATATGTGAGTATATTATTCCTTGTGTGGTGGGCCTCCTGGTGGCGCAGAGGTTGAGCGCTGGGTTGCGAAGCTGCCTGCAGCCTCTGCAGTGCCAGTTCAATGCCCAGCCACTGGGCAAGTGTCCCACATGGCGCGCAGACCTCTCCTGCCGCCCGCTGCTCACCTCAGCAGTGTACTTTGTCAGTCTGCCTGTTCTGTTCCCTGCTCTGGCGCTGGTGAATTCTCTTACCTTCCCACGCTTCTGACTGTACCCAGTGCTTGTAAAAATAAATACATAAATCTTAAAAAAAAAATGTAGACCATACTGAAAAAAAGAATTAAAAAAAAAAAGGCTAAGTTTGGGGAATATATACATACATGCAAATATACATATATATATATATATATAAACTACATTTTTCATTTTAGTAGTCTATGAAATCTCAGTGATCTGTACTGAACTCTGCTAAAAGTAGAAGTTGAAAAGAGCATAAGGAATTCATTTTGAAAAACTATATTATTCACACTAAGATCCATGGGAACCAATCTTTAATATCCCAACAGATGGTTCTCCAAAATCCACTGTGAATGTCTGACTTTTCTAGTCAAATGAATTCCTAGCTTTTGAAATCTACTATGTCTGACATTATTTTTTTTCTTTCAATGTACTTTCAATCCAGTTGATCTTCCACAATAACAACTATTTGGTTTTATTTTCAGGTATCTTCTATCTTTGGAATTATCATAATAGATTTCTTCCTATTTTGTTCCTCCTGCCACCCTAACTACTTTTCAATATTTTAAGCCAGTTGTAGTGAATTTGGTTGTACCTGAAGAACTATGAACTCATATTCCAACTTCTGGGACTATTAACCAGTGTTAGATCACAATTTTGCCCCGTCCCTCCTGAGTATTGCATTTGGCTGCATGGAACCCAATTGTTGAGGAGCTGCCCACAGATAATAGCAACTTGTTGCAGAGAAACAAAGACCCAGCCTCCAAGGCTCTGCACAATAGCAACTGTTTTCAGTTAGAAGTGTGCTTAAGATCAACTTCTCCTGTTCCCCAATCCAGTAACTCTTGCATCTTTATAGTTGTATCTCATAAGCCCACTCCTCAATAAATCTTTTGCAAGGAACTTCCTATCTCAGAATGTTTCCAGAAAACCCAATCTAACACACTAACCCTGGAATTTTCTAAGATATATAGAAAGCAAAGAAGTTAGAGAAAAGGACATATTGTTTTAAGAGGACATTTTACCCTAACCTCAATATGAAGACTGAATGAATCAAGCTGAACTGTTTTTACCTTTACTAATGGTAGGCCTAATGCTTAAAACTGAGTTCAAAGCCAGCAGCTTCTATTGTTCCATTCCTTTTAAGAAAAGACATAAAATCTATTTCCCCATACCTTATGAAGCAGAAAAACCTGTCCCACTGCATCAAACTGAGACACTTCTACACAATGAAAAATAACTGTCACTAACATGAAAAGACATCTTACTGAATGGGAAAACATATTTACACATCATACATCTGATAAGGGGCTAGTATCCATGCTCTATTTCCAAGATATACAAAGGAATTACACACTTCAACAACAAAAAATAAAATAACCTAATAAAAAAATGAACTGAAAAGATATGTCTCCAAAGAAGACATGCTGATAACTGACAAAAGATGAAAAAATACTCATCATCACTTATTATCAGAGAAATTCAAATCAAAACCACAGAGCTACCATCTCATACCTATGAGAATGTGAAGACCAGAAGCTAAAGAATCAACAACACTAATTAAAAAATATATATGCAACCCTGTGCTCATTACAGTATCACAATAGCCAAGACAGGAAATAACCTAAGTGCCCAAAGGCGGTGATTGGACAAAGATGTGGTATATATACACACTGCCAACATCTTGATTTCAGACATCTACTCTCCAGAACGGTGAAGACAGTAAATTTCTATTAAGTCACTTTGTATGTGTCATATAGTTAGGGAAGCTTTAGGAAACAAAACATTCCCTTGTCTGTACCATTTTTTAATTCCCTCTACCAGGAACATTTTCAAAAAAATCATTTTCATATGAGTAAGCATCTCAGTGTCAGTTTCTGGAAAATTCAATCTAAGACAACACTTAACTTCTGTCTCAAATTATTGGTGTGTTAAAAAGATTATGAGGAGAAAATCTGTAAAGATTATTAAGAGAAAATTTCCTCCTACAGAAAAAGGTAGAAGTATTTGGGAACTGAGCATTTGGCCTTTATTCTGCCATCTCTGAATATCATACATTTCTCCTCAGAGATGACAATTACCTCATTAGCTTCAATTCTTATTTTAACAGCAGATTCTAACACTTTTTTCATCAATTCAACTTATTTCTAGATTTAAGTACTTTAATTCTAGTTTTAGAAATTCTTGGTTTCCTTTTGCCTTTGCCCTGATTGTGTGTCCTTCCTTTTGTCCTTGGAAAATGCTCATAGTTCTGAGCTTATTGCAGATTCCCTAAATTGTCACACTGCATCCATTTTTTGTCACCTGCTTTTCTTCCACATTACAATTATGCAGAAATTATTTCAGAGCCTTTCAACACTCTCAACACATGTTCACTGCAGAGTTAGAGATGAGATCATAGGTTCACATTTGCCTTTTTAAGCTTTCCTAAAGTCAAGAGTATGTCTCTGAATCTACAGAACAATTCTATCTTTCGCCTTTCTAAATTCTAATAGGCACAGCCACTTTAACTGAAAGTTTTCCATCACACTCACTTCCCCAGCCAATTTTCTTCCCACATCTGAATGAAATCCAGCAATTGCCCATTTGGTTCCTCATGTAAGATGAAATTGTCAGCAAGGTAAATCAATTTATTAGATGCCATCCTTTTAGCAGAATTAGACTTCTAACAGATGTTCACAGAGTTTAAGTACTCTATTATTTCCATACAGATGGTTTTGTGTTAATTTGGAAATCTCTTAAGAATTTTGATCCATAATCTTCATTTGATTGAAGTACATATTGGAGTTATTCTTTCAAAACATATTTACTTTGTATTTCTATTATTCTTCCTAACAGCTATATTTTGGCAGAGTATTACCTCACAATGGTATTAATTCTGTTTATTTTACTTAATTTTACCTTTTCTCATAGACTGCTTCAAAGAACATGTATATAAAAACAAGGCATAAAATTATAAATTTTCTTGATATGTTCATTTCTATTATTCCTTTCTTTTGAATAAGTTTGTACTCATCTCTAGCCATCATAAGAAAATCAGACTGGGTCTCTTAAACTATAGAAATGTATATTCTCAAATTTCTGGAGGCTGAAATCCAAGATCGAGGTGCTAGATTAGGTTCTAGTGAGAGTTCTCTTTCTGACTTGGAGATGGGGGGGCGGGCCTTCTTATTGTGGCTTCACATGGAAATGATGAAACAAGATCTCTGGTGTCTTTACAAGACTTCATGGGACTCTCGTAATGCAATTCCATTACCAGCTGCATGACCTCCTCTAAACCTAATTATCTTCTAAGATGTACATCTCCAAATATTTCATTGGGAATTAGGATTTCAAAATATGAATTCTATGGAGACATATAAATTCAATCCATAACAATGTCACCATTGTTCCTGTTCACATTTCTGCTCTGACACATCTTCCTATAAAAGGAGGTTGTATAAAATCTCAAGTTTACTCAACATGTGATATGAATTTCAGAATGCTATATGGAAACCTAAAGCATAATAATTTGTAGCCCTCTTATCTCTTACTTGCATCTAAGAATTACTTGTTACTCCTCCTATATGGTCTTTTCTTATGCATGCATGTGCATTTGTAAAGTACTAGGAGATCAAATTTCAAATGGATACTTTTCTCTCACATATATACCAATTAAAATAATTTGATTACATTAGCAAATCTGAGGATGAATCTATTTCCCTAAACTTCATGATTTCCAACTACCTCCTGCCAGGAGACCACTGCTTTGTCATCATAAACCAGAGTGCAGAAAAATTGGCATTCTTAAATATGAATAAAATAATCAGTTTCCAAGTCCTCATTTCCAAAGTTTTAACTCTCAGTCTTAAAATATGCAACTTCATAGGCATCCAAAGACATTCAACATTTTTTTATCTATATTTTCAAAAGCAATAGATATATCAGGTTCCTCCCACCCAACCAAATTACTTTTTTCATCATGAACCAGCATAAATAGATGCTGGATAGATAAGCCTAAATGTCATGTCTCAGATTTATGTCTCTTTGGTTCTTAGACATATATACAACATTTTTTTCTACTTAAAAAAATCATCATTGACTACATTAAAACACAGATACTATCCTTAAATTATTTCATTGGAGTGTCTTACCAGTTAGATTATAAACATTATAAACATATCTTCTAAATCTTTTCACTACAGAGCCTCCCTGGTGATGCAAGGGGTTAAACACAGCATTATGAAACTATCCACAACCTCTGCAGCATAAGTTCAATCCCCTGCCAGGCAGGGAGCTACCCACATGGCATAGCAGGTCTCTCCTGTCTCGACCACTGTTCCCCTCAGCAGTGTATTTCAGTCGGTCTCTCTGTTCTGTTTCCCACTCTGTCTCTGGTGAATCCTCTCACCCTCCTGTACCTCTGGCCTGTACCCCAGCTCTTGTATGCATAAATAAATAAATGTTGAAAAAAATCTTTTCACTACAATATGCAATTGATACATAACTCATTAGCTAGCCACATATGCGTCTGAAAAGTTTTTTATTTTAATTTAGTGTTCAGCAAAAGAAAGTTTCTAGATGAGTTGCAATAGTGTATATTTGACATAGGATCCCACACATAGTGAGTGAAATATTGTGTCACTCAGCCATTTGTTTTGCACAATGCAACAACTCAGTATAAATCACTGATGCTATAGTAATTTTACTTACCAAAATTATTATTGAGGGGTGAATTTCTA
Organism: Talpa occidentalis; assembly: GCF_014898055.3. Taxonomy (NCBI): domain Eukaryota; kingdom Metazoa; phylum Chordata; class Mammalia; order Eulipotyphla; family Talpidae; genus Talpa; species Talpa occidentalis. The sequence goes on along the minus strand of NW_023604861.1, from coordinate 34,958,625 downwards.
TTTTAAGAGTAATTAATCAAAGTAATTACTATTTCATGACCAGATGTTAAAAATTGACTTAGACAATTTATGAAGAGTAACTTCAGTCTTGAGTCTGTATTAACTGAGCTCTGAAAAAGTTGAGGTAGAGAAGCAAGAGGCTCAGTATAGCAATTGGGACAGACTAGAAGAAAGAGATTGAAGCAGGCAATTTGTAAAGGTCTCCATTTTGAAATGTGTCAACAATGCCATGTAAAAAGGAAATGCTTGAGAAATTTTGAATTCATAATGAAAATTCAACTTTCAAGTAATCCACTGTGGACAGACACACAAAGCACCTGCCCTCTTTGTCAATTCTATGCACTCCTGGACTTGTTGAATATCTGATTCTGCAGTGCTTAAAAGAGAAAATGTCACCATGACTTCAATGGGAGTTCTTAATGGTTCTGTTATATATGATTGATTTCCACAACAACTTAAAGTTTCCTAGTTTTGTTGGTTCAAGACATGTCCTTAAATGTAGTTTCAATGTTGCTCGGTTTATTAAAAACTATTATTTTAACATAGTGAAAGTCCATTCTTAACTAAGCCTACTTGCAAATGAAGCATTTTCCAATTGATATTTTATATTTATTTGATTAAGGAAAAAATGTTCTCCTAAGTAATGATAATTTTCTTAGCATTTCCTAATGACAGATGTAATGCCTTTAGTTTTATATAAATATAGGCTCTTCTGCCAGAGATAATTTTTCTAAAACAATGGAGGAACTGATATCAGTTCTTCAAGCTACATTGAATCATAGTAACACAATATAGATTAAAAACTTTCAAATCAGGGCCTCCCCGGTGGCGCAGCGGTTGAGCGCTGGGTTGCGAAGCTGCCCGCAGCCTCTGCAGTGCCGGTTCTATCCCCGGCTGCTCCCCGGCCACCAGAGGAGGGTCCCACATGGCGCGCAGACCTCTCCTGCCGCCCGCTGCTCCCCTCAGCAGTGTACTTCGGTCCTTCTGCCTGCTCTGCTCCCCGCTATGGCTCTGGTGAATTCTCTCACCCTCCCGTGCTTCTGACTGTACCCAGTGCTTGTATGTATGTATGTATGTATGTATAAATAAATAAATAAATCTTAAAAAAAAAAAACTCTCGAATCAATTAAGAACACCATAGGCATATAGAAGGGTTTAATTTGTCATGATTGCTATGAATTGGCATCATATTTTTTTAGTTTCTTTTTACTATAAAGCTTATATAGTGTATTTCTTTCTGTAAAATACTCAATTATGTTAACATATATAAACAGATTCGTGTTTAAGTAACTTATAATGTTCTTAAATATCTCGAACAAAAAAAGAGAATGAAGGAATACAGTAAGGCTATATTTCCCAGACAAAATTTTCAAAACTTGCTTGATAAACATGAAAAAAACATGTACCTAGCTAACAATACTTATAATTTTACATACTTAGGAATTATGTCTTATCTAGAAGAAAAACCCTTCTTTTAAGAATTTCAGGAATCCCCACTTTTCAAAAGTTCACATTATACCACTTGCTTTTATGAAAGACATACATTAATACTACCTGTTTTTGCTAACAGGAAGAAATCCAAAAATTTTTGCTTTTATGGCAAAAAGCAAAATTAAGGCAAAACTCCCTGGCACTGTCACATTTTTTCCCTTAGAAGTACTTTATACAGGCTGTTTATATTGTTCCTGCTTTACTGTAAGTTTGTGCTATTTAGGTTTTGTGTGTTTTTGGTATGATTTTGGTAGCTTATTTTGCAGATCTGAAAATGACTTAAAATATTTCCATATATGTTATTGGCAATTGCTTTCCATTTCATGCCATTTTATTTTATGAAAGTTTTCAAAAGAATGCTCTACTTTAAGATAGAAAAAGAAACCTAGTTTAATTCATTAATATCAAGTTTCTCATTTTCATCAAAATCAGGAAGAAATACAAAATAAAGAAAACAAAATCTCAGGTTGGAAAATCACTTTCCTAAGCATGTATTTTAATCATCTGTTATCTGAACAATTCACTACCAAAATGTAAAAACTTGAAGCTTTAAGTATTTTAGCCAGTTACCCAAGGTCACATGTCTAGTTCATGAACAGTCAAATAGTAGCACTCTGTTTTTTGTTCATTTGCTTTTACCGCAAAGACCATCCTCTTTCTACTATGCAGTGCTGCTCCCATAAACCATAATGTGTTGGCCAAATATGTGTCATGACACATTTACACATGTATTCTCTAATTTCATGCAAATATATGTTCAGAAATGTCTCTTGTTTTGATAAATACTTCATTTATGTGCTAGATAGTCACTGTGTAAAACTAAAAAAAAAAAAAAATACAGTTCTTGTGTTTTTGTAGCTTGCCTTGAAGGAAAGATCATTTTGTGTTAAGGTCTTTTACACATATGACCTTAAATTTATCATTAAAGTCAAATAAATATTATTATTTCCACACATACATTCATACATACATACACACACACACTTATATATGGGGGTATGTAACCGAAAATTGTTTCAACTTGCCGTGACACACAGTTTAATAAGCAGTAGAGCTAGAATACATCCATTTTACACCTGCCTGAGCCTTCTTGCAAGGTTCATTGCAATTAGAATTGCTGATACTTTTTACCTGTAGCTTCAGTCCCTCCCAGCATCTAAAACAAAATAATAGAAACTACATGCCTAATGACGGTCTTTCTCTTCCCTGTTTTTTTTTTTTTTTTTTTTTTTTCATTTACCTGAATGCAAAATCGAGTGAAACTCCAAGCCCAGGGAGCACAACCCGATTATTCAACTTCTTGACCTATATATATTAGGTCCCTAGATTCAGAGCTAGCACATAAGGTTGAAAACTAGATTTCTAGGAGGCTCCAGATTATTAAATTAATAAATTCTATTGTACTCCATTTTCATGTTGGTCAAGGTTTCTGCCCAGAGTCATCTCTTTAGTAGTTACTTTTATTAGTTTTCAAAATATTCTTTTCTGAGTACAATCACCTGATTGAAAACCGAGGTTACTGTTATTGGTGAGACTATCAATCAGCTGATGCTATTACTTCTATTTCTCTCACTACTAATGTTTATTTGATAATAGCAAAGTCCTGCTGGTTCTTGCCAACATCCCTTTCCATATAGATAACCATGTTTCCAACAAGCAGGTATAGTCTTATGCAAATTAAATGAAATTTTTCTGCTTCTTGAATTCCAAATACCTACCTACCATTATTTGCAATCCCCAATGTTGGATCTGGAAGCCTGTGGCTCAGAAAGCATTTTGTTTCTTGTATTTTGACATGCTGTCTTAGTCTCAGGACAACAGGACTTGTTGCCTGACTACCTGGATTTTCTCTGAAATCCTGTGTCCTTAGAAACCCAGATATTTCAGATGATCTTCTACTTTATCAAAACACATGAAAATTTGGCTCAAATAAAAAAAAAAAAAACATAGTTGACCTGCGCTCTGGCATTTTTATAGCAAGCTCAGACCAATCTCATTCTCTATTTTGTTAAATTTATTCTCTCCAATAACGCTGTGGCAGAGTGCTTGCTTTACCCTGAGGGTGACATTGCTGATTAGGTACCTTGGTCTCTGATTCCCTAGACACTGCCCCACTACTTAGCCTTCCTGGTTATGGCTTGTCTTCTTCTCCCAGTTCTGTCAGTTCTAGGGTAAGATTAACTGTAGCCTGGCTTGGTTAATTGTAGCTTTGTCCAACCCTATTTATTATCTGCTAAATAGATTGATCCACTATTACATTACACCACAAAGCAAGTTTCATTTTTTATTCTAGAATATCATACAAATTCATAAAAATTACTCCTCTGAAATTTTAGGTATATTGCAACAATAGATTTATCCTGATCTTTATCCTTGCTGGACTGCCAAAGGGAGAAATTAAAGAAGAAAAAACCCTTATTTTTGCCAGACACACCCAATCAAGATGCCTTCTGTCTGTGGAAAGATCACAAAAATCATTTTACCATTCAGTGACTCTATGCTGGTTTTGAGTAGTTGGTACTTGGTTTTAGCCATTCTTTAAAAATGGGTTCTCCATTTGGTCTGAGATTAACTGTGAGCTCAGGTATCAATACAATGTAGCCAAATTCTCTTCTTCTCCTTCCCTATTGTATGGTTATCATTGAAGGTAGTTTGAGAAACATTCATTAACATTTTAACTCCATTTCTGCTCTTTAAATTGTTAATAACTGTAACTGTGGGCAATCTCCTTTATTGTTTGAGGATATATCTCCTGAGCCAGAGAGCTGAACTTATTCAGAACAACTATTAGAATCTTTTCACCCACTTTGAACTTAAATCCCTCTCAACAACATTCGGTTTCCTTTTTAGTTCATGTATCACTCACAATGACAAAGAAGACAAGTAAAGTAGAGTTGAGTGGTTTTGCCTCCTCTGTCATTTATCAACATTCAATCATTAGCTCCAGGAAGCATACCTATCCCACCCTCCTACTATTTTTTGAATATAATTTAAAAACCTTTAAATTTATTATATATTTTTCCTTTGGAATGCCTTGCAAAACTACTGCATTGAAACTTTTACCATCTTAGTGCATATTCTCCAGCCTGGCCCTGTGTCAATTTCTCTTGGCTATATACTCCTCTTTACAACTTCTCTAGAGAGCCTTTTATCATTTGATAATTTTTAAATTATGAATTCTGATATTTGATTTCCACAAACATGAAATCCATCATATTTTCATAGTGTAAGATGTTAAAGGACTAAACATAGCAAGACAGCAACCATTTTAAGGAAAACGACCGTTTTAAAGAGCACAGCTGTCCATTGCAGGGTAAAACCACGAGAACCACTAGGCAAGGGTGAAAACTTAAAGGTTGCCAAAGAAAGGTACACAATCAGATTGAACTTGGTCCCTGTTGTGAAAGGTCCCCTTTTTCTGATATGAAAGGTCCCCTTTTTCTGCTGTTAACAGAGTATAAAAAACAGCTTGTCACCCTTGAAGGGGTCCTTCTCTCAACCTGATGAGACTGCTGTGTCAGTACACCAGGCAGAGTCGGACCCTAACTTAAGCTAGCAATAAAACCTTTTTGCTTTTACATCTCTGGTTCTGTGTAGTTTTTGGGAACCCCGAACGGAGTTGAGGCGCCAACTCCTAACAATACTAAATTCTGAATGAGGAGTTACATTCAGAGAGGATTGTAAGATAATCCAGCATAATACTGGTTCCTCAAATAACTGAGTAGGGAGTAGGGAGCCTTGACGAATGAGAATAGAGCTTAAGTGTAAATGTAACAGAAGCTTTAAGGACTATACATATTTTAAGAGTCTGGCAGAGGGAAAAATAAAATGGAATTTTTTTTTAGAAATATTATGAGATAAACACATGTGCATGTTTGTACGTGTGTATATATTGCACATGTATGTACATATTTCCTATGTATCTATCTAGGGAATATCTTCAGGTATTAATCTTTATTAACCAAGAAAAAGAATCATGTTACTTTTTAAAATCTCTAAGTATCCAAAATCATTTTTAAACAAAGAGTTTTATTTCCTTGAAATATAACCTGCTAATAAGTGAAAAATATTTCTATCACTTTTCTATTACTAGTAAATTGCTCCCTTTTAAATGCAAATAAGCAAAGGGATAGAAAATTTTGTCCTTCATGTTATAAGTTTTGCATTAGAAATTACACTGCAATGTATTCTAAAATCATTAGGGAAGATATTTTGGTAAACACTAGAAACATTTTCATTTTATTCCATAAATATATCAGTATCTCTATAAGTAAATATTTTATGCATGTTATATTTTAACTATGAATATAAATCAGTGGATTATAAATAAAATACCCAAGCAAATGATGAGGCCATATTCACAGTGTTGCTCATGTATTTCAGGTTTTCTTTTTATTTTACTATCAGACACAACTGCTGACAACAAATGAAATTAAGGATTTTTCAGTTTGTTTATAGGTTATTTGTTTTGTATGTAAAGGAATGTTTAATATTTAATAAAATATTAAAATATTTGGATTATCTAAAATTGAACCATATTTTTTTTTGGTAAATTTTTTTCTCAGTAAGATCATCAGGAATTAATGTTTTGTTGAATTCCTAAAACTGTAATCCAAATTTCTCTCTAGAGGTTTACAATCACTTAAGCATAATAAAAATAAGCATTGTGTTTTCATGGCTACTGATTTCTGTCCCCTTTGCCTGGGGCACATATTTGCCTTTGCTCACCTGTCATTGTATTCAAATTCAGAACTGAAAACTAAAGTGTTGCTGTATTTGGTAAAATTAAAACTGCAGTTTAAGGTCATTTTAACAATTAAAATATTAGATATATTAGATATCCATCAATCCTGAAATCAAAATTTACCTGAGCAATAAATTTATCAGGAGACTAGAACTCTGGGGTCCTTTTGCAATCATAATTGAAGTAGAAATGTCCCTAGGAGTGTTATAGAGCAACCCCGATATTAAACAGGTTCCTGGCTGTGGGTCCTCACCCGCGCGCTTTAAAGGGACTTATGAATACTCTACTACAGACACACACAAAAGGGTTAATAAAAGGTTTATTTACAAGGGAAAAAGAAATAAGGAAAATATACAACTCAGGGAGAAAATAGGGAAATAAAGTCTTTAATGCGTCCTACCCGATCCGACGACCTGGAAACCCAAAGTCACTCTCTGAGCTGGCCGGACGCTGCGAGCTGGCGGAGAGCCAAAAATGGAGCACCCCAAAGCCCACGTGTCTGCCTTTAGTATCCACCTGGCTGCTTAACCCCACCCTCCGGTCCCAGCCACCTTCCCTTTGGTGGTGATGGGATTTGGAGTTCCCAGTGTCTTTGGCTTTGACCTGGGGTGGGGGTGGAGTCCACAAAGCCTATATGGAATTTGCTTTGGGACATTCTTTTCCCCCTAACAGAAGTATTGTATCCTGTATTCTGTTTTGTTTTGTTTTGTTTTCATAAAACAGTAGTTGGGGAGTTAGATCTTCTTTCCTATCAGAGATATTTTCTAGCCACAAGTATAAGTCCTTTGCTGTGGTATTTCTGAGGTCATGCAGGAAAATAAAGAGCCTTGAAGGACCATCGTTCAGTCTGAAAGGCCATTCACTGAAGAAATATTATAGATATAATCATCGCTTTGGGTGAGAGGTTGAATTATAGGTGCTCCACCATCTAAGAGTCCAATATAATTATGATGTTCTTTAACATATGTGAAGAAAAATTGGTGGTCAGCATATAAGGGGAAGATAGAAAAAATATAGGTGGGTAGAAATAGATTACACAATTTAATCATCACCATCATTATGATGTCAGTTTGGAGAGGTGTTAGGTTCAGAGAGCGGGGTCCTCGGGTTACCTCTGAGAAAAGTTTCACCAGAGCTCCCTTTCAGCAGTGATTTCCCAGGGAAAGTTTCCTCCCAAGGCAGAGATATTTAGTTATATTCAAAAGGGCAGGTTTATTATACAAAGGGGCATCAAGGATGCCTGCACAGACACAAGCTGCCCCCCAAAGGGACAGAGTTGTTAAAAGAGGCACCGGCAAAGTTCCAGGTGGGCAGGAGAGCTGCCTTTTGCCAGTGTAGAAATTGTACTGATAGTCTGCTCTTTGGGAGGTGTTTGTTCTTTTCTGAAATTTTTAACTGATGTTAAATTAATTATTTCTAGGGTTGGCACCTAAGGATTTTTCTGTAATTGATTTGACCAGGTCAATTTGGAAGGACTGGTGATTTGTTTACAATAACCCTCAATCTCTAGATCCGGACCTGGTCAGCACCTCAGACTGTGCTTTCAGATACTTTACTTTTCTATGTAGCTAGTTTAACAACTCTGCTAATTGTGTCTAATCCTACCTCCAGCTCTGGCCTGTGTGAGCCAATTTCTGGTCTTGAGATGCCTCCTTTCTAAATTTTCTACATTTACCCTCCATCACTTACACGCAACATGTCCATTTATCATCTGTAGGGTAAATTAATTAACCAGGCTTTTTGTGCCACTGGCCTCTGTGGTTATCACCTGTGGCCTTGATTATGCTAATGCAGAAGGCACATGGGTGTGGGGCATGCATACCTGACTGTGGACACCTGAAGCATGGGTGCCTGTGCATGTGCAAGGGTGCACACCTTAGCCTAGGAGGGAGGGGATAAAAAGGCAGCATCACACTGGAGGAGGGCAGGCTCAAGTTGTTATTTCTCTCCTGGCTTGTTTCCCATGAATACTATGAAAACCTGTGAAGATAATGTCAAGGGCTCCAGAGTTCTGTTTTAAATGGTTAGAACCAGAGGGTGAACCTACCCAGCCTGGGAGGGTTGCAAAACACCATTGTTTTGTTAGAGGGCAACCCCAAAGGGAAATGGGATGGCCTGGGTGTGAGTCCTCCCCCCTGCTGCTTAAAAAGACTCAGAACAAGACCTAAGGGCAGGCACATGTAGAAAGGCATATTAATAAAAGATATATTAATAAAAGGTATATTTACAAGGGGAATGAAAGGTGGGGCACAGAATGAGAGACTAAACAAGAAAGAGATTAATTGGTCAATGCGTCCTACCTGTAACTGCTGCCAAAGCTGGAACCAGGGGTGCAGGCTGAAGGCAGGAAAAAACAAGCTCCCACAGGCTTACAAATGCTCGGAGGCCTGTATACCAAGTATGGCTGCTAACTCCACTCTTAGCTCCCAACAATCCCCGTTCGAGAAGTCAAGAGTCCCTGCAGATACGCAGGTGAAGGCAGTTGTGGTTCTTGGGTCCACCGAGCCAAGCCTGAGATCTCTCCCGCAGGGAGGTGGGTGGAGCCCATAAAACATCAGTGGGTGGAGTTCATTCAGCACTCTGTGCCCCCAACAATTTCACTTTCAAAAAGCAGCTGTTGACACTGTTGCTGGGCAGGGGGAAGGGAACCCCAGAACACCAAATGTGGCTGCTTTAAATAGGTTCTGCCATCCGCTGCATCAAGAAAAAACATATAAGACATTTTTTTTTTTTCTGGAATTGATGGAGAAGTTTATTACCTTGATCATAGTGATGGTATCTTAGGTTGAATGCATGTCTCCAAATTCATCAAATTATGTTCAGCACAGTTTTTCAGTATATTAATTATATATCAATAAAGCTATAAAAGAGAAAATCAGCCAATGTCATAAAAATAGAATAAAGGACAAAGACTACTATATCATCTAGTGGATATGGAAAAATTGCTGAAATCCAAAACCCTTTCATGATGAGAACACTCACCAAATTCGCAATAGTAAGGAGTGTCCTTATCTAAGAAAAAGACGATGTGAAATACCCCAAAATAATAATAATGAAAGTTTTTGCCCTAGCTTGAAGTGAAGGATTGTGACACTTTCATTTTTCCTTTTTCTCAGGATTGGTTTGGCTGTTCAAGACATATCAGTTCCTACTTGGTCGTGGTGAATTATCTTATGGATACATTGTTGGATTCTAATAGCTAAAATTTTATTGAGGATTTTTGCATTAGTGTTCATTAGCGAGAGTGGCCTGTAGTTTTCTTTTTTTGTGTTGTCCTTGTTCGGTTTTGGTATTAGTGTAATGTTGGCTTCATAGAACATGTTTGGTATTATCCCTTCCTTCTCAATTTTTTGGAAGAGTTTGTGAAGGATAGGCACCAATTCATTTCTGAACGTTTGGTAGAATTCATTTGTAAATCCATCAGGTCCTGGACTTTTGTTTTTGGGAAGGTTTTTGATTATCATTTCAATTTCACTGCTTGTAATTGGTCTGTTAAGGTGTTCTATTTCTTCTTTATCTAGTTTTGGGTGATTGCAGAGTTGTAGGAATTTGTCCATCTCCTCTAGATTGTTGAACTTGTTTCCATATAACTGTTCATAGTAGTTTCTGATTATTCTTTTTTTTTCTTTTATTTTAAATTAATAAATTTTATTTTTATATTCCCCATACAATTGCAATCCCCCATTCTGACCCCAATCCCTCCCCTCCCCCCCCACCCCCTAAAAAGTGTCTCTGGTTCATAGTTTTTGTTGATTTTGATTTTCACTTTCTTATAGTTATTCATTTTCCTGGTCCCTTATTTAAGTTTTCTAGATTCCTGCTATGAGTGAGACCATCCGGTATTTTTCTTTTTCTTTTTGGCTTATTTCACTGAGCATGATCCCTTCCAGCGCCATCCATGTTGCTGCAAATTGCATGAGTTTATCTTTTTTGAATGCTGAGTAATATTCCATGGTATATATGTACCACATCTTCTTGATCCAGTCATCTATTTTTGGGCATTTGGGCTGTTTCCAAAGCTTAGCTATTGTAAATAGTGCTGCTATAAACATAGGGGTGCAGGTGTTCTTTGGAATTGATGTTTCTGTGTTCTTTGGGTAAATACCTAGGAGTGGAATTGCTGGATCCTGTGGAAGCTCTATGTTTAGTAGGTCCAGAAATCTCCACACAGCTCTCCATAGTGGTTGGACCAGTTTGCACTCCCACCAACAGTGCAGAAGAGTTCCTTTATCTCCACAACCTCGCCAACATTTGTTGTTGCTAGTTTTTTTAATATGTGCCATTCTCACTGGTGTAAGATGGTATCTCATGGTAGTTTTGATTTGCATTTCCCTGATTGCAAGTGATGTTGAACATTTTTTCATATGCCTGTTGGCCATTCGCATTTCCTCTTCAGAGAAGTTTCTTTTTAGCTCCTCTGTCCATTTCTTGACTGGATTATTTTCTTTGTTGTTGTTGAGTCTCATCAGCTCTTTGCAGATTTTTGTGATCAGTCCTTTATCATTAGTGTTGTGTGCAAAAATTTTCTCCCAGTTGGTGGGGTTTCTCTTTGTTTTTGTTATTGTCTCTTTTGCTGTGCAGAAGCTCTTTAATTTGATGTAGTCCCAGCTGTTGATCTTTGCCTTCACTATCACTGCTTTGGGTGAAGTGTCTGTAAAGATGTCTTTGATATGCAAATCCCGTAGTGTTTCGCCTATATTTCCTTCTATGTATTTTATGGTTTCAGGTCTTATGTCTAGTTCTTTAATCCATTTTGAGTTGATTTTTGTATATGGTGTGAGGTAGTGGTCAAGCTTCATTCTTTTGCATGTAGCGACCCAGTTTTCCCAGCACCATTTATTGAACAAACTTTCTTTGCTCCAATGCATAGTCTTTGCTCCTTTGTCAAATATTAGTTGACCATAAACCTGTGGGTTTATTTCTGGATTTTCTATTCGATTCCATTGGTCTGTATGTCTGTTCTTGTTCCAATACCATGCAGTTTTGATGATTATGGCTTTGTAGTAGAGTTTGAAGTCTGGGAGTGTGATGCCTCCATTCCCTTCTTTTTTTTCAGGAGAGCTTTGGCTATTCGGGGTTTTTTGTGATTCCATATGAATTTCATCAATAATTGTTCTATTTCTTTGAAGAATGACATTGAAATTTTGATTGGAATAGCATTGAATCTGTAGATTGCTTTTGGTAGGATGGCCATTTTAATAATGTTTATTCTCCCAATCCATGAGCAGTGGATGTTTTTCCATTTCTTTGTGTCTTCTTCTATTTCTTTTAACAGTGTTTTATAGTTTTCTTTGTATAGGTCCTTTACCTCTTTTGTTAGATTTATTCCCAAATATTTGATTTTTTTTGTTTCAATAATAAAAGGGATGTTTTTTTTGATTTTTTCTTCTTCAGATTTATTGTTTGTATATAGGAAGGCTACTGACTTTTGCGTGTTGATTTTGTATCCTGCCACTTTACTGAACTGATTGATGAGTTGAATTAGTTTTTCTGTGGAGTTTTTGGGGTTCTCTATGTATATTATCATATCATCTGCAAAGAGTGATAGTTTGACTTCTTCTTTTCCTATTTGGATTCCTTGGATGTCTTTCTCTTGTCTTATTGCTCTGGCTAGGACTTCCAGTATTATATTGAAAAGCAGTGGTGAGAGTGGACATCCTTGTCTTGTTCCAGATCTTAATGGAATTGCTTTCAGCTTTTCACCATTGAGAATGATACTGGCTGTTGGCTTGTCATAGATGGCCTTTATGATGTTGAGGTATGTTCCTTGTATCCCAAGAATTTCAAGGGCTTTTATCATGAATGGGTGTTGCACTTTGTCGAAAGCTTTCTCAGCATCTATTGATATTATCATATGGTTTTTATATTTATTTTTGTTGATGTGTTGGATAATGTTGATTGATTTTCAGATGTTAAACCATCCTTGTGTCCCTGGAATGAATCCTACTTGGTCGTGGTGAATTACCTTATGGATACACTGTTGGATTCTGATAGCTAAAATTTTATTGAGGATTTTTGCATCAGTGTTCATTGGGGAGATTGGCCTATAGTTTTCTTTTTTTGTGTTGTCCTTGTTCGGTTTTGGTATTAGTTCCCTTAGATTTTGTTGGCTTCATAGAATGTGTTAGGTATTATACCTTCCTTCTCAATTTTTTGGAAGAGTTTGTGAAGGATAGGCACCAATTCGTCTCAGAATGTTTGGTAGAATTCATTTGTAAATCCATCAGGTCCTGGGCTTTTGTTTTTGGGGAGGTTTTTGATTACCATTTCAATTTCACTAATTGTAATTGGTCTGTTTAGGTGTTCTATTTCTTCTTTATCTAGCTTTGGGTGATTGTAGAGTTGTAGGAATTTGTCCATCTCCTCTAGATTGTTGAACTTGTTTCCATATAACTGTTCATAGTAGTTATTAATTATTCTTTTGATTTCTGCTGTGTCCATTGTGATTTCTCCTCTTTCATTTATTATCCTATTTATTTGTGCTTTCTTCCTTTTTGCCCTTGTGACCCTGGCTAGGGGTTTATCTATTTTATTTATTTTTTCAAAGAACCAGCTCTTGGTTTCATTGATCTTTTGGATTTTTTTTTAGTTTCGATTTCATTTATTTCTGCTTTGGTTTTTATTATTTCTTTTCTTCTACTGGTTTTGGGGTTTTTTTGTTGTTCTTTTTCTAGATCTTTGAGCTTCGAGATTAGGTTGTTTCTTTGAGTTCTTTCTTGTTTCTTGATGTGAGCATCTATTGCTATATATTTTCCTCTTATTACTGCTTTTGCTGCATCCCATACATTTAGGAAATTGGTTTCCTCCTTGTCATTCAATTCAAAGAATTTTTTAATTTCTTCTTTGATCTCCTCGTTAGTCCAGTGGACTTCCAGTAGTGTGAGTTTCAATCTCCACGAGGTAGGAGAGTACCTTGCCTTCTTTTTATGGTTTATTTCTAGTTTGATGCCTTCATGGTCAGAAAAGATGGTTGGTATGATTTCAATCTTGGTGTATCTGTTGATGTTTGTCTTGTGCCCCAGTATATGATCGATCCTAGAGAATGATCCGTGTGCGCTTGAGAAAAATGTATACTCAGATTTTTTTGGGTTTAGTGTTCTATATATGTCTGTTAAGCCCAAGCACTCTAGATCCTTATTTAGAGCTTTAGTGTCTTTACTTATTTTTTGTCTTGTTGATCTATCCATTGTTGATAGTGGTGTGTTGAAGTCTCCCACTACGTATGTGTTTTCTCTGATGTCTGTTTTCAGAGATGCCAATAGTTGTCTGATATATTTTGGTGCTCCTTCATTTGGTGAATATATGTTAATGAGTGTTATTTCTTCTTGAAGTATTGTCCCCTTGATCATAATGTAATGACCACTGGGGTCTCTTTTTATCTTTTTAAGTTTGAAATCTGTTTTATCTGATATGAGTATAGCTGTTCCTGCCTTCTTTTTTGGTCCATTTGCTTGTAGAATTGTTTTCCATCCTTTAACTTTGAGCCTATTTTTATCTTTTGCAGCTAAATGTGTTTCCTGGAGACAGCAAAAGGTTGGGTTTTGTTTCTTAATCCAGCCTGCAACTCTGTGTCTTTTTATTGGAGAGTTTAGTCCATTTACATTTAGAGTTAGTATTGATATGTTAGCATCTGTATTTGCCATTGTGTTTGTCTTTCCTTTGATTTTATTTATTTAATAACTTTCTTTGGCCTTCTTTTGTTGTTATTCGTCCCTCTGAGGTTTTGGCTTTAGGACTCCTTGTAGTATTTTTTGGAGTGGGGGTTTAGTCGTAATAAAATTCCGGAGTTTCTGTTTGTCTGGGAAGGTCCATATTCTTTCTTCAAAGAGGAAGGAGAGCTTTGCGGGATAGAGTATTCTTGGTTGACATCTGTTTTCTTGGAGTCTGTTGACTATGTCCCTCCACTCTCTCCTTGCCCGTAGTGTTTCTTCAGAGAAGTCTGATGTCAGTCTGATTGGTTTCCCTTTGAATGTTATCTGTTTCTTCCCTCTTGTTAGTTTCATTATTTTTTCCTTGTCTTGGATTCTTGGGAGCTTTACTATTATGTGTCTTGCTGTATTTTTCCTTTCGTCATGGAAGTTTGGTGTTCTTCTTGCTTCTTGTATATCAATTTTCAGATCCTTCTTCGCATTTGGGAAGTTCTCTTCAAGTATATCCATGAATATTTTCTCTGTTCCTACATCTCTCTCCTCTCCTTATGGGATTCCTATAACTCTTATATTTCCTTTCCTCATGGAGTCAGATAGTTCCCGAAGTCTTTCTTCGGTCTTTTTCCTTCGTACTTCTCCTTCCTTTTCTGTTTTAGTTCTTTTTATTTCTGTGTCTTCAAGAGTACTTATTCGTTCTTCCATTTCATCTATTCTGCTTTCATTGCTTTTCCCAGAGTTCTTTAGCATCTCCATTAATTCTTTGATCTCCTGCATTTCTTTTACTTCCCTCTTTAGGGACTCAATTTCATTCTTCTGGTCATTAATTATTTTCCCCTTATCATTGTTTTCCTTTATGACTTCTGTCAGTTTTTTAATCACAGCAATTTTAAATTCTCTATCTGGAAGGCTCAGAAGTTCTTTCAAGTTACTGTCGTTGCAATCTGGTAGATGGTTTTCTTTTTGCGGTGTGCTTTTTTGCTGAGGAGTTGCTGGGTTGCATGTGGTTTTTCTACTCCCTACTGCCTGTTTTCTAATTTGCCGTATTCCTTGTGACACTGTGTTGCTGGTACTGGCCGGCATCTTGGGCGACCTTCCCAGCTCACCACTGGCTCCTCTGGGGAACATCTGCTGGGTTCACAAGTCTCCAGCAAAGAAAGGTCCCTGCTCTGTCTCCTCGGTGAGCCTTCTGCTGGGTTCACACAGTCTCCAGCAAGGAAGGTACCTGCTGCAAAATGCCGGTGCAGGGGACGCGCTCCCCTGCACGCCCGGTCTGCCCCAGCGGTGGGTGCTGCTCCTCTCTGGGCTGGAACTGCAGGCTAGAAGGTGCCCGGCGTGGGCAAGCCTCCCAGCTTAACCTCTGTCTCCTCGGTGAGCCTTCTGCTGGGTTCACACAGTCTCCAGCAAGGAAGGTCCCTGCTGCAAAATGGCGATGTGGGAACACGCTCCCCTGCACGCCTGCTCTGCCCCAGCGGTGGGTGCTGCTCCCATATAAGACATTTAATGGAAAGGAACTTCAATACAATTAGTGTGCAATACAGAAAAGACAAAGAATATAGTGTTCATATCAAGCACTCAAAGTTACCCACCCCCTCTTGGGTAAATGTCCAGCTGTAGGGTAAGGTAAAAGGTATCAGGCTTTTCTGCCCTCCCGCCATCAGGATAGATGAGGGAACCCTGTGATCCTGAATGCATGCCTGATGGCGGGCACCTGGAGTGGGTACACCTGGGCTGAGACTGTGATTTTAAGGGCGGCGTCACGGGGACGCCAGGAGAAGCAGCAGTAGCAGAAGAAGCCGAAAGAGAAGAAGCCCGAAGCAGAAGCAGAATGAACACCAGAGAGCCCAGATAGAGTGAAGACTTGCCTGCCAGCCTCCCAGCCCCCCAGCTTGCCATATGCCTGGTGAACCCCAATAAAAAACCTGCAAAACCACTGAGGACTCTGACTCCTCCTTTACCCAGTCTGCATGGGATCAGAAAACCTGCACCATGACCAGTACTGCCCTCTACACCAGCCAAATAGGGTTGGCCCAAAGCAGAACCACTAAGGCCCAAAAGTCTATCACGAGTCCCCACCGGGTGGGGACCCATAAGAAAAGGACAGAAAGTGCCAGGAAGACTGGAGGGGGAAAAAGCTAAAGCAAAATCAAGACAAAGCTGCCACGGGTCTCTCACCAACGTCTGTTTCAAGTGTCTTCTTCCTTGTGCTGCAAGTCCCTGATACAAGTCCAAGGCTGAGAAGCAAGCACAGCTTCTGCACGTGCCTCTCTGATCCACATGCCTCCTCCAGGTCTCCCTTCTTTCTCTCCATCTTCCTTACTCCAGTCTCCTCTTAAGCTTCTTCTCTTCCCTGCTCAGCCCGACCCTCCTTGGGTGGGGCAGGGAACCTGGCACCTTCCCTTTCCCTGGGGATCACCCAGTTACAAGACTGGCTTCTTCAAAAACCCTATTCTCTTCTAGCAGATTCTATCAGGGGGAGAAGAGAAATTATAATTCCCAAGGCCCCTCTGTGCCCAGGAAGCTGTCCTGCCTATTTTTTTAATAGGAAATAATGATTGAGATCAAAACATTTTAAACCCATAATCTTTCACTAAACCCCAAACTTTTCAGAACTAACATCTCAGAAAAAGTTGCTAATCAAAATGATCATGAAGATATCTAACCTATCATTATTCTAAAATTCTTTCTTCTCCCCAATTTAAATCCATGCACCCTAGGGTGGAAAGAATCAAGGTCATTAGGTTGTTTATACCAGGTAACTATAAAAAGTGAGAACTCCTAAGTTTCACACCCAAAGATTAGCTACTTTTCTATCTTTACTACTGTGAGTATAATTGGATTTGAATGAACAGGATAAATATAAGAGGAGTCTCTATAAGGGGTGGTTAAAAATTTGATAACCTGAATTCCATGTATAATTGTAAATATATACTTGTCTAAAAACAAAAATATTATGACAAAGAATAGAATCAAAACCACATCAATATCAACATTCTTACAACAATCTCCACATCTAATAACTATAATTCCATATAGTATTAACTGAAGTATTTTCTATGACTCTTATTCTAGATCATTTAAAAAAAATCTTAGCTCATTACTAACATGTAAGCATTCTTCTATATGTGACTATTGACAGAGGTACTTGGCAAAAAGAATAGGTAAAAGAGATAACTTGTATAACTGTAAAATATAATTCTAGCGAATTTCTAAATATAAATCAAGCTATCTTAAGTCAGAGTTTAAAACCCAAAAAGTTACACCCAGTGGTAATTTCCATCTTTCCTATTATTTAAAGGAAGAGTGACCCATTTTCCTGTACAAGAAAAGTCTTACTCATACTTGAGATTCCATACCCTAGCACTTGTGTCTAAATTATTTCACTTCTAATAATACCATTTTTAAAAATGTATAAATTGTTTGAGGCTTCATTTTTAACTGTAACTTCCAAAACAAAAATGTCTTCACTTCTATCTAATAATTAAGCTTTTGATCTGACTTTTACTTCATAACATTATTGAAACTGATATTTTGTTTGCCAAAAGCAAGGACTACATTTTAATGCTGATCTGACCTAATCTCGCTATGGTACTTGAAGTCTACTTTCATTTGTAGCATGATTATATGTCATCTCTCTTGCTGGCTGCTGTAATACCTTTTTTTCCCTGGATTTTCCTTTCCCTTTCATAGTTCTCTCGCTATTCAAATTTAATTTATTTTTCACTTTAACAACTGACGCTTACTATTTTCCTTTGTTTTTGTCTTTTCATCTAATCTTAGTTTACATCTTTATTGAAAAAACTCTAGTTCATGATTGCAATCACCTAAAAGCCATTGATTTCTAAAACTGTTGAACTCGGCTATTGTATTTTTGTTCCCTTAGTGGATATCTGTATATAGATGCCAAGTGGTATGCCAAGTGTATGATTCAAAATGAACTCATAGGCCTATAACACCTGTTTGGTGAATATTCCTTCCATTCTTATGGTCATGTTAATGACAAGTACTCTCTAAATTCATATTCTTCTCATTATTGAAACATAGTTAAAAAACATACAGTTTAGCCTCCCTCACACCTAGGTGCGGCCAAAGAGCTAAGTTAATATTAACTTTCAAGGGGAGTTAATATGTTCATTTTATAAACCTGGTGTGAAATGGGACAAACTCCATTGTTATAAATTGGAAATTAAGAAAATCTTCATGGCTTGTTTTGAACAACTTGTTATGTAGCTGCCCCCACACAATTTTATTTTACGAGCTAGAAGTAACCTTCTGCTGTACTTACACCATTCGTCATTTGAGGACTTTAATAACTTGAGTACCTTGAAATTAAAAAAGCTAAGCCCAACTTTTGGATTTCATTGTGGGCTTCTGCATTTCTCTGACTAAATAAATCATGTGGGTAAAGAACGCATATGTTTGTGTGCACACACATTTATCTATGTATCAGCTATCTGCCATCTGTCCATCTATACATTCATCTCATTTTTCCCTTTTAATCCCCACCATCATAAATCATACCTTCAACTTATCTATTTCCAACAGACTTTTCATGTCTTCCTGACTAGAATCTCACCCCTATTTATCCTTTATCTCCCCTCAGTCCTGTGTAAAAAATAACGTTTTGAAATTTTTTAAAGATTTATTTATTTATTTATACAAGAACCGGGTACAGGCCAGATGCGCAGGAGGGTGAGACGATTCACCAGAGACAGAGCCAGGAACGGAACAGGCAGACTGACAAAATACACTGCTGAGGGGACTGATGAAATAAACTGCTGATGGGAGCAGCGGGCGTGACAGGAGAGGTCTGCAGTGCTATGTGGGACCCTCACCAGCCTGCTGGGATCAAACCGATGCTGCAGAGACTGGGGACAGCTTCACAGGGCAGCGCCCAACCACCTGCGCCACCAGGGGAGGCCTACGTTTTGAATTTCTTAAGTAACACACCTACCCCAATTATTTCAATTGTCATCATTAATGTTTTCATTCATTTATCTAACATTGCTTTATCTGCCATCTATAATTCATGTATTTCTACTTACATTGATGTAAAATAAGCATAACCACTGATTTTAATGAGAGAATTAGGCATTAAGAATAACTATAAAAACTTAGACTGTCTCCCCTTGTACATAGGATAAGAGTCAAACCCCTTGGCATAGCATAAAAGGCCGTAGTGAAATTCTAGAAGTTATTAAACAGATGTTTTGAGAGCATTTGGGAAAAAAAGCAATGATCATTAAAAGCCAGCATGGGCTCACAAAGAATAACTTCTTTTTTGATAGAGTTGCTAGACTGGCAAATTACGTGAATTTTATAGGCAAACTTTGTTGATTTCAGCAAAGCTATGCTTGTCCTCAGTAAAGTTCTTTCATTGATATCCTTGAAATAGAATGGAAAAAGAATAGTTGCAAGGTAAAATTACTAGCCTGTCAATTGATAGATGCAACTTAAGACCTTTGTTTAATTTGTTTTGATATATTTCTTATTAAGCTTTTTAGAAGTTTAACAAAGTATGTAAAATCATGAGACAAGATGATACAATTTTTAATTCAAAAGATTAAAATGATTAAATTGACTGTAAAACTATAATTCAGAAAAAACATTTCAGCAGACTAGATCCAAACTAACAACAAAAAAGTAGATCCCTAAAATATAATTATCCCAAAACTTCATTGGGAGCATTGTACTAGATTCCTAAAGTATAAATTCCTTATTCACCATTTTAAAGGACTTGTGAATTAATTAATTTTATTGTTCATTCAGTTTATATATGAAGTACTTTAAGTTCCTTCAAGTTAGAAATCTTGGCTAAAAGCATTCATCCATAGTTTTCTATGGTACATAGTTTTCTTAATGTGAAGTACATACTCTTATCACCAAGTGATATATTTCTGTTTAGGTTTCATTGAGATGTTTTAAATTATGCGCTTGTACAGAAATAAATCAGGTCACCAAAACAATGCTGCAAAAAAAGTGACTTAACAATAGCAATATGAAAAATAAAATGACGGCAGTTTTACATGACAGTAACTTCAAATGGTGGAGATCAGGACCTATTGGGAAATAGCTTATACGCAACTGAAAATCCAACATGCGCTTAAAGCAAAATAAATCATATTTTCAACTAAAATGAAATATTTATAAGTAAATGGCTACAGACTGGGTATGATAAATGGTACAATGATGTTTGGTCTCAGATCCTTTCTATCTCTTCTCTTTGTTCCCACCTCAGTTTTTGAGCTTTGCCCCACCTGTTTTCAGGTAAAGGTGAATGCAGGAACTTCAGGCAAAGTTCTAAGCATTCTTTATTTATAGAAATAATCTTATATTTTAGTGTCTCTACAAGGAGAAATTTTTTCCTCAAATTTGGTTATTTTCAAATTACCAGAGTAGATAAGCACTGGCTTGAATGCCCACCTTTAAAGGACAAACAAGGAGAACCCGGTCATAATTATGTTAGACCTACTATTATCATGTGCCCCCAGGGCTAGTGGAGGTATCCCCTGCTTTAAGTTTTTCTTGGCAAGTGGAGGACCTCCAAACAAAATCAATACATGGTACAAAAAAAAAAAGATGGAACAAAGGATGTTTGACAAACAAAAATATCTAGCACAACATCATGTAACATAAATTACTCCCCACCCCAAAATTTTGCCCAGTTCTATTCACAAGGCAATCCTTAATTGCAAACCAAATATTTTGAGGTACCTGTAACCATATGAACTGTTTTCGTATTTACTTCATGCCCAGTCAACATATTTTTTGAAATTCAAGCCTCAGGACCATTTAAATCAGACATAAATGAGTAATACAGAAGAGGTTGATGATTATATAAAAGATTGATTTGGGTGGGGGGATGGAATGGCAGTTTTAAACTAATGTAAATATATTTCCCAATAATTAAAAATTCATTTTATAAGGTATAATTAATAATCACAGCTTACTATATTACTATTGTTTTGCTATAATTTTTATTTCCCAGTTGCCCTTCTCAGCCATGTTACACCTAAACATCACACCCTCTGAGCAGTCAGTCAAATTTCCTGTAGTCACGTCTGTAACACCTACCTAATAAACATTGACCAAAATTCAGTATTGCTCTTTTTATGACTTTATTTATTTTTTAAAGATTTATGTACTTATGCATACAAGAACTGGGGTGCATACCAGAGGTGCAGGGGAAGAGAAGATACACTAGAGACAGATAAGAAAAGATAAGAAAGATATGAAAATGTTTTCATAAATGCAGTAGCAACAAATAGATTTAAAATGGCAATAAAAATTATTTAATATTTACTCAGTGCTTATTACACTTAGGCTACCATATAAGCACTTAATAAATTGTTTTAGTCCATCCTCTTGCAGTTTTATGATATAGTATCAATACAATGTGCAATATTTCTATTATTTTTTGCATATGCAAAGACAAAGGCTTAGAAAAGTAAATGTATTGTAATATGGAAGGTGACACAATGAAGTGGCAGAGACTCAATACAATCCTCCTATCTTCAACACCAACATTCATGTTTCTAACCACTAGGCTCTGTATCCTGCTCTGTAGGGTTCCACTGGAAGAGTCTTATTTCATATATTTTTCATTTAGTAAGGGCTATTTTGAGAGGCAGGTGCCATTCAAGGACATGTAATGCTGTGATCAATTAATACAGACAGTTCAAATCAATAATAATTTAGCTATTTTTATTTTTTCTGAACACATGGTCAAAGCACTTATTTGCATTTCACATAGTAAATATTCAGGGTGAATTTACTGAAGCAAAACCAAGTTCTATAATTAATATCAACTAAATTAAACTAAATGCGCAAACATTAGAGTAATCACTCTACCTAAAATAAATAAGGTTGCATTTTAAGGCACATTGCAACAATTTTATTTCTTCTGAGTAAAATCTGAAAAATATATGGCTGGTGCATCAATAATTTTGTCCTCATGACTAATCAGTTTAGATTTTATTTTTAATTCCCCACCTTTACATGTCTTTTCCTTAACTCAAGAAATTATTCAAATTTATCACTCTCTATTTCAACCCCATAGTGTCCTGTACATGTTAATACATAATTTGAATTAATAATTTATTATACATTTGCCTTGTGAAAAGAATAAAGCTCTTTGTAATTACAACAAAATGAAACAATTAAGACTAAAATCTGTTTCTATTTCCCCTGGTTCTCAGTAATAGAAAGAGATGACACCTTGAAGGAAATCAGCTGACTTCTTTGTCTATGCTAGTAAGCAGCTTGCTTGGAACAAGCAAATCCACAGGATTTGCACCATCTCAGAAGTCTGTCGTATATCAATCTGATCACTAAATAGTGTGTTTGGTTAGCAGAAATTTTTGTTATTTGGAGAAGAAACTTAGAGTACAAAAAGCAATTCATGCTCAGTAAAGAGAGGTAAATTAGAGGTTTTTTGGTGTTATTAGAGATATTATTGATACTTTTTTCCCCAGCATTTCTCTCCAATTCTGTTCTCAGAAACAGAGCTCACCTTTTCACATCATAATCAGGGCTACCCAAAAAACCCACAAGAAATGAACAAAAAACCCCAAAACTATACAGAGGATAAAGCCTTATAAAATTTGCTAACTAAAAGAATGGACAAAGCGTTTTAAGATTCTTTAGAGAAATGATGCTTGAAATGACAGCGAGAACGCATAGGAAGGTTCTTATAAGGGAGAGATTGTTTTAAGAAAGGGAAGAGGAAGAATTATGAAAGAAGCATGTATATGGTTCTAATCCTGAAGACCTAAATCCCTTGTCGCTTATAAGCACAATCAAAAAAGTTAGAAACAATCATAAACTGTTTACTTGTCTTTTCCAAATATATGTTGGTATAATTCCAGGAAGTTTAAAGAAAATAAGTATTTCAACTCATATTATCATACACTAGTAAAAATTAAAATCTATTTTCTAAATCTGAAAAAAAAAAAACAAGGGTATGTGACTTGGTAATTTTTATTATGTTGAAGAATTTTCTGGTGGTTGCTTAAGGATAAAAAAAGGAAGCAAGAAATTTCTATCTGGCGTCACTACTAATTAGCCCCTATCTGACACTGTTAGAGAATGAAATTTTCTTGCTCCGTATGTCTGATCAGCAGTCACAGATGCATTGCTTATTATTTGTTGCTTACTACATTTGATTAAGAGCCATGGGTTCATTGCTCATTATTTCTGATTAATGGTGCACACCTGGCATCCTCTGGTGATGCCTGCAAGTTGTCATGACCTAGGTTAACCCATGTCATGATAAAGATAGGATAGTTTTCTATCCTGCAACATAAACCAGTAGCCTGAACCTTTTCTTCTGAACTTCTATAAACAATTTACTTCATGAGCACTTAAGTTCTTTCCACACAAACCTTTGTTGAATCATCTCACACTTTAGTCTTCTTACTGGTTCCCTCATTAGTAAAAACTTTCACACATGCTTAAGATCAAATTGCCTAAGACATTCTATACAAGAAAATGCAGAACAGCACCAGGAGAGTTCTCCCACGGTTTTGGAAAGGGTACTGAAGACAACTTCAGTAAGGATTTGGGCCAAGCAGAAACCCCCACAAGCTGCTCACCAAGTAACCAAGTAACTATCTCCATCTGACAATCTAATCAATAGGCCTGTCAGCTTCTGTACATGCATTTTATAAGATAGGATTCTCAGATAAAAAAAGCAACATACAGTAGACCCAGTTAAATTTAGATTTTAGCTATAACTTTTTTTTTTACTATAATGCATAGGGTATACTTATAGTAAAAGTTAATGGTTGTTTATCTGAAATTCAAGTTTAACATGCTTGCTCTAGTTCCACAGATCAAAAATTAAGTATTTCAGAAACATCTCAATGATCTTTCAAGGAAACAACATCTTTCAAGAAATTTCCTTTGGAGAAAAAAGAATTATGAGGTGGAGCTGGAGTTACTAAGACAAAAAGAGAGTACTACAAGGGTAGCAAGAGGACTATAAGTTTAAAATTGGCTGTTTTCTTTCGGGGGAGTGTAGGGTAAAGAAAATATCAGGCTTTTCTGCCCTTCCACCTTCAGGATAGATGATGGATCCTTGTCCTGAATGCATGCCTGATGGCGGGCACCTGGAATAGGGTGTGGGCATAGGTAGATGGGATTCAGCTGAGCTAAGACTGTGCTTTTTTTAAGGGCAGCGTCACGGGGACGCCAGCAGCAGCAGTAGAAGCCGAAGCAGCAGAAGCCGAAAGAGAAGCCAAGAAAGAAGTAGCAGAAGCCGAGAGAAAAGCAGAGAAGGCCTGAGAGCCCAGATAGCGTGAAGACTTGCTGGGGGCTGGGAGGCCTGCCAGCCTGCCAGCTCCCCAGCCCCCCAGCCAGCACCCCTGCCAGCCTTATGCCTGGTGAACCCCAATAAAAACCTGCAAAACCACTGAGGACTCTGACTCCTTTACCCGGTCTGCATGGGATCAGAAAACCTGCACCGCGTTGTAGGGTAAAGAAAATATCAGGCTTTTCTGCCCTTCCGCCATCAGGATAGATGATGGATCCTTGTCCTGAATGCATGCCTGATGGCGGGCACCTGGAATAGGGTGTGGGCATAGGTAGATGGGATTCAGCTGAGTTAAGAGTGTGCTTTTAAGGGCGGCGTCACGGGGACGCCAGCAGCAGCAGCAGTAGCAGCAGCAGCAGCAGTAGCAGTAGAAGCCGAAGCCGAAGGAGAAGCCGAGAAGCAGCAGAACGAACTCCAGAGAGCTCAGATAGAGTGAGGATTTGCTGGGGGCTGGGAGGCCTGCCAACCTCCCGGCCCCCCAGCACCCCTGCCTGCCATATGCCTGGTGAACCCCAATAAAAGACCTGCAAAAAGCCACTGAGGACTCTGACTCCTCCTTTACCTGGTCTGCATGGAATCAGAACCTGCACTGTATCCAGTCCTGCCCTTTACACACGTCCAGTCCTGACCTTACAGGGAGATCCAGCTCTTAACAGAAATTTGCAGAGTATTCAAACATGGATGCTGCTAGATTGAGGGAACCACATCTCATCAGAAAACAACAAACCATAATTCCCTTTATCACTCTATATTAATTGTTAAAAATATAGGCACTTGGGCCTCCCTGGTGGCACAAGGGATTAAGATGCAACCTATGAAGCTGGCTGCAGCTACTACAGCACCAGTTCGATCCCCAGCCAGGGAGCTACCCACATGGCGCAGCAGACCTCTCCTGACTCGCCTGCTGCTCCATTCAGCAGTGTATTTCAGTCGACCTGGCTGTTTTGTTCCCCACTCTGTCTCTGATTAAGCCTCTCACCCCCGCACCTCTGGCCTGTACCCCAGTTCTTGTATGCATAAATAAATAAACCTTAAAAAAAATATAGGGACTTACATAATCTCCATGGAAATGCCATATTCTCTAATATCATACCAGCCTGGGTCCAACATGCAAAGTTTTCCTCTGGTTAACTGGGCAAAATAGACACATACTTTAATATCGCCAAACCTTACTTTTCTTTTTTGCATTTAAGAAATTTATGCAATCCAGTGCTTGAACTGATTAAGCATGTAATAGTTTGCCTAGGAGTACTAAGAAGATAATACTGTAAAAGTTAAATAAATGATATGTTGGGTATTATTTTTTATTAAGTAGAAGTCGTTAAGCAAACTAGACTTCAATTGACCAGTCTGTACTCCTTGGGTAGTGCTCCAGGGTAAAATACTCCAAAAATACTTATTGAAGGAATGAATACATTCAGATTATTCAATTAAAGTGTAAAACTTATTGTTCTATGACTAGAAGTCAGCACCAGGTTTTATCTTATCTCATATTTTCAGGACTTCACCTTTAATCCTAGAAAAGTTGTTTTTATGAAGATATTTTAGTTCACATACATTTGTTAGAGATTTTCAATTTCGTCAGATCTAATTGAATTTCAATTGATTAATCTATGATGGGCAATGCAAACCTCATCTCTTAGCTAAGTATCTTTTTATTCTAAAAAAGTGAATTTTATTTTTTTATTTTATTTTTTAAAGATTTATTTATTTTTATACAAGAGCTGGGGTACAGGCCAGAGGCGTGGGAGGGTGAGAGGATTCTCCAGAAAGAGCAGGGAGCAGAACAGGCAGAGGACAGAAATACACTGTTGAGGGGAGCAGCGGGCACAACAGGAGAGGTCTGCTGCACCACGTGGGATTCTCTCCAGCAGGCCAGATTGAACCATTGAACCGGCACTGCAGAGGCTGCGGACAGCTTCACAGCGCTGCACTCAACCTGCTGCGCCATAGAGGAGGCCCAAGAATTTTATTTTTTAACCTTTCTTCCTTTAGGGGAGTTTTTAGCTTTTTCCTAAAGTATTGTGAACATAAATTACTTTTCTAGATTAAGAAGAAAATAATTCTGAAAATCAAGTAAATTACTACTAATTATTTAGTAAATTATAACAATCACTAAAACTATTGTTTTAATACTTCAACTTTACTTTTCATTATTCATAATTAAGAAGGGAAAATGATAGTTAAATAATATAATCCTCTGCCCCAAATTTCCACATTTAATATTCGTGCTTGCTAGCATTTGTGTTTACATTAACCATAAATCAGTAACCAAAAAAAAAAGAACTTTCTCTTTCATACCAAAAGATACTGACTTCTAAATTAAAGCTACTTCATATATCCAGTCTCTTCACAATAGGAATTGATGATCTATTATTTCATTTGGTTTGGGACTCTTGACAAGAAGATCTGGTAATTCAGAGAATAAACTGTGTGGAAGAACAAGATTAAATTCCACACAAAAACAAAAGAAAGAGCTAGAGAGAAATTCATATTGATGTGGGACAAATGTTTTGATGAAGCCTTAGAAAAAAAAGAATAGACACTAATCAAACAAAGTATCATTCATACACTATTCACAATACAACCAGGAACAGATGTGAAGGACTGATGTTAGCGTGATAATGAATAATAAAGTCATTCAATGCCAATTCCCATTTTACCTGATTATTACTGGTTCTTTGATTGAATTATATATTAGACAAGTGCAATGATAAAGCTCTAAATATACTTCAATTATTGAATTTGCCATCCATCTATCATCAAATATGATCCATCCCCAGGATTTTGAAACATCAGCAAGGGGTTGAATCAGAATGATACGATGTAAAGAGAAATAAACCTACAGTTAGTAAAGCTGTGTTATTGAAAAGTAATAGTCCTAATATCTGAACACCTATTTTTGAATGGTCCCATGGCAAATGCTTTATTTTCCTTTTCTTGTTTACTCTTCTCCAGAGACCCTTTAACTTTACCTATATCTATACCATATCTATATTTATAATTTTAGCAATATATACTATATAATCTATTAATCATCTATCTATAATTTATCTATTTATAATCTTGTCTGAACATAAAGTTGATACACTGCTTTTATTTTAAAAAGGTATCTTTCATGAGGATTATAATATAGTATGACAACTTGATGTATAATTAAAATAGAGTACTGTGTGGAAACATCATAAAGAATTCAGAGAAAGGACATATTGGTCAGGAAGGAAGAGAGAAAGCTCAAGTATGTAAGAAAACTAGTTTGGGGTACTTTAGAATAGGTAGAAGGACTAAGAAAAAATATTCAGGGGAATTTTTGTGATTCAGTTGCCTAAGCTTTGCGTCATATATGAGTTTCTATTTTTCCATATCCTGATCAATATGTTTTCATTTCTATCAATAAAATAGGTAATCATTTTAATATGTGTGAGATTTATAGCAATTTTGCATATATTTATAGGATTAGACATTTGCAATTAATTTTCTGTGAAGATGTTTGTCACATTGGCTCATTATTTACTATTGGCTTGATAGGCAGTTCTTTTCATTAGTTAGAGAAGTTTTTTATTTTTTCAGATATTCATTCTGTGTGGTATGAGTTGCCCCACATAACTTCTTTAACTTTTCACTATGCTAGACCTATTTTGCTGCATGGTAAAAGATAGTATTGAAGTTTAAATGGTGCACTCAATGTTTTATATAAAGATACTGTAATGATGAATAACTACAACTTACACGTGATAATATAGTGTTGTCTTAATACAAATTATTGACAAAATACAGATATTGGTTTTAGTTTAGCTTTTTTTTTTTTTCTTGTGTGTGTGGATTCTGAGTTTTATGCCATGCTGTGAAGATTTTCTGAGATTTTCTTATTAATTACTCATTCATGGTTTCTTCCATGACTTTTGTGATTTTTATTTTACATTTAAATATTAGTTAGATCCAGGGGCCTCCCTGGTGGCGCAAGGGGATAAGACACAGCACTGTGAAGCTGTCAGCAGTCACTGCAGAGTTCGATCCCCTGTCAAGGAGGTGACCACATGGTCACCTCAGCAGTATTTCAGTCAATTTGCCTGTTCTATTCCCCACTCTGTCTCTGGTGGATCCTCTCACCACCCATATCTCTGGCCTGTCCCCCAGTTCTTGTATGCATAAATAAATAAATCTTAAAAAAAATAAATATTTGATCCAGATGGAATTTCCCCTGGAGTAAAAGTATGAGATGTGATGTGATATTTAGTTTTTCGTGGGGGTGACACGATTGCTGATATAGCTTTTATTACAAACATAAAACCAATTTTAACTTTTATTAATACTATGTATGTATTTGGTTGTATAATCTTTCCTTTTGAAAGTCTATTGATTTATTAATCGACACATGATTTTAAAAAGCATAATTTTGTAATTATGTGTTATAAAGTAGTAGTTTGAATTTCAACATTATTCTTCACTTTCAGAAACTGCATGCTATTTTTTCAATTTCCTGCTAATTTTTCTACATGAACTTTAGATTCCGTAGTGCAAAGGTCTTATTGTTACTTAACATCACCTTAGATTTATTGATTTTCTTGGAAACACTTCAGTTTTATGATGATGAGTCACCTCATTTTCCTTTTTTTTAAATTGAGGTATAATTGCTATGTAACATTACAGTAGTTTCAGGTTTATAATATAATAACTCAAAATTTGTATACATTGCAAAATGAGCACCAAAATAATTCTAAGCATCTTCTACCTGGTTTTCAAATAGCAAGGAGCAAAATTAAGTTCTCCTGAGATTTTCTCCCTCAATATCCTCATCCACACAACACATAGCACAGCAAACTGATGGTCTAGCCTGCACTGGGAGACCCTGAGACTGAGCCCGTGGCTGTATTAAAAAGTCACCAAGCTGAGAGACTCAACCTAGAAAGATGGCATCATCCCAGAGTGAAGTCTGAGACAGCAAGGACCCCCAGCTCCTCAAAATGGGATGGAGTCGAAGGAAAGACTTGGGACCTACAACCAATGTGGACTGGGAGGATGCTAAGACAGCTGAGAGAAAATGGTGTGATTACCTAGAAGTCATGGTTAAGGTCAAACGAGTAAACTAAACTGCATCCCCTGCAGCAACATTGAGTACAACAGAGGAATCCAAATCAAGTGGTCCTGAGCTGGCAACACTCCATTTTCCTTCCATGTTTTACTCACAGTGTGAGTTAAACATGCAGTAGCCACCACAGTATGATTGTGTTGCTTATTTACTGCCTCTCTATTCTCTTAGAATATCCGTTTCAGACATGTGGAAACTTTTCTAGCTAAATTGGCCATTATATCCCCAACAATTGAATACTATCTACCAGCTAATAAGTACTCTGAATGTTTTTTTTTGGGAAAACCCCCCAGTAAATATATATTTATATTACATATTTATTATATATATAATAATTAATTATAATATATATTTATATTATAATATAAATTTAATATGTTAATTTTATGAGTAGCAGTATATATTAAGTAAATGAATCAATTTCTGATTGTTGCATTCCATTAGTCTATTAGTGAGATGGGTCTTGATAAAAAAGAAATTAGGCCCCAAATGCCAGATCTATGAGAAATGAGGAATGTGAGAGTTACAAATACACAATATTGTTTTGCATTATATTTATCCATGTGTTCTAGGTGAGCTCAAAATGATTCCTTAAGTATTTTGTTTATAATCTCAATTTATCTGAATGGCCTTGATCATGGTATTTGCCTGACAGAACAGTTTTAGTTGCAGTTACATGGTCATTTGTGCCCTTGCCCTTTCACTTTTCCTCCAGAAAGCAAATGGGAATAAGCATTGACTTTGCTTGTTATCATTGAAAAAAATATGATCCAGCTAAAACTTTGCTTTCAGTGGCTAATGCACAGCTTCTTATTCATGTGTTCATTATGAGTGAACTTGACCATTGCAATAGTTTCCATAATCGCTTCCCTACCGTTAGAACAATTTTTGATGATATCACCCTCATGCTTCACTTGCTTAATTAGACCCCAGTGCATCAATGAGTCATTTTAACTTTCTCTTACAAAGACTCTTCATGCCCAGGGCTAACCCCTGTCTCTAAGTTTTATGCTGTTCTTCTTAGCCAAGGCTGGAAGATATTAGAGTCCAGTTACTTTCTAGACAATTTAAATATATTTTTATTGATAACAGAATGAGTCTTTACTCATTTATTTGATTTGTTTAAGTAAAAGGTATTTCTAAGTAGAAAAGGTATCTAACTAAGCAGAGAAGGTATTTGATGCGTTTTGAAACCTACTTTATTTGATACTATATGCTATGCATACCACATTCATGGTAAAAGATGGAAGTAGACTTTTGGTGGTAAACCAACATCTGGTGTACAGATGTTGATTTATAATGATACACATCTGAAACATGTGTAATGTTAAAAATCAATGTTACTTCTATATATATTTAAAAAAATAAAATAAATTTAAGATATTGTTTTGCTCACAGTAATTGCTCACTGTAAAACTTTGGAAAAGTTTACAAAATAGAAAATAAAATTAATTAACCTTCTCTTCCAGTCTAGAAGTAACCATTTTTAATATTTTGCTGTATACTTTCATAGATTTTTTTTCCATAGCTATATTTGTCACATATATTTATTATTATGCTGCTTATATCATTGTTTGCTTATTAAATCATGGATATTTTCTCATTTTAAAAAATATTTTTGAGGTCCTCCCTGATAGTGCAAGGGGTTAAGCACAGCACTGTGAAGTTATCAGCATCCTCTGCAGCACAAGTTTGATCGCTCGTCTGCCAGGAAGCAACCCACATGGCCCAGCAGATGTTGCCTGTCTGGCCCTCTGCTCCCTTCAGCAGCGTATTTCAGTACATCTGCCTGTTCTGCTCCACACTCTGTCTCTGGTGAATCCTCTCACCCCCTGTACCTCTGAAATGTACCCCAGTTCTTGTATGCATAAATAAATCTTAAAAAATATTTTTGAAACATCCTATTTAATGGTTCTATTTCAAAGTGCTTACGAAGCCCCTTGTGTCCTGCTCACAACTGCCATTAAGACTGTGCTGAATCATTTCAGAGGAAGGAAAAGATTAGGAAGAAGAATGAAGAGATCATGTTTATGGAGACATAACTGATGGCTTCACTTTATGTGAAAACTTTCATTTCAGTTTATTTAGCTTTTTTAATTCAGAATTTAATGTCTGAAATAGAAATAAAATCTTGATTTGAAATCAGTGATAGTAGTTGAAGACCCAAAAGTCATGGATTGAAAAAATAACACAATGTAGAAAGTTAGCAAAGGTTTTGTGCAAAAGCCATTCTATTGGAGAAGACCACCACAGAATTTATTCAAGGAGCTTGAGAGATAGGGAACACACAGTTTATGAATTTATTTTCTAGGACACTTTTTTGATATGTGGGTAGTAAAACTTTCTTTGAGATAAACTGGAAAGGCAGGGCTTCCCTGATGGCGCAGGTGGTTAGGCACAGCGCTGTCCACAGCCTCTGCAGTGCCAGTTCGATCTCTGCAGGCCTCAGAGCAACCCACATGGTGAGCAGACCTCTCCTGTCTCACCTGCTGCTCCCCTCAGCAGTGTATTTCGTCAGTCTGTCTGTTCTGTTCCCTGCTCTATCCCTGGTGAATTCTCTCACCCTCCAGCGCATCTGGCCTGTACCCCTGCTCCTGTATAAATAAAATAAATAAATAAATAAACAAATAAATAAATTGGTAAGGCAGAAGGTTAACAACAAGTTAGTGCTGAAGAAAACTTCGTTGACATGTTCTTAGCAACCTCAGAACGTGACTCTCATCCTGTATCTATCACTCTGTGACACCTATCGCTGCCAGCCTCCCAGTCAGGCCAGTGTCTCCTAGAGTTTATTCTGGGTACTTAGTTGGAAGTTCTAAATTGCTCAAGAATAATAAGACCTTAAATTAGAAAACTATACCAAAGCATCACTTTATCTTTATGACAGTGTTCAGACGAAAAACATCTTACCATTGTTTTCTGTCATGTTCTTAAGTATAAGGGGTACTTGAGAAACCAGATAATTCTCATGAGTAATCTGGCGTGATAAAGTAAATCTAGAGAGTAAGAATATAACGTACAAATTATTCTCCCTGGTGGCTTATTAATGAGTATAAAATACTGTAAATATGAGTCCAATAAACACTTTAAATTAACACATACAGAGAAATATGACATAGGTTATTTGACAACATTTTGGTGAATTTGACCCTGACTATAGAGGGTTTTTACTACTTATTTATTTTCTATATTTAATGACTAGAAACAGAGGGAATTAAGAATGTCAGGCAAAATAGAAGATGTCTGATATGACAGATTTAATTAGCTGACACAAATATTATAATGTATTAGCATGTTTAATAACATGACCTTCAATTGCTCCACAGGGAACATAACATAACAAAGAGAAAGATCTTTCTTCTAAAATGACAGCTGCTGATAAATTCTCTGTACTTACGCATTTCATTCCTTCTAAAAAGCACAAAATGTCCTTAATTTCATAATGCTCCTCTAAGTAAGGTTCACAGTTCTGAACACTCATTCCTAATAATTTAGTGTTTGCACAGTAGGCCAAGTTCATTGGAAAGTCAGGGGAATAAGGATTATCGCAAAGCTAGGACTACGAAAGGCCACCAACAGAAATAGAGTGAAAGTATTGAGTTAAAAGATTAGCATTGATCCCAGATTATCACAAAATTCGCCTAAGTATTCTCCTGGTATCTGTGCAACCTCCAGATGCTCAATCTATGTTAAACTACCTACAGATTTGTTCTTTCTTAAATACATCTTTGATCATGCTGTGGTCACAAGTAAATGTGTGACAGTTCCTTGTAACTGAAGTATAAAAGTGCTATCCACTAAGCCTCTGGCCACTGATAATTTTGTCACACTTCTTTCACTCTACCCAAGTATGTAAAATTTCTGCTTCACCCCAGCTGCTGTGTTTGTCTTAGTTTCACAGAAAACTTTATAGCTTTCTACACTTTCTCATAAAACCAGCCTCAAACACAAGTCCAAAATGCCTAGTCGTTTCTTCATACACTTTTTCATTGATACCTTCCCCAAATGTTGTAGAGAAAAAAATAATAATAAACTCTCAATGTCCACAACATTCTGTTCTTAGTAATGTGTGTGACCTGTTTCTTTGAAGGTAAAATGAGGACCTGCAACTCACCATAGTTCCTACTATCTGGTCATGCAAGTGCTCTTACAAATAGCTCACTAAACATCCAGGGGTTAAACATTCCTGACATATTTTTTTCAAAGATTTATTCATTTTTATACAAGAGCTGGGGTACAGGGCAGAGGTGTGGGAGGGTGAGAGGATTCACCAGAGGCAGAGCAGGGAGCAGAACAGGCAGACGAGAGAAATACACTGCTGAGGGGAGCAGCAGGCGAGACAGGAGAGGTCTGCTCGCCATGAGGGTTACTCCGAGGCCCACTGGGATGCAACCGGCACTGCAGAGGCTGCGGACAGCTTCTCAGTGCAGCGCCCAACCCACTGCACCATGGGGGAGGCCCACATTCCTGACATATTCACTATCAAGTCTATATAGAGTTATATGAATTGTGACACATAAAAAGGTAGCAATATTGTCCATATAGAATATGGACAATGTAAATAAAGTAGAAAACGTATTTGAATTGTCTCCAAATTTGTACTTAACAAAGGACATTAGAGAGTTAATGACGAAGAATTATAATTGCTGTTACCTGTGAATCTCTTGGGCTCACCTGTGTCTTGTTTCCCTGAGACAGTAACTGAATAAGGTTCTACATGATGCATATATTACCTGATCCTCTAAGGTCTTTACAATTTTCTGTGGTTAGATCCACCTGGTTTAGGTTTTT
The DNA here is from genome assembly GCF_014898055.3 of Talpa occidentalis. NCBI lineage: Eukaryota > Metazoa > Chordata > Mammalia > Eulipotyphla > Talpidae > Talpa > Talpa occidentalis. The sequence continues at coordinate 34,924,552 of NW_023604861.1, read as the reverse complement.
ATGCTTAATAATAATCTCTTCTTGTTTATGGAGTTTTAAACTTTAAACAATTAATTAAAATAATTCAGGAAAAAATGAATTCACATTCTGGGCTGAATGTTTTAGAATGTAACTAATATTTACTAACTATTGGTGTAGTCTAGGTGCTGTGCAAAATTTTTGATGGATATATTTTACTTATTCCCAGTTTTTAACAATGAGGAATTTGAAATTAGGATGGTTAATCAAATTGCCCATGGTCACACAAAATAACAGTCCAGATTTTTGCTCAGTATACTGCTTTTCAAATAAGATTCTATTTCTCTTAAGTAAACGCCTGCTTGAGCTATGACTGAGATGCCTGATATGTTTTCAATGATTTTAGGCATGCTCACACAATTTTTCAAGTGGTTGCATAATTTTGCACTCTCACCAGCAGTATGTGAGTGTTCCAGCACTGTCACATTTTTCCAGAAATTGGTATTTTCAATCATTTAAAATTGTAGCCACTGTAATAGGTATGTTTTGGTTCCTGACTGAGTTTTTTATTTGCATTTTCTTAGTGATAAACTGTACTAATCATCATGTGCTTGCTGGCCATTCTAAGTGACTCCTCAAATCCCTTATTCATATTTAAACATACAAAAACAACATAGGTTGTTTCACACACAACAGCCAAAAATATGATAAACAGCTCACATGTACAACAATCAGTGAATGGAAAAATAATATGTGTGAGATATATATCCATGCTATGAATACTAGACATCAACCAAAACTATTGATACCTGCAGCAAAGTAAATGAACCTCAAAACTATTATGCAAATAAAAGAAGCCACACTCAAAGAGAGCATCCATCTATCCATCCATCCTCCATCCATCCATCCTCTATTTGCCTATTATTTTTTTTTAATTATTTATGCATACAAGAGCTGGGGTGTAGGCCAGAGGTTAAGGGAGGGAGTCAGAGGATTCACTAGAGACAGAGTGGGGAGGAGAACAGGCAGATCTACTGAAATACACTGCTGAGGGAGCAGTGGGAGAGAAAGGAGAGGTCTGCTGTGTCATGTGGGTCCGCTCCCTGGCCAGGCATCGAACGCATGCTGCAGTGGCTGGCGATAGCTTGATATGGCTGTCTTTAATCCCTGCACCACCAGGGAGGCCCTCGATTTGCCTATTATCTAGATATCTAGATATAGATATATAAACATATAATTCCAGAAACTACAAATTAATTTATAGTGATAAAAAGCCCCTAGAGAGCCTGAATCTATGGCTAAAGAATATCTTTGCATGATGAATATGTTTTGTAATTTCATTGCAGTTGTGTTTTCAAGTATATACATCTGTTAAAACTCAAAATTTTTCACTTGAACTAGAAATAGAAATTTCATCTCAGGTTGATAATAAAAAATAACTTAGATATACAAACATACAAGCATACATACATAAACACAAGAGATAAAATATGGTTATCTTCTTGAATATACCCAATGAAATAAAGGAAATCTCTATCCAGAAATTTTTCTTCTTTGGCTGCTATCTTATTTGCTGCTACCTCTTGTTGCATCCTCTTATTTCCATGTCACCCACTGATTTCCCTGTAACCCTTTTTTAACTAACATCTGAAAGCTCTCTGTTCATAATGGCTTACATTTAAGACTTTAATTTTATAGTTGACAGTGTTTCTAAAGTTGCTAGGTATTTTTCCCTGTTTGTATATATATTGATATATCACAAAATATTTCATTTTAAGAATAGTATTCTCAGCTAATGTGTGCCCTTCAAAACGTTCATAACTCCTGAGTATTATCAGGAAATGGATTCTCTTTTTGCCATTTACAATCCCAGTGTGAATAATTACATATACACAATGACTTCAACAGGAAGAGAATGATTTCCAGGTTCAGCGTTTTTTAAAAATGTCTGTCCCATCATATAGTCATCATTGATAAATTGACAAAGTGATGAATAGTAAAACGCCGGCCCACTGCCACCCCTGACTCTTTATGGAATCATGCCCTTTGTAGATATGTCCGCGTCAAAAGGAGAATATGCCCAAATTGTTTTCAGAGCCCAAAGGCAGGGATCTCTAATAGTGGAATCCTTAAATCACTCAAATCACTTCCTCTATGGTTCACCATGTTCTACTCAGTGATCAAGGCCTGTTCATAAACTGTCTTCAAAACACAAGTTACTTTGCCAGAATTTTCTAAAGAAACTGTGGAAAATATGTATAATAAATCAGTAATTCAGAAGTAAGCAAAGACTCTGTCACCTCAATAATATTCATTTTATAATTATGAATTTTTAAAAATGAGAACAAATAGGCATCGATTTCACATGTTCTCTTCATTTACTGATTTCTGGAAAACTTCATTAAACATATATTGAATGTATGAATGAATATCAAGGGAGATCTGAAAAACTGTTCCCTTTAAAATTGTTTTGCCTTGTTCAGAATCAGAAATAAATGGTAATACATTACGAAGACTGGCATGAAAACCCTAACATCACTGTAACACTTTCCTCTTTAAGCTTCTCTCTCACGCCTATAAAGTTCTGACACCTGAAGGGGAAATATATACAAGAGGAATTTTAACTGCAACTGAGTGGGAAATCTAGCTCAACCATAACATTTTGAAAATTAGTGCTCAACCTGATTCCTACTTTTAAAAATTAGAGTGGAAGACTTCCACATTTTCACATGCAGCTATAGGTCAGTAAATCACACGGGGACTACCTCTAATAAATTAGATGCATTGCAAATGTGATTTGTTCATTTAAACTCAGGTGATTTTTTTTTTTTAATTCTGTAGGGTAAAGAAAATATCAGACTTTTTTGCCCTTTCGCCATCAGGATAGATGATGGATCCTTGTCCTGAATGCATGCCTGATGGCGGGCACCTGGAATAGGGTGTGGGCATAGGTAGATGGGATTCAGCTGAGCTAAGATTGTGCTTTTTAAGGGCGGCATCACGGGGGGACGCCAGCAGCAGCAGCAGCAGCAGTAGCAGCAGCAGTAGAAGCCGAAGTAGAAGCCGAGAAGCAGCAGAACAAACGCTAGAGAGCCTAGATAGAGTGAAGACTTGCTGGGGGCTTGGAGGCCTGCCAGCCTCCCAGCCCCCCAGCCAGCACCCCTGCCTGCCATATGCCTGGTGAACCCCAAATAAAAAACCTGCAAAACTACTGAGGACTCTGACTCCTCCTTTACCCGGTCTGCATGGGATCAGAAAACCTGCACTGTGGTCCAGTTCCTGCCTTTACAAATTCTCTACACCCGCATTTCAATTAAAAAGAAAAAGGGGCCACCCTGGTGGCCTACAGATTAAGACTCAGCTCTATCCCCGTGATAGCCTGAGTTGGATCCCTGGCCAAGGAGCTGACACACATGGCGAAGCAGACTGTTCCTGTCTTGCCCGTTGCTCCCCTCAGCAGTGTATTTCAGTCAGTTTGCTTATTCTGCTCCCCACATTGTCTCTGGTGAATCCTCTCAACCCCCATACCTCTGGCCTGCACTCCAATTCTTCTACACAATAAATAAATAAAATCTTAAAAAAAAAAAAAAAAAAGATTCCATGTTTGCTTTACTCTGAATAGAGCTGGGACTCTCCTTTCTTCAGAAATCTATCCTTATTTTTCACATCAATACTCTCCCCCAACCCAATGATTCCCGGTTTAATTGGCAACTTGGGCAAGTTCTGTTCCATACATTTGCTGGCGATTGTGATAATTGTGCAAATACCTACTCAGGTAGGACATGTTCTGGAGAATCGGTTTGCATGACATTCACTTACAGGTTCTGAAATCTAATCTAGAGAAAGCCAGACAGCAGAAAGCTATGTGTACATAGCAGAAAGAACTAACCAGATCACTTAACAGTATAAGAGTGATACCACTAACCCACATGGCGGATCAGAATTCCCCTGCCTTGCCCCTGCTCCCCTCATTAGTGTGTTTCAGTCAGCCTGCCTGTTCTGCTCCCCACTCTGTCTGGTGAATCCTCTCACTGCCCCCCTACATCTGGCTTATACCCCAGCTCTTGTATGAATAAATAAATCTTTAAAAAAATAAGAGGGATACTACAAAAAAAACCCAAAGGTTTATTTTGAAAAATTTATATACAAATTTTTAAGAATAGTGATGGATGTATAAAATTCTTTTATATTATTTTCAAAGCAAAATTTATTTCTCAAAAGTTAAAAAAGTATACCTATGAAGTAAAAAAAAAATCTGTGGTGTGATGTTATGAAAATTTAAAATACATATAAAATTACATAAGCTGATTGATTTTATACATATTTAGTTTATACAAATTTAGATTACAGTGCTTAGCTATGTCCATTTCTATTCCAATGTGCATTTTATAAAGAATTTGACTTTAATCTAAAATTTAAACCCCTTTCACAAGTAATTCACAATGCTGTTATTTTATGAGTAACAAATTTAAAATTGCCCTCACCTTGAAATGATTCTTCTCTCTAGACCGTAATATTTTACCTATTTTTCATGAAGAAAATATTCTATCAATCCTAAGACACATTAATAACTATCACTTGTTTCATTTTTTCTATGTGCACAAGAAAATTTGGTATTAAAATGAGTGAAGCTGGAAGTTCTGCTTCTGCATGGATTTTATTATTTGTAAACAACACCCTAATTTAAAAGGGAAATTCATTTAGAAGAATCATCGTTTGATCCCAGGAAAAAGTCATCCTTCAGAATATGCCAATAGATATTTTCTAGAGTCATGTATTAAATCATCATCAATGAACATAGTTTTTTAAAAAATAACAACAAAGTTTTGAAATAGATGTTGACCCCGTTATAGAAGATTTATTTTTTTCTGGTTTTAGGTGGTTAGGGCCCTCATAGTGGATTTCCACCAATGACAAATACTGTGCAAACTTCTCATTCATCTTCAAATTTCTTTTGTGAATAGGCTAGCTAGACAGTAAGCAAGAATTAATTTTTTATCAGATATATACTTTGATTTTTTGAGTACATTGCAGCCCAAAGGGCATATTACAAAATTTAAAATAAAACAGTTAAATAGGTGATGATAGATAGATAGATAGATAGATAGATAGATAGATAGATAGATGGATAAGTGGATGTGTAAGTTTACACATGCTATTTATTTTAAAATATACTCTAACAAGAACATTCATAATGCTCTCTGTAGTTTCTATGGCAAGACTGTTACCTTTATTTCCACACAGACATCCCACCTATTTCCAATGGTCAACACCTATCCTGTGAAATGGGAACTTGGTATTATCAAGCACCAAGCAGGCCACAGTACTGACCAAGGTACAAGAATCAGTTGTTCCATTTGACCATGAAGGGCAGAAAAGTGGAAGACTAGAAAGAATAGCTGTCTCTATCCTTCCATGTGGAGGGGCACTTCCTTTTAATACCAAGTAGTTTGAAAGTTTTTTGTCACGTTTATCAGAAAACAAAATGTTGATTGTCACTGTGTTTCAGATTTTATACTTGAGAATGTTGTAAATTGCAGAAGCATCTCCCACATTATTAATAAAAATTATGGCAAAAACAGGAAGTAAAATCAGGGGTGGGGTGAAACAAACCAATCTTTTGATAAGTTTAATGCACCTATTAACATAATTTTATTTTCAAAAAACAAATAAAAATCAAACTCTGGGACAACTGAAACCAGGACAGTGTGGACCCAGGACAGAGTCTAACCTGGGCCATTATGGACTATGTTCATCCTAACAGCCCCTAATCCTGAAATCTTCACTTACTTACTGAAAGTTAGTGATATTTCTTAGGAAGCGCCTCCCCCATCAAAAAAAAAACCCTAGAGTAATCAAATTTCTCCTGAATTCTTCTACACATTAAATCCAAATCTGTATGACTTTTCTTATGTATTTTGCCTTAAAAAATGACAGCACTTACATTAAATAAAAGTCCATAAATCTCCATATATTTCATATTTCAATTGATCTTGACCATTAACATAATAAAGGGAAATAATTCTGGAGGATACTTCTGAGATTTACATCAATGTTTGGAAAATTAGCATATACTTATGTTGAAATTTTGGCTTATGATTCAGATATTTTCCATAAATTTTCTTTAGTCTTAATAAGTTGCTATACATGTTGCATCTCTGGGGATTTTGGAATACATTTTATGTTTTAATCGAACCTATCAAAAAGGTTAAATTTTAATTAGAGTCAAAATACAGCAATTCTCTAGATACTTGAGGATGCTTCTGAATCCAAGTCTCCTGGGGTTAGGGACAAAAGGAATAAATACATTTCAACCCCTGAGCAGAGAACAACATTGTTCCTTGCAGCTAATTGCTATTATGCTATGCTCAGCCTCTGCTGCTGCAAACTAGTGGGAATACTTTATTCAGTTTCTCAAATTTCATCAATACAGTGAGCATTTGTTTATATCCACAGTATCTGTATCTACAGTCTTCTGACAACTCTGTTTCTACTCAGTAAATGTGGTCAGGGACAAGAATAAAGCCCCAGAAGGATACTGTCCAGTTTTCTTGTGGTAAATAGCTGACAGAAAGATATAGACAGGTAGAGAGACAGACAGATTTTCTTCAACCAATTTGTTATTGATTTTTTATAATTTACAGCTGACAAAATTGTAATAACAAAATGACTATCTGTCATGGAATAATAAATATTTTACCACGTACATCTTATTTTTATGTAATGTAACTCTGCCTTTGGGAGTAGAGCAGAATGACAAAGTTAAAAAAATGGTTTTTTGTTCATGATGCTTTAATTCAAATAAATTTAGTATACTTTATTTGCATTTTGCCCTCAGGTACATTAATTCCTCCATAAGTAGTATATTTTCATAATATACTTCCAAACAACTGACATTCAGATACCTAAAAAAAAAGTCATGACCAATTCGAAGTTCCCCTATAAATTAAGAGCTAATGACCAAACAGTGATTTGATCTACATTATGGACATTATACCATTAATATTAAAAATAACCTGTTATTTGTTGGTTGATTTATAAGATGTGTAATTATTTTATATCAGAGATGCTATACATGTGCTACTCTCTTACCACAATTCTCATCGTGGTAAATACTTGAGAGTTTGGTAGTTATAGTTTGTCCAAATGAACAGACAAGGTTGTAAAATTGCAGAAGGGTTGGTGTGCATACAGAAACCAGCTGAGCAGCTGCAGTTCATGTAGATTGTGCACGGGAATCTATTTTACAGCCTGAACTGCGGCACAGCCAGTATTTCTGTTATGAAATTGTCTTGATTTCTCAGACCCCCAAGGACTAGTAAATAAGATTTTCCTACCTTGACATAAGGAGAATAAACCATCTGGTTTGGATTATGGGCTAGGCCTCCAGGAGCAGCAGTCTTTGCTTATAACATAGTCTAGCATAGATCTAGAAGAACTAGGGGGTTATAAAGGTATGAAAAATTTGTAAAAATAATTTTGTCTACAAGATGCAATTTTGAACTGATTTAAAAATTGAGGAAACATCTCATGCAAAGCTCAGATAATGGAGAGATTTGATAATATTGACTGGAAAGGAAAACATCAGAAACATAACAGGAAAAAAAGTTGTGGGTTTGAGAGAGAATAGCTCTGAAGAGGACCACTTATCTGTCCTTTAAAAGCATCGTGGTGTTTAACATTTTCCTTCTGTAGTCAGCACGCCTTATATGTGTCTATTGACATTGTAATTGTCTGTCTCACAGTGCAAGCTCTAAAAGGCAAGGGCTGTTTTATAGAATTTGGCAGGAAGCCACATAGACATAGACATTTATTTTTTTATTTTTAAAGATTTATTTTATTCATTTATGCATAGAAAAACTGGGGTGTAGCCCAGAGGTGGGGGAGGGGGCGCTGTGTGTGTGTGAAAGGATTCCCAGAGACAGAGTAGGGAGCAGAACAGGCCGAATGACTGAAATAACACTGCTGGGGGCAGCAGCGGATGACACAGGAGAGGTCTACTGTGCCATGTGATTCAGCTCCCTGGCCAGGGATGGAACTCACACTGCAGTGGCTGCGGGATAGCTTCTTAGTGCTGAGACTTACTCCTTGAGCCACCAGGGAGGCCTCAGACAGTGACACTTAGTAAGTGTCCTTTGATCAAAAGAAACAAAATGGATGAAAATGGAGATAAAGAAGACTACATCAGTAAGAAAAAGGAGAAAGGAAAAAAATCACTTCATAGTAAGATCAAGGGAATGTGAAATACACTTTTTTTCTTCTATTTTGTGAACGAATGTTCATAGGCTCCTGAAGTGTTGCATTTCTTTATAGATAAATGACATTTATTTATAAGTTATTTATAAGTGATAACTGTGTTGTTAAAAATCATTTACCAAAATTATGCAGACCCAAAATTAAATACTAAGGTGAATCTATCAAAAGGTGCTCCCTCCATTTAACCCTGAGAGTACTGGGGTGGCTTTATGTGTCAAAATACATCTTTGATGACTTTCTCAGTTTTGATAGGAGAATACCAATTTTGGCTCCCTGACAAACTTACCATATAGTATTTAGCTAACAATGTAGATGACCTACACTTAAGAATTTTGTCAGGGCATATAGTATTAAACCCACCTCTGTCCAATATACAAAGTTAATTGATGAGATAATGTTTCGGAAGGATTGCCTAATATTATACAGTTGTCTATTTCTCTAGAACACATAATACCTATGACTTTATTCAGTTAATCAGATAGATATATACTGAACTCAATAGTCTTGGTACCACACAGAACTTTATTAAATTGTGATTCCATGTAATTCCATTAGCTCTCCATTGAGGGGCTTTATAAGAAATAGCTCTATGCAATTCATAGCAGTGTTTACCAGAAGATGTTGATGAGAATTTTGTTCATGAGGCTGCAGTGTCTCCATTGGGAGGAACTTGGGAAAAATTAATCTACTATTATCTTACAGATGTCATGAATTATACTCTTATCCCATTCTCTCTTCTAATTTTCTATCACAGAATTTAGAGTCAAACTGTGACCAAAACTTTTGTGTACTAGCCTTACTTTTAGATCTATTTATACATCTGCCATGGTGATCTCTTTGAAACGTTTCTATTTTGTCATCTTGCTGAAGTTTGTATGTTTTATGAACTTTCTTAATCTTCTCTGGAATAATAAAGAGCATAAATAAGTGACATTATATAAATAGTTACATTCTAAATTTTTGTGAAAGCATTGTAAAACAACTCTGCAAATGTTTAATGAAAGTTTAATGTGAGTTTGCCAGTCTGTCTTTTAGAAGGAACTATAATATAGTTGAAAAATTTAAAATGGGAAATATAACACCCCAATCACAGATAGATCATTAACAAAATTATACTTACCATACATTGAGTGCTTACTTTTTATCTGTTACTGGGCTGAACATACTTTAATCATTTTGCAGTTGAAAAATAAATTAACTCACTAAGGTTATACAAAAGTGTGTTAGAACCGAAATTCTTTCCCAGGTCTTTCTTACTCCAAATATAGCATCTATTTTAGAAGTTCAAGGGAAGCCTTTCAAATATAATGCTTAAATTATGTGTTCCTTTAGTTAAAGCAGGCAGCTGAAAAATAGCAACTCATATCTTAGAGACACAGGTCAGCTTACCTTTTTCCCTGTAGAAATTCCAAGAGCATGAAAGTGCTGCCAAATGACTAATCAAATCTTGAATGCATCAATAGTGCTGTATTCATACAGTAAGATGATTCTATTATACTCTGTACCACATTTTATACTCTGTACCACATTTTATACAAATTTGGAGAAACATACTTTTAGAAGGAATCTAGCACACCAAAGTGTTCACAAGAAATGGTAAGCAAGTATTTCAGGTGAAACACTTTGCAATGATAGTCTATATTTAACCTATGAGAGAAAAATACTACGTCATTTATCATCACATTTATATTGTTGCAGACATATCCATAACACCTAGTGGGATGATGCAATGGGCATTATTTTGGTTCTGAATCTATGGGTAGGCTGGGTGGTTCTGCTGCCCTGAGGTAGTCTGGATGAGGTTTACTCTCGTGTGTCTGTGCATGTGTCAACTGTGTATTTTACTAGACTGTTCCGTCCATCTTGGCAGGCATTTCTCATGTTTCTGTGTCCCCACTACATCAATTGGCTGACTTTCCTGTTCCATGTACTTAATCTTCTAAGAGGCCAGTTAAGCCATGTTATCATGGTGAATGTACAGGGAAAGAAGAGAAAATGAATATAGACAAGTCTTAGACACCTAAGTTTAAAACTGGCATACCATTTTTATTGCATTTTATTGGCCTATGTAAATCACAATGCCAACTCAAATGCATTGTAGAGTAAGAGACTCATCTTCTCCATGGGAGGTAGAGAAGAGTCACATTGTGATGGGCATAAACACAGACAATGGTTATGTTATAATGTTTTACAAACATTATAACATTATAACATAAATGCAATGTAAAAACACAATATAGTCATTACAATAGTTTTATTCTGAATTTTTCACAACTATGAAATTTTGTCTTTTTGTCTCTTTCGGTTCTCCAAACCTTTGCACTCTCCCTCCTTAAATTTGTAGGCACTTAGCATTCAAGTGTTGCTCCAGTTTGTCTGAAACCTATGGTTCAATCATTTCAGCACAGCAAATTATCATGTTTCAAGAAAATTAATCATTTTGTTTAAATCTCACTATTCTCTTCATTCAGGGCAACTTTCAGCAATTGGTCTCCTACTCCCATTCAAGATTTTCCAAAATTTTAAACATGACTAAATAGATATGTTGTCATTTGTTAAAATTAAATTGTATTCTCACTGTTCTAGCCCTATATTCATCTCTTGATAACACCATTATTTATTCCCAAAGCAGTTCTTCTGAAACTTTACTATAGTCTTTAAATAAATGCACCATTTCCCTTATGCTCAAAAGTAATCAAAATGGTTTAATTTACAAAGAAGACCAATATTATGAAATATAAACTTCATGGTCTCAGCTTTCAGCTGTTACCAAAATCTCTAATATCTTTAAAACATTTCCTCTCTCCCATTATTTTCTATTACCGAAGAAAAGGTGCTTTCCTCATTTTTAATAAAGGTTGATACCTATAGTTCCTTTTCAGGCCATTGCACATCCTGCCGGGACTTATACCTTACCTTTCCATTTCTCACTGACACTTCTATCTGCATTAGAATATGTTCAGGTCTCCCTTAAATTGAAAGATAAAATACAGGGCCTCCCCTTGTGGGGCAGTGGTTGAGCGCTGGGCTGTGAAGCTACCCCCAGCCTCTGCAGGTACGGTTCGATCCCCGGCCACCAGCGAGGGTCCCACATGGCGCAAAGACCTCTCCTGCCGCGCCCGCTGCTCCCCTCAGCAGAGTGTTTCATCACTCTGCCTGTTCTGTTACCCACTCTGGCTCTGGTGAATCCTCTCACCCTCCCATGCTTCTAATTGTACCCAGTGCTTGTATAAATAAATAAATCTTTAAAAAAACAAAAGATAAAATGCAAATACTTTGCAATTCAGATATTCACCTATTTTCTCTTGCTTTTGCTATTGATTTCCAATAATAATTTACTTTCTATGGATGCAATTAATTAGTCCCTTATGTGACATCCTCTACCACAAATAGAACTAGAGCTCCAGTGGAAATGTCCTGTAATTTTCTGATGACTTATCAAATGTAATGACTTATTCTCTGTATTCTTTAATCCTTGACATTTTCTACAGTCATCAATTTTCTCTTACTACATAAAATCTACACCTTTCATTTTGTAATTTTATCTTGAATTTCTTTTAACTATGCCTCCCTCTTTCTTCTCATTTTTCCTTAATGCTATTCTTCCATACTTATCACTTAATAAAAAATAAATTTAGTAACATTTACTGTGTACCTACATTCTGCCAGACACTGACCTACTAGTTTTATATGCATCATCTCTTTTAACCCCATACAATTCCTATAATTGAGTTGCAATTAATATTTCCATATTGCAGATAAAAAATTTGAAACTAGGTTAATTAAATTGAATAAGTTGTCATGTGGTAGAGGCTGAGATTAAATTATCTACATTCAGGGCCTCCCTTATGGCTTAGGGGTTAAGTCTCAGCACTGCCATTGCTACAAGCTCAGTTTGATTCCCAGACAGGGAGCTAATCCAAATAGGGCACAGCAGACCTATCTTGCCCACTGCTCCCCTTGTTGGTATATTTTAGTAAATCTACCTGTTCTGCTTCCCACTCTGTCTCTGGTGAATCCTCTCATCCCCACACCTCTTGCCTATACCCCAGTTCTTCTATTAAAAGAAAAAAAAAAAACTACATCAAAGGCTTTGGGTTTAATTACTAGTACATATGCTTAATACAATAATGTTCTATATTTGTTCCTCAATAAGTTTCTCTTTATTTTGTTAACTCCATAATTTTTTTAACTTTCTACCAACCTTTGTATTCAAATGTCTATATATGTCACTCTAATTCTAATGCCTCATTTGCCATTTAGCCTCCAAAGTTCTCTTAAACTTAACTAATTGAGCTCTAGCTAACCTATTTTCTTGTTCTGTATCCACTGATCTTCTCCTCTTAGACCCCATGTCAAACTGAGAATAAAAGAAATAAACTGAAACTTACTGAACGCCTCATAATGTGTCATCATCCTCATAAGTAATAACTGTTACCACTTTTTTTTTTCATCATGTCTATAAGGCACTGCAATTAGCATCCTCCTCAGAGTATCTTACTATCTTTCTAAAACATTTGAAAACAGAAAGACCTTATAGCACTGGGTTCACATTAACACATATCAACTGTAAATGAAAAGTAAAAATAAGGGATTTTTTTCAATGGCCCAATATTTTATTGTATATCTGATTTGCATCATTAATATAGATTTCCTGAATTGTACCTCAAGCATTTGAATTTTACACTCTAACTTACCAAATATAAATTCTCGTTTATTTGATCTCTTTTTCATTACATTTCTTCTGCTTGAATTAATTTCTCGCAAGCATCTCTGCCCTTGTTCTTGGCCCACCACCATCCCTTATGTCCTTTTGACTCTTTCTTCCTCCTTCCTGCTTCTTTAACCTCAGAAACTTCACTTTTACTTATTGATGCCCTATGGTGTTTTATCCTTTATCTTGCATTGTTGAATCACCCACTATGTAAACATCCATTATTTGTCTTTGTCATTCTGATTTACTTTACCCCACATTATTCCCTCAAAAACCTTCCATTTTTCTGATCAGTACTTTATCGTTAGTGTTGTGTGCAAAAATGTTCTCCCAGTAAATGGGGTTTCTCTTTGTTTTGGTTATTGTCTCTTTTGCTGTGCAGAAACTCTTTAATTTGATGTAGTCCCAGCTGTTTATCTTTGTCTTCACTATCACTGCTTTGGGTGATGCATCTGTAAAGATGTCTTTGATGTGCACGTCATGCAGTATTTCACCTATATTTTCTTCTATGTATTTTATGGTTTCAGGTCTTATGTCTAGTTTCTTAATCCATTTTGAGTTGGTTTTTGTGCATGGTGTGAGGTAGTGGTCAAGCTTCATTCTTTTGCATGTAGCGACCCAGTTTTCCCAGCACCATTTATTGAACAAACTTTCTTTGCTCCAGTGCATATTTTTTGCTCCTTTGTCAAATATTAGTTGACCATAAATCTGTGAGTTTATTTCTGGATTTTCTATTCGATTCCTTTGGTCTGTGTGTCTGATGAAGCTCAACAAAAACAAAGAAAATAATCCAGTCAAAAAATGGGCAGAAGAGCTAAAAAGAAAATTCTCTGAAGAAGAAATGCAAATGGTCAACAGGCATATGAAAAAATGTTCGACATCACTTGTAATCAGGGAAATGCAAATCAAAACTACCATGAGATACCATCTCACACCAGTGAAAATGGCACATATTAAAAAAAACTAGCAACAACAAATGTTGGCGAGGTTGTAGAGAAAAAGGAACTCTCCTGCACTGCTGGTGGGAGTGCAAACTGGTCCAACCACTATGGAGAGCTGTGTGGAGATTTCTTGACCTACTAAACATAGAGCTTCCATATGATCCAGCAATTCCACTCCTAGGTATTTACCCAAATGACACAGAAACAGTAATTCCAAAGGGCTCCTGCATGCCTATGTTTATAGCAGCACTATTTACAATAGCTAAGCTATGGAAACAACCCAAATGCCCAAAAATAGATGACTGGATCAAGAAGATGTGGTACATATACACAATGGAATATTACTCAGCAATCAAAAAAGATAAACACATGCAGTTTGCAGCAAGATGGATGGAGCTAGAAGGGATCATGCTCAGCGAAATAAGTCAGAAAGAAAAAGAAAAATACTGGTTTGTCTCACTCATAGCAGGAATTTAGAAAACCTAAATAAGAGACCAGGAAAAAGACTAATCAATACAAAGTAAAAATCAAAATCAACAAGCAACTATAAACCAGAGACACACTGGTGGGGTGGGGGAAAGGAAGGACTAGAGTCAAAATAAGGGGGGAGATGCAATAGTATGGGGAATATAACCAAAATAAAATCCACACATTGTGCAAAGATGAAAAAAGATGTAAGAATTATATAAAATAAAATATTTAAATTAAAAAAATAAAAAATAATAAAGTAAGGTGCCACTGGTGTACCAAAAAAAAAAATCTTCTATTTTTCTATAAATGAAAACATTTGTCTTTCCTTATTGTTGAATAATATTCCACTGTGTGGATACACTTAGCCCAATCCTGTATCAGAGCACACTTACATTGTTTTGTTTCCTTGCAATTGTAAATAATGCTGCAATAAACACTGCAGAGCATATAGTTTTTTGGGATGATACTTACACATTCCTTGAATAGATGCCCAAGCATGGACTCGCTGGGTGATATACTATTTCCATTTTTGGCTTTTTAAAGTAAATCTAAATCACATCCCAAAGTGGCTACACCAGTTTACAAAATTAATATCTTTATTTTTGACCTTTTCATGCACCCAAGAAAGAAAATAGCTTAAACAAAAATGAGAATTTATTGTCTTGTGTTTCTGAACATTTAATAGTTAGGAAAGTTTTGATATTTTGGTTCTTTCTCTATAGTTCCTTATGATTTGGGGCTGCTCCAAGCAAGAATAACCAAAAGTGCATTCTTCATCATTTGTATCCAGAAGAAGGTGAGTTTCTCTTGTCCTAGCAATCAAAATGTATGTGAGTTATACCAGCATTGAATCACCCTGATGCCCTTGGCCGTGTCACTTACTGATTGACTTGATCTGGATTCCTTGCAGGAATTTTCATGGCAAGAGATTTAAATTTTTTCTGACCCACAAACAAATCAGAATATCACAGGAGAGATAATATAAAGCCTCTTATTCCTTGTACAATGCATAAGACTATAATATTTAATGTAATATATGACGTTATTTTTGCTACCTTCCTGCGTGAGTGAAACTCCTGCTTTTGTACATTTGCAGCACACAGAGTTTGAAATACAGTAGGCATTTAGCATATACTTGTGAATAGATATTGAGCAAAACACACTAGGAAGCAAATGAAAATTGAAGATTAAAGGGTTTAAGAATTCTGCCAAAGCAACCAATGATTATTTATTTTTTATTATTTTATATTTATATATTTTAATTTATTTATAAGTTAATTCTGAATTTATTCTTTCAAAGAATATGTATTGTCTATTAGCATATAGGGACAGGCATTTGGATTGTCAAAGGAAATTATATTTTCCCTATCCAAAATTTTCGCAAATAATATCCATAATATTTTCTAAATTAATTTTTTCTTAAGGAGGCATTAGGGACTCTATTAAAATATTTAAGATTTACAATGTTAAAATTACTTATTTTGATTTAAATTATAGGATTAAAATTTTTCAGATGTTGTATTATGTTGTATTTTTCAGATGTGTGTTACATGGTGAATAACATCCATTCCAACTATAGAAGCTATTCTCTAGACAATAGACTTAGGACAATAATGAATTACTGAACTGATTTAAATAATTCCACTTAGAAGAGGATTCTTCTTATATTTTATCATTCAAACTAAAAGTTTAAAAGTTATCTATATTACTCATATCAGAAATATGTGAAGAAATTCATAGAAGCAAAAAATATCATTGACTGGAGATAATACATTAGTTTCTATGCATCATAGTATAATAAAGTCTCTTTAGAACTATTTTCTGAAATATTGAGTCTTGAGCACTACCCATGAGAAAAGAATTTCTTGGATATACATGGATGTTTCATTCTAAAGGATTATGCTGCTTTATAAGTCTTCAGCTGAAATAGATGTTTAAGCCTCATATCCAACTGCACCCTTGACAAAGCATGCAGTGATATGAAGCGTTCTTCCTTAACGTGATAGTCTGTGTAATTTAATGCCAGTCTCATGGATAAAAGCATCCTGAAGCCCTTAGTTGAATTTCTGAAGTGGTGTCTCTTACAGAAACCTCACAACTTATTTGTCAATATGCTAAACAGGTTGTAATGATGTTAATCCTTTGGTAATGGCAGATCTCAAAAGATGTCTGGATTAATATTTTCTATGAACTAAAATTTAAAAATACCATCTAATCATTTCTTTAAAAATAATTCTGAAGTTCTATTCACATTTTCAAAATTTAAACATCCAAAGTTAAATCTAATTATGGAAAAAAATGTTTACAAATGCAAATTCTACTTGAGTTTGGCCTTCTAATAATTAAATAAAAAGGAATATTGTAGAAGAATATTGAGATAAAAAGTAGACACATAGATTTGGACTAATAGCAGTGAAATTACTTGTGATTCTCAATGATGAACACCCAAGACATATACAGTGTTATGAAATGTCACTTCAGTTAAAAAAGGGCAATTGGAGAAAGATCTTCCTGCTATATTCAAATAATAACATACCAAATAGCTACCATTCAAATAAATAATAGTAACCTCAATGAGAATATTTACCTTACTTACATCAGATACTCTTCAGATTTGAAAAAAGATAAAGTGCTCTCAAAATATGGTCTTATTTTCTGGAAACTTCAAGATTCTTTGGGAGGGCCCTGGGGAGTTATGTGTTAAGACTGTCTTCATTACATTATGTAGGCATTTGTACTGTATGACGTAAAATGCCTGATGGGTAATTTTATTGGTGCCTTAGCAAGAATCAAGGCAATGACACCAAGCTGCACTAGTATTCATTAAGATTTATTTATTTATGCATACAAGAACTGCGGCACAGGCCAGAGGTGTTGGGGGTGGGAGGATTCAGCAGAGACAGAGTGGGGAACAAACCAGGCTGATTGAAGTACACTGCTGAGAGAGGGGGGTGTTCAGGAGTGGTCTGCTGTGCCGTGTGGGTAACTCCCTGGCTGAAGATCGAACTGGTGCTGCAGTGGCTGTGAGCAGCTTCACAGGTTGTGTCTTAACCCCTTGCGCCTCCAGGGAGGCCATATTCATGATATGCTTTGCTGTCATATGTGCAGAAAAAAAAAAATAATGAATCAATAGACGTTATAAATGTTACTAAATCTTGCCTTAAACATAAGAGTCTTTAATACCCCAGTGATGAAATAAAGCATATTTTGCTGCATACTCAGGTACCAAGAGTGTCTCCAGAAGAGTACCTGTGAGATTGATTGAGAACTAATCTAGCTATGATTATATATAAAAATATATGATTTATATATATTAAATATATATATGACATATATATAAATTTATATATATATATAAATTAATATATATATAATATTATTTTTACAGAAGGCACCACCTTACTTAAAAAGAACTACTGACCTGAAAACTATATATGCTTACTTATAGTTAGGATGTGGGCATTTCTGCAAAAATGAATAATCTAAAACAGCCATTTTAAGAATTCTTTGTTTCAACAAAATATTTATTTTTTTTGTTATTTTAATTTTGTATATTTTTTACATCATTTTTCATTTTTGTACAACATATGCATTTTCATCTTGGTTATAGTCCCCATACAATTCCCACCCCTTTGTTTTGATCCTACTCCCTTCTTTCCCCCCTCCCCACATAGTGTGTCTCTGATTTACAGTTGCTTGTTGATTTTGATTTTACTTTATTATAATTAGTCTTTTTCCTGATCCCTTATTTAGGTTTTCTAAATTCCTGCTATGAGTGAGACCATCCAGTATTTTTCTTTTTCTTTCTGGTTTATTTCACTGAGCATGACCCCTTCCAGCTCCATCCATGTTGCTGCAAATTGCATGAGTTTATCTTTTTTGATTGCTGAGTAATATTCCACTGTGTATATGTACCACATCTTCTTGATCCAGTCATCTATTTTTGGGCATTTGGGTTTTTTCTCTAGCTAACCTATTGTAAATAGTGCTGCTATACACATAGGGGTGCAGGAGCCCTTTTGAATTAATGTTTCTGTGTCCTCTGGGTAAATACCGAGGAGTGGAATTGCTGGATCATATGGAAGCTCCATATTTAGCAGGCTGAGGAATCTCCACACAGCTTTCCATAGTGGTTGGACCAGTTTGCACTCCCACCAGCAGTTCAGGAGAGTTCCTTTTTATCCACATCCTCGCCAATATTTGTTGTTGCTATTTTTTTTATATGTGCCATTCTCACTGGTGTAAGATGGTATCTTATTGTAGTTTTGATATGCATTTCTCTGATTATCAGTGATGTTGATCATTTTTTCATATGCCTATTGGCTGTTTGCATTTCCTCCCTGGAGAAGTTTCTTTTTAGCTCTTCTGGCGATTTTTTGATATTTCAACAAAATATTTTGAGTTTTCATACAAAAAATTAGAATCTTGAAAAACTTGAATTTATCATGCAGTAAGATTCTGTTCTGATTTTTAATGAATTTATAAATTAACATTTATTATGATACTATTTATGGGGAATTCAGAATAAGCAAATCTGTAGAGACAGAAAGTAGGTGAGTGGTTGCCATTGGCTAAGGAATAGGGAATAGAGAGTGACAGCGAGTGGTTTTAAGGTTTCTTTCTGGAGTGATGAAAGTGTTCTAAAATTAGATGGCATTCACAGCTGTACCACCTTGTGACGATACATACTAAAAACCACTGAACTGTACATTTTGAAAGGGTGATTTTATAGTATGTTAATTAATCTTTAAAAATAAATTAACATTTAGAAATGCATTTTATTTTCTAATACAGTCAATATTGATATGGTCTATGTAATTAAAACTCTTTGGAGTCCTCAATAACCTTTAAGAATGTAAAGATATATTGAGGACAAAGAATTTGAGATGGAGGAATTTGCATAAAGAGGTTAAGTATATTTTAAGTATAAGTATATTTTAAGCAAAAGCATATTTTAAGTAATATATAGTTATGTTTTATTCTTATAAAAATACAAACTGATAAAAGTTTATTGGCATTAGATTTAATTAGCAAATGAATCAAAATTACTATTTGGTAAAAGTAGAATGGTGATGGAAAAGAAAATGTGTTTTAGTAACATTTTCTTTTCTTTTTTATTTTTATTTTATTTTATTTTTAAGATTTACTTATGCATACAAGAGCTGGGGTACAGGCCAGAGATGGGGGGGGTGAGAGGATTCACCAGAAACAGAATGGGGAACAGAACAGGCAGACCAACTGAAGTACTCTGCTGAGGGGAGCAGCGGGCAAGCCAGGAGAGGTCTGCTTCAACATGTGGGTAGCTCCCTGGTTGGCTGGGGATCGAACTACTGCTGAAGAGGCTGTGAACTGCCTCATAGGGCGGTGCTTAACCCCTTGTGCCACCAGGGAGACCTGTTTTTTTTTTTTTTATTTTTAAACATCAGATTCCAGTCCTCTTAATTATTTTTAAGGCTTTTGCTGTTTTTTGTTTGTTTGTTTGTTTGTTTGTTTTAACTTTTTCAACCTGTGAACTAGCCCTGGTCACTGAATTCTTTAAATACTTGTATGTGACTTTCCAAAGTAAGGTTTTCACTTTTTCTCTTAATCATTTTGTATTGATTGAAAACTAAAATTGTCTTTTCTAAAACCACAGAGAATGTCATCAACTGCAGTGTGATCATCAAGATGGCTGCTGCTATAGGTAACTGATACTGTTTTCTGAAATACACGATGACAGGCAACAGCAAACAGGGAAACCACTGTCTGACTGTAGCAGGGTGGTGCCCAGGGAAAGGAAGTTCCAGGTTCCCTGCCCCACCCAAGGGAGGGTAGAGGTAGGCAGGGAGGAGGAAAAGCTGGAGAGGGGACAAAGAAGAAGGCAACCTGGAGGAGGAACATGGAGCAGAGACATATGAAGAAGCTGCACTTGCTTCACAGCCTTGGACTTGTACCAGGCACTTGGAGACATGGAAGAAAACACTTGAAACAGACATGGGAGAGACCCGTGGATAGGATAATAATGGTAGTGTTTATCTTGATTTTGATTTTGCACTTTTCCTTTCAGACTTGTCTGACCACCTTCTGTCCCCTCCCCCCCCCTTTTTAAAGATTTATTTATTTATTTACACAAGCACTGGGTATAGTCAGAAGCACCGGAGAGTAAGAGAATTCACCAGAGCCAGAGTGGGGAACAGAACAGGCAGACTGACGAAATACACTGCTGAGGGGAGCAGCGGGCGGCAGGAGAGGTCTTCGCGCCATGTGGGACCCTCACCCAGTGGCCAGGGATCGAACCGGCGCTGCAGAGGCTGCGGGCAGCTTCTCAGCCCAGTGCTCAACCGCTGTGCCACCAGGGGAGGCACATATTCTGCCCCTCTCTTATGGGTCCTCACTGTGAAAGGCCTTAAACTTATGGGTCCTCACTGTGAAAGGCAGGTTTTAGGGCCTCAGTTGCTCTGCTTTGGGCCAATCCTGTTTGACTGGGCATTTATCCATGAGGGGATGGGTAACTTCGGGTGCTTGATTTGGAAACTAAATACTTTGTCTCTCCCTTTTTTTTTTTAATTGCACACTAATTGTATTAAAGTTCCTTTCCATAAAACGTCTTATGCACTACAGTAAGTTTTGTCTTGATGCAACGGATGGCATCTATATTTTTTGAGAAGGCAGGTTTGGGGGTTCTGGGGTCTCCCTCACTCTGACCATTAACATCTCTTCACCCTATTTGAAGAAGTTTTGGCCTTTGACATCCAGACAGCTCATTGAATGTCTTCCCTCAGGACTTCCGATTGAACTTGTGGTTTGCTTCAATAATCTTTAACCACTTTTTCTTTTAATTCCACAAAATGACTTACTGCTTGTACATCGACTTAGCTTTGGGACCTTCCTCCAGAACTGCCTCCAGAAATTGGACACAGCTGTTTAACTAAACTAATCTACTCTCAGGACTAAGAGATTGTTTCTAGAAAATAATCAGACAGCTCAACTACTAAATTGTGCAAATTCCTGAGTAGTTCCAAAGAAGAGACTGTACTGAAGCAAAAATCTGCCTCCCACAAATCTGTCTTTTTGGCAAGAGTTTTATTTCATGGAAGGACCCTTTGCTGGGTGGAAGTTGCTTTTTACATTTATGTGTAAACTTCTCTCTGCCTCTAGCAGGAAGACTGGATCTTTTCATCTTTTTTTAGTGAAGAAGGGAGAACTAAATTTGGATGTCTTTTATTTGCTGTAACTTTTCTCCTTTATCCACTAACCTCCTTTGTGTTGGCTATTTAAAATGGTGTCTAAAGTCACAAAGAAGAGTGATTCGGCCATGCTTCATCTTTTCCAAGTATACAGGTGGTATACAGATTATTAAATTTCCATGTGATCTTTTTCACTTATCAATCTGTCTGATGTTTGTTTAATTATTTGTCCAGTCTAGAAGAACCCACAGAGGTATGTGATGATATGTTTGACACCACAAACGTATGGTGAAGTCTGCTAAAATAAATTGGGATGATGTTTATAACAACTCCAAAATGAAAGTTTTGAGAACCTCTGGGGTAGGATATATGATAATCAGAAATTTATATAATAATAATTATAAAATCAACAATATGAAGAAACAATGAATTATTTGAACACTGATCGTTTTCTCTTTTAGTCATGGCTGAACAGTTATTTCATAGATAGCCACATTTACATTGGCAATATTTTATAATATCTGCAATTAAGTGGTCAACTGTTATTGCATTCTCTAAATCTGATTTCAGAAGCAACCAGGATGATTGCTTTGCTCATTACAATTGCTCTTAAGGTTAAATCCCTCACACCAGGCTACCTGGTGTTTTTCTTGCAATCTTTTTCTGAATCTTTATATTGTGGCCATATGATATACAGAACAGGCTGCTGTCCTTTCTTTTTAGAGTGTTTGCTAGAAGGTGAAATTTGTTTGGGGCATACATGTAACTGACACATCCATACTGTTACCAGGCAAGGTGTCTAAAAACTGTCACCAGGTCAGAACCTCTCTGAGGTTTTGGGCCTTTGGTGCAGCAGAAGAGAAAAACAATTTATTCTAACCAACAAAGTAAAGGGAGAGGGAGAAGGTCAAGTTACTGATGATATGAGGTGGAGCAGCAGCTACAGGAGCCAGCAGGGTGTGGCAGAAGGTCGCCCTGTCCTGGGGATAGATGGCTGCTTTCAGATGCAGCTCCCATGAAAGAGATGACAAGCTTATATGCTTTGCTCCCTTTGGAAGGCTCCCTCCAGAATGGCTACTAACATGTACCTTCTTCCTCCCCCCTTGCTCAGTATGTCAGGCAGGGGTGAAGTTCACTGTGTGGGCATCCCTCCTCCTGCTTGGGCAGAGTCCAGGATGTCAGAGAACAGAGGTCTGCCCCTTCTCTGCACCAGGTCACTCCAACAGAACCTCCAGTCACAAACATTTCAGGGATCGTATCTAGTTCCATAAACTTGGAGTAAAACATGCAGGGAGAAACATATAGTGATGATAACATAGATGGTTGGATTGAGAGATCTTTCTCTGCCCTCCACATTAGAAGTTCGAAATATATTCCTTAGCTGCTGAGTCACCAGTTATCACTCCATTAATTTGTTTTATTAGTATGTCTCCTAGTAAATATCTAGTTAAGTACCATGTACACATCTTAACACTATTTGCTTTGTAGTCTCTGAAAAGTGTCCATTTTAGGATTGTCACTAATAAATAAATATATTAATTGGAGGTGAATTTATAAATATTCAGTAAAATTGGATCTTTGCAAGTGTGATTAAGCCAAGAAACTTCAGATGGGATAATTATCCGGGATTACCCAAGTGGGTCCAATCAAATTACCTTTCTCAGTTGTGGTGAAGCTTCAGAGAGATACAGCGATGCTGGTTTTGAAGGTCAAGGAAGGGGTGCCTGCACCCAGGGATATGGATGGGCTCTAGAAGCCGAAAAGCAAAGCAAAGAGACCCTCCTCTAAAGCTTTTGGAAATAAATTGTAGCGCTCACAATTTTATTCCAGTGAAAATCATTTCTTATTTCTAACTTACAGAAATGTAAGGTAATATGTTTATATTGCTTTAAGACACCAAATCTGTGTCATATCAAGTTCTTGTTAATTTGTGATGGCAACAATAGACCACTAATACTAGCAATTGCATCCTTACAAATGGAGAAGTGAACAGAGGACGTAGGAAATAGGCCAGGGCCTGAGTCGAAACAAAAAACAGGTATGAAAGTTTCTTCATTAAAATTACAGTGGAGGACCTCCCCGGTGGCGCAGCGGTTGAGCGCTGGGCTGCGAAGCTGCCCGCAACCTCTGCAGCACGGGTTTGACTCCTGGCCACAGGCAGGAGTCCCACCTGGCGCGCAGACCTCTCCTGCCGCCCCCTGCTCCCCTCAGCAGTGTACTTCGGTCCTTCTGCCTGCTCTGCTCCCCACTCTGGCTCTGGTGAATTCTCTCACCCTCCCGTGTTTCTGACTGTACCCAGTGCTTGTATAAATAAATAAATAAATCTTTAAAATAAAATAAAATAAAATTACAGTGGAATAATGGTATTTCTGTGCTGTATTCTAAAGTTCATTTTAATTGCAAAATAGATTTTACAAACAGTAAGAATTACAGACATATTTCTTTCTATAATAACCTGTTCTCTGTTTTCAGAACTAAATCAAAGTCTCTACAGTCACTAGATTAATGGTAAGCAGAGTTCACATGTTTAAATGAAGAAAAGGTTTCCTCAACAAGCATTCTACATGTAATTTCTTCTTACATTCATATTTTCAAAATTATGTCAATAGTTCCTGGATTTATTAAAACTGAGATTTCAGGATTATAAGAATTTTGTATAAAAGATAAATATAAAGTTAGATTTTTAGTTCCATTTTGTGACAATTATGTAAATATTTGTCACCCATCCTACTTATCCGTTACATATATACAAATATACTAAGATTATGAGCAGCACACATTTCCAAAAGCAGAGTTTCTACATGAAATTTCTATTATACTTTTCTGTTCTTTTAGAGTTGTCTTTTAGTTTTAACATTAATTAAATTTAACAAATATATATGTATAAATGTATTTTTGTGCATTTGCTTATACATGTGCTAAAATTTACAATTAAAACTGGAGGTATTTAGTTTTAAGCATATCTTTTAACATTATAAGTGATACTATTAGTGACAATAATAAAAAACAAACTATAATCATGCTTACATATATCTTTATATAGTAGAAAAATGATCCAAATTTAGAACAAGATACACAGAAAAATTAATAAAACAGGACAAGCAGAAATTATATAAAATATAGATGACAAAAGAAATATCAAGGAATTATTACATTCAGAATTTGTAAGAAAATGATAAAAAAATTTAATCACATTTGCTTTAGCATTAAGGATACATGTGAAAAAAGTGAGTCATTAAAAGGACATACTTTCAAATTAACCCCAAATCAATATGCATATGAAGAATTATTCTCTATTTCTCAGATGTCTTCTAAAATATGAAAATTCTTTAGTCATCATTAAGTTTTGTTGCAAGATGGGAAGTTTTTATCTTTTTAAAAATATGTCACATTTGGAGATATATGAGCATATGATACAGAAAATCTATTTTACATTTGAAAATAATCTGAATTTTTCCTTCTAGTTCTGAACTTTCTGTTAATATAGATGTTTGATGAGTAGTTCTTGCTCATAATGAGGAGTCAGTTGGAAACATCTTGGGCTCAGAAGACCACATGCTGCATTGTTTCAAAATTCTACATTTAAAATAATTAGTGGCTACAGGAAGCACTAACTTGTGCCTGTTGCAGACTGCTAAAGAACCATATAACTGGTGATTGTGATATAAGGTAATAAGGTAGTTTATTTTCCATTATCATCTCAATATGTAAGTCCTCTAAGTTGGTAGAATGAAAGTCAGAATTGCATAAAGGGCTAGTAGCAGAATTAAGTCATGTTTGAAAAAAATAACTTGTGAGATGTAGTTTCCCATTTCTCCTATCCAAGAAGATAAACTGAGTACATGGCAACTCTCCTGCCCGCTGTGACTATGCAGGGACATCTCTTTTTCTTCTTTTCCTAATAAATCCATCCTTCTAAAATGAAAGACAGAGAGAGAGAGGGGGGGGGGAGAGGGAGGGGGAGAGGGAGAGGGAGAGAGAGAGAGAGAGAGAGAAATTGAGTACATGGCTATGTTAAGACATTTTATTTTCCATGACATTCCCTTTCTATGTTGTATGCTAACTGATGGCACCCCAAAGATAACTGCTTTCTAACCCCTTTTATGTGTTACCATAGATGAAAAAAAGAACCTTGTACAAATAACTAAATTAATAATTTTGAGGCGATTACTCTGCTACTTTGCAAAGTAGCAGAGTCTCTACTTTTGCAGAGTCTCTACTTTGCAAAGTAGCAGAGTCTCTAAGTCTCGCTTCCCATAATTTTGCCTTATAATGACCATGGTTTTCTTGCAATGTATTCTGGCTCACTCTGACTCTTCTTAACCCAAGTCAGCCAAATGTAGTCACAACAGTTACATGAGGAATCCAGGAGGAGTCAGAGAAAGTAGATGTGAGGACAGCAGCATGAGATTGAAAGGGCTAAGTAATGCAGGTGACATTTAGAGAAGTTGTAAAAAGGCAAGAAAAAGAATTGTCTTTCCAGAGATTCCAAAGGGAACCACCTGATGATGCTTTCCAACACCCAGGGATACCTAACTGTGTTGGTTAAGTCACTAAGTTTGTGGTAATTTATTGTAACAGCAATAGGAAACTAGTACAACTAATTACAAAGTGATAATGAGATATTTGGAGTTTCTCTAATGGGTAATCTCAAATTCATTTAGTGCTTTCCTTCCCTATAAAATTCCTTCCTTATAAAACAGGAATTTTTACCCCACAAACATCCTTTATGACTGTTTATAACAGGTTAGGTTACATGAGTTAGAACACAAGGATGACTTGGCTTTCTTCTTTAATAAATATTTGAAAGTATGGTTTTATTTACCTCTTAGAACATATCATTGTTCCTTAAGAATTAAATTGTAAAAAATCATTGGGATTATGAAAATATTATTAGATATAATATCTACCTAATCAATACCTGTATAATACCAAATTAAAGTTTTCAAATTATATATCATATTCTCCTTTTCACCATAAACCTTTTCCTTTTTATTTCCTTTTTGTAAGACTTAATTTTTTTAAAGATTTATTTATTTTTATATCCAAGAGCTGGGGTACAGGCCAGAGGCACGGGAGGGTGAGAGGATTCACCAGAGGCAGAACAGGTTACAGAACAGGCAGATTACAGAAATACACTGCTTAGGGGAGCAGCGGGCGAGACAGGAGAGGTCTGCTGTGCCACGTGGGATTCTTGCAGGCTGGCCAGGATCGAACTGGCACTGCAGAGGCTGTGGACAACTTCACAACACGGTACTCAACCCGCTGTGCCACTGGGGAGGCCCAAGACTTAATTTTTTAAAAGCAGTTTTAGGTTTACAATAAATTGAGAAGATGGTACATAGATTTTTTTCTGCTTATCCCACATGCGCATAAGCTCTCCCATTTTCGAAATCATTCACCAGAATGGTACAGTGACACATCATAATCACCCTAAGTTCATAGTCACTTGGCTATACTAAGGCTATAAATCTAGAAGCCCATTCTTATTTTAATCTGAAAACTCATGAACACCCCCAAATCACTTAACAGTTAATCCCTTCAATATGGGATCATCCTCTTTTGAGTAAAATGAGCACTGCTTAGGCATATTTCCAGGAAAGAATTCTGGTTTCATGGCTACAGTGAACACATTTGCCTAACTAACCATCCTTTGTTGGCAATGGTTTTATCCACCATCCTTAGGAACAGTGATGATTGTACTAAATATCTGATCATTGGTCCCAGATAACTGGACCAAGAATGAATGTCTGCTGCATAGAATAAATAGGCCATCAAATTTCCTGTAAGATTCTG
This sequence comes from Talpa occidentalis, assembly GCF_014898055.3. Taxonomy (NCBI): domain Eukaryota; kingdom Metazoa; phylum Chordata; class Mammalia; order Eulipotyphla; family Talpidae; genus Talpa; species Talpa occidentalis. Next base: position 34,897,250 of record NW_023604861.1, on the reverse strand, counting down.
ACTTCAACATTCAAAATCTAGTAAAAATGGGACTATACTAAACAGTAACATAGAATCATCTGTTCATTTTAAAAGTAGGGCTAATTAAGTGACGCAAGCCAGACTAGTTAAGGTGAACCAGAATGTATTTCAAGAAAATCTAAGGCCATGTATAGCATCAATTTATGGAGAGCAAGAGCAAAAGACTGCAAAAAGGCTAGTTTTCTGAAATGAAGGGAGAATTGATATGGCAAAGAAAGGTGGTGTAAAAAAATTTACAGTGGCTGCCTAATGATTTCCACCTTTTTTCCCAATTCTTCTTTATTCAGCATGATACACACACACACACACACACACACATACAGACACACACGGTTCAACATATAAACCTGTTCCTTTTAATAAATGTTTGAAATAGGAACTAGTATTCACATCACTTGTATTGATTCCTAAAAGAAATCTGCCCTGAAGTTGAATGGAAAGAAAATGAAGTACTGACAAGGAATTTTGATAGAATTAAAATGCTCCTTTAAAGCTATGTTTTTAAAAATGTTATATGTTAATATGTTAAAGTAGCTGAATCAAACAAAAATATTATAAAGAAATTAGATTATAGGATTAAATTTATAACAATTGGGTTTTATAACTTTTTTACTAATTTATAATGCTAGAAAACACTCGGAAGCTTTCATACACCCTGATATTGCACAGAACAAAGACTATACTAGAGGATCTTTTATAAGGATTGCAGACACTGACAATCTGCTTATTTTTTAATATGATATATGTATATAGTTAAAAATAAAATTCAAGCAGTACAAAAACTGTATAAAGAAAATCAGTCTCATTCTTGACACCCTGGCCTCATCTTCTTCCCCAGAAGCAGACATTATAATCAGTCTCCTAAGTATCCATAGAGAAAATCAGTGCTCACAGAGGATGCATGCAGATCTGCTGTCCTTCTATTTCAACACCTGTGATATAACAGCATTCATCTGCTTGTTTCTTAGTTTGTTTTAAATAATATGTTTTGAAGATCATTCTATAGTCAGTTTTTACAGTTTTTAGTCATTCTCTTCAATGGAAATATCATATTTCCAATTTATAACATTACCATCACTTTTTAAATTAGTCCTCTGTGTGTGCATTTTTGTAAAATATCATTAGTCATGAAGAAAACTGCAAAAGAAAATTTAGATAATGCATTGAAATAATTGTTACTAAAACTAGTTACTTCTGTGACTAAGGAACTGATATAAAGGACAGAATGTTTTAATTGTTTGGAATCTCTGTGTTTGCTGTAGATTACAATGGCAGATTTGAGTCATTCTTCTCTTTTGACCTGTTCTGTAAACTACTTATTATGGGGCTGAGCAGTGAATGTGGGTAATTAATCTCTTTCTCACTTTGATATTGAACATTGATGCCTAGAACTTGATTTTAACTGATTATAACTTCATTTGAAAGTATTCAACTTTTGCAAATGTGACATTAATACAGAAATAATGAAATTGTCACCTATGTGTCTTAATTTCTATTATTTCTTTTAAATGGTGTCTTAATAACTGGTTATATGCCTTTCTGTAATGATAGAATGTCATGTTGGAAAAATGTTGGAAAAACCAACCCCAATTCTGAATATCATGAAATAAATTCCTTTGTATCAAATGACACATTCCAATCCCAGGTTAGCTTTCCATCTATTAAAAAAGTTACTATAAAATTTGAAGTTTACATTCTGACAAACACAAAACATTATCAAATTCTGATCAAATGTTATATATGTAATAACATGGGAGAATCAGAAATATTGAGAGACCCAATTAGAATTTGCCATTTAGAATTCATTTACACATTGAGCCTTAGTTTCCCAACATGTAAAATTCAATTAACAATCTATATCACAAAATTATATATCAATAAGATAATGTGATGTAATGAATGCATTTTATTGTTCAATGTAAATAAAATTAATTGGTTATTATGTGTCAGTCTCTGTGCAATCAGATATTGGTGACTGTTACTGCTAGAGATATATGCCAGATTAAAAATATATATATAAGAAAATTTATTGCAATGGAAAAGTAATGAATTGAAAGAATAGTGACTTGGGTTCTATTAATAGTTATAGTCTGAAAACCCTTCAATTGTGTGATTCTGCAAACTTTGAGCCTTGTGTTTTTCACATATTAAATAAAAAAATTACATAAGCTAATCTCTGAAATTTTCAGTATGCATATTATAAAATTAATAATTTTACAGGTAATAATATATAGAAGGAAGGAGGGAAGGTAGTTTACAATGTGTTTTTGAGACATTAACACAAACATCATGTTTTCCATGCAGGAATTTCATATAGGAACCCAAAGCAATAAAATAGCTCTTAAAGAATAAGTCAAGGAGACCTCAGAATTATACACTGAGAAATTACCTCACATCATGGGCAGTGGGCCAGTCTAACATAATTCAGTCTGCTAAAGGAAACGAGGTTAAAAATAACGGATTCACCATCGAGAGGAGAAAGAGAAAAAAATTCTACCCTTGCTCTAGTTCTTTTATATTAGCTTATATTAAATCAAGGTTAACATTGGTTTACAATACTGTATGTGATTCAGAGGTATAGGTTCATACAACATCAGACGTATATTACCTAACCACACCCACAAATAAGACACTATTTTGAAAAACATACTATGAATAATACTTCATTTTCAAAATCATTTATATTCTATGTTTAATCAATCTGTTTACACAGCAATACTCTTTATTGATTGGGCTGGACCTTGTATTAACTGGCAGAAACTGAAAATGCTCACAAAGTGAACAGAGACATTTTTTTCTCACTGTTTACCCAACTATCACCTTTGAAATTTGTCACACGTATTTGTCTTCTGAGGAATGGTATCAGTCTCCTTTATCTCTTTTGGATGAAATGGAGGAATGTTAATATAGTTTTGATTAGTCAATCCATCATTTATAGCATATACACATGGATCCTATTCTAATATAGATGCCTAAATATGGGCATTGATAAGGTCATTAATTCTTTTAAAATTATCTGTTAAAATAATTAAATATAAATAATAATAATACCACTTATTATATTAATATTAAAAAATAAATATATAAAATGTATATTATTTAACTATAATGTCCCAAAGCTAATTTTAACAGTATATAAAAGTCAAGGGTATATAGAAGCGTAATTTGAATTAAATTTCATTGATCCAATAAAAAAGAAACAAACACTTTTTTTCTCCAAGTAATCTTACCATACTCTGCAAAAAACCAGGATGTTCATTCCATGGGACTATAAAACAAAGCCTGGAGGAATCTAGAGAAAATCATAGAAATGACTAGTCAGGAGACTAGATCATGTCTAGGGCAAAAGAAGTTTATAGGGCTCTTAGAATCACTCAGGTATTATCTAAACTAATTTATAAGTTTATAAGTTTTACTTTTAACCCCCAGGAATAGAGATAGCAATAATTATCTCTCAGTTAACTTCCTTTGAAATAGTAAGCTTCCTTTGACATTTTCTTGTCACTCTCTCCTGATTGACTATGAATATATGTGTTTTTCTTTTTTTTTAAATATTTATTTATTTATTTATTTATTTATTTATTTATTTATTTATTTATACAAGCCCTGGATACAGTCAGAAGCATGGGAGGGTGAGAGAATTCACCAGAGCCAGAGCAGGGAACAGAACAGGCAGAATGACAAAGTACACTGCTGAGGGGAGCAGTGGGCGAGGTCTGCCCACCATGTGGGACCCTTGCGGGTGGCTGGAGATCTAACTGTCGCAGCCCAGCGTTCAACTGCTGTGCCACTGGGGAGGCCCTATCAGTGTGTTTTTCAAAAAAAAAAAAAAATTCATGTCACCTTCTTTCCCCAAACATTTGTGGATGCCAAATACTCACATCCATCAACCTTGTATTGTATAGCAACCAATGCAAATTTTCAACCAGATCTAAATATAGATAGTGACTAAATATAAGAAGAGAAGCTGAGAACAATACATTAAAGAACTTTACTTAGTAAAAGGTTATAATAATGTCATTTATTGTGGACATTTTAACAGTGTGCAAAAAAGTGTTTCCATGTAGAAGGCATTTGATAAATATTGTTGAATAAGTTAGGGAATAATGCATTTAGTAGCAGCTAAAACTAAAGATTTTGTGCAGAGAAACATAGATTACAATATATGTAGTAACTTACTCAAATACTTTGTGTTTTGGTATGGATTCTTGGGAAAATAAACATGTATCAAATTAAAAATATCATGGATTTCAGAGTATGATAGATAAAATAACCAGTTTTATTAATTGAAGTATTTAAGAAAGAGGGGGAGACTAAATTGTGCTTATGAAAGAACCACATAAGTCTGCCTTATCATGATATATATTTCACTTGACTTAGTACATATAGGACACTGTTAAGTGCACACACAACTTAACACATACCACATACACACATAGTGACAACTGTAAAGAACTGACACAATAATTGTAGTGTTTCGCTTTGCAAGGTTTTTCTTTAGTGAAAATTATAAGCTTATTCTGAATCCAGTAAACTTAAGCATAAATAAGTGATATGGATCAAGAAGTAATGTACGAGGGAGATTTAGAAGTCTGTCTGGACTGAAATATCAGAGAGATTGAAATTTAAATAGTTTCTGTCAGAGAGTGAATGGAAAATTTAGAAAGACAAAATTTTGTAAAACATCTTTCACAGGCTACCAAGAAAAAACTAGAAAAAAAGTAATCCAGAATGGCTTCTCCAGTCAGTAACTTCTAAGGTAGTAAGTTGGAAAATGCAGTGATATTGGTGACTGAAAGGAACCCAACAAACTGCAGGAATGTGATTAATCAAGGAAGCACATGAGTTATTTTAAAAGTCAAACATTACGGAATATATTTTTTAAAATTCTTCTTTGAGGGATAATATCCAAGAAATAAGACTTTCAACTTGTAAAGGAAATGGCAATGTGATTGATTTTTTGTTTTAGCTCATTTTTCTTGTATGTACTTGTCCCCCGACCAGTTCTCTTTGCTTACTGTTTACAGCTTTTTTACAAACTAATGTCATTGATTTTTATAGTAGCCATTTGATGTGGATATATGTAAGCAGTTTAATCTTTTTAGTAAATGGCTATGAAACCATGACCTAGGTCTTCATAAGATGACAACAAACTTTCTTCCAATAACTAGACTGGAGAACAGGGATCTCTGCTTTCTACTTGGAGGTCTTGTAAGACATGTGATCACAAGTATGTTGTTGCTGAGCCAGTTTTCATTATAGGACACATTTTGATGAAGTGATCCTAGAAGTTACTGGTTTCCTCATTCAAAGCAGAGGAATTTACAAGACTATTAAAGTAGACTAGACTATCCGCTAAGGCATCAATCAATGTAAAATGTGTACTTTAGAACCAAACAAACCTCTTATGGAACCATGAACGCTAAATCTTTTAATGTTGGTGAAGACATGATTTGGAGGAAATTCTGCATTTTCAAAAGTCAATAACACATAAAATATTACTTTTTGGCTTAAGACAGCAATATTGATATGGATATATAAAACATAGTCATTAGTGTAAGCAACTAATATGTTCTTAAAACTTAAAATTATATCATTGTGGACAAATCCATCTTAATTTTATACTGTTGGATTACATTTATTCGGTATTTGCTAAGCAAAAAAAGCCCATGAAAGATAATATAAATGAAAGAGAAGAGAGTCATGGATTCTACCTTTAGGTTATTAAAATACAATGGGGTAAAAATACAAACACAAACACTTAACCTAATACATGCAATTATTATTATTATCAAATTCTTAATTTCAGCACTTTTGATTACTCATTTTTAAATTGAAAGACCAAGACTAAAAGGTCTCTAGGGTCCTAAAGAATAAATACTATAGTCAATATTAAATAGACTTGGAAAGTCGATGAATGCCATTCTCTTCATACATTGACAGTCATTTAAATAATGAAATTTTGAATACAATTGGCACATGATCTCATAATTTTGAAAAATGGGTCATTCATACAATAGATTTAAAAGCTTTTGCAATATTATCATATGTACCATAATGAATCACACTTTAATGCTAATGTATACATTTTGGAGCAATGAACTACATCATTGATTTATCTATTGTTTCAGAGACATTTTAATTACTGCATAATTTATGATATTAGCAATAACAAAATATTACTAATCATATTTCTGCTAACTTACATTTAAAACAATTTGCTATTTTCCAGCGATCTTCCAAACAAATGTTTTTGTAAATTTTCCTTTTGATTTATATTGGTTTGCAGAAGTTGCTTTAAATTTTAATGACTTTACTAAAAATGAACTGAATAAGGATGATTTTTCTTGTTTCTTTCTGCTACTGATATTGTTTCCACTTATTCCCCCACCCAATCATTTTGCTGTTTCATTTTCTGATTGTCCAGACACCATTTTTTCAGTGCTACTATCTTTATTAAATTTAATATTCACCTGTTATAAAAGTTTTTCACTGAATACAGCCAGAGCCTCTTGACATTTATCCTTTTCAAAGGAATCCTTGTATTATTTTCTACAGGTTGGCTCTGCCATTCTTGTTTCCTCTCCCTTTCTACTGCTAATGGGAGAATAGTACTACATGTATTTATTTGCTGCTTCCTGCTCCTTATCACATTCTGACAAGCATCTAATAGTCACTTGCAGTGACAGAAAAGAGCTTGAACAAAGAAAGGGAAAAAGCCTACAGATGATCATCTTCCAGCAGGATTGTAAATTCATTGCTAGAATGAGAAGCCAGAAATTGCTAGGGAGTTTTGCCTAGCATAGTAGAATTAGGTTGCTTCTTCGCTGAATGGAGAATACTGACACCTTATTACCAAAGGTACAAGAGTTCATATATCTTGTATGCACTTGTAATATCTGTGAACTGCAAACTAGTTGGATGAAGTTGAGGTCTTTTACCAAGGATTAGACACATGATGTCAACCCTGCCTCTTGTCAGTAAAAAGCTATATAAATCAGCACAATTAGTTTGACTCTGTTTTGATTTAACCAGGTTTATGATACCTATTTCAATTGGTTGTTGAAATACTTTATTTACTGTTTAAACCTAAAGTCTAGGTTAGCATCAGAGTGCACTAAAAATTAGGATATTTGGAGTTTGTTAGAAAAGAAAAATAAAAAATAGTCTAAGCTTGACATTTAAAATTCTTGAGGATGTTCTAAACAATCATACTGTTATCAAGTGTCATAAAAGACAGATATTCTTTGAGGTAAGCAGGGTTCAAATTACTCATGTAATTTGTTTTTTGTAACAAAAATTAAAAAGTAAATCTCGAAGTTATTAAATGATATTGGGCATTGCCAAAGAAATATTTTGATGTTCAAGAAGGTATTGATAATAATAAAGAGTTTCATGTTTGAAAGATTGTCACCATCTGGGTAATAGATGACATAGGGAAAATGAGTCAACTTCCTCCCTACCGCTTCTTAGCACTCAGAGGTACTTGAAATGTGATGGAAAGAAAAGGGGGAAAAAATTCTACTGAAGATGCTGAGTTGTGTGCACATTTCTTGGAGATGTAGAATTGTAACAGGGTGGTCCCCAGGAAAGGGGGAGGTTCCCTGCCCCACCCAAGGGAGGGTGGAGCTGAGCAGGAAGAGGAGAAGCTGCAGAAGAGACTGAGAAAGGAAGAAGCAGGATGGAGCCAGGAGACCTGGAGGAGGCGCGCGGAGCCTAGAGACATGTGAAGAAACTGTGCTTGTCTTTTGGTTGTGGACTGGGTGACACAGATGTGGGTGAGACCCATGGGGAGGTGACAATGGCAGCTTTTATCTTGATTTTAATTATGCTCTTTTCCTTCCGGGCTTGTCTGGTTGTTTCTGACCCTTTGCTGTGGGTCCCCACTGAAAGATGCTTTAGACTTGTGGCAGGCTTTGGGGCCTTGCTCTGGGCCGATCCCATATAGATGGACTTTTACCCACAAGGGGATGGGTAACTTTGGGTGCTTCATTTAAAAACTAAATTCTTTGCCTTACCTGTATTGTTTCCTAGTTTTATTAAAGTTCCTTCCCATTAAAGTCTCTTATGTTTTGTGTTAATGCGGCGGATGGCAAAACCCATTTAAAATAGACAGGTTTGCGGGGGTTTGGGTTGCCCCTCTCCCTGTCCTATAACAGATTTGGCGCCCAACGTGGGGCTCCATCCTGCTTCTTCCTTTCTCAGTCTCTTCTGCAGCTTCTCCTCTTCCTGCTCAGCCCCACCCTCCCTTGGGTGGGGCAGGGAACCTCCCCCTTTCCTGGGGACCACCCTGTTACAGAATCACTGCTTTTGACGAGGCATAAAATTAACCATATTAAGAATCAAGAGAAGTGATACTTAATGGCATTGGCTATTAATGTGGTATAACCTAGGAAAACTTAGCATATTAAAACATTGTTTTCTCTTTAGCAAAATAACATCTGTTAAAATAAATTCTAAAATAAAAAATTTGGTAGATAATTACCAAAAATAGGTATTTAACATTAGCATTCAGACACTACATCTCATATTTTAATCATCCACTTAACTCATATTTCAGATGACTGAACACACTTAACTCATGACTTCACATTCAAACCATAAAATCATGCCACATGTTCTCTTAATTAAATTGACTAATACTATAAATTTTTGAAAGAAGGTCTTTATTTTCCTTGTCAATTTATGTTTGAAGATTTATTCTGCTTCATCAAGAGATTTCTATTCACTCATGGAAGAGTTTATCTTTTTTTGTCAGTAGATAACTCATTTTCAAAATTTCCCACTTTTTTCAAAATGTTTGAAGATATATTACTTCAAGATGAATCAATTTTTTAATGACATATCTATGAGTGATTAAATGAGGATTCTCCAAAAATGACCTTAAGAGATCACTTATGTTGAGTAGAGGTAGCTGGCACTGAAAGATCAAGCTTCCCCAGCAGGAAGAGTTATAACAAAACTGGCAAAATCCCATTAACTACAAAGCATTTAAGATAGCAGGGAATGAACTTCATTTCAGAAAAATAATGTAAAAAATAGTGTGAATTGTTGAAATACCTGAGTTTTATTATAAAGTAGAAAACTAGGGAACATAATTGAACTTGGCTGACCAGGCTAAAGTTTAACTTAGAAATAATTGTTTTTGTCTAAATATCTTTATACTTTACTCATTAAGGTCTTTATAATCCATCCTATACTTGTTGAGTTTCTATGAAGCTACATTTCATGACTAGGAGTAGACCCCTCTGCCAAAAAACAAAAACAAAAAAAAAAAAACAACCCTCCCACAAATGACATGTGTTAACTATGAATATTCACCCTATTCAACAGCAAGAAAATGAGTGATAATCAAATCTATTTTTATGATAATCCCCTTACTTAATTCACTTAATTCCTTCCCATTGAGGAAAATATAGAACTTTCTTAAGTTCTCTATTAACCCTCCTATGAGTTGTTGTTATAAGTTTAGCTAAATTGTAGGATACTCTGTAAAGGCTCTCTTTGGATCTTTTTCTTGAACAAAGAAACACATTTCATCAAGTCTAAGTGACCCTAAAATTAAGGAACTGTGTTGAAATATTCATGTTCTGGGGAAGAATGCTCTTGGGGAAAAGTAAAATCTTCTGCAGTGCTATAAATATAATGAGTAGGTAAAATATCAAATTAAAAATGTTAGCAGTTTATTATAGCTGAGCAATCACTGAATGAAAAACAGATTTGCTATTCAATGAACATTAAGGATATGACCTGGAGCTGATAAGCACAACATAAGATCCAACAACAAATTTCAAAGGTTTCTGCTGGCTAGCATCAAGCTGTTTGTCTTTCCTTTCGCTTTTAATCAATAATGCAACCCTAAGGAAATCACTAGGAGCATCCTGTGTGTTTTTTGCTTTCAACACACATCACAAATGTAATTTATTAATTGTGCATAGTAACTTATTTAATGTCTGCCTTTTCTCTTTTTCTTTGTTCACTGCTAAATTCTCAACACAGAACAGCATATGGCATATGGTGAGCTATCAGAAAATACTTATTGAATGAATTTGCTGCTTAAGAAATTCAGCATTATCAATAAAATGGAGCAAATGAACTTGATCACAAATTATTGCCTTAGAGTAATTTTATTATTAAATTTCTTTTTTTAAGATTTTATTTATTTATGCATAAAGAGCTGGGTGTAGGCCAGAGGTGTGGGGGTAGGGGAGTGGGTGAGAGGATTTACCAGAGACAGAGTGGGGAACAGAACAGGTGGATTGACTGAAATACACTGCTGTGGGAGCAGAGGGTGAGACATGGTCCACAGCTTCATGTGGGTCACCTCCCTGACCTAGGATCAAATTCATGCTGCAGTGGCTTCTAATAGCTTCATAGTGCTTCACCAGGGAGGCTCTTATTAAATTTCTTATTTTCCTTTGAATGAAATCAGCTTTCACATGGAAAATTTGGATAGCATGTCTTAAAAGTAATTTAAATGGACATTTCTCCATTCTTGAAATACAAAAATGCGTCATTCCTCCATCTTTGTAGTATTTCCATATGAAAGTGATTTGGAAATAGCCACATTTTCAGGAAAGTTAAAATTGTGGTAGTGTGATGATATACAGCTGTATGCGGTAAACTTTACTTGGTAACTGCAAAACTGTTCCAATTTTAATAATTTGTTTTTTAGCTTTCAAAGTAACATACCTATGCTCAAGTGAAACTGTTGGAATCAAATATTCTAGCTTCAAGGCAATTTGTAAAGCTGTCATCTATTTGTACTGATCATTGACACAATGGAGAAGAAAGCCAGAATTTCTTTCAAGAGTTCAATGACTGTATTTCCACAAATATAGTTCAGAAATAAAGAAGCAGGAGGTGATGTGCATTATCAGCAAAGACGTTATAGAAAAAAGTCTAAGTGGAAGGTATAACAGAAAGTTTCCCGAACACTGTAATACTGAAGCTGGATACTTCAAGATTCTAAGAAATATTAGGATGTAGGAGCAGGAATGTACTTTCCAGCAAATGACTGTAAAAATACTGATATGTTTGATTAAATTTGTTGTATTTGCCTTTGGTTAAGTGTAAGTAATTCCACATAACCATAGCTAAGGAGCTTGTGTGGAAAGAAATGAAAGGGCTAAAAAGTTATTCAGAAGTGAGCAGGGAAGGTCTGATATGAAGAAATACTGAGGTGTGATTGTTCAACATTTCTGTACGTATCTTAGAAGTGACAAAATTGTTGGCTGTCAAATGCAGAGAAAGATACTGCTAATGTATTAGTTGGGGTATATTGGCATATTAAAAACTCTATTTTCACTTAAACTGTTTATTTTGTTCTGAGTATTAGAAAGTGATTGCTTAACCCAATATTGATATAGTCACTGTTTATTTCTTATATTAGACTTTATGCAGCACATCTTTTTTCATTATTTGACTTATTCTGATAATCTGCCCATCAGACTTACTCTGATAATCTGTCCACTTTAATTGAAATATTGAGAATACTTATTATTAGTAATGTGATTGGATTTAAGTACCATGGTGATTTGTGTTTAACTTATGTCCCAAATCTTTGTTTCTTAATTCCTATGTACCTGCCACATTTTCTTACACCAGAATATAGTCTTCCATTTTATGTTTGATTTTCTCATTAATTCACCTCCTCCTTTTGTCATTTTACTGATTTCTCTACAATTTGCAACATACAACATTTTCACATAGTACATTTAACTCACGTCCTTCTACTTCATGTTTCATGTATGTACCACAGGTCAGCATGCTTTCATTTCTCTTCTATTCTTTGTGCTATTATGTCATATATCTTTCCAGTATATGTTATAAGTCATAAGGTATATTGTTATTATGTATTTCTTTAAGTACCAAATATTTTAGAAAAAAATTAAAAACAAAAATTATATTTTCATAGCCCTTTGTACTTCTGAACTTTTCTTTTTTTGTCTAGGTCTCAGTTTCTATTTCCAATTTTCTTTCTTCCTGAAAAAAACTTAAATTTTTGTGATGTAAATATACTGCCAGCAGATTCAGGATTTCTTTAAAGTGTTTACTTCGTCTTCATTTATGAAGGCTATTTGGTAAGATATATAGAATTCTAGTTTGACAGATTCTTCTTTTAACACTGATGGATACCACTTCCTTTTCATCTGCTGTTTATTTTTCTCAGTAAAAGGATATGTCATTCTTATCGTTGTTCCTTTGTACATTGTTGTGGATTTTATCCCTCTCCCCATTTGTTTAGTTTTTTTTTTTTTAGCTTTCTTATGTTAGAATTATTTTCCAGAGGCTTATTTAATGGACCTTGATATTATTTTCTTTGCATTTATCTTGAATTCTTGATTATGTGCATTTTAAATTTTTATTAAACCTGAAAAATTTTGTAGATAACTTCCATGCCGTTCTCTTTCCTCCACATGTTCTCCTTCTGGAATTTTCATTACCCCTTTAGTGGATTATTATATATTGTACCACAGACTATGGAGATTCTGTCTTTTTTTTTTTGGTATTTTTTTACTTTATAAAGTTCAATATGGAAAATTTTTATCACTCTATTAAAATTCACTGGTTTAATCATTTTTATAGTGTCTATTATTCATCCATAGTGAAGTTTTATTTCATATTTTATATTTTTCAGCTCTATAATCTCACTTGGTTCTCATTGTCTTAATTTATATCTTGATTATATTCATATTTTTTCCTAATTTTTGAGCAATTGTGGAATAAGAAGACTACACATTAATATACCATCTAGTCTAATCTTTTTATTCCACAATTGTTTTCATATATGGGTTTCAATAATATTGAATGATATATATATATATACACACACACACACACACACACACACAATTCGTGGTTATGGGAAACATGTTTCTGCCTATTCCTGTGTTTAGAAATTTGTATTGCATAGTGGACATTATAAATGTTGAGTACCCAGATTTTGCTTTCTTCCTTTGAAAAGAGTGTTGAGTTCTGTTTTGGCAAGCACTTAATATATTAGATCAGTCTGATCCTATGAGGCTCATTTTTAAGCTCTGTGAAGACAAGTATAAAGTATTCCTTGCTTTAGGACTAGTTTGGTCCTCCACCTAATTTATGGCCTTTCTGTATCTCTGCTGAAAGCTGCATATATTCAAAAGAGTTACAACACAGTTTATATGATGAATTTTTCCTATTATATAAAATCTAAGAGTTCTTTTGATTATAGTTCTTTGGTAGTTAATCCTTTTCTGGTACACAGGTTTCCAGCCATTATTCTTTGCCTGACCTCATTAAGTATCATTCTATATATGTGTAGCTTAGAGTTAAAAACAGGATTTAAAGTCCTCAAATTCCAGATAACTCTTTCTCTCCTCAATTCAGTAAAGCTGCAAGATTTACTGCAAGATTCTATATAGGGTCACTCTTTCTGTGCTGAGAATGCAGTAAATGCTTCCAGGTTGACAAAATAGCAACAAAAATAAACAGTATCAACAAACAAATAAGATACTATACGATTTGCCTCATTGTCCCTTTGTTATCATAGACACAGGTTTATGAGTTTTTTCCCCCAACATATGAAAGTAGTTATTTCATATATTTTCTCCAATGTTCTTGTTGCTCTTGTAAAAGAACTAGTTTAATACCAGTTACTCCAATACAATCAAGCAATATCCTAGTGAGCACGTTTTAATCACCTCTCATTCATTGTTTGAAAGCTGGGGCTTGGCCTATAATTCTTTTATTTCTTTATTTTTAATAACTAGTTAAATTTTTTGATTTCAAAGTCTCTGAAAATGAAAATGTTGGTACTTCATTCTGAAAATAGACTGAATTAAAGATACAGATTTATAGTTTACTGTATAGAGATACAATCAATTTTATTACTAAGAAAGTATTATTTCTAAAGTACATATCCCAATTATCTGCCAATATTACTAGGAAATGGGTTCTCTAATTGTTGCTGAAATGTTTTAGTCCTTTTTTAATATGTCTTCTTTGTTCTCTGGCGACTTGTTTCTGTCTTCTGCCTCATCAGCATTTTGCTCTATTACCACTGTAGTAATAAGAGGGCTGATGCAGCCAGTTTGCTTTGAGGCAGTAATACTATATTTCAGGTTGAGTCCTAACTGAAATTGGATTCCCCTGTTGGGCAGAAAATAAATGCCATGACACATCCCATGTGATTTTAAACAAACATTATCCACGATACAAGTGCTCAAATTGTATTATTAAAAATGTTAACACCTGCTCTTGTGCAGTCTACATCTTCTTTGTAGTTTTGTTTTGCTTTCATTCCAAGTCCTCTGTTGTTCCATAAGGAGACTTTATAGTCAAGAATATGCAATAAATTGAATTCTTTCCTTTATTATTTTGTAAATTCTGCAGTTGATAACTTCTGAGTTTAGCTACTAACTCTGCTTTCCCATATCTATCATTAGATACCTTTAATTTAAAAATTATTTCCAATTTTTTTCAATTACTTTTGGAAAAAAGCAAACTTTTAAATCACATTTTCCCATTTGTTTTACCTCATTTTCTTTTAACCATGGCAGTAGTAGATTTTCCTCTTTCACTTATATTTATTCAATATTATTTTAATTGCAATAGTAGATAAAGAATTAAATATACTCCTTACAGTATCTGAACTCACATATAACTATTCCCACTTAACAATTCCCAGAAAATCATACAATCTTTTCTTCCTTCAGAATTTGTTCTATACAATAGTTCATATGTCTATTAATGACAATCAAAAGGAGCTGCAATCTTTAGTTTCAGTGATTACTGTTGTTCCCAATATAATGTTTTTAATAAATTTCATGTAATACATAATGACTAGCATAAAATGATGTTTCTCTTACTTTTTCTAAACAATCAATCACAAATAAAATTTCTGAGATGACTAGAGCTTCATGAAAGAGAGACAGAGATGTCTTTGCATGAGAAAAACTTTGTTGGCTATATTTGCAAGCATTTAACATTTAGCTGCATCCTAGGGGCCTTTCCAAAGTATTACAAGTCATTTGCAATCCATAGGTGATGCTTGCCAACCTTTGGAAGCAGGTTAGTAGATGATTTATTCATTTGTCCTATGTCAATGCAATTATGTATTTTTTTCTTGTTCATCTCCTTGGTTAGAACCTAAGTTTTATTAAAAAAAAAAAAACCTGCTTTGTTTACTTTTATATCTTCTTTATCTTGCACTAATAATAACACTTATTGAGCACATAATAAATCATTACAAAAAAGTCCATTCTATATCCAAGTGTTTTACTGCCAATACATTTAAATTTTTAATTGTGAACTGATAATGCTAATGATTTGATATATTTTTCACATAATATGATATCAACTGCTTTCTAATAATTAAATGAAAGAGGCTATATGGACTACACTTGCTCTAAATTATTCAAATATAAGCATAATATCATTTTATCATTATTATTGCTATTATCCTCATTTGAAGAATTTTACCCTGATTCACCAACTTTAAGAAGATATGGAAGGAAATAAATCATCATGGTGAATGTTTCCAAGAGTCGAATTCTTGGAATCATAAAAAACATGAATACCAGTTATAAGTCCAAGCTCTGTTTCTATGAAAGATTGAGTTGATCATTCAATTTAATTCAGACCATTAAAGAGTGGTATGCATAAGGCCTCCCCGGTGGTGCAGTGGGTTGAACACAAGGCTATGGGGCTGTCCGCAGCCTCTGCAGCATGGGTTCAATTTCCAGTTGGTCAGGGAGATACTCACATGGCATGGCAGACCTCTCCTGCCTGGCCCGCTGCTCCCCTCAGAAGTGCTTTCAGTTCGTCTGCCTGTTCTTCTCCCCGCGCTGTCCCGCACATCTGGCCTGTACCCCAGCTCTTATATAAATAAATCTTTTTTTAAAAAAAGAGTAGTATGCATAATGAACACCTCAGTTACTGGCATTTGAACATCAAGTCATAAATAGTAATGCAAAAGTTTTGAGATTACTACAGTGTCCAGTTGACTAACATTTGAGAATTTCTGGAGATTACTAGGAAAGTCTCAAAATAGAATTTTGGATCTTCCATGTTCTTTACTTCATGGAACACATTTAAGGAATGTAAGCAAAATAGGAAGAAAATGCAAGCTAATTTTGTAAAATAATTGGACAATATTTGTGTTTTGTTACCATAGTCTTAGAGACCATCTCCTGATTTTCTCCATGGGAGGAAGACTTGAGTTAATGGCTTGAAAATTGTTAAGCCCCTCAGGTGGATTTCAAGCCAGCCAATCCTCTTCATAACCATTTAAAATACATGCCAATTTCAGTTGTTGGCAGTCATTTGTATGACCTGCCTAGCTTAATATCACAGCAGGTTGGGAAAATATCCAACAAAGCACCACTTTGAGATAGAATTGAATACTTGCAGCACAATCAAATTTAAAAGGAGAAGAAATTGGACATAGTTTGTAATGATTTGAACAAAGACCAAAATATTGATTGAAGAAACGATGTATAACATTTGCCAATAATTTACATTTACCTTCAATAAGACATGTGCTTTAAATTTCAAATTGCTCCTAGGAAAATATAAAAACTAATTTGATGTCAAAATTGGGAAATCTTTTTTTTTAAAATATATGTCACTAATTTATAGGCATTTTTTTTAAAGATTTATTTATTTATACAAGAAGCGGGGTACAGACCAGATCCATGGGAGGGTGAGAGGATTCACCAGAGACAGAGCGGGGAGCAGAACAGGCAGACTGACAAAATACACTGCAAAGGGGAGCAGCGGGCAAGGCAGGAGAGGTCTGCTGCCATGTGGGCTTCTCGTCGGCCGGCTGGGCTCAAACCTGCGCTACAGAGGCTGTGGACAACTTCACAGTGCGGCGCTCAATTGCCTGCACCACCAGGGAGGCCCAAAATCTATATATTTTTTAAGATTTATTTACTCATGCATATAAGAATCAGGGTACCAGCCAGATGTGCAGGAGGGTGAGAGGATTCACCAGAGACAGAGTGGGGAACAGAACAGGCAGACTGACTGAAAAACACTGCTGAGGGGAGCAGCGGGCGAGGCAGGAGAGGTCTGCCACCCAATGTTGGATTCTCACTGGCTGGCTGGTATCAAACCCACACTGCAGAGGGTGCGGACAGCTTCACAGCGCTGCGCTCAACTCCTTGCGCCACCAGGGGAAGCCCCAAATTGGGAACTATTACTATGCAAAATATAAATATGTTTATACAGGAATAACATAATTACCCATGTATTCAATTATTTGGTCCAGCTCCTATTTTTCTTAACTTTTTATTAGACACATCTATAGCAAGTGATATTAGTTAAAATATATAGATGTATCAAATATTTAGTATGTAATATATGTAGATATATGTGCATATATTTATGTAGTATAGATATGATATCTATCTATACTACATATGTATATGCATGTATGTGTGTATATAGATATGATATCTATCTATACATATGTATATGTATGTGTGTATACATATATGTGTATGTATATGATGACTCAACTATTCTCTTTTTAGCACCAAATTCATAAGCAGATAATTCAACGAAAATCATTTAGTTCAATGCTCTCAGTTTCTTACATAGTTTGTAATTTTCTTTGACCTCGTATATGACCAAAAATTGTACTGTAATTTTTCTAGTCTAAATGAACTCCCATCTTTTCTGAAGACCTTTTTTATTTTATTAAAATGATTTTAGTTATAGCATTAGTTTCCCTTCAATTCAGTTAAGGTTGCTCTTTCTCCAGTGAGGAATAGTTTTTCTCATTTGTAAGGAAATTAATATTTAACTATAAAATATAGATGGCTTTTCATTTTCTATTGAATATTTCCTTGAACTTAACATTTTTAAAAATAAATTTCCCTTTCACCTTTTTCTCAAAATTTCTAGTATCTGTACTTTGTTAAGTAGAAAATGGAGCAATTATTTGAAATATTAACTTTAAGGTTTAATATTTTTTCCTCTGAATCCGTTTTCTTTTTCATAATAAAAGAATTCTAGTCACTCTGGCAATTAATTTTTTGTCTACATCAAAATTCTATTTAACAGAGATATTTTAAAAATCTGCATTAGTAGCCTCACTATTATTTGCTTCAGAAGAAAATATCTAGAATTAGGAAGTCAACTTCTGAGGTTTTCAAGTGAATATATGGATTGCATTTATCATAGAATTTTTGTAAGTGTCACAACTGTATAATTACAACAATTACAGCAATTGTGGCAATTGTTACATCAGTAGTCTTGTATTTCATTATAAATTACAGGAATTTATCAAGAGTTTTAATTTATCTGTCAAAGACCATTTCCAGCGTTTAAAATGCCAACTCTCCTCAATATTTTAAAATAATGCTATTTATTGCATCTTCTCTATAATCTTGAAATTAGCAAAGAATTTAAACAATGATGCCAATATCACATAAGAAATTGCTGTACCATAAAATAGGAATTTTGAATTATCTCTTAATAGTTTTTTTTTTTAATTTCACCTATGTTTTTCAGTTTTTTTAAACTTCAATCTAACAATTTCACTCAAAACAATGGATTAACCAAGAAAATGTGATCATGTATGTGTATTGGTTATGGTATGTGTTATTAAATGAAAATTATCAAACCAGTATTTTCAAAGTATGTTCCATGAAGTATTGGTTCCTTGTGTATTAAAGGAGGATATTTGCAATCAAGTTAGTATAATTTTCATTTTATTAAATTAACTCAATAAATACCATCTCAAAGTTAGGGACACTTTGTGCTATATTTCCTCAACATTTTAATCAAAGTTTATATTTTTCCAGGAACATCATTTTGAATAAAGCACATCATGGAATGCCCATTAAGAAAAGCTCATCTAACTAAATAGATTTCCTTTTGTATCCTAGGTTACAGAAAAAGTAAAGCCAATTATGGTAATTATCTGAGCTCCACACTGGCACCTACTCCCTTGGTTGAGTCAAGATGCTTTGTTTAGTTTCTATTACTGAAATTCTATTTTGTAATAAGTTCAAATCAACTGTCATCCTAAATAATTTGGGGACATATATTCTGTTAATTCGTTTTATTTTCACAAAGAGCAAACATTATGTGCCTTTATGTTAGTCCATAGTATCCTTGACATATACATCTGTTTTACTTATCACACTAAATAGAATTTATTAGTCTCCTTATCTGTTCCCTATACCAGAACTCTGAATAGTTTAATATCAGGGTATGGCTCTTATTATCATTTTGATGTCACACAGTAAACTTTAAAGAAATGACTAAAGTATTAAGATGAAAGTAAAGCTTCTAACATGTTTGTCTGGATATTGCCCAATTGCTATGTCTAGTAGTATATCCTGTCTTGTAAATAATTACTGATATTAATTATCAAAAATATGTTGGGATGCATTCCAGTGTCAAGTTCAGATAAAGAAAATGTATATACATTTTTCTAGACAAATTTGACTCTACACCTCAAACTTTAGGTCACAGATGTTTCTATTTGACTATTGATTCTTTGCTTCAGCATAACTTTCCTCTTTAAACTTTGCATTTGAATTGAAAGAGAATATAAAAAGCATGGTGATAACAGTATGGCAAATTAAGTTCTACAATGGTCTAATTAGAATGGCAAATTATCCCATTCTGTCCTTAAGAATTCCCATCATATCTAGTGAAAAATGTACAAAGTATGTGAAGCATTCAAAAGTTTTACTTAAATTTATACCCCACTTTAAAAGGAGGGTCTATCATTGAAAAACAAAGTAAAATACTAGAATTTAGAAAAATGTAAATAAACAACAAAGTGAAAAGAATCCAAAGTGAAATGCTCAATAATTTTACAATTTTTCAAATGATATGAGCAAAAATTATTCTGAGCCTAAAATTTGGGCATTCATTAAAATCTTGCCCAGTTCTCATTGTTTTTAGGAGATTCTCTACATTTTTGTGGTGGTTCTTAATTTCCTTTGTGTTCATTATATTTACATCTTTTAAAGTCTTATTTTTATTAATTTATGCACACAAGAACTGGGGTGCAGGCCAGAGGTGCAGGGGGGTGAGAGGATTCATCAGAGAGAGAGTGGGGAGCAGAACAGGTGGATCTACTGAAATACACTGCTGAGGGGAGCAGGGGGCAGGACAGGAGAGGTCTGCTGCACCATGTGGGTAGCTCCCTGGCTGGGGATCAAACTCATGCCGCAGTGGCTGGTAATAGCTTGATAGAGCTAAGACTTTAACCCCTGAGCCACCAGGGAGGTCCTTCCTTTATGTTTAAATGCATAAATTAATTATATTGGATTATGACAGAAACAAAGACTTCTAATGTATGTTCAGCAAAATGTTTTAAAAATAAACTCACTTCCATATTTTGGATATTGTAAATACTGCTGCACTGAACAGAATAGATAGGTCCTTTCAGATTATTATGTTCAAATTTTGGGGGTAAATACCACAGGTGAATATTCAGATCATAAGGTAACTCCATTTTAATTTTTTGAAAAGTTGCCATACCTGTTTACATAGTGGCTGCACTAATTTACATTCCTTTCCAATTTGTAAAACTTCATATTTCTTTTTTCTTGCCAAAGTGACCATTGATAAATGAGTGGACAAAGAAATCTGACTCATATATATAATGTAATACTACTCAGCTATTAAAACTATATGAAATATTCCCACCTGTGATAACATGGATGGACCCTGAATGGACTACACTAGTGGAAAAGTCAGAAGGAGAAAGACTGACACTTATGATTGCATTCATTTGTGGGAGGTAAAGGAACAAATGAAACCAAAAATGAACTCTTAGAGAAAAAACAGACTGGAGGTTACCAGAGAGGAAGAAGGCTGAAGGGTACATGAAATGAAGATAAAGGATCAAAGATGTGGTGACTGGCTAGATAACCAGACTTTTGGTATGATTATATTATAGAATATACAGATAATTATAAAAGTGAAACATATTGTTATACACTGAAACATATTTTTTATTATTTTATTTTATATAATTCTTACATCATTTTTCATTTTTGCACAATGTATGCATTTTCATTTTGGTTATATTCCCCATACAATTGCACCCCCTCCTTCCTCTCACCGCACACCCTCCCCGCCCGCCCCGTAGTGTGTCTCTGGTTTATAGTTGCTTGTTGATTTTGATTTTTACTTTGTATTGATTAGTCTTTTTCCTGGTCCCTTATTTAGGTTTTCTAAATTCTGCTATGAGTGAGACCATCCAGTATATTTCTTTTTCTTTCTGACTTATTTCACTGAGCATGATCCCTTCTAGCTCCATCCATGTTGCTGAAACATATTTATTTTTATAAATGAACATTACCTCAAAGGAAATGTATCAATGACAAATAAATGTGTACCAGAATATATATGATTTGCTAGCACATTAACAAGATCTAGTTTGTTAATATAATATATATATATTTATACTTATATCTAATGGGATATGATTACCACAAGGAGTGTGATTAACATCCATCACCCCATCATTCACATAGTTGATTTTTGAGAATTTTAAAAAGCTATTTTAAACAAGTTTCCAATATTAATACAGCATTGTTAACTATAGTTACCATTATTTACAGTTTGTAATTTTAAAGCACTCAGTAAATTATTAAGCATTTCAGTAGTTCTATACTGAAAATTGTATAAATACATACAGTATAATTCCTATTGATGACAATATCCTAGATATTGCTAATATTACAATACAGTGTAATCATGACCTAATTTACAACATTCAGATTTATGAGATGTTTTATCCTGTACATGGATTCCTTCTTCATTAGAGCATGGAATTAAATGGAAGTCTCATCAACTATAGTTATACCAAGTCCATGGATCATTTGTAATTTATTCAGAATTACTAATTATCTCTGGTCCTCAGTCATCATTATTATAGAGTAAATGTTATCATCAGCTCTACACTGAAGGAGTTTAGATTACATGTTTTTTATAGTTTCTCTAGTTTAAATTATGCCATTTCTGACCCTGTCAAGGTGGCAATATTAAGAAAAAATTAAAATACTAGTAGCAAGAATATCATAAAGTATGAATAGTCTCTTATACCACATAAATTAGTACAGTGCTTCTGAAAAGCAAATTGGCACATAGTATTTGTTAGTCAGATTTTTAATTTCTTGTTAGATAGGGAGACCATGTATATTAATTTTGCTTAGAAGAAAACATAAAGAAAGGGGTTATTTTATTTTTATTTATTTTTTATTTAAATTTTATTTTTATATTCCCCATACAATTACAACCCCCTTATATTGACCCCAAGCCCTCCTTTCCCTGCTCCCCACCCCCCATAGAGTTTCTCTGGTTCATAGTTGTTTGTTGATTTTGATATTTTCTTTCATATAGTTATTCTTTTTTCTGGTCCCTTATTTAAGTTTTCTAGATTCCTGCTATGAGTGAGACCATCCGGTATTTTTACTTTTTCTTTCTGGATGAAAGGGGTTATTTTAAATAAAAACAGCTCAAGGGCAAGGAGTGTGACAAAGTAAAACTGAGCAACATTTTGGAAAGTCAGATGAAAAATTAAGTCAGATGAAAAATTAAAGTCAGATGAAAAATTAACCAGAGAAACTCCACAAAAGTTGATGGTGAGGAAATTTAAGCTCCAACATGATTTTTGCTGGATATTGTCAAAATTGTCCCTAAGGGGTGGATTCATACACCTAGAAAGGAAGCAAGGTTCAAAAGTAGGAGTATTGATTGAAAATTTCTTTTAGAAGCTGTTAGCGGGAGTTAACTCTCCATAACTCCACCTCAATTTTAAATAGTCTAACTTTTTTTTTTTTCATTATCTTAACTCCACACTCTCTAGAAAAGACTGGAATATTTTTTATTCAAAAAGCACAAAACAGAGGATTTTGAACTGGAATATCAGGTAGATTTAAGAAGGAAAAAAAGCTATATTTAGTAAATGTTGGAACACCAGCAGTTTTCCCCCAAAGGTTTCTGCCCAAAGAAACATTAAAACAAAAATATATTTGTTTTAAGCATTAAAACAAATATATATCAGATGTGAAAGACAGGAGGCAACATAAGTAACAAGAGAAGGAAATGAAAGAAATCAGACATAATGATGGCAAAGGAAACTTTATCAGAGAAAAATATTAGGAGGTATACTATTGAAACAATGATGAAATACTATCTTTTAAAAAAAGGAGAAAAGAAATGGATCTCTTGTAAGTACAACAAAAGTGGCAAGTAAAATTTAAAAAAAATCAATAAATAGCTTAGAAAATAGATTTGAGGGATTAATCCATAAAATATAATTAAAAAAAAAAAGAAACAGAATACAGGAAATTGAAAGTTAGAAAATTTTGATTACTAGTCCAAAAGTTTAATATCTTCAGATAAAATTTTCAGAAAGTGTAAGAACAGAGTAATAGGAGAAAAAAATGAATCATCTGTTCAAAAAACATTTTTCCAGAATTGACACATGTGAGTTTACAATGCATATTGCACACAATGTATTAGAGAAAAGGGAACCTCATCAAGGCATATAATATTGGAATTTCAGAAAACCTGCTTCCAGAGGTAAAATGCAAGTGAAGCATCCACTTACAAGTTCTTTCCATGAAATTACTATACTGCTGTACATATTAGGAGGGGAAGCCATTGTCATGGGTGCGTGTGTGTGATGAAGATACTTCCAAGAATGCAAAGTCACTATGTAAGTCTCAAATTGAAATACAAATACAGGATGGTTTCACATATGTGGAAAATACAGAAACGAAACAAAGAGTCAGACGAAACAACCAAAATAAAACCCTAGAAATCTGACTATGAAACTGAAGCTATGAGAGAGGGTTGGGAGAGTGAAGAGAAAAGGAAGGAGGGGGCACAATTGACTATGGTTGAGGACTTCAGGTACCCTGGGTAGGTGTGGTGTAGTTGACATTCACCTGAAGAGTTGGGATCCTATTTCTGAATCATATATAATGTTGTTAACCAATGTTACCTTAATGAAAAAATATATATAAAAAAAGAAATACTGGTCCTCCCCTGGTGGCGCAGCGGTTGAGCGCTGGGCTGTGAAGCTGCCCGCAGCCTCTGCAGCGCCGGTTTGATCCCCGGCTGCTCCCCGGCCACCAGAGGAGGGTCCCACATGGCGCGCAGACCTCTCCTGCCGCCCGCTGCTCCCCTCAGCAGTGTACTTCGGTCCTTCTGCCTGCTCTGCTCCCTGCTCTGGCTCTGGTGAATTCCCTCACCCTCCCGCGCTTATGACTATACCCAGTGCTTGTATAAATAAATAAATAAAATAAAAAAAAATTTTTAAAAAAAGGAAATACTAAGAATTAGAAAGGCAGTAATATTTAGTTGGGATATGATGTTTAAAGAACAAGAACAGCAATGAATAAGTTGACAATATTTGATAGAAGGAAGAGAGAGGGGCAAAAATTAAACGATAATTTCTACAACTATGTGAATCTCTAGATATGTTAATTCTATACTTTTAAAAAATAGTAAACAAAATACATTCAGATTATTGAACCATAAATTAAAGACAAATGATATCTCTAAACATCTAATTCTGCTTGCTACCTTAGTATTCATGATGTTCAGCTTGTGAATAAGAAAAATATACAAAAATAAGGTAAAATTTTAATGAACTCTACCACATGAATATAATGGAAACTTGAGCAGTAATTAAATATTTGGAAGAATTTTAGTATCATGAAACATTTATGAATTAATATTAAGTGAAAAATACAAGCTGTACCAATTTATATTCCACACAACTTCACCTTTGTAAATAATTAGAAAGAAATATGCTAAAATTTGCTCGTCTTTGGAAAGTAAGACTATGGCTCTTTATAACTTTCCCACATTTTCAAAATATTTTGTAACATAATACATAGTCTTACAAAGTTAAAAACCTATGACTACAGATTTTTCCAGTGAGGTCATATAATATTGACTAAATTTTCAAATTCAATCAGAAGTAGCAAGTGAAATTTGGCTTACCAACTTATAAAAAGTAATGTGCTTATAATTTTTCCTATTCAACTAAAGTCAAAAGTTTTCAGGGTTAATAAACAATTTATCACTTTTGTCAGGAATAGAATTTGGGGTGAGGTGTTACACCTGACCAAACAGGAAGTTTCTTATATGCAGTAACATTAGTATTGCCACAGAGTATTATATATCTAGAGAGAGTTATCTTTTTTTAACTACTTCAGATGGTAATTTATAGCTTTTTTTCACATTTTTCAGTGTCAGTAATGGTTAAGGTATAACTTTTTGCAAATGTATTTTCTAGTTATCAGTCTAATTTGGACACAAGAATGCATTGAATCATATATTTTGTATATCAAAGGTATAATAGAAATGCACAAAAGAAAGACAAATAATTCGTGACCACACGATTCCACCATTTCAAGAAGAAAATTGAGGAGCAAATAACATATATCTGGTATGTTTGAGTTTTGTCACTAAGTTCCTTGCCTGGTGCTTTAACTGAATTGACTAAATGAAGTCATGTAGATATTGTTCTCATATTGACAGCCTGAAATGTCTATACCATTATTTACTGAAGGCATATTTTCAGGCACCAAAAATTCTGAACCTTTTACAGTTCTTTGCATACCAAGAACAAGTATCTCTGAGTAACTCTTGAGTACAGATGATATGGCCAGCTCTGTCATAACTACAGCCAACTGAACCAGTCTCAGAAAAAGGACTTGGTCATTTTGGTGCAACCTCAATATTTGAATAATTTGTAGGATGGGATATTGATAGTATATAAGTGGAGATATTTGTGAGAGAGGCCACATAAATGCTATAGGAGGGAATATGCAAGGAGTCAAGAAGGACATATATATTTCAGAATTTTGCATTTCAACCCAGACAAGTGCCTTCTGAATTTCCATCAAAATTCTAAAGGGATAATTATGTGTCTACTGCATAATGTGCTATCTTTCATAGCTATGTATATATGAAAAGAATGCAGATTTCATGCATAGATTTGCCATTTTTAAAATGAGCAAAGTAGAAATATCAAGTTTAAACAAATAATCTACAATGATAAAAATGCTGACTAAAATCAAGTTGTAAAATAACAGTATATGCAAGTGACACAAATCTTCTACTTATTTAATTGCCCACATGAAATTAGCAATAAAATGCCCAAGGTCCTATGATTGCTTAAAAGTCTATTTCTACTTACCATTTGACTTTGATCCTAAAATATTTCAAAAGAGTTTATCTGTTGTGTCTTTTTTAAAGGGAGTAACTGAAGGCAGAGTTATTAAAAGTGATAATCAATTAGCTTATTTGTTTCACTTTACTGAATCTGTCATAGCCATATTGAACATGTTTGGTAGAGCATCTGATTATAATGTCTCCCTTTCTATTGCTTTCATTCAGCTTAATTCAGTGAATACAATAAAAAGACTTAATCTCTCTATCTGTGAGTGTCATACAACAAAGTGCCAGTCAACAAAACTGGCACTAAATCCAATGGGAAAAAGAAAACATATTTTCATCATGTGATTAACTTATACACTAGAAATAAATGACTTTATTTGACTGTCAAGTATCATCTTAATACACACTGTGTTTTTTTTGTTTTTTTTTTTTTTTTTTGCAATAGTCCCATTACTTAGAGAGAAAAAGGACAGTTAAAAAGAAAATAATATGTTGCTTTCCTCAAAGGTACTGGTGGAATCATTAGTTATTGAACAGGCCGTGCTTGCCTCTATCAATATGTCTCTATGGTTATAATTGAATCTTCTGACTTTCTGATGCCATAATTCTCTCACAGACAATGAAATTCTATCCAAAATGGAATATTACTACTACAAAACTTATATCTGCAACTAGTAAACATCCAAAGAAAAATTTTATTTCTAAAGCTAGGAGGCAAAATCAGTTCTTGTAAGTATAATTTATGAAAGTGGGTATAATTTTTTCATTTTAAACATTAAACATTAAAACATTTAATGTTCATCACAATATAAGAAAAGGTCCCATTAGAGAGGTTTTCCTTGGATAGATCCACATTCTTTCAATATTTATTGAACATCTACTATATATGATTAATTGTGGTACATTTGTGAGGGACATTTTTAAGTAGTTCTTAATTAAAGGTCCCCTGGTAAGGATAATGCCTTATGTCTTTAAGGTAAATCACCTTAGTGAAAAATTACATGCTGTTAGTTGAGCACAAGTACTATAAAAATGATTCAGTTCACAGGTACCAGTTAGGAGAATGAATCAAAAAGAGTGAGAAAAAGAGTAGTGGATATGTGCAAATTAAGGTGTTATCTCCTTTAACTCTTTCCAAAAAATGATTTCATTTTGGGTAGAATTTGAGAGAATTATGGCATCAGAAGATCAGAAGATTCAATTATGACCATAGAGACATATTGATAGAGGCAAGCATGA
Organism: Talpa occidentalis; assembly: GCF_014898055.3. Classification (NCBI taxonomy): domain Eukaryota; kingdom Metazoa; phylum Chordata; class Mammalia; order Eulipotyphla; family Talpidae; genus Talpa; species Talpa occidentalis. The sequence goes on along the minus strand of NW_023604861.1, from coordinate 34,869,833 downwards.
CTTGTTCAATAGTGATAATCATGGAGTGTACACTGAGAAAAAGGAAAAGGATGATCTCAGATGTAAATGTCAGAGTTCAAGACCTAAAATATGTTTAGTTGATATAGCTGGTGACATCATAAGGATATCTAAATTGGATACAAAATTAATTCAGTTGTGAAGGCAGTTTAAATTCTGGTTGGACTGCCAACATGAACACTTAATTTTGCCCAATTTGACGATCACAATAAGGTAGAATTAAGCATTGCTAACTAGGTAGTAATATTCTAGAGTTTTGAAACATAAGAGTCACTTGATAATGGCTAAAGCAATAAAAAGAGAGAAGACTGTCTCTTGATGGTTCTAATTCTGTAGCAACCCTGAAACCTGTATCTAAATTAAGGAGAAAAACATAAGTTCACATGTCTATATAGTTTTCTTTATAATATGTGTCACAAGTGTTGTATTATATCATAATCATAACAAGCAAGGGGAACAAGGAAATGTGGAATACTTTGAGACACTATGTCTTTGGGCACGCCGTAGTCAGCTATTTTCACAACGTTGCTGCATAAGAACCATCCTAAAGCCCAAAGCTCCCAGAAGAACAGAGAGATAATGTGATTGAAACCCCATATGAAGGAATAATAAATCTGAGAAATTCCCTAAATTGAGGCAGGAAATAAGCACCCAAATCCAGGAAACTCCAAGTAAAAAATTACAGTTAAGAGAGAAATCTAAAACTAGTGGGAAAAAAACAGTCATGCAAGGGAATCCCTCAAAGTTTATATGCAGAATTCTTGGCAGAAATCTTGCGGGTTAGACAGAAATGGCATATTTAAATTATTGAAAGAAATGGATTTTCAACTGAGAATATTCTAGACTCCTAGACTAAAATGTAGAATTGAATGAGGGATAAAGTGCTATATCAACCAGCAACAATTAAAGACATTCATCACTACTAATGCAGCAAAGATTTTCTCCCATTCAGTAGGGTATAGTTTTGTTGTAGTGACAGTTTCACTGTGCACTTTTAGTTTGCTAAAGTCTCAACTGTTTCTTTAGTTTCTCTTGCTGTTGGAGATAAATCTACAAAGATATGACTAAAGCCTATGTTATGAAGTGTTTTGCCTATGTTTTCTTCTATGTATTTTATGGATTCTAGTCTTATATTCAAGTTTAAATCCATTTTGAATTATTTTTTGCATATGGTGTGAGATAATGGTCTAATTTTATTATTTTGAATGTGGGTGTACAGTTTTCCCAGCATCATTTACTGAAGATACTTTTCTTTGTGGAAACAACCCAAGTGCCCACTGATAAATGACTGGCTAAAGAAGGGGTGGTGTATGTAATGAAATATTATTCAAAATATACCTAAAAGTGAACTGTTGCCATTTGCAACTAGATGAAAGGACCTTACATGGATTATGCAAAGCAAAATAAGTCAAGAGAAAGAAAATGTTGAATGATTTTGCCTATATGTGAAATATAAGGAAACAAAGTAGATGAATGGACAAAACAAAGTAAAAATAAGCCAGCAGACTTAGACTACAGAATTGAGGTCATCAGAGGAGAAGTGGATAAGGGTTGAGAGTAAGGGTGGGAAGGGGTCTAATAAATGACAGTGATTTTTTATAATAAAAGAAATAATACATATTTAAAGAAAGTTATATATAAGTACAGACCCCCAAGAAGTGATGAGAATGCCTAGTTACTACTGTACGATACGATAATCAAAATTTCCATTTCCTTTTTGGTTCTAAAACACTCTCTTCCAAAATACTAAAAAAAAAAAAAATCAATAGTTTACAACAAAAGTCATTCTTTTTTTTATGTATGGTCTCTAAGTTGATTTGCCTGACCTGGGCTGCACGCAACCGTGTTGCTCTATCTCCAGTTTGTGGTGTAATTGGGCTTTTTTTTTTTAATTAGTTAATTAATTTATTTATACAAGCACTGTGTACAGTAAGAAGCACAGGAGGGCGAGAGGATTCACCAGAGCCACAGCAGGGAACAGAACAGGCAGAGTGACGAAATACACTACTGAGGGAAGCAGTAGGCACAACAGGAGAGGTCTGTGCACCATGTGGGACCTGCGCAGGTGGCTGGGGATCGAACCAGCGCTGCAGAGGCTGCGGGCAGCTTCACAGCCCAGTGCTCAACTGCTGAGCCACCAGGGGAGGCCCTAATTGGGCTTTAGTGCTAGTTTCAGTTCAAGATTTCATCTGAACATGGTGTTTATTGGAGTCCATGTTAAAGAGGAAATGTTACGCACAGAATGCTCTTCATATATCTGAGGCAAACTGATCAAGCATGTATAGGGCCCCTGCATGTGTCATATCTTCATTCCTTTGCTCAAAGCAAGTCATATGGAGAAGTCCAACATCAAGAATTGAAGAAGTACATCTACACACAGTGGGACTGGGAGGGTAAAGACATTTGCCAAAAAAAAAACCCAAACTATTACAGGGGAAATACAGGTCCCACTCAAGAGAAGACGTTGATGAAGATTTATCAGAAAAGATGGCAAAGATTTAAAGGATAAAAACCAACCTACCCCTTGCCTTTCTCAATAAATTATATATTAGAAATATAATCTGCCTGGGGCCTCCCCAGTGGCGCAGTGGTTGAGCGCTGGGTTGGGAAGCTGCCCACAGCCTCTGCAGCGCCGGTTCGATCCCCGGCCGCTGGTCAAGGGCCCCACATGGCGCGCAGACCTCTCCTGCTGCCTGCTGTTCCCCTCAGCAATGTACTTCATCAGTCTGCCTGTTCTGCTTTCTGCTCTGGCTCTGGTGAATTCTCTCACCCTCCTGCGCTTCTGACTGTACCCAGTGCTTGTATGAATAAATAAATCTTAAAAAAAAGAAATATAATCTGCCCTCCTATTCTTATTGTTTCTCCCTATGATGCTTCATTCCTATACACATCTCCCATCTCACCCTAAAAGCTGTCATATTTGCAGTGTAGTTTCATGTTTTTCTTCATTTCCCCCACTAAACTCATATAGATGTATACGGCTTTGTCAATAGAATCAGTCTCCAATAACATAATGGATAGTGTCATAGATAGGAGGTCAGAGTCTATACATAGATCATCGCTAGTGCAATAGTAGGTGATTGTTTCATGCACTGTGATTACAGATGACTGTAATGTGGGTTATTGAGAAATGAAGGGAAATCAACAATCTGTTTCCATAGGAAGTTTCTTAAAATCTCAACCTCACATAAATTGCAAGTGGGAAACAGGTGACTCATATAAGTGACAATTAAATGTTACAATCTAAATACATCAAAAAAACTAAACAGAAATTGTCAATAGGTAATTAACTTAATATAGAATGCACAGATGTTGATTTATAACAATGGCTACCTAAAACTTATATGTTATATGTTATATGTTATGTTAAACTTACAAGTTAATGCAGTGTTACTTCAACAAAATATTTCTTGCATGAAAGTTGAATAAAATGAGAAAGCAAGTCTGATTTGTAGAGAATATGTTTGAGTGAGTCTGCAAAGTAACATCCAGAATAATTTTGAGAATATGTGTGGGAAGGGAAATTATTCCTTCTGAGTAGATGGGTACAATGAATATGCAATATTCCATATTTTGGATATATGTCTATTTGGTTATCCATTCTCCTGCTGATGGCCATATGGATGTTTTTCAGTTTTGGCTATTGTGAATAAGACTGTTTTAAGCATTTTTTACAAGTATTTTGTGGACAAATATTTTCATTCCTCTTGGAATGAACTAATGTATATTTAAATTCATGAGAAGCTGCCAAATAATTCTCAAAGTAGTATTATCATTTTCACTGACACCATAAAGGATGAAATTTCCAGTTGCTTCATGTCTTGCTCTCATTCAGTTTTATCAGACTTTCTACTTTAGCCATTTTAGTGTATGTGTAATGCCAGTGGTTTTAATTTGCATGTCCCAGATGGTAATGACAAAAACTTTTCCTGAATGTTCACTAACCTTTTGAAATGTCTATTCAAATATTTTACCAATTATTTATTCATTTATTCACTTATTTTTATTATATTTTATTTTTTTAAGATTTATTTATTTATTTAAACAAGCACTGGGTACAGTCAGAAGTGCAGGAGGGTGGAAGAATTCACCAGAGCCAGAGCAGGGAACAGAACAGGCAGACTGATGAAACACTGCTAAGGGGTGTAGTGGGCGAGACAGGAGAGGTCTGCACACCATGTGGGACCCTTGCCAGTGGCCAGGGATCGAACCAGCGCTGCAGAGGCTGTGGGCAGCTTCGCAGCCCAGTGCTCAACCGCTGCACTACCAGGGAGGCCCACACTTATTTTTATTTTTAATTGTACTATTTTTTTTAAGATTTATTTATTTATTTATACAAGCACTGGGTACAGTCAGAAGCACGGGAGGGTGAGAAAATTCACCAGAGCCAGAGCGGGGAGCAGAGCAGACAGAAGGACCGAAGTACACTGCTGAGGGGAGCAGCGGGCGGCAGGAGAGGTCTGCGCCGCCATGTGAGACCCTCCTCTGGTGGCGGGGGAGCAGCCGGGAATCGAACCAGCGCTGCAGAGGCTGTGGGCAGCTTCGCAACCCAGCGCTCAACCGCTGCGCCACCAGGGAGGCCCTGTACTATTATTTTTTTAAATATTTATTTATTTATACAAGTACTGGGTACAGTCAGAAGCACAGGAGAGTAAGAGAATTCACCAGAGGCAGGAAACAGAGCAGGCAGACTGACGAAATAACTGCTGAGGGGAGCCGCGGGCGTGCAGCAGGAGAGGTCCAATTCAATAAAAATTGGCTTCTTTGTCTTAGTTTTTTCTTGTTATTTCTATATATATATATTCTGAAAACAAGCCTATTGACTAGTATAATTATGTATGCTAATATACCTGTATAGTAATATAGTATATAGTAATAGTATATAGTAGTAGTATGCTATATACTATAGGATAGTATATAGTAATAGTATACTTAGGTATGCTAATCATTTCCCCATGCTGTGGTTTGCATTTCCTTAATGGTATCCTTTAGTGGAAGGGAAATTTTATGATGAAGCTTCCTTTATTAATTATTTTTCCTTCATGGCTAGTGATTTTTCTGCCTGGTAAAGGATGTCATTCTCCTAGCCCCCCAAATAAAAAGCTATTGTTTTGTGTTTATTTTTAAATATATTTATGGCTCTATATTTTATATGTAGGTCTATGATCCAAGATTTTTTTATTTGTGTACAGAGTGAAATAGGTTGAGTTTTGTAAATATTGTATGTTTTGTTTTCTAAAGTAGAAAGATGAAGAAAGGTAACTTTTACTATTTTTGGTCTGCTATAAAATCATTAAGATTCAATGAGATATAATTTACAAAATGGATGTTGGCTATCCAGTATAATTGTTTCATTGATTTATTGTGATTTTTTTAAATCATAATATAAATCCCTAAAAGTGAACAATTTACACTAGTTTTACTCTGGTTTCTCTTGCAGATTATATAAATTGTTCACCCTTTACTAATTATCAAGAAAATTAGTCCCACTAACTGTATCAAGTAAAAAATGGATTTAACTAATCAAAATAAAGGTGCAATAAAAAGAGCAAAACATATCATAGCAAACTTTGCAGTGCCTTGTTTACTAAACCAGTCATCACTGCTTGTGGCGAACTGTAAAGCAATTGCATCTAAGGGCCACAGCAGCTCAATGTCACATGGCTATGAATGCCAAAGAAGCCATACTTCCACAAAACTAGAACCATACAAAAGTCCACACTTCACGGTCTCCCCGGTGGTGCAGCGGTTGAGCGCTGGGTTGCAAAGCTGCCTGCAGCCTCTGCAGCGCTGGTTCGATCCCTGGCTGCTCCCTGGCCACCGGAGGAGGGTCCCACATGGCGCGCAGACCTCTCCTGCCGCCTGCTGCTCCCCTCAGCAGTGTACTTCAGTCCTTCTGTCTGCTCTGCTCCCTGCTCTGGCTCTGGTTAATTCTCTCACCCCCCCCCCACCCCCGCGCTTCTGACTGTACCCAGTGCTTGTATAAATAAATAAATCTTAAAAAAAAAAAAGTCCACACTTCACATGTCAAAGTCTCTCTCCAATTTTTTTTGATCTTCTTGCAGCATAATAAATAAAATTGGATATATTTAAAGTGTATAGTGTGATGATTTACTATATACATACACATTGAAATGATTAGTAAAACCATATTAAAATACAAGTATCCACTGTATCATATAGTTCTTTACTTTGGTGAGAGCACTTAAGGTCTACTCTCTTTAGCAAATTTCATATACAACAGCCGCCATGCTATATGTGAGATCCTCAGAACTTGTTCATCTTATCACAGAATATTTGTACCTTTGATCAGCATGTCCCAATTTCCCCCATCTCTCAGTCCCTGACAAAATCTCTGTCCAAATGTCTTCCTTGATTTCCACATTTCCATGGGCCTGCTCTGTCTGTGCCTCTGATTCCACTGGTTCTTTAACGTAAAACTGGACCCCACTCCCAAATATGTACAGGTGTGCCGCCTCAAATACATTGTATTTAAACTGAAAACCTAGCTGTTATTCAAACTGCTTCAGTGAAAGAGCAGAACCTTTAATTGGAGGAAAGTCACTTTGTGATGGAGGTCAAATGCCCGAGATAGTGAACCAGAGCCGACCTGAGGAGTCTTTTGAGGGTCACACATAGACACAAATAAAAAGGTATATGAATATGTATAAGGATAACCACACTGTGAATTTATGAATAAATTATAGAAAGGTAGACCAATGTCTTTAACATGACCTTATTGGCACTTCTAGTCTAAAATAGTCATTTCAACTTTCTGCATCTGACTTGCAGAAAATATCCAAAAACTGCCTCAAGCTAGAAACAGTTTTAGTAGTCATGACTTTTTTTTTTAGACATTTTGGTGTGTATGCCTCTAGCCAGCTGTGAACATGAATACTTTAGTTTGTGGTGAGTTTTACTGGGTGACTATTGGTGCTTTCTATGCATATGCATTTGGTATACATTTTTAACCATAGAACATTTAATCCCAAAGAATTTATATCCATTGACTGGTCAATTTTTTATTCATATTAAAATATTTAAGAAGGATAGTGTGTTATTAATGCTTTCCATTTTTGTATCATTCCATGCACTAACACTCAATCTTATTCCTCTTCTTAATAGCAGACTCAATGGTGATGTCAGAGTGTACGTACAGTGTTGCCATCTTTTTTGAAATTGCATTACCAGTCATAGTATAAAATCAGCTTGGATCTCCAGATTTTTCCATCTTAGTGATAAGTGCTATTATAAGTCATGTCATCACTTTTAAATTTATCCCTCAATAGTGACTTAACTAACATATTTCAATGCTAGTTTGCATTTGTCTTCTGAGACTAATGTATGAAATTGTTATTTTAGCTTACTTATTTTAGCAAAATCTGTCAACATTTGCAACATAGTCTTTATGTATGCATAGAATGAACTACCGTTTGTCAAAATTAACAATCCATGACATGACTTAAACATATAAATTAAACTCTATGTATTGGTCAATGCCAACTCTTGATATGCTAACAGATTTCATTTAAAAAACTTAAATGGGGCCAGGTAATCTATATTAGTTATTAATTGAATCAAAACTTTACACATAATAGTTTTTAGGAACGAAAAGTAAAGGCACTTCACAATGACAAATAAAATATTACTTCATATTTCTAAATACATGTATTTAATAACATTCAAATACTGAGAAATGTTATCATTTGTTAATATTAAGATATATACATATCTTCTCATGATGTCATTTATATGACATAAAGTATATTTAGGAAACACTTGATATTTAGTTGAATTGAACACCCATAGAATGTTTGCAAACTTCTTTGCAAATAATGTCTAAAGCTTTGATGAATGTGGTCCTGGGAATTTTAAATCAAAACAAGAGACAATTTTTTAGGGTTTTATAGGACATAATGCTAACAAACTCCACATGGCATTGACTTAGGTTCATAGTCCTTTTCTGAAATCGATGAAGCCATCTGTGTTTTATAATTCTAACTTGTTAGGCTTTAAGCAGATAATATACAGCATATCCTGTGGAACCTGGGGCAGTACCTCATAGTGAAATATTTCTATATAACATATATATATTCATACTAAATATCATAAAAGGATATTAAACATCCTCAAGTCAGACTGCTGTCAAACAAGTTCTTGTCAGATCAGGTATTATGATCAAATAAATTATAAAAAATGTTTATTTACGGAACTTTTGGGATTTCAAAGTTACAAATTTTTTGACCATTGTTTTACTTCCATTCCTGTAGATTACACGGTATAATTATACAATAAAATTTTAAAAACAATATCCCATTTTTATGGCCACTGGAAATAAATATCTTATTGTGGAATACCTTCTAATCCTAAGGGTTATGACATTTTTCAAAGTCCACTAAGTAGATAACTAGTATAATTTATCTAAATTCTTCTCACAAGCAAATGTCAAAGAACTAAACATAGGGTGGAAGAACAAGGAGAGCATAAGGCTTAGTACATGCCGTGAAATATATTAAGCCTATATTTTTCTCTATTAGTGAAAGTTTTTGCTGATATCTAACATTGTTTTATATTTATGTTATATGTAACTCTGTATGTGTAGTAAAACATATAAAACTAGAAATTAAAAATGCTGGGAAAGATGATCCATATAAATGGTTTAATACTTTCAACCCCCCAGTGAATAATTTTAAGTATTTTTGTGACCCAAATCTTTTTGATATCTGCTGCAGAAACATATCCATGCCCCATATTCTCTAATCTAGGGCCCAAACTTAAGTCCCTTGGGTAGAAAATAATATAGCAAAGTTTTATTTTCCAAATTGTGGCATATGTCATACTGGTGGTGATAAACAAGGTGATTTAAATGAGACATAAGAGGTTCCTATTTTATCTAAGAATTATTTGATGATTCAAATATATTTTTTATCACCATTGCACATATTTTCACTGTTTTTTTTTTAACTAAGGTAATATTGTTTTACAAGACTGTATATGATTTAGAGTTACAGGTTCGCACCTCTTCAGGTGACTGTTAGCCTATCTTATGCACCATGAAAGCACCTATAATCTTCTATCATAGTCCATTGGGCCCTATCCCCACTTTGTTTCTACCTTCTTTCCCCTTCTGGTAGTCTCAGTTTTGTAGTTAGAGTCAAAGGGTTTGTTTTGATTTGGTCAGTTTCTTTTTTATTGGTTAGTTTCAATTTATTCCATATCAGAATGAAATCATCTGGTATTTGTCTTTCCCCTTGACATATTTTGCTTACCCAAACCCCTTCCACTTTCATCTATGTTGTCACAAATGGCAACAGTTCACCTTTTATTTTTTTTTATTTTTATAGAGGCATGCTTTATTTATTTGTTTGCTGGTTTGTTTGTTTGTTTTGTTTATACATGCACTGGGTACAGTCAGAAGCGCGGGAGGGTGAGAGAATTCACCAGAGCCAGAGCGGGGAGCAGAGCAGGCAGAAGGACCGAAGTACACTGCTGAGGGGAGCAGCGGGCGGCAGGAGAGGTCTGCGCGCCATGTGGGACCCTCCTCCGGTGGCCGGGAACAGCTGGGGATCGAACCGGCGCTGCAGAGGCCGCGGGCAGCTTCGCAACCCAGCGCTCAACCGCTGCGCCACCGGGGAGGCCCTCACCTTTTATTTTTTAATAGCAGAGCAATTACCCATTGTGTATGTAGACCACATCTCTATATTTTTTTCTCCACTTATCTGCCGTGTGTACTTAGGTTGCTTCCGTAACTTGGCTATTGTAAATAATGCTGAAATGAACTCAGGAGTGTATATATCCCTTTGATTTTTTTTTTTTCATTTTGGCGTTAGATATCTAGGAGTAGAATTACTGGATCATATGGTAGATCTCTTTTTATTATTTTGAGAAAACTGCATAGTGTTTCCCTAGCCTCTGGAGCAGTCTACATACACACCAACAGTGCATGAGGATTTCTTTTTCTCCATAACATCACCAACACTTGTTTTTTTATGGTCTTGTTTATATAGGCCATTCTCACAGGTCTGAGATGGCATCTTATTGTAGTTTTAATTTGTATTTTCCTGATAAATGTTGGTGAGCATTTCTTTTGTGCCTAGTGGTCATTTGTATGTCTTTGGAGAAGTATCTATGCAGCATTTCTGCTCACTTCTTATGTTGTTTCCTTACTCTGTTCTCCTTAGCAGTGTATTTTAGTAAATCTGTTCTGTTCCCCACTCTGTCCCTGGTGAATCCTCTCACCCCTGGCACCTCTGGCCTACACCCCAGAGTTCTATGCAAAAATAAATTTAAAAAATTTAAAAAAATATATAAAATAAAATCAAAGACAATTTGTGGCTATACCAAGTATTGAAATGATGGTATGTGAATGACTGGAAAGTCAAAACCTAGAGAATAAGAAAGATTCTGTTGCTCTAGGTTTGATGATTACCTGAGGCAATGCATAGAAATTAGCTAGTACAGTTCTTGACCCAAAATAAAAGTCCAAAGAATGTTATTGCTAAGTGAAAATACAATAATCATCTATTTAGTGCATCTCTTTTCTCAACTTAATAGCAGTAAGAACAGAGACAAAATGAGAGTAGGGTGTAAAGAATTTAAGTGTGCAGGATCAACTAAGTTTTCCTCATCCATTCAGCAGACAGAAGCATAGTGTTCCAACTACATTTTCTGAAGGAAGTAAATAATTTCCCATTTAGTGAGTTGAAATGATGATAGCATTAAAAGCTAATTACAGTACATGAGCATGCACATATGATCAACAACTTATTTGTGAACATTAACCTTTTCTAGAGACTTATTTTAGCTTCTATTATATTTTATTCAAGCTGTTTTTGTGAGGTCTGGCTTTCTATCATCCTCACTAACTTTGACCTGCTCACCAAAAAAATAGATATAATTTAAACAACAAAACAAAATAAAAGTACTAATTACTAAATAACATTCACACATTGTGGAACAAGATAGACCATTCTTTTAAAGAACAATGAAAGGAAATGAGCTTTAGAGCACGAAGATTTCCTGAGATAGAAAATAAATAATTCGACAACTCAGAGTGTTTAAAGCAGTTGTCTAAACTTAACTTAGATGTGTAATTCCCAAAACAAGGTTTGCTTACAGAATGAAAAGCAGCTTTATTCCAAATAAATTTTATTTTTTTATAAAATAATTTTCTATAGGTATTTAAAACATATGTCTCAACAATAAATCACAATGTTAGAAGATTATGGTAATTCCCTACAATTAATTATAAAATTGAGATTAACCTAGGTACCAGTAAGAATTATCCCCTTACCTTTGCCAGCTCAACTTAGAGCTTGGTTGGCTTGTACTAAATTTCATTTGAATAGCAAGTCCCTATTTGGATAAATTGTATTAGTGCTAGTCCAACAAACATGGCAATAGTGGTCTTACTATTTTTAAAATTAGGTCATATTTGATTTGGGGACTATTGGGTATTCACCCCTCCCCCTCCTTTATTGAGATTGTTTTGTGGAAAGTTTGAATGCTGGAATGTTGGGAGCACTGGAGATATTGACATTAGGCAAGGGTTAGTCCAGCTCTCTCCTCACTGTCTTAAAAACTATCACACTCTATTAGCATTGAATGTAGCAATGAAAGTTAAGCTCATCACAGCCTGTGCCCAGCTTAGGGAAGGTCACTATCAAACATCTTGAATTTCATTGTAATCTTCAAGGACTCTATAGTCATTGTTCTGTCCCAAATCTTCCCATGGGCCATTTTCTGAAATCATGTTCCTGTGTCCTCAGACACACAAAGTTGATTAAGTATCAGCAGATTTTTTTATCCCCAATCACCTCTATAAAAACCTCCCTCCACTTCCTTGTAATAATTGAATCCTAGTTCTACCCTAATAACATTACTCTGTCAAGTCATTATTTTCTGTCTGATGTGTATCACATCTTAGGATCTAGAGATATATTGTCTATTTGACATTTCTCAGAGCCACCAAACATGTTTTCTCTCAGGGCCTTAGAACTTACCATTCCTTCTACCAGAAATGTCTCCTGTACTCCACCCTTCATCTCTACATGCATACATCCTTTACATTTTTCAAAAGTGACACCATCTCAGTGACTTTCTTCTAGGTACCTATCTAAAATAGCAACTTCCCTTTTACACCTTCCTCAACTTTATTTTATAACTTTACAATCATGAAAATCCAGTCAATAAATAGTGAAAGCCAAACACTTGCTCAATATTGTACAACAGTATTATATGCATTGTTGAATAACCATTTTTGTCAATGACTATTATGTGCCTGGTTCTGTGCTGTGTACCAGATATATAATGTAAAAAAGATATTTGTTAACTTCCTGGAGTTTACAGACTAAAGGTCTGTTCACATCCCTACCATGTTACAGTTGTTTTTTGTTTTGTTTTGTTTGTGTAGAAGAACTGGGATGTAGACCAGAGGTGGGGGAGGGGGGGCAGGAAGGTGGAGGGTGAGGGGATCACCAGAGACAGAGTGGGGAGCCAAACAGGCATATTTACTGAAATACACTGCTAAGGGGAGTAGTGGGCAAGTCAGGAGAGGTCTGCTGCACCATATGTGGGTTAGCTCCCTGGCTGGAGATGGAACTCAGGTCATAGAGGTAATAGCACTAAGACTTAAGCCATAGACCACCAGGGAGGTCCCTGTTTTAGTTGTTTTATAGTCACTGCAATTTGTAAAATAAATCTTACCTGATTTCCTTTCTTCAGCATTATCCCTTCTCTTTTTTTGCATTTTACCACAATTGATGTAAAGCACAAATCTAAATTCTCTCTTCAGCTGTAAAATCATACAATCTCCCCTTCTTGGAACGCTCTGTTTCTGTGTCTTTACTTCAACTAACTAAATATTATTTAGTGCAGATACTAGATTATTTAGTGAAAGATCCCTTTCATCTGTGCTCTTAGAGAGAGTTGCCACTCTATTTTAATGTATCACTCCTTCCAAAATAACTGATGTTGGGATTCAATACCATAGGCTATTTCCACGGGGAAGAAAGGCGAAAGCTCTGGAGACCCAGGTAGAGAGCTCAGGTATACAAGTAAAGGAAATCGGGAAATAAACATCTACTTCACTATTGTGCTTAGCAGTCTGTTGCGAACACAACTACAAGTCTTTTAGAAAGGAATAGCTTAAAAAATGAAGAGTTAGATGGTGGATATGTCCATTAAAAAAAGAGAGAGAGAAAGTAAATGATGGGGGGAAGTGTTTGGAACCACAAAATCTGGAAGAGACCTTGAAATAATATAATTTCACAGATATTATGAATTGAATATTACAGGGGAGGTAATCGTACTGAAAGATCAAGTGCCTGAATCAATGTCACATAGCTGGAACAGTTCAGAACCCTGATCTGAATTCATATCATAGTCCTCTCACTATGAGAACCTCCAGTTTCTGAGAAGTGAAAATGGTGTGGGGATCCATATGGGTCATGAAACATTATGTCCTTTCTGACCATTTTATTTCTTTATCACCACTCATGCTACTTGTATAAGTCAGTTCACCACTACAAAAATCCCACAGGCCTGAGAGAAATCTGTATATAATAGCAGGTATTTCTACCTGTGTTATTCTTCCAGTCTTTCATTTGACTAATCATCATAATCAACCTATTTTCTTTCTGTCATCACTTTATTTCTTCAATATTTCTTGTTAATCTTTAACTTTTTCTTTCTATATTTTACTTACAGTTCTTAACAGCTTTCTTTGGAAGTTGTATTCTTCTTAAAAGCAGACACTAGTTGGCAATGGGGGGCTATGGACTGTTCTTGAGTCACCTAGAATAACACTACTGGTATCAAGACCCCCAGTTCCAGTGATGGCTTAAGCAGAGGTAACTAACTCTCCTTAGTTGCTCTAACTTCTTGCATGTAATTGCCTCAATATAGCCTTGCCTACCTATAGATTTATGTAAAATGGGGTACAATTTCTTGGCTTTCTTGTGCTCCCAGCAGCCAGTTTTTAGGGTGAAAAAGAGCCTAGAATAGAGAAGTATGAATCTAAGAATAATTCTTTATAAATTCATAATATTGTAGATTTATTACAATCCATGTGACTATAGTTTATTTCAAGGGAGAATAAAGCTGGTAAATGAAGCAGGTAAATACAGATCATGAAAATATCCAAAGATCTACTTTCCAGATGGTTTATATAAAATATTATTCCCTTCCTTCTCCTGTGACACTCCCTGGAGGCTTCCATTAGAGTTTCATGTCCCCATTTGTCAACACTTACCAATAAGGACATTAATATTTAAATGCAGTTTTAGCCTATACTCAGTGTCTACAAGGAAGAGTATTTCCTTCTTTTTTGTATTATAGAAATTCAACTACGTGAAACCAATAAAAGAGTCTGTTTCTGAGTATGTGCTTTATGAAAAGGGGACCATATTATTAGTACATAATGCATATTTAATATAGTAACAACAATTAGTTTTAGATACTATTAAGGAAGTTTTAAGACCCCTTTTAACAAGGCAAATATGCTAGATTCCCTGAGGTCAAGCAATGCTATTAATAGTAGAGGTTTTGTTAGCTTTCTGGGAATTTCTTAAATTGTAGGCAGTTAAAAATGCTTACACTCTTTCACTTTATTCATGCCTCTGGGAACTAGGCTAATTCTACTCTTGATCTGATACAATTTCACATGATGTACTATTTCTTATGAATGATACTTCAAATTCACATGACTTAGATATCACTTGAAAATCAATTGCTCATTTATCAATAAAATCTTTGTCCTTTTTTCTGTTCTCATGTGAAAACAAAGGTGTTTTTCACATACTTCACATGTATTTAAGACAGAGTTTACTTCAAAATTATCTATGAATACCTTTGTTACTGTTTCTTCTATCTGCTCATATATAATACTAGTTGTTTCAAATTCTTGTTTCTATTTTCTCCATAGCTAGAGGTCGGAGACTGCCATGGCCTATTTCATGAAATAGAAAAAAGGGATACATTTGAGATGTATGATAATAGAGTTGAATCAGGAGAATGTGAATTAGTGAGAAAATATAAAATACCAATTTTCTGCTGCATTTCTTTTCAGGCTTAACTTTCTTAGAAGCTTTAATTGGTCCATTTTTAATCCCTCTTGGCACCACGTAATTATTGGTTTCCCTGGTAGGAAAAAAACACCAGACTCTTGTTGTTAAATATAAAATATTTTACGGTAGGACCTCTGTGAGCACTTCAAATTGACCTTTTGTGTTATATGTATGGAGTCAGCACTGCACAATATGACCCCATGTAGTATTCTAATATTTTAAACAAATTTTCTCCACTTATTGCACCAGACAATCTCTCAGTTAACTTATGTACCTCCCTAAACTTCCTGCTATCTTTATTGCAATGACCTTGAGGCTATATTCACTTCTGGCCAATTAAGCTGTAAATCAGAATTTATCACTAATAGTGGTACAATTATAGGCTGCAGAGAAATTGCTCAGCAAAGAGAGATATCTGTATACATTTAGACTTTGTTTATTTGCCGAAGAACAGACATTACTGGAGCAAATGCATTCAACTTTATTCCCTCAACCTCTCAAAAAAAGTCAATCTGGCAAATTTACATTTCATTCTCTTTCTAAAAATATGTGCCTCATCCTATGTTATAGACCTTCAGGAAGATTGACTCAACAATTAAATTTTATTTATTTCACTTTAATTAAAAGGTAAACCTATCGGTGTAACATTCAACTATAGTGAACTTTATAAGACACAAAACTGTGTTAACCAAAGTAAAATTGTTGCACCTTCATGAATTGTGTTGACACTGACAAAATCACTGGCTTGAATGGCTAATTGCTTTTTGATTTGACACATGAAACAAGCAAGCTGTGTTGAATTTGGTCAAAAATGTCCTCATTTGCATTTGCAATTTGAATGCACTCCAGTCAACATAGGCATCAAAATGGCAACTATCCACATGGAGGCCAGAAATCTAAGCGAATGCAGCACAATTATGGAGAAGTTAAGCATTTCCATTGTTCTATATTCAAGGAATCTAGAACAGTGGTTTATAAACACCTTGTAACAGAGGTTTAAGTATAAAATACATTGTGAAGGAGATGTATTTCTACAACTTTAAAAAAAAAATCTCCTGAAAGCCATTTCCATGAAATGTTGCTTGACAGTACCACTGCTTTTGAGCACTGTGTCAAGTCATTTAAATAAATGAGTCATGAACAACTGCCATGCTTTTTATTTACTGCTTGTGAATTGTTACCAGGTAGAAAAGCATCTATTTCTTATTATGGAGAAAGCCCTGAGGATTTTAAATGGGTAATTACAGGTATACTTAAGAAAATTTAATATTTTAAAATTTGTTATTGAAGATACATAGGTTTATACCATTGTAAGTGATTCATAAATTTAGGATTCCACCTCTTAGGTTTATATTCCCACACCATATCCACCCCACTTTAGAAATTTTAAATTGACCAGAATTGTCAGTATTAACTAGAACAACAATGAACTAGATATCCAGTTCAAAGTTAAATACTCATCAAAGAGTGCATTCAACTTGAAAGTACTTTAAAATTAAAATTTTTAAGTTTGTTACTCTAATTAATTATCAATCTTTTTACAAGTTAGGTATGTATCAAGCAACTCATTATATGACACAACTTACTCACTTATAAGGATAACACTGAACCTTAATGACTATGCTATGCAAATGATGTTATAATTGGCATAACATTATAGAACAGTAGCCTAATAATAGAAAGTCCTTTAGTAAGAAAAAATATGCTCAATAATTTATGCAAGAATTACTTTAGAGATAAGATTTGGTTTTAGTAATATTAAAATATTATATAACTATATAAAAAATATAAAATATCAAGTTGTATTTGGGGGCTCTCAAAAATATGATTATCTGGTTTTTCCTCTCCCTATTGATCCTCTTTAAGTTCTGAGATACATTTATACTGCTGGGTAGTCCCCAATTAAAATACATCTATGCCATGTATTATAAAACATTTTTAATTTTTTTATTATCTATACTTCAAAGTATTTCCTTACTTAAAATCTTTGATTAATCTCAAATATGAAATGTAAGCAGTTTTAGTTATTCCACAGTTGCTCAAAAATAGGCACATACTATGTACTACAGAGAATCTAGAAATTTATTCTTCAGAAAAGGAAAAGAGACCAATGTACCTATAGTTGAAATATGAAGTAAAAATGTCAAGTGGCCATCACAGATTGTGCAATCCTCAAAGGAGGCCACTGAGAAGGGATGTATATAGGAAATTAATGGGAGAATAGAAGAAATTAAGAAATAATATCTTTTTAGCTATAATAAAGAAGACTGATATACAGAGGATGCTTCAGGCAGAGTTTATAAAGTTTTCTCATTCATGATAGTATACTACTGACTCAGTGAATGGTCCATGGATAAAAAAAAAGTTTGTGTGTGGAAGAAAAAGTGGAAGAAACTAGAGTTAGAGGGCTGCAAATATCAGGATTAATAACAATTGTTAGCATTATCTAAAGATTTTGGAAAATCTAATGACTTTAATGGATAATTATACCTGTATTTAGGAACTTAAAATTGGTCTGAATTGTCAGTACTGACTAGCATGGAAAAGGGTCATTTGGCAAGACACTGTTAGACGTGAAAAAACATAAAATAACAAGGATGAGAAGTCTCAAGACAAAAACCTTGAGGGAACATTTAGGGGGAGCTAAACAAAGTTGTATTGCCTCCAAGACTCCAATGGTAACTGCTAACTTTAAGGTTTTTGTTTGATAAAGTTTTGTGTAAGCTCTGCATTTAGTGTGCCATCTGTAAAGAGGAAACTTCATGCATATCAAGAATATGGTACAGTTTCTCCCAATTCACGGGGTTATAAAGCTTAAATCAACCTAATAACTCCTGCCAAAATAGAGCATTAATTTGTTCACTCATCCATCCATTCAATTAAACTATATTTAAATGAGAACATACTATGTTTCAGACCTGTGTTAGAAAGGAAGAACCAGCAAAGCTTAGGCCTCTGCCCTCAGAAACTTTAAATAATAATAAAAGGTGAAAATAAATAAACAAACTAAAGAGGGAGAAATTTAGGATGGTGGTGAGCAAAGTTGTAGCTAGTGATCTGTGACTAGGGGATTCTGAGATCTGAAGGATAAACAAGAGCCAGCAATGTATGGAAGAACTCTGCAGGAAGGTCACTGATCATCAGCTCCTCCATTCATATCTCAAGCATCTCAGCTACCTGGTATGTCACAAGCAATAGTTTTCTAACAACATTTATCATAACCAAACTATTTAAACTCACTCTGCCTCAGTTTTTTCATCATAAAATTGGATGAAATTAGTAAATTCCTCGTAAGATTGTTGCAAGGATTAAAGAGTTAATATAGCTAAAGTGCATGGCATGCAGTGAATTCAGAATATTTATAAATAATGACTGAAATTTATGCATAGCATTTTTCATGTTATTATGCAAGTATGTGTATACAAATTTGCATAGATATATGCATATAAACAGATATGTGTAAGTATATATTTTACACAGAGAAAAAGAAGTATATTTATATGCATATATACACATAGTTAGAATAAATTTGAGGTTACCTTTATTTTAATGTCATTCTTGCATTTTTTTCTAATATATTTTATTAAGAATAAATTGACAGGGTATAGTTAAGGATGCTGCAGTAAGTAAAACAAATACCTAGAAATTTCAGTGACAATGAAATACAGTTGATTTACTTACAAATATAAAGTCTGACAGTTTTCTTCTATATTGGAAGCTTAGTCATCAGAAATGGGCTTTCAGAGATACTCCAATGAGTAATGAGAAGTCTTGAGGATAGTGGAAATTAAATACCATAGATCCAAAGAGGCCTGGCACATTTCCATCCATATACCTTGGGCAGAAATCAGTTACATGATCCAATCTAACTGCAAGGGAGGTAGGATAACATAACTATAAAGAGTGCCCTTGTGTCTAGAAGAGGAAATGTAAGCACAAGCACTGTACTTGTGTCCAGAAGAGGAAATATAAGATTGCTTCCATCACAGTATCTACTAGTGTCTTATAGCAACTCTTCAATTGCTATTTGTCTCTGTTATTTAACTGAACTTGAATATTTTCTCAAATTTCCAACCAAAAAGTGAAATCTTGCAGGGTGTTTGGAGTTAGGAGACCGAGAATGCTAAACACATGATCAAATTTTGATAAATATTTGCCAGATGAGCGAACAGGGTCAGCTGGTAAAGGAGATTTCATGCCAGGCTGAGAAATTTGGATTTTATCCCACAAGGACAACCATAGGAAGTTTCTGAGCTGAGAAATAGCTTGATAAAAACAGTAATTTAGAAATGTTTCTATGGCATTGGATGCCAGAATGATGAGAGGAGAAAGGCCAAAGAGGAAAACTAATCAAGAGGCTATTGCAGTAATACAATATATGAGTCTGGGCTTAAATAGTGACAGTTGAAAGAAAAATAAGGTACAGGGCCTCCCCGGTGGCGCAGCGGTTGAGCGCTGGGTTGCGAAGCTGCGCGCGGCCTCTGCGGCGCCAGTTCGATCCCCGGCTGCTCCCCGGCCACCAGAGGAGGGTCCCTCATGGCGCGCAGACCTCTCCTGCCGCCCGCTGCTCCCCTCAGCAGTGTGCTTCGGTCCTTCTGCCTGCTCTGCTCCCCGCTCTGGCTCTGGTGAATTCTCTCGCCCTCCCGCGCTTCTGACTGTACCCAGTGCATGTATAAACAAAACAAACAAACAAACCAGCAAACAAATAAATAAAGCATGCCTCTATAAAAAAAAAAAAAAAAAAAAAAAAAAGAAAAATAAGGTACAAATTCTATAGACATTTTAAATAAAAATCGGTGTATTATTGAATGGTGAATTATTGACTACAAAGGGAGAAGGAGAAAAAAAATTAAAGATAACTTCAAGACACTGAACATAGCAGCTAGGAAAAAAGTTTCACCATTGATGGAGAAAGATGAAATGGAGTTATTTGCAGGGATCAGGAGTACTTGTTTGTCGATTGCAGAGGTAGCTACATTACCACCAGCCAGTAATTCTTTCTAGCAGATACGTGCAAGGCTGCATGCACATTTGTCATTTTGAATGAGATTTTTTAAATTTTAAGTAATGTTACTTAAAGGATATAAAACTTCACAGTGGGGGGTTGTAATACTATTTTTAATATTAATGAAAAACACAACTACCACATAATCCAAAAATTCTGCGCCTGAGTATATTCCTAAATGAAACAAAAAGATGATTTTGAAGCAGTATCTGAAGTTCCATGTTCATTGCAGCATTGTTCACAGCAGCCAAGATAGAGAAGCAATAAAAGTGTCCATCAACTTATAAGAGGATAAAAATGCGATGTCTATCTATCTATCCATCTGTCTGTACGTGAATATTATTCAGCCACAGGAAGAAAGGACATTTTGCCATTTGTGACAAGAATGAACATGGATGGCGTAATGCTAAGTGAAACAAGCCAGACCAAGAAAGACAAATATTTTATGGTATCAGTTATATTTGAAATCTTGAAAATCAAAGAGTAGAATTCTTAGAAACAGAGTTGGAAACTGGTCGTGAAGTGTACAAACATTTAGCTATAAGATGAATAAAGCTCCAGGTTCTAATACAAAACATGGTGACTATAGATAATAATACTGCATTGTATAATTAAAATTTGCTAGGAAAGTAGATCTTAAATGCCCCGTCTAAAGAATAAATATGTATGGGGATGGACATGATTATTTACTAGATGGTGGAAATACTTTCATAAAGTATATAGACCTTTATCAAATCACTATGATGCATGCTTTAAATTTTAATTGTGTACTAGATCTCAATAAAACTGAAAAAAAATGTTTTATTAGTTTCCAGTGGCTGTTGCAACATATTACAGCAAACTGAGTGGCTTAAAAAAATGCTGATTTATTCTTTTACAATTCTAGAACTCTAAAACTGGCTCAAAACTGAGATGTCAGAATTTTTTTCTCTTTTTTGCCCTTTCCAACTTCTGAACCTGTAGTTTTGGTTCATAGGACCCTTTTTTGATAGTCTGAGGCCAAAAGAGATAAAATTCAAAAGCCACAGGACAGTAACTCCAATCTCTGTGCTAAGGTAATCACATCATTTTTTTTTTTTTCTGTAATACAATCTCCTTTTTCCTCCCTCTTATGAGGATAATTGTGACTAAATTTTGAGCTAACAGTGTAGGACAATTTCCCTCTTTCTAGGCTTTTAATATAGTTGGCAAAATTTCTTGATGTATAAGGTAAGATTCATGGATGAAGGATTAAGATGCAAATAAAACTGGGTATCAATATTCTACCACAGTTATGTTTCTGTACATATTGAGATTAGTCATACCAAATTCTAACATTTCTTTAGTACTTTGAAAAACATGATTTTGTTTTGAGGGAGAAGGAGAGACTTTTTAAAATTTTATCCAGTTTACTATAGTAGCAATCAAAATATTTGGGATGATGAATCTTCCCTCATTCCAAGGTCTTTCAAAATTTCTTTTTCTCTTCTGAATCTCTGCATGCTAGGTCCTCTGGAAAGGCCAACATAAACAAAATTGATGCCCAGGATCAGTGGCTCTCAGAGTTTGTGCAGAGTTAATGAGGATATCTTAGCTTGATATCTATCTGATCTTCCTATAACATCACCATTATTTACATTAAATTACACCCAGAAAAATAACCATACTAGTTGCCTATCGGACCCCCTTGCTTACATTTTCTTTTATAGCTGGAAATCATAGGATTGCTTTTTTTTTTTTTTAAAGGCGGTTAAGTTTTATAGTTACCTGGAGGAGGCAATTAACTTTTCTTTTCTGATCCAGTGAGAATGATTATGAAAACACATCACAACTTCTTTCCTATGAAGCGTTGAGACATATTTGATTCCTTTACAGTGTTCTCAATATTCATTGTTTAATTAAATAATTACAGGGAAGGCCACTTGGAGGGCACAGCAAAAGAGACCATAGATGACTTCAGAGACATTCATTTAGCCCAATGGTGACATTCTTACAATGATCTGTGGGATTTCTGTTGTCAGCAAATGTCCAGGCCATTGTTTTTGCATTTCTGTCTTCAGGGGGCAGCTGTTTCTCTATGAGCTCCCATGGAGCTTCGCTGCAACACAGCACTCTATTCCAGGGCTCAACTGTCTCCACTAACGGCATTTTCTTCCGCAATGTGGCTCCCTGATGGGTCTCCTTGTGTTTCATTTTTACTTTGTATGAAATGTACTGCAAATAGCTATTTATGCTCTGTCTATTTTATGCTGTCATGCCTTCTCTTTGGTGTATGAAGGGCCTGAAAGTCTTCTATTAGCTGTTTTCTACTTTAATTAGTTGCCTGCCACTCTTGTGTCTTTGAGCTATGTAATCTCCAATAGGTAGCAAGCTAAATTATCTGACACTTTTCTCTCTGTCAATTAGTTTTAAAATGTGCTTTAGCAGTTTTCAGTGGGCATATGTTATCATTAAGATAACATACCAATAAAGACTAAATATTCTTTTGTGTCCACATCAACTATACACATATATTAAATGCAGTTTAAAAAATGAGGGAGAAAAACAAACAAGTTTAATGCCAAGAAGAAACTGGGTCAGAACTAAACAAGGTAAAATGCAGGTAAGGAAAATTTTTACTAAATATGGAAAATGAGAGCCTGGAATTTCTTATTTGTAGAATAAGAATAATGACATCTATCTCATGTATAATATTTACAAAATAGCAGCATTTTGCTAGGCAAATATCAAGCATTGATAAAAGCAATCTTATACCCCGTCATGCATATATGTATATTTATTTATTTAATTCAGCATGAACATATTTCAGTCTACTAGTAGCAGGCATGTGTGTTTGAGTGCCTACTACGTGACTCTAGCAATTTCAATAAACTGCCTAAGAAATAAACCACAGACTTGACCTGTTTTATAAACAGGCATGGAAAGGATCATTATACACATCCTGAATGCAGGAATCATATCTCTCACACTGTATAATTTCCACCTCTCAGCTCCCTCTGTTTATGGCATTTCAAAAGATTGTGCTCTCCTAGCCTTTCTGAAATATCCATGTACTGTTTACAGCAAATCTCATTACATTTTCAAGATTTTAGGAGGTACTATAATACATATAAGCATAAGCTTCATACACAAGTTACTTAGATCACTCAAACATTTAGAAATCCTTTGTAAATTTACATTAATCACAGAGAGCCATTAAAATGTCTACAGAGACAGTCGAGGCTTGTGGAGTAGCTAATTTTGTCATTCTCCTCTCCAAATGAATCTAAATAACTTTTACAGGCTGCCACTTTCATTGTTCCAGTGTCTCCCAAATACTTATCCACATACTATGTGATTTTGAATTATGCCCATCAATGATCTCCCTTCTATTTCCGCCCACAAAGAGCACAATAAGTGACTAGTATTGATCTTTGCCGAAGAATAAAACAGTGATCTAAAGAGGTTCTTGACAGTTAGCACAGTTGTAAAATATGGGCCCCTTCATTATTTGTCTTGTAAAATTTGGAACCTAAGGAAGTAGAGATAATTTTTTTGTGTCTGTGAAACTAAGAGCTTGATGTACAGTTGAAAGGGTCACTACATAATTAAGGGTTCATAAAGAGCCATATAATATATCCACTGCATTCAAAAAATTTTGTGATAGTGACTAAATATTTCATTGTCACCAAAACCAGTTTTACAATGACTTAAATAACTTATATGGTCAATGCAGGTGGTGACCAGATAAAATTCCATTTGTACATTTTATGCTAGTTCTTATGTTCTTTGTTGATATCTAACTCATAGCTTACATAATTTGAATGTCATTTCAACAATCTAATCAAATACTCAGTCAAGTATTTTCAATGCATAGAACTTTTGTGAATCTTAACTAGGACTAATTATATGACAAAGCGAGGTTAAAAGCTCAGGTTCAGCTCTACACAGTCTGGCTTCTACCTAGGATTCCCACTGAAGTTCTGGGTTCAGGGAACTCTTCTGTGTATTCATGCTTAAATCTGAAGAAACTGAGATAATCATATCTTAGAATGTTATTTAGGAAATTATGAATTTGAAACTTAAAAAAGTTAAAATAGAGTATGACACAGTGAGTAGTCAATAAATAGAAAGTTTTACTATTAAAACAACAGATAAAATAGGTCCATATCTCAAGCCGTGCCATGTAACAGCACTTACTTTGGCACGTTGATGTAATAATATGAAAATATCAGTAACACATCATCAAAGAAAAAAATATCCCTACTTCCAGTGTGCAATAAATCTTTACTTTCATATAACCGTCCAGAAAAAAGATACATTCCAATTATTATACTCCCTACTAATATTCTGTGCCTTAACTAAAATTAAGAAAGCTATGTATATATAATACTATATTAGTCTTTTACCATATTACCATCCCACCTTTTAAATTTGATTCTTTTCTTCCTCTAGAATTGGAAGCTAAAAAGTGAAGGCAAGAGTAACTTCCTTCGATATGATACACAAGATGTTTTGCTCTCCTTATTGAGGATTATTGGAGATTCTCCTCTACAAATTCGTGGACAAGAGCAATCTCCTCTGTACTACTGCTTTGGGAGGAATTTGAAACATACTATACAATATGAGTACCAGTATATTATCATAGAGATAATCATCATTTATAAAGAATGAATGACAGGTGAAAATGATGAAGTAGTGAAACAGTCACCTTTCATTTTCCTTGAGTCAGAGCTGAAGCTGTGGTTCATCTACAACAATTCTTTTCAAAAAGAATAACAACTTTAATGTTTGCAAGAAGAAATAAAAGTTAACTTCCAAACCCTCTTGAAACTGTTCTCACTCAGAAAAAAAGAGATAAGAGTCTATTCTAAAAGTCTTTTGAAAGAGAAAAATTCTGTCAAGTTATGCTAAAGTACTGTTTTGCCATTGAATTCTGAATATATTACATTTCATTAGGACATAATATATTTTCATTTTTCATATCAAATGCTTTTTAGTTATCGATTCCACAATCTATTCTCCTTTGCATTTTTTTAAAGATTTATTTATTGATTTATATAAGCACTGGGTACAGTCAGAAGCGCAGGAGGCTGAGAGAATTCACCAGAGTCAGAGCGGAGAGCAGAACAGGCAAACTGATGAAGTACACTGCTGAGGGGAGCAGCGGGCGGCAGGAGAGGTCTGCATGCCATGTGGGACCCTCACCTGGTGGCGGGGGATCGAACCGGCGTTGCAGAGGCTGCCGGCAGCATTGCAACCCAGTGCTCAACTGCTGTGCTGCATTTTTTTTTTAAAGATTAATTTATCCATGCATACAAGAACCAGGGTATAGGCCAGATGTGCAGGAGGGTGAGAGGATTCACCAGAGACAGAGCGGGAAACAGAACAGGCAGACTGACTGAAATACACTGCTGAAGGGAGCAGCGGGTGAGACGAGAGGTCTGCCGCGCCATGTGGGATTCTCGCCAGCTGACTGGGAATCGAATCTGCACTACAGAGGCTGCAGACAGCTTCACAGTGCTGCGCTCAACAGCCTGAGCCACCAGGGGAGGCCCTCTCCTTTGTATGTTTTAGTAAATCTAAATCTGTTCTATTTCTTCTAAGAATTATTTTGTAATGTTTTCTTTTTCTACTAAATCAGACTATTTTTTTTTTCACTGAAGTTCCATTTTGAAATGTTCATTAGATGCTGAATGCCTTTTAGTATCCACAGTCTACGTGTTCCTATTTCTTCTTTGTGCCTTTCAACTTTCATTTTTCTCAGTGCAAGCACTTCCATATTTTTACTTTCATCTTATTCTTTAAGGACTTGAAGGATGACAAAACCACTTTCAGAAAGAGCTGGGTCAGTAATATAAGGCATTTTTATAAGTTTCTCTACCATGCATAACAGAGCAAAACAGGAAACAAGGGGAAGCAAACTAGAGTTGTGTGAAATTGCTCATTTATTCTTCTCAAATAGTTTTCAGCTTTTCATGAAACTGCTGAAAAATTCACAAATTGTATTCCAATGAGATGAATATTTGTTCTCCAAGTTTTCATCAAAACTTTCGTCTTCAGGTAAATATTGTATATGCATAAGACATCTTGTTCCCATGTGTATTGGGAGTACCTGCCCGTTCATAGGCATGGAAATGGAAGTGGAATATTAAATATGTCCCAACTGCTTGACTGGATAAGGGAAAATGCAAATAGCACTGAGAGTAGTGAGCATACTAACTTATATGTGGGTATGCGCTTTTCACAATTTCAAAGGGAAGAGTCTAAGTTTAAGACTTTTCTAATAGGGAATTTTTGTTTTGATTTGAGCTTTCTGCCTTTTAAGCTAATTTCATTGTAGGGAACCACCTGATATGTCAAAATATCTTCACTTTTATTCATAATAAGGAAAAAATAATAATAAATGGCCTAGATGCTTTGGCTTTTTCCCCTCATTCTTGGTTTCCATGTATAACATTTTCTTTTGATGATAATGTAATAATTCATTCATTTCCTGCTTCAAATTGCAATTTTCTGAATGAACAGTTTTAAATGCCGTAGTCCTTTAATGGATCAGTAATATGACAGCAAGTTTGGGTATCTGCTGGTTTGAAATACCACTTAAAGGGTATTTTGAAATTGGTTTTCCTCTGTGTGCATTTAAATGATATTGAAGCATTCCTTAGGATGAGGTAGATTATCCCATCACATAACTCTGACAGAGGCATTTATAAGATAGGATCCAAACATAAACTGCCATTTTGGGTCTCTATAAGTGGTTAAACAGAGGCAAATTTTCATTTCTCTCTTTCTTTCTCTCCTTTGATTTATTTCCTGAAACACCAAAACTTCTTGCATCTGATCTTTCACCTTCACAGGTCAGACAGAAAGCATGAATTTTTACACTGAGCAGACACAGGGCAGTAGTTAATGGAAGGGCTGTGTGCTTACACTAAAGGTTTGTCATTTCAAAATATATAATATTTTGAGATCTAGATTCTACCTGCATTAGTCAGTTTTTGGTGTCATTGCAAAGCTCTGGAACTACTTTAAAATTCTTTGTCTTGATTTTCTGTACCTTCCATCTAGCAATGCATTCATTTATATTACTGAAGGTCTCTCATGTTTTGCTTATTGAGCATAGCAGAAAAAGATATTTCCACAATTCACCCATGTCTATCATCCCAGCATATCCAGTGCATATTTGTGAGCATATGTAGAAGTATTTATTCAGCCTGCTCTTTTGTTTTAGAATTTAGGGGGGTAGAAAGAGAGGTATTGTTTTGTTTGTTATTTTCCTCATATTCCCTATACTCTATTGGTCCTTTAGAGAAACATATGCCCTCTGTTTTACTATCAGATTTTAGAATTATTTTTAAATGTGAAAGTAATATAGTGAATATTTTTAAATGGTTCCTTTTGATTTACCCGCATCTGTTTTTCATTTTAAGCATTTTATTCATTACTACTGTTTTGTTTTATGACAGACTGGATAAATAATGTAAAGATTGAAATGAATCCCAAATAGACTTAACAGTCCAGTAAAGTGGTGACTTTAGGCTGGCAGTATAAATGAAGAGAGTAATACATTCTCTTGTTTTATACACTAAAATGTTGATTTCTCCTAAAATAAACATCTGCTGGAATGACAGTGGAGGAAGCTGTGATTTCCACAACGTGCTTTACTCCCTCTGAGAGCCATAGTCAAGATTTTTTCCCAGGAAGTTGAAGCAAATTATGAGATCCCTAGGAGTTTACCAGTTTTGTATAGGTTGGTCTGGCAAATACAAAATGTATTTACTCTTTTGGAATATTTTATTTTTACTTTGATTAACTCAAAATATGAATTAAGGGCCTCAATGCATTTGTATTATAATATGTGCTACGATCATAATGGTAAATAAAATAACTCTTCCTCCTCAGAAAGTTTAAAATTTGGTAGGTAAAGAGATAATTATGATATATGACAAATACAGGAATTATGAAAGGCACCTGACTAAGTCATGGGTAATCAGTGACCAGTCAAGATGATATGATACCTAAGCTAGGATTTCAGACAACTAGGCGTTAATCAGTAAAAAGGAAAGAAGAGAAATTATAGTGCTTTAGTCTGAGGAAACATATCAAAAGACTCAGAAGAAAATGAGAGTATAGATCATAGGAATAGTAAGTAGTTCCCTTAGGCAGGAGGTTAGGTGTGAGGATGGTAGCACTGAGAGATGAGCATGGAATAGGACCAGTTCATGAATGGCCTGTAGACATAATCATAGTTATTCATTTTATCCCAGTGGTATCGAGAAGATGGTTATTAAATATTTTTTAACTATTGAATGGTTTTAACAGGAGAAAATACATATATCTGCCAAATTTTATGTGGATTTCCTGATCAATGATGGAAATCGTGTCAATTTCACACCATATATGAGAGATGTATTATGAATGTTCTGCTAACAATGCAATGATTCCCTCCTAATCTGCAGTTACGGGACAGGTCTAACTCTTAGTTTTGTAAAGGTACAATGAGTTAAAAAAGATTATTGGCCTCCACTTCCTAACCAAGCTATGAGGTTAGACAAGTAACTTACCATTTCTTAAATTTAGTTTTCATTAATTTGTCAATTAAAAATATAAAGTGGGCCTCCTTGGTGGTGCAAGGGGTTAGGATGCAACCTATGAAGCTATCCACAGCCACTGCAGCACGAGTTCAA
Organism: Talpa occidentalis; assembly: GCF_014898055.3. Lineage (NCBI taxonomy): Eukaryota > Metazoa > Chordata > Mammalia > Eulipotyphla > Talpidae > Talpa > Talpa occidentalis. The sequence continues at coordinate 34,841,097 of NW_023604861.1, read as the reverse complement.
TCCCCAGCCAGGGAGCAACCCACATGGCATAGCAGACCTCTCCTGCCTCGTCCACTGCTCCCCTCAGCAGTGTATTTCCATTGATGTGCCTGTTCTGTTCCCCACTCTGTCTCCGGTGAATCCTCTCATCCACCACACCTCTGGCCTGTACCCCAGTTCTTGTATGCATAAATAAATAAATCTTTGTTGTTGCTAGTTTTTTTAATATGTGCCATTCTCACTGGTGTGAGATGGTATCTCATGGTAGTTTTGATTTGCATTTCCCTGATTGCAAGTGATGTTGAACATTTTTTCATATGTCTGTTGGCCATTTGCATTTCCTCTTCAGAGAAGTTTCTTTTTAGCTCTTCTGCCCATTTTTTGACTGGATTATTTTCTTTGTTGTTGCTGAGTCTCATCAGCTCTTTGCAGATTTTTGTGATCAGTCCTTTATCATTAGTGTTGGGTGCAAAAATGTTCTCCCAGTTGGTGGGGTTTCTCTTTGTTTTTGTTATTGTCTCTTTTGCTGTGCAGAAGCTCTTTAATTTGATGTAGTCCCAGCTGTTTATCTTTCTCTTCACTATCACTGCTTTGGGTGATGTGTCTGTAAAGATGTCTTTGATGTGCAAATCCCGTAGTGTTTCGCCTATATTTCCTTCTATGTATTTTATGGTTTCAGGTCTTATGTCTAGTTCTTTAATCCATTTTGAGTTGATTTTTGTGTATGGTGTGAGGTAGTGGTCAAGCTTCATTCTTTTGCATGTAGCGACCCAGTTTTCCCAGCACCATTTATTGAACAAACTTTCTTTGCTCCAATGCATAGTCTTTGCTCCTTTGTCAAAGATTAGTTGACCATAAATCTGTGGGTTTATTTCTGGATTTTCTATTCGATTCCATTGGTCTGTATGTCTGTTCTTGTTCCAATACCATGCAGTTTTGATGATTATGGCTTTGTAGTATAGTTTGAAGTCTGGGAGTGTGATGCCTCCATTTCCTTCTTTTTTTTTCAGTAGAGCTTTGGCTATTCGGGGTTTTTGGTGATTCCATATGAATTTCATCAATAATTGTTCTATTTCTTTGAAGAATGCCATTGAGATTTTGATTGGAATAGCATTGAATCTGTATATTGCTTTTGGTAGGATGGCCATTTTAATAATGTTTATTCTTCCAATCCATGAGCAGGGGATGTCTTTCCATTTCTTTGTGTCTTCTTCTATTTCTTTTAACAGTGTTTTATAGTTTTCTTTGTATAGGTCCTTTACCTCTTTTGTTAGATTTATTCCCAAATATTTGATTTTTTTTGTTTCAATAATAAAAGGGGTGGTTTTTTTGATTTCTTCTTCTTCAGATTTATTGCTTGTGTATAGGAAGGCTACTGACTTTTGCGTGTTGATTTTGTATCCTGCCACTTTACTGAACTGACTGATGAGTTGAATTAGTTTTTCTGTGGAGATTTTGGGGTTCTCTATGTATATTATCATATCATCTGCAAATAGTGATAGTTTGACTTCTTCTTTTCCTATTTGGATTCCTTGGATGTCTTTCTCTTGTCTTATTGCCCTGGCTAGGACTTCCAGTATTATATTGAAAAGCAGTGGTGAGAGTGGACATCCTTGTCTTGTTCCAGATCTTAATGGAATTGCTTTCAGCTTTTCACCATTGAGAATGATACTGGCTGTTGGCTTGTCATAGATGGCCTTTATGATGTTGAGGTATGTTCCTTGTATCCCAAGAATTTCAAGGGCTTTTATCATGAATGGGTGTTGCACTTTGTCAAAAGCTTTCTCAGCATCTATTGATATTATCATATGGTTTTTATATTTCTTTTTGTTGATGTGTTGGATAACATTGATTGATTTTCGGATGTTAAACCATCCTTGTGCCCCTGGAATGAATCCAACTTGGTTGTGGTGAATTATCTTATGGATGCATTGTTGGATTCTGATAGCTAAAATTTTATTGAGGATTTTTGCATCAGTGTTCATTAGGGAGATTGGCCTATAGTTTTCCTTTTTTGTGTTGTCCTTATTCGGTTTTGGTATTAGTGTAATATTGGCTTCATAGAACGTGTTTGGTATTGTCCCTTCCTTCTCAATTTTTTGGAAGAGTTTGTGAAGGATAGGCACTAATTCGTCTCTGAATGTTTGGTAGAATTCATTTGTAAATCCATCAGGTCCTGGGCTTTTGTTTTTGGGGAGGTTTTTGATTACCATTTCAATTTCGCTGCTTGTAATTGGTCTGTTTAGGTGTTCTATTTCTTCTTTATCTAGCTTTGGGTGATTGTAGAGTTGTAGGAATTTGTCCATCTCCTCTAGATTGTTGAACTTGTTTCCATATAACTGTTCATAGTAGTTACTGATTATTCTTTTGATTTCTGCTGTGTCCGTTGTGATTTCTCCTCTTTCATTTATGATCCTGTGTATTTGTGCTTTCTCCCTTTTTGAGATGTGGAGAAAAAGGAACTCTTCTGCACTGTTGGTGGGAGTGCAAACTGGTCCAACCACTATGGAGAGCTGTGTGGAGATTTCTGGACCTACTAAACATAGAGCTTCCATAAGATCCAGCAATTCCACTCCTAGGTATTTACCCAAAGGACACAGAAACATCAATTCCAAAGAGCACCTGCACTCCTATGTTTATAGCAGCACTGTTTACAATAGCTAAGCTTTGGAAACAACCCAAATGCCCAAAAGTAGATGACTGGATCAAGAAGATGTGGTACATATATACCATGGAATATTACTCAGCATTCAAAAAAGATAAACACATGCAATTTGCAGCAACATGGATGGCGCTGGAAGGGATCATACTCAGCGAAATAAGCCAAAAAGAAAAAGAAAAATACCGGATGGTCTCACTCATAGCAGGAATCTAGAAAACTTAAATAAGGGACCAGGAAAATGAATATAAGAAAGTGAAAATCAAAATCAACAAAAAACTATGAACCAGAGACACTTTTTGGGGGGTGGGGGGCGGGAGGAGAAGGATTGGGGTCAGAATGGGGCGTTTGCAATTGTATGGGGGAATATAAAAATAAAATTTAAGATTAAAAAAAAAAATAAATAAATAAATAAATAAATCTTTATATATATATATATATATACATATATATATATATATATATCAATCTCTCACTGGTGTAATATGCAATGCTATTGAATCTAAAAAACCTGAATATTTGGGGTCCATAGGGTATCACTATTGTGTTTATACCAATGGAATTTTATAGGTAAATCTATACCATGGCACATAACATGACAAAGACAACTTAGATTTTATGAAGAATGAATGTGGAGTTGGTGAACATAAAACCCCCTCACTTGTATCTGATTTGTCCAGTAACCAAAGAAAAGCATAAGAATATAAGACTTTGTATGATCCACAGATGGCTCTGATGAGAGTGCAGAATTAGACCTTGAAAGTTGGAGGAAGAAAAAAAGTTGGAGGAAAGAGAAAAATTAAAAAAAAAACACCCTGAAATTTATTATTTCTCACACAAAGCAGATGCCAGCAAGTAACATGTAGTATATGTAACAACAGGAAATCATGCAGCTAGATAAATCTCAGTAGGTTTTCAGCCAAGTATAAATAGCTGCTTCTAGATGGCATTCTTTGAGCACCTGAGATACAAGGATTGTTTTGATGATGCTTATCAATGCTCCCAGTTGGGAACAATAAACAATAGATTCATGTTTTCAGTTTATCTCAAAGGAAATGAAGAACAAGACCTAAGGTGCCTCTGTACTGAGGTCTAATCGTCTTTGTACCATGTCTAGAAAAATATAATTTCATTGATATTTGCCTTGGTGATATCAAGTTTTATTTTCTCACTTCATGGGTGGATCTTTTAGCCTACTTAATATGGTAGCCTTCCAGGGTCACATGATTTTCCTGAGAGACAGCAGAAGTGACCAGACTTGCATGATGAGACAATAACTATAGTAAGTAAGCTTGGAAAAGCACATAAACAAGAACTCTTTATTTTGTGATCCTGCTTCTTACTGGTTTGGGTAGCCATCTCTAACCAACACATATATTTATATTCTCAAGTCTTAACAGGAAAGCTTGACCAGATTCAGAAATCTCATAACACTATCCAGCAAGACATGAATTACTTTCAGATGGTTTTATGTTATGGTCTATCAATTAAATGTATTTTTCTTTTAAATGAACACTCAACTAATTCAACTTTCTCAGGCTATCAAACAGTAATGTAAAGCCCCATTTCTTTAAAAGGCTGGAAGAAAGCTCTAGTTATTATCCAGAATACACTTTTAGTTAAAGTGATACCTAAAACTTTACCAGACTAATGAATTGAGACCATTTCATAGGAATTTTATTCTACCCCATTTATTTAATGCAGGGTCCAAAATGTTGTATCCTTCTTGGCTGCCCGGTGAAAGACTGTTAGATATACATTTATTCAAAACTCAGAACCACCATGGATACATTAATAGTCCTTCTCATTGTAAAATTGTACTTTCTGCAAACACTTCACATGGGCTATCAATCAACTCAACTTACATTTATGAGTGTCCTTCATGTGTCCATCCCACCAGTGCTATGCAGACTTAACGTAAAAGATGATACAATACATATTTAAAAGGCTAAATCAAACAAATAAGTTTTTTAGTTGAACCGTACAAATCAACAGTAATTTTAAATTTCTCATGCATAAAAGAATAGATTCCCTAACAGAAGAGCAGGGTATGCAGGGTAGAGAAGGATTTGTGATCTATCAGAATCTTACTACAAGGTGGCAGGTGAGGTCACCTGTAAATTGTGGCAGAAATGCTTTTGGAATCAGGAAATCTTTATGTCACAGTTTCCACTGGGTAAGTACAGAAAGGAAATTTTAAGGCTAATAAAACATACACACACACATGCACACACTCACACCATGGCTTTATAACAATTCTAAAGTCAAAAGTGTGATTTTAGAGCAAGGAAATTCACCTCTTTTAGGTTACCAGCATCGAGTACATTTTAAACATTTTTTACAAGAGAACCAATCAGTAGCAACCCAATTTTATCTGTACTAAATTCAGGGATATTTGAAGACATCCATGCTTGAATATCATACAGACAATTATGCAAAACATCAAGCCGCTTCATAGGTCTGCAGGGATTGGAAAGAATATCTGAGTATCGTCTGCATACATATGACACTGCAGGCCACAGCATTGAATAATGTTATTCACTAAAAATATCTAAATATAAAGCTAAATAGGATTTCAAACAAGCCCCCGGGGAATCAGAAAGTAACTTGGCAGAGCACAAGCCATTCTCTAAAGGAACAAAAAAGAAAGGAGAATATAGGGATAAAGAAACTATCCAAAGCAACCCATGTTAATTCCAGAAAATGCAAAAACAGAGTTGTGTCAAAGAATGACACAGTCAGCAGTATTCAAAGTAGACAAATAGCCTTAAAATGGCAATAAGAAAATAAGCACTCAATCAACAAATGCTCATATTATGTTCTAAGCTAAATCTCAGAACCAATAGTGTGCACATTTAATATCAAGTGTTAAATTAATAGCCTAGCAAAAATTCAAGATACATTGCCTTTGTCTAATGATTGCTCAAAATATTAAAGTGCTGTTGATTAAGAAATTAAAAAGGAAAAAAAAAAGCCTCAGTGTACATTTCTAGCATTCTAGATTTTGTTAAATTTATTTTGCCTCTATGATCTTGAAGACTTTATTTAATGTCCCATTTTAGAGAAAACAAATATATGCCTCTTTTTAGATTCTTACGGAAGGAAAGGTACCACCACTGCCGTGTTGTCATTGTCATTATCCAGTACTCAAAACATCATCTGGGAAATTCCTTTCTACTTGCAAACCACCTATAACCTTCTTTATGCTTTATTCATGACTTTTTTTCTCTCATAGTCCTAATTGTCAAAATTTGCCATGTCAAAGAAAAAATTGCATCAAATGGAATTCAAGAGGTAAGGAAGAATTCATTTTAGACTATTGCAATAGGGCAGACAGACTGAGCACAACTCCTCTGAAATAAAAGTCAAGAGGATTTTTGAATGCTGGGGTGAAATAATGGAAAAATAATAGAGAACATTAGGAAGAAGATTGGTCCATGATTAGATTATCTATGCTTGCTAAGTATCAATTATTTCTTAATAAGGTTAGATTCCTCTACCCCCTATAGAAACTGGGAGGTATCTTCCTTGATGATCACAGGATTGCAATTCAAATTGATGTTTTCTAGGTCTATAAGAGGAAGAGAAAAACTTTACAATCTGACTTCCCTAAATAAAATAAATGGCCGATGAAAAGGAAAAAAATCTGTCTAAAGTTTAGTGAAACTGAGGGGAAATTTAAGTCTCTTCTCTTCTCTCTCTCTCTCTCTCTCTCTCTTTTTCTTCCTTCCCTCAATTTGCATTTCTTAGAATTGTTCCAGAGGCTTCTCTCCTAGATTAAGAATAGCTGGACATATTCCAAATACACCTTGATTAACAAAATTATCAATTTTCAAGCAGTATAAAACAACTACCATTGCAATATAGAATAATGTGTGATTATGTACATAAATGTGCTCCAAACAATAAAATTATATTAAATATCATCATCATTCTGATAAAAATAGATAACTCTCATAACAATATCACAGAAAAAAATGCTAATAAACAAAATTTCACATATCTAACAAGGTTATTAATCTTCTATAATTAAGAGTCATAGTTGTAATATTTTATAATCTGAGAACTTCTCAACCTTTCTTATGTGTACAAGAGTGAATATAGAAATAACCTGACATGGTACAAATACATGTCTATATTGAAAGAAGAAATGAATTCTTGACCACAATTAGTTTTAAATGAATACTGTCAAACCAGTGGGCAAAACGAGCCAACTAGATTGATTTTCTTTGCCCTGAATTCTTTGTTATAAAATATTCATATCTATATGCTCTGAGGAGTTTGAACACACCTCAACTAACATACCTCAATGCTTCTACTTGATAACTACCAAATTAGAAATTTAAACAACATAATAGAAATCTTTCTCAATAAATAAGCCCCATTGCTGCAGGCAAACTGAGATTCCTTTTAGTTCATTTCCTTGAAACTGCATGCCTGTAAGCTGCCCACCTGGCTCCTCAGTTCGCCTTGGGAGAGGAATCCATGTTCCTTCCCAGAGGAAACTCTACTTGGAGGTTAAACGGCTCTGTTTAATTTCCTCTTGAAAGAAAAACTAAAACTTGTTGGGAGCTTTTTCTAAAGTCACTGCAGGTAGTTAACAGTTTGGTTAAAAATAATTAAGCCAATTTGTTAATATGAAACTTAAACTCCTTCAGATAGAACACTAAGCTCACAGGATAAAAGAGATTGCCCGAGTGGAAGGTTCTCGGGGGAGGCTTGGAGCCAGACCCAGCATGAAGTGCTTTATTTTCTACTGTAAATCTTCACACTCTTGCAAAATTGTTGGAAGCCAGTACCTCTGTGGGTAGTTTGCTTATTCTTTTTCACATACAACTGGTCCCTACTGGGAGTACCTCTAGCTGTTCCTAAGCAGATACCCTACAGCTTGCTCAAAGCTTTAAGAGAATGCAGAGAGAACTGAATACAGTGTGACAGGTGCCTCCAGAAGGAACAGCCAAGGCAGAAATAAAAGCCAAAGAATAACTGAGATACACTGCACTTACTTCTAATAATGGTGAAACTGAAGCTCATTCTTCCAGAATGGGGGAATAGTCATGCCATTATGTTAGACCTAGTTATATTTCTGAATTATCTGAGGTAAATTGTCTAGCTTTCATCGGTTATAAATTCCTGTCAGTAAATGTAATCTGTCTGGTTTCCAGATAGTACCTTAGTTAACATATAACCTGCAGTTTCTTCTTGTTGCAGCTAAATGTCTAGTTCAATATTAAGCACTGATATTCATGTGTGCAGATATATTTGTATATAGTCAATTTATTCATACAGTATATGTTTATTGAGCTTTCTTAAAAACTAAGATTAGAAACAGCATATGATCCATTTATTCCACTTTTGGTTATCTATCTGTGACTATATAGACATTTATTCAAAAAGACATAAGCACCCCTATATTCACTGCAGAAATATTTACAATCATCAAGATATAGAAATGATCTAAGTCCCCACAGACAGAAAGATGGAGGAAAAAAATGCAGCGTATATATACGCAATGGAAAAGTACAAAAGAAAATATAATCCTCCCACTTGCAATGACATAGACGGACTTTGAGGAAAATATGAAAATTGAAATAAATCAGATCAAGAAAGTCAACTACCTTATGATTTTATTCATGTGAAGACAACCAAAGCAAATAAACAAACAAAACACAACAAAAACAAATTCTTATATTTTGACAACAGAATAGTGATTAACAGAAAGCTATTCAGGGTCTTTTGTAGTTCCAATTAAATTTTATGATCCTCTTGTTCTACTTCTGCTAAATATGCCTTTGGATGTTTGATAGAGGTTGCATTTAATTTATGTAGTGCTTTAGGAAAAATAGACATTTTAACAACATAATTCTGACCCATGAGCATCAATGTCCTTCCATTTCTTTGTGTCTTTTTCCATTTCCTTCAAACACTATCATAGTTTTCAGTGTATATGTATTCCATGTCGTTGGTTAAATTTTTTCCTAGGTATTTTTTTTAAATTTTTGATGTAATTATAAAAGCATTTTTTTAGTTTATCTTTTTGATATTTCATTGTTTGCATATAGAAATGGAGCAAATTTTTGTATTTTGCTTTAGTAGCTTGAAATTTTATTGCATTTATTATTTTTAATAAATAATAAACACAGTGACAGACTTACTACTTTTTCAATTTGGGGGCCATTTATTTTGGTTTCTTGCCTAATTACTCTGTCTAGAACTTCCAATACCATGTTGAATAGTAGTGTTGAAGTGGGTATCTTGTTCTTATTTCTAATCTTAGAGAAGAAGCTTTCAATTTTTTACCACTGAGTATGTCAGATATGGGTTTATTAAATATTATATTTAATAAATATGATCTTTATTTATAAAATGTATTAATAAATATTTATTAAATATGATCTTTATTATGTTATGTTCTTTCTATACCCATTATACTTAGAGTTATTGCAAATAAATGTTGTATCTTGTCAAATACATTTCTTGCATCTATTTAGATGATCATGCAATTTTTGCCTTTCATTTTGTTGATATGATAGCTCATTTGATTGATTGCATATGTTGAACCATCCTTGCATCCTTGTAATGAATCCCATTTTTCATGACTTATAATTATATGTATGTGTATATATATATATATAGTTGAATTTGATTGGCTAATATATTGTTGAGGATTTTTAGATGTTCATCAGAGATACTGGTCTATACTTTTTGGGTTTTGTTTTTATTTTATGCGTGTGTGTGTGTGTGTGTGTGTGTGTGTGTGATGTCCTTGTCTGGCTTTAGAATCAAGGTGATGTTGGTCTTGTAAAATGAGTTGGGAATCATTCTTCCTTTCCTTTTTTTTTTGATTCGTTTGAAAAGAATAGATTGCTATTTCAATTACCTTAGTAGTAATTGGTCTGCTCAGATTTCTGTTCCTTCATGGGTTAGCCTTGGTTATTTTTTAACTCCTTGTATGTTTATATCTTACAAAATGCCTCCACAGACCGTGTTCCTTATTAAATAAAAATTAGCTGGTTAACTTTGGTAAGCAAAACGTATGTTAAGTGAAACCTTATGAATTATTAATAGAACAGTGGATAAGAACCGAAGATAATGTGATATCCAAGTCAACTTGAAGTCCTGTTGTAATAACTAACGTGGGATTATAGTACAAAGTCATTGAAGTCTATTACTGTATTTCATGGTAACCCAGGGTCTTTAACAGAAAAACACTATTGTATCCCCCTCCAAAATCTCAGGAATGTTTAACTGAATTTCCTTTCAGAAGTGTGAGTTCATTAAATATATTTTCTGAGACTCTATGTTTGAAAATTATGTGAACAACAGGATATTCTCCACTTACTATTCAGACTTTCAGCACTTTCAGCTCTTGCTCCTATAGGGCCTAAGGCTATTTGATATGTATTAAGAGTTTACAGTATAAGTTTACAAGAACTATTACCATTTCTCTGCACTATTTTCCATGTTAATATTTCATATTGGAAAACTAAATATAGTTTCTTTGATAGTTAAAATTGTAGTCATAGTTACTTAAAAATTTCATTTATACTTTGTTTATTCACAAAATCCATCTTTGTTTAAAAGGATAAAGTAACTTTAAACAAATTCCTTGTCTGTTTTAAATAGGTTTGCCTCTCTAAGCAATCTACTGATTATGAACCCTTCAGCAATTTAAACTTTTATTTCTGGAAATAGTCAAGGAAAATTAAAAATATGTATCTGGTCAGTGTCACTTTCATTATCAATATCTGCCATGTCTTTTAACACATGGAAACTATATTCATTCCCTTATATAATTTCTTTTTAACCTCTTCAAATTAAGTTGACATTATCAGTTATACAAATGTTGTCACCAAAATGTCAAATATCAACCAAACATCCTGATGTCTGCTCTACAACTAGAACATAGCAACTGAGAAACACACAAAATTCTGCCAGGATGTTGCTTAAGGTCTATTTTTTTCCCCACAATGGGTGCTTTTAGGTTTGTCTCAAGAATAAAATGCCAAGTAAATTGAAAAATGGTAGAAGTGCTGTTTGCTTTATCCCACACAGGAATATGAGCTATAATAATTGATTCAAGTATTTGGATATAAATCAGAAAAATCCTGACTCTATGGCCAACTAAAAGAATACCTATGTCACTATTGCTTTTATTTTTTATCTTTCTACATAAACTAAATAAAAATATAGCCAATATCTACTTATTGTTATTTCACTGGTGTTAATGTGCCTAGTCAAATAATTCCACTGCACTATGTTGTGGCTTCATTCACCAATTTATCTTAATCTCAAACAAAATTAAATATTAAACATTTCTTAAAACTCATTTTCCTTACAATTACCTTGATCATTAATTCATTCTTTATATATTCAACCAATAATTATTCTATAAATAATTCAATTCTGCAAGGTGTTTGGAGTGAGGAGGAAAGGAATGCAGAAATGAATGAGGCAAGTTTTGCTTATTGACAACCTCATTATGGGGGGGGGTAAGAGTACAGTATAGTAAGTTCTGAAAGGACAGTCACAGACTGCTCAGGAATTTCATAGCCTTAGGCTGGCAAGAATATGATCTAGAAGACGGAGTACGTTAACTTACCCTGGAGGATGAAGAGGGACAGTCTATGGGAAAGAAGAGTTAAGTGGAGTAAAAGCAAATAACTTAAAATAAAATGCTATATTAGAGAAAAGGTAAAATCTGAGGTGGGTTTAACACAAAAAAAAATTTGCTTGATATTAAGTGATGGGACTGCTCTTATATGGGCTTTTTCATGGAGGAGTTATTATTGCTTCTATTTTCGTAGAAGATGATATCCAGTCCTATTAGAGTTTCCTCTAAATGTTTTAGACAGAACCACCCCCTTTACCCTGTTTGCAACCACCTATTTCTTTGGAAATAGTCAAGTTTGCAAGGTTTCTTTCCTCCTCTGGGATTTTGAACTTCCCATTCTTTCTGATTGCAACCCTATTCTTCTGAATTTTCACAGTTGGTTTTCTTTGATCATTAAAACTCAACTTAGATGCCTCTTCAGTAGAAACAACATTTCTTATTCTCATATAACTGCATTTTACTTTATTCATAACAACTATCACATTGAAATTATCATCCAAAGGTGAAAGTATTACTTACTTCTCCATTATTTGTAATTGTTATAAGGATACAAAGTATATAAAGCAAAACCTAACCAAAACCAAAAACAATCTATTATTCAACACTGAAAACATTTCATATAAAGCAGAGACATTCTCATAGTAGGTATTATATAAATATGTTTAAGAAAAAAGAATACCATAAAGGGAAAAGGAAATGGGAGTACAAATTTTAAGAACAATCAATCAAACTATAAGTATATTTACTACGTTAGCATCAGTACTGTTTTATCCCCCCATGGATTTTAAGACTCAATTTTATCAAGGAAAACACAGTGAAAAAGAATGAAAGGACTTTATAGGAAAATTAATGGAGGTTCTACATTTCATAAAAGCAAATAAATGAGCCTGAGCCTATAAATATGCATATTTATTTGCTTTTACTTATATTCAAAGGTGAGTGACATTGAGATTATACTTACCTAACCTATATCACAGAATACTTGTGACATTCAAACAAAAATGTAAAAGCATCATAATATGTAAGAGATTGCATTTTCTCCCCTGCTAGTAGTAAAGGAACTAAAATAAAGATTCTTCTGGAGTAAAAAGGAAAACAATTTAAGATACCAATTAAATAGACTGCCACTGATATATTTTCCATTACCATCTGGTTCCTTTCAATCTATGAATTTAGTCTGGAAAACAATAAGTAACAGAATTATAAGGAATAGATCATTTGTTGATCTTCAGAAAAAATGATTATATCATGATGAAAACAGTTTTTTTTTTTAATGTCACACATAATTGTGCATAGCCAGAGCAAATGAGCTAGTAAATGGATTGGCATTAATAATTATACTGACATGCATGTAATTTCAAGTATTGACTAATAAAATGATTGATAATTTTCAGATAATTAAATTTAAAATTACGAAAACTTTAAATAAATGTGACTTGTAGTTTATAATTTTTAATTAAGCTCATGCTAAATGTAGCACTACTTTATTTCATCAGTAAGACTTTATGAATAGATGTTCAAAGTAAAATAATTTCAATAAGAATATTAGTATCAAAGGGCTCTAAATTCCATTTTAAAAAATATTGGTTTATTTTTTGTGGATATTTTTAACCTTGCTCTTCATTTTGCATATGATATCATATTTCCATTAAGCTACAGAATTAATTAAACTTTTTAATCTTAGTATAGACTTATAAAACACTTTCTAGAGCTCTAGCAAAATGAATTTTGTAACAAATTTTAAAAAGCCCTAAAATTTCTTTGAAAAGTAGAAGAAAAAAATAGTCACAACCAAGGAGAGCCTAAGGCGATATGATTATTGAAAGCAGGTGGAATCTTTGATGGGTTATTGAAACTAAAAAAGACAGCAAGGGCTAACTGAGGAAATCTAAATAAATTATGGTCTCTGCATAATATTAATGTGTCAATATTTGTTCATTAATTATAAAAAATGTAGCATATGAATACAAAATGTTAATAACAGCAGTAATTAGGTGTGGGGCATATGTGAACTCTGTACAATCATTAAAATTGCAAAAATCTAAAATTATTCCAAAATGATTTTTTTTATTAAAAATAAAGAAAAGAAAATATAGTCATGGATTAAAACATCATTATTATGCTGTTTTCTTATTAACAGGTCAAAAATATTTGGTAAGTGATAGACTAGAAGCAAACTGCCTATTAAGTAGAAATTTTCCTCATAACTATTCATCTTAATAAGTACTTCTCCCAGTAAAGAACATTTCAAACATCCTGCCAATGAGTGGAAGGTATACAATTTAAAAATTTTTGAAACCTAGTAAGTTTTTGATTTCAAAAACTGTACTAGTAAGTCATACATGTGCACACATTATGCATTCAATGTATTTCTAGAAGGGTTCTTGCCCCTGCTGAGCTATCATATGATCACATCATTTGATTTTCTCAAACCCTGACTTCAACAGATTAATGAGGACAATTGGATATTCTGGCCAGTGAATAGAGCTGTGACATGGTTCAAAAATTTACATAGAGTCAATCAGATATCATATCTCATAAACAATAGAATATGAAATAGAGAGAATTTTTTTTCAGTGTCAAAATCAATGCATCTTCAGTTGCCATGATGTAGAAGAACCTGGAGTAATAACTATGGAGTATGAATGAGAAGAGTTATCAACAGACCTAAATGCAAGAAAGAGGGAAATGATACAACAAAAGAAACAAGATGGATATCCATAAAATGTGAAATAGGGAAGAAAGAGAGAAAACAGAATAGCAAGCTGACTCCACCGTTGAGAGAATGACATCCTTAACAGTGCTCTAACTGATCTTTGTAAGGTCTGGTTGAATTTTGAGTTCTGTTTTTGTTTCATTTCCTTACAATTAACCCCCCCTTTTCTAGAGCAAGAAGAATTCAGCTCTGGCATCTATAGTCGAAAGATTCCATCAAAGAGAATATGGGATTCTAGTGACCACTGTGCTTACCTGTTCGGTCTCCTCTACATCTGTTACAGTTCTTTATTTCCATGGGCACTAGCTGCTTTGTGGTTCTCTCAGATTCAAAGTATCCTTATTACTTTGACCAGAGGTTTTACAGTTAAGTTTTAAGTTAAACTTATTACAGTGGTGGTTCAAACTTACATTATATCTGAATTATTTTAAAATAATTTTATCAGAAAACAACTTCCTTGTTACCACATATCGTGGTATCAAAGATAAAATCACAAAGTCATGGACCCTTCACCAACAAACTCATTCTGTGCAATTTTCTCTCATTTAGTATTTCTATATGGACAAGTTACCTCCAAGACACTAAGAGCCAGAAGAATCCTCAATCACTGTGGGTAAATACTCTGGGGTGTAACCATAGGATTTCCATCATTGTACCTAGCAAACTGCCTGCAATTAAACTTTGCCTCGATTTTTTTTTCTCTCAACAAATCTCTAAATGTTGTGAGGTCAATGATGTTTTGTCTGCTATTGTATCATCAGAATCTGCAGTAGTATTCCGTAGAGTGGTGGTGAGAAAAAAAAATGAAGAAAGAGAAGAAAGATAGTTTTTCATTTAGCCAACCATATCAGGAACAACAAAAATAATAATGAAAGCAATCTTGACTGCCTATATCCTCAATTTGAAATAGTAAACAAATAACCAGAAGATAGTAGATTACTTATTTCACAATTTTGAGGAAAAAATTATTTTGTTACATAGCACATGAGATCATAAGAGTGAGAGTAAAATACTTTTTCAGTCAAAACAGAGTCTACAAGTTGTAGAATCAATATGAAAAAGTTGAAAGTGATGCATTTCAGGAATAAGGAAAATTATCTCTAACAAAATCTGAGGGGATTATAAGAAAGGATACTAAGGAAAGAAAGTGAAAGGCATGTTAATAAATTTAAATCATTATTAGCATTTTCTCATTTGTGGGGTTTTAAAATAAGATATATACATATAAGAAAATAGCATATTCTAGAAAGAACTTAAATTGTTCCATAGTCCTTGTACTTGTTCAGAGAAATATATTTGATTATACTCTCAGTTCCTTTTAAGTCTGTATGCTTGCAGAAGTGTTAAAACTTTGCAATGAAAAAACAAAAACATTAACATAAAATAACTTTATACATATAAATCTAAACACAATAAATATGAATGTATCAATAAAATACAAAAATGTTCCAGTAGCTTACTCCAACTAGGAACCATTTGTAAGTGATATACTGGAACAATCAAGATACAACTGTAGTAAAAAAAGCAAAAAGATATACCACTTACAGCAAAAAAATGCTAGTAAGAACTACTTCAAATACATTCAATTTTCCTTAGTAACTGAATACTTATTTTCTTCAGAATGGCAATTTGTCAGACTTAAAACTGCATTTCCCCTGCTCCCTTGCAGTAGGTGTAACCACTGAAGCATAAACTATGGCTTCAAGGAAATCTCTTTAATAGAGATTCACTCAATTGGAAGGAAGACCCATTTGTACTTTCTCCCCTTCTCCTCACTGTTCCCTGAATGTGGATATAAAAATGACAATTAAAGCATCATGCTAAAAATAATATAAAAGATAGAGAAAAGGAACACGGTTCCATGGAAGTGTAGTAGACTACACATATACTCTATCTGCAAGAAACATTGTTTTAATTCATGAAAAAAGAAATTGCCTTTACGCTCATTTGTGTTCACCCTTTTTTGCCCTCTTCAGGATAGATAATAAAATAAAGCTGGATAACAAAAATTATGGAAAAGACAAAAGTGAAGTACATAATGCCATAGCACTAGCCACTTTTGCATAGCAGCCATAGATTGGTTGTCTGCTGCAGTCTATAGGCTAAGAAAGTAGAAAATTATCTTTGACAGCTAGGGCTGACATAACCAGGTCATGACATAACTATGTGCCTCTCTAGACTGGGATTAGGGTTTAGAGAAATAGTCCATATCAAGGTGGGTGAGGAATCCTTTTTTCCCTTCTGTAACTCAGTAAGTGAAAAATGTTAGCCCTAAAATTTTTCAATTGAAAATATCCAGAATCAGAATTAAACTTGAAAAGGAATGATACCTGCCCGTCATTAAAACTTCAAAGGACTGAAAGCTAGACTTCTGGCACCAGAATTGGCTTATGACTATGAATAGCAAACATCAAGTGTTTAGGGCAGAAAGTACAACATGGCAACTATAGTTAATAATAGTGTATTGCATGTTTGAAATGAGAGTATATCTTACAAGTTTTCATCACAAGACAAAAATGTAACTATCCATGGTGATGGATGTTAACTAGACTCATTTTGGTGACCATTTCATAATATATATATATATATATATATATATATATATATATATATATATATATCATGTTGTACCCTTGAAACTAATGTAATATTTTAAGACATAATAAAATAAAAAGGCAAAAAACTAAAATGTTTTATAATGTCATATACCTTGTTGGTGGAAATTAAAGGTGAAAGGGTGATTACAGAGTTTATCCAAGTGGTAAGATTTAGAGCTATTATTTGTAGCTATTACAGTTTCTCGAATTAAGATAAAATTGTATAATTTCATGTAATTAGTGAAAAATACACTATATTTTTAAAAACAATCTCACTTCAGGACAAGTTCTTATGGTAGTAACAAATACTTAAATTTAAATGTATCTTTTGTGGGAAAACAAAGAATGTATGACAGGGTTTAGAAAACAAGTATGATTTAGATATTAGTACTATGAGACAACATTAAAAATAAATATAAGGGTTCTGAGGCCACATTTGCACACAGAATCGGTCAGTTGATACTTTGCGAAATTCTTCCATATATGAGCTTGAGAATTTCTTTGGTCAAAAAAAAAAAAAATATATATATATATATATATATACACTTTTTTTTCCTTTATAAAACCAGCATTCACCAAATGAACTTGGCTAGTTTTTCCTCCACAATACTTACATGTTATAGAAATAGTCTTCTACTGAATCTACTTGAGTAACAGTTGGCTTATAGCCAGAGGTTTATAAAAGACTTCAGACACTGAGTAGTCTGTACAAGTCTAATTTTTGGAATCTGAATTCTTTTGAGTCTATAATTTAAAAAGCAAAAAGTTGATGAATGGAACTAAGAATTATTGAGAGTTGAAGTTTTGCTTCTATGAAAAAAAATTAAAATTTCTTAACACAAGTAGGAAAGTACTTATATGCACATATTCATGCACTTAGCTTTATATATTTCTTGAAATGAGGTTGGATAGTGTGTGTGTGTGTGTGTGTGAGTGTGTTTGTGTATACAGTAATAGGCACTGAATACAGAAATACTAAATGAAAATAAAACAGTCCCTATCCTCATTAACTACCATGGAGGAGATAGCAAATTTAAGAAGCAATAAATTTTAAGATTTCAAATTTTGATATGTATATTAATGATATTCATATTGACTGATATATACAATCAATACATATATACATACATCTTTCCACTCCAATAGGAGAAAAAAAATTGAGCAACTCCCTCTTCATGGTCATTTGTAAAAGAGCAGGGCAGGCAAGAAGCTAGAGAACAGAAACAAATTATATTTCATTATATCCCAATTAGTATTCTGTGGTCTATTTTTTTCCTGTACTATGTAGGAAACAAACATGGAACTGATATAAGGAATAAAAGAAACAAGGACCACATTGGGTAAGATGGGTAAGCAAAGTCTGAGACTTTCTGAAACATAAATACAAAAATCTAGTTGTGTTTATTAGTGGTATAATGTTAGCAAATAATATTATAAGAAAAACACTCAAGACTGTATAAAATGGAACATATTTAAGAAAGTAAAAATGTATGAAAGTGTCTAGAGAAACAAGAATTTAAAGAAACAAGGAGGACCATAATGCAGAGCCAAAAAGGCTATAAGAAAAGGCTATAGAAAAACATTCAAATTTTATTCTATTGTGTGGAAAGTCCTTGAAAGATTTTAAACAAATAACATAGTTCAACTATATTTTTACAACAAGTGAAAATGTGGATTTATGACAGGAAGTATAAAGTGAGAGATAACATAGGCTATGGTAGAAATCCAGTTTAAAAAATGATGGTGGTCTTGATTGGGAGGAGGTCATCAGCTGACAACTAAAGGCAGAAGAGGTGCATTAGGGAAGGTGGAGATGTAGAAGTGAGAAGCTATGAAATCATCTGGGAGAATGGGAAAGTATATTAGAGAATTGAACTAGGAAAAAACCCAATAGTGATTTAATTGGAACAAAGAAGCTGAGTGTTATGGTGTTTCCATCAATATCTTGCTGTTGAGATGAAGTCATCAAGATTATAATATCAAGGCTCAATCTAGTTTGGAGTTTGCTACTCTTATAAAAAGAAAAAAATGAGAGGAATGAGAACTGAGAATATTTCTAAGGAAATACACTAATGTATCTCAAAATTGAGGGGGTAAGAAAGGAAGAGAAACCAAAGGACAATGAAAAATGGAGAGAAAGGGCAATAATGAACAAGGAAGGAATTTTCTTTGCCCTTACATCCAATGATTCATGAAGATATGAAAGCAGAAAGCAGTCTCTACTTAAGAGAGCAGCAAGAGAATAATATTTTCAAGTTTTAATTGAGGAATGAAAATGCAGAGGGACTAATCTAGAAAAAAGATGAGTGCATAAGGCAAGGATATTTGGTCATTGAGCTAGAGTTCCAGAGATGTGTGGCTATTGGATCTGTTTCAAGGATGTGCGGACTAATGCAGGAGTGATTATCTCTGTAAAAAAGAGATGAGCAAGAAGGGTAGATAAGAATAATTCTTATCATCACCAAGATAAGTGTGGACATCCAGACCTACTGCTGTGTTCACAAATGCTCATGCCTGTTTATGAGATGGTATCTCTCTGATGTTTATTCATGCCCATGGGATGTTGCCAGCTCTCTGAGAGGGCTCCATGTGTGATAATAGCAGTTCTAAGCATCAGTTCCCTGTGGCTAGGCAATAGGTCCTGGTGTGCTAACTTGAGGCTTCCTAGCAGCTGTTCTTGGAAACTTGAAACAGCAAATTTTTGAAGCTTTTCAGGGTCCGGACGCTAAATGTTAAAACAAGATTAGCATGTCTTGTATGCATCTTCTAATTCCTATTCAACCCATCTTACTCTAACATGTGATTTACCTGCTTAAGGTCACTCAGTGATTACCAGGCGTTGCCTCTTAAATTTGGTTTACATCAGAATCATCTTTAGAAAAACTTTCAGAAAATAAAAATTTTGAATTCTCTCTAATAATTCATCATTATATTTTCTAGAAATTAGTATATTTATGTACTTAATATATGTAATAAAATGTTCCTGCAAGTAATTAACACACTTAAGATTTCCCTGCAATTATTATATAGTCAGGCCTGCACTGGCCAATAGATGGGAATTTCTAGCTAGATGGGAAAATAAAAACCTTCCAAAATCTGGCTCGTGACTATTCCTCTCGCCATATACTGCCAACCAATGCATCTAGACTGCCTTTCAAGAAATACCAGTCTATTTTGGCTTTACCAGACATGTAGGGCCCTTAGCTATAGGGAATAGTTAACTCTTTGGCATTCTTATTGAGAAACCATGTAGTTCCCGATCCTTTTCCACAGAGTACAGGGAAATCAGGGAATGTATTTATCTCAGCACCTCCCCATTGCATTGAATGATCTGTTTGTCTATTTTCTCCTACTAGGATTTAAATTCATCAAAGATAAAAAGGTGATTGCTCTAGGGTTTGTATCTTCAGCATTTAGCAGTCTTGGTATGCATATTGTTTCTTTGATGGTTAAATAAACTAAATTATAAGACCTTGCTGTTAAGTGGGAAAGAAATGCAAACAATCAAAGTATGATTGGTAAATGTGCTCTGGAAATAGATAAGAGATATTCTGTCAGCAATGGGAAGGATTCCCCAACTTAGGTTTGAATGTGGGGGTGAAGATAAGAGAAGACTTCATAAAAGATGTGAAAGAAAGAAATCAATGTTTGAAAATTCTTCAACTCAATTTAAAAAACCTTCCTGTAAGAGTAGAGAAATGTGTCAATCAAGGAAGGATAAGTGTCTATTTAAGGGTAGGGGAATCATGAAAGTGAAGTATTGAAGAAGTAAACTACTGAGCTAGTGATAGCTGAGAAAGAGAGTCAGATGGAGAAATGTGCTACTATGTGTAGGGTCGATTTTAACCACTTTATCTCCTTTTTCCTTTTTTCTGGAAACGAGGATTTACCCTGTCATCAAAGTACTCTGTAGACTATCCGCACCTGACAAATAAGACCACTTGGTAGAAAAATGAGACTTGAAAACAGCAGACTTGAGTTTGAGCCCTGATTTCTTCACTCAGGCTTTTTTTTAACCATGTAATTTTTAAGACTCAGTTTCTGTAAAATAAGCATAATGAGATCTGCTTTACCACAGAGTTTTTGAAGATAGTATGAGATAATGTATAGAAATGTGATTAATAAGCAAAAAAAAATGCACATGTATAGAATACTCTCTGTTTTTTACTCTATTCTCATTTTGTGCCTATTTGTTATGATATTTTGTCAGTTTTTCTTACAAAAAATGTAAATACATACAAATTTAATTCTATTGATTATCTATTGATTATCTAAATTAATATTAAATTATTTTACTAAAGTATATTATTCAAATCATTTTACATTTAATACAAACACTTTCAAGGAATATGTAAATATAAAACACATTTTCTTTGGTTACAGAAATTATAACCAAATGAATTTGTATTTTAACACATATTTAACAATATTTTGTATATTCACTTTTTAAAACATAAATTCCATTTTCTCCTCAAGGAGAAAAAATGTTTGTCATCTATTTCATGGACTTTAAATTTCATGAAAAAAAAAAAAAGACTTAAACTGGAGAGATGATAATAATAATCTTCATGTAATAATCCTCATTATCCATTAGGAAAAAAAATCCTTTTGTAAGTATTAATCCTTCCATGAATGAATAACAGATTACTAATTTGAATGAATGTAATAGATAAAATTCTATCATTGGCACGAATAAAGCAAAAATAAAATAAAGTAAAATAATAAAATAAAAAGAGAACACCTATATTAGAAGTAACTTGAGAATATTAATCCAATATTAATTATTTATGTGAGAGATGGGAGGATAAAGTGGTCAGCTATTTGCAATGACCTTCAAATAATGCAGTAAGAATTAACAGAATTAAAATCCAACAATTAAATGCTTATAATATCTCATATAACCTTCTAATAATAATGGATGTTCACAGAACCCTAATCATGATCTGTTGCTAAAGCTTGTGACTGACAGATTAACTGTTGTGCCAGGTTAAATCTTAGAATGAAGTTTTCACAACTGAGTCAAAGTTAAATCAGAAAGGCGAATCTAACAGCTCAATAAAACCCTGGAAAATTTGTAGAGGTTGTTAGGTTGATTAGTCTTGCAATGTTACATATCATTAAGATCATTTAGTAAATTTTGTGAAATTTGTTTCCTATAATTTCAAATTGTATTAGAAACAAATTAAATTTTCTAATGGTTCTGCTGTGTATTGAAATGTAAATGCTTCTCAGGAAATAGTTTTCCTTTGTTCTATGCTTAATCATAAACATAAAGGTCTTTTCTAATCACCATTAGTGAAGCCATCACCAATTTTTTTCTGATGTTTATATTCAACTTGTGTGAAGAAAGGTGACTGTTGAGAACAGTGTAATTAGTGAATATATAGTGAACAAATGAATAGGTATTCACATAAATCTCTCTAAATAACCAATGTATATGGAAAAATGGTGTCAAAAGCATATTCAGAGCGTAAAAAGACTAAGGTTGTGACATCAGTTAAGGGAGCAAAATTAAATGAAGCTTGATTTATTCTCCCAAATAAGGTTTTTAAAACTAGTGCCCTTGCCACTACTATGGTTGCTTTAGTGAGGAAAAATAGAACGGGTTTGCCTTGTCTCAGTGCCATGCAGAAATGACGAGCTTTTGCTACAAAACACAAACAAAAGGAATCAGATATATGACTGTGACAGTGCCAAGTCAACCACTGTGTCTATTCATGAAAGGTATATGACTAAATATGAAATGGATTTTTGAAATAAGGGCCATATCTTGCCCAAATAATTACTGTATTAAAACCACTGTCATTTTGGTCGAGGGCTGACAGGTGAAATATCTAGCTGATGACAGTCTTATCATATAGTTCTTTTGCTGTTGCACATTTCTCCCTTTGTTCCTTGCTTTGATAAAACTGAACAGTAGACTGTTAATACAAGCCTCACAGTCCAATTTCCACCTTGTATTATGCATTTGAATAAAATGACACATTTCGCAATGGCTTGCTTCATCAGTATTGATCATTATATTTCCTTTGAATCTATCCTCAAAAATCACCCCTGCTATCTTTAGCCCATTTCAAGGACTTCACATATTTTCACTTTTTGTCTTCATTTTATAATTTCTCATTCTAACCATTATTTTCTTAATAAAATCTTCAAAAGAATCTACCCCCCAAAAGACAATCTATACAATAGGAGTGCACCTTCTAGCAATTTAAATCACCCATATCTTTGCTACAAAACATAAAAATGTAAGGGCAAATGGCTGAATTGGATTACAATCAGGGTTGCTGCTAGAAAATCACAAAGTTCATCATCATTACCCGTAGTAGAGTTAGAAAGGCAATTGGAACTTAGAAATGTATTTTTTAATGATGCAAAGGAAAAATGCACAATGCACTAGATATTGCATTTTTCCTGACTTGGGAAAAGTTATAATCATTTCTCATTTTCTTTTATGTAATATATGACCATCTGAGATCAAGTAAATAGAAATTTCTAAATGTCAATGTATAAAGTGTTTCATAAACAGAGACAGAGCCAGGAAGTCTGCTGTATTTCTGGAAATGTTCCCTACACTCTACAGTTGACAAGGCAGAGTGCCATTGCAGCATTAATTACAGACATCAGAATGGAAGAATATTTCCCTGTAATTAAGACTTTCTGAATTTAAAGAAATATGATCTATGCAAGCTTCTCTGCCTTTGTGGTAAATTGTTAAATAATAATGAAGTAGGTAATTTACATGGTGACAACTGGACAGTCTCAGCTTTTCACAAACAGCTTGCCAAGGCTGCTGCTTCTTTTGTCACACATACTTATCAACTCTACTTTTCTTTGTGGGAAAGAGAAGACTTGGACTCCCTGCTGGAGCAGAGGTGGCTATAGGCAAGTCTCTTAAATAGCATGAAGCAAAGGGCATGGACTCTAGAACTGAGAGTTGGTATCTCTAGACACCATTTGGGGATCTATCTCAGAAGACTATAATCACCCCTAAATGAAAGACTTTCAGCACATGATGCACTCAAGGACAAGGCAGTTTTAGTCATAAAAGGTTAAGACTCCCTGAAATGATGGTAGCCAGGAAGGAGAATGCCTTCACATGGCTACAGTGGCAGCAGTGTTCAGAAACTACACAAAAGTCACAGACTGTAGTTCAGAAACTACATAAGAGTCACAGTATCATCCTCGGCTTGCTATTAAACAGTCAGCTGGGTTTTTTCACAGGTGGGATAAGCTTCCCCCAGTCCTTGCTGGAAGAACTGACACTGTGCCAATGTAAAAACTGATGTTTTTTCTGGCTTCCCTTGCATTAGGATAGCCAGTAATATTCCTCTCATTTCTTTCATCAGCCTCAGTAATTCTGAAGAGATTAGAAAATTCAGTCAAATATGACTTGTAGCAGCCCACCACAATCATCAATCATCTGCCTGCTCACATTAATTCTAAATGGGTTTCTCCCACATTGTCTGTGTCTAAAGCTACCTGATCCAAAATCCATGTTGCCAAAATCTTTAATACCAAAATGAATGCACATTTCCTTCCATTATCTGTCTGATAAGCGGTTCTCAGGAGATCAGCATGCCCTTGAATACAATACAATAGGAAGGTGGGGTACAATCACTAAAATGTCACCCCTAAAGTTGAAGAGCAAATGGAGGACAGTCCACAGCTCTCAGACACTAAATAAATCAAGGCCTCTATACCTCTGAGCTGTGTTTTCTAAATAATATGAAACACTCCTACATTACCTAGGGCTTAATTTTGGTACGTCATCATTTCTATCATAGGCAAATATCTGTCCAAGCTGCCTGCCCCTGTGTGTGAGCTGTACTTTGGGTGGTAGCCCAGGATTCCATCTAATGCTTTTATTCATTCTGTATCATCTTTCATATTCAGACTTCCACTAGTAAAACTCCAATCAGCTATGACTTAAATAGATACATTCACCTCTTCACATTAGTTGTCCAAATCAGTTATCTCCAATTCTAGTGGCTGAAATCAACCTATGACACAGGTTCCATTTACACAAGGGTTTAAAGAGTTTTGGTTTAATTATCTAATAGGCAGATGCAAATCTTTGTTCAAAAACTCAGATGCGAGGGGAATGCCATTTTTTTTTTCAGTTTTTTTTTTGTAAATCAACTTAAATCTTGTTTCAAAATGTTGTTGTAACTCCTCATCCTCTTCCCTATGGTTGCATGAGAAAACAGAAGACAAGGAAAGGAGGAAAAGGCTCTTTTTGTGGATGCCAACTCTACCAGTCCTTGAACCCCTTGGAAGTTCAGGGATATTATGTGTCTGTGCCAGGCTTGGAGCAGGGAGATTTTTTTTTTCCTGCCACTGGAAGATCTATACTAGAAACTTCCTTGGGTTCTGTGCCACTTGAACTTCAGAGGCCCCACAATCTCCCTGGTATAGCATCACAGGCCATGTAGCCTTTGACTCATTCTTTTTCTGTCTCTCATTTCCTCTTCCTAGATAATCACCTCACAAAACTCAGTCTTCCAACAAAATAATCTAGAGAGCAAAATTTGTTTGAGGACATTGTATAGTTCATCCAGAAAACACAAATCTTCTTAAGGATTAGGATGAAAAAAAGCTAGACAACCAACTTGGAATCAATGGGTAGGGGTAGAAAGGGAGCCACCAGAATATGGAGGACAGTGTCTCACGCAAACTTGCTGGAAGACAACAAAGTAGGAGTTAATTTAGGTCTCCACTGATCTTTACTTCCTGCTGTAATGTCATTCTTTCCCATCACAATCATTGTGTATTGGAAAATTTTGGACAAAAAGAAATTTTAGTGACTGGCTTTGAATAGCTTTTTTACTTTCTAGAAGAGAAATTTAAATATCTTATGCATTTAATTGTTTGTCTAAGGGCATGTGCTTTCTTATGGCAGAGCTAGTTTTTTATCATTCAGAGATATATGACATATGATGAACACAGTACTAAGGTGATTTATATTGCATATTATTGGATATTGTAAATTTAATAACTTTCATAATTCATATGTTGCATCACAATCTAATAAAAGCAAGCTTGGCTCTTCTTTACACTAAAAGTATGAATTCTCATGTTTCAGAATTTTTGGTGTCCTAATTAATTTAGAAAATGACTTATGTCATGGTATAAATATGGGTATATGAAGATACCCATTCCTATATTTAGAACTAGCTGTACTAGCAGAGTGCTAAGGAATATATAACATGGAACCTATATCATACCTGTGGATTTGAAACATAGCTCTACAGTTATTAGCTTTGTAACCCTCATCATCTCAGTTTTACTAAGGGTCAGCTTGCAAATCCTCAAAATAATAAGAATACTTATTACATGAGGCCCTTTTTGTAACATAATGAAGATAATGTTTTACTTAAGTAATATAAAAATGGGTTAATCATTACATCACCTGGGTACAACAAATTAATCATTAAATCCAAAGCAAATTCAATTTTATCCAGAAACCATACTAAGCACCAGCAACAACAAAAGGCAAAAGTTTAATAGTTCTTGTCAGGAGCAGATAAGAGAAATATATATAACATATTTGGTTGCGTACATGGCATATATTAAGCGTTTAATGAACATTAGCTAAATATATCCAGTAAGGTCTTTCAGGAAAATGGCTTTCAATTTTCTTACAGCACAGTGAATAATACACAGCTCAATCACAACACGGTATCTTATAAATTATAAAATTTTATGAAATAATATTTCCCTTTATTGTGTGTGTGAACTCTGGTATGTATTTTTCTCTTTCTTCTACACTTGTCTATATCTTATTTTTTATTTTTTTATTTTTTAAAAAATATTTATTTATTTATTTATACAAGCACTGGGTACAGTCAGAAGCACGGGAGGGTGAGAGAATTCACTGGAGCCAGAGCAGGGAGCAGAGCAGGCAGAAGGACCGAAGTACACTGCTGAGGGGAGCAGCGGGAGGCAGGAGAGGTCTGCGTGCCATGTGGGACCCTCGCCCAGCTGCCGGGGATCAAACCTACGCTGCAGAGGCTGCGGGCAGCTTTGCAACCCAGCACTCAACCACTGCGCCACCGGGGAGGCCCCTATATCTTATTTTTTAAATACTAAGCAAGACCCATTAAGTTTATTTCACAATCCACTAAAAAAATCCTCTCTGACATAGAGAGTAAAGAAAGAGCATTTAAAAGTGAACACTCCCATGGAATATTACTCAGCATTCAAAAAAGATAAACACATGCAATTTGCTGCAACATGGATGGCGCTGGAAGGGATCATGCTCAGCGAAATAAGCCAAAAAGAAAAAGAAAAATACCGGATGGTCTCACTCATAGCAGGAATCTAGAAAACTTAAATAATGGACCAGGAAAATGAAAAACTATAAGAAAGTGAAAATCAAAATCAACAAAAAACTATGAACCAGAGACACTTTTAGGGGGGGGGGCGGGAGGGGAGGGATTGGGGTCAGAATGGGGGGCGGCAATTGTATGGGGAATATAACAATAAAATTTATTAAAAAAAAAAAAAAAAAAAATAAAAGTGAACACTCAAGACAATAAAATTTCTGTATTTAAACATAGAATATAGTCAGGTCTAGGTTGTGATAACTTTGGTTCTGAGAATTTTCAGGTTTTGTTTGTATATGTGGTAAAAGGATATTGTTTTGGGAGTAAATTTCAATGTCTAGAAGCAGATGTAACCATAATGTAATCTTTACTGAAAAGCACCCAAAGACAAAGATATTTTAAAACAAAAATAGAGATATTTAAAAAAATAAAACCACAGAAATAAAATGTTTTTATGTACTAAAATAGATAGCTCATGGTCTGAACATTGGACAGAGTTTTTGAAATAAGGATTCACTTAGAAAATCCAGAACTATTGTTTACCAAAATTATATAAAAATATTTTCAAACTTAAAATGAATTCTTTATTTATAACTTAAAAAACTGTCCTGATTCATAGTATATTAACATTCTGGACACTGCAAATGTGCTAATACAAAGTCATATAAATGTATGGGTCAAGGAGTTCATTCGCTATTTCTCTGGGCATTAGCACGAAGATACTTGCTCCTTTCAATATAGTCTGTAATTCATTTAAGTATTACATTTTCAGCTCTCAATTAGGTTTTCAAATCTTATAATTTGATGAATTTTCTTACTGTCATGTCTTATTTTTAATAATTTAGTCCCTGACTGCACTCCTTGATTTTATGGGATATTATCAGGACCTACTCACTGATTTTTAATATGCTTTTCATATTTATGTACATATGAATCTTTCAAACATTTTAGCTTTACTATAGGTATCACATGAATTGAAAGTGTTTCTAGTCCTTTAATGCAACAGCTAAGTATTCATGGGATTAGATGAATGGTGTGAATTATAATTTTAATTTATTTTTTAATAAAATAGCCTCAAAATGCCTTCAAATCCTTATACAGAAAAAGCATGTTCAAAATCTTCACATCCTTGCTGAGAATTCATTTTTTATTTCAAATAAAATTTAGATGTAAAGTTATATAGTTAAATTTCAATTCTCCCAATGGAAATTTGAAACAAAAATCCTGATTTAAAAATTCTTACTACCCTTTATTTTCCTTATATCTCTTTTCCAAAAAATTAAATCACCTTAAGAGGACTATTGATGCTTTTGTAAAAACTGACAGAAGATATAATACAAATAAAATGAATGTTGAGCACATAAATATGTATAGTAAAACCCTGAAATCAGTGCTTCCCAAAACTTTAAAATAAATATAAATTATTTCACTTACTTAGATTTCTGAGGAAGGAAGCTGGGGGTTGAGATCTGGTTACTAGGAGAAATATAGATTTCGTCAGAATACCTGAAAATTTATGACAATTTGTTTTAATTGATATCAATGAACACAAAATTATCTCTGACTCACCTAACTGCTAAAGATATTTCATGGACAATGGTATGATGAAAATAAATGTTTTCTATTTAATTGGAATTCAACTCCTTACAAATTGGTTTGTCATAGAATAAAATACCAAACAAATCAAAATTATACAATAGAACTTCTGGTTCCAGCCACAATGGAGTTGCCTCATTCCTCCCTCTTAGTAAAAACTACATATAACACAATAAACTAGCATAGAAAGACTCTGAAAGAAAGAAAGAACTGCCATGGAACCACAGAACATATGACATGGCGTGTTCCTGGGCTGCCTTATACACTCCCATGTATCCTGGGCAGGGTGCTACAGGAGTGGCCCGCTCAGAGCCATCACAGGAGCAGACAAAAACAAGCTCCAAGAAAAGCTTTCTGTCTCTGGACAAAGTGTCAAGAGCCTAACACCAAATGAACATCCAAATCCCAACTCCTGCAGTTTTGACAGCACCAAACTGGGGTTTCTTTCCACCCACCCTCAACCCCAGAGAAGCAAGAGTCTGCCCTCAAAATCCCACCATGTCGAGAGCTAATTCTTTCCTTACATTGTTGAGTTATGTAAACTTGTAATGATTTATTAGTTGCCATACATTGTTTAGAAACATTTTACTGATTATAATTTTCAATAATTGAATGGATAACATGAACTATAAAAAGATATGAACTATTATTTATGAATATAAACATAAGATACATACTATTTAATTTGAAACCCGAATTTGATCCTGATGAATCCCAAATAATAAAATTCCCAGCTAATATTTAAATCTAAATCATATATTTGCATAAAATAAATCAACAGTAATTTTACAAACTTTCTGTATTCACTAATTACTAAATGATATTAATTAGAAGAATTATAGCTATGTGAGATAGTGGATTAGATTTTCATTTTGGATTATAGGTTACTAGGGGATTAAAATAACCCACTCCTGTCTCCATCACACTTGCTGAACAAATACTTTTATATTATGTAATTGTGAAATTGTTTCACTTGCTGAGGGAACAACAACTAAAGAAATGAAGACAGTATACCTCATGAAATATTTCTAAAGGGGAACACAGATCATAGTCAACAAAATAGAATATTTAGTACATGACATAATGGTGACTACCATGGAGAAAAATATATACAACACAGAATGGCAATATGAGTGTTGGCTGGATGGCAAACATGTGGTCTTTAGCAAGGTGAAAGTGTTCATGACTGCTGTGGAAGCCATGGAGCACTGTGGGTCCAGGAATGGCAAGACCAGCAAGATGATCACCATTGCTGACTATGGACAAAAAAGTTTTATTGTGTTTTATTTGGTGTAAACCACGATACCATTTCTTCTATAGCTCAAGAGAGCATTCCTTCATCCCCATCTGCTCAAAATAACCTGTGTCTTTATGGTCTCCCTACAGTCTTTTGGGTTCCATGTTTTCCTTATTTCCTTCCATTCAGATTTCAGAGTTAAGCTTATGATTATGAAATAAACAATAAAGAACAACAAAAGACATCCATCTACAAAGCTCTGGAGTTGTTGGACTATAGGCTTAGCTTATTTGATAAGTCTATCTGAATTCTTTTTAAAATGTTGCAGCAGTCCCAAAACTCACATTTTCATATGGCAGCATAAAAAAGTTAGAAGAAAGGACAAAAAGATACTCTCATGTTTACATTTTATAGAGGAAGGAAGCTTTCCTAGAATTCCCAACTGTTGTACCTTACTAGCTAATAGTAATTATTGACCAGAGCTCCTGTGCAAAGGATGCTAGGAAAATTAAATATCTAACGTTTATAGTTTGTGTAATGGGAGTTGAATTGTACCAGCAGGGAGAAAAGAGTTAAGAATATGCATTGAGATAGCAGTCACAGATCTAGAGGTCCATTGAAAGAATACTCAGGTATAGAGAGAGAGAGAGAGAGAGAGAGAGAGAGAGAGAGAGAGAGAGAGAGAGAGAGAGAGAGAGAGAGAGAATGAATAATTGGTCAATACATCCTAATGCTGTCCAAGCTGGGACCCTGGGTGTATGCTGAAGTCAGATAAAAGCAAGTTCCCCTCCATGCCCACATGTTCAGTTTTATACCAAGCACTGCTACTGAACTCCAATCTTAGTTCCCAACAATCCCCCCTTCACGAAGTCAAAAGTCAAAGCAATTCATGGCATGATGGGACTTGAAGTCTGTGATGCCTGGGATCTCCTTAGCATGGGATTGGGGGATGGAGTCCAGAAAACATCAGTGGGTACACTGTTCTCCTAAAAATTGTAGTCAAATTCTTAGAAACAAAAGCAGAATGGTGGTTGCCAGGATCTCAGGGGAGAAGGAAAATAACAGTTCTTCCAGAGGTACAGAGTTTCAGTTTTGCAAGATGAAAAACTCCTACTAATCTGTGGAATAATATGAACATAACACTATAGTACTATATACTTAATAATGGTTAAGATGGTAAATTCTGTTGTGTTTTAAGTACATTAAAAATTGAAGTTATAGACAGAAGTAAAAATGCTTTTTCATTAAATTCCTTTACTGTTTTATAAATTTATTACATACATATATATAAATGTATTACATTTATAAAATGTAATAAAAGTTTGCATTTATTGAACATTTACAATATGTTCAAAGGTACCTGACATATTGTTTACAATTGTATGTTACCAATAGGGAAGTCTGCATTGAAAGGATTAAGTATTTTATCTAAAGTCACATGTCTCATAAATGGTTACAATATTATTCAAATTATGTCTGCTTCCAAAAAAAAAAAAACACTGGGATATATAAGCCACCTATTTTATTGTTTCTGTTTTTACCTGATTAAAGTGCAAGTAGTAACTACCTAGAAAAACTTATATGACAAACATACTGCAGGTTGAACTTCCTTGATGTATTTAATTCTGCAAGGGTCATTTATACATCATAATTTTGTTTACAGTACACAAGATACATATACCTGTGGAATAAATATAGACTTTCACAAATTATCCAGAAATTTTGCCTCTCATAATACTTGTCTCATTTGATCATTTTTATAACTCTCACGTGGCATAGTTTATGTGAGAAGAGATGGATTATTTTATCATTTTTTTGCTGAAGCAACTAAGGTTAAGAGAAGTTGAAGTAATTGAGTTTATCAATGTAAATCTTTTGTTAATAACATAATGAAGAATAAAACCCACATCTTCTTGGACTTTGTCCAGGACTCTTCCCAAAAAGCATGCTATTATCTACTATTTGGCAACTTTAAGCATTATTAAAAAGAGACTAAAAGTTTCCTCAATGCTTCACATGAATTTAAAAGATGAAGCATAAGCTTTCAGTGAATTTCTAGCAATAAAGTTCTTCTAAGAGGTTTGCATTCTTTCTTATCTACAGTAATAGCACTTGGATGAAAAAGTTTTAGAAGGCATGCTTGAAAATATTTAAAACCAAATTTCTATTCTTTGCCATATATACACTTATAGAAACAGATAATACCCCTTAATTCTATATGAAACCAAAGAACATTCTTTCAACTATTCAATTCATAATATAATAAGTTTTCATTAGGATGTTCTAGGTTTAACTTTTTTAATAATCATCTGTTATTTATTTCCTTCCCTCTCTCTCTCTCTCTCAATCTCAATCTCTCTCTCTGACTTTCTCTCTAGGTTGGTATTTCAGTGTATATGATCCCTACATCCTTAGCCCTGCTTATGATTTCTTCTTCCCAGACAGTTCTGGCTCTGGACTACAGGTGCTTCCTCAGCTGTCTCCCTGACAATGCTGTGTGTACTGCAAACCAACTAAGAAGGAACTTAAACTTCCTACCATCTTCTAACTATTCTGATTTCTACTGGTGTAAAGTCAACTGAACAGAGGTGGACAGAGGATTGGTCTCATTATTTTAAGGATTGATCTTATTTTCCTATTTGTGTTTTACAAGAACAGTATTCATTTTATTCTTTTAACATATGAGTAATTCAATATTTAACTACCCTTGTAAATAAGTTGTTTTCCTCTACAGCTTCTATTAAATTAGTTCTTTTGAATAACATTTAAAAAGTATCAGTAATTTTAATTGACGTGTAACTCTTACTGAAGACCCAGCTACGGCTTTTCCCTTTATCTCAGTTACATTCTTTAAAAGAATCTTTATAAAATCATAATACATGGAAAATGAAATATATAGATTAAGAATGTTAGCTACTACAAAGGAGGAAAGAACCAAGTCCAGCCAGAAATCTACTTAGGTCAATTACATTTTAGTTGGCAAATTAAAACATATGTCTTAATTAAGACATAGAAGTGTGAGAAGATTGGAAGGAGGAAATGGATGAAGGAGAGGAAACCATAAGTCAGTGGAATGAATTGATAGCTATTCTTTATCCAAAGCTTAGGGGTTAGATGCCCATGAGACACGAATAAACCTTGCCTTTTATTTTCAATTTGTTTTTGATGAATGGTTTGCTATAATTCTTTACTTCTTTGTTCTCCATAACTAGATTGTAAAGGTTCAAAGAACTTTGTGTGTGGGCAGTATCATATGTGTAGTCATGGAGTGACTGCATGTGTTTTTTTTAATTTCTCAAAATTATTATTTTGGTATTATCTAATTTCAAAATATACTAGATACACTACATACATCTTTGAAGGTTTTCCTCTTTAGAAAAAACCCGAAACTCTTGAGAAACTCTTAGTTCATTCTCCTAAGAACTAACACAAGCAGTGCTATTAATTTGTCTTATACTGAGTTAAATTTTTGCTTTCTTTTTAATGATATCTTATTAGCATATTATCCTCTAAAGACAGTCTTCGGATTTATTGCTGATTAAGTTCCTGGAAGAGGAATTGTAATTTGAAATAATGATACTCACACCTTATTTTCCCATTGGAACAATATTATAATATGAAGTTTTATTTCTAACCCCTGAGAGGACCAGATTCTCATTTTTATAGAAATCGCCACAAATATCACATTTAGTCAACTATAAATGGAACATCTACATAATTTGAGGTTTCTAAAGGATATATACATTGGGAAAGGAGAATACAATAATAGCCCAGCATATCAAATTACATTTAATGTAATAGAGTCCAACAGAATATATCACAAAAGGTTTAAGATAATGGACTATATAGTAGCCGATGTGAAAAGTATTTGAGAGACACAGTGTCCAGGCCTTTAAACTAAGCAGCCAGTGCCACAGTACCTTGAGGGTCAGAAACTAGGCTACTGACAAAAACTCCTTTGTCATGGTCTTCCAGATCAATGGAAACAGACTAATTCCTTTGCAATCTTGTTAGCAAATCTGATTTCATGTCTAGGTTACTCTTAACCTCAAGCAGGATATAAATACCTCCAGGTATCCATACCACTCACATTGTTGTCCATTTATAGTCTCCACTTCCTTTCCACTAACCTCATCTTGCCCAGCTTTTCCCTCCCTGACCTTTCCACTCAGGTCTCTGGTTTCATTGAAAGTCTTACTTAACAACTTACCTTAAGAAAAAATGGTTTCTCCATAAAGTCACCACTAGTCTGAAAACACTAACAAATGGAAGTTGTGGCAGAGATTGATAGCCTGGTACTGAAACCATTTTTCAGAGGACTTTGTGGAGGAGTGTGGGTCTCTTAAAGCAGTTAATCTTTCAACTGTAATTGGAATCTCTTAGGATTGCTAAACAAAATACATGATTCCCACTTAAATTTGAATTTCAGATATTGACATTTTTTAGTAAAAGTAAATCACCAGAAATATTAAGTACATTTACAAAAAAATTATTGTTTATCTGAAATGCAAATATATATAGACATTCTGGTTTTTGTTTTGTTTATTTTCATTCTAAATATGACAACCCTATCTATGTATGCCTATACTTTCTCTAACTTCTCACTAAATATCTCATTCTCTCTTGTGTCACCAGTACACTATCTCTAATGATTATCCCCCATAATCATTTAGCACACTCAGTTATCTAACAAATTAAATAAAGAGTGGTGTGTCCCAGCAAGATATCAGATTGCCTGTGACTGTTGCATTTATTTTCTCTTACCAGCCTCCTAATACCATTCTACTCCAGTTCTTCCAGACTGATATCAGTATTTGTTGGAAATAGTAAATTAAATACAGAAATGTTTGTTAGTTGCTTCAGAAAAATTCCTAATGTCAGCTCAGTGAAACTCCTACTCAGCTCTGGTTCCATAATTTCCTTCAGAGGACTTGTATGTCTAGGATTGCATTATAATCAATAGTGAACCACAAGCCTCAGGAATGTTTCCTCACTGTGTACTAAAATTTTAAGTCATGTTTCTGTATCTCTGAATTATACAGAGTATTACAAGCTAATGTTATCCACAAAAAATTATGACATAAAATAAAACTTCAGTCATTTCTCACATTCTTATAAATTCCTTTCAAATATGCTTAAACCAACCATACCATACCTCTCAAAAGTCCTTAATCCTAACCCACTTTTTTTTCTAACCCTTTTTTTTCTATCGATATCTCTGAAAGGTGGCAAGGTTTGCTTGGGGATGTTGAAAATAGTTTAAACTAAATTAATAATAATACCAATAACATAAAGAGTTTCAACCTATGACAAATGAAAGCTTTTTTCTTTACCAAAAGTGAGTTATACTCATAATTTAAAGCTAACACTGAAAACTGCTGTTAACCTAACAGCCACAAGAAAATCTAGATTCCAGTTGTGTATTTAGTAACTGAAACTCCAAATATATAACAAGCTTTCTATATTTATTGGATAGCATCCTTACTAGAAATAAACTTGAGTATCCAGAATAATGCCATTAGCATTTCTTTTATCTGATACCCAAATCATTAACCTTTGACAGCATTACCCTCTGTGAATATTTTCTAAGATGTCAGGAGTCCTGGATCTATGATTACTCTGTTCTCATATTTTATCACTTATATTCCACTAATGGAGAAAGAACCTTTGATACTTATTCTATAACCTTCCCTGAAAATTTCTCTTAGGTTTCTGCAATGTTAGGGAATCAGGAAAGTCAAAGCTGTATAAAAGTAATTCCAAGACACCTTTTAGCCATCAGGAGTCTGACAACTGGGGCTGATTGGAGACTGACTACCTGACTTCTATTCAATGATGTGCATTAACCCAGATGCCAGGTATGGGGAGTTTAGCTAAACACGGCTTTATTCCCATCCAAGTTGGAATAGAACTTGATGAGTTCATGAATTTCAATCAAGCTTCCAGAGACGTGACAGTTCTCATAAAGGAACATGTATCATTCATGTCATGTCTAAAATATTACAATGACAAGGATTCCAGTGTTTGGCATTTCAACAATCTAGACAAATGCTCTGCAAAAGTAACCCACTAACCTTTAACATCAGACTGCATATTCCATCATCTTTTGATAGAGTTCCCTCCATGTAATTTAGAAAATATTTGAGTTCAAAGTTTTATAATTCATATGAAATCCACTCTGGGTGGAGACTCAGAAGTGATTACTGCATCTTATTACATTGACATCCATTCCTACTCCTGATTCCCAAAATGAAAGTTGGACCTTTTACCCCAGTGGTGGGCCATGAGGCAGCTCTTACCTAAGATTTTAGGGAACACATCCCAGTCCTCAAACTCCATGCACTTCTTTCACTTTCTAGCCCTCTTAAATCTTATCAATCCATTAAGGCTTCCGATTTGCCATTTAAACACTGGGCAATGGTAACATGTTAGAACAAACCATCATTTATTCTCACTAAACTGCCACGAAAGCTTTCCAACTGGCTCCCCCTCAGTCATTAGTGTTCTCTTTCAGTCTATTTTCCACAAAGATACTTTTCTACTCTTACAGTCATCTAGTAACTTTCTATCACATGTTGACTCAAATTCAAACTCTGCCCAAACCTAAAACAACCATCATGTGCTGTGGTCTGAACTTTCTCCTTCTATTCTATTCAATAGACTGACTACACAGTGACTTTTATTCTCTTCTTGAACACAACTATCCTGATCTTTTTGCCTATAAACGTCTTTCCTCTAAAATGAATACAGGTAGTTCCTCATCGTTCAGTTCTCTGCTCAAAGTCAGCTTCTCAGAAAGGCATTATTTTAAACTCTATCTAAAAAGCATTCCCCCATACCCATCCTTGGCAGATACTCTTAAGTTCCTATTGCTTTTTTAATTGTTTAACTATCTATTAACTCATCAAGGTACAAATACAGTGTAGTTCACAACTGTATCTCTGGCAACAGAAAAATGTCTTTCATATGTCAGGAGCTCAACTATATTTACCGAATAAGATACTATCTTCCAACCACTTGTGGTGGAAGTGGGTGAAGAACACTAACTGATCTTCTCCACTTAAGTTCAAGTGATCAATTATTCCAATATGCTTGCATTGCTTTGTTTGATTTTCAGGATGAAGCTGGAGAGAGATTTCATATACAGAGATGAGATAAGAGAAGGGGCTAGGAAAAAGGAAGGTGGGAGAAAAGGGAGGGAGTGGAGAAATTCTAAGAAAGTTCAGAGTCTAATGAGTCATTTATAAGGGAATATGGTAAGCTTCTTAGCGTATCTTAATACTTTGCTAAACAAAAGAGTCTTAGCTTTTATACTCTGATGTCAGTTGCACAACAAAACTGTCATAAGTGTTCTTGCTCACTCAGTTCTGGATTTAAAGAAAGGAGATGAAGATTATCCTGACTCTCAGATTCCAGGACTCCAGGATCCAGACTGGATACCAATGCAGAGAGTAGAGAAAAAGAAAATGTATTACTCTTTCAAAAGTCAAGGTTTTATAAAGGAACTAAAAGAATGGGCAATGTTGAAAGATGTGGAAAAGAGAAAGAATTAAGGAAAAATAAACTTGTTGAATAACAGATGAGGGCATTGAGTACAGAAGCAAAAATCAGTTCTAGCTATTTTTGTATGAACTAGGTCAATAATGAAATCATTTTGTAGATGGGGACTTAGGAGGCAAGTTAGGGTTTTTATGACATATGAATTTGCATTTCTGATACCTATTAGAAACCTAAGTGGAAATTTCAACTAGATGGTCAAAAGTATGAATTTAGGTTAGAGCAGAAGAAGAAAAAAATTCAGTCAATACAGATTTTTTAAGCCAAAGAAATGTGAGATAACCTATGATGTGATTTCAACCAAATCATGCCCATCATTATAACCTACTGAAGCACATATATAAGGCCCTTTGTTGTATTCTAAAAGAAATTTTACAAGCAAAATAACCTACTATACATGCAATTTTTAGATATCTGCCTGTTATATCCTAATAAATATAAAGAAGAAATGAAAAAATTTATGTGTGGTACAATATACATTTAAATACCAAATGTTCAGACATGGCTATACTATAGATGCCTAATCATAAATAAGTCATATTTGAATAAGTAAGACTATATTCACCTTGAAAATGTCAAGACCTTTTGTTTCTGTTTGACATTTTGAAGTAAGTTATAATAACATATTTGAATAAATACATAGACCATTATTAATGCTAATGATAGAAATGTAAAACTAATTTGAAAAGCAGTAATAACCCATTGACCTATTTAATTCTGAAAGCAACATTATCATCTATACCATGATTATCTCCTGATAAGGATTCAAAAAGAGAAGAAAAGTTACAGTTGGAAGACTATGTGAAGACACAAAAAGGTGGTGATCTACAAGGGAAAGAAGGGCGTAAGAAGAAACTAACCTTCCTCACACCTTGATCTCACTATCTGGTCTCAAAAATTGCAAATAATAAATAAATCTTTGTTGTTGAAGCCACCTCATTTGTAGCACTTTGTTATACTGGTCCTAGAAAACTATACAACAGGACATTTTACTATTGACATGAATTCCAAGAGTATATTCAAAGTTTGATGAGTTGAGGAGTTGTCAGATCCTGAATCAAATTAGAAAATGTGCAGAAAAGAATGAGGATAGAAATCTGCTGATATTAAGATTATAAAAGACTTGGACATTTTGTGTAGATTAAAGAAAACAGAGATGTATGATATAACAAGATTAGCTCTGATGGCCTCTTATAGAGCAAAACATATTTAATCTAAGTAGTATTTGCATCTTGGAACTAAACTTTTAGGTAGTTAACAGTTGAGATGAGATAATCTCAATGATTAACATTGTGAGCCAGCAGGCTAAGAGTTCCCCAATATCCTATCTTGCCCAATGTCTTGTTTGAACAGGTCAACTAGATTTTTGAGCTGGGCAGGTCCTGCCTTATATCTTGGTCAAACTGCTTGGCCCTCCATACTGACCAGAAGTGACACACTTAGGCAAAAATTGCTATACACAGACTAGTGATTGTTTCAAGTTTGCTGGGGGAGGAAGTTTCAGTCATCCTGAATACACATCAAGAGTGGACAGGGTCTCATTAACAAGCTACCAGACACCCTGATGGAAATTTTAGATCTAATGAAACCTGCAAGGAGCATGTAACCCATCTACACATGCCCCAGTATAGCCCAAACTAGAACATGCCACTCCCCTCAGCACCACCTTGGTAGACCTGTGTCTTCAAAAATCTCTTTCTAGCTCCCCTTAGAAAACCAGATAGGAAATTATTTCTTCAAGTCCTACCTCCTTTGTGCTTGACTAAAAGTCCTCAGTAAATCCTTCCTGGTCTAGTCAACACTTTCTGGTGAATTCTTTTTCGTAGAGTCCCTGGACCCACATCTTGTTGAGGCCTGTAACAGAGAGGCATGGAGCGTTAAGGATGTGGATAGCATTATCACCATGTGATTAAATAAATAACCCAGAATACATTTCTAAAATAAGGGTTTCTGGTTTGAAGAAAAACTGAGTTTTTTTTGTTTTGTTTTGGTTACTTAAATTTGGTGACATGGTTAAAAAAAATAACTGGTATTAACAATATTGTTTGAAGAATTTAGGACTAACCAATACCTAGGTTAAGTCTGATAAAATACAACTGAAGCAACAGAGAGCCCAGCACACAGTGTCATATATACAATGGACCCTTAATAAAATGCTTACTGAAGAGAATAGCCATAAATTAGTGTAAGCAGGAAATAGCCATATTAAATACCTAAGAAAAACTGTAAGTGAAAAATAGCAAAAAGGTTAAGTTAGTTATTGAATTTACATACAATTGCAAGGCACTGCATATAAAAGCCCTAAGAAAAACAACACAACATAGGAGAGTAAAGTTATTAGAAATCTACAGACCCACTTTTCAGATAATGAGACCCAGCTTTATAATTGTGAGCCACATGTTCTGCAATTTTCTAAGGGAATTTCTTTTAACTTTCAACAACTGAGTATATTGGCAAATACTTGGCAGATCATATCTTAATAAGCAACAAAGAACAACTGATCAATAAACTGTGAAATGACAAATATTAGCAATTAGTGCTGAGTATAAACTGTAGCCAAATAGGAAGGTAATTTCAGTCCAAAGCATTGTTGCTTTACATTAAGTGTGATAAGATATCTAGGTTTTGATGTTGTAATCCAAATACAGTGTGCTTCACTATTAACACCCCAAGTAAGAACCACAACTTATTTCCTCGACAAGACAATAACATCATCCACTTTTGACAGAGCAACTTTATAGTCACTGGAGAAACTGGCAACATTTTGTGTTATGTGCAGTTCAATTAGCTCCTACTAGAATGTATTCTGTCTCTGCTTTGTTTACTAAACACATATAACTTGTACTTATGCTACTTTATTATTTAGGATAAATAGCAAGCTTTTTGTTCTCTTTCTTGTTGTATAGGAAAGAAGCAGTATGTAAAAGGAGACCGAATTTTCTCCTTGAATTTAATAATCCAATTAATAAAAGAGGTGGAGTTGTCCTTAAAGTTTCTAGATTTTTATGTCGTCATTGTCAACAAATAAGAGAGACTACACTAATTAATATGGCAAAAATTTTAAAAATCCCATCTGCAGTAGACAACTGTAAAGGTTAAGTGAAGTCAATATTCTTGGAATTAAACTTGTTAATAGAAAACAAAATGTCCTCAGTTATTCAAATTTGAAGTTAAGATGTTAGAGTAGTAAATATAAAGAACATGAATGAAAACTATCTGAAATTTCACAACAGTAATTTAGAGAATAATGACTAAGAAAATTACTTTAGAATTATACACACCAATATCACTTTTGATTTTGTTTCTTAAATTCACTGTTTTTGCATTTCTAAAATGTGGAGATGCATACAGATTAATGGACTAAAATTGAAGGCCTAGAAATAAAAATATACATATTTAGAAAACCAGGCATCTCCTCCCATATCACCCAAACCCCTGGTGCTAGTCCAACATGGAGAAGCAAGGACACTCTCCTTCACGGGCCTCCTCCTAGTTTCCTCCAAGTTGTCATCTTTTCTGTCCATTGCAGCTCCTTCTCTTGGTTCTCTTCCACCCATTTATTAGGTGGAGCAGGGGACTTGGAACCTTCCTTTTATGGAGATTACACTGTTACAAGGCATCATTAAGAATGTCTTAGAGGGCCTCCCCAGTGGTGCAGCGATTGAGCACTGGGTTGCGAAGCTGCCAGCAGCCTCTGCAGCACAGGTTTGATCCCCGGCCGCTGGGCGAGGGTCCCACATGATGCGCAGACCTCTCCTGCCGCCTGCTGCTCCCCTCAGCAGTGTACTTCGTCAGTCTGCCTGTTCTGCTCCCCGCTCTGGCTCTGGTGAATTCTCTCACCCTCCCGTGTTTCTGACTATACCCAGTGCTTGCATAAATAAATAAATAAAACTTTAAAAAAAAAAAGTCTTAGAAATAGCATAAGATATTGTGGGGACTCCGGGTTCTTTTCAGGTTGGAGTAGCAAAAAAAATTAACATTACGCAGGTTAGTAGAAGCAAAAGATCAGATGTACTATGGGACACAGTGAGGGTTTATATCCTGAGCTCAGAATGAAGATAGGGACCTGTGATTTCAAGGAGAGAAAAAGGGATCTCACATGACAAGGAGGGGATTATTTCATAGAAGAAAACCTGGCCTAGACATATTTGCCTTATTTTACAATAGTTTTCTCTGATTAAAAGGTTATTTTCTTCTGGAGATGACCCAAAATCTGGGTAATCTTCATTTTTAAGGTTATGGTAGAAGTTTCTCTGGAGACCTGCAGGGCTTCCTTAGCTCCATAGGTCAAGGTGACAAGCATTAGCAAACATTTGCTCTGGAGTCATTGATAAAATCTATGAGAAAATTGATACTAATCCTGCATTACCTTTTTGTAAGGGAAATTTACATTTGTAAAGAAATTCTCCATTTGTAAGGATGTCTCCCCCTCTGTA
This sequence comes from Talpa occidentalis, assembly GCF_014898055.3. Classification (NCBI taxonomy): domain Eukaryota; kingdom Metazoa; phylum Chordata; class Mammalia; order Eulipotyphla; family Talpidae; genus Talpa; species Talpa occidentalis. The sequence continues at coordinate 34,799,378 of NW_023604861.1, read as the reverse complement.
TAAGGATGTCACGGATCACAAACAAATCTTATCAATAGAAAAAATTTTGATTTAAAACTGCCTAACAAACCTTCCTTTATTTCCTGTATTATTCTGGCAACATTTCCATAGCTTGCCTCCTTACATTCTTCCTCCTTTGTTTTACTTGAAGAGAGTATTCATGCTCAAGTTCTACCCATCTCTGAGTTAACGCCTTTACTCATCCTTGAGTTTCTCCCATGTATTTATGAGATATACATGTTAATAAATTTCTGTTTGTTTTTCTCTTGTTTGCCTATATTTTGTAACAGGGTCTCTGTCCATCAACCTAGAGAAGATTTTTTTTTCCTCACCTACATCATTATTGTAAATAATTGCACCATTATTTATTGAGCTTCCACTATGTGAAAAGTGATTATAATAAAAGCAATTTATGTATCTTTGGAGTGACAATCAATTTTAAAAGTTCAGGTCAAAATTTTATCACCCAATTCTTTCCCCTCCACCATCTTCACAACTCCAGTCTAACCACCAGAATGCAAAATTATACTCCTCAGCAATTTAAATTATGCCATTATCCTTTGCTCATTTTTTTATCACAGATTTAAGCTCTACAGTGCTATGAAACCTGCAGACACAGAAGTTCATGATTTATGTATGTATTTGATAGCCTCACCCCTGACATCCTAGCCTCAAATCTAGACTCTTAAACTGCCTACTTAGCTCTGTTAACTGATTTTAATCTTGCATATTAGAGGAGCCATTCAAACGTTCTTAGGCATTATCATCTTGGCACTTTAATTGAAATATATCTTTACAGTTAAAAAAATGGAACATAACAGTGAATAAAAGCAGCCTTTTATTCACACAATGTATGCTAATGTTGACCCAACTGCTCTTGGCTTTTCAAAGGACTCTTGTGATTTCCTGGAATTTCCTGAACTCAGCACTTTGATGACCATGGCTATTTTAACTTCATTGCTCTCCCAATTGCAAAGGAGCTTTTGACATTTGGATTTTGTGTTCATCTAATGGCAACTGCAATTAAAGCTTTCCCACATCAATGAGCTAACTTTCGAAGGCCATTTCAAAGGGTGAATTCAATATTCAAATTGCATGATGCTTATTGATCTGTGTGCTACTATTTGTGTGACTGGAAAACCACTCATTAGAAATTTTCCTGACATTATTGATAAAAAATTGTGAACAGAACTAATTTCACTCAATTATTCTGCATTCATACAAAGAAAGAAGCCAAACTCTCAGGTCTTATCAAACACTGTTTATTTCAAGAAGATGAGTACTGAAACTGCATTTAGAGATTCCTGAAAGTACAATTTATTCACTCCAGAATCGCATTTAAAAGTATCACAAAAATGTGTGCATTCAGACAGCTGAGAAATAGAAGTCCTTCACCTTAGCCCACTAATCCTAGTAGATTTAGGATTACTTCATGCTCATGTTACAGAACAGGGAGAGGGTCACCCCAAAACCCCCAAACATACCACTCTAAATTGGTTCTGCCATTTGCCACATCAAGACAAAACATATAAGACATTTAATGGAAAGGAATTTTAATGCAATTAGTGTGTGATATAAAAAAGACAAAGAATATAGTGTCCAAATCAAGCACTCAAAGTTACCCATCCCCTCATGCGTAAAAGACCACCGAGAGTTGGCCCAAAAGCCTGCCACCAGTCTAAAGCATCTTCTGCTTAAAAAAGGGTCAGAAATAGCCAGGCAAGTTTGAGAGGAAAAGAGCAAAATCAAAATCAAGAGCAAAGCTGCTGTTGTTAACCTCCCCACGGGTCTCTCACCCACATCTGTTTCAAACAGTCCAGGATCAAAAAAGGAAGTGCAGCTTCTTCCCATGTCTCTCTGTTCCATGTGTCTCCTCCTCCAGGTCTCCTTCTTGCCCCCATCCTACTTCCTTCCTACTCCAGTCTCCTCTCCAGTTTCTTCTCCTCCCTGCTCAGGTCTATCCTCTCCTGGGTGGAGCAGGGAACCTGGAACCTCCCCCTTTTCTGGGGGACCACCCTGTTATAATCACCCTAGGCTCATGGGTTACAAATGAATGCTTTTTTAAAAAAAAATCCTCTGAATATTAAATACTGCAATTTTATGTTGCTGCTGTTGGGACACAAAAGAAATCATCCCCTCTGAGTTCTTCTTGGACTATATGAGTATAAAACAGAGATATCTCCAAAAAGTGTGGTTTCCAGGTTCCAAGCCTCAACTAATGAGGGGCAGAGCTGAACCTCCAGGAATATCCACAGAAGACCTGGAAAACCATGTGGAGAAGAGAGACATGTGTAGAAGGGTGTCTTGCTTTTTTTCTTCGGACTTGCACCAGTGAGAAGGGCAGTAAGATAAGCAGCCTGTAGGTTTCTGTTGCCTAGAGACCCCAGACCAAATCCCTTTTGGAGGAAAACATCTGCTGACCAAGGAGACAGACAATAAGGACAAAAAAAACAAAAAAAAAAAAAACAAAAACAAACAAAAAAAAAATAGCTGGGAATGAAGCAAGAGACTTCAGCAGTGCCTAACACAGTAGGAACCAGAAGTCCATCCAGAAAGAATATATAAAACAGCCTAAGAAACTATCTCTTGGGTATTTCACTAGAGACCCCACCCACTGCAGAAGCTGTACTCTACTCTCTCTCCCTTAATAAATCTGTTACTTCTTTATATCACTCTGAGTTTCTGTCATTGTCATTCCTCACTGACAGCTGTGTTTGGGTTTGTGAAACTTCCTTGTGTTTCACCAGCAACTTGGAAGACATGGAAGAGGTACATGGAGTCAAGACTTACAAAGACACTTAGAAAAGATGTGGATGAGAGAGCTGTGGGGAGGCTGACATTGGCAGACTGTCTTGACTTGTATTTTGATTTTGCTTTTTTCCTTCCACACTTGCCTGATCCATTCTGTTCCTTTATATGAGTCCCCACCAGAAGGTTCCGTAGACTTGTGGCAGGCTTTCAGGCCTCAGCAGTCCTGCTTTGGGCCAACTCTGTTTGGCTATACATTTATCCACTAGGGGATGGGTAACTTCAGGTCCCTGATTTAGAAACTATATTCTTTTTCTTACCTTCTTTGTATTGCACACTAATTATATTAAAGTTGCTTTCCATCAAAGGTCTTTCTCACACACTAGAGTATGTTTTTGTCTTGATGCAGTGGATGGCAGAAACTATTTAGAGCAAGCAGGTTTGGGGGTTCTGGTGTACACCTCATTCTGCCTGTTAATGCTTTAATTAAATTTTACATCTCTATTCATTTGAGGAAGAGAAAGAGAATATAGAATAATCATAATTATTTCAGAAATAAACATTGCTGACATTTCAGGCATCCCTTTTCTTGAGCATTTTTATTCCAAGTGGAGAAAGCAAAGCAAGTATCCTCAGATCCCAAGTTTTGAACATGATACAGATATGCTGAGTAAAAGCAATGAAAGTTTTGCTCACATTTAAGAGAAAAGAAAGGAAATTAACATACAAAAGGGGAGACTTAGATATACATTCCTGTGAGCTTATCCCTCCCCAAACCAACAAGTAGCAAGAAAGCAGCTGAGTTTCTATGAAACTGTTCTAGCTAATAAATTTCAGAGTTGCTGAATACATCAGCAAGAAATAATCATTGCTATTTTAACGTCTTTTAAAATGTATTACATCTGTACGCTAACACATATCTTATGTAACGATAACATAATTTATATAATTTGGTCCTCATATAGTATTTTGTAATAAATAAAGTGACTATTATTGCTACTTTACAGATGGAAGGTTCAATGACTAGCCTAAGGTAACCAGGCCAAATAGGTGGTAGAAACTGTAGTAAAAATAAATATTTGCACACCTAGTGTTGAATAATTTCATGATACACATGTTGCAAATCAATAAGGTGTATGCGTGGAGAAGAGAATATAGAGACAAGCAAATATAAATAGAAAAATACAATTTTTACTGAAATTGTGTGTGTGTGTGTAAAAGGAGGCTAGTAATTAGTAGAATAATTATGTGTGTTGTTCTTGGAGCCAAGAGAGGAAAAACATGCTATCAAGACAATAAAATCAACAGGAAAAGGAGATGCTTCATAAGTTGAATGGTAATTGACATAAAATAATAAGTACAATTCTTTTTGATAACTGCATCTGTTCTATGGAAACACTATTTTATCTAGGTGACAATAATAGACATTTTTCAATGTATGTATTGATTTTTTTGATATGATTCAAAAAATAAATAGTATGAAGGATGAAAATTCACATCCAATTAAGAAAAAAAATATTTTTATATACTCACTATTTAAATGATATCAAAATATAACCAATTCTAGAAATGTTTGAATCATATATAGGAAGTTTCTGCACATTGTCTTATTTCTGAATGAAGATATTATTTCTTAAATCCTTCACCCTCTTATAACCAGATTTCTATACAGAATCTAAGATAAGTGCTCATAATTTTTTTTCTTAAAAAAAATGAAATGAAAATTGCCGGTGTGTCACTATTAAGATTAAAAACGAAGCCACCATTCCTTGACCAGGCCAGTTTGAGAGTCTGGCATGGATAAGGGGAGTGGATGGGACTTGCCATGGGAACCACTGTGAAGCTGGTAATGCACATCATGAGTCAGGACAAACCCAAATCTAGACATCCTAGCCAACCACTGATGCCTGGAGTAGAAATAGAGCTTAGGGACCTTCACGAAGAGCAAAAGATATCTCCTGTCTCCCCCTGCTCCTCTCAGGGTGTATTTCAATAAATCCCCCTTTTCTCTTCTCTACTCTGTCTCTTGTGAATTCCTTGACTCCTGTGCCTCCAGCTACACCCTGATTCTTCCCTACAACAAAAATGGTTATATCCCCAAAATAACATGGTTCATTCATATTTTTTTCTGCTTATTCAATAACATAACCTGAGTTCCTATCTTTTGGTTAAGCTGTGTCAGACTCTAAAGATAACAGGATCTAGAACATATGATCCCTTCCCAAAGCAGGTAAGTATACAGCTGAAGCTATACAGCTGAAGGGAATGCAACATGTAAAGGATACTTACTGAAAGTCTCTTAACAAGGATCAAGGCCTTAGGAGGCACAAACAATATAGGATGAATAAAAAGGGGCTGGTTTGGAAAGGTCTATGAGTAGTACAGTTTAACTAGAATATAAGTTATATGAAAAAACATAAAATGAGGCCAAAATGTGAACAGGCAGATCACAAAGAGTTACAAGAATTGCATTAAGGGAATTAATATGTGAGAGTGTTTGTATATGTTATATTCTGTTTAATACTTGCTTTTTGCCCTAAAAAGAGTTATATCAGTTAATTGGTAGTTTGAATTTTATTTGAGTCATCTCTAAGGAATCTTCTAAGTTTCTCAAAAATGAGAATCTCAAATGTAAAGAAAATCTCATTGGTCCGAAAACATTTCCTGTTGCTCATACTTTTCCATTATGGTTCTACAGAATTATCTTTATCATTGTTATCATGAAGGGTAGTTTATCTTCATAAAAGATGATAATAAACATGTCATAAAGAATAGGAATTGATAATACTTGTAATTTTATCTATGCTAATGTAACTACAAACGCTATTCATATTTCTTATATATTGAGGATTTGTCACAACAAAAAACACATAATACAGGTAGAACATTAAAAGAATAGTTACAAGTAATCCTTCTCAACATAACAGTTTACATTCCATTGTCGATGGAATATTTCTAAGCTGTTTGCTTGAATAATGTGTGAGGTAAAGCATTTGACAGGTTAATTATACATTGCTTTAAAAAGTATTTTCCTAGCATTTTATTAAGAATTGGTTGTATTTTAATTTCTTTGATACTCCTGCTGCTGTTTTATTGTGAAAGGAAAAAAAAAAACCCTTTTAAAAGATTCTGTTTTCAAGAGAAAGTGTTTCATCAGGTTCCTCTCCCCTCCTTTCTCTATACATATTCTTTAGAGGCTCCTGTCCCAGGCAGGAGTTGTACAATGCCCGAGACTTTGTCAGAGGCTGTATGGGGAGCTAACTCTGAGCCCGTGAATGCTGTCCTGAACACACTCCACACCCATCACCTTGCTGCTATCTCCGGTGCTGAGGACAGAGGATTACAACTCCCAGCAGGTCATGAACCTGACTTCCTAAATGAGGGACAGTGGGCCCTGGGAAGCAGGTGAAGAGGGGAGAGTTAAGTATTACATGGGGCTCAAACGGAACATGTTCATGCTCTCGCTCATTTGCTTTTTCAGCTTCGACTCGCACCCTGGTGTCTCAGTCAGATAGTGTGGCCAGTATGAAATGTCAGCCACTTAGGCTTTCCCTCTTTTCATTTTCCTTCTTCTCACAGCCCTTGTATTTTTTTTTTTTTTTTAAGATTTATGTATACAAGCACTGGGTACAGTCAGACGCGCAGGAGGGTGAGAGAATTCACCAGAGCCAGAGTGGGGAGCACAACAGGCAGAAAGACCGAAGTGCACTGCTGAGGGGAGCAGTGGGCGGCAGGAGAGGTCTGCGCGCCATGTGGGACCCTCGCCCGGCCGCCAGGGATAGAACCGGCGCTGCAGAGGCCGTGGGCAGCTTCGCAGCCCAGCGCTCAACCGCTGCGCCACCAGCGGAGGCCCTGTAATTTATTTTTAAATTTTTCTTTGGAAGTATGCTTTGGGGGTTGTCTTGAGTTCTGAAGCCTGCAGGTGAGGACTCACAATCAGGGCCACTCCTATTTCTCTCTAGGTTGCTCTGTAACAGCTTTGGCGCTTAATGAGGACCCCTCACACCGGTGGTTGAGTCACCCAAAGGACATTTCCCACGAACTGATCACTGTAAGTGCATTATGATTGTGGGACTTTTCTGTCTCTACTTTGCTTTTCCTTCAGTAAAGGAGGAATGAGAGAGAGAAAGGGATAGTACATTTATTGGAAGAAATAATAAGTAAAAACATCCCCCAATCTGGTGAAGGAAGCAGACGTCCGGGGATAGAGACTACAAAAAGTTCCAAATAAGATGAATCCAAAGAGATCCACACCAAGACAGACAATAATCAAAATGTCAAAAAGTAAAGATAAACAATTTTAAAAACAGCAATATGCTACAAACAAGGGGGAAAAAAGATACCACATGCAAGGGAACCTCCATGAGACTATCAAGTTTTTCATCAAAAAACTTTGCAGACAAGAAGGGAGTGGCATCAATTCAAAGTGTTGCAATGCAAAACCTTCCAACCAAGCGTCCAACCAAATGTCCAAACGTCCAACCAAATGTCCACTTAGAAAAATTATCACTTAGAAACAAAGGAGAGATAAAGGGTTTTTCTAGACAAGCATAAGCTAAAGAAGATCATTAACACTAACCCAGCTCTACAAGGAATATTATAGGATATACTGTAAGCTGAAAAGAAAGGGTACAAAGTTGAAACATTAAAACATATGAAATGAGAAAATCTCCCAGATGAGATTTTATTATTTATTAAAGATAGTGTGTTACTATATATTAAAGATAGTGTGTTAAACACAAAGTTAGCAGGAAAGTTAAAAGACAAAAAGTAGTAATGTTAAAGAAAACTATAATAATTTCTTGTTATATACACCCAACAAAAAGAATGTAAAATGTGGTATCAAAAACATAAGGGGGGGTAAAAATGTAGTTTCAGAATGAGTTCGAAATTAAATTGCTATCAACGTAAAATCAAATGTTACATTCATAGAATGTGTGTGTGTATTGGAAGTGTCTATCTAGTGTTCTTTATGTTAGATTATAAAAACAGACTTTAAAACTTGGAAGAAAATATAGTCTCTCAGCACTCAAAGTGGAAATTTACAACTTTGCCAATAACTTGACATGTACTACTGTGTGAATAATTGTAGTGATTTTTTTTAAAGTTCACTTTATTTACACGAAGTAGATTATATCATTTTATAAAACTGTAAATTATAGAATGATTTTACTTTACCTGAAAAAAGCATGTTCAAATAAGTTTTCTTCGCAATAAGATGTCATTCTGATTTATTATCCTAGTTCAAGTTCTCATTCACATTACAGTCCTTTGATTAGCTACATCAATGTTATATATATATATATATATATATATATATATATATATGTCAGTGATTTTAAACATACAGCACATATGTTGTGCTTCCCCCATACCATGATCACACAAACAAGCCATCAGCCTTATTGAATCTAGACCTAAATTTAGAATCCTTAACTCAGTTTTGTGGGCAACCACTTGTCAATGGGTGGTCAGTGGCATAGAGGTTAGATTGGTACTGTTATTTAAAATGTTCAGAGTTCCCCAAGGATGCTGACCCTGTTTTCCCCCTTCCTGCAGGATGATTACACAGTGTCACCTTAAAACTCTGAAGTAGCTATTTGAGTGAGTCTGGACAATGAAATGTGCAAGGAAGTGAACACGTCTCTTAAAAGCAAAAGTTAAAGACTTGTGTAATTTATGGTTTGCCATGTCTTCCTTTCCTCTGCTGTGGGAGTTTCTTTGTCAGTGATGTTCCTGTATTGAAAACCATGTTGGAAGAATCGCAGCAACAAGAGCAAGAAATAAACCTTTGTATTGTTAGCCACTGATAGGCGGTTTTTGCTTTTACCTCAGCATAGCCTCTCCTCTCTTGACTTGTATAGCATGTTAATACAGCCATTCATTTATTCATTCAACAAGTATGTTTTGGTTTCTGATCACATTATTAGATTCAGAGAGTTTAGTAGTAAATAAGATAGACAGATACTGTACACATACAACTTACATAAATATGAGGAACCTGTACTTTCAAAATATTTTATTTTTTTAATTTTAATTTTTATTTATTTATGCATACAAAAACTGGGGTATAGGCTAGAGGTGTGAGAGGGGTGAGAGGATTGACTAAAGACAGAGTTGGGAGCAGAACAGGCGGATCTACTAAAATACACTGCTGAGGGGAGCAGCTGGCGAGACAGGAGAGGTCTGCTGACCATGTGGGTTAGTTCCCTGGCTGGGGATCAAAGTCAGGCTATCGTGGTAATAAGCACTGAGTCTAACCCCTGAGCCACCAGGGAGGCCTCTTTTAAAATATTTTAACACAAGAGATAAGTTCTATGAACTGAACTAATCAAATGTTAAAAAAAAAGGTGGGTGAACAATTTAGGGTCTGATTGAGCCACTGTGCTTAGAAAGTTTATACTGAAGGAGATTAAATTTATAATAAAGGTTAAAAAATATAAAAATTAACAATAATTTTTTGATAAAATAGAAGTGGATCAAACACAGTAACAACATGGTCAAAAATCTAAAGGAAAAAGAACTTGATAACATGTTAGATATTGAAAGGAAATCATATGAGCCTAAACATACTGAATACTGAATTTATTTTAAGACAATGGGAATCAACTGTAAGACTTTAGGCAAGATGTGATGTGCATTAATGAAAGATCACTCTGACTATTACATGGAAATGGATCAGAAGGGACAAAGATGGAAGGAACAGGTAAGAGACTTTTGATGTAGTCTTGATAAGGAGCATGGTGACTTACACTAGGGTAATGGTCATAAAGATTGTAGACATATTAAAATTTTAATGTAGGTATAGAGTGGGTTGGAATTGCTGATGAAGTAGGATAGAATATGAGATAAAGAGAAAAATAAAGAGTGACTCCTGAGAGTCATTTCCTGAGACACTGACATAGAAATAGGGTTTAAAAGATGTTAAGATGAGCAGAGATGGAAAATTCATGTTTGGATCAATTAAATTTGTTTTGCTGTAAGATGTTCAAGTGGAGATGTCAAGTAGATAACTAGGTATAAATGACTGAAGCAAATGTTAATATCTTGTAGGACATATAAACTTGTGAGTCATCACAAAATTAATGCAATTTTAAGGCCTAAATATGAATATGCTATCTCAGGAAAAGTATATACAGTGGGAACAAAGGAGAATCCAACATTAAGTCTTGGATAACATCAAAAATATAGGATTTGAATAAGGAAGAATGTCAGTGAAGAAGACTGAGAAGGATCAGTATGAAGAAGGGGAAAGTGTAGGAAAATAGCAGAATGTAGAGATTATTATTATTTCTTTCTGAAATAGAAGTTGTCGAAGCTGCCAAATGCTGTTGAGACACTAAATGAAATTATAGAATAAAAGTATTTATTGACCTTGGTATGAGACACTCAGTGATTTTGGAAATAATGATGAAGGCAGAATCTGGACCTAGGGATTAACCCATGAGTTATAACCAAAGAATTGTATATATCTCTTTGGAGAATTTCACAAAAAAGGATGCCCAAACCAGGAAAATACCTGAAAGAGCTGTGCAAATCTGTGACAATTTATTTTTAAGGAAATGAGGCACAAAAGCTTATTTCACATGTATAGAACTTTCCTATAGAAAGAGACTTAAGATATACTAGAAAGACATCAGAACCATAAGAATGAATACCATGACTACAGAGAAAAGGCTGGCACCCAGAGAACATTTTAATAGAAGGACATTCCACTCCTTCATGTTTACATGAAGGAAGTTGACGATGGACAGTCAGAAGTAGCTAGTTTTACAGACATGGTAACAGGAAGACAATGAATTTGGGATTCCCTAAATGAAATATGTGAAAATTGAGTGTGAGTAGGGAGATGATGAGAGAATTGTAATAACAGATGAGTAGGTATGAAATACTTAAGCAGGAATATAAAGCTAATACAGAAAGCATAGCAGATTCAACATTCATTGATTTCAAGTGTGGCTGGCCAAAAATACCAATGTGGTTTGAAATTGCATTGACAGGATAAGGCTGAACAAATATTGTGGTTTATCCAAGGTTTTGGTTTGGCTTTGGAGTATTGTTGAAAGAAAAGGTGATAAGTAATTATAATAAAACCACGTAATCTAAGTTATAGAATAGGAAAATAAAAAGACAAGGCTGATAGGTTCTAAGTTGTGGAGTAAAAGTATGAGAAGTCTCAATGAGGTCAAAGAATGAGTGCATTGGGATACTTGGTAAGTGAGTTGGAAAGTCAAAAGGTAAAAAGGTCAGAGTAAAGGAAGCAATTTCTAGTGAAGACTTGGGCTATCTTGGTCTTAAATCTTCTCTGCTTCATCTTTTAATGCATCTGTGATTCTTATATTAATTCCCATCTCATTTTATTTTTTCCCCTTTGCTTCATCTGCTTTAGCTATTTTTGTTCGATAGCACTGTATATATTTTTGTCAGTAATTTTTAAATAACTTTTTGGAACAAATCAAGGCATTAATTAATTAATTTGCATATTTCAAAATACTTCTTTTATGCCATAGTTTCTAGATCTATTGCCATGTCAGGTCCCCTTCTCTGAACAAATTCTATTTTTTCAATAATTTTAATAAAGTGAAAAACCCAAAACTAAGAACAGGCACTTAGAGATATAAGTGTCGTAGTCAGCAGCTAGAAGAGCCAAGACTAGGTAGGACACAAATCTCATGACTCCTTGCTTGTAATTATATCTTTTGATCTGAATAGTGAACTAAAAATAATTGCAAATAGTTACTGATAACCTTACCTCATGAATGATGTTTAATACTTCATGTGTTTTTTTTTTTCCTCAAAAATAAACATGACATAGGTAATAAAGCCCATTTTATAGGCAGCAAAACTGGGGCTTAGGGAAAATAACTTGCATTTATTAACATAGCTAAGAAGTAGTAAAGACCATCTAAAACATCAAGCAATCTGACCCCACAGCTTATTCTCCTTATTCCTATGTTCTGTTTTCCATCTATTCAAGTAGGTTCAATTGTTTTGTTTGTTTGTTTTAGCAACCACTCATATGCTCACAAAGCATTTATAATGACTTAAACTCCATGGTAGCCTTTACACACAGTCAGTTGGTTTTTTTAATTCTGGCATAATGCCAGAAACATTATGGACACCTAAGAAATATTTGATCCATTGAAGTTCTGTTCAATCTATAAATTGTATAAACCCTGCTTCTCATAGCTACATCCCGATAATTAAAACACTGATTGGAATACAGGCAGAAACAGAACCTTATAGAAATTTCTCTCCATAGTTCTTCTAGCATGAATAATTATGTCAAGTTTTTAGACCCATATAATGTACACTCTATAACATATATTCTTTATCTTGTCCACAAATATAATCTAAGAGATTGTCAAAAATAATAATATAATATAATATCTTATAATATTCACTTGATTTTTCTGTTTAGTAAACATATCCAAATAGGAAATTAAACTAATTTGGTGTTACTTGTTCTTAGTTAATGTTGGTTTCTATTGACCATCTTTAGCTCTACTGAGAATACACAGACCATCTTAGGAATCATTAAGTACAAACACTTATATCTGTGATGTCCAGAAATCAGAGGTAACACATTTTTATTTATTTTCTTAGCATATGTGTGAAATAATCTGTCAATATACTTAGTCTCTTTGTTTTCTTTTCATTCCTCAGGTTGTGTGTCATAAAACTCTTCCATGAATAACTGGATTCAGTTTTAGTTTTTGTTTCCTATATCCATACATATCAGAGCATTCTCCACATGTCTAAAGTAGACCAGTAAAAGTGGAATGATTTTTACTACTAGTGAGACACCGGTACTCCCTAAATTCTCTCAACAGATTTGCACATGATGGTTATCCCTAGCATATCATCTTTTTAACTTTTCAGTATTTGGATTTCATAAAGTATCATCTCTAAAACATAAGAGATGAAAAAAATGGAAGTTAATCTTTGAGACTAAATCCCTAAAGGGAACTTAGTCACGCATATATAGAATTATCTTTAAAAGAGTTGATCCAAGGTCAGCAAATTTTTGTTGTGATATGATTTGATGTATAGGTATATTTAAGATTATGTAACAGAACTGGGATGGAGGTAGAGTAAGACTGGTTCACAAAGGAAAATACAGTTCACAAAGGAAAATACAGTCTATGATACCTTGAAGCTCTATTTAAAGAGAGTATTTTCAACAGATTTTAATAATCTCTGGTGCTACTGACAGAATTATTCCACTGGAATTATCAAGTGGTCAAGCTAGTAAACATTTTATGAATTCACCTTCCCTTTTTTTCGATTTCCAAATTATTGTTGAATTTTCTAAATGTTTATTATAATTGCTTACTAATGGGGAAAATATGTTAACCTTGCAAACAGTATGTTACAGTTCCTGGAAAGTTATTTCTTATTGTAAATTAAAATTTTGGTGTTGGAATCAAAAAAATATCTTGGCCTTGGTAACCATTTCACTTTCCTGGGCACAGACTGGGCAAAAATAATGTATTTTATAGATAACGAAGTATGGAAATAGACGCGTTGATACATTACAGTACCATTTTAGAAGTTGAATACTAGTAGTGACAGCATGAAAAAGTAAATTTGAGAGAAACCAAATAATGTGAGAGGGTGGATATTAAAGGTAAATGAATAAAAAATTATGAAACCCTAAAGTATGAGTGAAATTGGTAATGGAGGTGTTTGCATGAAATTTAGAGCTACCACATGACTCAACAAACACAAAGTAAACAATCTAGTCAAAAAATGTGCAGAAGAGCTAAAAGGAGACTTCTCCAAAGAGGAAATGCAAATGGCCACAAGGTATATGGAAAAGTGGTAGACATCACTTATAATCAGGGAAATGCAAATCAAGACCACAATGAGATACCACCTTACACCAGTGAGAATTGCACATATTAAAAAAAAAAAAAAAAAAAAAAACAGGCAACAACAAATGTAGGTGAGGATGTGGAGAAAAAGGAACTCTCCTGCACTACTGGTGGGAATGCAAACTGGTCCAACCACTGTGGAAAGCTGTCTGGAGGTTCCTCAAACTACTAAAAATGGAGCTACCATGTGACCCAGTAATTCCACTCCTAGGAGTCCACACAAAGAACACAAAAACATGAATTCAAAAGAATACCTGCACCCCTGTTTATCGCAGCACTATTTACTATAGGTAAGATATGGAAACAACCCAAATGCCCAAAAATAGATGACTGGATCAAGAAGTGGTATATATACACAATGGAATACTATTCAGCAATCAAAAAAGATAAACTATGCCATTCGCAGCAACATGGATGGGTCTGGAAGGGATAATGTTCAGTGAAATAAGTTAGAAGGAAAAAGAAAAAATATAAGATAGTTTCACTTACAGGAGTAATGTAGGGGACCCAAATAAAGGACTCAGGAAGAAAATAATAAATAAAAAAAGTTAGCAGGTAACTATAAATCAGAGACATTCTGCAAGGAAAGGGGAGGGAGAGGGATCAAAAGAGGGGAGGGGTGAGCACAAGGGACTATGGTGATGGTTCATGGGTGAATTGGTGGTGGGAATTTTTCAGGGTCTAGAACTGAGAGGAGAAAGCAAACATGCAAAAATGAATAGTGAGGTAAAATATAATTTATAAATATTTTAAATAATAAAAAATTAAAAATTAAACTCAGCTGTTAAGAAAAAATTATTGGCAAGATTTTATGATCAAAAGAATGAAAATTAAAAATCAAGTGTAATATTGTATCTTTCTACTTATGCGACTGAGTGTGGGACACATTATTACATAAAATGTACTACCAGAGAAAATAAATCTCCTACCTTAGTTTCTTTTGGAGTTTTGGTTTATATTTTTAATTTTCATGCTTGCATTTCTATATTTTATTAACATTGTCAAACTACTTTCATAAACATTACCCTTTGCAAGGGAAGGGAAGGGTTCATAATTGAACTAATGGACCTTTGTACTACAATCTTATTGATAGTTGCCTTTTTGAAAAAATCATTACACTCTAGTTGATGGTAATACATATATATATATAATTGTAATTGCATTTATTCATTTATATTTTAAAATTCCAGAGATTAAAAATTATAGCTGCCTGTTTACTTTCCATCTTTATGCCCAACAATATCAAAATTTCATGCAAAATCCAGACCAGGGTCACATGAATTTGAGACATTACCTTCAATTGTTTTGTGAACTCTGTTGGCAACAACATTACTTAAAATATGTAAAACTGTTTGGAGGATAAAATTTTTGGTTCTCAATTATGTTTTCTCAGAAGACACATCCTTTAGTTAAAAAGTGTCCTATTAAAAAAACTAGCAACAACAAATGTTGGCAAGGATGCAGAGAAAAAGGAACTCACCTGCACTGCTGGTGGGATTGCAAACTGGTCCAACCACTATGGAAAGCTGTATGGATATTCCTTAACCTGCTAAAGATGGAGCTTCCATATGATCCAGCAACTCCATGCCTAGGTATTTACCCAAAGGACACCGAATCATTAATTCAAAAGGGCACCTGCACCCCTATGTTTATAGCAACACTATTTACAGTAGCTAAGCTATGGAAACAACCCAAATGCCCAAAAATAGATGACCGGATCAAGATGTGGTACATATACACAATGGAATATTACTCAGCAATCAAAAAAAGATAAACACATTGCAGCAACATGGATGGAGCTAGAAGGGATCATGCTCAGCGAAATAAGTCAGAAAGAAAAAGAAAAATACCGGATGGTCTCACTCATAGCAGGAATTTAGAAAATCTAAATAAGGGACCAGGAAATAGACTAATTATAATAAAGTAAAAATAAAAATCAACAAGCAACTATAAACCAGAGATACACTATGGGATGGAGTAGGAGGGTTTACAGACAAAATAGGGGGGTGGGATCTGTCTGGGGACTATAACCAAGAGGAAAATGCATACATTGTGCAAAAATGAAAAATGATGTAAAAAATATATAAAATAAAAAAGTGCCCTATCTAGTAATAACTGGGACTTCTGGTATAATTCTCAGTTATCTTTTCCCAATTCATCACCTGACCTACCATAACTTTGAATCAGACTTCCTCTTACACTGTCACTCAGTGATGCCTTCTTTGACCTTCCATTTCAGGTCAATATCCCCCTTGCATGTGATTGCCAAGATCCATTTACCATCCCTCTGCAGCTATTAGTTGAGTTGGAATTTTCCATTTTCCTTTATGATCCTTTAATCACCCCTTGTTTCCTCTACCTGAATATTTATATGTGCCTTTATTACTCCTTACTCTTGTGTCTTCAGTATTTACCGAATTGTCTTGTACTTACAGGAATGAATTAAATGTGCTAAATTAATAAGCACATGAAACAGTTTGCTTTTTTCTAAATTATCTTTTATGTCTCTGAAGCTTATCCTCTCAATTTCACATTTGATTTTCATTGACACACACATATATACACACACATATAAATAATATATATTTGCTATACTACTTTTTCAGCTGCTTTTAGTGGGCAATGGCATGTATGAAAAATGCTGAGTGTTCAAACTATATAAAAAGTCTACATAAGCTCTATCAAAAAAGTAAAAACAAAAAAAACTTTCAACTTTTTTATTCCTATGAACCTCAAGGTATCATTTGATTTCAGGGGGAAAAATAAGAGGTAATATGACAAACTCTGGGACTCCATACTAGCAAGAAATAGGACTTAAGTCATATTTTTATTCTCTCTTCCCTTCAGAAACCTCTGAGCAAGAGGTCAATTTAGTCCCATTTTATTCTTAAAAGACGAATTTAGTGTTCTTGACAGGTGTCAGATTGCAAGTCCTAGGAGATAAACGTTTCTGTTTGCCATCAGAGCATTTATAACACAGACAGTTGTATGTGTTTTCACTTCCTTTTTCCCTGTCCCTTACCTCATCCACAACCTACATTCCTCACCCTCAGAGAGCAACTCCAGATGCAGAAGAGGAACACAGTCTCTGTGCTATTAAATCAGGGACTCCTTAGCACATTTTCTCTACAGGAGTGACAGCAAACATCATTTGTGATGATGATTTATTTTTTTTTTTTCACTTTTTTGTATTTTATTTTGTATATTTTTATATCATTTTTTTTTCATTTTTGCACAATGTATGTTTTTTCATCTTGGTTATAGTCCTCATACAATTCCCACCCCCCTTATTTTGACCATAATCCCTCCTACCTCCCCACCACCTCCCCGTAGTGTGTGTCTGGCTTATAGTTGCTTGTTGATTTTGATTTTTACTTTATTATAATTAGTCTTTTTCCTGGTCCCTTATTTAGGTTTTCTAAATTCCTGCTATGAGTGAGACCATGTGATGATGATTTTTGTGTGATGTTATACTTTGCTCCCTATAAGGTGGATAGAAACGTTTATTAACACATTACAAAAAAGTCACTGAGCAGGGGTGCATTCAGGACACTTTCATTTTTTTTTTTGTTGTTGTTCTTGTTGTCAGTGTCATAATTGATGCTTTTAAACTCATCAAATTTGTTTTAATGACCTCAAAATTCGGTGTCATAATTTTGGTTATTTTTCCCACAGAAAATATTCTGACTTTATGGTTGAATAAATTAAAGCTTTCACAAACATAAAATATCATAATCTACAAAATATTTATTTGTTTCTGAAGCATCATCTATGCCAATGGTATTAGCCATTTTTCAAGATTTTTTAGAGAAGCTTCAATAGCCTTTTTGTCAAATGTCTTTTAAAAAAATCCTAAAGCTATACTTGCTTTCATTTAATGTAAGCAAATATTCTACAAAAACTAGCTAGAAATGAACTTTATATACAAAAGACTACTTGGCATCTAGTAATGAGGACATCAGAGATTTAAAAATTATGAGGTCATCTTTTCTCAGAAGGGGTATTTATCTTCTGAGAAAGCCCAGCAAACTTTCTAGCAATGGGAAGGAGCTGACATTTGAACATAGGTTGATGGCCAGTAAAAGTCTGGCCTGATACATTCAGGGTTGTGACCAGTGAAACCAGCACCTTCCATGGTGGGCTGCTATCCCACCACCAGCCACACAGCTGCACAGAGACAACTCTGAGTGACAATTCACAACATGGGTATCACCTGAATATCACAAAAAACTTCATTTTGAGAGTCAAAACTCACATTGGTAGACTTTCCTTCAGAAGTTCTAACAATGAATAGAACAATTTTGTTCCACCATACCTAGTCCCAGAAGATGAGTTATCTGACTCCCAGTATATTGCCAACACTATCAATCCCACAGTCATCTTAGAAGGGCAAATGAGGAAATCCTAAATTGGATGAGTTGGTGGCAGGATAGAATCCAATGCTTAAAACAAAATAGTTCCAGAAACAATGTGGATGATTTTATATTTCTTTTCCAAGCATTTCAGATCTTGGATCCTAGATCTTGTCACCATTCCAAGCAAAACTGGCACAAATGCATCTGACTTTCAGTTGTAAACTATTTCCTCAATGTAGTTACAACATCTTTATTCAGTTCTTTATATCTCCTATGGGCTTATGGAGAATGTCAGTGCAATATATTTTTTAATATCTGCTAATGAGTGTAAAAGAAAGGGCACTTTCACAGACGTATTTGTGCACACATTTTTAGATATAAATTTCATATTCACTCTCAACCTCAGCAATAATCAGGATAGAGCACTGACTTGAGTTGTGTTTGTAAGCATGTTTCTAACAAAGACCTTAGGTCCTAGGAGTACAATGATGGCCTCAATCAGAGGATATCAATGATACATTTAGTATCGCCAAAATCCAAGTATATTCAAAAGATTTCTTTCTCACTTTCTCATTTAAAAGATCTCTCTCTCTCTCTCTCTCTCTTTCCCCCTCCCTTCTCCTTCCCTCTCTCCCTTAATTAATTCTCTCACTTTTGTAGCTCAAGTTGTTGCCAGTATGGGACATGTTAAAACCCATATGTCTAATGACCACATGAATGCAACACAAAGGACATCTTTTTCTTCCTCATCTTGGTTGGATATCAGGATGATTTTTGTGATGCCTGGATTGTGACTGAAGACATTTTGTAAAAGACTCATTTATGCTCCATGTTAGAGAACACAACCTGTAAATTGCTGTTCTAGTGAAAATTTTCCCTTATTACTTATTGAAGTTAATCTCATAATCAACCTTTCTATGGCTAAAGTTCCTATCAGGAAATTAAAAATTTAGAAATAAGCTCCATGGCATGTGTTAATTATAAATGATTGATTCACGAAATGTTCTCCCCAGACTGCTAAGTACCATCATTTGTATCAACCTGGAACAATCTCAAAGCATGTAAACACAGCAAGAAGTAAATGCTTATTGAGCACTGTCCTATGCTGCAGGCATGACTCCAGGTGTGAGAGAGGCAGAGATGAATAAGACATTGTTCTGGAACTAACAGTCGAGTGAGACACATTTGTTTGTTCCCTTCATTCATTGGAGTGGACACGCTATCCTTCTTTTTATTTTTTACAGTGGATGCTGACATACTTGTACAAGAGAATTAATGAACACAAGCAAAAGAGACAAATGGTAAAACTATTTGAAGTATTCTCTCTTGGACTGACAATTCTCCAAATGACAACTGACAATTAGGTAAGTAAATGAGACCTTACTGAAACGACTGACTTTCTCTGATTAAAATACCAGGCGGCATAATGACATATTGCAGAGGGAACAACCTTTCCTCTTCATGGTCACTGCTCTCTTGTTGAGTTATCATTCAGTATTGGGTAAAGAAGCAGCTAAATGTACAAAGTTTAGGGTCAAGTGAAAATTACCCAAAGCTTTATGGGTAATTAGGTTGGGTTATATCAGGCAAGGGAGTATTCATTAGTTACAATGCAAACGCTATGTGGTTACTAGACATTCACATCCCGGCATGGTTCCTAGCTCAGCCCATAATTACCTATTCACCAGATGATCAGTTTTGCAGCAGGGTGAAGAAGGAATCCTAAGGAAACACTGTCATGTCACCCTGGAAACGTGGTGACTAACAGAGCAAATGGGCTAAGGAAAGCTTCATTATTTCTGAAGAGAAAAAAGGGTCTGTCTGGAATTTCCCTATGCCAGAGAGCCTTGTGACTTCTTTGATAGGAAGAGATTTCGACATGTAGATCTTCTGCTCTAAAATGTCAGTTCTGGTGATTACCCCATTACCATCCTAGATTCATTTCTTCAGTGACTGGCTACCTTTCAAATCAAGAGTCAGACAAGAGGTTAGTATTTGGAATTGGCATCAGCTTATCGTTTAGGTAACCATATATGTAGGGTGGGTACAGGTCACCTAAGAAAATCCCTTTGGCACGGCATAATCATTAATAACATCTCCACTCACTCTGAATCTAGGCATAATCATAAATAGCATCCCTACTCACTCTGAATCTAGGTTAGAAAATGATAAATTATACGCACTCTAGTTCTAAGGTCCGGTCAGGATTCATGGTTTCAAACAACTGTCAATTATAAGTTTTTGGCAAGAGCATCTGATTGGCTGAATTAAGACCATATACTTAAACTTCAGTTGCCAGAGATCAGAGAATGTAAGAAAAAGTCTTTAAGTCAGACTATAGCCTCCAAATAAGAATCTGTATAGCTGTTTCAATCCTAGGAATCTACCCCCAAACACAAGAACACAAAATCGAAAGGAAACCTGCACTCCTATGTTTATTGGAGCACTATTTGCAATAGCTAAGATAAGGAAACAACCTAAATGCACTAAAACAGATGACTAGATCAAGAAGATGTGGTATATAAATATTTGAAGGATATGTAAAGTATATACATATGAAGTAGACACACACACACACACATACACACAATGGAATATTACTCAGCAATCAAAATTACAAAATCACACCAATTGCAGTAAGATGGATGGAGCTGGAAGTTATTTGATCCTAAGAGAAATAACTCAGAAGGAAAAAGATAAATATTAATGGTCGCACTTAAATGTGGAACATAGAAAAACCAAACTCAGGGTAAAAGACAAACCTTGAAAGCTGACCATAGATATGAGAGATCGAGGAGGGGAAGGGACGGGTGAGAACAGAGGAGAGGAAGTATGGTGATGGACTACAGGTGCTCTGGTAGTGGGAGAACTATGGTGACCACACATGACTGCAGAAATCATATATTGCCCAAAAATTAAATGAAAAATAATAAAACAAAGAGTATGTGGACAGAAAACAAAACCAGAAAAAGTTCCAAAGGCTGAAAGCTAAAAAATAAATAAGGAAATGAAAATTTTCTCTCTGGTTAATCTCTGATTCTTTGATTTATAATTTGATGTGACAATATGTGTCTCATAAGGACATGAAGAGACATTAGTTAAACGCAAGAAAGAACCACTGATCAATACATTTCTGCTTCTTCATAGTGTTGCCTAGAAACAATTCTTTACAAATCTGATCAGGAAACTAATTTCTGTAAATGGTTAGAGACCCTCATTTTGTTGATAATTCAGATTTATAAAGCTCTAGAATAAAATAATAAATATTTCTGGAAATATTACATTAATTTCTCCAATAACTCACTTTCCAAATATTTGAGGATTACCTTAATGTTATTAGTATACTGATTAATGAGATATATTTGGACTGCTGTAAAGTGGGAATAATGTTATGGGTTGAGATTTTTAGCAATCCTTAGCTAAAAACTTTATGAGTATGAAACTTCAGTTTTATTTTTATATGCAAAATGTTCACAAATTAATGAACTCTTTATTAAGGATGATGGAACTATTTCATTTACTATAAATGTCTGGAAAAGGGATCAGATACTACCAATGATACTTTGGAGGGTAGATGAGCTCAGTACAAACACGGCAATAAAAACAAAACGAAAAAAGTAAAAATTTTGTCCTCTACTACACCAAATGTGTTGGTATAAAGATAGTCATTAGGGCCTCCCTGGTGGCGCAAGGGGTTAAGACGCAACCTATGAAGCTATCCACAGCCACGACAGCACGAATTTGATCCCTGGCCAGGGAGAAACCCACATGGCACAGCAGACCTCTCCTGACTCACCCACTGCTCCCCTCAGCAGTGTATTTTGGTCAGTCGGCCTGTTCTGTTTCCCACTCTGTCTCTGGTGAATCCTCTCAGCCCCCACACCTCTGGCCTGTGCCCCAGCTCTTGTATGCATAGAAAATAATTCTTTAAAAAAAAAGATAGTCATTAGGAGTCATTAAACTCCTAATAATTTTTGCCTTATACTCAAATTGCTTAAAGTGCTAGTTTATAATATACATCATATGGTTCTAAAGAAAGAAGTCTTGATTTTTATTTGATAAGAAAGCACACATCTCTCTCAGGATAATAACTTAATGAGGTCTCAAAAAATGCACATTCATGTGATACAACCGAAAAACAAGTTGAAAATAAGGCAGTTTTAATCCCTAGTAATTGAAATAGTGATTTGGGAATTGAACAGACTTCATTTTGCTCACTAATTCTTTATGCAACCATATCCTGGAAACTGAAATTTTGCTCACCTTAATATCTATATTGATAGTATGACTCATATTATTACTAAATCCAATCTTACCATGAAATATTCTTTAATTTTGCAGAATGAAAACAAAAATTAAAGTGCCACAAATGGACTTATAACTGGCTCCACATGCTGCCTAAGACAAAACACATCTTTCATAAGAGAATTCTTCTCTGCCAGGCCCATTATAACTATGGTTAAACATTCTATATCTTCTCTAAATGTATTTTCTCTATATTTCTTGATTGATGATGAAAATGAACTTCAGAGGCACGTTAAGAATGATCGCCATATAGATTTTGTACTGTAAAATAAATGCCTGATCACTGTGGGACTATTTATAAGTGATCCATCCTAATAGGAGAAATACATAACAGAGTCTTTCTATCCTGCCATTAAAAGTCCTTCAGAACATGAATGATTGCTAATTGTATGCTTAAAGAAGAAAGTTCTGTCAGTAGAATGGACTCCACACAAGATGGGAATTAATAAGCTCCATGTCAATGAATTATGCACATTCCACAGTTTATTAAAACTCTTCACATTACCCCAAAATCAAAACAAAGTCAGTATTAAATGAGATTTTTGTCAAAACAGATCTTACTTAAACGTTCGGGATTATAATATGTTTCATCCTGTTCTATATAAAAAAATAGTTTTACCTAATATTTACATAAAATAATCTTATGATTTTCAGTTTAGACCATAGAGATGCACTTAGCTAGTAGGTTAAATCTTATCTCAGGCATGCCATTAGTTACTTTGAGTTACCAGTAGATTACTAATCAGTTTGAAGCAGTTACTAAAAGTCAGGCTAAGGATAAATTCTCCCCAAATAATTGAAGAAAATAATGTATGAAAAATAAATATTCAAAGTATCTACAATCAAGGCAAATAAATGTAAATGGGTAAAGTGATAAATATTGAGAAACTGCACAATTCATATACATTTTATATAAATTAAATGTTTTTCTAATATCTTTTTTATTGATATGTAGAGAAGATAAAGAAAAATATGTACAGAATTTTTCAAAGAAGCAAAGGACAAACATGGACTTTTTAGGAATATAGAAAAGAAATAATAAACAATAGTCAGTACATACTGCACATGCAATTAGTAAAGTTCTTAGAAACCAAAATTGGAATTTAAGAATTTTGTGTGTCATGTTCTCTCACAAATCACTGGAAAATTCTGTTCATTAGATAATATGATGATTGCATTGTCTAATTATACCATGTAAGTCTGATTATTTGGTAAGTGATCATGAATTCAAAAAGAAATGATCCAATAGTGAACCAAACAAAAGCTTTCAAACAAATACCTTTTCAGTTAAAATATGTCTTTCCAGAGCCAACTATCTATTTCAGAACTTTCTTCACTATGGATTTCCAAATAGCTTGATAGCTGATCTTATTAAGAAATGCTTTATCCTTTTCATTTATTTTTTGGGCAATGTATATCTGAGATTTCAAATCCTATAATTACATAAGTATGAGTCTCAAGTAGGATAAAATATAGCTGAAATTTATTCTAAAGATACCACTAATAACAGAATTAACAGACACCACACTGTGTGCAGCTCAGAGACCTGAGTAATAATTAATTTTATGAATTGTATTATGTGTATATAATATGAATGTATGGATAATAATGTAATGTACATATATTTTAACAGTCGACTCCTACTGAATTTCCTAAAGAACAAATGATTTATGTTTGAAGACTATATATTAACTGACAAAAGTATCATTTTATACTTGGTAAATTTAATAATGTAGTAAACCTATAAGTAATTTTCTCTAGTAGGAATAGCATCAGGATAACCCCCCCCCCAAAAAAAGATAAAATTTTTTTTCTCCTTTGTTTTAAAATTTTTGATTTTATGTGAAAATGAAGCCCTTCCTACATGTATACTACTTCTAATATAGCCAAGACTTCCCTCTTGTGGCTGATGTCAATATATATGCTGTTATCTTTTAAGTGGCCAATTTCTTAAATTGCTTCAGCAAGGAAACAGAAAAGAATAAAATGGTCTAGTTTAAGATACATGAAAGATAAATTCATTTAATTTGAACAAGCTTATCAGATTCTCTGAAATATTTTAGATTTTAAAATAATCTAATTAATTTCCCACTATTCCTAGATCTTTGCATCCCTGAGTGTTGCTGACTCTGTCCTCTGCTCCTGGTTCACATTTCCAGGAATATTGCTTTACCCAAAGAGAAAACTTCAATGGTTTCTAAAATAAAATATTTCCTATGTTCTTTAAACCATTTTTTCAACCTACTTTAAGTGGAAAAAATTTGAGAAAAATGAATTTTTATAACATTTTTGCCTTGAAAGCACAAAAAATCTGACTTTTCTGAAATTTACGATTTACTGTATAGGAATAAGAAATGATAAGAATAACAAAGTTTTAATTCACTATTTCTTTAAGTTAGGATACCAACTCCACTAGTAAACACTAGAATAAAGTGGTAAAATTCAGAAAAGCAAAAGGGAAACAAAGAAAAATCAAAGGTCGGCTTGATTTCACTCACTTTACTAATCATATTTCAATTAATACTCATAAAAGCATTTGATTACATAGGTAACACGATGGAAGTTTCCCTCTTGAAGATGAGGAACATCCTATTTTGATCACTTCCATGAATAAGTTTCGACCTGGAATATTAGACTACTCACAATTAATTGCTGCACCAGTTTGTTAAACAATGCCCTTATCTTTCTGCCAATGTTTTTTCTGCCTAAGCTTCATGATCAACTAAAAAACTGAGAAAAAGAAGTTAATAGTTTGGTAAACTTTACAGATTAAAAAAAATGGTCCATTTAGCAAATAAATCACATGGATCCTTTACTTCAAAGGAAAAATATTACAGATATCTCTTCTTTGTGGACAAAAGGCTTTACCCATTCTTGCTGAGATGACTATTTCTTGGATGTTATGGAAAAAAAAAAAAAAAGCTATCCAGAGCGAAGTAAATATAACAGAGGTGCTTCAACAGACTTTCTTGGTATAAGTTTCAAAAGCATTCTATTTTATGATAAGAGGGAACACAAAGTACTAAAAAAAAAAAAATTGCAAAGTACTATGGGTTATATATGTGAACATTTCTATAAAACTTAAACTTAGGGATACGTTCTACCAAAAACACTTGAATTATTAACAAGCTTGACAGTATTTGTTATTTCAATACAGACTGGATGGCTGGTTGCTGTGTCTTCTCTTTAATAAGGTTTAAGAAAAATCACTTTAATGACAAAATATCTTTAGGCAATGTTTATATCATCGCCTGTCACATGTGATGATTCCACAACATAATCACCATAACTTTGAGGACATTTCCCTTTGGAAAATATGAAAAAGGGAAGATTTGAAGATATTTTAATATAAAAATAAATCATTTATTTGAGAATGTATCCTAGAGGAATTAGTATGTTTCAAAAAATCTTTTACGGTTATCTGGAAAGTTGTAATAGATCATCATTGATTGTTTTCAAGTTTATTTTCTTGGCAGCAATCTGTTTCCAGTGATCCATAATATAAACCACTCTAGGCATGAATAAATATGTAAAAGGGGTTGAAACCTGTCATTATTTAAAATGTTATTTCACCCTGTACTTTAATGAGCAAGAAGTGACCTCAGAAAGATTTGCTAGCTTGCTGGTAGAGATTTTAAATTAACATTTAAAATGAAAACTTCCTTTATAGCTGAACATGCTTTTTGAGTCTTAAATTGTTCAAGTTATCTTTAATTTCATTAGAAATAAAACTATATTTGAGAAATATCATTTGTCTTAATTCAGTATCATGGAAAATCAGGAAAAAATATCAAGATTATCAACAGATACTAACTCATTGGACCGTATTAGATTTATACCAAGATGCATCCTTCTGTTGAAAGTAATACTGTATTAGTAGAATATATAATAGACTTGAATACAAGTGATAGATCTGGCCAGATATTTGTCACAGGTATGTACTTGTAAGTGTTCTATTAATTTCAATTTTGACAGAAGACTAAATGCATTGTAACATCTTTCAGGGAGAGAGCATGAGAGAGTGAGGGAGAGCAAGATGTGACAGGGGGAGAGGCGAGGAGAGAAGTGGAGAGATTTATTGCATGGTATAAAAAAAACACTTTTATAAGACAGTTTTTATCTACAAGAACTTAGCTAGACTTTAGATCATAAAATAATTGAGCTTTTACTAAAACAACACTACTACAACAGAGGCAGAGCAGTGCTTTCAAATTTTACTTACAGAGCTTTGTTGCAGGGGAAATTTTGATTGTCATATGACAATTGTATTTCAATTATAGTGGACAAACTAAAGCACCAACAGTCATGAATAATAAATCAAAGAAGCTTTCATATCATAAATGGAATTTGAAAAAATAATGCAGTAATTTGATACAATGTATTATACTTTCATAGTGTATTCAAGGTAAATGATGTCATTTTCCTGCACAATGCTTTAAGATGAGATTTATTATATACATTGTAAATTAAATTTGTAAATTTTTGTAGGTTTAGGCATAGTAAGAGGCAATGGAACTAAGATTCTAGACTGACAAATATGAAACCAACTATTTGGCAAGACTACCTTTTATGCGCTATAATACATGCAATATGTTTTTAACATAACCAAGTTTTCACTCTGCTTGGAGAGCCTTCTCCAGTGTCTCCATCTTTAACGAGGTTTTGTATCCTTCAAATGTGCATTTGATACCATGTTCTCTGATTTTTTTTAAAATAATTGGGTCTTTTCTCTTATGAAATATCATACATATACTGTTCTTGTGCTCTACCATAAGTTTTTTTTTTCTTTTTCTTTTCAGCAAGGGTTGTTTTGTAGATTTCTTACTTTTCTGAATCTTACTGATCCTTGCATTACTCACACCCCTGAAATTGTACTTTGTCCACAATAGGTGTTCCATAAACATTTGTAAAGTAGTGAAACAGAATAGTCCTTACTTATCTCAGCTTAATAATAAAAGACATAAAGAAGTGGTTAAAATATTAATCATTTTAATGTAATTCAAGTTTTAAGAAACTTGTGATGTAATTTGAGATTAAATAAAGTGGTTCATAAAAATGACTAGCTTTATATTTCCATCAAATTCCTTTATTATGCGATTGTTAAATTGCAACTGAGAAATGAATATCCTGTTTCAATCTTGCCCTTTGATAAAGCTTTATAAAATAAAATGGTAAGTTAAGCATTATCAAAATGGTAGAGTTAACAAATAAAAGCAGCCCAATGGCCATACACATCTTAGTCAACATTTTATTATGGTAAAGTGGTTTCTGTACTATTTTAATTAGTGGCAAGCATTACTTTTTTAGGGTATTGGTATCATAAATTTTTAAATTCTAAAAATTAATAGAAATATATAAGTAAAACAGATATCTAAAATATTTCAGAATTGCATTACAAGAAAGTTTAGAATCTATTGTCCCCAAAGAAATTTTTTAATTTTGAGATTTGGATAATTGAGTATCTTCCTATAATTACTGTTGTGAACACCTCCACTGTCACAGTAATTTTGTGACAGAAAGATTTCCATGAAACATAACACGATGACACCAAACTGAACTTTATCATGATTATTGAGGTGAGTGATGAAAAGGTCTAGAGTAACAACAGTGGTAAAGATAGAAATTACCAAATCAATTCAAGCAGCAATAGGAGCGAAAGGTAGAAGACAGTGTTCTGTTTTGGACAGATTTGTGGAGAGGGCATTATAGACTAAATGTTGGTATACCTTAAAAATGCATGTATTAAGCCTCTGCCTCCAATGTGATGGTTTATGGCAATGTAGCCTTGGGTGTAATGATGAGGTCATGAGGTTGGCATCTCTGTGATGGTATTATAAAAAAGGAAGACAATCTAGAACTTCCTCATTCCATCATGGAGAGATCTCTAAAATGAATCCATTTGCACCTTGTCTTGGACTTCGTAGTCTCCAATTTTTAAAATAACATCTGCTGTTTAAGTAAACAGTCCTTGGTGTTTCCTTGTAGCATGCCAAGATGACTAAGACAGAGTGAGATTAGAAGCTGTGTAACTCAGCTATTCTAGTTAGTATAGACTAGAATCACTATTTTAGTCTGAGTGAAGGACTGGGTGATGAAGGACAAACTCAAAGACAGTAGGAGGAGCATTATATATGGAAGAAAGATAATGGATTTCAATATGGGCACATTGAATTTATGTGCAAGTGTGCGTGCACATGTACTGTAAGAAGCATGCTACTTCCCCTCAGGTCTGTTTCACTGGGAGATTCCTTCCTCACATCCACAAGATTTTAAAAGCTAGAGATGATCCTCACAAGGTCCCTGGCTCCTGTGAGAAGAAATCCCTGGGTAACTTCCAGCCGTTCTACCATTTACTGCTCCAATATCCTACCTTGGAGCTACATCTTCAAAGCACACAGTAATGTCAATTTAACGTCAGAGAATCCTGAAGGAACTCTTCTCCTCCTCATTCAATCCCCAAATGTTTGGAACATCACAGTACATCTACAAATAACAGCTCATCAGAAGTATAAGGAAAAGGGTCAGAGACTATAATGTGATCAAGATAATATGAAATTTAAAACCTTTTTACCACTGCCATCTTTTCTTCACAAAGTCAATATACCCATTTTCTAACTTCCTCATTTCATTGCTCTCTATTCTACCATTAAATTAGCACAAAGACAGTTATCAGTTAAGCACAATTCAATATATATGTCTCTCAGACTGTCAGTCTTGCTCCTCTGTCCCCTCTGTAAATTATTATAGACCAGAGCTGAACCTCAGAAATAGAAAGACAATATTTTACTATACATCCTGAGCATATAATTATAATTACTCTTTAAAATTTCAAATTTGTAAAATTTTTTAATTTGCTAAATATCAAAATTCTAAACAAATTACTTTTAAATAATACTTTTTTAAGGAAGTCATAAGTGTGTATTTCCATAACATGAGTTGATCATTTTCACATAACCCATTAATAAATTAGAAACCACTTGGCCAGATATGGACACTTGTTACAGATATGTTTTTGCATAATTATGCATAGCATAATCAGAATAAACATAAAAAAGTATGCTCTCTGCTCTCTAAACACATTTATTTTCATAGCTGCTCTATGCCTAGCACCCAATATGGTATCTGACACATTAAAGACATTGCATAATTATTTGTTGAGTGATCAAATTAAATAAAATTCCAATTTGTAAGCTATAGAAACAGAAAATGTAAATAGAATAACTATTGTAAAAGTTCTTTGAAGAAAACAAACCAAAAGACATAAACGTGGGGGAAAAAATCATGAGGCTGAGCTTCGGTTTAAACCAATCTCAATTAATAATCAAGCTTCTATATTACTGTGGTGAAAAGTTTTGAGAGAAAAAGTAGATTACTTCCTCAGAGCTTCTGTAATGCAAATAGAATCTCTAGACTCTATTGTCACACTGATGATTCACTGATAAAAAGCAAGCAGACTTTTTTTTGGCCTTCATTATCAGCCCATTTCTGGCCTGATTTGCTTTAGATGATTTAGGCTCTGCTGCACCTGAACTGTGACTTTACATATCAAAAAAGGGAATGAAAAATGAACAAAAGACAAAATGGAGGGTGTATATAAAAAGGAAAAGAACCCAAGATATATAGATATAGCTATATATCTCTATAATATATTTATATTATAGAGAGAAAGAGAGAGAGACAGGGATAAAACCCTCAACATCCTTTTGTTTCAGGATAAAATTTTAAGTATTTCCAGAACTTCTCCCTACCCCAGATTCTCCCAAGAAAGTTCTCCTGTTTTACTTCAAAAGGACATGAGTTATGGTTTATGAAGCAAAATCTGTTTTCTTTACCTAAGCTCTCTGTAGTCCACGGCAAAAGAAGCGGGGGGGGGGTCCAGCTTCACCCCATTTTTTTTTCATTCTTGACTGCAATCACTGTGTGGGAACAGCTACCATTTTGTCCAATTAAGCCATAAGCACATCTCTTATCTATTATTGAACAACTTTGATATTTTTTTCAATAATATTAAGTCATTCCTGTACTCAGGAAGCCCAGAGACAAAGCACAAGTCAAGTTACCATTTCACTGTTAGTAACTATCACTTTTTTTTTAAAGAGCTATTTTAATCATTTTTTTTTAAGAATTATTTTATTTATACAAGAACCAGGGTACAGGCCAGATGTAAGGGAGGGTGAGAGGATTCACCAGAGACAAAGGGGGAAACAGAATAGGCAGGCGGAATGACCAAAATACACTGCTGAGGGGAGCAAGGGGTGAGACACGAAAGGTCTGCCGCACCATGTGGGTTGATCCGCAGCTGGCAGGGATCAAACTGGCACAACAGAGGCTGCGGACAGCTTCACAGCGCTGTGCTCAACCACCTGCACCCAACTATCACTGCTGTAAGTGCCACTATGTATGAGTGAGATTGTGAATGGTCTGTGGTCAACATGCGAATTTGGAATCAGCCACAAATATTCCATTACCAAAGCAAAAAGTACTCAAAAAATTTTTTTTTACCAATCATGAGAACAGATCACAATTTACTTTTTATAAACCTAAGTATCTGAAGAATGTATTTTTGAGCTTATACTCAAATACATGTAATCAATTTTAAGACTAGTGTTGAGAAATAGAGTCTGAATTTATATAAATGCTATTATAAATGAAATGAAAATGGGAACCCCATTTTGAGTTGAATTAATGTCATATTTGTATGGTTTCCTTCTTGAGGAAGGAAATGAGACTGTACCATGGTTCATCCAGTCTTTTTAGTTTACCTCCAAATAGCTATACATATAGTTGCTATGTTAATGTAATAATTTTTAAAAAGATTTTTATACAATAGCACAGAAGAGGCTCAACAAAGAATAGCACTAACCTTTCAGTTTGAAAGCCTTAATACCATTCCCTCATTTCTAAGTGTATTGTGTTCTCTTCTCCATAGTTACATAGGTATCTCCATGAAAGAGGGAGGTACCAAGTTCTCTACCTCACTCAATGATGGGCAGAGCTGAGCAGCCCGGTGAAGATATATAACATGGAAGGCAGGTAGACCAAAGAAATGAAAGAAGAAGCAGCAAGGAGAGTTCTTGTTCCTGTACTCCAACTTACACCCTGGTCTTGCTGGCAAAGAGACATGAAAGGAGACACTTGGAGGAGAGAGACACTTAAAAGAGACACATGGGCAAGAGACATATGGGGAGGCTGATGATGACAGCCATTATCTTGATAAGGTATCTCCTTTCTTCCCAGCTTTCTGGGACCTGCTTCAGAGCCCCTCTCCAATGGTTCCCTGCCAGAAGGGGACTTATACTTGTGGCAAGCTTTCAGGCCTCAGTGGTCCCACTTTAGGCCAACCCTGTTTGACTGGACATTTACCCACAAGGGGTATTTTATTGGACACAAATATCCTTTTTTCTCTCCCTCTTTATGCATGCTAATTCAATTACAGTTATTTCACACCAAAAATCTGTTTTGTCTTTGTGTGCACAGATGGCCCCTTTATAGGGTACAATTTTGGGGGTCTTGAGGTGCCCCTCAGTAGCACACTAACACCTTTGCATTGATTACATGTACTTTAGCGATATGGATGGATGCTATTGCAGGTGGAGACTTTTGTTCTGTGGAAATTTTCTGGCAGTTTTAGAACAATGAAATCCATCTTTCACTTAAATGTTTTTTAATTTGTCCAGTCTCTCTCCCATGGAGAAAGAACCTGAAATATCTCTCTTTAGAAATATGAATTTTAAAAGGAGTGAAACTTAATCTCGAATAATCAGAAATTTCTGCATGGAAAAAATATCCATCAGAAAAGCCATCATTTACTTTAATGCACTAGATTTTATGAATTAAAGCTGCTTTCCCTGGCCCTTCTGCATAATAGCATTTTTGATTGCTGGTTAATAAACATAAGCATCCTAATGGAGTCCTCTAAAATATTTTTTTAATTCTTTACAGAGCTTCTTTGGTTTATCTATATTCATAAAAATGATATCACCACACCTGCACAAATTATAATATCTGTAAGGAAGTCATAAGTTAGCTTTGTCATCTTTTAGTCTGGCAAAAAGTAGAAAAGACAAAATTAAAATTCACTATGATTTTAAAAACAAAAAGAAACTCTAGAAATCTGACTGAAAAATTAAATCTGCCAGTGCAGGAGGAGAAAGGCTGAGAACAAAGGTGGGAGGGGGTCCAATGGACTGTGGTAGAGGAATGTGGGAACCTTGCTGGTGGGTGAGTATAGTAACATACATCTGCATAGCTAGGATCTGAATAAACAGTGTTGTAAACCACTGTTACCATAATAAAAATTATTTTAAAAATTCTTAGTAAATCTTAGTATTTTAAAAAATCTTAGTCTTTAGTCTATACATTCGATCTCCAGATCATTCATCTTAACTGAAACTTTGAACACTTTGACCAATACCTTCTTATTTCATCCCACATGGCTACCACCATTCTACTCTTTACTTCTATTTATCCTGTAATTGAAAGCTTGTACCTTCTGAACACTTGCATTCATCCTTACCCCCATCTCTGACAGCCACCTCTATTCTCTGTAACTATGAGTTCATTTTTGAATTTTTGATTATAAATATTGCATATACATGAGATCATATAATATTTGTATTTCTCGGTCTGAATTTTTTCACTTAGCAAAATGCCCTTTATTTATTTTGACAAGAATGGGATTTCCAATTATGGTTTCTAAGACCTAGGACAATGTAAGTCTGTATTTATTAAGAGAGAGCTAACTCCAAAGGTTGTAACAATAAGAAAAATTCACTTGGTTGATTATCATTTTTCCTCCCTACTTTTGTACAGGAAGGATAAAACACCTACTGTGAAACATTCATTGCTACTTGTGCTCAATTATCATTCCATGTTTCCTTGGCTATCTACATAAGTAACAAAGCATGGAGTTGATGAAAACTTTATATGGTAAGAGACCTAATGTTTTTTATGTGAAAAATAAACGCTTTATTTATTGTGATTTTTCCATGAAGCTATTGATATATATATATATATATCAATATGTGTGTATATATATATATACACACACACATATATTTAGGTATATGCATACACACACAATTATATTATAGGTATATACATACACACAATTATATATATATATATATATACTTTGAGTTATTCTTAGTGTAATTTATGAGGTTTCTATCAGAATTAAAAAAAATTGGTGGTGAGCTTAGAATTGAATACAGTTAGGGCTAGCTCAGTGTTATCTCTCAATTCTGTAACTACATATTGTCAAAACTAGTTAAGTATAATTAAGGCAAAAAGAAAATAAAAACCTTTCAAACTAACACAAGAGTCATGATTTAGCAGTGTAGTGATGAAGTTAAAATACAATGTTCACCCTGAAATATATAAATAAGCTGAAAGAATGTTAGGAGACAGGAGGTTACCCCTTTATTCATCTTTCAGTAAAGATTAAGAAAGTAAAAAATGTACTAAATTGTGGAAGAATTCCAGGATTATTAAAGGACAGTTTCTTTCTTTTTTTTTTTTTTAAAGATTTATTTATACAAGCACTGGGTACAGTCAGAGGTGCAGGAGGGTGAGAGAATTCACCAGAGCCAGAGTGGAGAGTAGAACAGGTAGAGTGATGAAATACACTGCTGAGGGGAGCAGCAGGCTACAGGAGAGGTCTGTGCACCATGTGAGACCCTCGCCCAGTGGCCGGGATCGAACCTGCACTGCAGAGGCTGTGGGCAGCTTTGCAACCCAGCGCTCAACCACTGCGCCACTGGGGTGGCCCAGGACAGTTTCTTTTTTAATACTCATCCAATAACACCACTTATTGTCCCAACCCCCGCCTCAATGAAGTCCTATTTTGATTCACAGATAGTACAGCTCTTATATCCTCTAAAATGAATTTTTTAAATTTCTACAAAGCATATTAATTTAGAGAGGGTACAGTATTTATTCTGACTCCTATATCAAAGGAACAAGATGAATTAAACACACCATCATTGGCAAATGTGCTGTGGCATTAGAACAAACTTAAATGACCCTCTGCTGTGGACAACACATCGGAGATCTCAGTTCTTCCCTTGATTAAATGAATGATGATTAGGACATCATTATATAATCCAGAAATCCAATGTCCTCATCTACATATGGAGAAAATAAGATCTATATAATTACCTAGGGAAACTGCAACAAGAACAACTATTGACAAACTGGTTGAGAGCAAAAGTCTGAAGTGATTTGCCTCAACTCTTATCCAGATATACAAACATACAATCTGTAGAGTCATGGGGTAATTATTTAATCCCTCCGTGTCTTATTTCTTCATCAGTAAAATGAGAAAAATAGTGCTACTTACCTCCTAGAGAGGTTGTCAGAATTAAATGAGAGTCTTTAGGTAAAAAATTTAGTATCTGGTATGTAGTAAGTGCTATTAAGTATTTCCTGTTATGATAGATAATGGTGTCGAGAAATCCAACAGAGGTTGTCTTCACATACATTTCCCTAATACTACAGTTTAAGCACATATTTGAGTTGGTGGGAAAAGAATTTCAAGGAAAGAATTCAGCACAGCAAGAGTGTAAATGATCTCTCTAAACCTAAGGCAATCATCAAAGAGTTCCCCAGTCTTTCATGGTTCAAAAGTTGTCAATGTTTTATATTACAGTGGCCCATAATGATGGTGGTCTTGGCTAAAAAATGTGACTGCATCGCATCAAACATTTTTCAAAGAATATGTAAAACGCAGTTATTAACAAGAACCTAAGGTATACACACACAAATATGCAGCTTTAGAGTAAATATTTAGCTACAAAATATTTCTACATATTTTTCAATAAATCAAGAAAGATGATAAATAGATAAGTAGTCAGATTTGGTAGATAATTGATGCTTGAAAATTCTGCATTTATGTCATTTTTGTCTTAATGATTATTTAGTAGTTTGCATGGAAGACCAAGAAAAAATAAAGATTTATTCACAAAATAAATTTTAATAGTTCAAGCAGCAATTGCTTTGAAGGAAAAAAAAATGTAAAAGAAGAAAGAGCCCAGCTGATTTTAAGGAGGCCCACAATCACTTTGTATTATAAGGCAGGAAAATTGAAAAGTAAAAGGCTATTTACATTTATAAAAGAAAAATTGCATATGGATATTTTCATACATATTTACCATGTTAAGTGCATTCATAACAACATGCAACACAAATTCATTTCAAACTTAAAAAGTATGAAATACGAAACATCAGGATGTCAATTCATGGTTGTATGTTTGCATGACAAAGTAGCTCAGTTTAGTTCTCTTCTCATAAGGACATTATAGCAGAAAATTTGGAAATCTCTAACACAAAATATCCATACATCCGTCTGCGGACTGACTACCTTAAGAGAAACAAACTTGCTTTGGAGGTCATTGCAAAACTCAATGACTAGTGAAGGTTAAGAAATGACTTACTCTGCTGCTCTTGGGGTTATGAATCTAGTTGAATTTCTGCAACATCATATGTTACAAAGTATACAGTATTTTTTAAAGTGTGCAATCTAGATATCTTCCATGATTACATTTTCATTGCACCAACCAACAAATATTTCTTTGATCATAGTAACTAAGTCATTGAAAAAGATGAATTGTATGTTGTAAAGACTCAGCTATAAAATCTGAAAAAAAAACTGATTATGCCAGTTAACTAAAAATAATCCACCCTAAAGAAGTAAACTGTATGATAAATAATCAAAGTAAGTAATTTGTTTTTGATATGTGGAATAGTCACATAGAAAAGGTAAGCACATCATTTAGAGGGCCACAATATTAAGCTTTGAACAGTAATCTTTTCCATTATCCTAAGAACTCTATTTCAGTTGGCAACTGTCTTTTAATTTTACATTCCATTAAAGTTATGTGATTGCTTGAGTTCTTTATTTGGTAAAGTAGAATAAAAAATGGGAAAAAAGGAGATTCAATGTTTACTCAGGAACTGAGTTAGTATGACTTTGAACAAATCATTTCTAATCTCAATCTTTTGTTAGTGTGACAAAAAGAAAGAGGAGACTAGACTAAACATTTAGATTCTGAAACCCAGTTTCTGAGAGCAGACAAGATGTTAATTTCTGACTTTCTAACTTGGATTGCTGTCATAGTCCAAGCTGCTCAAAATATGTTGATATCCTTAAAGATGAAACGTTGGAAAATTTGAGAATGGGGAAAAGGACATAAAAATCAAAAGATTTAATTATTCCATCCACACACACATTTCCTCACTAGCACCAATGTGGGAAGTAGCCTCAAATAGCTATATGATGATGTGACATAATGCAATCTTCTGAAAAGGGGGGATTGCCATTAAGTTTTTCTTCCAGCTGAGATTCATTTATGATGGTAAAGCCATTCTCTGCCAAGAGAATTGAGTGAGATGAAAACAACATTCACCATCACCTCTATACACCATTTATACCTCAAACCTCAGGATAAGTCCCCAACACCCCTACTAATGCCTCAAACCCAGCCTTACACTAGCAATCAGATTTAGGCTTATGTGAGAAAAGCAGTCATTCCTTAAGAAAGTTGATAAACTTTATCTCTATTTCTGGATAATTCTTGTTGTGGTGCAAACCTTCCTCATTTTTAGCATTCAAAGTAGAGAAATCAAGGCTGGCTTTCGAATGCTGGGATCCATCTGGGTTCTCAGGAACCCGTGTCCAATCATTTTCTCATGTGTTTTCTGTGCACTCAAAACATCTGATCATCTCTTTCAAGACGTCAAAGAAAGGGAACAAAAGGCAGAATATAGATGTTACAGATTTTTTTGTCTATTAATGCATTAAAAAGAGCACTTACTAGCCTGAAAGGAGTAACAGTTCTCTTTATCTTTCAGACTTATCTGAAGCAATGTTTATACAAAGAGATTTCATTTCTTCATATATTTTTAAATATCTTGTGCACAAAATAAATGGGAGGTGGGGTCCTACTGCCTTGTTTATTGAAAACAAATCCTTTCACATTCACTGCAACAATTACCACTCTATCCCCTCCCAATTATATTCTTTCTACTGCACATCTGCATTAAATTTAAATATTTTTGAAAGCCAAAATTATTTATGAAATTAATAATATGAAAAATCACCCTCATCCCACCTTAACCTGGCCTTTTGTCTCATTTCGTACTGCCATTCATTACTCACCAACCTTATGGAATTCACATAGAAAGAGGCAGTATTATCAGTTTTTGAAATAGCAGTGTGACTTAGTTTCTCCTAGAAATATGCTAAAATAGATTTTAAAAAATAATGGTAGATGGAAATTTTGCTGAGCTGATATGAAATTCTCATTAAGAATCAAATGCCTGCTCTGGCATGCATTAGTTTATTACTTTCCAAACATGTGTTTGCTTTTTTTTTTCATAGACACAGGCTTAGAGTCAAATACTCCATAATTGACTGCTTATGAATGTTTTCTATTGAATCATTGACCTTGGTGGTATGTCACAGCTTGAGAGAATGATCCACAAAACTCCTATACACCACTGAAAGATCATAGGAATATTTGCCATTCATGTCTCTGTTCTGAAGGGTATTTGATGAATACAAAGTCTTTATAGATTGTTGGATACATTTACTATTCAGAGTCAAACTGAAGTGTTTTTTTTTTTTTTTGCATTTTTATCTAATACTCTGAGGGGAAGTTATTTTTACATTCACAGACATTTAACAGAGTTGAATTTACTGTATATGTTATTTTCCAGATATAGTAAATGCTGAGGTCTGCTTTTTTACTCCCTTTCTTTTTTAAGAAAACAGCTTTCATCTTAGGAATTTGGTTATGTTACATTCTTAACATAAAGCAAAAAATTCTGAAGGATGTACTCAACCTTGATTTTAATACCAATAGAAAAGAGAGTTTTCAAATGTGATTCTACAAACTCAATGAAGTGGACTTCTATTTTAAATATTTTCCAGTCACACTTTCCCTATTTTCCCTTTGAATAATGCACACATTTTTACTGACCAGCTGAAGAAAAACAGGGTACTTGAGCTAGTAAACATCTGAAGGTTTCCTATCCCAACCACATATCCTGACGTAGCATGGTTTCAGAACAATGTGACCAGGAAGTGGGTTTTTCTCTATACTAGTAACTGGGCTGTATGAAGAGCAAAAAAGCAAACGCCAGCAAGGGCAATTAAGATTTTACCATAAGGTCTAGCAATTTCAGACAATACTGCACGATCACTGTCCAGTAGCACCTGTCTCTGTTAGACTCCCAGCAAACTGAGCTGATGCAGAAAATAATTTTTCCACTTTTCAATTTTTCCTGCTCTAGAACACAGAAGGAGACAGGCCAATAACCACTGTGGCAAAAGATATACATCATAAGGGCTAAAAGACAAGAAAAATGCTTGTCAATGAATTGCTGTAGTTGAATTTTGGAAGTACTGAATACCAAATAATTCCTGCTACATAAAAAGAGGCAATCACTACTGAACTAAAAGCTAGGTGAGAACATGTCAAGGCATTTTGAAACTAATGAATTGGGGTGAGTGAATTTCAAATCTAAGGGCAGATCTGGAAAGGCTAGAGATGGTACAGAGGAGTGGAGTAGCTCTGCTAACCTACAAGCTCATCTCCATGATGTCGCTACCACAAACGTAACGCAGGGTTTCCCCCCACACACACCTTCTTTCTGTGCACCCTACCCTGGCTGAAATTTGCCCTTATAAAAATAACTGCTCTTTCCCTTTAAGATTGTCTTAATCTTCCCATTTTGAAAAAAAAAAAAAATGTGAGTTTCAGGAATGGGGTGGGTAGCAGTAGGAGGAGAGCGACACTAACTTGGGAGTAGAGAAAGAATAGCATTTCTTTGGTAACAATTAAATAAAAGTCATCAGGAAATCCTCATCTGTATTTGTCCATTGTTTGTGTATGAGTGAGAGTGTGTGTGTCAGGGTGTGGGGTGTTTATTTTTTTGTGTTTTACTTCTTATTTTGATTTCATTTACTTTTCTCCACTTAGTTACTACTGCACACCAGATCAAATTCTTGATAAAATTGTTAGTGGGGCCATTGTAAATATCTTAAACTAAAATGAAAAAATATAGTAACATCTACTTGTGTGGTAAAGATTTCTTATTGTTAGTCATAGAGCTATCTTTAGAAAAATCTGGCGACTAAAAATTAGAGAGGTTTCTTAAAAACTTTCACCATTTGGTTCATCCATTAGTATCCATGGTTGATGATACATGCTGATTACTTGAGTTTGGCAGTAGGTATATTGCTGGGTTTTTGCTCGTTTTAGTTTCTATTTTATATTCCCAGTATCATCAGCACCATTTAACTCTCTTCTCATCTGTTTTTTCCATTGTCCCCACTTTTCTCCCTTCCTTCCAGTCTTCCAGCTAAGTGTCTTATTCTATGCATCAGATAGATGGCAGATTCTTTTTCCTATTCTTTTTTAGCTACACAGATTGATTCTTATCTCCCCATAAAGATGATAGGAATGTGTCTCCCTTGGCAGAACGAGTAAAAAAAAAGACCATCTCTGACTTTTACCTGCCCCTTTGAACAGACTAACTAGAAGTCAGTTTCCAACTTTGGTAATTCATTAATCCATTAACAGATGTCTCATGTCACTTCAAAGAACCTCAGGGAAGAGAACAGGAAATGCAAACAGGAAGCACTTCACCAACAATTACTAGTGCTACCATGTATAGCCTGGACACACATTTTTATATCCCTTTAGTGGGAACGGAATCCACAAAGACTGTGTTAATATTTGAATACACTCTTTTTTCCTCACCATACCAAGAGGCATTTGGGGGACAATAAAAGAATGAATTTACTCAATGTAATAATGAAAATGTTTTGTCTCTAATTAGAGTTCTCAATATTTAAGTCAGTGATTAGTGATTGAGATGCCAGAGAGAATACAGAAATGCGTACAGCCCTTTTTCAGAAGCATGCAAATCTAGTCACCTGCTGACCTCTGATCAAGGCTCAGCTTTGAGACAGGTGTAGAGCTGATGTGCCCTCGCCGCAGGCCTGCCACAGCGTGGCTGCAGACTGTCACTATTAAAGCCAAAGCCCCAGCCCCAACCACTTTGCCTTTCATCACCTAAAGCTCTCAGCCAGAAAGTGGTGACAGAGGCGGCCTGTGTTGTATGTCAACAGATTATCAGGATGGTTAGTAATATTCCCTTGCTAGGAGCCTTTTTAAATCCTGCATTGGCAATCCTAAAGCTCTGTTGATTTTTATTACTTACTGATAAGGCTTTTAATGGCCAAAACCTGATATATTTTTAGATCTTTTGTCACCATGGGTCTCCTGTCACTCACGGAGGCTGAAATCAGCAGGCTATTAGTTTGCCCAATGTATAATCTCAAGTCCCATGGAACAAGAGCTTGCAGTAAGTAGGCCTCCTGATTCTGAAATTTACTTTTGATTTTTATTCATAGAGCACTGTCATTTCTGCCTCTAAAACTAAAGTGAAAACATATCTGTCTGGAGCTGTGTTAGAACTCTCTTAAGGAAAACATTTTAAAGAATCCTGCTATTTTTCACTGAAATCATATATATGCCTATTTACTAAACACATCAAACTATCAATCAAATATTTTTAAATTACTGGTTAGTTCTCCCCCCCCAATAGAAATAATTAGAATCTGTTTGCAATTTAGATTATAGCACTTTCTGAAGATAGAGGGTACCAAATCAGCAAATGGGGAGAAAAATATCAGCAGTGCACCAAGAAATATTGGGCCAATGTCCTTTGAAAGATACTGTATGGATACAACCCCTTAGTCACCATTAAAATGTTCTTTCTTTCCCAGTATTATAATTCTCTATTAACAGAAATTAGTCAGTAAATGAGATGGCTAATATTAGTGCTATTTTATCTGGCAGCTGTTTTATTACAGGCAATATACTTAAAAATTAATAAAAATTAATATTTCAGTTGACAAAATAAGGAAAAGAACACTGTAGTTTAAGTCTTAAAAACTACTTATTCTTGTGTCTCCCCTGGTGGCGCAGTGGTTGAGCACTGGGCTGCAAAGCTGCCCAAAGCCTCTGCAGCGCTGGTTCAGGAGCAGTGTATTTCACCAGTCTGCCTGTTCTATTCCCAGCTCTGATGAATTCTCTCGCCCTCCCGCGCTTCTGACTGTACCAAGTGCTTGTATGTATAAATAAATAAATAAATAAATAAATAAATAAATAAATAAATAAATAAATAAATAAATAAATAAAAACTACTTATTCTTTAAATGTCTATAATTTTTAAAGCAATAATAAATTTATTTGGCTGAATATAGTCTGATTTGTTCTGTAACTGGAGGTTCATGTTACTAGAAATAAATCACTGTCTGTAGACTTTCATATGTAACTGTGGCTACCCCAGTTTAAATAAGAGAAAGTAATAGGTGTAGAAGGGAGGAGAGGGGAATTAGAAAAGATTTCACTGTAGTAGTTTACTGGGGAAGGAGCAATCTCAAAATCCACGGAGAAAAAAGGAAATGTTCAGGAAGCCACAATCAGGAACAGTAAAAATGTTGTGGGTTAGAAACAGATGACCAGGAAGTAAATCTCAATTTCCATGAGAGTGAAAAAGACATATCCTGGTAT
Organism: Talpa occidentalis; assembly: GCF_014898055.3. NCBI lineage: Eukaryota > Metazoa > Chordata > Mammalia > Eulipotyphla > Talpidae > Talpa > Talpa occidentalis. The sequence goes on along the minus strand of NW_023604861.1, from coordinate 34,757,507 downwards.
GTATGTAGCCTTTGCTTAAGAGGTATCTTTTTAAACTTTTAAATTACAAAATATCAAACTCCAAAAAAAAAAAAAGGTGGGTAGAGTGGAGTAATGATACTAATTTCAGTGGTCCTAACCATTGACTTCTAAAAACCTTCAGCTTTTCAGCGAAATTTAAAAAAAAACAGGCTTGCCCCAGGATCGCAGTTGTCATAGTGAGCAGGACATGATCCAGCCAAAAAAAGCCATTATGCTGAAATGTAGTGAATGAAACCTGTGTAGAGAATAATGTGTTAATGTGAGGCATAGTGAGGCTTTAGAATAAATAACTCAGTTAAATGAAATAGCACTTTCAATAAAAAGTGTGAACATGATTTGAAGACATTTGAGTATGAAACGTGATGAGGATTATACACTAAAATGTCCTAGAAAAATAAGCCAGATACAGCCTAAAATACATGATCTCGTCCAACAGTACATTCCTTAGCAGTTGTAAAAAAATATATACTCCTTTTCACCAAATCTTGGCTACTTCTTCCTACAAAGCCTGCTTCTTTCACAACAGACAGCTACCTTACTTTCAAGAACTAATACTTATCCATTTCATCAAAAGCAGAAGAGACACAAAGGAAGAGCTAACTGCATTGTAGTAACCCGGGCACCTAGGAAGTCGAGAGGCTGTAAGTCCTCTGGAAGGAGTGAATTACTAAATGAAAGAAGGCAGGGCAGCTACAGTGGTTGGCAATGACAGAATCCACCCAGCCAGCTCACCAGGGATTCTATTCTCTCTACTTATTTCACACCTATTTTCAAAAGAATAAAATAATATGTAAGTTGGGATGCTATACAAACAGCACACTTCCCCCTCAGCATTATAAAAGCTCAGCAGTGTGAATTTCCTATTGGTTATTTTTTTTTCCTGAACAAATCTACTATGGTTTCTGTCATTTCCACAATAGTAAAATTGCACATACTAATGATGACTTGGATATTGCCTAAGCTAAAATTCATTTTGTGCAATTGAATCTTGTGCCCCCCCCTTTTTGACAAAGTAGATAATACGTATATAGAGCGTCTCCCTTTTAGAAGTAACATGCTGCCGTCTGTCTGTCTCCTTTATACTTACTCAGTATTTCCTTTGTTATTATTACCGAAGGGCTGGAAGAGTGACCAGGGAGGTAGGAAACAAAATATATTATGTTAAACATGGATTAGTTTGCCAAAACTTACTTTTATATATCTACAGTTGGAAATAATCCATTATGTAGTTAATGAAAATTTGATAGCTATTTGTTCTATGTTTCATAGATACACATAGATAAGTCATTGAGACATTTGAAATCTAATTATAATATGCACATGTGAAATAACTTAAGAACCACTGCCAAGAGGATACTATGAAGTTCAGATGTTTAACACATAATGTGGGCTTCAGCAGTTAAATGATACAATATCAGGTTATAATCAATACAGATTTATCTGTAAAGTTGAATGAGGTAAAACTAGGACTATATATTTCTAGAAAATAGTGTATGTAAGTTGATTAAGATTTTAATGAGAGGACATTATGTTAACGGTAATGGCATGAGTAAACAAATTTACTAGTATAGAAATTTAGAGGAAGCAGCAGATTGATCTAACAGTTTTCTAAGCCCATTAAAGTATTTCTGAATAAGATTTTTCAGTGTGTTAAATTTAACCAGATTGAATATTTTGAGTCCCATTCCACTGAACAACTTTAAATGAAGGATTTGCTTTTTAATGAGGCATTTGCATTTAATCATAAATTTGGAATGCAACATCTTTAACTTGGGTATTTCTGTTGGAATAGGTTCTTTGAGAGTTTTTTACTTATCCTGTAGTAAAGACACAGATTCCTCAAAATACATTTCAAATGGAAAAGATGAGAGGACTATTTATTTATAAAGAAACCTGGGAAATACAGTACTTACAATAGCAAGCTCAGAGTTGTATAATAAAAATTTCAAAAAATGTTATCACTAAGCCATTTACAACAGCTCCAGAAGACTATTTTTAAAAGAGAAAAACAGAAATTTTAGAAAATGATTCATAAGAATGAAGCTATTGATAGAGAAAAGCTGAAGTACTAAGGAACAGATGAGTCAGAAGCAAATTTAGGAGTAGTACATCAAAGAACATCTTAAAAATTCATTATTTGAGAGAAATCATAATCAACTGTAGCTATAATGAGCAAAAGTGAGTAAAAGAAGAAAATATATTTGCATAGAATAAAACTTAAGTTAACAAAAGTCCTAATAATTTCTATAACTGCCTCACTCTTTTTTATGACAGCTTAATTGAGATGCAATTTATATATAATAAAATTTACCCTTTTAATTTGTGCAATGCAGTGGTTTTTCCTATATTTAGTCATGCAGCCACCACTACCTACCATCTAATATTAGAACATTTTCATCATCCCAAAAGAAACCCAATATTTACTAGCAGTCACTCTCTATTTTCTTCTCTACCCCCAGCCCACAGATCCCAGGCAATCACTAATCTACTTTCAATCTCTACAGAGTTCAATATATTGTGTATTTCATATAAATGGAATCATACAATATATGACTCTTTTTTCACTTAGCATGTTTTCAAGGTTTGTATATATTACAGCATGTATCAGTCTATCAGTCCTGTTTTATGTTAAAAAAAAATTCTACCATATAGTTATACCACAGTTTGTTTCTCCATTTATCAGTTGATAGACATATAAGCTGTTTCTAGTTTTGACTATTAAAATTCTGCTACAAATCTTGGTTACAAGATTTGTATGCGACTATGTTTTCATTTCAATTGGGTATAGACTTAAAAATGGAATTGCCTTATCTCTTTTTGAATGATAAGAAAGTAAACAAGTATCGTGAACTTATATTTTAATTTAAAGCAAAAAGAAATTTTAGACATAGTTTGTAGTTAATACAGTCCCCTCAATATTCTGACTTTATAATGTTGTGCAATTAAAATAGATATTCTGAATTACAATCTTAAGAAACTATAGAGTATTGAATTGTCAGAAAGATACTGGATTATTTGCTTCCTACACTATTTCTGCTCAAGCAAAGAAACAAAACATTTCAAAAGTATTACACACATAAAGTTTAAGCAAAAAAATTGAAATTAACCCAATTAAAACAGTAAAGTTTAATGGACTTTTCCTTAAAATGGTGGCTACATAGACAATATTGTTTAATGAAAAATTCATTTTAGGATGAAATTATTCAATAGACATTTAAACAAATTCAGGTTGACATAATAGTATTCAGGTCATAGCCATAACCAGTAGGTATAGTGTAATACAAGGCTCTAACCTTGAATAGGTAGAATTTAATGAATGCAGTGGACTCAAAGCAAGATGTATGAGAAGAAATGTGTTCCACATGGTGGTGGATTTTCTCAGATCAAAATTTGTCAAAATACAATATTTTCAAGAGATGTGCAGGCTCAAACATGAATTATTATTCATGGGGTTTGTATGATACCTGAAAAAAGAAATCATTCAGTCAGCTTAAGCTCAATATTACTTAAGTAAAAATAATATATATGCAAAATTATCCATCTCCTCACATAGTTACCTTTTGTTCTTTGTTTTGTTTTGTTTTTTGCTTAGAGGATCTGAGATATGTTCTCTTAGCAAATTCCCAGCATACAATCAGATACTGTCTTGTACATTAACTGACTAGACTTATTCACCTATATAACTGAAACTTTCTATCTTTGGACATCTTCCTACTTTCCACATCTCCCCATGCAAGATAATTGTGATACCAGAATGATTCACAAGTTAAAACTAGAATTTATTATGGAACATCTTTGGAAATCATAAGAAGCTTATTTTGAAGTGATCTGTTTGCTTTGCCTTTGAAAAATGTTTTACTAGATTCCTTATTTGTTTTATTAGCCTGGATTCTAAGTAAATCCATTGACTGACTGCGTTCCATTTTTAGAAGACAATTGGAAGGTTGACTTGAAGCTTCCACCCAGTGTAGCCAGCTTCAAAGATAACTTGCTTACTAACATACAAAATGCTTTATATTTCTCATCTTAAATTCCTTTACCTCTTAGTTCTTTTCATCAATGCTTCTTAAATTTGTCTTTCCACTAAAATCACCCAAGGACAACTATAAAGATATGAAGCTTGAGTCTCATTTGTAAAAATTCTCACTAAATTGCTCTGAAATGTGATCTGGGTATCAGAATTTTGTGAAATTACCCAGATGATGCCAAAGGTTAATTCCAGCCATATGGTAAACTCATGGTGAAAAATAACTACATTAGTTATTTTAAGTCCTTTAAACACAAATGTTGCTGGACAACACCACCCATGACATTTTAATACAAGTCCATGACTTTGAAGAGGACATTTACACTGTCAGAACATTCTACTCTGATTCACTGATTGATTATTTCAAGTTCCATCAAAACAGGTTTTTAAAAGTATTCCACTGGAATCAAACCTTAAGTCCAATATGTCAATATATATTTTGCCTTCTTATTCCTAGTGAAAATAAAGCTATTAAAACTTAATCTTCTTGATAACAAGTGTGAAATCCTATATCATTGTTTTCCTTCTTTCCTATAATAATGGACAAGTGATCCCTCCTTCTCCATAAGGCTTACCTTTGCTCTCAATACATCCCTTCAATCCCATCCTACCATATGCCTCCACAAATTATGGCATCCTATCCTGGATTCAAGAGAAATTTACCTGGATTATCTATTTCCTTAGTGTATTCAACCATGTCAACTTGAGATCCTTTCCCAATATTTTAGTAAGTTTTATTCAACCACTTCCCTTCCAGTAACTATATCTCTCTTCATTTTATTGAACACAATGTGAATTTTTAGTCCCAAATCATTTACTCTCTCAACAATTTTGCTTACATACTTTTGCTTGAAAGATTACCTTCTCTTGGGGCCTCGCTGGTGGCACGAGGGGTTTAAGAGGCAACCTATGAAGCTGTCTGCTGTCTCTGCAGCAGAGTTCGATCCCCTGCAGGCCAGGGAGCAACCCACATGGCACTGCATATCTCTCCTGACTCGCCCGCACTCTCCTCAGCAGTGTATTTCAATCAGTCAACGTGTTCTGTTCCCCAATTTGTCTCTGGTGGGTCCTCTCATCCCCTGTGCCTCTGGTCTGTACCCCAGCTATTGGATGCATAAATAAAATATTAAAAAAAAAGAAAGATTTCCTTCTCTTGACTTCTATAAAACAATATTCTCTTGTTTTACTTCCTATCTATTTGGGGTCTCTTTCCCTGTTTTTGTCCAGGCTCATGTCCCTCTACCAAACATCTATTTATTGGAATTACTCAAAGCCCACACTTCAGCATATTCCACTTGTGACTCTAATTTCTCCTTAGGCAATCACATCTATACCCATAGCTTTAATTGCCACCTACATACAGGTGACTTCAAATTTTGTGTATCTCTACCAGACCTTTACTATTCTAAACCTTTCTTTTTCAGCTTTGAATCTCTGACATTTCAAGAGCAAGTAAGACTCTAGATTATACTTCACTAGTAAGTTAACAACTTGCTACAGCTTCATACATGATAACAAAAGACACAGGATTCCTGGATAAGAGATGAAAGGCCTTATTTTTCACAATGGAAGCAATAGCTTGAGGGTCAAAAATATGGATGTTTCCCTATTAATTCCCACTGTGGGACAAAAGGAGCTAGATGATACCTGCATAAATAGTGAACTGTGTTTAAAGAGACAAACCCACAGCCCAAACGCCAGTACATTTTGGACAAGCAGCAAGCAAGGCTACCTTGACCTTGGATTGTGTTGTTAACATGGTAGTCACACTTTAATCCCCTTGATCTCTTCATTTCCCTAAGAGACAGTCTCATAAGATTGTCATAACCTGGTACACTGAGCAAGACTGATCAGAGTCAGCAGATAGTCTTTTTCAACATAAGACACCTTAAATTCTCTACATCTCTGGAGCACTGGCTTTGGCTCAGTTTTTCAAACTCTTACATTTCTCTCCCATTCTAGGAACTTTGCAAAAGAGAAATTCTTTCTATGTCAGGTGGTTTGTTTCCACTAAACCTGAATCAAATTAATTTCAAGGTGTTTTGTATTTGTCTGAAGAAATGGTATTAAAATGACAAAGTGAGCTAAGAGCAACAAGAAAACAAAAGCATAATGCAATGGTGGAAACATAAACTACATCCACAACTCCTACTGAAAAGTAGCTAAGATGAAAAGCGAGCCAATGATTTAAATTGAAACCCATAATCTTTGCCATTAATGTTTGTATTTTGTGCCCTAGAATCATAAAAATTACCTAGTGAATTATTCCAGAGAGGTATCACTATATTTCCCTTTTTCCCTAATGGTTCATGTATGTTCCTTACATCATAAATACATTCCCAATGAATGGCCTAAAAACAATGAGGGGAAGATTCTGCCATTTTCTCTTTCTAAAGAAAATCACTCTGCTCTGAATTTCCTCTGTGGTATCTCACAGGATAGCTATGCTTTACCCCAGGCTAAGCTGTGGAAATGGATTGTGAGCTTTTCCAACCCACTGTGCTCTTTCTACCCCCTGCCTTAAATATGGACCCCTGCCTGGGACTGTAAAACCGCACTGAGGCAAGAAAAGAATGCTAAGTTAATATAATTAGAAAGACACAAGTCAAGCCCGATTAAAGGAATCCCCTCTAATTATCCTTTTGAATCCATACAAACTGAATCAACAATTCCCATTTCAAACTTGACTACACTGTCTTCTCATTGTCTAAACTTCTTGTTTGCAGACAATTTGCCTAGTAGTTTTCTAGACAGTTTATTTAAAGGCCTATTTTTTTAAAATTTTCATTTACAGGCTTCCACGTTTTCACTGAGCTCTAAGAATTTCAGTATATGTTATATTTTGCAGGTGTAAAAAATATCCCTTTAATATTTGCTTTCATGTGCACTTTTAAAAATAGATCCCCTACTACTGTATTTGTACTTCAACTACTTTTGCTAGCTACTATTTTACCCTTTTTCTCTAGACTAAAATTGATATTCCCCCCACCCAGAGCATAACATGACATTATTAGCATTAAGACATAATTAAGAGACTGAATTCAGAGTTTCCTGGCTTCCTAATATTGGTCTTTAAAAATATAAATTTAGTTATGAGATCTGCCCCTGAGGGGAAATACTAGTGACAACCCAATCAGTTTCTGGCAGTTAAGATTCAAATAACAGTGGGGTTTCTGTATTGGTTCTGGGCAATTTCCATGCTGCCAGTCAAGGATCTTCCCTTAGAAGCATATTTTGTCAAAACTCTCTGGGGGCAGACTACTGATTGACAACAAAAACGTGAATCATCGATATGATACCAAATCCATACACAAACAGCAAGAAGTGTGATTAGTGACTTCACAAAGGTAGAATTCTAATATTTGAATATTTTAACATATACTTTACTAGAATTCATATATACATATATACACACTTCTGACCTAATGCTGAGCATATATTGACATTTAAGTAGAATGTGTTAATGATAAGGATCCAAGCTTTAAGAAAAAGGTTAATAAAGATAAAAGTGTGACTGGAATTTATAATAGGAGGATTTGGTAATTAAACTTACCACAGCTATGGTGATATTAAAAATGATACAGTAATAAGACTTTGTAATAATAAGGTCCCGGCATCCCTGCTCACAAAAACACCTACTCATTGGTAATAGAACCATGTTCACTTTAGAAATGAACAGATAAGAACGCGCTTCTAAGGTACAGAGCATCCCTTGTGGTAATATCAATCATTCCACAACAATGTGAGAACCAGCATGGACTGTAGTGGAGAGATTTTTTTAAGTGAACATGTCCCATATTTCTACGAGCTAACTCTGAAGTCATATTTGCTATAATGTAGTGAAGATTTATTAATGCAACGTCAGTGGTACTATAATCAATATAAAACATCTGTTTCTGAGAGCCCCCAAGTGGCTGCACTAGTATACACCTTCCTAGTTATAATAATTTAGTGTTTTGAGCAGGGTCCATGGAGTATTTCACCAAACTTTTTCCTCTCCCTTCCCACTTGCCTTATTTAACCAATGAGGGAACAATGTTCAAATTATCTATAAAAACTCCATTTAGTTCATTGTTTTTTAAATCTATGGACTTAGGAATTTGAAAAAATACAAATTTTTTTCCAACCTTGTTTGTCAATAAATATCACAAAAATCTAGTTATGTGACTTAAACTCTGTCCTGGAATTCTATTTTTTATTAAAAATAAGTACTAATCCTCCACTTTAAGTAAAATTGTTATATTATGAAATCAAATTGATGATTTTGTAAAAAAAAAAAAACTGAGGGAATGATCCAGAAAAGTAAAAAATTTGCATATTTACATAGATTCAAAGATCAACATTTGCCACAAAGTATATGTGTGCATCTCTCTTTAAAATATTCACTAGGGACCTCCCTGGTGGTGCAAGGGTTAAGACAAAGCACTATGAAGCTATCCGAAGCCACTGCAGCATCAGTTGGATCCCTGGCCACAGAAGTGACCCATATGGCGCAGCAGACTTCTCCTGCCTACCCCGCTGCTCCCCTCTGTAGTATATTTCAGTCAATCTTCTTGTTCTGTTCCCCACTCTGTCCCTGGTGAATCCTCTCAACCCCCTCCCAGACCTCTGGCCTATACCCCAGCTCTTGTAAGCATAAATAAATAAATCTTTAACAAAATAAAATAAAATATTCACTTTTTATTTTTCCTAGGTAACAATCTATATTTACTCTATCTTTATCCAAAATGGAAAAGAAATCCATGAAACAATGTGCAAAATCATGGTTCTTTTCATAGCAATAAATCACAGAATATATATGACCATATATTTTATTTATCAGGCTCTTAATCTATATTTTTTTAACTACTGGAAGTTAATTATGAAATATGCTGGCTCTAGTATATATTTCTATTCTGCAGTATTTAGCAATTTAGCTAATTCAATTTCCCCATAGCTATGATAACAATTATCTAATAAAATAATTCTCTGTAATACTGTGCTATGCAGTGCACGATTACCATAACCCAAAGTAATTCTCCTATGTCCGAATGTTTACATAGACTTCAGTGAACCAAATTTTTTGTTTTTCGCTTCTGGTCCTCTCCCATAAATATATGAGATTGGACAAAGGACAAACTCAAATAAAATCCATTACTCTGGACTCAAACAGTGCTCCTTGTCCAACTTCAACGTTTTCTTTAGGGTGCATGCATCATGCCTACACTCCTCTTTCTTTAGATCCATTTGTGCCAAAGAAGCTGAACAGTCCTGATGGAAAAAAGCTTTCTGATAAGTGTTCTCCATCAAGGTCAATTATGTTTGGTAACCAGATAAGCTTAAGCTAAGCTTTACCATGTGACCTTGAGAAAATTATATTAAATTCCTGAATTTCATTTTTAAATAACATATTATATGAGTCTAACACCCTTTTCATTAAATTTAATTAAACATATATTTTTACTATATAAATGTTTAAGTGTAAACATCATGTTTATTTACAAATTAACTTTCCGCATCTTCATGTGCCTAGCTTTATTGTAGTCTCTAGTCTCTCAGGACCTACAAGGGGGAGAAAAGCCCTATATTTGTGAAATTTATACTCTACTATACTTGGCATATTCCTGCACCCCCAATCATTTCTTCCCACATCCTGACTTTCCCTAATTAGGGAAAGTCACTATAATCTGCGCAAAAAAAATCTCTTCTCACTATTATTATCAATGTTCTGAATAGACTCTTTTGAGTAAGAAAAATAACTTTGTACTTCTCTTTGCAAAATAAGAATATGTAAAAAACAGTGCCTCCCTGGTGGTGCAGGCGGTTGAGCACCGCACTGTGAAGCTGTCCACAGCCTCTGCAGTGCGGGTTCCATCCTGGCCAGCCGGCGAGAATCCCACATGGTGAAGCAGACCTCTCCTGTCTCACCCGCTGCTCCTCTCAGCAGTGTATTTCATCAGTCTGCCTGTTCTGTTCCCTGCTCTGTCTCTGGTGAATCCTCTCACCCTCCTGCACATCTGGCCTGTACCCTGGTTCTTGTATAAAAATAAAATAAATAAATATTAAAAAAATATGTAAAAACAAATATGAAAGGGGCCTCCCCTGGTGGCACAGCGGTTGAGTGCTGGGCTGCGAGCAGCCTCTGCAGCGCCGGTTCATTCCCTGGCCGCTGGTGAGGGTCCCACCAAAAAAAAAAAAAAGAAAAGAAAAGAAATCATCATCATTAAAATAAAAGAAGCCTTGCCCAATCTCTTTGAATTCTACAGTAATAGATTTAGGTTTTCATTCAGCAACAGCCAAAATCTCATATGTCAAAACATCAGTAAATAAAATCCCTAGATACATATCAACCTGAATTTGCAGAACTACATTATAGTGGAATGACACTCAGATCCATTTTATACATATTTTTAATATTTCAAAGAAGAATATAAGAATGTTATTAGCCTACTAAATTGTAAGTGATGGATCAGCAGTCTTGTTTCCATTTACCATACATTATACATCTTCTGCTCACTGACAACTTACACTTTGAAATGACTGGTTATGAATTACTCTTAAGCAACTGAGCAGTCTAATCCAAACATGCTCTTCTAGCCTTTCCTCCTAGTGATGAAGCATCACTTTTCCTCTTAGGTCTCTTGAAAATTACAATTCTCCTATATTATCCCCTACTATTTTGCTAATTTACGTAAGGATGGAAAAACAAGTTATCAACGGTTATATCATTGATTATGGTGTAATTATAGAGTCTGAAGATACTGTTAAAAACAAGGCAATATCCCCAAAATGGAGTTACTTAAGACCCATATCACCAAACTGAGAATGATGGCTTCAAACTTTCCCAGATGAAATGTTAATCAGCCAATCAGTAATCCAGTAATCATCTGATCAGTACCAGTTAGGTAATCTAGTTGATAGATGCCTGACAACTCAGCTCCCAGAAGAAAGTAGTCTTGCCCTAATCAACTTTTTGTTTTTACTTTTTGCCTAGAATTTCCTTGCTCCCAGTTAATTTGCCTATAAAAGTATTACATTTTGCACAATTCCTCAGAACTCTTTTCTTTCTTTTAGATTGGATGCTACCAAATTTGAATTGATTTTTACTTCTTAACAACTCTAAACAACACTAGACTATACTACAGAACCCATCCAAATTTGCTAGTAGCTTCTTGTGACTTACCCTATAGGTAATTATCTGAAAGGAACCTGAGGAATTTTCAAAGGAAAATTGAGAAAGAATGCATGTTTCAAAAGACAGAGTTTTGGAAAATTTAAACACTAAAAAGCAAGCTAGCTCTAAAATACATGTTTTTGAACATAAAATGAAGATAATTCTATCATTCTGTAGGGAATAAGATGAGAAAGAGATAGGAGACAGAATGGTGTTGGAGAGAAGAATTTTTTTTACTACTTTGAGTTCTTCTCAGACTGATCAAATAGTTAAATATATTAGTAAGTAAAAATTTTAAAAAAATGTTGCTTACATACCCACAGGGAATCTACATAGATATATGAATTCCAAAGCCAATAAAACAAAATGAGGGTTTATATCCTCAGCTAAGGAATAGGGCAGGGGCTTCAAGGAGAGAGGAGGGAGATTCACATGGAAAGTGTGGCTCATAACAAAATTCATAAGCTCTATAATTGTGTTTTACCTCACATATGTTAGGTTCCTCTGATGGAAAGGTTATTTCTGGTAAAAATCCAAATTCTTGGTAATATTCCCAATTTTCATGCTTCTAGTTACTTAAAGGAGTGGTTAAAGTTTCTTGTGAATCTGAAAGGCCTCAGTTGACTTCAGATTAAAATAATTCACATGCCTAAGTGGCACATCTTAGGGAGGCCAGTTCTGTATATCTTGGGGTTTTCTATCCTTCAGTGGTAATATGAACATAAATATTTAAGAACATTTATTAAGTGCCAGGCATTTTACATAAAGCATTTATTTTATTCCTCAATATATAACATGTAATACATAAGATCTATATATTAAGAAACGGAAATCCAAACAGGTAGTATATGTCATTCTACTTCCTATAGGTAACATGAAACGAGGCTACAAAATGCTCTTATGCCAGATGTTAACAGCTCTGTGATATCCAGTACATCCTGTCTGTGTGACGGGGACCTGTGCCACATCAGCTCATGGAAATGAAAGAAGCACAATAGGCAAAGGCAGCACATAAACTTCAAGAAAAGAAATCCATTTTAGGAAATATGAGAGGGAGAGAAAGCCATATTCCCCTTCAGGGAGAGTGCTGTTGGTTTCAGATTCTGATAAAGGACCCTAAAAAGGAGCAAGCTCAACCCATGGTGGGCCAAAGCATGGTATCTTTTTTGATTGCTGAGTAGTTTTCCATTGTGTATATAGTAAATTGTTAAACAGCATATGATGAAATATGAAAAATGTTCAACATCACTTGTAATTAGGGAAATGCAAATCAAAGCTACAATGAGATACCATCTTACACCAGTGAGAATGGCACATATTAAAAAAACTAGCAATAACAAATGTTGGTGAGGTTGTGGAGAAAAAGGAACTCTCCTGCACTGTTGGTGGTTGTGCAGACTGGTCCAACCACTATGGAGAGCTGTGTGGGGATTTCTTGACCTACTAAACATAGAGCTTCCATAAGATCCAGCAATTCCACTCCTAGGTATTTACCCAAAGGACACAGAAACATCAATTCCAAAGAACACCTTCACTCCTATGTTTATAGCAGCACTGTTTACAATAGCTAAGCTTTGGAAACAACCCAAATGCCCAAAAATAGATGACTGGATCAAGAAGATGTGGTACATATACACCATGGAATATTACTCAGCATTCCAAAAAAGATAAACACATGCAATTTGCAGCAACATGGATGGCGCTGGAAGGGATCATGCTCAGCGAAATAAGCCAGAAAGAAAAAGAAAAATACCGGATGGTCTCACTCATAGCAGGAATCTAGAAAACTTAAATAAGGGACCAGGAAAAAGAATAACTATAAGAAAGAAAAAATCAAAATCAACAAACAACTATGAACCAGAGACATTCTATGGGGGGTGGGGGGCAGGGAAAGGAGGGCTTGGGGTCAAAATAAGGGGGTTGTAATTGTAAGGGGAATATAAAAATAAAATTTAATAAATAAATAAATAAATAAATAAATAAATAAATAAATAAATAAAATTCACCCTGGAAAAAAATAATAAAATAGTGAAATGAATATTAAAAAAAAATAGTGTTTTTGTGTTCTTTGGCTAGATTCCTAGCAGTAGAATCTCTGGACCAATTGGTAGAGCTATTTTGAGTATTTTGAGGAAATGCCACACAACTTTCCCTCGTGGCTGTTCCAGTTCAAAACTGAAGTAGTAAACTGCACACCATTGGACTCTGATGCAAATGAAAAATCTAAAAACTAAAAAATGTTCAAATATATGAATATAAATGTAGAAATGCATGTGCAAACTAAACTCAAATAGAGTTATCTAAGGAAACACTAGCAAGTCAAGAAAAGGAAATACATGCAAGGAGCTTTTCTCTTACCCCTAATGCCTCAAAAAAGGAGGGAAGTGAGAAATTAAAAAAAAAAAAAGTTAGTTGCTGGCTCCCAAGCAGCAATTACAGTAGATTTATAAATCAGATAAATTTGTTTGGCACGGCAGCTGCTTATTATTCTGAAAATACCGCAGCTCCACCTCTGTGAACTTGTTCCTTTTGAAATTTAGCAGAAATTTGCCAACTGAATTTTAAAATGTAATCGATCCTACAGGAGAATTTTTAAATATTTTGAGCATTTAATTAGTTGGAAAGGCTACCCATACCTTATTGAAAATAATACTTAAATTATATTTTACAACAAATGTGTCAATATGCCCAGTGGTCACCATTGGTTTCCTTTTTCCAGGAAATTTTCATGGGAGCTATTTTTAATAATCCTGCTCATAAAAAAGGCTCCTTCATGTCTGATAAAGTATTATTGCTATGAATAAAGAGATTCCTTAAGTAGTTAAAGTGCCTATTAAAATCCGGCTTTAGTCCTTACTTTTCCTTGTGTTGCTGTTGTTATAGTAGTGGTTGCAATTTCTCACTGGAAAAAAAAAAAAAAACAAACAAGCTCTTACAAACAAAAAGGCATGAAGAAGGAGAAAGAAATGGTGTGGGAGATGGACTTATGTTTTTTTGTGAATTTTGCTCTCACTTCTCCCACTATTTTCTTTTTATTTATTGAAATGGCTCTATAGCTCAGCAAGGGGAAAACAAAAAGAATGAAAATTCATTTAAGTACTCTCTTTTATTTATGTTAACATTTCATCATATGCTGTTTAACAATTTACTAAATGTTTATTATGCACAGTGTTGCATTCTCAAGAGAATAAATAAGTTTCTGTCAGCACTTCTTTTATGAAATCCTATTTTGGTTGTGGATTTTAAAAATTCATAATAAACATTTCCTTCAGGAAGAAGCCAAGAAAGGAAATGCTTTGACACTGTTGATAAGTGAGCTTGTAACTAAAGAAACAGAAAACAAACATGTGCATAAATATTCACTGTATGCAAGTATGAGGAGAGCGAGCGAGAGAGAATATGAATGAGATAAACGAGAAGATGATTAATTGCTTGATCTTATTATGTGTGATCTCATGGATGAAATAAAAAGCAGACCCTTGTGATGGTTTTAGTTTTAACAGTCGCATAGTTAAGTTGTCAGTCATATTCATAAAACAGAAATAGAAAACAGAGAATGGATTATACTATGACCAGAGGATAGAGTGTGCAAGATCTTCTCAGTTCTAAGTTTTTATTATTCTCTTACATTAGAAAAAAATAGAATGGAAAATAAATGTCAAATGAATGTCAAAATATGAAGAATGACAATCTTCAGTATTCTCATAATATATGTCCCACATTATTTGACTTATATGCGACAATATATGGATAGATAGACATTTGGAATTCACCAATTCTAAGTTATGTACTGGTAAATGACAGAAATGAAAGGTGCCTGAATCTTTCACTTCTTGGTTATTGAAGATATTTTTAAAGGGAATAATAATATTCATTGGTTGGGGCCTCCCTGGTGGCGCAAAGGGTTAAGCACTACACTATGAAGCAATTAGCAGCCTCTGCAGCATGAGTTCTTTCCCCAGGCCAGCCAGAGAGCAACCCACATGGCGCAGCAGACCTCTCCTGTCTCGCCCGCTGCTCCCCTCAGCAGTGTGTTTCAGTCAGTCTGCCCGTTCTGTTCCCCACTCTTGTCTCTGGTGAATCCTCTCACCTCCCATATGTATGGTCTATACCCTGGCTCTTGTATGCATAAATAAATAAACCTTTAAAAAAAGAATATTTATTGGTTGATTATCTGACAAACACTCTCTATATTATTTGTTTGTTTATTTGTTTATCATCATAAAGTATCCATGATGATAGCATCCAGATTTTCAGATGGGAAAAATTACTAACAGCAGTTAATAATTATCAAGATCATGGTGCTTTAAAGGAGTAAAGGCAGACTTCCCAGCCAAGAAGTCAGGTTCTGAACTAACCAGCACACTGTTGTCTCACCAAGCTCACCTCTCAAGAGGAGATGGTGACATAGATCCCTCAGTAACCAAATGCACAAGGTTACAGTAATATATGACCAAAAATGAAATTAAGTTCTTGGTATTTTCATACCACTATATAAAGTACTTTCTGAATATGGATATTTTAGAAAGACAGAAAATGAATATGTTCTGTAACTGATGATAGTCCTATGGTAATTTTTGGTTTTATAGACAATTATGCTAACTTATCAATATAGTGAGCATTTGTCAAAGATTTTGCATCTTCATTGAGGGCATGCTTTTGAATATTTATTTAATTATATCACAATTTATTTAATAATTGCCATTTTGTGGTTATAGAAGCATAGTAGTTTTAACCAATCTTGCTTAGGAGTCTCAATGAATATCTTTAAAGAATTAAATTCATTAAGGTTTGTATTAGTTCTCTGTGTTGTATAAAAATTTATCAGAAACTTAGTGACTAAAAATGACACACATTTATGACATTACAATTTCCTTGGTCAGAAACCAAATACAGCCTAAGTGGGTCCTGTGTTCTGGGTCTGTCAAGACAGCAGTCAGGGTGTCAGCCAGGTTGTTTTCTCATCTGGAGATGGCTAAGAGATATCTGCTTTGAGGGCCCTCAGGTTGTTAGCAGAACTTATTTTCTGGCTGCTGTAAAAGAGAGAGCTTCAATTTCTTGATGGCTGTGGGCCAGAGGCTACCCTCAGCACAAGAAGTCATCTGTCATTCCCTGCAGCATGGCCCTTGCTATTGGCAGTTCATGAGTCACTTGCTTCTTCAAGGCCAGAGAGTGAGGATGAGACTAACAAGTACAGTTTTATATATGAACTCATAGGAGTGACATCACCTGTCCCATATGACATAATCATGAGAGTGACATCTATAACTTTTGCCATTTTCTATTGATAGAAACAAGTCATGGCTCCCACCCATACTCAAGGTAGAGAGCGGATTACTCAAAGGCAAAGACACCAAGATAGTGATTATATGCTTTCTTCCTCAGAGCTTTCTTGCTATATATATTTGCCCAAGTAAAATGTATTTTAATGATAAATTACTGCCAACAATGAGAACTTCTGTCTCAGTGACTTTTCATTCTCATATAAGGTTTAAAAATCTGTTACTTTCCTTTCATCCATATCTTAACATGTTTGGCAAGTTTCTCAAGACAGACAATTTAGGATCTACTCATTTTCCTCTGTTTTACCTGACCCTTAGCAATGCAAGTTTTCACCGGGTATTCAGGGAATTTCAGTCACACCACACCAAATACATTTTCTAAATTTGGTATGTAATCCATCCGTTTCATGTCTATCTTGCTTAAAGAGAGGTTGTGGTTAACATAGATTTCCTCTCCAAATAGCCAAATTTGTTCATGTCACCTGTTAAATAGCTCATCTATTATTTATGTATGTATTTATTTATTTATCCATCCATCCATTTGTTTATTTAATAAGTACTACTGAGTTCCTCACTCTGATTAAGGCACCTTGCCAGAGCTGAAAACACTGGTGAACAAGATATGATTCCTCAGGAAGGTAACAACCTATTCATTGGAACTAAGATGCAGAAACAAATCAAGTGCCCCAAAACAGATGAATGGATCAAGAACGGTGGTATATATACAATGGAATACTACTCAGCAATCAAAAATAATAAACTCCTGCCATTTGCAGCAATATGGATGGGAGTTGGAAGGGGTTATGTTAAACAAAACAAGTCAGGAGAAAATATATAAATATCACATGGTTTCACATATATGCAGAATATAGAGAATCCAAACAAAGTGTCAGGTTAAAAAAATAGAAGACAAAACATGCAAGCTGGCCATAGACTTTTGGTATACAGCAGAAGAGGGGCAAGAAGAAAGGTCACAATAGAGGAGGGAAGAAGAGCACAAGGTACTGTGGTGATAGATCATGGATGATACTAAGGTGACCACACTAGAGGGGAGAAATTAAATACTATCCAAAAATTAACAAAGATATAAGAAAATATATAAACTTTTTTTTAAATAATCTATGCACTGGGGGGAAAAAACACAAAAAACAACTAAACGACAACTGAAATAACCACACAGTGATAAGAGATACGAAATAAACTAACAGGAAGCTGTGTCAGTGAATAACAAGGTGAGGTGACTTCATTAGTGCATCTCAAGTTAAACAGGGTTTAGTTAAAATTGTCCAGGTGTCTGCCCCAAAAGCTTTTCTCCAGATACTCCAAAAGCTATACTGGTTGGGCAGAAACCATAATCTTTTCTCATCTTCCCTAATCAACACCTGGGTGCGAGTTCTCTTAAGACACCAGGTTATTCTGGATCCTGTAGTTAAGAAGGAAAAATAAGACTATAAAACATTCATTTTTCCCATCCTTCACTGCCTTAGACACAGTGTTTTCTTATGTGCAGAGACCTGCAAAAAATAGCAAATACTTAGATAAGTTCTTCAATATACTACTGACCTCTATGGACTTTGGGCTATATCACTCTCCATTCTGGAGAAGGTCAAGCAGTGCTGAATGAGTCACAGTTGGTATTCCCCCATGTCAATAAAAGTACACGCACCTGTCATTTTACCCCTAACCTTTGTAGAGGGTACTTCAGTCTTTCTTTAATGGGTTCTTTAAAAGTGCTTTTTATTTGGTAATATTTAAGCAATATGCACAATCTATGAAAGAAATTATCATCTGGACAAATGATCTCTTCATAGAAATTTCATCTCTCTCTTCATTTTTGTGTAATGGGGAACTTCATGGAACTCTGATCCCCACTTCCCTTCCAACACCCAAATTTTAACCTAGAATATATGTGTTTATTTTTATATTAATTTCTCTTTGAGGTCATATTAGGATTGCAACCATAGTGCAGCCACCACTAAAATTACCCATAATCCACCACCATAGTCCATTATACTTCTTTCTATCCTTGTTCCAGGCATAGATAGCAGTATTCAAGATATGATTTCAAAATGTTTAAGAGTCCCATCTGATACTAGAAGCATATGTAGAATCAAAATTATACAAGCAGTGAGCAATAGAGAGTTATAGAGTTTTCTAAGAGCTTCTGCCCATTACCCATTACAAGCCCACATATTAAAGAAAATTTTTCTTTACATTATTCAAGCGTTGCATTCAGTAACAAGGTATAGCTCTCTGTTTAGCTAAATATTTCATCTTTCTCAGTAAAGTTCTCCCTATAGGTCTTACCCATTTTCTTTTTAGTGATCTTTTAAAATAGTATATTGACTATTGCTAACATCATACCATTTTGATAGACCCTTGAATGCAACCACCATTGACAAAATATGTCAAGGGTCATTAACACTAGTTTTGATCTCCATTTTACAAATTAGTTATTTCAGAGAATATTTTTTATTTCTAAGTCGTTTATAGTTGTTTACAGATTTAGCATCTAGAGTTTTAGAAACTCTAGATCACTCAATTTCAATACTGAGGTCATATTTTTTTATCTTCCATAAGAATAAATTTTGCATATTTTCATGACTTTGAAGTCTTCTTTTTTTTTTAAAGAGGCATGTATTTTTATTTATTTATGATTTATTTATTTGTTTTGTTTATACATGCACTGGATATAGTCAGAAGCGCGGGAGGGTGAGAGAATTCACCAGAGCCAGAGCGGGGAGCAGAGCAGGCAGAGGGACCGAAGTACACTGCTGAGGGGAGAAGCGGGCGGCAGGAGAGGTCTGCGCGCCATGTGGGACCCTCCTCCTGTGGCCAGGGAGCAGCCGGGGATCGAACCGGCGCCGCAGAGGCCGCGGGCAGCTTCGCAACCCAGCACTCAACCACTGCGCCACCGGGGAGGCCCTTGAAGTCTTCTTTTTACACACTATTTTGTCTTTTGCTACATGTTCTATTTATTAATTTAAAATTTTAGACAGTCAAAAGCTAAATAACTTAAAATTCTAAAAAATATACTTATTCCTATATATCTTTGTCGATAACCAAGCTGAGGTGCATCTTTAGATTCTACCCACTTTTTTTCTTTCTTCCCCTTATCCTCTTCCTACTTATATCACTCTAATTCAGTAATATAATATTATTTTAAATATTTATATGAAATTGACATATTTATAACAATTATTTAGACTTGACAAAATGTCTAACTGTAAGTAATGAGTTATAAATTCTTTGTATTACTAATATTTTGAGATTTTAATTTTGTTTCCTCTTTTGAAATCCAGAGGCATTGTACTGTATAAATTTGAGTCTTTGCATCATTGAGAATTTTCTTTACATAAGGAATTAATGTAGAGCACATAACAACTTACCTACAATAAATAAAAGACTCTAGCAATAAGATGTTAATAAAAATAGGCAAGTATTTACAAACCTATTTGCAAACCAATTTGCAAATAGATTCAGGATTATACAGTGTATAGTGAATTTAAAATTGTTAGGCTTAATTGAGTTAAGTAAAAATATCTAAGGAGAGATAGAAGCAATGAAAATTTTCTTTGAAACACAGAACACTGTATAAAATCTATAAAGGTCTAGGAATGTCCTTGACTAGAGACTTTTATGAGGAACAAATGAAATGTTGAACCGTCTCCAGTCTTCCCCTTATGTTCTTTTGAGTAAAACACCTGTAGTTTCATCTGCTAAATCTTTGCTCAGGGTGATAGGTGAATACAGACTTTCTTCTTTTTGTGCTTCATGTCTTCAGAAACTAAAAGGCCATTTGTACCCAAAAGTTAGGTCACACAAAAGTTAGGTCACACACAAGTCTTCTACCATGTAGCCCCACCCACTGCACAGGTACATAATGCCATACTTTGATTCCTGTTTCACTTTGTTCCCTTGGTCTTTGGTATATAGTTCCGCCTCTCTGATTTAGGCCACCCTGGAACTTGTCACTAGCAAAGACATTATAACTGTGATTCCCACTTGTCTCAACAGTTGAACCCTACATGAATATTCCAGCAGCCTTATAGCTTATCTAAATCCCAGTTGTTAAAATTCAGCAGAGCAGCATGTCTTTGGGGAATATTCCAGAGAGTAAATTTTTTCACCTTTTTAGCAACAATTCAATTTTGGAAGGTATCCTCTTTTTCCTTTCACCTCTATGACTGCTTTGGCTTACTGTTCAATTGTAACAAGTGGGAAAATCTTAGAAAAAATATGTTTGATCATGGAACTAGTATTAAACCACTTCTAGTTTAAATCACTTCTATTGTTCAATTTATAAATAAGTTAATGCTCTTTGGGAGGGATAAAGTGGAGTTCTTACTTTCTCAAGGGCTATACTTCCTATTGTATTTTCTAACTTCCCTTTCTTCTCTCCATCACTAATTAAGATAGAGCCCATGTGGGTACCCACCCTCATGAAATGATGGTTTAACTTTTAGAAGGTAAAATCAAGAGTAAGGAGGTATGATATGGCAAGTTTACATGAGTTCCGTTTTAAGGCTTGGATTAGAGTTGCCAGATTAAATATAGGAGGCTTATTTAAATTTGAATTTCGGAGAGGCAATGAATAATTTTTCAGTATAAGTAAGTACCAGATATTGCAAGATGCATACTGATACTAAGAACTCATTCATATTTTAATCTGAAATTCAAACTTATTTTTCCGATATTTTTATTTGTGAAAATAGCCAACCTAAAATTGGAATAACAGGCATGAATGATAATGTTGCCCACCCTAGATTTTAATGGCAAGAAATGTTGTAGAGATATGGAACTAATTTCCAAATCTGAGCTAAAGATTGTGTGCTTGCTTTTATGTAGTCTGTGCCTTTTAAATACACACAGAGTCTAGAGATTTGGAAAGAGAGAGGGTAATTTACAAGTGGTTTGTCAAGAGTTGGAAGATTAGAATCCAGGGAAATAACAATACCCAAAGTTCTTGCAAATAGTTCCTTTCTTGTCCTGATTTCATTTTAGAAAATCAGTCTTGTCAATGGGAGGGTGAAGAACAAGCTTTATTTGTTATCCTACAACCCCCACAAGCCATAGAGTATACCTATCATGTGTACAAACATAATTTTAGCAGAATTACAAAATTTTCTTGATTTCAAACAAAATATGTAAGGATAAAATTGAAACTTTTTTCCATTGCAAGAAACAAAGGTAAAGAGATCTGTCTTCTCTTTTGTAAATGTCTGCTGTTTCACTCTCTAGACAGCTTCCCAGGTTTTAGATTACCTGCTGCAGATAATTTTTGACTGATCACTTCCTTCTTCCATTCATGTGAACCTTTCTCACCAGACTGAGAATTCTTTGAGTTATAAGGACTGATGTTATTCATCCCTGTTTCCAAGAACCTAGCAGCCAGTGAAGCTTAAAGTGCATTTGTTGAGTGAATGAAAAAGTAAAATCTACAATAAAATTGCATGAAAAGCAGAGCTACTGAACAGACTGAAGTAAAGAGATTCATGAAATTATTTCAAAATACAAAAATCCAGGTCTTTAAAATTATATCAGAAGGTCATTAAATGAAGACCTAAAAAAATTAGACCATGGAATGTGACCAGTTTTTGAGCCCCTTGCTAGAAAATTTGATGCTCATTATTTAAATTAAGTGATGTGCTTAAGTTTCCACATTGGCATTTCCCTAGCTGTCATCTTGCTCAGTCCCCCTTCTTGGAACATAATATATTCAACACAGGTAGATATTTATCAAATGAGCTTCTACTATTTACTAATAAAATAAAGCAATTAAACTATAGCCCACTGAATTATTTAGATCTTTTTAAATTTGAATGCTTATATATGATTAGAGGCAAATTAAAGTGCCACTACATTTTAGAAAATCAAACATTTAAAAAAACTTAAAAATATTTGAACCATTTAACCTAGGAATTCTACTACTATAAATTAATTCAAGATAAAAACTATTTTAATTTTAAAGAGATATATCAACTCATATATCATAACCAAGTACAGGCAGCAATTTAGTCAGTAAAAAATGGTGAAATACATTATAAACCTTTGTTCAATTGGAAATTATTTAGCTTTTTAGACAAATATAAGAAAAAATGTTACATATGAACTATTTTTATATTACATAGTTAAAAAAATAATCAAAGCATAATTTATATACAGATTACTAAGGAAAGTAATTAGAGGAAGCAGAACAAATAATATTTTTACAGTAGTTATTTAGCATTCTCTATGTGCCGGTAATTTTCTAATTATTTTAAATACATTAACTCACTTTAGCCTATAACAATTCAATGAAATAAAAAAGTACTATTACTATTTCCATTTCACAAATGAGGATGTAAGTCAAAAATATGTTAAATAACTTGTTTAAAGTCACACAGCTAAGCAGTAAAAGAAGAAATATTCAAATCCAGGTGGTCCAGAGCCAGAGACAACACTCATAGGCACAGTTAAAATTATGTGTCCAATTTGGCATTTGTCACTTTTTTTTCATTTTCTCAATGTTGTGTCATATTTTATATGAAATAATTTATGTAGAAATACATTATTCAACACTGAATCACAATATCTAATTTTAAAAGAATGAAACTAGATCAGAACTTTGTGACAGAGGAACATTACTGTTTCATCTGAACTTGCGCTTTCTTGAGTTCTGCCTTACAGAGAAGTCATTTTGGTATTGTATTATCTAAAAACTAAGCAATGAGGTCCAAAATTGATGTTGAATTCTTCGCTATCTCAGGCAGCAAGGTATCAAGTAACTGCAATACCAGGAAGGTAACTAAAAAAAATGAGATCACACTGAAGCCATTAGTCTCCAGGCATAGGTGGAGATCGGCCAAGTGAAAAGGAAGCAGGTGTCTAAGTTAGATGGGAAGAGACACAATTAGTAGTTCCCTAGATTTGCACAGGAGCCTCCTGAGGCTCATGTAACCACTTCCCAGCAGGTGTGCAGTCTGATACCTGAGATAGCAAGCTGAGCTAAGGGACCTCAGGATAGCAGCTACAGAGATGGTAAGAGGGTTGCTACTCCAGGGAGGAGGTGGATATGTGGCGGTGCGCCCACATCTCTCCAAGGAGCGCTGCTCCATTTCCCTTGGCCACGGTCTCTGCAAGGTGTGCTGTAAACATGCCCTGAAAATGCATCCGTTCCACTGTCATTTCCATCTGAGCATGGCACTTCAGGGGACTTTTTTCAAGTTCTACCAAGTTCAAGATCCTCACACTCAAGCAGAATCTAGGGACACTTTACTCAAGAACCCACGTGTTTGAGTGACTGAAATCACAAATATGAGGACTCCCTTTTATACCTTCCTTTAAAAAAAAAAGTGCTATTTAATGTACTTTGGCATAATCTGGTCAAAATTAACAGAAGACAAAAGTTTATCCTCCTCTTTAATGTAAGCAGAGTTTCAATCCTCTTCTAGACAAGAATGACTTGAAAATGCCAAGTCAGGTGAGGCACCTGTTCTAAAAGAACAGCTAACTCCACTCCCCCTTTACTTTAAGTATGTGTATTATCAAAGAGAAATATGTCTAAAGCAAGGAGTAAGGAGTAAAAAAGTAAATTTCTGTTTATATATTTAACACAAAGGCTAAATGCTGTCACAGTACTAACTTGCTAAAGGGAAATATCCCTCTTAGAAATGATTGCCATATCACATACTCTAACCACCAATGAATATTTCCTTAACATAAGCTATTTATACATTGCCAAGCACTTTAATCCTATTTTCTCTTGGTAACAGTTCCAAACAATAAAACACAACTGTTTTCACATCTAAATGAGTGATTTATCAAGTGCTACAAGGACCAGTATTAATATTCCTCTTACAGATTATTATAATTTCAAGATTATGTTTCCCCAACCCCAACCATTAGATAGATCACAATACACATGTGTATGTGTGTACATAAAAATATCTATCCAGGAGTAAAGGCATTGTGTTTAATATGCTTAAACAGTTATTAGGGTTATAAACCCTTTTCTCTAGTGCCTTCTTGCTATAGAAATTATCCCTAACCTGACAATATTTACTCACAGTAATGCCTTATACAAACACATATTCAGTTTGGGTGTTCTAAATGACATTAGTGCTAAATCTTTCTGAAGACAAGTGCCACAACATAATCCCGCTGTCTTGTGGATAAACTGTATGTCAACACTGGGTACACTTGGCTAAATTTTCAATGTGTGTCAATTACAAATGTGAACAAACTAAGCTCCTCCAAAAAGTTTCAGTCTTTATAAGCTTAGCATCTTTTCCTGAGTTTATTCTACTTCACAGTATTTGTGAAAGGGAATACCGCTACAGATACTCAGGACGTTAATGATCTGTCTTTATTAATGACAATTCCTGAGTAATGTTTAACACAAAGTGCTAACACAGCATTCACGTGGAAAGAAGAACATCAGAACATTTGAATTCTAGCCCCATAGTTGCTGTTAGTAGTCAGAAGCCCAGGATGTATCTTTAACTTTCCTAGAGTAAGTTTCCTATTCTCTGAGCTACTTTAAGACTGTCAAATTCTATGAATCTATATATCTCTTCTAAAGTCAACTCTGAGTTTCTAATTTTCACGCAATAAATAAATTTTGAACTTCCCGTTACTGTGCTAATAATGCAAGATGAATAGCATTACTCATATTTCTTTCACAAAGATTACCATGTAGATTCCAAGACATATGCAAAATGCAAGAAATTAGATTATGGTTAGCACCCTAAGAAAGGTATTGTTTTTAAAATACTCTGGAATTTCAAAAAGAGAACAATAAACTACTCCTCACAATCAACAAATATTAATAAGATGAATCAGATGACAATATATGTTTCCAATATATGTTTCCAATATGTGTTAGGCCCAGAGCAAAAATATAAATGGAGGCCTATATTTCATATGTCTGAATATTTGGAAATTAACTAACAAATTGTTATAATTGATTTAATATTTTATTTTTCTTATCATTCTACCTTGATGAATATAATTTCACAATGACCTGGAAGATCACATGCAAATTTAAAAATTACAAATTTCTGACTTCTTAACTTCTATTTCCAGCCTCTACTATTTTATCTTATCCCCTATTTTTTCAGCTTTGGCTCCACTTCACACCTTATGGGTGCTTACATGTGCTCATGGAAACACTCCAGATTATGTGCCCAAGACCCTTCAGTGAAAGCCAAAGTTCCCACTGAAGAGCTGAAGAGTATTCTAATAGATAGCATCAAAAGCATTTCAGGAAGAAAAAATAATTACTAAATCCTTCAGTGGAAGGAAACTCCCAGGCTTGGTTGCAGAATGTTGATTTGTTCAGTTTTGCAAGAGTTTCAATAGGAGAAAATTATTAATGTTAAACTCGAAAATAAGCCTACCTCTAAAATCAAAGACTAGAAGTTTGAACTTTCTTTGGTAGACAAAGAAAAGAGATTTGAAGGTTATTGAGCAGAGGTGACATAATCAAAGCTGTACTTTAGGAAGATTAATTTGGCAGTCAAATGCAGAAGGAGTGGATTAGAAGTGAGACTGGAGGCAGGCAGAAGAGTTATAGCAGTAGTTTAGGTTAGCGGTAATAAGACTGTTAACTAGGGCTGGGGTAATGTATAGGAAGAAAGGGCGGTGTGAGACAGAAGGGAGAAGGAATTGACAACCTCTGATGAATCATTGGTAATGGGGGAAAAGAGAGAGATAAATCAAAGAGCACTCACAGGTCTTGAGCTTCAGAGACTAAAAATGAGTATCAGAAAGCATCAGCAAGAAATCAGGAGGAGGAGCTAAGCTGTGGGATAAATGATGAGTGATATCGGTCTATGTTGTATTAGTTACATTAGCAAACCTCCTCCCAGATTGCCTTAACAGTGGAAAATGTCATTAAAGACTTGAAAATGTAGGCCTGGAACTTGATAGAATTGTCACACCATTATGTAAAAAGGCGAAACTCCTATTTCTGGTGTAGTTTCCACATAAACCATTCTTTATGCAATTTCATTGTCCATGGGCCCAAAAAGTGTTCTTAGGTTCATAGGTAAGTTCCTTGGCTTGTCAAATTGCTAAAAATATTGGACTTCTGAAATCATCGTTATTTACTGAATTGGGCCAGTTAATTCACTTGGCAAGATCCTCCAGCATGATGGTCTTGCCATGTCAGGATTTGATGATAACAGCCCAATTTTCTTCCTGCTAAGTCAACATAGTATAAGTATCAACAATGTTCAGTTCTGGGAATTTTGGCATTGTCCATACTTTGACCTAGCACAGCTTTGTCTAGCTTAGTGCTGATGCACAATGAATTTACCTGAGGGATGATATATACCTCAAATTTGTGATAAGCCAGGAGCTCTTTTCAGCTCTCAAGCTCTCTGTTGGTCGATTTTAAAAGTGTTTACCTTTTGCTCTTACTTATGTTAGCCATTACTGCACCTACAAAACCTGTGCTGCCATCACACAGATATGTGTGTGTGTGCTGACATGCACATACACACACAGAGTTCTTGATCTCAAGCAAAAGCAGATAAGTTAATTGACTAATGCTATTCTCCCTGTGTCTGCTCAAGACCATTCTCTGATACCTCCACTTCAGCTGTCCCCAATGCAACTCAATATTTTACCTTGAGATAACTGCACTAGCACCAAGATGGAAAAACAAATCTTACTCTGGTAAGAAAATCTCAGTCTTTGGATAAATAGAAATAGGAAGCAGCAAGTATGCTGGATGCTTTTTATCAGAGAGCAAAGGCTATAAGATGTCATAATAGATTATTGCAGAAAATCACCCTGATTATCTCTACTTTAAATAAAATGCAGACGCCAGAGTCTTTTCTTCTATCAATGCTTTAACTTTTCAAGTTGATAACAAGTTCTATTTCCAAATACATCTTTATAAATCTTCTCTTTAGTCTATAACTTCAACCCAGATTGCATGGAAGAAAGTATAGTTAATATATGTAATATTCTCCTAAGTTTTACCAGGTAAATGCAGACTTACAGTAGTTTATAAAGGAAAAATGGAAATTTAAATTTCAGTGATGACTTTCAGATAACAAAAGTGGCAAGCCTTTAAAGGGAACATGACAGTGATAGAAGGGCATTTGGAAAAATAAAATGTGCAAGGAAACTACAAATAAAAAATTAACAAAGCACATGCTACCTAATAGTGTTAGATCAGCTGATTGCCTATGTCCTCCCATAGCCAACTAGTGTTGAGACAGGAATCACACTGGATACACATCCTTCCTTGTTACTGAAAGAAATGCTTTGAGGGTCATACCAGTACGACAACTCATCCAAACACTTGACCTTCTTCTTTCATATTTTACAAATCTGCCTTGTTCTTTTATCTTTTCAACTGATTACCAGACAACCCTTATTCTCCTTACCTGGCCTTTTCCTTTAAAATGCTCAACAAATTCCATTTATGTCTCAATTTTAATAAGCAAGCAATTGTTAAAGGGACAAATGCAGGTGTTCTTAAAGAATCTATAACTTCCTTTGAAGAGTAAAGGAGACATAAATATGTAAGCCAAGTATTTAACTTACAAGTTATATTTCTAAAAAGTTATGCAGGAAAATAAAACAGAGGGAAGACATTAGACCATATGTAATAACACATTTGACTTATGTCTGAATTATGAGTTAAATAATGAGTGCCATTATTGACTCTGAAGAGTGGTAAACACAAATATTTTCAATATCTAGTCAGTAATTATTTCAGTATCTCTTCTCCATTCAACATATAATATTTCTTTTCTGGATTTTTTCTATTTTAAATAATATTTTTTTCTATTTTTTAACACAAAAAAACAATTAGAACCTTGGATTAGAACAATTAGAACTGAAATTTATGAAATAAAAATTTCATCAGGCCATTAAATATTTTTGAAAATGCCATAATGATTCATCATTACCTCGGAGAATTTAGTAGTCTGCAGTATACTCAACAAAGAAATAAGTTTCATTCCCTAAATTATTAAACAGGTAAAATGATCTAAAATTCTGAGTTGAGATAAGCAACTACAAATATGGTCAAGTTAGAGGGGTCAAGATTTATGACTATAATTTCTAGAAAATAGAAAAAGTAGGGCCTCCCCTGGTGGCACAGCAGTTGAGCGCTGGGCTGTGATGCTGCCTGCAGCCTCTGCAGTGCTGGTTCGATCCCCAGCCACTGGCGAGGGTCCCACATGGCGCACAGATCTCTCCTGCCGCCCGCTGCTCCCCTCAGCAGTGTATTTCATCAGTCTGCCTGTTTCGCTCCCCACTCTGGCTCTGGTGAATTCTCTCACCCTCCTGCACTTCTGATTGTATCCAGTGCTTGTATAAATAAATAAATAATCTTAAAAGAAAAATAAAGTAGACACAGGCAAAAGAAAAAAAAAAACATATTTTGGGAAGAAATTCCAGTAAAATCTCAGAGTCATGGGTAAGGAGAAGACAAGACCAAGTGATCAAGCCATTGAATGGTTACTGTGTAAGACAGAGGGATGCTGAGACTCCAGTGTAGCTGCTAAAATGGACTAGTAACTGGATTGTGCATTTTGTTTTTGTTGAGCCCTGTGAGTTCTTTGTATATCTTTGTGATCAGTCCCTTATCAGCAGACTGTAGTGCAAAGATTTTTTTTCCCAATAAGTGTGGTGTCTCTCTGTTTTGGTTAATGTCTCTTTGGCTGTACAGAAGCTTTTCAGTTTGATGTAATCCCAGGTGTTTATCTTTGCCTTCACTACCACTGCTTTGGGTGATGAGTCTTTAAAGATGTTTCTGAGATGTATGTTTTGTAGTGTTTTCCCTATATTTTCTTCTATATATTTTATGGTTTCAGGTCTTAGTCCAGTTCTTTTATCCATTTTGAGTTGATTTTCGTGCATGGTGAGAGGTAGTGGTCTAGTTTCATTTTTTTTGCATGTGCAGGTCCAGTTTTCCCAGCACCATTTATTAAACAAACTGTCCATGTTCCATTGCATATTCTTTGCTCCTTTGTCAAAGATTAGTTGTTCATATAAGTGTGACTATATTTCTGAGCTCTCTATTCAGTTCCATTGGTCTGTGTGTCTGTTTTTGTTCCAATACCAAACTGTCAAGAAATGGGCAGAAGAACTCGAAAGACATTTCTCCAAAGAGGAAATGCAAATGGTAAACAGGCATATGAAAAAATGTTCAACATCCCTTATAAACAGGGAAATGTGAATCAAAACCACACTGATAACACCTTACACACCAGTAAGAATGGCACATATCAAAAAAACAAGCAACAACAAATGTTGGCGAGGATGTGGTGAAAAAGGAACTCTCCTACATTGCTGGTGGGACTGCAAACTGGTCCAACCACTATGGAAAGCTGTCTGGAGTTTCCTCAGTCTACTAAAAATGTAGCGACCATACGATCTGGCAATTCCACTACTAGGGATCTACCCAAAGGATACAAAAACAGTGATTCAAAAGAACACCCGTATACCTATGTTTATTGCAGCACTATTTACAATAGGTAAAACCTGGAAACAACCCAAATGCCCAAAAATAGATGACTGGATCAAGAAGATGTGGTATATATACACAACGGAATATTATTCAGCAATCAAAAAAGATAAATTCATGCCATTCGCAGCAACGTGGATGGAGCTAGAAGGAATTATGCTCAGTGAAATAAGCCAGAAGGAAAAAGAAAAATATCGGAAGGTTTCACTTATAACAGGAATAAAGGGGAACCAAATAAGACATCAGTGTAAAAAAATAATAACAGTACAAAACACAACAAAGCAGAAATAGACAATTATAAACCAGAGACATACTGCAGGGGAGGAGGAGGGAGAGGGATGGAGGGAGGAGCACAGGGGACTGTGGTGATGGTGCACGGGTGCCTTGGGGAAGGAAATTCTATGGGGACTCAATCTGAGAGGGTGGGGGAAGCAAATATTGTCTAAAAAATGTGAAAAATGATAAATGTCAAAATAATAAATAGATAGATAGATAGATAGATAGATAGATAGATAGATAGATAGATAGATAAATGGACTAGTAAAGGAATCTCCCCATAGGGGAATGGGACAACCCAAGAACTCTGGGAAAAACTGTGATAGTGGAAAATAAATGATCATCTTGAAAGGTTGATTCTCCAGGGAGTTTCATAAAGGGCTTAAAAATCTTAAATGTTAGTAATAAACAGGAAAGTCTTCAAGCATTATAAATTAAAAATAAATTGAGAGAATCACAGGTTTAGCTCCACTGAATGTAGATATATAAGAGGCTTTATGCATAGCACAGTAAAGTTTCTTGTTAATTTATTTTTTTAAAGATTTATTTATCTATTTATTTATTTATTTATTTATTTGTACAAGAACAGGGGTACAGACCAGATGCTTGGGAGAGTGAGAGGATTCACCAGAGACAGAGGGGTGAACAGAATAGGCAGAAGACGAAATACACTGCTGAGGGGAGCAGCAGGAGAGACGGGACCCTCCCCAGTGGCCGGGGATCGAACCGGCGCTGCAGAGGCTGCAGGCAGCTTCGCAACCCAGCGCTCAACCACTGCGCCACTGGGGAGGCCCTCTTCTTGTTAATTTAAAAGGAGTAAAGTGAGGTAAAAATCATGTCAGAAGACTCATAAAATAAAAATGCAAGTTCTGAGCAAAGTCAACACAAATTTACAGTCAAGGCTCAAAGCTTCCTGCACCTAGACTCATCACTCATCAGGGGGCAAACTTAATGTTATTTGCTCAGTGTCCTATTGTGTTTGAGTTTGCAAGTTTGATCTTTAACTGTGAAATTCCTCTTCCTGATTGCACTAAGGCAGAATGTAATGTCTTTTTGAAGTCGCTTTTGCTGGGTGAATATTTTAAAGCTAGGAGTGTGTTATACAGAATGCAGGGGGCATTTTTACCAGTTAACAGAAAAGCTTTAGCAATCACATCATATCTACAAACACTATTAATGTCAATGGAAAGACACTAAGTCTGATCATCCACATGTATCTGCTAAAACTACTGGAGCAGAATAGACAATAAAGAAAGAAGTAAAATGCAGTATGGAAAACCAGCATGGGGCCAACAAGGTTAAAAAAATATTTAGAATGTTTTGCATTGGCACATAATATGCCAATGGCCTGTAATCTAAATCCACTTAAATATTATATCAAAGTATGGATGCTGAGATAAGCATTTCAGAGAAAAGATTTATTACTTAATACAAATTTTAATTATGTGCTTTTGATTTTTTTTGTCCATTTTTTATTTTTTTTGGTTTGAAATCTTAGTGAAAGAATGAAACAATTATAATTAATAGGATATGTAATAGATAATCATCAAGGTGGAAGAATACTTTATTTTTCAAGTTACTATGAGAATAATTCATGTAAGTAGGATATATATTTTTAAAAATGGATAAATATTGGTAATTTGTAAATTTAGATGGATTGAAGAGATAAAACATATTTTTGTGATCACCATACATTTGCTAGACAAAAAACCCACTCCTTTTCTAAGGATTCAATAGAAAAAAAATTCATTTCAGAGTTAACCATGTTGTTAGAAGAACTTATATCTTTGCAGCTACACAACTCAGAAGTCTCTTTCCTTTCTGGCTGCTAAAGATAGTCTACCCTAAAGACTACATGCATTTCTTGGCTAATAGGTCCCTTTAATTTCATGCCAGTTGCATCACGTCAAATTCCACCCATGTTTTCAATCACTCTGTCTCCTTCTTTTGCCATTGGACAAAAAATGTTCTCTCTTTTTAGGTCCAGCTGAGAATGCCATGTATCAGTTGAATTGTGTTCACAAAAAGATGTGTTGAAGTCTTAACCCCCATATCTCCCAATGTGGCATCATTTGGAAATATGAACTTTCAAAGGTGATCAAATTAAAAATGAGGTCAAGATAGGACCTAATGCAATATGACTGTTATCCTTATAAAGGAAGAGGGGTTTATATATAAAGATTGGCACATACAGAGAGAAGATGACATAAAAACATATAGGAAGAATACCATGTGAACACTGATGCAGAAATTGGACTGATGTAGCTGTAAGTCAAGGAACACCAAGGAATCCTCACCAACAATAGAGTTAGGAAGGACAAGGTAAGGAAGAAGTTCTACCCAGTCCCAGAAAGAGTATAACCCTTCTGAAACTTTAATTTTAGACATCTAGTGTCCAGAAATGTGAAGCAATAAATGTCATGGGATGCGAAGACACTATTTCAAAGGGCTATATACACTTCTATGTTCATTGAAGCACTATTTATAAGAGCCAAGTTATGAAAACAACCTACATGGCCAAGGACAGATGAGAGAATTAAGAACATGTGGTTTATATACATAATGGAATACTATTTAGCCATAAAAATGATGGATTCTTTCCATTCATGAAAGCATGGATGGAAATGGAGGGGATTATGCTAAGTACCATAAACCAGAAGGTGAGAAATACTGGGTTTCAATAACATGTTGTATATGGAGAAACAAGACAGAGGATCAGCTGAAAACAAACCCTAGAAATCTGACTATAAAACTGATAATACCAGAGAGGGAAGGGAAAGGTGAACAGCAAATGGAGGAGGAGGAACAATATAGTGGAGAACTATAGGTGCTTAGTGGTGGGTGTGGTATAGCAGTAAATACCTGAAGAGAAGTGATCCTATACCTCTCAATCATATACTGTGTCATAAACCAATGTTACCGAAAAAAAAAGAGGGCCTCCCAGGTGACCTATGGGCTAAGTCTCAGCAGTATCACCTCTATGACCTGAGTTTGAACCTACATGGCATAGCCAACCTCTCCTCACTTGCCTGCTGCTCCCCTCAGCAGTGTATTTCAGTAGATCTTCCTGTTATGCTCCCCACTCTGTCTCTGGTGAATCCTCTCACCCCCTGCACATCTGGCCTACACCCCAGTTCCTCTACACAAAAACAAATAAAATCATTAAAATAAAAATCACAGTTTGGACATTAAGGAACTATTTGGAAAAGAGAGCTAATAGAAGCCAAAATTAAGATGTGCTCTCTGTGGAAGAACATGAAACAACTTAATTTTTTTAAATATTTAAAATAGTATAATGTAAAAATATTAATAAGCAATTAAAAAGTTACATAGAAAATTTTATCAACATTATGGCATTGTTTGGCATGTAACTGTATTTAACACATCAAACAAGTAAGTCACCCACCCATACAGAAATTTTTATTAATATTGAATTGATTTTGAAAATTTTAAAAGTAGCTACTTTCTCTAATTTTTAATTAGTGACCAGCTAAGAAAAGTAAGCTTATTCTTCAATTCAAAATGACCAACAGATGCTCTGAAGTATAGTCTCTAGATGCAACAAGTTCAGTAAATCTATCGTTACTTATTTTTTTTTGACTGCAGGTGTATATCTGGTGGTCTTTGGTTGTTGGATTTTTAATACCCGTCTCATGTGGTTGTTAAAAAGATTTATGTACATCCTTAAAATGGAATACTCTGCAACTTTAATAATATGGACACATCTCCAAGACATATTTTTTTATATGCAAAGGCACGTTGCAGAGCCTTATGGAAAGTATGTTCCAATTCATATTTTAAAAATAATTACATATGTAAAAGAATTCATGCAAGTCAATACATTGAATGTATTAGAATATGAATATCAAATTATCATGGGTGAGAAAAGAGTAGGGCGATGTGAATAAAGCTTAAATGTTTTATTCCATATATTTCTGAAGTGTTTGGATCTTTCGATAAAAGCATTTTCAAGTATTCTGTGTTTAAAAATCAAAATACATTTTTGAAAGAATTATCTAACAATACTTAGGTTAGACATCTCCAAGTGCCAGCTATTTTAATGAATTGTTAATTAGCTTGATGTGCAATTTCTCCTTGTAATTTTGTTTTGTTTTGTTTTGTGTTTGTAAAGCAGGATACATCATAGCATTTAAGGAAAGGGAAGAAATTCAGAAGAAAATTAATGATACTTGATACCATCTACTAACTGATGACTGACAGAATACATACCTTCAAACATCTGACTTCATTTCAATGTAATGCCCTGAAGTACACAACACTCAAGTTTAGTTGCAATTATATGTATAGGTAAGTGATTTTTGGTCCCTATTTTAGGAAAAAAAAAACAATGAAAAAACTTGGAGTAATAGCATGAGAGTATCTAAAGGGAGCAAGCAAGAATCTCAAGACCAGAAATTCTTTTATTCACATACTTAGGGCCTGAATTGTAAATCAACGCAATTAGCAAGTCTCTTCATTAAAATATCAGAGAAGGAATATGAATGAATAGGGTCTTGAACTCAGTTACTTTTAATATTTTAAAATCTAAAACTGATAATTTCTATTTGGTAGGTTTAAATCACAAGGGAAAAAGTAAGGAAAAACAGTGACATAAATACTGATGATATAATAGAGTTTACAGAACCGTGATTCCCAGTCCTTCACTGCCATGTAATTTCTGATGAATATTTTCCAAAAAATTTAGACTCTAAACTTGACAAACAACAAAAGACTGGAGATCTTAAATATCTCAGGAATAATTGTTCCAACAGAACAATCTCCATAACAAAATAATGCTTGAAAAGTATAGTGTTAAATTTAAACTGAACACAATTGTCTTTGGATAAGAAACTAGGCCATGAAATAATTATGTGCAAGTTTACTTTTAATATAAAACATAAAGTCTGTCCAGGCTGGCTTATGCAAACAAAAACTCATTGTAGTCCTAATGCAGCGTGTTTACGGAGTGGGGGAGTAGGGTGGTTTGGGTTGTCTTATAAGTGGACCACCTCTGTAGTGTCCTACTGATTTAACTTCAATTTTCTTACTAACATGGAATAAACCTTTTTTTTTTTTTTAAGAAGCAGATTTTTATTAACTTCATCAAGGTTTTGTGACTATTAAAAACAAAGCATCCTTCTTGCAACCTAGCTGCATTCTTCACTTTTTAAAATAATATATTTGAAGGAATATTAACATATTCTGTTTGGCAAAGAAAATGAACAGGAAATTTAAGCACCAAATAAGGAGGTTAACAAGATAAACTTTAAGGTGCCATTCAACCCAGAGAGCCTATCATTCTAAACCAAAGGTAGCTCCAATTAAAATGCAGATATTGGATGAAAATTATCTGCTAGTTTTGGACCACCCTTATAAGCTGGATTTTAGGTATACATTCCCTTCTATTCAATTTGGTCAGGAATGATACTGTTTTGAATAAAAATTAATAAAAATACTATTCAAAAATAAATGGCTTTATTCAGGAGAGATAAATCAGAACTAGGAAATAGAGGACTCTTTAATATAGCATCATCACTGAGTTCTACAGTTATCCACAGAAAATCCTTTGTCTCTTTCATCACACCTTCTTTTGTTTGCCACTATACTCCATGCTCAACTCTTTTAGCAAATAATTATTATTTGAAACTCAATGACTTCTGACTGCAGGACACTAACTTTATCTGAGAAATTAACATATATTTATGTCCACTGCCCCCGGTTTTATTTTTATAACTTTCTTGATACAATTTCAAAGTCATAGAAATTATGCTATCTTACAAAGAAGTCCCATATATAGCTATTACTCATAGTCAACAACTCAACAATTTATCCTACTTCCTGCATTGTCATTCACTCTAAGCACACACACACACACACACACACGCAATTTTTCCTGTACTATTGAGAATTTATTGGCAGTATCATGCAAATTTATTTTTAATTTCTTCAGTGTTATTTTCTAAAAGAAAGATGTTTTCTTACATAAACATGGTGCAATTACCAAAATCAGGAAGTATTTTTTTTAAAGATTTATTTATTTATTTATTTATACAAGCACTGGGTACAGTCAGAAGCATGGGAGGGTGAGATAATTCACCAGAGGCAGAGCGGAGAGCAGAGCAGAACAGGCAGACTGACGAAGTACACTGCTGAGGGGAGCAGCGGGCAGCAGGAAAGGTCTGCGCGCCTTGTGGGACCTTCACCCGGTGGCCGGGGATCAAACCGGCGCTGCAGAGGCTTCAGGCAGCTTCGCAACCCAGTACTCAACAGCTGTGCCACCGGGGAGGCCCAGGAAATACTGTTATCTACACTAAATGCTGCATTCAAATTTGACATTGTCACAACAATGTCTTTTTAATTTTAGGTACAGGACCTACTTAAGATCATGCATCACTTTTTGTTGATATATCTTTAAATTGTTTAATCTTTTTTTCATTTTTCATTTTTTAATTATCATAATAGCATTTTATTTTATTCTCATTGCCCTCTTACTTTAATTTGTTTTAATTATTTTATTGAATCATTGTTAAATTTTGGGCAGTATTTGATTTCTCCCCTCAGTGTAGTCCTGAGTACAGTGTAGTTCTTCCACCATCACACAGCATCTGTGATCTATCACCATAGCCCTGTGCTCTTCCCTCTTTTGTTATCACCCTCTTTCTCTCCTCCCCAGATACATGACTCAGATCTGTGGTCAGCTGGCAAGTTTTGTCTTTTGCTTTATCCTTTTTTCAGTTTCTCAGTATAACACATATAAGTGAAACCATCCAGTATTTCTTTTTCCTTCTGACTTATTTCATTTAGGACAATCACTTCAGCTCCATGTATGTTGTTGCAAATGGTATGAGTTTATCATTTTTGATCAAATTTATTTCTTTTAATTTCTTTTTATTTTTTAATTGAGGTAACACTAGCTTACTTGATTGTTGGTATTTTGGAAGTATAGGATGCCCCCACAGGTATCACCACCACAGTATACCCAACACCAAATCACCCATAGTCCACCACCATGGGTCATTATATTCCCTTTTCTCCTCCACCTGCTCTAATTCTGAATGTTTCAGTTCTATAGTCAGCTTTCAAGGGTTAGTTATTAAGCTTATATTTATCTGAATCTAAGCTAGTTTCTCTATATTCCACATAGAAGTGACACCGTTAGGTATTTATTTTTTTCCTTCTGATTTATTTCACTTAACGTTATCCTTGTCAATCCATGTTGCCACAATGGCATGAATTTATCCTTTTTGATCACTGAGTAGTATGCCATCATGTATATATATCACATTTTCTTGATTCACTCAACTTTATTTGGGAACTTAGGTTGTTTCCACAGTTTTGGTTATTTTAAATAAGGCTGCAATAAGCAAGGAAGTGCAAGTTTCCTTTTGGTTTTGTATTTTTTTAATTTTTCAGATTTTAGTTTTCAATTTTAATTTTTCACATGCCTAGGAGTGGAATCACTGGGTCATATGGCAGAGCCATTTTTAATCTTTTGAGACACTTTACACTGCTTTCCAAAAAGCTGGACCAGTCCATATTCCCTACCAAGAGTGCATGAGGGTTCTCCACATCCTGGCCAGCACTTGTTATTTCTGGATACTTCAGTATGGGTCATTCTCACTAATGTGAGGTGTTATCTCATTGTGGTCTTGATTTGCGTTTCCTTGTCTGTCTGCCATCTGTATTTCCTCTTTGGAAAATCCCTGATCAGCTCTTCTGCCCACTTTTGATTGAATTATTTGTTTGCTTTTGGTTGAGTTATATGAGTTCTCTATAGATCTTCAATATCAGTACCTTATCAGGTGTATGGTGTGGCAAGTTTTCTCCCATTTGGTAGGTTGTCTTTTCATTTAAGTAACAATTTGTTTCACTGAACAGAAGCTTTTTAGTTTAATGTAGCCCCAGTTGTTTGTGTACTCTTTTGTTTTCTTCACAGTGGATACAAATCCTTACAGACATCTCTGAAGCTTACTTTGTGAAGTGTTTTGCCTATGCTTTCTATGTATTCCAATCTCTTCTAAACTAGAAGAATTGCTTAGTTTCATTCTTTCTTGACTTAAGCAAATGTGGAAGGGGCCAAGTGGACAATGGGGGAGAATTATGGTTTCTGTGGGTGTGGTAACATTCATCTGAAGGGGTATGAACCTGTACCTCTAAAAGACAGTGTTTGTCAAGTAATATTTCTTAATAAAAAAAAAAATAGGATACAGTTGGATAAGTCCTATCTTGTCACTCTGATTTAAATATTCTTGAATAAATATTCTCAAATAAAAAAATCCAAGAAAACCACTATCACCATCATATTCAACATCATTATCATCTTAGGCCTAACTGCCCGTGAAATTTGAATTTTCTAGTCCTCTGATATAATAACCTGAATTTTTAAGTTTTGTTCTTAATTTACTACATTAGCATCTTTTGCAGCAGTAAAGACTTGTTTATTTTAGTTTTATGTAGGACAAGATGATATTAAATTGTTAATTTATATGTAGACCTAAATATATTTACATATAGGCTGTGCAATCCTTTGAGATCATTCTATGTTATGAAATTTCATGACTACTTATTTTATGTGACGATGAGTAGAACAGTTTATAGTATTGATAAGAATAGGCTCTCATCAGTGTTTAAATACATTAATTTGTGACGCTGTGATTGAAGGTGAATTTTGGGAGGATTTGAAAGCTAGCCATTTTAATGCTTTCAGGTGGGTGATCATCATAGTTGTATTCTGTAACTTATTTTGAAAACACACTTCAGTTCATTAAATTAAACAAAAAGAAAACTTAAAAGTTCAACAAACTTAGACCCTATAAAAATCTTAAGAGAAAACTTAGAAGACTCTATTTACAACCAAAAGATTGAAAATATACGAAACCAAGAAAAGAAATAGAAATGCTATAAAAACAATTTCAAGTGAAAATGTATTAAGGTTAATAAACATATACCAGTTTAGAAAAAAATGGCAATGCATATGACAAAGTCCGTATGCATAAAAAACTTTCCCAAAAAAATTACAAAAATGATAATAGCCCGAAAAACACAAATTAAAAGGATATGGCTAGACAATTTTGAAAGCACAAATCCAAGTGGCTGATAAATAAAACATGTTTAATCCATAATAGATGTAAAGAAAATATGAATTAATTTGAAATAAGCACTTAATGCTGAAGGGAATCAGAATGAAAGTGATCTACTATATTGATGCAGCAATTTTATAAAGTAATCCTGCAACATCTGCTAAATTTCAAAATGTAAATGCCTTTCATTCTAACAATCCAATGATGAGCTTCTTTGTGTATTCATATACATATATATATCGATTGATTGATTCCTACTAGACAGTTATACACATAGATATAGACAGATATTTAAGAGATTCCCTTCTGTAAATTCAGAGGACTCACCATTACCATCAATCAGTCACGTAGTAATTTTAGCCATGAAGCCCTAGATTCAAAGTCTTACTCAGCTGACCAAATAAACACAAATATATACAAAAAAAAGTAGTTGACATCAGGTAACTCATTGCACAGATTGAAGCCAAGTAGAAAAAGAATAACGAGGCAGCAAGACCTCCTACTATTCCATAAAAACTTGCATAGAGCACTCCATTAGTCTTTCTGATTAACCCCTGAATTGCTTCAAGTGATTTCTTCTATATCTCTAGTGTCCTTAGTATACCTTTAACTTCATTTTTGTGGGGGCTGAGTTCCCCTTCCCACACAGGACCTATCACAGTGCTTGCTAATGTATGTGACTTTATTGTCCATTTCATTGTCTGAAATTCTCAGTTTAAAAATACATTAATGCTCCTTAAAACTATATGACAATTGTTAATCAATTTTGATGTGAGATCTTCAGATGCACTTAGGTATCTGAATATAAACATTACATTTACAGGAAAAGATTTCCAAAAGTCTTTGTCAAACTGTTCAAAGGATATTACTGAATGAAGTTCTGTGATAATTGTTTTTGTATATCAAAAAGAATACTCCAAATACTCTTTTTTTTTTTTGTATTTTGGTCAATGAAGTATAACAATATTTAAATGATGCAGTCCTTTGAAAAGACTTCACAAAAAAAATGCATTAAATAAAAGGACTTTAGCCAAACATACTGACAAGATTATAATAGTTCTCATAATCTAGCTTGCATTTACTCTGTAATTACCCAGGAAAAGGTGCAGAGGTATAATTCACTGATGTCTCAGAATAGCAAACAAAGAGATATGTGATGAAACCATGAACTAGGCAGCAAAATTAGTTACTGTTACTCTCACTCTTTTTGATGACACCAACACCATTCAAAGTATAGTCAAAATGACATTCATAGCTTCATTCTTCACATACCTTTTCTAGTAATATCTCTCTCATACCTGCTCTATGAAACAATTATTTTCCTTTCCTAAAAAAGGTAAAGAATGCATGTGAATTCATC
This sequence comes from Talpa occidentalis, assembly GCF_014898055.3. NCBI lineage: Eukaryota > Metazoa > Chordata > Mammalia > Eulipotyphla > Talpidae > Talpa > Talpa occidentalis. The sequence continues at coordinate 34,716,837 of NW_023604861.1, read as the reverse complement.
ACAAGCCATAGACAGTCTTATCACAAAAAAGATTGAAATTTCAGTAATTCCATTATAATAGTTTGTATAATAAATGCAAAAATTTGGGAAAACAGAGAAAACATAGAATTAGTAAACTTGAGATCTTATGCCTTAGAATAATTGATGATTGAATTTAAATTAAACCACCACCCATAAAGTTTATATTCTTTCATAATTATACTAAAACACATTAAATTTCAGTAATTACCAATTCTGGAAATGTGGAGAGGGCTCAGTAAATATCTTTTTGGTTGTTTTCATGTTTAAATTTGACTGTTCAAAAAAATTTTAATGAAGAAATCCAAGTCAATTTATTTTCAAATATTTCAAACATTTCAAAATATCACACAAGACAATAATTTTGATTCTCTGTATCTGTTGCTTCATTTGTAAAATGGGGCAAATAAAATCTACATTAAAAGTTATGAGAAATAGTGAATGAGACTGTGCATATGAAATACCTCAGTATTTAAACCACAGTAAGGGATCATTAAGTTTTAATTCCTTTTATATAATTCAGGTGGTAAATTTACAGTACTATATTGAATACAGTAATAAATATCATAAATTATAAAAATAGAGTCATAAATATAAACCCTCCATAGGTTGGGCCAGAAATACTTATAAAGAAATAATTTCCTGAGCCATTGAAAATTGTATGGACACCATATAGGTATATATACAGGAAATATGAAATCTATATTGCTCCTCATGGAAAACCTGTTTTCTGTTCATCCCCCAAGCAGTAGATAGCATTCCAATTAAAAGTAAGAAATAATGTCAGCATTTATATACAGGGACAGAAGATTCAGGAGCAGAAAATGAAAGCAACTGGCTAGAGAATCAAGAATTTAGATTACAACATTGACACTTTTAGCAAATAGTTCTGGGATTCTTCTACATCAGAATATCTAGTAACAGGAGAAGTTTGGAAAGATACAAGGAACTTACAGATTTTTGTTCTGTGTATTAAGATTCTCCAGGTTTTCAACAAAAAAAATCCACATGTGCTTGGTGAAATTAACTAGTGAAAGGGAAGATTAAGCCATTCTTAAACTTTTACTTTGTAGTTATTTTGTATTTTATTTTTGGTTATTTCATGGTTTTCCTATCAATGATTTCTTGATGCATAGGAATCAAGCATTAATGTTGTCATCATGTTAAAAATACATTTTCAAGGGCTTCCCTGGTGGTGCAAGGGGTTAAGCACCACACTATGAAGCAATCCACAGCCTCTGCAGCATGAGTTCGATCCCCAGCCGGCCAGTGAGCAACCCACATGGCGCAGCAGACCTCTCCTGACTCACCTGCTGCTCCCTTCAGCGGTGTATTTCAGTCAGTCTGCCTGTTCTGTTCCCCACTCTGTCTCTGGTGACTCCTCCCACCCACCCCACCCCCTGCATCTCTGGCCTGTGCCCCAGCTCTTGTATGCATAAAATAAATAAAAATCTTATATATATATATGTATATATAAAAATCTTTTATATATAATATATACATATTCAAGTCTTTGTAATTCCCACACTTGAAACCCCTGACATCAATGAAATATGTAGTTTTTATAAATAATTTTTCATTAAAAAACTTTACATTTTGTGGGGCCTTTTTGGTGGCCTCAGGGTTGAATCTCAGTGTTACCACCATGACAGCCCACTGCAATGGCCTGAGTTCAATCTCTGGCCATGGAGTTAATCCACATATGATGCATCAGAGCTTCCCTGTCTCACCCCCTGCTCCCCTTAGTAGTGGAGGTAGATCTGCTTCCCACCCTGACTCTGGAGAAACCCCTCACCATCCCCCACCTCACCCCTCTGACCTAAACCCCAGTTCTTCTATGCAAAAAATAAAATCTTTTAAAAGAATTAATTTTTACTTCAAATAAGTACTAGTAATTTCTAAATGAGTTTTTGCTAAATGAGTTTTTGTTAATTGAATTAATTAATGCATAATTATATTTCTATTGACTCCAGTTTCAAATAATTGTCTTATTCTATTGATTATAGGAGAAACTTAAAATTAACATCCAGTTAGCACTTTATACAGAATAGCAATGAAACATTGTGACCTTTATCAAATTTGTTTTTTGTGACTTTTGAGTAAATGCAGAAGTGATAACCAAACATGGCCTGTTAATAGTGATAACAAGGAAATGGCATTTCTTGTAGACAGTGGTAGTACACGCATAATGTAGCACAAACAGTCAGGAAAAATGAGCCCATGCTAAAACAAACTAAAAGTATCATCCTAGCTCTGCTGGGGTATGGTATTCAACTATTCAATAGTTCTTTAGTGAAACGGAATTAGAAATTTACATCAGAACTGCACTATCTACATAGGCATAGAGGTAGGCAGAGACATAGACTTACACCTATATACTTGTACACACAAACGCTCATACATACAAACAAGTATGACTGTGCCAGAGTGCATTAAAAGTCACTCCTCTATGTCTCTTGGGAACCAACTTTAAAAGACAGAATTAACTGGAGGCTGGAAGGAGAACTATGAGATAAAGTAGATGGTGGAGGAAAATAAGAGGTTACTGCAATAAAATGTGAGGGGAAAAATGAGCCTAGATGGGTACTTCTGTCTTTGTCCCAATGTATTGACATATAAGTAATGCTAGCATCTGACTAGGGAGGTGATCTCAGTGATGCTGAACTAGGATAAATCTGTACATTGAGGAAGGGCTTGTAAAATACCTATTTGGAAAATGTGAGTATACTGAATAGACGTTATCCAAGTTATCTGTATATCAAACATCCAAACTACACCTTGTTTCTGAAAACGGGACTCTGAGAGTATGGTCCTAACAGGCACTATCCAGGTCACAACAGTTAATACCATCACATACTACAAAACAAAAAGGCTTGAGATATTCTGATGTGGAATTACAAACAAAACAACACAATACAGGCCCTTACTCTGCAAAGGAAAAAATATATAAACACCCCATCAAATATGGAAGAGATCTTAAAAAGTTTCTAACAAATGAGGACTAGTAAGCAAAACTTTCATACAATAACTATATATTTATATTCTTTATTAAGTAAAATATTTTTCCTTAAAATAAAAATCATTTTAAATACATTATCTCCTTTACCCAAATGTTCCATAAAACTTTTAAATTCCTCAAGTCCCAATTTTACCACCACCAATAGATGGATTTGAGGCTAGGAGTGGGTTGACTACTCATTATTAATTTCCTGATCTGGATCAACATTACTTGACTCAACATTTCATAGCATATACACATTTGTAGGTAGTCTATGTCAGCAGAAAAGAAATGAAGGGGTATGGAGGATAAGAGTATACAGCTCTCAAAGGGACAAGAATTAACTGCAACCAACACTTAAGCCACTCTGCAAAACTGCTCAGGAAGGTTTCCACTGCTCATTGGCAAAGGGAAAATAACTCATTCACTGAATTCACATCACTCCTCTGGTGGCTAAAACCTGACACCTCCTCACTTTTGTTTAAGGGCAACAGTGATAAAGATTCTATATAGTGCTCCTGGCTGCCCAGGTGTGTGCGATTCATTGACTGTAGATCATATAACTTCATTCCAGCTGCCATGGAGTCTGGAGACTGGGAGGCAAGAGCTCTTATAATGTAGGGAATTAACAAAACAGAGAGAAAGCAGTTAAAAGATGCTAAGTGACAAAATATGATGAATACCCGCTATCAAGAATACTTAACAGAACACAGCTCTCACCAACCTTACTTCTGCTGTAGAGTAACAACATATAACTCTCTAACAGTTGTTATGTAGGAAGAAAATAAGTCATGCTAGAAAGAATAATTCCTTACCAATACGGTTTCACTTAATACTTTTTTCTCGGCAGTGTCTTCATCACCCTCTGTTACAATGACTCTTTCCCTCTGTGTTCAAACATGCTTTTTTCTACCTTCAATTAATCAATATATAAGTTAAAAAATAATCCTTCATTTGACTGCTCTACTACTCCAAGTTATGCTCTATATATATTTCACCAATTTTTAAAAAGTTCTATCATTGTTTTTACGTTTCTCCTAAGGGCCCCCGGGCTCTTATCCTCACTATTCCATAATAGCTGCAATCCTGAAAGCTCACAAGTGAGCAGTTTCTCATTCACTCCTGTGGGCCCACTTTCTTCTAAGCACCTGTGGAGCATGTGGTATCCTAAATAATCTTATGGAAGTTCTTCCTGTTTTTCCCACCTGATCCCTGTCATTTATTTTTGCATGTTTTATGATTTCATCTTTGATGACAGCGCCTACAATTGTCAAGTTTCTTTTTTCTCTATACTGTCTTCTTCAAGGAGATCACCCTATATTGTTTCACATTCAATGATTCATCTGCTCTCTCATTCATTCAAAACATATTAATGTGGGCCTCCCCGGTGGCGCAGCGGTTGAGCGCTGGGTTGCAAAGCTGCCCGCAGCCTCTGTGGCGCCGGTTCGATCCCCGGCTGCTCCCCGGCCACCGGAGGAGGGTCCCACATGGCGCGCAGACCTCTCCTGCTGCCCGCTGCTCCCCTCAGCAGTGTACTTCGGTCCTTCTGCCTGCTCTGCTCCCCGCTCTGGCTCTGGTGAATTCTCTCACCCTCCCGCGCTTCTGACTGTACCCAGTGCATGTATAAACAAAATAAACAAACAAATAAAATAAATAAATAAATAAAAACATGCCTCTATAAAAAAAAAAAAATTTAAATAAAAAAAAAAAACATATTAATGTATTGTCTTATTAAGTGACAGGACCCTGCTAGGACCTGGTGATTAAACAGTGAAGAGATATTGTCCCTAACCTCAGGAATTTAGAGTTGTGAGGGCTGAGAGAAAATTTATCCCCACCCCTCTGGGATCTCTGGCTAGCTGAATAATCAAATTAACAACAGACTGATTCGTAGGAGAAAAAAGATTAATTATGTGTGTACAGGGAATCTACACAGACATGCAGATTCCAACGTCAGAGATGCAAAATAGGGTTATATATCCTGAGTCAAGGAATGGGATAGGCGCTTGGGGCTTCAAGGAGAGAGGAGAGGAACTCACATGATGAAGAGAGGGTGGCACACATGACAAAAAGCAGATACTCTCCAATTAGATGTTTGTCCTGCTATATATGAAAAAAAAATTTCATATATTTCTTGTCATAACCATTATTCCAGGAAAAGGCCCCCAATTTTAATAGTTTTTGGTAGTTAAGGAAGTGGTAAAAGTGTTCCAGGAGCCTATAGGAACTTGATTGACCTCAGCTCAAAATAATCCATAGGCCAAGTGTCCTATCTTGGGGAGATCTGTCCTGAGTATCGTGGGGAAATTGTTTATGAAGTCTATCCTTCAGGTTCTTTTAGGAAAAAGCATATAACAGACACTGGTTATAAAATAGAGCAGGAAAGTTCATGGATATAATGGTGTACAGCTTGGAATCATTTAAGAATTGGGTGAGGGGGGTGTAACCCTAATTAGTGGGCTTCCAGGAAGAAATGACAACATCACTTTCATAAGAATGTCATGCACTTGTGAATCCCTTGTATCTGCCCTTATGCAACTTTGCTCCACCATTTTTGAGCCTAACTAGATACTGAATCCCTGATGCCTTTGAAGATCGTTATATTTTCAACTAATTTTTTTTATGTTCACTTTTACATTCATTTCTTCTCTTTATGTTATAGTTTATGGTGATAGTATCAATGTTCATTTATTCAGACTAGTTCTAAACTGAATCATTGTGAACTTGCCCCTCTGTTTCCTTCTTAATATCTGTTTTACACCAAATTCCGTTGATTCCTTTTTATAAAATAAATGATAATATTAGGTAGTAGATAACAGCTTAGACTGTTAACAGCCTAGAAAAAAAAAGTCAATAAACTATAATGATGTAGGTAGTCTATTTTTGTCTCCGTTTCCTCCTCTTTAAATTGAAGAAGTGATTCTTTTATTACAGGGATATTGTTAAAATTAAGTGACGGGCTATCTGGGAACATATTAAGCATAACATGAGCACATGGCATATATTAAATTCACTCATAATTTCCAAGTTGTCCATTTTTATGTTTCATGCCTACTCTCTTAACCCTGTCTTTGAATTTAAATCATTCACACCTGTGTTGTTACTCATTATACTGAATGCACTGAATTAAGTAGGATAAGCTTCTCGATTTTCCCCCCATTGTTTCTTCACACTCTAGTTACTCAATGAAATTTTAGTTAAATAGCTTTTCCATTGCTTTGATTCATAAGCATGCTTAATCCTGATAATAATAACTAGTTCAGTATAATAATCTAAACTCTTAACTTCATTTGGAGATTCACCTGTCACCTACTTGATTGTACATCAAGTTTGTAAACCTATGTGGAGTGGCTGGTGAAGCATTTTAGACTTTATTGACCTTTAGCCTGCCAGACCTTCCCCTCAAGGGAGAATTTGTTAATGCTGACTCCTCTAGGGCTAGTTCCTAGAGAAGAAGAGGTAGGGACTCACACTGTGGTAGTCTAATGTTTGGTACCTTTTGTTTCAAAGGGCTCATTCAAAACTTACGTTTTCTCTCTCTTTTTTTTTTTCCCAGCCTTCTGCTGTGATTTGATGTAAATAGTTCCCTTGGGAAGTCACCCATAACTCTCTCCTTCAGTTCTTGAGCCTCAGATGCACCACATTTCTGCTGGACCACTTCTTCTTTCTCACTTTACTTCAGGCATTCTTGAGACCTGAGGTAATACCTTTCACAGGTCTAACCCCACACCACTGAGTTCCGGTACTTTGGACTTGGACAAGAAGCTCACTTCCAACCTCTCTCCCATCCTTGATCTCTTTCTCCTCCTTTCTCCCCCTCCATCTTCATTTATAGCAACATCATCTCATCTACAGAGTTCTAAGACATACATAAACATATTCCCCTATATCCTCTAACCCCAAATAATAGCAACATCTTCAAAATGAAAAGTTTCCAATGGGTTTCACATGAATAGAAGCATCTGTAACGGGCAGGAGAACATGAAGCAGGATCTCTATGATCTGAGCAGACGGGGTAAGGAGGAGGAGAGAGTCCTGGAACCCTCAGTGGCTTTTCAGGCTTTTATTGGGATTTACCAGGTACATAGCAGGCAGGTAGGGGTGCTGAGGGGCCGAGAGGATGGCAGGCCTCCCAGCCCCCAGCAAGTCTTCACTCTTTCTGGGCTCTCCAGCATTCTCTGGTGGTCTCTGCTCTGCTCTCTGCTCCTCGTGGTTTTTGTCCGTTCGTTCTCTGCTTCTACTGGCGTCCCAGTGACACCACCCTTATAAGCCCAGTCTTAGCCAGGTGTACCCACTTACCCATGCCCACACCCCACTCCAGGTGCCCGCCAATAGGCATGCACTCAGGACCTCAGGGACCCATCATCAATCCTAATGGCGGGAGGGCAGAAAAGCCTGATGTTTTTTCACTTACCCTACACATCCTAGACAAAAGAAGAGCTGTTTCAGTTTTCCAACAATGCATTTAAGAAATTCTACACATTAGGGCCTCCCTGGTGGCGCAGCGGTTGAGCGCTGGGTTGAGAAGCTGCCCGCAGCCTCTGCAGCGCCGGTTTGATTCCTGGCCACCGGGTGAGGGTCCCACATGGGGTGCAGACCTCTCCTGCCGCCCGCTGCTCCCCTCAGCAGTGTACTTCAGTCCTTCTGCCTATTCTGCTCCCCGTTCTGGTGAATTCTCTCACCTTCCCGCGCTTCTGACTGTACCCAGTGCTTGTATAAATAAATAAATAAATCTGAGAGAGCTTGTACATATATGAGATTCACAAAGCAATTGAAGAGAGCTCCTTGATAATTCTTGGTACAATAAGACTTATAGGTACTTGGCAACCATTTTTCTCAGTCTTAAATACTCATGCAAAAAAAGAGACTGAAAGAGCATCATCTTAATATTCCATTTTAATATCCCATTTTAAGATTCTGCTTTCGTTTATCTTTCATTAAATGCATTTCTCCGTCTTCAGTTTTCCCCTCATAGATCTCCCTACAATATCTAGGGGGATCTTTTCCCCTAGGTCTCTCTCAAGCAATCCTTTACAAAGTTTCCTCACTTAAAAACTCCCAGTGAGTTCCTTACCCACTGAGGAGTTTGCGACTTGTTAGGTCTATGGACTTTTTATTCTCAGCTCATCTCTAATACTTAAAAATAGGGTCCTTTCCCAAGTGGCTCTTGAATCATTACCATTACTTTTTAATAACTAAGAGAGAACAATCTATTAACAATTAATTAGAGTAAATGAAAGGGGACTCTCTCTGCATCGATGAAAGCAAACTGTTCATGTTTAGGGAAGACTTACTGAAGTACTTCAAACTGTAAGATAGGCAATCAAAAAAAGGTGGAAATATTTTCATCAAACTGTGACCAGAAATGATTAAGAACATCTCTGCAGATTAGAAGCGCAAATAAAGAGCAGCACTCAGCCTTGAATAAATTAATATATATGTATATATTATCTTATTCATAAAAAGAAAAGATCTTTTGTAGCATGCCTGTAGATTAGAAAACTAAAATGATAATTTAGTCTAGCTAACTACTTCCTTCTTTTAAAAAAAACACTGTCATTTACTTCAATGACAAAATGTTTTTAGATACCAATTATTTGCATAAACATTTATTGTAAAGCACCATATATATGATATAGTTTGAATTTAGTTCATATAGAGAACTTTTTTTCTTATAAAGAAAAATGTGTTAGAATGTTCAAGAACTAAAGAATTGAGACCATTTCAATCAATTAATAGATTTCAAATTAGATAAGGCTGTAAGAGTTTCTCAAAGCTCTTTGATTCAGTCTGTGGCTTTCTGAACTACCTGATGAAAGGCAATTGACGGAAGAGAAAAATTAAAAAGAAAAAAAAAGTCCTATATGCTTGGTTCTAATAAAACCTAAAAATGCAAAAGTCTGAAGTTAGCTAGAAACAGATGAACTGTGATTCCTATTTTTGATGAGTCATAATGTTCAAGAGGAGGGGTGTCTGAATATAGAATGAGGTTGTTCTAATTTCTTGATATTATCCTAGAGGCCTTTTAATATATTACTTATATCTTTTTTCCACTTGAAGAAAGAAATGATCTGACCTCTAAGAGGCACATTTTCAACAAATTCCATAAAACAGCAGGAGGGAATGCAGATTGAAAATGCAGTTCCAGCATCTTGCACTTTAAAAAGCTTTTAAAGCCTGTCTCATGCATTTATCTTTTAACAAAGATGAATGCACAAGACACCTCATATTCTACCCTGCTTGGTAAGGCAGTGATAATGTTAAATCAATGGCACAATGATCAAAAATGAGAACAGGATCAATATTCTGATCAATTGAATTGCTTTAGATATTAAAAAGTAATTATTCCAGAACAAGTCTACATTGGCAAAAATAAGAGTATGTCTGCCTTGTCTAATAACTTTCACTTTAAATATTGACAAACTCAGTTCACAAATAAAATAACAAATTTCAGGGAATTGTATTGAGCACAAAGTTAGCAGAAAATGTGTCTGGTACAGATAAAAATACAATTATATTCTTTCACACATAAGTCCGTAAGAGGAGATTTCCCCCCAAATAGAAGTGATTCTAATTTATTATTATACTTTGCAACAAAAAGCAGGCATTTGGGTTAAAAAAAAAAAAAAGGAAAAATAAAAAGAAGAAAGTAGGCAGAGGTCCTACCTAGAGCACCAGACATAAATCAGAGCTGCTAGAAGTCCATCACAATGTATCGATTTATAGCTAGGTGTGAGTGGCACAGTAGGTAGAAATAGAATTGGTCCCTGACCTTAAGGAACTTACATTCTGGTTAGAAAGCCAAACCTAAACATATGAAACAATGTGAGAAGACTTACGAGCAAAATAATGTAATGAAAGCTAACTTTTATTGGCAAGGTATAATGAGCCAGATACAGTTGTAAGCACTTTGTATGTTGCAGTGAATTCTGCTGGTGTGCTGCCCAGAACTGCTTAGTGGCTTGGTGCATCCAATAGCTCGCTGCCTGTGCACTGGCTGCAAACTACTCAAAGTTGACCTATTGTCCAAACAACTGGCCTTCATAAAAAGGAAGCCAACATGCCTGGGAGTTTATGCGCTGCCAAGTCCCTGGAGTAAGCTGTGGCCAATAACTGACTAACCCAAGGATAGACAAAAGGCCACCTCTCCCTCAGGTAGGACCAGCTCTGTGATGTAATTGGTGATTCAGAAGTTCCAGTGGGATCTGACTAACTAGTCTCCTGCTGAGTGTTCTCTGCTTAACCTCCTGCTCCCACCCTATCCTCTCGCTTCTCTCCTTTCTTTGAGATCCCTATCTCAATATATCATTTGCACAATAAGCTCTGCCTCAAGCTCTGCTTCTAGAGAATCAGACCTGAGTTATATATGTATGCGTATGTATATATGTATACATACATATATGTATGTGTATATCTAGTGTGTATATATATATATAAGCTAGTGTACATATGTATGCATATATAAACTTATCTAACATTTGCAACAATATTATAGGTATATCACCATTATACACATTGCACAAATGAGAAAACTGAGGCACCCAGAGATTCAGTGCATGGACAAGGGCACATAGCACATAAACGGTAAACCTTGGCTTTGAACCCAGGCCTGGCTGACTTGAAAGATCATGCTTGTAAACTCTCTAGTGAACAGAGCAAGGTTTGGGTTTAGACCCTGTTTTCTTAGCCAATATGTTATAAAAATGGCATGTCTGCAAAGTTATGTTTGATATCTTTCTCCTTCTTCACCTCCTTGAAGCTAGCCAATCAACAAGTCCTGTTAATTTCACTTTTGAAAAATTCACTTGCCCTTCCATTAATCCTTCATTCTATTATCCTGTTCTCAGTTTTCATGTTTCTCACCTGTACTATTTATTGCTAGTGTGTCAATGTGATTGTTTGCCAAGTAAAGGTGTCACTGTGGGGTGGAGAAATGCAGGATTTAAAAAAGTACATTGGCCTCCCTGGTGGCCTACGGGCTAAGTCTCAGTGCTATCACTGCTATGGCTTGAGTTTGATCCTAGGTCAGGAAGCAACCCACATGGTGCAGCAGACCTCTCCTGTGTCACCTGCTGCTCCCCTTAGCAGTGTATTTCAGTAAACCTGCCTGCTCTGCCCCCCACTCTGTCTCTGATGAATCCTCTCAGCTCCTGTATCCCTGGCTGACACCCCAGTTCTATGCAAAAATATTTAAAAAGTACATTGATTGCATTTGTATTTTATTTTTAATTTTTTAAAGATTGATTTATTTATGCATATAAGAATTGGGGTACAGGCCAGAGGTGCGGGGGAGGGAGGATTCACCAGAGACAGAGTGGAAAACATAACAGGCAGACTGACTGAAATACACTGCTGAAGGGAGCAGCAGGTGAGTCAGGAAAGGTCTGCTGCGCCATGTGGGTAGCTCTCTGGCTGGCCGGGGAACAAACTCGTGCTGCAGAAGCTGCAGATTCCCTCATAGTGCTGCTGTGCTTAACCCCTTGCACAACCAGGGAGGCCCTGATTTTAATGTGAGTACCCTAGCTTCCCACTGACACTGAAACAGTAGCTTAATTTTACAGGAGTAATAAATATATGATAAAACAGGAATAATAATATGAAGCTATTGGGAAAATGAAGTGAAATCAAATATGTAAAATACCTCGCCTAGAATAGGCCTTCAAGACATTAGTAAAATTTAGAATTTGAGAACATCAAAATTTCTTGAAAGTGTGCAGCACTTTATAACTTATAAAAGGTTTTATTTAATCATCTTTTAGTCTCCAAAATAGTCTTGTAATAAAATTATTGTTAGATATATTTTATTGATTATAAAAATGAGATAGGGAAATTCTCAAAGTTACTGACAGACCCAAAACTAAAATATATGATATCCAGCTACAACACTAGTATTTTTATCCTTACCAAGCCTACTTACAATAATAATTTGAAGATACTCTAATGATTATTATCAAATTTTATTTTATTCCACTCTTGCCCTCTGAAGGAAGTATCATTTTAAAAGTAGCATATGCCTTTAGTTCTAAACACATCTTTGGGAAAAATATACCTTATGGCAGAAGAAACTATGGAAAGACATGATCACAATTAGAAGAGTGAAGATGAGAAAGAGAACAGGACATTAAAGAGAAAAGCAAGTGTCTGATCTTGAGAAATGAATCCAATCTGTGAAGTCTCGGTGAATGAGTCATTTCATTGCAATAACTTGTAGCTTGTTAGGGTTAATTTATCCTATAAGGTTGAAAGAGTTACATCCCGAAAATACTTTATTCACCAATGCTAATATAACTGAACTTGATTTATTCATGTAATTAAATATATTCACTAATATATTATTATAAAGTGTTAACTGAAAAAAATGGAATATCAGAAACTTTCATGTTATTTGTCAGGATTTAATCCAGTTATCTGGCAATATCCTTTTGCTACACACTGTTTTGCATTAAACAATGGAACAGCCTATTCCTTGCTGTCCTGCAATGGAACATCTCATTTCCCTGAATGAGCCAGTAAAAATTCCTCATAATACCACTGAAGGTCATTGTCAAGTATCAGATTCTAACTTTTTTAGATTTGCAAGCAGTGATACCTCAGGAATATTAACCAACTCAACCCTTCAACAACAATTATCCTTATTAAATAAAATCTGTATCATTTGAAGCTTTAGCACAAAAGAAATTAGAACTGCTATAGCAAATCCGCAGTGTAAATCCATGGTGGTAACTGATTTTCACAAGAGAATATTAATCAAGAAAAGTTTTAACTTTATCAACTCCACTAATGAAAAGACATTTTCTGTTACATATCACACAAAGCCTGATGGGGTGAAGGAGTGCAAGCCTTAAGCCTCTAGATTTTAGCTGATGTATTACTTCTCCAAATTCACAATGCTTTGAAGTGCTTCAGATCTTAAATCAAGGAACTTGCACTACAAAGAAGAGAGCTGCAGTGAAATTAACTTTTTCCTATCCTTGTATATGGTATTATTTTTCCTGTCTTAGCACCTAACATGAAAGATGTATAAGCCTGAGAGAGGCAGACATTTTATTTAAAGACCTGAAGGGCTAATTGAGTGAGCAAATAAATCTTGATACAAATCTTCCTCCTCCTTTAAACCCATCATCGGCAATTCTAATCAAGCTAGTCTGTTCCATAACTAGAGTCTCATTGCAGTGGCGACTTTTCTCTTACAGTTGCACTAGTTCTTTTGATGTCCCAAAGACAGCAGAACAAGCATATTATCAAAATTTAGCTTTAAAATTTGTCAGAGGCATATAACATACAAAGGCGCAAGTCACATTTTCAGGAAGTGCAGAAAGGGGAATATTTAAGTAAAATGTTAAAGGTTAGATATTGATTTAAGTAAATAAGGGTTAAAAGGTATATTCCACAAAGGGGAAGTAGAATGAGCACATGGATCTACATATGATGTATACACAAGTGGCTGAAAATCAAGACAGATAACTAAGGTGGAGCACAGAATTCCATCTTATGCCAAAGTATCAGGCTTTCATCTGGTGAGCAGTGAGAAGTAGAAATATTTTAGCAAGGAAATGGCATGGTTGGAGATTTGTTTTAGAAAGAGTACTTTGGTAACTGGGAGAAAAATAAAGGGACAACACTTGAGTCAGGAGACCAAGTGTTCTACAGGCCATTGTGTTCTATAGGAGAAAGGTGTAGACATGAGCTGAGGAAGAAGACATACCTGAGAGCTACCCACAGTGGAAAATCAAGAAAAAATAGACTCAGTGGGGTCCAGAGCAAGCCCAAACTAATAATAATAGCAGTCAGAACAGTTAGACATATGGACACTGAAATGAAATGTACATGAAAGAATTCACTGAAGCTTTTGCAAAGGTATAATATCTTTTCTTTTGAGTAATGACTTAAAAGCACATAATGTCTACTCCATTTGTTTTGGATTCATTTTTCAGCAAGTGTTAACTACATGCTGTTCGGTAAAACTGACATAGTCATTTATTTATGAAAACTACCCACCTTGCATCATGTGCCAAACACTGTATAAAGCGTTTCATAAATATTAATGACTGGGCCATGAGGTGCCCAGACATTTGGTAAAACATTATTCTGAGTGTATATGTGATGGTGTTTTGAGATAAGATTAATCTTTGAATTGGTATACTGGGTAAAGTAGATTGTCCTGCCTGATGTGAGTGGATCTCATAGAATCAATTGAAGATTTGATTAGAATAAAAAGACTGAGTAAGAGGGAACATCTGACTGCTGGAACTGGGACTTAGGTCTTCTGCCTTTAGACTGGAACTTGTAACTGTGACTCTCCTGGTTCTCAAGCTTTTGAACTCAGACTGGACTACACTACTCCGGGGTCTCCTGCTTGTTTATAGCATATCATAAGATTTCTCAGGTCCATAATGATAGGAGCCAGTTTTTTTTTTTTTTTTTTAATAATAAATGCCATGTTTCTGTTTCTCTGGAGAACTGTAATGAATATAATTTATTTATTTACTCCTTACAAAAATATTTTCAGGAAAGTTATGTCATCCTGATTTTAAGATGGAGAAAATAAAGTACAGACATAAATTATGTGTCCAAGGACACATAGGACTGGAGGCCAAATTCAAACATGGGTCACTCATGCAAAGCTCCTGAGCCTCTGCTCACACAGCACTACACCACTGTCCACAAAAATATACATTCAATGGCAGGAGGCAAGAGGGGAAACATTAGCTTTTGGAAACAAGACAGCACAAGTAATTATTTAAAGTTGCAACCATTATCACAAAATGAATCTCTAAGATAATATAAAGCCATATAAAAATAAAACCCTGCCTGTTTGGGGATTCAGGGACTGCCCCTGGAGAAAGTCCTATTTTAGCAATAACCAAAAGACACACAGAACACTGTAGGCAGAGGCAACAGCAAGTCTGAAGACCCCAGCGGAGAGGGTGGTCATGACTGATGTTAGGTGTGAAGGGACAGGAGTGTAAAAGCAGGTAAGTAGCCCAGAGGCGGCTGATGCCTGATAAAGAGTTTTGATTTCTTGTAACATTAATGAGGGGTTATTGAGGGAGATTAAAAGGTCAGGGATTGTAATAGAACTATTTGCATTTGAAAAGCCCTCAGCTCCAGTGGATCAAAGTGGGGTAAGTGAGGAAGAGAAGGTTACTTCAGGAGGCACCACTGTAGAGTAAATGAGAACCCCAGACTCACACAATACTCCTCAAAATGCGGGGCTCTCTGCCTACATTCTTTTTGTTTGTTTTTGGCTTTAAAAGTGAGGCTAGAAAAATGATCCCATGCAAGAATGTCTTATAAATTTCCATGTTATTCAAACATAAATGTTATTCAACATTTTAATGTTTATCTCCCCAAGAATAACAAAATGCCTATGGGCTCACATTAACCCACACACTGACCACACTTTTAATAGTAAACTAGGACACTAGCAGTTGAGAGAAGTAAATGGATTTGAGACCTATTTTTATAGTAAAATGGACAGTTCTTTGTCAATGATCAGATTGAAGGGTTTGAACTTAGGCAGAGGGGCTAACAAGAATGACAAATAGATTTCTGACTCTTGACATGAACTATTGAATGAATCGTAGAGTTCTTTACTGAAAGGAAACTGAGGGAAAGCACATTTGGGCAAGATGTACAGCGAAAAAAGAATGTATCCAATCAGAGGACTTGAGCTTGCAATGGCTGAAGATTTTGAAAGTAGTAAGACATGTGGGTTTGGAGTTTAAAACATTGATATTAACAAGCATAGTAAGATAATAATATCTATAAATCACAGATTAATAAAATAATCGTGCCTCTGTATACACAAGTTATAAAAAATTTAGAACTCACTGTCATTATGGTATGGACACTATTTTTCCTTGACAAATCAAAAAACTGAGGCATAGAAAAAGATGAACAATTTCTTTCAGAGTTTCACAATTGAGAAGTTGATGTTCTGGAATATAAAGAGAGGCAGTCTGAATCCTATACAGTATTTTCCAGCCAGAAAAAAAAAGTCTAGGTAAAAAATATAAGTTTAAGGTATAAGACTAGTTCCTAAAAGAACTGTCTTAGCTTACAGGCAAATAATATAAACTATAACATTTTGCTATTCAGATTTGAGGTTTCCGTTCATTACTAATAAAGGCTAGTCAGACAGGACCAGTATGTCAGAGACATAACATTTTCTTCTTTTCATGAAGCAGAAGATTATAAACTTCAAACACAAAATTTAGAAGAAAGGAAATCAGAGATGAAAACATTTCCTTTTTATAACTTGGCTTTATTTTCTCACACATGTTCGGATTCATGAACACTTACATGACAACGCAAGTGTTGTTGACAAAAGTAATGTTAGAACTAGATTCAACTTAGCTTTGACATTTTAATATAAAATGTGGTCACTCACTCTTATTTAATGAGTAATAATGAGTATTCATAGCAATTATCAATGTACTAGAGTGGCAACAGGTTAAAGTGTCAGCTGTCAGAATCAATGTTTAGACAATAGCAAACGGACCAGGACAGGCAGAGGCCAGATATTCCAGGCCCCAGATTGGCTAGGGAAGCAAAGTAAAAGGCAGCATTAGAGGGCCTTGACTCTGGGTCTAGACCAGCATGGGTATGAGTCCAGAAAAGTCTAATTTGAGTCTAATATACCTAAACAAGTCTATCTTGTTATGGCTTGTGTTAATCACCTACCTTCTTTGGTTGCAAGGTAAGTAGGGAGCATAACAAAAATTAACTTATGGAATAAGTTTATGGGACCTGACAAAATTGTGAGAATGTAAGGCAAGTTGCAGGCCAAATGAGCTGAATTTTACAACTGCCATTGCAAGTCAATGCTGCAGTAGAGCACTAGGGAATGCAATACGGGGATGGCTTCACTGGATGATTTCACTCATAGGTGGAATATAAAGGAACAGACAAAACTAAACCAAAACAAACCTGACTGCAATTCTGAGGTGCCAGAGAGGGAAAGGGGTGGGAACAAACAGTGGAGGGAATTCCACATTTTGTGGTGGAAGATTATTGGTGTTTTGCTGGTGGTTGTTGTATAGTAACAGATATCTGAAGAGTTTTTACCCTATATTCATAAAACATATAGTGTTGTAAATCAGTATAACCTTAACCAAAACAAACAAACCAAAAAAACCTCAAAAAATACTAATAGCTAATAAGAAAATATAATTATGTCAGTCATAACAGTCCACAGGTATATTATACCCGTATTAGTTGATTTAGTGCTTTAGAGATATTACCCAGGAATTTTTTTATTGCTTTTCAATCAGCAGGATTACTCATATGTAGAATATAGTAGGTTTTCTTTATAGTCCTAAAATGGCTACAAGGAAAAATGAGGGAAATTTTCTTTCTGGCTCATAAGCTTTTCTTCCCCACACTTCCCTTTCCTTCATTACCATTGTGGCATCAAACGAGGCGAGCTCACCTCTAGAAGACTAACAGTGACCAGGAGATTTCCAGGTACTGACTGACTTACAACAATTAAGATTCACACTTGGGTTAGTAAATGGAATTAGCTTTGTTAGAAGCAAATAATTATTAAGTAGAGAGAGGTCAAGACCTAAAGCAAACAGATGCTTTTAGAAAGAAATTTAAAAAGTCTGGGCCTCCCTGGAGGCTCAAGGGGTTAAAATGCAGCACTAGGATGGTACCTGCAGCCACTGCAGCATGAGTTTGATCCCCAGCCTGCCAAGGAGGTGACCCACATGGCGCAGCAGACCTCTCCTGACTTGCCTGCTGCTCCCCTCAGCAGTGTACTTCTGTCACTCTGCCTGTTCTGTTACCCACTGCATCTCTGGTGAATCCTCTCACCCACCCCCTGGCCACACTCCTGGCCTGGACCCCAGTTCCTGTATGCATAAATAAATCTTTAAAAAAAAAGTCAGTGAATGCTCCTAGGCAACATGGCTCAGAGTAGGTAACAACTTCAGAAAGAGAAGGTGAGAAATAATGCTTAACCTAAGACTGGGTGATCTGTAAAATAAGATCCTTGCTTTGGCAAGGAAAAATTTGGTCATGTTTAGGATACAAGTAGGTGGTCATTATCCAGATGTTTACATAATTTTTCTTAAACTACAATACTCTTCACATAAAAGTAAGAAGATTATAGAAAGTTATGAAGAAACAATGCAAATTAGTGATAGGCATGTATTAGGCACTTAAATTTTTCAGTATATATTATATAAAAAGAGGAAACCATTTGATCTGAGCACACACTCTGAGGCTGTATTGAGTATTCTGCATTATTATCTCATCAATAGAAATTTTTGACTGACTGAATGATCAATGTGGTTGCATTAATGACAGAACACCTATACAAAGGGAAGACTAGAAAACGTAACTCAAAATTCACATTCAAGTTTCACATGTCTGTAACATTGCTCTAGAGAGGTTGTTAAAATAAAATAGAAGATAAACTTGCCCATGAAACATAGTAAAATGGAAATTGTAGGAAATGTAATTTATTGTACTTTGATAAAAACACAACTTTGGAGGCCAGATAATGAATTAGAGGACATATGGTAATAAAGAAAATATAGAAAAATACTCTAGAATATTTTATAATACCCCTAACCCAATGATAACTTTCACATCATTTTGCATGATGATTAAAACAAAAGAACATGGACAGCTGGTTGAAATAAGACTTTCATTTAAATACATAAATCTTCCTCCTGTGAAAAGTCAGCAAAACTTTGTAATGGAACCTCAACGGTTCTCAATGTCTGGGTCCTTGTTTTCTTGATGTGGAAATGAACCCACCCTATACCATACTTATTGTACCAAGTTTGGTAAAAATTAGACCAAGGCTACATGCACATTATGTAGAGTACACAGTGTCTGTTCTGCTGACTCTGGGCTTCTCTTTCCATTTCTTGCCAAATTATATTTGCTCTCTGTCAATGTCCATTGGCACTTTGACAAAGTGCTGAATCTGCAAAACCTATGGCTTGCTGTGCAACAGCTCCCAGAGCAGATTTCTGACACATTTCTTCCTCTACAGGAATAAAGCTTGTGCTACATTTTGTGCAGAGGGGCATACATTTGTTAATATTTCTAAAGCATTTTGAAGATGAAAAGTACCACATGCATACTAAGTTTTACTATTAGTTACTGTAAGGATCAAGATAAGCACAGAAACACATTAAGCTCTACTCATAGAAGCATTAACATGTTGCTAAGATTGTAGGGATGCCTGACAATGATAAAACACTGTATTTGCCTTCACATTTGACAACATTTGATAAAACAAACAAATCTGGAAAAAACAGACTTTTATCATGGTCAGAATTTATTTGAGTTAGATAAAATGCTAACAAATAGTTTGCATAGGTTGTCAATGTTATGAATTGTCACTTGAGAATTGCACAGCACAACCTCAACTCTAAATTCAAGATCCTCTTATTGGAATGGGCACTTGGGGCCTCCTCTGGTGGCACAGCAGTTGAGCGCTGGACTGCGAAGCTGCCCGCAGCCTCTGCAGCGCCGGTTCGATCCCCAGCCACCAGCGAGGGTCCCACATGGCGCGCAGACCTCTCCTGCCACGCCCACTGCTCCCCTCAGCAGTGTACTTCGTCAGTCTACCTGTTCTGTTCCCCGCTCTGGCTCTGGTGAATTGTTTCACCCTCCTGCGCTTCTGACTGTACCCAGTGCTTATATAAATAAATAAATAAATCTTAAAAAAAAATAGAATGGGCACTTGTCTTTCTGTATATTTCTTTGTTTTCTACAGCTGAGACTTCACTTAACCAAAAGTTCCCAACCAACAAGGACAGTCCTAAATACTGAGTCTCTGAAGGAACCTGATTAAAAATTCCCATGTTCTTGGGCATATCTCAAAGTTCTGAATCAAAATCTTCAGTATTTACAGATCCAGAGTACCTGTATTTTTAACGAGATCTGCTTCTACTTTCTAGTTTGGGTTAAAAACCACCATTATTAAATCCTTGCACTCCTAAAAGAGTTTATACTTTCAAACAGTTGGTAACACTTTTAAACGTTATATTGTTTTGGTTACCTTGCCCCTAAGATTTACATTGAATGGGTTCAAATTGTAAGAAATTCAAATGTATAAAATATTTAAAGTTTATATTTTTTCCTCTCACCTCTGATTAAGTTTCTAACTTTTGTTAAAATCCTTGTCTTCTTTTGTGCCTTTGGTTATTTCTATTTCCATTTCTACTTGCCATAAATGTTTGGTAACATCAGATCTGGAAATTCTACTTAGTCTTCAACACCACCCCACCCTTTGGTTGCTACAATAGCCCTCAGTCTTGCTCTGGCAGTACACTGACTTCTTGCTTTTAACTATTTTAAATGCAGACAAAAGACTTAACTTAGGTCTTTGAGGATATTCTGTCTGTTCAGTTGAATTCTATGTTTTCACCTTGTCTACTTTTACTGTTTCATCTCATTTTCCTTTAAAGTACAATCTGTCAATGTATCTTTGTTTTATTTATTTTCATCCATCTTTTTATTCTTTCCTTTTCAACTCTGGAACAGAGGGAACCATCATCAGACGAACAGTCAGGTGCATTGCCAGCATATGCCAGAAAGTACAATCAACCCCAATCACAAACTGAGCTCCTGTTGGTACAATAGTGTCGCCTCATTTGCTGAACAATTCAGATGATCACGGCAGAGCTAAAAGCACATAAGAAGAGGATGAGAAAGTTTATTTCAAACCTGCTTAGACTCTTGTTAGCTGTGACCTCAAATAAGATACTGACTCTCACTTTTGTGAAATTAAGACAATGAGAACAACTCAACCCACTTCAAGAGATGGTTGTCAAGATCAGATAAAACCAGGGATCTGAAAGTGCCTTGAAAGCTATCAAGCAACTATTGCTCATATGAGAAAATCTATAAATTAAAAAGCCATGGTTACAATGTAAAAAAAAATCACAATTGTTGAATCTTCCCATTCATCTTTGATAAAGAAGAAAGCAGGGGGGAAATATAGAAGGGGTGGCACTTCAATGGACAAAAACAAACAAACAAACAAAAAAAGCCCAAGACTGTGTGAGGACCAGGCTGAACCAACACAACAGAAAGAAGAGTAGAAAGACAGAGAAATGGACAGCATCATCTGAGCCACTGGATCAGACTGGACTGACACCAGTCACCTCTCAGAACATTTCAGATAAGTATGCCAATATATTCTTTGTTTTAATGTTGGTTTGAGTATTTTATTGCTCATAACTCATGAATCAAAACTGTAAAGTATATCTATTAATTGTGGGTACTAAGGCACGATACTATGTTCTAGGATTTAGAAATATGAATCCAAATAATTTGACTTGAGAGAAAGGTTATTTTTGCCAAAAGAATATTTTTAAATTGCAAATATGCTCATACAACTCTTAATTTAGAAGGGATGAATGAGAACTTTGCTGTGTAAGATTAGACTTTGGGATGCTATAGTTCTGAGTCCCTCTACAAGAAAGCCATTATAAGAGAAATGCAGGTCTCAGATAAAGTTCTTCCATTGTTGATCATGGCTAAATATCTACCCTACTTTTCACTTTGTGCTTTGTGGAATTTTTTTTTTATCTTACTGGGAACATATTTGAGAACAATGTACTCTTTTGTCAGCAGTATTGATCTAGAGTTAGTCTTTGATTCTATACACAGGAATCACTATGGACCATGCTATGTGAACTCAGCACAGATCTCAGGCTATGAAGGCTCCTTCAAAGTTAAACCATAAAACCACTGTGAGAATCAGAGCAGGTAGGAGTGAACTCCTAACACTAAATTCCAATCAAAAGCCAAGAAATAGACCTGTGTCCTATTCTTACTACTTTTTAATTTAGTTCAAAATAATTTGATACAGCTCTCAAATGATCTGAATGAGTAACTTCCTTCCACAAGAAATAAGAAGACAAGCACCTACTTTTGTGCTGATGACATGGATTTCTCATTAGGTTCCAGAAGCTGCTTTAATAAGCTACTAAGCCTGCTGGCTAAACACTGTCAATTTAATATCTACTGTTGCAAAACCAAAATTATTTTAGATAGATATTCCAACATGCAGATAAAAATATGGGTGGAATCCATCTAACAGGAATATTAATTTAGATATCTTGGCAGTGATGGTGGGGTGCGACCTATAGGTAGAAGGTGAAGAAGCTCATAAACATTGATTCATTACACAGCTGTTGAATAAGCAGATTTTGAGGGCCCAATTCTGTGCTCGGAAAGAGCTGAGTTTCCTTAGTGATTAAGATTTAGTCCTTTCCCATAAGAAGCTTATATACGAAGGTGGAATGTCAAGATTTTATAAATTCTATAGTTTTACCATGATATAAAGTTTAACAAAAGAAAATAGGCAAACTGCTGAACATCTGTATGGACAATAGTCAAATTACATCTTAGTTTTTATGATATACATGTTCAAAAGATATCCTGACCAACATAAATTTTTATTTTAGTAACTATTTTAGGAATTGTTTTTGATACATGTTTCTTATTTCAGGAATCCTCAAATTGTTTTTATGTTTTTTTAATCATTTTGAAAAAGTAACATACATTGTGTCTTTGATCAGTCTCACTTGCATAATGAGGTAACCTCTTACATAACTTACATTTCATTCAATAAAAAAACAAATGAACAAGAAAATTTATTACAAAGAAGGAAAAGGAAATAAATATAGCCCACTATCAGAAAAAGCTTATTTCAATAGCTATCCTTAAATGTAGGCAATCTGCATTCTTTTTTTTTTTAAAGATTTATTTATTTATTTGTACAAGCACTGGGTACAGTCAGAAGTGTGGGAGGGTGAGAGGATTCACCCGGGCCAGAGCGGGGAGCAGAACAGGCAGACTGACAAAGTACACTGCTGAGGGGAGCAGCAGGTGCAGCAGGAGAGGTCTGCTGCGCCATGTGGGACCCTCGCCGGTGGCCAGGGATATAAACAGCGCTGCAGAGGCTGCAGGCAGCTTCGCAACCCAGCGCTCAACCGCTGAGCCACTAGGGGAGGCCCTGCATTCTTTTTTTTTTTAAAGATTTATTTATGCATACAAGAACTGGGGAACAGGCCAGAGGTGTGGGGCGGATAGAGGATTCACCAGAGACAGAGTGGGGAACAGAACAGGCAGATTGACTGAGGTACACTGCTGAGGGGAGCATCAGGCAAGTCAGGAGAGGTCTGCTGCACCATGTGGGTAGTTCCCTGGCCGGGAATCGAACTCATACTGCAATGGCTGCAAATAGTTTCATAGATTGCATCTTAACCTCTCGCACCACCAGGGAGGCCCTCTGCATTTTTGTAAAGCTAATGGGTTCTCCAGAGGTCTACAGGGCCTAAACTAATCTTAGATCCCCATATATGTGAAGTCCCCCTCCACTATCCTGTGCACCCCGGGTTTCCCTATATTATTCAAAATAAGAACCAACTATTAGATTTTGTACATAAACATCTAGGAAGGTGACATTTGACAGAATATCTCTCATGATATTCAACAGACAGATTATATTATCATACAAAGAGAGTTTCATATAATGACTGGTAAATGAGTGCATTAAAGAAGTAAGCATGGGGAAACTTGACAAAATACTGAATGACCATTTGTTCTAGAGGTTGTGGGAACACATCTTAATTAAGAAACAAGTAGGATTACAAACTTTTTAAAATTTCTTTGAAGCCTGAAAGTCTACGTACTTTGCATTAATCTCTATCTACAGTAGGCCCTATAAAAATACTTGCTACCAGTCTTATTATCTTAAGTAAGTAATAATGTGCATGTGTCTCTATCGCTGAGAGACAGACCCACAGTCATATCCCTGTTCCTACTTGATAACTGTAGTGATACCCTAGGGAGAGGCTACACACACTGGCAACAAGAGGCATTAAGAATATTTTAATAGCTGATAGAACAACTTGTGTAACAACAACAACAAAAAAGACAAAACCCTAGCAAACAAGTTGATGCTAGATGTAATCAATAGCTTGAACAACAATTTTCCATACCTAGAGGACTGATGGGGTCTTTTCCCAAATAGATGAGAAAGTCACCTTTGTATGGGGACCTAAGGTTAGTTTAGGCCTTGTAGACTCTGGAGAAACCATTAGCACTACAAAAAGAATGCGGATTACCTAGATGTAAGGATAGCTCTAGAAATAAGCTTTTTATCATGTCATAAATACTTGTTTAAGGCAGGGCATACATCCAGAGGCAAGGTTTCCTCAAATGAAGTTACCTCCTCTACAAGTGAAGTCTCTTTCCACTCTCTTCTTCACCCTTTGTCCCCTTACCTCATTCAAGACTTAAACCCCTTCTCCCTGACTGAAATCTGGACCTTTATAATCACTGTAACTCCCCTGCGCACATGTTATTAAATTGATTTTTACTTTAGAAAAAAAAAGTTTGGGGGATAGCAGCTTTTACTGCAGTAATTTCTTGGTATTTATCCTAACAAAATCATATTGACAATGCACAAATACAACAACTATTTAGTATGAAACAATCCCTTGGCTGTATTTTTTAATAAACTTGTAAAATTAACTACCTAAAGAAAGCTTTCACTTTCCCATATACTTTGTAAATTTTACCTTTATTTCCAAACTCTACATTTCATACTGTCCTCCCAAATGGACTCCATCTGGAAAACTCTTACTCATCTTTCAATACCCTGCTCAATTTCCCCATCTCCTATGAGGTCTTATCCAGCTGTTCTCTGCTGAAATCCTTAGTCCAGTTTTCTCTCCATGATAACATTTGTGATGCATTATTTACATGTTTTTCTCCCCATTTAAAACAAGAATACTTCCTAGGAGTAAATCTCATTTTGATCATGTTTTTGTCTTCTGCAAAACCCATCACAAGTGAACCTGGGACAAAGCAGGCATTAAATGAAAACACTCAGGAGAGATGACTGAAGCAATAAATACAGTGGAAGAGTAGATGCAGTGAGTAAGAAAAAATCATTCATAGGAATTATAAACTTAAAATTATGGCAAATATGTCATTACATGGAAAAAATACATACTTAGGGGAAATATGGTAAACAAAATTTCTCTGAAATGAAGCTAACAGTTCAGTGCTCTGTCATTATCCAGTCAATTATAGAAGAAAATATTGTTTATTATCAACTAAGTTGTCTGGCTCATGGGAGTATATTCACCTAAGAAAATTGTAGAGATAGTAAATTCACCTTGTTTTACATTTCAATTTTTTCCTAAAAGATTATGAACAAAACTGAGTAATTCTTAATCATTTTAAGGTCAAAGATGTATTTATTCATCTTTGCATCTCACTCTGAATATGTAGTAGAGCAACAACAAATATTTGTTTTTGCATGGTTTAAATAATTTTTATAAAGCTAACATTGGTTTATAATACTGTATCTGGTTCAGAAATGTAAGACAAAATATGCAACAAATATTGAATTTACTATTATATATTCTACAATAGGTTTTCTCTCTCATTTTGTGCTTAGCACTTCTGCCATTTAAAATATTTTACATAACACCTCTTTCAAATCACTATCTTCATACATTAAGAAATTAGAAAAGCAGTATGTTTAGAATTGAGTATGCGAAACCTCTTTTTAATCTGAGTTATGTATTATTCAGTGTATTAAATTTGGAGATTTACTAAAAATTTGTAGTGATGACTGGTAGTCTATGTAGCTTGCTTTTTAGTCATTGTTCCCTCACTATGCTTTTGATGTTGATTTAATTCCTCCTCCAGATAACTGAAGAATGAGTGTTTGAAGATATCTATCAATTACCTAAATGTGTGGCTACTGTTGTTGTTGTTCCCAGACAGAATCTCCTGATTTTTGCACAGAGTTGAAATTGCTGACTACAAATCTAAAACAAAATTCCTTTATACCTAGATTTGAAAAACAAATTATTTGCTCTAAATAAATACTAATAAATATTCACATCATTGAGCATTTATAAAGTCAGTGGAAAAACAAGACCTGTACATAGGTGTCCACACAGCTTGTGTGACATTGGTGATTAAAATTCCACTAATTTCATTGTAAATATGAACACTATCATACCATGAGAATATTATCCATGCAGCTATGCTATGGTGATACATATTTGGTGAAGGAATACACCTGGCGGGGGGGAGCAAACATTGTTTAAAAATGAACAATGATGTAAAAAATATGTAAATAAAAAGAAAAGAAAAAAATAAAAGAACTTTGCCTAAGCTGTATCACTTAGTAGCATACTGCTGTTTTATTAAAAAATATAAATAGTAGGTGCTATATGGGGCACATATGAAGTTGGACATAATCTGATTCAAGAGTATTTTAATCAGTGAAATGTATAGAGCAACGGTATAACACCCATTTGGTAAGGATCCATCCAGTGTTACTCAGGCAGTAGTGCTACTGTATGCTTGTTGATCACTGAAGTGAGAGGTACTGCTATGTTACTTTCTCAACAGCAGAACACTTTAAAATGTTATACCAGTGATGAAATACAATGTCTCCTTAGCAAATAACATGACTCTCACTTCCCTAACACCTACAACACATGTCACAAATGGATTTCAACTGTATCTCACACTGCAGATATGCTTTATAATTTTGTTTATACATTCAAGCCATAAGGTGTGATAAAGCCAGTTAAAGGAATTATGCTTATTAAGATTACAGAGATAACTCCAGGTAAAGAAAATGTGCAAGGATAAACCAAAAAACTTGTTTCTCTTCCAGTCTAGGTTTAAAGCAGGCAAAAAGTGTTCATTTGTAAGTCTTCTATATTTTAATATTTTTGCATGAGCCTTTTTTGCTATGCTTTTGCACTAATGTTTGAGGATTTTAATCCTTGGAGTTGAGACATTTTGTGTTTAGAATTCTTTGCCAGATTGATCAACAATAAGGGAAATTGACAACATGATCAGCAAACAAGGTATGTGCTTAAGTGACTTTAGAGACTACACTTGCTACATTTCTCATCTACTGAATTCTTCTAAAAATTCTGTAAGGTGAATATTGTTACCTCTGACGTGTGTGTGTGTGTGAGTGTGTGTGTAAGCAGAGACTTAGAGTGTTGAGTGACTTTCCTGAAATCACATGGGGTTGTGCAATGATTTGAACCAGGTCTATTTTCCCATCTGTCCTAACACTATGGCACAGCCCAGCATTATGCTAAGAACAGTATGACAAAGATTTGTGAAAGAGTAATCAATTCTAATGCTGATTTAAAGATAAAAATACCCCTAATTCTTTTATGTAGCTATAAACATGCAAGATTAATTGCTTGTGTGTTCCATATTTATTGACCAAAACATAGAGTTAAAAAAGAGATAGTAAAAGTTAATCTCAGGCCTATAAGTATCTTGAGACAATACCTTGTCTAACTTGCAGATCTTTTGAAAGCTTTAACAATGATCAAATGACACATCACAACCAAATTGGCAGAACCTTCCTGGATCATCTTGTTAGCAGGCTCTTGAAGGGCATCCTGACCTATGTTGTTCCAAGTGTTCAAAAAGCATCAATTTTCTACCTTGATTTTCTCTGATTATTGACAATTTTCTCTGTTAGTGACTGTTTGGATGATGAGACAAAACTCAAAGTGATTGGCCAGGTTAACAAAGTGAGAACTTTCCCGTCAATCAGTATGCAACCTCATTAGATTTGCACTCTCATATAATTCATGAGATGGTATCTTGAAATATACAAAAGTTTTTATCATAAGGTAGAAAACATTTTTTTGTTTGGTCTAACTTGTACTGTTTGGTGATAAAAACCTAAAAGACTTCTTTTTCTCTGTCTTTATCACCACAGATTTATCTAATGTTTTTTTCTTATCCTTTTGTTCTCAGAAGCAGCAATTTTTATTTTATCAACCAACATGGTATAATTATTTAATATTCTACATTTCTTTGTTATAAATTGCTTACCTACAGAAAAGTGAGCAGTCATAAAAATCTTGGAAAGGTAATTTCAAAGATACAGGTATCTGTTCATTTTTGGATAAGATTACTTATTTATCAATAAAATAAAAAGCTATCTTTATAATTTAGGATAACTAGTGGTAAATAATGTCATTTAATAAAAACTGAGAGTGATCATTTCAATATAAATTTTCTAACTTTAGCAAGGATCTTGGTTTAAAAAGAGTTTTGAGTTTGGAAAATGATCGAGAATGCATTTTAAAACCATAGGATTGGGCCTCCCCGGTGGTGCAGCGGTTGAGCGCTGGGTTGCGAAGCTGCCCGCAGCCTCTACGGTGCCGGTTCGATCCCCGGCTGCTTCCCGGCCACCGGAGGAGGGTCCCACATGGAGCGCAGGCCTCTCCTGCTGCCCGCTGCTCCCCTCAGCAGTGTACTTCGGTCCTTCTGCCTGCTCTGCTCCCCGCTCTGGCTCTGGTGAATTCTCTCACCCTCCCGCGCTTCTGACTGTACCCAGTGCATGTATAAACAAAACAAACAAACAAATAATATAAAGAAATAAATAAACATGCCTCTATAAAATTAAAAAAAAAATAAAAAAATAATAATAATAAAAAAAAAACATAGGATTATAAAACAATGAAACATATACTAAAGCTTACTGTAGACTAATACATGGTATTGCTATGTATAGCATGACTAGTAAAACTAGTAAACTGTTTCTCTGAAATAAAATGGCTGCATAAGTCAGCTCAAAGTAGTGACAGACAGGTGGCACTATATAAATTTCTAAAAAGCAGTGAATTTCTATTGGCAATTAATGCCAAGTTTATTCTGCCTACAAAGCAAAATATAAAAATGACATACTCTTGGGTATCACCAATGATATCTATTTCTCTTCAGAAATGCAATTGCTGATCAGCTTTTAGTATTGATTAAAAACATCTGCAATCATCGTTTAGTTTTACCTATTTAGCTGTTACCTAAAAGTAGAACTTTTAAACAATTGAAAAAGAAGGAAATGTTGCAGAGATCTTCATAAGAACTATCATCCAACAATTATTCTTCAAATTATTTTCTGACTTCCTGATTGTATCCTAAAAATACTATATGAAACTGTTTTCTCTTGATTGCAAAGCCAACCTGTAAGATGGAATGGTGAACCAAGGATGAGTTTGTCCTTATTTTTATCATGATTGCTGTCTATAATCTTTTCATCATTAATATTCCTTTATCTTTCAATATATTATATACAAAATGACCTTGTAAAAATTGTAAAAATCATTTTCATATCCTAATTTATAAAATTATATTTAGAATTTCTAAAATTATTACAAAGTTCACAATTTTATTTGACTAAATTCATTATTTTGTAAGCAGTATTTTAGAGACAGTAAATTTAGTTTCATGGACATATTTTGACAGGCTGTTTCAAGAAATAATACTTGAAAAATAAACATTAGTTTGCATGCTGACATTGACACATGAATTGAAAGATGTTTGAAAGTTATTAAAAAGTTGGGACAAATATCAATTTGATTGGAGGGGTCTTGTATGTGTCACTGCGACTGATGGGAGGTCCCATTAGGCTCTTTTAACAGCTTCATCAATGATCAGGAGGAAAGAAGAGACAACATGTTAATTAAATCCCTAGAGCCATTAAATCCAAGTATCAATCTACAAAAAATGTCAGCCCAAAGTACTTAGCTCATATATGCTTAGAAATAAACTTGGAAACATAAGGCTGTTAAAAAATTTTCAACAAAAAAGGTCAGGGAATAATGTTTAAAATTTATATGGCAATGATACTATTTCCTAAAATATCAATAAAATTGGACAAGGGTGACTTTTTGCTTAAATATCATTGATAGCCTTAATTTTTAATATGCTCATAGAGAAGAAAGCAATAATGTTATAAGTTAAACAGAGCCATACAGGGAAACAAAGAAAATCAGACTTAGACCTTAAGACTTAGATTTGTCCTTGACCATCTACTTTTCTTTACAGCTAAGCCCTTTGATCTCTCAGTGCAGAGTCAGTTTTGCTTTGTTTTTCGAAGATCAATCCTGACTATATCTCATGGACCGAAAGAAGCTCTGTCCAAAACTCTAGAACTAGATCGACAATCCAGACCCCTGCTGTTATCTGGATCTAGCCTTGTAGCTCACCTGGGCAACTGACTTTCTGTCTTTTTTCTGAATCTAATTTGAAACTTTTCCTGACCTTTTTTTTCCCCTCCCAGCTTTAGACTCTCTTTGCAATATGTATAGTCCTCCAATGTCTGTGGCATGTATTCTTTCTTCTTCTTACCAGTCATCCATCTTCCTCTGACTCTGAAAACTGAATCTTTCTGTTTCTAAATTCCAGTGTCTGATTCATGCTCATGAATACCTCTGATACCACAAACCTGACTGCCTATGTGCTTCCCTGAGGATCGATCCATTAGCTGCTCCAACTTTCTATTATCTGTGTTCTAGCTCCCTTGCTTTATTAAAATAAGCTGTTGTTCAGTCTTTCTAATAACAAGTCACTACCACAAATGATTAGTAATATATACATAACTGTAATTAATAAACAAAATTACTAAGAAACAAAATGCTTTTCTAATTTTAATAAAAGATAGCAGCATGAAAGATTATTTAACAATTATCATTAATAGTTCATATGACTTTAGATAGACTTACTATCCCATATTAAAGAAAAACAATTCTAAATGAATATACCATATGTATTTGCTATTGTACCAATTTCACTTACAAATTTCATTAATGGAATAAATTTAGTCTTTTTCATTGTTTCAATCTGAACTAATCCTTTAGTAGTCAAGATTTTTCTGTTTAGGACAATTTTTTACATCACATTCAGGTTTTTCAAACTAATTGGAATTTTACATTTTGTAAAAACATTATATATCAGTACTTTTTTAAAAATGATGATCTAATAGTAATTGTTTGTTAGAAAATAAAGCAGAAGTAGTACATTGCTCAACAGTTCATATGCCACACAATAATGCCTAGACATCAGACACTTGATTCCTATACTTCAGCCTTGCGTACCTACCTTAAGAGAACATTTCTGGTCCTAGGCATGAGGTATGTAAGAAATCTTCAGTTCTCTATTAGATTCTATTCTCATCATCCTTTACCTATTGCTCAGGCCACATTTTTCTGGAATTCTGATCTCTGTTTTCCCACTCCTCCTCCTTGCAAATCACTCTCTACAGAGCAGCTAATATGTCACCCTACTGAATTGCTTAAAAAAAAATTCCATGATTGCACCTAGAACTTAGAGCATAATGTAAAGTTGTCACAATGAACTAAGCTTGTATGACCTGGCCCCTCATCAGCTACCTTTCTCAGCCCATGATACGTGCTCTCTGGATCTGCAGCTCCAGTTCATTATGCCACAGCTACAACCACATTTCAGTTTCTAGGGCACAATAACCCCTAGTCTTTGGGTTTGCACTTCCTCTGAACATATTTGTCCTTTGGATTTTGGTTCCTCAATTATAAGAATAGATATTTCCTCTTCCAAAGAATTTTTGTAAAGAAATCTCTACGTATTTACTCTCAATCAAAGGCTCTCTTTATCCCTTTCATTATATTTATTACAACATATAATTTCATTTATATAGTTCCACTTGTTAATCATTTATTTCTTCATGATAATGCAAGCCCCATGATGGCAAGTATAAAAAAATATGCCATGGTCATGCCACTAACTGCATATTAATTGAATATGGCTACCCTCAGTAAGAATCTATGGAGAACACTACATGACATGCACCTCAAAAATATCTTTACAGACACATCACCCAAAGCAGTGATGGTGAAGGCAAAGATAAACAGCTGGGACTACATCAAATTAAAGAGCTTCTGTACAGCGAAAAAGACAATAACCAAAACAAAGAGAAACCCCACCAACTGGGAGAAAATTTTTGCACAAAACACTAATGACAAAGGACTGATCACAAAAATTTACAAAGAGCTGATGAGACATGAGACTCAACAAAAAAAAAGTAAATAATCCAGTCAAAAAATGGGCAAAAGAGCTAAAAAGAAACTTCTCCAAAGAGGAAATGCAAATGGCCAACAGGCATATGAAAATATGTTCAACCACCTGCAATCAGGGAAATGCAAATCAAAACTACAATGAGATACCATCTCACAACAGTGAGAATGGCACATATAAAAAAAAACTAGCAAAAACAAATGTTGGCGAGGATGTGGATAAAAAGGAACTCTCCTGCACTGCTGGTGGGAGTGCAAAATGGTCCAACCACTATGGGAAGCTGTGTGGAGATTCTTCAACCTACTAAAGATAGAGCTTCCATATTATCCAGCAATTCCACTCCTAGGTATTTACCCAAAGGACATAGAAACATTAATTCCAAAGAGCACCTGCACCCCTATGTTTATAGCAGCACTATTTACAATAGTTAAGCTTTGGAAACAACCCAAATGCCCCAAAATAGATAACTGGATCAAGAAGACGTGGTACATATATACACAATGGAATATTACTCAGGAATAAAAAACGATAAACTCATGCAATTTGCAGGAACATGGATGGAGCTGGAAGGGATCATGCTCGGCGAAATAAGCCAGAAAGAAAAAGAAAAATAACAGATGGTCTCACTCATAGCAGGAATTTAGAAAACCTAAATAAAAGACCAGGAAAAAGACTAATTATAATAAAGAAAAAATCAACATCAACAAGCAACTGTAAACCAGAGAAAAACTACTGGGGGGAGTGGGAGAAAAGGAGGGATTAGGGTCAAAATAAGGGGGGTAGGAATTGCATGGGGAATATAACCAAAATGAAAATGCATACATTGTGCAAAAATGAAAAATAAGAATTATATAAAATAAAATAATTTGAAAAAAAGGAATAAGCAAATTATCTCCCTTTCTCAAAACCATTTCCATTTAGACAACACAGGGATAATATTTTTTTAAATAGTTCTCACAGCTTAACAATGTTTAACCTCACCACATCTCAAATATACAGCTTATTTCCAACTATTCCAGAAATTCTTAATTATGCAGGAGTGCAAGTAGTGATAACCCTTCCTGCTAGATACATGATCTAAATCTTTTAAACAAGTAGAAGCATAGGTAATTTTAATAAATCCTCTACATAATTCTGAAACATCATATCTGACCTCCATCCCTATACTGTCCTACTATTTGAGAATAAGGAATCTAGGGGGAAATTTCATTTCGTAACTTCCTTGTTGAAACCCAAAAGTGGTTTCTTAAACTGGAACACCTGGCAACCAACTGTCAGATCTAAGTTTATGCCACTAACTTCAATTCACCTTCCATTGCCTCATGCTATACCCTATAGCAACATTATAAAACTGTTTCAGTGCCTACACTCACACACACACACACACACACACACACACACACACACACACACACATGCAAATTTAATGGTTTTGAGTAAACTTAATGGTCATCTAAGTCACCTGATTCAGTTTCTCAAATAATTTGTTAAGAGCATTGTATTCATTGACCTTTGTTCTTTTATCGTTTAATAAATATTTATTTATTTATTTTTATTTTAAGTTATCATTTTTAAATTTTTTAGACAATATTTGCTTCCCCCCACCCACTCAGATTGAGTCACCATAGAATTCCCTTCCCCAAGGCACCCACGCACCCTCACCACAGTTCCCTGTGCACCTCACCCCCTCCCTCTGTTCCCTCTCCTTCTTCCTCCCCTGCAGTATGTCTCTGGTTTATAATTGTCTGTTTTTGCTTTGTGATGTTTTGTACTGTTATTATTTTTTTATACCAATGTCTTACTTGGTTCCCCTATATTCCCGTTATAAGTGAAACCATCTGATATTTTTCTTTTTCCTTCTGGCTTATTTCACCTAGCATAATAATTCCTTCTAGCTCCATCCACGTTGCTGGGAATGGCATGAGTTTATCTTTTTTGATTGCTGAATAATATTCCATTGTGTATATATACCACATCTTCTTGATCCAGTCATCTATTTTTGGGCATTTGGGTTGTTTCCAGGTTTTACCTATTGTAAATAGTGCTGCAATAAACATAGGTGTACAGGTGCTCTTTTGAATCACTGTTTTTGTGTCCTTTGGGTAGATCCCTACTAGTAGTAATGGCATTGGGAAAACTGGACCTCCACATGCAAAAAAATGAAACAAGACCACTACCTCTCACTGTGCACAAAAATCAACTCAAAATGCATAAAAGAACTGGACATAAGACCTGAAACCATAAAATATATAGAAGAAAATATAGGGAAAACACTACAAGACATACATCTCAGAAACATCTTTAAAGACTCATCACCCAAAGCAGTGATAGTGAAGGCAAAGATAAACACCTGGGATTACATCAAACTGAAAAGCTTCTGTACAGCCAAAGAGACATTAACCAAAACAGAGAGACACCCCACTGACTGGGAAAAAATCTTTGCACTTCATTCAACTGATAAGGGACTGATCACAAAGATATACAAAGAACTCACAGGACTCAACAAAAACAACATAAACAATCCAGTCAAGAACACAGAAGAACTCAAAAGACATTTCTCCAAAGAGGAAATGCAAATGGCCAACAGGCATATGAAAAAATGTTCAACATCCCTTATCATCAGGGAAATGCAAATCAAAACCACCCTGAGATATACAGCCTTACACCAGTAAGAAGGGCACATATCAAAAAAAACAAGCAACAACAAATGTTGGCAAGGATGGGGTGAAAAAGGAAACTCTCCTACATTGCTGGTGGGAGTGCAAACTGGTCCAACCACTGTGGAAAGCTGTCTGGAGGTTCCTCAGTCTACTGAAAATGGAGCTACCATAGGACCTGGCAATTCCACTACTTGGGATCTTCACTGACCTTTGTATTACATATTAAGTCAACCTAAAGCAAGTGATTTCTCAATTACTGTCCCTATCCCCCTCTTCATTTCACCTTACAGCAAGATCACATTATTTTATGTGAGGGCAGTGATCCTGTATCTCTAAATCATATACAGTGTTGAATACAAATGTTATAATAAAGGAAAAAAAGGTATATTGGTAGCAAAGCATTTAGAGGTGATTCCTACATTTTTTGTAAAATTAAGAAATCTATTAGTAGTTATGAGATTTGAGGATAGTGGAGAAAATGTGAAATGATTTTTGTTGAGTTTAGAAAAACCCAAGGAAACCAATGAATAATGAATTTCAAGCAGAGGTTGTTGATCATGAATTTATGGGATATTGTCTTTGGATGTGCCTTCTTCCAGGAGCCAACACGTAGGATAGCATGAGAAAAGAGCTTCCCAAGTGTGCAAGAAAATGACAAAGGAGTGAGGAAGTTTAGGATACTGACAAACACATTGAAAGTGGGATTAAAGTGGGAAGTAAAAAAAAGGAAGGTAAAGAAAGTGATGAAGGAACTTGGGAGGTGGGCTAAAAATGTCAGTCAATGTGGTAGAGCTATGCTGATTATGAAAGTAGTGACATGCAGACTAGGAAGAGAAGGGATGGCAGAAAGTTGGGTGATTCAATTACTGATTTTGGAAATAGAACAATTTTAGATGACACTAAGATCCAGGACATGGCTGCTGGAATGCAAACCTAAAGTAAACTGCATATGCAATTGATTGGAGATATGGAAGTGAAGAAAATGAGTAGTCTTACCTTAGACATGACTAAGTGAATGAGGAAGTCACTCAAAATAACGGAAAGACTGGGGATGAGAAAAAGAACATGGAGCCCTCCCCGTTGGCACAAGGGGTTAAGCTCCAGCACTAAGAAGCAATCTGTAGCTACTACAGCACGAGTTCGGTCCCCAGCCAGGGAGGTGACCCACATGGCACAGCAGACCTCTCCTGTCTCACCCGCTTCTCCCCTCAGCAAAGTGTTCTGCTCCCCACTCTGTCTCTGGTGAATCCTCTCATACCCTGCACCTCTGGCCTACACCCCAGTTCTTGTATGCATAAATAAATAAATCTTTTTTAAAAAGGATTTATTAAAAAATAAAAAAAACACAAACTGAAAAGTTCACTGAAGTGTCTACTTTACTTTGGGAGAGTGACTGAGAGTTTGGTAAATGCTAGTGTTGAATAAAGGGAGATCGTTAAATTCTATGAACATAAGAGCAGGGATTTCTAAAAAATAGGAAAGAAGTAGATGTATTGACATGGAAGTAAGAAAAGACAAAAACAACCTTATGTCTAAACCTGGGCTTTAAATATTGGAAGAACAAATAATCACCACTTTTAAATTCCACAGGGGAAAGTTGCCATGGGAGAGCTCTTTTCTGTTCAGATAAGGAGGCGGATAAGACATTTGCAGAAGAGAATGTGGGTATAAGGAGGAGTAGTTCTGAAAGCAGCATTCCCAGGGGTATAATGGAAAGTTTAAAAGAAAAATGGTAAGTATAACATTGAGTCAAGTTCAAGGAATTCCAAGGCATTCTGGACATGTTGGTAGAATGGTGGCTGAGCTCTTTGGGTGATGAAAAATGAAACTGTGACTTAAAAAAAGAATGATGGTATAAATTTTAAAACACTTTTGGATGAGCACTGATTCTGAATCAAAGGAGTCACTAAGCCTGCTCATTACCTAGGGATTTCAGTGTCAGGCTATTGATGGTGAAACTCCCAAAATGCAGAAATTCTAATTCAAGTTTGGAAGGTAAGGCAAATCCTAAAAACTCCAAAGGATAACCATTCATTGTGACTATAAATTACCCCAGGGGAACTTGTTCTGGGATGTAAAAGCTACATAGCTATGGTTTAAAAAGATGAACAGAAGAATAGCTGAAATAAGATGAAGAAAAGTTATCCTCAAAAAAAATTAGGATTTAATAAAGGGTTCATTTCAAGTATTGTCCTCTTTAGAGAAATATAGCAAAACAATGACAAAACTTAGATGCATTTATCTTTAATTTCCAAGAAGATTTAACTTTCCATTTTTTTTCTTTTTACAACTTGTACATGATTTGAGTAACACACATTTTTTGTCACAATTTTGTCACTGCAATCTCACCTATTACCTATTGATACAGTTAAACAAAATTAAAAACAAAAAACAAAACCCTGCAGTCACATCTTTGGAGGAATTTTGTTTGACTTTCAAGAAACAGAGCATTGCTTTGAAATGATTTGAATATTATCAAGACATCTGAACACAGAGCAGCTTTCTAAATAACTAAATTGCATACTTAGCTTGGCAAAAGACTGAAGAAGATAACTACTATGTCTATTGGAAATCATAGTTTAACATCAGTATGAAAAGTTTTAAGTGCATTAACACCAGCATATTTCCGCAGAGTCCTAAATACCTCATTCTCTGTATTCATTATAATGACTCAAACCATTCCTGATGGAAATAGAAGGAGGGAGAAAATACTAGTAATCTTATTCATGTAATTATTTTATCCACTATTCTCAAATATCTATAGATAAAATTATATACAATCATTCAAGACAATTGGCAAGATTTATTTAAAAGCAAACTCCAAGTTCAAATTTAAAGTTTTGGAGAAATGTTTAGCAATATTCATTAGCTTAGGAAACTAAGCTTGGATAAGTTAAAGCAAGAACTATGATTTATGTTTTGAAAAGTAATTCCAGATACTATCACAAATATGTGACCTGGAGAGAATAAGGTTAAAGCTTGTATAAATGAATTAAATGAATGAATAAATAAATATTCTTTGACAAATATTAAGTCTGCAAAACTTGCTCCTCCAAAAATATTCTATAAAATGAAGTGATAACTAAATTGTGGTGGGTTTTTTTGGTTACTTCCTTAGATAAAGCAGGAGATATTTCTCTTTATGCAATAAATGCTAAAACATAACAAGAACATAAACTCAACCAATACAATTCCTAATTAGTCCACTGACATTCAAACTAAAATATTGTTCAGCAGTTTAAGAAATACATATATTGGGGTTTTTTAAATAATTTATCTTTGAACACAAATATCAGGATGAAACAAATTTACGTGTATAATTAGGAAATGTGATGGATAGGTATAATAATAGGATAGATATAATCCTATTGTACAGCATCTGTGCTGTAGTTCTCTGATAACTTTCGTCATATTAATCTCTACTATAAGTAAAATATTCTAGAAGTTTATAACAAGTATCCAGGATAAAGCAGGGATTTCTTTAGTTGATATACATAACCCTTTATTAGAAAAATCAGTGTACTGAAGTACTTAGTGGTGACACATCCTAGAGTGATTCCACAGTGACTCAAACCCTTTATAACTCCCTTCCCCTTGAATTGTAGATAACAGCAATGATTATTTTCTAACCAATAGAATATGACAAAAATGACAAGATATTACTCCCTTTACTAGGTTGTGTTATATAGGATCACATCTTATCAGACAGGAAAAGATTTTTTATTGGTCTGGAACAAGTAAAATGCTATGATGTGAACTTTTTGTGAAGAACTAGAAGCATCCTCCTGGAGCTGAGAGTCTCAGTTCTATAACCTCAAGAAACTGACTTCTACCAAAATTATTTATTGAAAAGATTTTCCTTTCTCCAATGTAGATTAACTGACCATGTAAGGGTAGATTCATTTCTGGGCTCTCAATTTTATTCCATTGGTCAGTGTGTCTTTTTTTTTCCTCCTAATACCATACTGTTTTGACTACTATAGATTTGCAGTATAGTTTGAAGTCTGTGGATATGATACCTCCAGAAGCTACTTTTTGTAGTTTCCTTTAAGATATTTTTGCTTGTGTTCACCTCCTGATGACTTAGAACGTAATGACTCAATTATACACACATGTATTTTTTACTCCTTTAAAAAAATTGTAAGATGTAAATATATCTCCTAAATTTCAAGATAGTCAAGCTGAAAGAAGTTTTGTGGTTATAGACTAAAACAGAATGTTGGAAATAAAACAGACAAAAAGTGAAAGGATAATACTGGTAAACCCCTATGATTTTTTGAAAATTATGGTAAAATTTCCAAAACCATACAAAAATTGCAAGAATCCCAAGTACATATGATTCGAAGGAAAAAGACTTGCCAAGTGCTAAACATTACTAATGTACTGCAAGTAGTTTTAGAAGAGTTGTAACTACTATTTATTAGTATTTACTATATGCCAAGGATTTTCTACATTTCATTTCACTAAGTTCTATGAGAACTCTATAATGTTATTGTTTGCATTTTATAAATGAGTAAATAAATCTTAAAGAGGATAACTACTATTTCCAAGATCAGACATCTAGTAAGAAGCAGAACAGAGGAATAAACCTATTTCTAATTTAGAGATTGATGTTTATACTTCCCAATAATGCAACGATTTTATATATCAGGAAACTCGTCTCAGAAATTTAACTTGTCTTCAAATTGACTTTTTTTTTTTTTTTTTTTTTTTATAGAGGCATGCTTTATTTATTTGTTTGCTGGTTTGTTTGTTTGTTTTGTTTACACATGCACTGGGCACAGTCAGAAGCGCGGGAGGGCGAGAGAATTCACCAGAGCCAGAGCGGGGAGCAGAGCAGGCAGAAGGACCGAAGGACACTGCTGAGGGGAGCAGCGGGCGGCAGGAGAGGTCTGCGCGCCATGTGGGCCCCTCCTCCGGTGGCCGGGGAGCAGCCGGGGATCGAACCGGCGCCGCAGAGGCCGCGCGCAGCCTCGCAACCCAGCGCTCAACCGCTGCGCCACCGGGGAGGCCCTTCAAATTGACTTTTAACATTCTTTTTTTTTATTATTTGTTGGATTCAGTAAAGTATGAGTCAACAGAGTCTAGGTTATTCTGCTATAAGAAAAAAAAACCCAAATATTAACAGCTTATACCAACAAAGTTTTATTTCTCCCTGATTCTATGTTCAGATTGCCTGCAGTTCTGCTCAGTATCATAGCATCTTCACTGTGGGAGTCAAGCTAACATAGCAGTTTCCATCTGAAATATTGCTGGTTGTCATGGCAGAGGGGGAAAAAAGAATAAGGAAAACAGTTTTCAACTAGAATAACACCTACTCTCCTCACATTCCATTAACTCAGAGCAAGTCACATGGTTAAGTCATATGGTGACATTTATTGTTAAAAGGGCAACGAAATATATTCCTCCTTCAGTAAGAGGCAGAAAATGTTGTTGAAAATTGATGCAATCAAACACAACATACTTATATATTCTAAGTCAATGAAGAATTTCATTAACTAAAATATGAAAGACACAAAATTTAAACATTGAAAAATAAATTTGTTACTTTTTAACAAACTAGTATAAGAAAAAATAGCTAGTCTGATAAATAAAAAGAAAACACACTAATAAAACTATTAAGAGCAATACATGTATATATAAATATATATGATTATATCAACAGTTACCAAAATAATAAAAGAACTCTAAATTATTTTATATAAGACTGCTAGAAAATTTGAAAATCTGGAACAAAGAGTTGATTTGCAGAAAAATAAAA
Source organism: Talpa occidentalis (assembly GCF_014898055.3). Taxonomy (NCBI): domain Eukaryota; kingdom Metazoa; phylum Chordata; class Mammalia; order Eulipotyphla; family Talpidae; genus Talpa; species Talpa occidentalis. Next base: position 34,676,516 of record NW_023604861.1, on the reverse strand, counting down.
CAAATTAAATTTGGCTAAACCAATAAAAAATGCTAATTATACTAAAAGCAATGAAAAAATTGTTAAGTTGTAAGAGAACTACCCCTCCAAACAAAACACTTCATGGAAAGAAAATTATGGTGAAAATGATTTTTATAAAAGATCCATTTTATGCTTTAAAATGCTCTGTACCACACAAAAATAATATATTTTTTTCTAATTTTTATATAAAGCTAGCATTAGGGTAATAATGAAATTCTTGTGAAGGACAGCAAAATGTAAGAAGGGAAAAAAATATTTAAAAACAATGGTATCAATTAGGGCTAAGGAATTAATACTTGCATAGATAAAATGACCCAGGTCTAAAAAAATCTCAAGTATGTCTAGGAATCAAATATATGACATGATAATATTTTATAAGGTCGCTAATTTTATAATGAAATAAAAGGCATTATAACTGAGAAGTGGTTGAGATGAAAAGCTGAATTTCTACTTTGTACTCAATAACAAATTACAAATGAATTAAACACATGGAAATAGTATTATTTACTAGAAAATTAAGTCTTAGATTTAGCTATAATTTTGTGAGGCAGATTAACATCAGAATAAAACCAGAATTAATAAAATAATTAGTAGATGTTATCGCACTAAAATAAGAACATTTCTGTATGACAAAAAAATTACATCATCAAGCTGCAATTAGTCATTAGAGAATTAATTTTGTAATACTTAGCATACTGCCCAGTACCAAGAAGGCATTCAATAAATATTTGTTGAATAAATGCATACATTTACGAGCTTACATTCCAGTTCTACAAAGTAAATTCACAAATTCATAGATGATATTGAATACCTTAATAACGAAAGGTGCAAATATTTGAACTAGAAATTTACCAAAAAAGAAAGGATAAATGGATAATAAATATATGAAAGATATGTACTGATATTCTATCAGGAAAAAAGTAAACTCAAGAAAAGGTGATAAAGTATTTCCACCTATCAAACTGCACAAAATTTAAAAAGACTGGAAAAAGTGTTTAACAACTGTGAGGGGACAGATACTTCAAATACTGTGGTTAGAACATAAATTAACTATATAGAGATACCAATCAATATACATCAAAATTTAAATGTGCCTCTGTGCTTCAGAATCTAGTAATTTATCATTAAGGATATAATAGAGTCTTGGGCCAAAAAATTGCTAGCTAATGGATGACAACAGGCAGAAACATAGATGGCTAGATACAAAACAGTTAGACTATGAGACAGATATATACATAGAGACATAGATTTTATATGGATATAAACATTTCAAAATTAAAATATGATGCTCATCAACAGTAATTGAACTGAGTTTCCATAGAACAAAGCCCCTGAGTACCTACCTGCAACATCATCTATAGGTCATAAAGAGCTGAGTGGGAAATGACCTAATTTGATTAATTTGGGTATCAGGATGCCCATTGCTCCGAGCTCTCAGGCCCTGGCATTCTCCTAGTACAGACAGTCCTCAACTTTCTTCAGAATCAAGTCTGAGATGAGTTTGCTCAGTCTTCAGGAAGAAAAATTCTGACCCCACTGTCTGAACATCCAGGAATTCTGCATAATACTGAGCAAGCTGCCTTGTGAACCTGCAGTGGGAGTGCCCCATCCAGTACAGAGATTTTGCAGTTTCCTAGGTTGCCTTGGGTTCTACCCAGAATTTGCTCACCTCCGCTTTGACTTATTCAATAAGAGAGTCCTTCAGAAAAACAAAGATTTCAGGCCTCCCCGGTGGCACAGCAAGTTGAGCACAGCGCTGTGAAGCTGTCCACAGTCTTTGCAGTGCAGGTTCAATTCCTGGCCGGCCAGGGAGATTCCCACATGGCGTGGCAGACCTCTCCTGTCTCTCCCGCTGTTCCCCTCCGCAGTGTACTTCAATTGTCTGCCTGTTCTGTTCCCCATTCTGTCTCTGATGAATCCTCTCACTCCCCCACACTTCTGGCCTGTACCCCAGCTCTTGTATAAAAATAAATAAATCTTTAAAAAAAAAAAAAAAGCAAAGATTTCATCAGGCTCCTGAAGTCCTCTGTATCTTTCTAGAAATGAATGTCATATGTATCTTGATGTAAGCTGGGCCCGGCTACCAGGTGTGCATAGCACTCAGACAATCCTGTGGAATCTGAAGCCCTCTAGCAATTCATGACTTTGAAAGTCATGGCACTACCTGTGGGAGCTGGCAGTTCTCATAAGGAGACATTTTCACTCACTTCTCCAACTTCCACTTGTCCAAAAACCGCCATCCTGCTTACTAATTCAAATGCAGAGTCAAGTTATACCCTTTTTACTCTGCAGTATATTGACATGATTTAAATCTTCTAACAGAGTGATAGCACCTTAAGACACACAGCATTGCTTATTTGCTACCCCATTAAGTGCTCAGACCACTGGACAAGTGATAATAAATATTTGGCATGGATGAATAAATAGACACTAGCTTGAAGATAATATATAAAACATAAAAAGTTTGAGATTTTAAATTTCAAATATCAATCCTTATGTTTTAGCCCCAAACATAAAATCTGAAATTTCATATATTTGTAGAATGTCAAGTTTCTTAGTATCTGAGCTCATATAGCCTCTACCTTTTTCCTGACTGTCAGTTTACTTGATCAATTCATTCTATAGATTTATGTGACTGAAAGTATTTACCAACTTTGTCCATGACTTGTTTCTAAAGCAAAATCATATCAAATGTAAACTTACTAACCATCACAGGAAAGAGCATCACACACCTTAAGTTACATGTCTCTGCAAAGATGCGGTAGACTAAAATCTCCAGATATAAGATCTTTTGAATTAAAAGGAATTGAAGCTATCAGAATTAAGAGAGCTGATACTCAAGCAGCCAGAGTTGCTCATCCCGTGAACAGAAGAGTGCCCTTGATGACAAACCAAGCAGTTAATGTGCCTTGTTTTGAAATGACTTCCCTTCAGAGACAGTGAAGTTAGCTGCTATTTTGAATTTCTAAATGAGGCCCTGATCTCCTGTTGCAGTGTGTCTTGCTGACAAGTCCCAGGGTTTCACAGCTATGCCTCACTGCTTGAGTTTTGCTTCACTGTGTCCTTCTGCCCACAGACTTGAAGGCTCCCTCCTCTGTTTGCCATCAAGCAGCTGCTTAAGCATCCAACTGTCATCCATCTTTCACACGCGCCCCACCCAGAGGAGTCCCTTCTGCAACAAACTCAAAATGCCATGTGAGGACCTGACCACTTTCCAACCCAGCGGAAATGAGTAAGTTCAAGGAGAGTACTAAGAATATTAACTGGTTGGAACTATCAGAATAATTAAAAATGGAAATGATTTAGCAAAGGTTAGACTGGTAAAGTGGTAGTTAGTCATGTACAGCTAATATCTGTCTATCCAAAGAAAATAATAAAACAAAAGGTTTTGAATGAGTGAATAAAAAGAAAAAAAAGGTAACATATGGAATGATTATTTTGACCCCTGAACATAGAAATATTCAAAGAAATTAAAACATTAAATAGTAAGCTAATTTTAAAACAGATGTTCCCAAATCAATAATTACTCATTGTAATGCAGGTATATGAAAAAGTATGAGTTTACCTTTCTGTATAAAGTATATAGAGATCTTTAATTTGAAAGAAATCTGATGATGTGTAACCCAGGTCCTGTCTACATGTTACCTCGTAAGTCTCAATACCCATTGCTATCACCACCTCCCAAAATTGTCCTTGTTTTTAAAAAGAATGGGGCTTTTATGATAGAGTGTTTATCCCCTTGATATTGAAAAGAACTGGCAGAAGTGAATTTGTACAGGGAAGGGTAAAGAGAATAAAATAAAAATCCAAGGCTATTAGTCAAAAAGGATGGAAAAAAAAGTAAGTTCTTCAAGGCAAAGTGATTAAAAGCATGACACTGAAAGGTCTAAAGGGAATAAATGTTTCAAACAAGGCTGGTGTGTTAAAATATACATCTAGAAGGATTTGACACCTAAATTTCTAAAGGGCTTGAATGATTTTCAGCAGACCTCAGGCTAAAAATTTGTAATGAGAACTTCTCAGAAGCAAATACCAAGGGAAAAGAGTCAGCTGTTAATAAAAGGGAAATCTGCATTTGATTTTCTTTAATTCACATTTGTTTAATTGAGGACTATGACTTATTACTACAACTAAAAATAGGAGAAAATAATATTTTGTATCTACTAAATAAAATATTTGTGAACATTTTACAAACACTGCTATTAAAAAATTTTCTTTATAACTCAGTGACATTCAACAAATATCACAGTGAAATAACAAAACAAGCAATAGGAAGAAAGCAGGATTTTCTCCTTATATTAGATCTAGGATTGTCTGTTATATTAGATGAATAATTGTGTAGACATGATATGAAAGCCATGGAGACAGTATAAATTAGGAGTATCCTTACATATATAGGAGAGGTTGTCAGTTCTATTGTGATATTCAAAGAACGCAGGCAGAAGCACCCACCCCCAACTATGTCTGCCACCATTTACAATGTCTGTTATCTGACCAACAAGATTTCCTTTTATTTTTTAAAAGGTTTTTGATTTTAGTAGTCATCTATCATTTGAAAAAGTGTGGAAAGAGCACTTAACAAAATGAAAACAAGAAGACCTGGTTAAGATCTTGGAGCACATTAGAAGGACGGGAACTTAGGAGAGTAGAGTAAGGATGGAGTGGAAGGTGAAAAGAGGTCAAAATTACACACTGAATATTTCCAAATCTTACAAGGCTGGCAGTGGTCTCTATTATACGGCATCTGCGGATAAAATGGAAGAATGAGAAATTGACGGAAGAAGGTAATTATGTGCTTATTGAGGTGAGAATGCTAAACTCATTCCATCATTTTTCACACTATTTATACATAATGAAGACATCCTTCAAATCACAGAATTTATCATCTGTAGGAGTCTTTGCAATCTTGTGAAATAGCCAACATTTTACTAATGGGGAATACAGATAGATTATGCCATACTAAATTCATAAACCAGTTATCTTTACAACTAAAACCAGCAGCTCATTCTCCCTAATCCAATGAATTCATAATCTGTTTTTCATTAATATTTTTATTAGATAAAACTCTTAATGGCAGTGATGTCACTCATGTCGTAATTAGATTATTTCACTCATTGTATCTTCACTACTGAACTGGTATCCAGAGGTACCCTGGAATGCACAATTTCAGTGAACTGTAGCAGGCATTACACTGCTAGTTCTTGAAAATTTTGTCTTAAAATGGTAATAATTTCTACTTCATTTTTAAAGATACTAGACATAATTCAAGTGAGTTTCAGGGAGTGGGGGGTTACTTACAAATTTAGGAATGTTTTATTTATTAAATATTTGTACCTCTTGATTGAAATTTCCAGTAGTGAAATAAATACAGGAAAACTAGTAAAAAATGGGATTTTCCACTATTTGAATTGTAGGTTGCTACATTATCATGAACTAACCATTCAACTTCAGTTGTGACTGAAAAGTATTTTTTTCTCACTTACTCAAGTTGATGTCAGAAATAATAAGACAGATAATCCAACTGGAAAAAATGTCTCATATCTGCGCTTCTGCACATACTGTCATCTGGGAGTTACAGGACTTGTCTGTCATGAGTTTCAGGGATGCATGGGGTATTTAAAGGGAATTTTCTTAATTTGGGAGCCACTTTACTGGTTCCTTTGGGAAAGGACTTGGAGTCAAGCGTTAAGAGAACAATAAGGAAAATAGTCATTGTTAGCACACTGGCCATGGAGTGACATCCTAAAAATGATAAAAGGGTTTGGCTTACTATACCTAAGTCTAAACTGTCCAAAGTGATTGAAATTCATTCATTTGTAACACATAAATGCATTCAATTTTTCCTAAGCTTCCTTAGGCAAATAATATTATGCTACGCTTGTTTTATCCCACCTTTCCCAATATTTGAATGATTAACTTCCTAAAATCATATTAAGAGGTTTTGTTTATGGGCCTCCCCGGGGGCACAGCGGTTGAGCGCTGGGTTGCAAAGCTGCCCGCAGCCTCTGCGGCACCAGTTCGATCCCCGGCTGCTTCCCAGCCACCAGAGGAGGGTCCAGCATGGCGCGCAGACCTCTCCGGACACCCACTGCGCCCCTCAGCAGTGTACTTCGGTCCGTCTGCCTGCTCTGCTCCCCGCTCTGGCTCTGGTGAATTCTCTCACCCTCCCGCGCTTCTGACTGTACCCAGTGCCTGTATAAATAAATAAATAAATCTTTAAAAAAAAAAAAAGAGGTTTTGTTCAAATAGCAACAAAAAAAAATGGGCCTCCCTGGTGGCACAAGGGGTTAAGACACAACCTAAGAAGCTGGCGACAGCCACTGCAGCAAGAGTTCGATCCCCAGACAGGGAACTACCCACCTGGAGCAGCAGGCCTCTCCTGACTTGCCTGATGCTCCCCTCAGCAGTGTACTTCAGTCAATCTGCCTGTTCTGTTCCCCACTCTGTCTCTGGTGAATCCTCTTACCCCCCACACCTCTGGCCTGTACCCCAATTTTTGTATGTATAAATAAATCTTAAAAAAAAATCTTTAAAAAAAATAAATAAAAAAAAAAAAAAAAAAAAGCTCACACAGATATCAGACTTATAGGGCAAAGGATGCAAATGAATAGTGAAAACAATAAAAATTGTTTGGTACTCTCTTGGCCCCCAAATACATTTACTACTTTGACAACCAGTTATGTTTTCTGCTACTCTGAAAAATTGAAGGCCTTGGGTACCTTTTAAATCTGTGTTCAGTTTCCCAGAATTTCCCAGGACTCCGCTGCACATAAGAGTACCCAGTTATTTGCTTCAACTTTCTCCTCTAAATTGATCACTCCTTTTGGATCTCGGTGACAGTTGAGATTATTGCCTCAATTCCTACTTTTCAGAAGCCCTGAGTTGCTTTATCTAACTTTACTTCTTCTTCAAGAAACACACATTGCCTAAACAACATCTGTACTAATTAGAGGGAGAAGTTAATTCCATTCACCAGAAATGGAAATCAGTATCTAATTTCTACTTTAATTCTTACCTTGTTACTATAAGAGCACAATGGCTCTGATTCTGAGTATCAGGTAATCTCCCTGCCCCATTTTCCAACAGGCTTCTATGTTTCTTACATCAAAAATTTTATGTGGGCCTCCCTGGTGGCGCAAAGGGTTAAGCACCACACTATGAAGCAATTCACAGCCTCTGCAGCACGAGTTCAATGCCCGGCCAGCCAGGGAGAAAACCGCATGGTGCAGCAGACCTCTCCTGTCTTGCCCAATGCTCCCCTCAGCAGTGTATTTCAGTCAGTCTGCCTGTTCTGTTCCCCCGTCTGTCTCTGGTGGATCCTCTCACCACCACCACCCCGTATCTCTGGCTCGTACCCCAGCTCTTGTATGCATAAATAAATAAATCTTTAAAAAAAAGTTTTATGTTCATTTATTTACTCAACTAATATTTCCTGAGTACTGCTATGTGCCAGGCACTCTTCTAGATGCTTCAAAAACATTCATTAAAAGAACCTGGTCTCTGCCCAAGGAATTCACAAACTTTGGGGATCAACAATTTCATTACATTTTAACTTTATAACCCAGGAGATTAAAACCATTCTTACAGTTACTTGCACATATTCATTTCTAAAACCAATTGTTGCTTTTAGAAGATACAGTCATTTAATGCAATGCAGAGTGATGGTTTGCTGGAGTGTAGAGAATGCTGGAAATGAAATTAGGCCATCTCATTAGTTCAAATCTCATCTCTGCCATTTACTGACTGTTATCAAAATAGACCCCAGATAAGTTTTATTCTTTAATTATTCATGGCTATATTTTTGAAATTGTAACACCTTATTCAAAGGATCATGTGAAGCCCACTTCAAACACCTCATGGAAAAACCTACACGATTATGGCTCCATAGTAGATATTAAATAAATGTTATTTTAGTCAAATAAAGTATCAACAAAAGTCCAGTAGCTGCCAATTATTTGATAAATGTTTAACTATTTATTTTGAAATAAAGACCTAAGAGTTATAAGACATAGTACAACAAATCTTATGTACTATCAACTAAGATTCTGCAAATTAAATATATATGCAAAACTCTACTATAAATATTTCAGAATTTAATTTTTAAAGTAAGTTGCTAAATATGATATTCCTTTATTTCTACAAATTTCAGTATACATTCCTAAGAATCTATGACTGCAGTAGAATTACAATATCAGAAAAGAATACTTATATAATATTGTCACCTAATCTATAGACCATACTCAAATTTCATTACATTTCCCAGTAATGTCCTTGCTAGTAAAGGTAAAAATATTTTCTGATTGAAATTCTAGTCCAAGATCACACATATCACTTAGTTGTTAGGTCACACATTTCACTTAGTTGTTTGATTTCCTTTAAGTTAGAAGAATGGCTTATCTTTCTGTATGTTTTTTTAAACTTGACATTTTAAAGAATATGGACTAGTAGTTTTATAAAATGTTCCTTAATTTTGGTTTGCCCAAAGAAGTCTCATGATTAGATTCAGTTTATACCTTTTTTTTTAAAGACTTATTTATTTATTTATACAAGAACCGGGATACAGGTCAGATGTGTGGGAGGGTGAGAGGATTCACCAGAGACAGAGAGAGGAACAGAACAGGCAAATGAAATACACTACTGAGGGGAGAGACAGGAGAGGTCTACCACGCGATGTGGGACTCTTGCTGGTAGGCCGGCAGAGATCGAGGCGGCGCTGCAGAGGCTGGAGACAGCTTCACAACATTGCACTCAACTGCCTGGGCCACCAGGGGAGGCCCCAGTTTATACCTTTTTAATAAAAACAGCACAAGAGTGATATATCCTCCTTAATGCTACCTATCAGGAGACATGTGAAAACAATCTGTGCCATTAATGGCAAGTCTAATTTTGTTGATTAGATTAACTGCATTAAGATCCCACACAAAGAACACTGAATCCTGACAAACCGAAGAATGTCTAATTGGAAACCAGAGATTGGAGCTCACCAAGCACAAGATTAGTCAAAAAAACATTAAGTGGACCTAAGAAGTAAGACAGTGGGTCAGACATCTCATCTTTACTGTAGTTACTCATTCTCCTTTTATAATCAGTGACCATCTTGTGATGAAATATTTTCAGGCTATGTAAATGTCCTTTCATTCCCTATATTTTTTTCTTTCACCAGTCTTACAACACAATAGTAAGTTATACCTAAAACAATTAACTACTATGGAAATTGCCAAATGAGTATTTTCTGATTTCTTCTACATTTATTGTACATAATCACAGAGTGGCAGTTATTATTAATTGCTAATAAATTAATACTACATTGATCTTACCTACCAACTGATGTTAAGAAAAACCACCAATTTAGGCACTAGAAGGATAATGCTTTTGTCTGTTTAAAGCATCTTTTCAAAAGCTAGATGATCATCATTGGGACATCATCTGCTTAAAATATAATTTAAGAACTGCATTAAGATCCCACACAAAGAACACTGAATCCTGACAAACCTAAGAGCGTCTAATTGGAAACCAGAGCTTGGAGCTCACCAAACACAAGATTAGTCAAAAAACATTAAGTGGACCTAAGAAGTAAGCGAAGGATATCAAGATTTATTCACTAACATGTCTTAAACATCTATTTATCAATCTTATTAAAGTTACCCTGCTTCTGAAGAAACCTCTAGATCTATCTTCAGTGTGAAGTGCAAAAGAACACTGAAGAAATCAGTTTTATAATTTTACAAGTAGATTGGTTATTGACACAATAGTAAAGAATCCAGAAGAGAAAACACTTCATCGTTAAGAAAATAAGTGGAGAAATTTCTTCATAGGTGCTTTTTGACTTGCTTGAAAGTTCATAGCTTTTAAAAATTGTAAATTATACTCATGTTCCTCAAGGCCCCTATATTTTGACATTTATGATACCACTTTATTTCCAATTCCCAGCCCAATTTTCTGAACAGTACAATAGAGTGCCCAATGAGTAAGAGAAAATTTGAAAAGTTTACTGTGTAAGTCTGGAATCTCTAGGGTGGCAGAACCAATAGGATAAATATATATCTACTAATTATAGGAATTGACTCACACAGTAATGGAGGCCAAAAGTCTCACAACCTGTCACTGTTGTAAGATGGAGAACCAGGAAAGTCTGGTATAATCCAATCAGAATCCAAATGCCCAAGAACTAGGAGTGTGTGTTAGAGGGCAGGGGAAGAGAGAAGTCCTAGCTGAAGCAAACAGAACAAATTCCCCCATCTGATGCCTTTTTGTTTTAAGTAAATCCACAGTGGTGATGCAAATCTCTCTACCCATTCTGTTAAATCAACTGCTACTCTCCCTGTCCAGTTGATTCACCATAAATTCTTTGCTGCAAGCATTTTCAAAACATAACTAATTTGCCATAAAATAATTTTGCTGTAAAAAAAGATAAAATCATGAAAAATAAAAGAGGTGCATGAATGAAAATGGACATAATGAAACATTAAAAATTTAATAAAATCAGAAAGATTTTGTTTTTTGCTATTATCTCTTCCTTTAAGAGAGGTATCATTTCCAAATGCTGGGATGCATATTTGTAACTCAGTGTTGGGGACTGAATGAGAAATTAGTAAAAATCTTTGGCTGTTATTTATTCTTGTTCTTGGCATACTGTCATATGTCCTTTCATAGATGTTCCTAAGTTCTGTGAAAATGTGGGTTCAGCTCTACATTTTTGAGTTCCTTAGCCTCCTTCTCCTCCAATATAATGTGTTTCAAAATAATAAGCCAGGTTTTGGAGCAAATCATTGTTATATAGTATATGAAGAAAGCCATCAAAAATATTGTTAAAAATATTGTTAAGAAGAAATTCCAACTCCATTAAATTTAATTTTTATGTTAAATTAGTCATTCTTTTAATAAATTTGGTAAATATGGCATTAGAGAACAAGCTAGTGTTTCTAAATTAACTAAAGAATTAATTTTAATACTCATGGAGATTGAGTAGTAATCTCAATACTCATTAAACTCAGAATACATTTGCCATAGCTTTGTAAACTTTGGTTTTGATAGGAGGAAGGGATGAGTGTGTTCACCAAAGAAAGAACAGATATCGTTTTTCTAGTATATCATGCAATATGGCTTATAATCTTTTTTATACTTCCAATAAGTTTTATCACTATTTGTCATCAAGTTAACTTAAGCTGTCATCATTCACAAACCAGATTGGCAACCAGTTCTTTTATCATTTTGAATGGCAAAAATGCCTTACAGTCAATTAGTTATGCACTGAAAATATTTGCCACAAAGTGGCTGCAACAAAGAACCTAGAGTGATGCACCTAGAATCTCTAATCTCGTCCAGAAATAGTCTCACAGACATACTGAGATTCAGAGTTTTGCCATATATCTGAACGTCCTTTAAATCAATCTGACACACAAAATTAATGATCACATTTACTGTTTTATAATAATGGGAAATTTACGTCTTGATTGTAGAGCAAATTTTACTATTAGGGATTGAATGAGAAATTAGTGAAAGACTTAAATGCATATTAATTGTCAGTAAATTAAATTTATAGCTTTCAAATATTTATATTAAAACAAGCTAATTGGTCATGTTAGCTGCATCTGCTGCCTGTATGGATTAGAGATGATTTGGATAAGTAGATCAAGTAAAGCTCTAGTATTCTAATAGTCAGGAGACCCAGTGTCCAGAATCAGCTCAATACTAATTAGTTATGTGATCTTGGGTAAGTTAATAACCATCACTCACCCAATTATTTATCTGTAAAAGGACAGAGGTAGATAATACGATCTCTTGAGGTTTCTTTAAAGCCTAAAATTCTATTACTCTAAAGAAAAAACTGATCTGATTCTATTTCTAAAATTCTGATTATGTTTCTAATTAGAACATGAAAGTCAAATTATGCTGTTCTGTTTTTAACATATATTAAAGTACATGTTTAACTTATTTTCTTATGTCTATTATTTTTAATTAATCATGTGGGTGTGACTTCAGTCTAACCTAAAATATCATTAAGTATACATTAGTTATTATCAAAAATAATTTAATTCAAAATATTAACACTGAAATCATAGTTTACTAAACATAATTTGCATGCTTTTCCTTTATGTTAGCAAACTTTTGCATTATTCAACTAAATCTTTCCCTTTTTCTTTTCCCACAACCTCTGATAACAATTTTCTTTCCATGAAAATTTCCTTAATACAGAGATTGCACAATTTTTTTTTTAAAGATTTATTTATTTATTTATACAAGCACTGGGTACAGTCAGAAGCGCAGGCGGGTGAGAGAATTCACCAGAGCCAGAGTGGGGAGCAGAACAGGCAGAAGGACCTAAGTACACTGCTGAGGGGAGCAGCGGGCACAGCAGGAGAGGTCTGCGCGCCATGTGGGACACTTGCCAGGGGCCAGGGATCAAACCGGCGCTGCAGAGGCTTCAGGCAGCTTCACAGCCCAGTGCTCAACTGCTGCGCCACCGGGGAGGCCTGCACAAATTTTTTAATCTGCCTGAGATGACCCACAATATCAATAAAATGCATTCTAGTGAATATTTCATTCCCATGTGAGTCTGGTTTGTATCAATCAATCTCTTCAGGTTCAGATGTCTCAGAAACACTAACAATAATCAAGTTTCTGTGTGACAAGATCAACAAAACTATCATTCCTAAGCCCTGCAAATTCATGAAGCATTTGGCTCTGAGACTAGAGTCAGAAGTTGCCTGAGCAACAGATAACCCACCCACTCGCCCCCACGCCCTGTCTCCGTATGATTCCCTCAGAATGTTCTGTTTCCTGATTCTACAGGGCACATTTCCAAAAGCTTCAAGCCAGCTACTAGGTAAAATAGGCTTTAGTAACTTTGGAATTAATTCTTAGATATTTACTTGATATAAAAATAATGTTAGACAAGAGCCACCAATCAACAAGTTTAACTTTTCCATTCAAATTTAAAGAAAATGTAAGAAAGACGATTAAAAAGCAAAGTTTAGATTTCAGGGTGCAGAAAGTGAAGTGAAAACAGAAGGACTCAAACTCAAATCATTAAATTATATCTAATATCTAGGTTTCTCTATTACTTATATTCCTAGCACTAGAACCTGTTAATCTCTATGCACACAGTAAAAGGAACTATATCTTTTTTTTTTTTTTTTTTTTTTTTTTTTTAGGTCAGGAGCAGCTTTATTACTCATGTGTGAGGTCCTAGACCTGGGTAGCCCCATAAGGTCTGAGCATCCATTTTTTTTTTAAGATTTTTATTTATTTATTTAATTATTTATACAAGCACTGGGTGCAGGTCAGAAGCACGGGAGGGTGAGAGAATTCACCAGAGCCAGAGCGGGGAGCAGAGCAGGCAGACTGATGAAATACACTGCCGAGGGGAGCAGTGGGCGGCAGGAGAGGTCTGTGCGCCATGTGGGACCCTCGCCGGGGGCCAGGGATTGAACCGGTGCTGCAGAGGCTGCAGGCAGCTTCGCAGCCCAGAGCTAAACCACTGCGCCACCAGGGGCAGCCCTGAGCACCCATTTAAAGACCAAGGATTCCTCTTATACACAACTGTGTCCATATCTGTTACATTGATAACATTGTTTTTCAGCAGGCACAGCCATTTGCAGCAAAGTCCCCAGACAAAGGGGGGCAAGGCAAAGGGGAAAAGATGCGCATATGGGGATGGTCTTGGAGAGAGAGACCAGCTAGGTGGCTGCCGGACCTTGTAGATAAGAGTGCTGAGGCCCTGGCCATGAATCTTGAAAGGGAAGGAGCGGTAAGCAAGCAAACTTGTTGATTATGCCTGCATTGGAGTGTTCATTGCACCTGGGCTGGAAGTTCTGCTTGAATCTTTATTATATTAATTTGTTCAATAATATATTTTCTCATCATTCCCCCCTTTGATGCCTTGTGAGTTATTTTTTCCATAGGGCATCACCTATATACCTTTTTTTTTTAAGGGAACCCTTATTATTACCCAGCAGCCATTATGAGGTGAGAGTCACCAGAACCCCAAGGAGGAGCAATCTTACTTGGTTGGCTGCTGCAGGGCCTCTTCCCTGCCATACAGATACCCTTGGGCAGTGGTGAGCAGGCCCACTAGTCTTTGCTGGTCCTGGAGCACTACAGCTGCGAAGGAGTCAAGTTGGCGTTGGAGAGCTAGGGCTGATCTAATGAGAGCATTAAAATTTGACTTGAGTCAGCCACCCGGACCTTTATGATGGATTTGAGGCACTCTTACCTCAGCCGCTCCGGTCCCTATGAGTGGGATGGTGAGGGGGACTCTCCGAATCCAGGGAGGGGATTTTAACATTGAAAGTGTATCACTTTTATTTGAAACAGACAAGTTAGGGGGCCTCCCCTGGTTGTGCAGCAGTTGAGTGCTGGGCTGTAAAGCCCTGCAGCACCAGCTTGATTACTGGCCACCAGCAAGGGTCCCACATAGCACGCAGACCTCTCCTGCCTCCTGCCTCCCGCTGCTCCCCTCAGCAGTATATTTCATCAGTCTGCCTGTTCTGCTCTCTACTCTGGCTCTGGTGAATTCTCTCACCCTCCTGTGCTTCTGACTGTACCCAGTGCTTGTATAAATAAATAAATATTTTTAAAAATTTAAAAAATAATAAAACAAACAAGTTAGGCATCAAATTTACAACAAAGCACAATTGTTTGTGTGGAGTAACACTTTGATACACTCCCTGAGCACAACTGGACTGCCACATGCAAAAGAATGAAACTAGACTACTACCTTAAACAATGCAAAAAAGACAACTCAAAATGGATAAAAGACTGGAACATAAGACCTGAAACCATAAAATATATAGAAGAAAACATAGGTAAACCACCCCATGACACACGTCTCAGAAACAACTTTAAAGACTCATCCCATGAAACAAAGAAAATGAAGGAAAAGATAAACAGATGGGGATACATTGAATTAAAAGGAACTATTTCACCTCAAATACTGATTTTTTTTTTCATTTAGAGAAACTACACATCTAACTTTCAGTTAGCCTCATCAAGATAAGTAGACATCTTCATCCCAGACCAATTTTTTCCTGTTATGCTATTCTCATGACCAGCTTATGAGTCTATTCTATAGTCTGCATGTGGACATACACGTAATAACTACCACTTATCTGAAAGCAGGGTTTTCATTATGTAATACTAAAGAGACTAGCAATGTGTTAATAGTTAAATTCATGTCAAGACACCCTTTATAACCATCTTGTTGGATTAGTAAGGCTCTCATCAAGGTATAGCTATATCTCTTCCTTCTGTTTTTTTTATTATCTTTCAGAATGTTTTCCATCACCCATACAACAGTTTCAACCTATTTCAAGATTTGCACACGTGTATGACACATTCCAAATGTATACCCATGTACCCTAGTACGTAGGCAGAGACAGAGAGAGAGGAATCTTTTATGTATTTTGTCTGTTTTGCCCTCTCTCCTAAGTACTTTTGTCTTCCTCAGAACATATTAAAGCAGCTATCAAATGATTAGCATTATCCCTACTTAAATCTTAGAGTTTTTCTGACCTAAACCATAACAGCCTGATCTTCTAACAGTATAAATTGTAGAATTTTTTTTACACAGAAGTTAACCTGGTTGAACCTTGGACTTCAGATTTTTCCCTAACTTCGTTTTCCCTAGCTTCTGTACTCTACTTGTAGCCACTAAAATCAAAATCCAGAACAGACATTTAATGAGTCTCCTGTATACCAGATATTTTGCTCTTTCATCCCAGTTAATATTATTTTCACAGGTAGTGAAAATTGTCCGTACATTACACGCAAAGTTGCTGAAGATTAAAGGAGAATGATAGCTATCCAATGCAGTTAGTTGGCGACAGAATCAGATATGACTGACTCAAATGCCTATCCTTTTTCGTTGTAGTAGGTTAACTCACAATGAGAACGTCATCTGTATGCTTTAAATCTACTTGTGGTAGGGCCTCCCCTGGTGGCGCAGTGGTTGAGCGCTGGACTGCGGGGCTGCCGGCAGCCTCTGCAGCACTGGTTGGATCCCAGGCCACCAGTGAGGGTCCCACATGTGGAGACAGACCTCTCCTGCCCCGCCCACTGCTCCCCCCAGCAGTGTAGTTCCTCGGTCTGCCGGTTCTGTTCCCCACTCTGGCTCTGGTGAACTCTCACTCTCCTGCACTTCTGACTGTACCCAGTGCTTGTATAAATAAATAAATAAATCTTTTTAAAAAATAAATAAATTAATAAATCTTCTTGTGGTAGTGAATAAAAAATAGATCAGAGTCAGTAGTATCCCAAGATTGTACTTTGTCAGTTTCAGGTTTAATTATTTTTCAACACAGTGCACATTATAGGCAAATAATAATGATATAGATATGTGTATTTGCAAAAAGATTAACTCCTGAAAAATTTTTAATGACTACTTTTGAAAAACATTATCATAGAGGAGGTATGATTGAGTGTACTCTGCTAATTCAATTTATTACATGCAATTGAATTAGCAGAGTACACAAGTAACTTTGTTCTTGGGATGGCTCTGGGAATCTCCTTTTGATTTGGGAATTACCATTTACCCATGCCTGGAAGGAAAGACTGATGGCTGAGGTGGTCATGGATAGACAATGACCTCATTAATCACTGTGATGGAGAGATGGGCTGTTCCTTGAAGTGACTCATTATAGAGTGCATCAAATAATAAACATTGACAGCTAGCTGGTAGTGAGTGAATCCTGGCAGATGGTCAATAAATCTAGAACTGGCATATTTGTGTAAATTGATTGTAAGTTTGAAGGCATACAGTGCTTTTCACCATAACTTTAAATCACCAAAGTTGTCTTTCAGATTAAGCAATTAAACTTTAACTGTAGAGTCCTAATATTTGAGAATAGAATATTTCTTACTCTCTTATGTCACTAAAATTTACCGATTTTTTTACTAGGATAAATAATTATGATGGAAAGAAAAAAGATGGTGACTAGACCACAGATTCTTTTCTATGAGTTCCATGAAAGGTCTATAAAAAATATAATCACAAAATCCATGGAATAATTTTCCTGCTAGTAATTATTATCACCAGTCTCAATATGCAAAGTTAAAAAAAATGCAGCGCTTGAGTAATGTGTGATACTTTATAAAATGAATTTTACAAGCCTAGATATTCTGCCATATAAGCTATAGTTACTATAGGTGATACAGTACCTTCATTCTACAACTTTCAAAATTGCATGAGTCCTATTTTAGTGGCTTTGGGAGATTTATAAAAAGCAGTGCAATTTCAAAGCCCAGGGCAGTACATTCAATAAATGCAACAAACCTGTCTTCTGTGTCTATCGTGTTCAGACAGTCTGCACCAGTTACTCTGATAGTTCTTCCTCACAAAGCATAGATTGTAAAAGAAATCTGTCATCAAAAATGATGAGCAACCCATCATTTTATTAGTGATAAGCTTATATTGAATATCAGTATGATAAATAAGTCCCCAAAACTTGCTGTCCTACCATATGGAGTTATATACTACATTTCTTCTACTTGCCCCTACAGACATTCTATTCTCTGTTATGGGTTGAATTGTGTCCTCTGAAAAGACATATTGACATCCCAATCCCTAGTAAATGAATGTGACCTTCTTTGGAAATAGGGTATTTGCAGACATAATCAAGTTTAAAATAAGATCATAATTATTTCAAATGATTTTAAATAATTAAATCATAATTATTTTATCTAAATGAGAGTGGGCCTCACTCCAATATGACTGATATCCTTATAAGAGGCAAAAAGACAGACTCAGACATAAAAAAGGAGAATATGAAGTGATGGCAGAGGTGGGGTAAGTCAAAATAGCCAACCATTGCCTGGAAACAGACAGAATCGAGGAAGAGAAAAAGATAGATGCTCCCTTCCAGACTTTAGAGGGAGCATAATTTTTGTTTTGTTTTGTTTTGTAAAAACAAAAGCTACGGAGGGTGAGACGACTCACCAGAGACAGAGTGGGGAGCAGTGCAAGCGGATCTACTGAAATACACTACTGAGGGGAGCAGCGGGTGAGACAGGGGAGGTCTGCTGCGCCTTATGTGGGTTAGCTGGATGGCTGGGGATAGAACTTTTGCCTTCTCAGTGATAGCACTGAAAATTAACCCCTAGGCCGCCAGGCAGGCCCCTGAAAAGGAACATAATCTTGTTGAAACTTTGATTTCAGATTTCTGACAAAATGAGATGGAAATACATTTCTATGGTTTTAAGCCACCCAGTTTGTAATACTTTGAAGTCTTTAGGCAAAGACACACTTCTCATCCTGCTTTGTGCCCAGGAAAATGACTTATACAGCTGCAACAATGAGCGTCTTTTCACATCTGGTTCAGTTAGAATAAAATAAGGTGAATAACATGAAATCCAAGGGCAATTGGGAAGCGAGAATAGGTATTTATTTCCCCCAGTTTCCTTCTGCTAGTTGCTTTGACTTAGTTATTTCACTCCTTCCAATTTCCCTCTCCATACAGCCAAGCTCTCTGGGCTTGGTTACTGCCTCTCTTTCTCCTTCTGTTTTCGGTAGCAGTGCCTCTTACAACATATACTATCTATTGTAAGTATGTATTGCTGCTGGAGAGATTGTCATAAGATTAGTGTGTTAGACCAATATACACTATTACCTCAAAGTTTCTATGGGTTAGGAATCAAGCAGGGTTCAACTGAATCCTCTGCGTTAGTGTCTCCCAAAAGGTTGCAGTTGAGATGATGGTCAGGGTTAGAGTTCCTCTGAAGAATCAATGAAGGGAGGATTTATTTCAAATTCATTTTCATGGTTGTTGACTGTATTTAGTTATTTGGGGGCAGTTTTTTGTTTTTTACCTCAGTTCCTTGCCACATAACCCTAATCCACCCCTGCACAATGCAGCTACTTGATTCTTTAGAACCAGCAAAGGAAAATGCTAACAAGAGAGAGTAAGAATCTTTTGAACTTAAATCTTAGAAGTGGCACAATCTCAAAGCTGAGATTTTCTACTGGTTATAACCAATTGAAGAAGACAAGATTACATAAGGCAGTAACAACCACGTGACCATTGGGGATCACCCTAGAAGCTGCTGACTACACCATCTCTTGTTAGATTGCTTAAATTTTGCCCATACTTAATCCACAGTCACCTCTTTGAGTGTACCATCTGTTTCCTTCCTTAATACAGACTGACATAGAGGGTGATAAACAGAATTTAATCATTCTTCTTTCTATTCACTGTGATGAATTATTGCTCACTCTGAATAATGTACCAGTTTCCAAGACTCACCCAAATTTAAAGCCATGTAAATTTGATCAGAGCAAGGCAAAATCAGTGCTGGACATTCTCAATATATTCAGTCATCTAGTTCAATAATGCCTATGAATTTAACAATTCAGCTAAGGCATGAAATAAAAACTTTTTTGCAATGATTTACATTCATGAAAGATTAGAACAAAGGAAAAACAACTCATGAGAAATGTTTGCGATATCAAGTACTGAGGTAGATTCAAGAAGTATATGGGGAGAACAAGTGAAAATGTAGTGATCAAGATAGATCTTAAATGTGCTCATGGAGAGAAGAATTGAAGGGGCAACACCAAATGTCATGTGCAAGTGATAGGCAAGGACTGTGAACAAGTGCAGTCATAATTTGTTTTATTGTGTTTCACTTATTACACTCAGCAGTTACGGCGTGTTTTACAAAGGGAAGATTTGTGTCAACTCTGCATCAAGCAATTCTATTCGTGCCTTTTTTCCAATAGTATTTTTCTCACTTTTCGTGTCTGTGTCACAATTCTTAGCAAGAAGGTACCTTTTAATTGAGAGGTGTATTTTTTTAGCTGATACTATTGTACACTTAAATAGGCTACAATATAGTGTAAAAAAGTCATCTTAGTGATTCTCATTTTAAGAAAATAATTAAAATAATTGCCCTGTTTCTGCTAATATTTTTCAAGTAATAAGATATTATACGGTATTTCAAGGAAGAAAATACTAAAGCAGGAAACAAACTGGGGAAAACAGATTATTCCTTGCTGCACAGAAATGTCAATTTACTTGTGACAAAGAAAATTCACTAAATCATTTTTAACTTTAATTTGCTCATCTATAAAATGGGATAGGAACATCTACCTTGCCAGTATTATAAGAACATTGTGATGATTAAAAAAACAATGACTATAAAAGTATGTTGAATAGGGCCTCCCCGGTGGCGCAGCGGTTGAGCGCTGGGCTGCAAAGCTGCCCGCAGCCTCTGCAGCTCCGGTTCGATCCCCGGCCACTGGCGAGGGTCCCGCATGGCGCGCAGACCTCTCCTGCCGCCCGCTGCTCCCCTCAGCAGTGTACTTAGATGCTCTGCCTGTTCTCTTCTCCACTCTGGCTCTGGTGAATTCTCTCACCCTCCCGCGCTTCTGACAGTACCCAGTGCTTGTATAAATAAATAAATAAATAAGCAAAAAAAAAAAAAAAAAAAACCTATTAAAAAAAAAAAAAATTTGTTGAATAGTAAAAAAAATAAATTTCAGTAAAAATATTTTTCAAAATTCAATTATGTGGCATATATTGAAGACAGTTACAGAACTAGTAAAACATCTCTTCATTGCATCTCTAAGTATTGTCACTAAATTTCAAAAGCACAGAATTTTCTTTACTTTGCTTATGATTGGACCATTTTGGTAACTATTGAACTAAAGCATTTGTAAAAATACATCAACTTAATAGCACTAGAGAATTTTTCCCTAAAATACAATTCTCTAACTCATGTCAGTTCAATATTGTGAAAAATGAGGATATTTTCTAACATTTCCTGACATAGTTTTCTTCTTAGTAATTAGATACCTACATAGGAAATGTTATCTTGGAGGGAGAAAGATATAATACAGGAAACATTTCTGGAGACCAGAAAAAAAAAAAAAAAAAGGAAAGTAGGAGCATTTTCTAAGAATAGAGGACAAAAACAGAGAAAACCGAAAATGCCACATGGGACCTATGCTGGGGAACAGGTTCTCCACCCAAACCCTGAACAAGAGCACAGCAATCTGTCCCACTGGTCCAGTTGCATCTTGGGAATTAGGAGACAAAGGAAGAAACATCTTTAGAACAGACCCGTATTACCTTTAATTACCCCAAAGGAGAAGGTCTTAAGACAGAGAACATGTTAGTACCATTAAGATATATTTACTGGGTCTCCCCAGTGGTGCAGCGGATTGAGCACTGTACTGTGAAGCTGTCTGCAGCCTCTGCAGCACGAGTTCGATCCCAGCCAGCAAGAATACCACATGGCGTGGCAGAACTCTCCTGTCTCACCCGCTACTCCCCTCAGCAGTGCATTTCTGTTGTCTGCCTGTTCTGCTCCCCACTCTGTCTCTGGTGAATCCTCTCACCCTCCCACACCTCTGGCCTATACCCTAGCTCTTGTATAAAAATAAATAAATCTTAAAAAATAAAATAAAATATATTTGCCCAGGAAGACTGCATTTTCTTTTACTTTCTGTGGGTGAACATTATAAGAAAGTTCAAGGGAAAACTTTGCACATCTGAACATAGTGTATAAATTTCAAGCCTTTTCCACATTTCCAAACCTTTTTCTTGCATACATTTTAAAAGAAGCATTAAATTTCATATCCTCAAAGAATTTAGCCATTCAACAGGAGCAAACAAAATTTGCATATAAATATCTGTCTTACTGTGGAATGACTGATTCTTAAATGATTTGTATGTGTAACATGGTGTATTATAAGGGACAAATACTCAATGGCACAAGGCAAGTGTCCTCAGGCAACAACACCCTCCTCCATGGGATGAGCTATGACTCCTTAAACCAAGGGGCAGTGGAAGTGCACCCTATAATTACTTATTTTACAGTTCACAATATTTTAAGTACAATAAGGATTCTTTTAAATAAAAATTTTGAACTGCAATTCTAAGAAAAGCACTTAGGACAATGTAAATAGGGGATAATTTAGGACTTGGCTTCACTTCTTATTTTCACTCCACTCTAGATTTATTCCTTACAAGATAATGTAAATTTTAGAAACATTTGGAACACTAGGTAGATGTTTGAAAACCCGAAACAGAGGAGACCATTTCTTTACTGATTTATTTATTTAATTGTAATATTGGCTTACATTATTATTGATAGTTTGAAAGCATAGGATCCTCCCTCAGGTATCACCACCACAGGGCACTTTTCACCAAATCACCCATAGTTCACTTATTTAAAAAGGGAAGTATATGTCCAAATCTGGTATGAAAGAGTCATTAATAATTTTATTATCTGCTACTTGCAATATAAAACATTTCATCTTCAGCAACCCATAAGAAAAGTAAGAAGTAATATGACCCCAATTTTCAGGGAAACTGTTAAAATTCCTAGGAAATACTATAGAAATCATCCTTGTATGTCCTGCAATTGGTCCTGCAAACCAGACCAAAAAAAAAAAAAAACAAAAAACCCAACACCAAGTTTCTGGTTGATCAGTGAATTCTGTACATGAGACCAAATTATTTATTGCTTGTTTGATTATTTGTCTTATAAATAATTTTTGGTGGAATGTTACTGACATCACAATATCACCAGTTTCTTCAACTGAAGGCCAAAATCCTAAGTATTATTTTATACCAGAAATGTTAATGAAATAGCAATCATCTATTCTTTCTCTCAAGCAACATCATGCCATCATGTTTTGCAAAGTCCAGTCATAATTATTAGATTTTCAGAAGTGGACTAGCAGGAATGAATCTTAGATATGTCAGAAATCTCTACAGAGAGATGTAATTTTTGATTTCTAAAGTGCCCATTCTTATTTCTATTCTGCATAACAAGGGATGGATTATGGCTTACAATCCAGACAATATGACTTCCCACAATCTCTATGTGATAGTAACAGAGTTATGATACAAACATTTAGTAAAATCCACTCAATCCATCTACTTTCCATCTGAGTTTTTGGAACACCCAACATCCATTCTAAGGGACAGTCTCTGAAATCAGTGACATAATTATGTCCTTGGTATTCATTTTCCAAAACCACATGTTAAATTAAGCTGGAACTTCATCTGCTAGTATCATATTTTGGTAAATTTCATGTTTTTGCTAATATTTGTAACATAAGTTTATAAAATCATTTTTTTTTCTGATGTGCATATTAAGAAAATCAGACAGGGCCTCCCTGGTGGCGCAGGGGGTTGAATGCAGCGCTGTGAAACTGTCCGCAGCCTCTGCAGTGCAGGTTTGATTCCCGGCCGCCAGTGAGAAACCCACATGGCACGGCAGACCTGTCCTGTCTTGCCTACTGTACCCTTCAGCAGTGCTTTCAGTCCATCTGCCTGTTCTGCATCCCGCTCTGTCTCTAGTGAATCCTCTCACTCTCCCGTGCTTCTGGCCTGTACCCCAATTCTTGTATAAATAAAATAAATCTTAAAAAAAAGCTACCTCAAAAAATAAAGAAACTAAAAATAAAGAAAATCAGACAGCTTGGAATCTGCCTGTGTCTACAACAACAATGAGTGTCCGTTTTTGGAATAGCTGCCTGCAATGACTTAACTTTAAAAGTGTTAGTGTATAGGTTAGTGGAGAAAATGTACATAGTTTGGTAGAAAGGATGATTCAAAATAACTTATCATGTTTGCTTTATGCAATTGATAAAACATGTGGCTACTTCTAGATTCTCCCTTACATCTCAAATTCATTCAGAAGTAGCTAAAATACATTGAAAATAAATTTTCAGTAACTTCAGTGCACTCTGTATTAGTTTGGATATTTTAATTTTTCTGAAAATTCATGTTTGGTGCATTCATGCCCCCAAATTTATAGTCCCTGAGTAGCAGTAATTCCTGCTTCTGTCACTGACTTTTTTTTTTCAATATCATGAAACTTAACTCTGCTGGTTCCAGCAAGAAGGTAATCCCCACAATTACTTTCTCCACCACACTTAGTATTCATGAACAAAACTGATTAAGGAATTGGTATGGATGTAACTTATCACCCTGTATACTGCTGACTGACTAGTAAAATTTTAAAAGTTACAAAATATAACAGTGTGATTAAGCATAGAAGAAAAAGAACCCAGCTGCTGAACCTTTTGAATATCATTCAACTATGCTATACTCTCAGAAAAGAACAGGCAAAATATCCCCTGAAGTTCACTTCATTATCTTTTAAGTCATAAGAACTTTTTTCTGACAAATAGTTGTCCATCTTGGTCATTTCAAATTTGGTGAGCCTTTGATAGTATAGGGGACTTTTAGGAAGTGAATAAGAAGGACAGGAATAAAGTATTTTTTACTTCATTAGTATCAGGCAATTTTTATAGTAATTGATATTTTCTATAATAATCAATATTTCTTAAACTATTCCTTTTCCATTTTAACTTTATTAGCTAGGGTGTTTTGAGCTATGTATGGTGGTAAAATGCCCATGAGCACAAATTCTGTTTTGTTTTGTTATTACTGTCTTAACCATTGAGTAAAAGACAACAGGATTGAATCAGACTTCTATTTGCTGTAATAAATTCATGTCATGCCCCTGAGGAAATTAGTTTTTTTTTTTTTAATTCCTTGTTCTCTCCTTAAATAAATATGAAAGTAACTATCACTTTCAATAGAATATGGTATGTATTTTAATTATTTCAGGGAGAAAAAAATCTTTTAGGTCTTTAGACAGTTCTAGGGAAGTAACATGTACTGGGATCAGTTAACAACTCCAAAATGATGACATGTTTGATTTTTATTGTATTTGAATAACCATTTAAACTAAAGATCTGAAGTATTAGTCCTTGAATTTGAATGCGCATTATGATCACATGGAATGTTTGTTAAAATACAGAATCCTGGGCCTCATTCTTAGCATTTCTGACTAAGTCGGGCTGGGTTGTTACATAAGCAGTTGTATTTATAACAAATTCTCAGGTGATAAAGATGTTTCTGGTCACAGTAATATATTTTAAGAAATAAGATCTAAAGAATAGCTTTGTTTGTGAACACATAAAAACAGTAACCATAAAAAATATAAAGGTGACTACAAAATAAGATAAACTTACAGAAGGCTGTGTGTGTGTGTGTGTGTGTGTGTGTGTGCGCGCACGCGCGCGAACATTTCAATGTCGATTTTTGGACCAGAGCAAAAAGTGGTTTGGACCAGAGCAAAATGTCATATAGCATGGGCTGCTTAGATGAATTACATACTTAACAGGAAGGATGTCTGGCAAGATACATGCATTGGATCATTATACCATAAACTGCATTTTCTCTAGCATACAATACCTAGTAGTCCTGCTAACTCAATAAAAACAGTATTAATGCTGTTACATTACCAGACAATCACATTCCCATTAGCATCAACCTTTGTGAATGGTTTTCCCAAGTTGGAAGTTAGCCAGACTCCCTCAGACAATCTCAGCTTACAACACAATGTAATTTGGAAATAGCCATATGCAATAAATACAGCTATAAAATATTGCACAAGTCCTTGCTCAGACTTCTTGGGTGACAGAGAAATGGACATCCAGACACTGCCTTAATGCCTATATTTATATATAGATATAGATACACACACATATATGAAACATATTATTATATTCTTTGTAGACACAGAAAAATAAACATTCCTTCTGGAATTGCATGAATAAACTTTTTTTTCACTCTTGTTAGTTACTTTTAATACACAAATCCTTGCCTGTGTTCAATAAGATATAAGTGTTAGGGATAAGGGAAAGGAGTGTTTCTTACATTTTATAACTTGTCACATTTTCTTCCATAAAAGAAATTGCTTACGCCATTTCTTGTATTTGGTGAAACTAAAGAACTAATGCTGACAACATTAAATCAGAAATATTTAAAACCTGTTAGAATCTGAAGTGAGATCTGTTCCTATTTTTGTACTCTGAGACATATATATATACATATATATGTATGTATGTATGTATGTATGTATCTGAGACTATGCTGGACTTCTCATAAGAACTAGCTTTTCTATTCTCTTACCTTTTAGCATTATCCTTCAAGTACAGTCACTTGCTCAGACAATCAACATGACTTTCTAAGACTTCTCAGTAAATGAAGCTCACAACACTAACCCAAGGGTACTGTCAATCTAAAATATCGATATGAAGGCTTGAATTGCACATTTTATGATCAGCCAACTGTGCTTAGGCAGTAGCCATATTTAAAAGAGAACCATTTTCTTATCTTTAAAAAAAATCATATTTACTCTGTCCTCTTAACAGCATTAGAAAAATATCATTTTGTGTATTAAATGCAACAGCACTAAAAATTCAAAATAATTGGTGGATTTTTTTCTATCCAAAGGAATTTTGGAGATCCTTTTTTTCTGATAGAAATCTCCAGATGATAGCATAAAGGATTTTTAATGTCTCTTCATAGAAATATGACCTAGGAATATGAAATTAGCAAGTACAAATCCCACACCATTAGTCCTTCTCTAATCTGACAGATAGTTTTTCTACTAGTATATTTAGTATTTTCCTGATATATCAGAGATTGTCTAGTGGGGGGTGGTAGAATAAAGGTAGTAGAATAAAGGAAGCATGATCTGACTCCTTTCAGCCATTTGTAAAAGGCATGAAAGATCTTACATTCTATGGTTCTACCATGTATCATCTGATATGAGACCTTGTCAGATGGATCTCCAAAGGCAGGACATGCTAACTCAATAGGATTAGACGGACACTAAGTCAGATGGTGATTTTTTGTTTCCCCTTTTCCTAAAACAATTTTTTAAATATCCAACCTGCCACAACAGGAAGACCTAAACAGAAGTTAAATTATTGGCAAAAATGCACTGCAGTATGGCTAATACTGCATTTTCCACCATCTTAAATGTGAAATGATTCTGATCCAACCACAACTGAAAATACCAACTAGAAATTATTTGGGGCAATTGCCCCCCACTGTGACTCAACTGCCTGTCAAATTCTATAGAAAGTTTTTCTAAGGTCTAATGAAAGACAGGAGAGAGAATTTTTCAACAATGTCATGAGTATATTAGGTGAAGTCAGCTATACGAACACAATATATTTCAAATATAATGAGAAGAATACTAAATTTAAAGGGAGAAAATTTATCTGGACTTGTGACTAGGATCTATTTTTTGCTATTTCTGGAAGTCTCTTAACTTACATGAGCTTCAGTCACCATCATAAAGGGGTAAGTATGATGTACTTCAAATACTCAAACTATAAAATCACTATATAAATATTAGGCTTTTCAATATCTGCCCTCACCCCAGTTTCTCACAGTTATGTCAGAGAAACAGTCGTGAAATTCAATTCATGACTTCAACAACCACCCATTATTACTCACTCCCACATTTCCATTTCTTATTTGATATTCTACCCCATTCCAAGCGAACTGGCGACCACACATTTCTACTCTACTCTGAGACATCTCAGTCTCCTCCAGTTCCACATGTCCAAATCAGAATCTACACTTTTCCCTCTTACAATCTTACAATTTCCTTTCATTTCCCTTCTTGGTGACTGAAACCACCATCAGATGTAATTCTCTCTTTACTCCACTGTCTCTATCCAGCTGGTCCCTCTCTTGTTAATTCCATGTAATTAGTATTGCCAAGGGCCATATTTTTGTATCAACCATCATTATCAACCAACACTATTGAGGTTCAGGTCTTCATGTCTTCTCTTCTGATGTAAAGGAAGGTATTCCTAACAAATCTCTTCTCCCTCTTTACTTCATCCTTCAACAATTCTCTTTGTCATTTAGTGACAAAGTGCTCTCACTAAACTGATAGCTGATTAGGTTATCAGGTTACTGTCTGTTTAAAATGCTCCATTAAATTGCAGTCATCTTCAGGGTGAACTATATTCTTCCCTGCAGACTTCCCTAGATCTGACTTCTTTCTAGATCCATCTACACTCCAGATCCTCACCAATCACACACTAAATTCCAGTAATATTGAAACTGGAAGGTCTCTGAATGCATGTCACAGTTCTGCTAATCTCTACTTAGCACTTCAACTTTGTCTCTCATTTTTACAGAAACATTAAGTTCATGCTCTTCTAAGAAGTTTAACCTCAGACCGCAATCAGGGTCCCCTTTCTGAGCTGTCAGGTCACCCTTATCACATCCTTATCATTCATAACACACTCATACTTTTATAATTATTGCTTCCTTTTTGTCTCTCTCAATTGAAATGTATTAAACTTTATTTTAATATCTAAATTACCAGTGTAACTGTTGCCCAGAACACCGTAGGGTTTAATAAATGATTGCTGATTATGTATATTTCCTTAGTTACTGTCTTTCATATTCTTTATTTGTTAAAGTCATTAAAATATTGTTTAAACTAAGTTAATGATGTCTATTTACCAGCAGAAGCGCTACCTACTTGCCTGCATTTATTCCAAAACAAAATTTTACCATTAAAGCCTCATATATGCATGAGGTTAGAAATTCCAATCCTAAGGAAATAACTTAAATCCTTATCCAATTCTATCATAATGATTCCAGTTATAGGAACACTATCTGATTTCCAGAACACTGCAATATAAATTACCAAATAACCTTGTGTCTTTCCAAGCAGCACTAAAGGTTGAGAGGGTCTTTCTTTGAAGAAGGATGACTCAATGCATTAAAATCAAATCTGACATTGGAGATTTCTTTGATGCTTAAGAACATTTATCTGTTACCCATTAATTTTGCAAGTCTAAGTGATAATTTAAAGTATGATAAAGCTTCTCTCTTTTTTTTTTTTAAAGAGAAGTTTTTGTTTTTTTTTTTTTAAGATTTATTTATTTATTTATACAAGCACTGGGTACAGTCAGAATCGTGGGAGGGTGAGAGAATTCACAAGAGCCAGAGAGGGGAACAGAACAGGCAGACTGGCGAAATACACTGCTGAGGGGGGCAGCGGGCGGCACAAGAGATATGCACACCATGTGGGACCCTCGCCGGTGGCCGGGGATCGAACCAGTGCTGCAGAGGCTGCAGACAGCCTCACAGCCCAGCGCTCAACCACTGTGCCACCAGGGGAGGCCCAAGATAAAGCTTCTCTAATTTAAAAAAGATATATTTCATATTTAAGCATGGCTTTGTTGTTTCCTATATATTCAGAATTTTTATACCAAAAATCCTTGTTATTTTTTATTGTTTTTGGCAAGAGGGCTGGGGGGGGAGGTGCACATGATGACAATCCCTAACTCATTACTTATGAAAAATAAGACATGCTATCATAAGAATGAAGCTTTTTTAAAAGTAACTCAACTTATTATTCCATAGAATGATGTTAAAAAAGAAACAAAGTTAGAAAAAGGAAGCCAGATAGTATGGAAAATGCTTTGTCAATATGTGCAAACATCAAACAAATACATAAAGGAAGGCAAAACATAAATAAGTGGCTCATAAATTTCATCGTAATTGACATAAAGAACTTAGGTTCAAGGCTCAAAATAAACTGTTTTCTATAGTTTTCCTTATATGTCTTCCTCCTTTTAATTCTGTGACCAACCCACCTCATGATAGTCATATTCTCCTACAAAATTCTGCCCACCTTCAATGAAAAATAAATATATGTAAAGTCTCCTGCAGTTAGAGGTATCCTCTTTGAAGAATTTTTGGAAAAGAAAGTTCATTTTGCTTCCATCTATCACTTTGAAAAATAGAACTGTTTTAAGCGAATTATTTCATTATTATCGTATGTTTGGGGTTTGCTTTCAGCTACAAAACTAAACTCCACCAATTACTTTTATTTTGTAATAATAAAAAGACAACAGAGACTCTGCCGAAGTCTTTTTCATGATGCCTTTTTACAAAAGTGCAATAGAACTGGATTTTGTTAAAACTCTCTTCAAAGCTTTTTCAGCACTTCTAATACTAAACCTTTTATTAAGGCCCTTGCTAGTTAAGCAATAAAACAACAGCTACATAGAAAATCCCTAGTGTGCTAAAATAATCACCTAAAAGGTTTTATAATTAAAAGGTAAAATGCCCATCGAGGTGGCTTGTTGTTACTACCATTTCCATTTAAAGATAGCTGGTGAGACTTGCTGAAAAAATACTCAGAAAACTCAATCCACAGCTTCTATGTTAAAGATGTAATTATTCAATAATCACTGAAAGATAAACTAAATAGAATGATACTATTGAGTAAGAAATCAGAGCATATACACTTAAATAAGCATTTTTCCTGCAATATTTGTATATCATGCCATCACTCATTAAGACAAGAGAAAAATATTCACAAAATAAGCTTCAACTGCATATATTAACCACCTTTGTTTTCACACTGACAATTATTTATATATAAATTAACTCAAAAATATTCATATGTTCAAGTATTAGTGTTCATGTACAAAATTCACACTGAGATTTTAGATTACTGTTTGATAATATGACTCTTAGAAGTTTCTTTGAGATATGCACACACACACATAATGTATTATCATAAATTTTGATTTTCTAAGGTTAAAAATAATAAAGCATGACCTCAGAAACATCTTACAAGACATCTCTATGAAGGCAAGGAGAAAAGTAGTATATTACAGAAATTTCAAAATAAAGGGGAGAAAAAAAATAAATTTAATGATTCAGATTCTTTGAAGGTAATAGCTACGTCTATTTACTTCTTTTAAAATAAAGTGATTTCAGAGAGGGAGAGAAAAGCATGACACATAACATCAATAGTCATTCTCATTGTAATGTCACCAGTGTTATTAGGCCCAAATCACATACATATTCTTTGGTCTGGAATAAAAGGTAAGGAAGGCATCAAAGAGAAATATAAATCTCTCATTAGATAACAATTTACCAGAGATTGATTAAATTGCAAGAGAAGTTAAACTATACCAGCCTGTTTATAAAACAGACGTGATTGAAGATCAGAATTTTTTTTAATTGAGGCAATGTATGTAAATCATTTACTTTTCATTTTATATGTAATATTTCCTTTCAAATTTTTTTTTCATTTAGATAACATTTGTTTACAACACTATATAAGATTCAGAGGTACAGATTCACACTTCTTCAGACGAGTGTTATATACAACTCCCTCACCAGGGCATCTATGTCCCTCCACCGTAGTCCATTGGGTGGGTTCCTGCCGATCTTTGCTCTCCTCTCTTCTTCCCTCTTCAGGAATCTCAATTTTATAGACAGATTTCTGGGGATTGTTTTTGGCTTGGAGAGTAAGTAAAATCAAACCCAATATACTGGGAGTTAATCTAAAAATTTTGTTGAAAAACAATCATTTTTGAATAACGATAGACATATTAATGGTGCTCTTTCCCTTTTATGGATGGATCATCACATTCAGCATTTTCTTAAACTTGCCATGTATTGTGCACAGATATTTGCATTATGCTTTGTCAGGGAGGTATGCATTGATCATCACACCTACAGTAGCCATTCTACTACCATGTACTGTCACCCAACTCACTCATTTCTTTTCTTTTTCTTATCACTATTTTAAATTTTCTTCTTTTTTCCTTATTTATTTATTTACTTTTTATCCCCCAAGAATATGCACATTATAAGCATGTGGGACCACTGATTTCTAACTTGCTCAATATGTGTCCTTAGGATCCTACTGTAGTAGTGACTGGTACTAGTAGTAGTAACATGCTGAATTATTTAAATCTCTTCTCACACAGGCGCTTGCTAATTCAATTAACATGTCTTGTTGGAATATCATAATAATTATCTATATAAAATCACATATGTTTAATGTCTGTGCATCCATATATACAAATGAAAGTTTGAGAACGTTTTTTACTCTTGGTGCTTTACCTCTGTGACCATCCCAGTTGTGCCTGGAGTGACACTCACTAGCCACGACAGGCTCTCTGTCGGTACCAGCTCTGTTTCAGCAGCCTCTGCCCATTGCTGAGTGAGCATGCTCACTGTCACACAGGTCAGGATGCTTCCTACTCCGCCCTTCCATTCAACACCGGAAATGGGAAGGCTACTCTCATCAGGCTTCCCCAAGGTGACTCTTTTTTCCTTCCCGCTCTTCTTTTCCAAAAAATGTGTGGAGAAAAAAAGAGCAAAATAGAGAGGAAGGATGAGAGAAAAATGGTTGAGAAAATAGGGGTGTGGTTGGTTTCCCCTAACCCATCAATTGCCAAGGTTACTCTTGGCAGAGAGCAAAAGAAAAAGGGCCAGGCTGTGCCTGCTTGAAGCTTTTGTACTTCTGCCCAGACTGTGGGGGAAATGATGGGATTAAATAAAAGTGCCAGCGATAACAAAAAGGAAATCTTCCCAATAGTTTTCCTTGCCTGAAGAATGAATGGCTTGAAGCACTGACCTCCCTGCCTGTCTCAATGAGGTCAAGAAACTGACTGTCACTCCTACAATTATGATTAATGATGCTCCTGCTGGTGACACATTTCTAACCACAGTCTCTGGAGTACAGCAAGACTCAGTTGCCTCATGGTGTGTTGAGTCACTGTTCTGCTGAAAGATCTATTTGCTACAGATCAGGCTTAGCTTTCAACAAGGCATTCTCTTGATTCTTTACTGCGACATCCTATCATGAAAGAACAGAGAGCCCAGTACAAAGAATCACTGCTAAGAAGGATAAAACATTAAATTAATTTTAAAAAAGCTTTTGTACTGAACGGCAAAATGCAGCATAATGAATAATTAAACAATTAATAATGTAATCCTCTTAAAAGCAAAGAACCACTATGCGAGAAGATTAAGTGTTTAACAGTTTCCAGTATAATGCAAATGGTAAGGATGAGCCTTTTTTTCCCACTTTTTAGGGTAATAGAATTGAAAGCACATTTCTAGATTTTAATTAAATACTATTAAATTTTCAGTAATAAGCCGGTAACAACAGTGCTGCAATATGGAAGGATTATCAAATACAAAGGTAAGTACACAATAGCAAGAAGCTAACATTTATCAGTTCCTCTTTTTATCAAAAATAAAAAAGGTTACTTGAAAGGGTGCATTCTATTTCTTAACTGCTAGGGTGCACATCATCAAACATCAAGTTAAATGCTAATCTGTGGTGATGACTGTAAGATTGGGATTTAGATTAATGTATTTCAATGACAGTCCAATCATGGGAAAAGAACTGGGACCACAATGAAGAAAAGATGCAGAGTTGTTAAACAAAGCAACCCATGCATCTAAATTCTATTCCTCCAATACACAATACATCCTTCCAACCTACAATTAAAAGCCTGCACAACATAGTGCCTATGTTCCTATCAGCATTGTTGACTGCTTTCTAAAGTATGGTTTTAGGAAATTTCCACATTTATTAAAATTCTATACTAAAATTCCCTATTAGCATATTTCCACAAGTATGGCTTAACTCAGTTTCCTCAGAAACCAAACATAAGAGAATGATTCATGTGCAAACGTTTTATTAAGAAAGTTCTTTCTCCTGGGCTTTATTAAGGAAGTCCTTTCAGGAGAAATAGTGAGGCAGTGCAGAAGCAGTCAAATGAGGTACAATTTCAAACGAACCCCAGCTCAACCTGATCCTGTAGAGAGTTCTGGAAGCATAAGCATACCACAGAGCTTGCCTTGCCACTGGCCAAGTAATTCCTCTAGTCCAGGATTGAAAACAATGAAGGAGCAGAGCAGGCAGCAAATGTAGGTGGGCAGGAAAGAAGATTCCAAGGATCTACAGGGTGCACCAGACAGTATCTCTACATAGTTGTAGTAAAGAAGCCTCTGCTTAATATTATCCATGAACTAGTTTCATGCTATAGTACATTCTAGATATAAAGGGCCAGTCTTAATCTTTATAGTCTACTTGCCCCCATTTCCCCAGAGTTGAATCCTCCATGAATATTTAACCTGGAGCTCATCTAGACTTCAAATAGACAAGACTTTTAAAACTATCTATAGTAGCAATTTACCTGGTAGAATTTGGCCTCAAATAATCATGTGTCCTGTTCTGAGAACAGAGATGTAGTCTTGAAACTCAACCTCACCTTCCTAAATCATTTCCCTTTATTTGGGATTCGAATATACTGTGCAGATCTGGGTAAAAAAGAGTTGGCATACTTTCTTTAACAAGAGGTCCCCAGGCAAATTGTACTGGGCTGGCACTATTGTCAAAGAATGTCATCAAGCCTCTAATCTCCTTCTGTCTTCTTGCTCTATCATCTTTGTTCCATAGCTTTTGTCATCATGGACAAATAATAGCTGCTGTTCCGCCAGGAATCATGTGTACTATTGCTATATACTTTAAAAGGTCACAGGGCTATTTCTCAGCTCTGCATTTGTTTAATATCCTGCTTCCTGGGAAATATCTCTACTCCACTTTGTCTACATAAGACAATATTCTGATGTTTGTTGCTGTATCACCTGGTCTCCTGATCTCCTTTTCTGGGCAAAGTAGAATAGATTGCTATTTTATTATAAAGGATATTAAAGGTTACGATTGAACAGACAGATAAAGAGGTACAAAGGGCAAACTCTGGAAGGGTACTGGGCACAGGAGTTTCTATCCTCATGATGTTTAGGATGCACCAGCTTGCCAGCATACATATGTGTTCTTGTTCACTAACCTGCATGCTCTGAAATAAGGATTTTGACACGGTCCTTTTATTAAAGGGATCCTGCTACCTGTTGTCACAGATTGATCCTGGAATGTTGATTGTAGGTGCCTCCAAATTTAACTAGAGAATTATCAATAATGAATACAACATTGAACCACTTGGGTGTTGAGAGAATACGGTAGAAAACTATCCTAGATGTCATATGTATGCATGTGATAAGTACTTAAGCATCATAAAAATTATCTAGATTTAGAAAGCTTATTTACCATGGAAAGCACTTTTTTAAAATAAGAGAAGTTAAAAAAGGGAGCGGAGGGAGAAAAGTCCCAACTATTATCATACTATAATGTCCAGCATATAAAGATAAATTCCTCTAACCCCATCCAACATTTTAATAGTCTCAATTTCTTTATATTTTCCTAAATAAATGCAAGTCCAATTTCTAGTGTTAAGCACTGGAGAAATGTGATTTACTCTTCTTTTTTTTTTTTTTTTTTTTTTTGTGGGACCCTCGCCGGCGGCCCGGGAACGAGCCGGCGCTGCAGAGGCTGCGGGCAGCCTTGCAGCCCAGCGCTTAACCACTGCACCACCAGGGGAGGCCCCAAATGTGATTTACTCTTAAGGAACAATTTTTCCAACCACATTTTCTGTTATCATCTACACACTAATGAAACATAAAAGTTCAATTCTCAACATTTAACTACCCCATGTTGACATGTGAAACCACTTTAAAGGAAAAGGTATCCTATTTGAAAGTGAAGAAAATTGGAACAGGTGTGAAAAGGCTAAGATCTCTTAGCCTTAAGATCTCTTTTCTTAAGAAAATTACCATTATTCTTGACATTGCCTCTTCAAAGAATGAATGGTAGATTTTGAGTTGTGAAATGAAATTTTACATCAGATACCATCAAGAACTTTGAGGTCCTTCTCAGTAAAATAAATCTGAATTAGATAACAATTGGGAGAGCCCAAATAACTGTTATTACATCTGAATTATCCCAGATTTCCCAAATTTCTACAAAAGTTAGAAAGTCGGAAAATATTATTACCAGTGAAGGTTGTGAACAATTTTGTCAGGTAGAGATGATTAAATTCTTTCCCTGAGAAAAGACTGATATTGCGAGAAAGCTAACACTTCGAGGCAAGTAACATAAATAACAAATTTATTCAAGTAACACTCTTTATTAGGGAAACTGTTCTGTTTGCCCCAGTGCTCAGGTGCAGATTCACTCATGCACGGAACCCCCACAACCAAGCCATTGAACAGTAGGCCACATAGCAGGAACATAGGAGTCATTCCAGAAGGCAGAAGCCTGGAAGAGTGGCTACCAGAGAGAAAAACAAACTATCATTTCTCTCAATTCATCTGCTGTTCACTTTCCAAATCTAAACACAAAACTCACTTAATGGCTATTGCATACCCTTTTAAATGACAATATAGATACCTCAATCTGAGTTAAATCTAATTGTATGCCCATTTCACTTTGCCTCAGCATTTTTTTTCCTCCTATGCTGCATTTTTCTGGAACAGTCACCAAACTGGCAGATTCTGACGAGCTTGTCAGAAAGGAAAAGGAATTTATGTTTCAGAGGAAATTAATCTAATCAGCAGAACATTTATAAGAAGGCCAAGCCAGACTAGTTTACAAATGAACAATACCTGAAGGGAAAAATTTTTAATCTCATTATAATATGACCTTTCAAAGCCTAGGACACAATTGTTTAATTCTCTCTGTTAACTCCTTGTGTTTAAAGTTGACTGTATTTTACGCTTTTCAAGAAAAATAAAGAAGCTGAAAATCACCATATTCCTATAAAATAGGAAGACAGACGTAAACCAATAATAACCTTTAATATTATGATGAAAACAGTCTTCATAAAACAAAGATAAACAAAACTGCAGTCTAATTTACCTCTCATAAATGTAAGCTAGAATTCAATGTGCAATAAAATATTAGTATTTTCACTGCCAGCATAATCTTAACTAATCATTTCTTAGGTTGTTTCTGTAGTTACAGTAAGTCATCTGCATGAAATCTGAGTGAATAAGATTAACCAGCAACTGAATCTACGGTGATTTTCCTCATTCCAATTCAGAAAAACATTTTTCATTAATGTTCTCACACATTCCTAATCCAGTCCCAAACAGGATCAGCCTCCACTCTTTTCAGAATGTCACCAGTCCCAAACAGCTCCTTCTTAACAATCCCCTTCTTTGTAATACATAAACACATTCTTCAGGGGCACTGTAATTATCCAAAATGAGCTTTAGTACTGCAAATTACTTCAGCACCCCTATGATTTATCTGTAGTAAACACACTTTATAATATTTATATTCCCATTAAAACTGCCACTAATAATGAATCGTCAATACGTAAACATTTATATGGTACAATATAGACAAATACCGGATGCTCCTATAATAGTTACATTCCTTGCTCTTCCTATAATGTTGGCAAAAACCAAACCTTGGCATTTTGCCGTGTTTATGAAAATACCTTTGAAAATGGCTCAGCACATTGCACTTCACATTTGCAACCATTTCCTTTAAAAAGATGGCATTCGTCCCTACTTATGAGGTCTAGGTTA
This sequence comes from Talpa occidentalis, assembly GCF_014898055.3. Taxonomy (NCBI): domain Eukaryota; kingdom Metazoa; phylum Chordata; class Mammalia; order Eulipotyphla; family Talpidae; genus Talpa; species Talpa occidentalis. The sequence goes on along the minus strand of NW_023604861.1, from coordinate 34,639,458 downwards.
TTGCATTTTCACATTATGCATCATTACTCCGAGTAGGTGTCTTATCAGCAGCTCCAGTTGCTGTGGAGAAGATTGGAATTAAGCACTGGAAGCTTTTTTATTTATTTTACATGCTTTATTCCTGCAAGATTTTCTGCGTATAAGCTTCTTTGTTTGGCTGAGACCTAGATACATTGCCAACATATTGTAAAATTTATATCTTGCTTTTTTTTCTTTTTCTCTTGTATTCTGTCTAAAACTGGATAGAAGACAAAGCATTGTTTTTAATTAAAACTCTGACCAATGATAGACATATTTCCCCTCAGCATTGGCATTTCTGATCAGGGGTGAGGTTTTCTAAAAGCCTAATAAGAGCTGTTACTACTTAACCGCGATCAGCCTTCGGAAGTCTGAGTGTCAGCTAAAACCTGAGGTATTCCTGACAATATTCATTTAAAGATAACCATCACCAAAGCTAATCTAACTCTGATCAACAAGGACATGGAAAAATATGAAGCAAATTCACCTTTTCCTTTTAACATCGTGTAATTCATAGTGATCCTTCTCCTGACTTTAAGAGAAAAACTGAAAGAAAGGTTTCCGATTTTTCCCAAGCAATTTCAGAATAGACTTTTTGATTACTATTTTATCACTTACTTCAAATTATCTTCACCTATTTTATCTTGAAGTCCAAAAATCATATTTTTGCTCTCAAAATTACTTAATTTCCCTTAATAAGGCCAATAACATGGCAATCTGAGCACCAGTTTAAGAAATCTAAGGAACCCACTAAACACATTGCTAAGGGATTCGAGGATTAGCTAGTCAAGAATGAAGAGACTCCACTTTCCTATTTGTAAAATGCAATTAGTGAACACTTTCTCAGTCTGGGGAAATTATGGTCTTCTTTTTCGAATCCTCAGATCTTTAACTTCTATGACAGCATGAATTTCTCCTCTCTCCTGAGCTGTCTGACTCCTGTATCAAATATTTAAATATCAAAATTTCTCAAGAATTAGTCTTAGCTCTTTTTAGTCTCCATACTTTCTCCTGAGATGATCTTGTCCTTTTCAGAGCTTAACAAACCCCAAATGCTGAAGACATCTAAATTATTATGGTCAGCCCCAGACTCCTATAAAATACTCACTTGATATTTTGATTGAAAACATCTCACAGATCTCTTAACCCACCCAAAATGGGGAGATTAAATTTCCAAAAATTTCTTAATTACATTTTTCCCTAGTCTGGCCCAATTAATAAATAATAACATATTTTACACCCATGTCTCTAGCAAAGAAACATTAAAGTAGAAAAATAAAATAAAATAAAACAACATGAATCAGCTACAACATCAGCAAATTCTATCCATTCTAACTCCAACTTATGTTTAATATTGGCCCAATTATTTCTGTTTTTTCTGCCACCAACTTATTCAATGACACTATCATTCGTATCTTCCAATTTCTTGTTTGTCTTCCAATTTATTCTTTGAATAAAGCAAAAGTGATTTTTAAAAAAGCATTGCATTCATGTCAGTCTCTTATTTAAATCCTCTAGTAGCTCCCAAAAACATTATAAATAAAAGACAAACTCACTGCTCACTCCTAGGAAGTCATTTATGATGGGACCTGACTATCTTATCAAACTTCACTTTTCTTCTTTGCTAAGTACATTTCAACAATCTTAACTTTCTTTCCCAGAGAAAGTTACCTAGCAAATATCAACTTAAGCTCTAGCCTCAATATAGAATATTTTATCTTCTACTCTTATCCGACACAGCTCCTCCTCAACCAGATCCTACCATACTCCTCAGAAATGTACTTCCTAATTATTCAGGGTAAAGCAGATTCAGGTTCCCCTCCCACTTTATTCTTTTTCACAGATTATTTTATTCTTCACAGCAATTATTAAAATTATGCTGTTTATTTTTAATATGTTTAATTCTTTACTTAATTTTATTGTTAATGGTCCAATCCTAAACTCCTACTATGATAGCCAATACATTTTAGATGCTCGATGTTCCTGCTGCACAAGTTTTATGTTTTGGTCCATTTAGGTTGATCTCTGAAATAAGGAGAATTAATGGAGGCCCATGATGGCTGTCAAAAGTATTGGCTATTATTCTGGTAAAGAGAAAGGAAAGCAAGCAAGAAATTTTCAGCAGGCAAAACAAACTGGTGCCATCCCTTCACCCTCCCACCCTTATAAAAGGTCCAGATGAATAAAGAAAAACAAATGAAATGACAAAATTCAAGCACTTAAAAATAAAAATGGCAGTTTAAATAAATTTAAGAATTTAAAAAAAAAGAATTAGAATATATGAATATTTACATTAAAGGTAAATGAACTAATAATGATAAAGGAATCACCAAGAAAGTGTAACATTAAAGACATGAATGTATCCAATAACATGATTTCAAAATGTCTAAGCTTATAAAATATAGAACTGCTAGGAAAAATAACCAAATGAACATTGAGTAGGAGATAGCACATATAAATTCAACAAAGAGAGAGGGGGAAAGTTGACAACATGAATAGCAGAACATCTAACAAGTAACAAGTTAAAATCTTCTTAAGAACAAGTAAAGTTGTTAAAAAAAATTTAACAATATCCCATGCCATAAAGCAAGTACCAGTAAATATGAAAGTTAATCATATGTTCTTAAAAACTATCAGGTATTAAAATATAATTGAAAAATCCCTACATGTTTGGACATTATGAAGACATATGTCAAAAGGAAATCATGACAGAAAAGAAAATATATTGTTTCAAACAAATAAAAAACACAAAGAAATGGAAAGATATTCCCTGTTCATGAATTAAAATAATCACCATTATTAAAAAGACCATATTATCCAAAGCAATATCCAGATTCAATGCAATTCATATCAAAGTTTTGCTGGTATTGTTCAAATATAAAGAAAAAACATTATTGAAATTTATATGGAACACAAAAGACCTTGAGTAGCCAAAGCAATCTATACAGAAAGGGATGGTATCACACTCCCAGATTTCAAACTATTCTACAAAGTTATAGTGATGAAAAGAGTATGATACTGGGATAAAAACAGACACACATACTAGTGGAATAGAATTGAGAGCCCAGAAATAAACTCAACTTACATACCAAGTTAATGTACCACAAAGCAACAACAACAAAACAAAAAAACCAAAGAAATGAAAGCGTCTTCAATAAATAGGGTTGGGAAAACTGGACAACCACAAGCAAAAGAATGATTAAACCACTATTTTACATCATATAAAATATTAAATCAAATTGGCTGAATGACTTAGAGGTAAGATCTGAAGCTATATAATATAAAGAGGAAAACGTATAGAAGACACTTCACAATATTCGTTTAGAGAATATATTTGGGGAAATTTCCAGAACGCCCGGTGAGAGGTCGGGGAGCAGCGGCTGCCAGAGCTGAGCACGGCAATGCACGCATTCCGGCTCCCCCATACCGGCCTCAACACGTTTACTGGCTGTAGAAAATGGTAAAAGAAACCACTTACTAGAATGTTTTGGGAGTCAAACGAAATGCCACCCCAGAAGAATTGAAAAAGGCTTACAGGAAGCTGGCCTTGAAGTACTACCCTGATAAGTATCCAAATGAAGGAGAGTTTAAACAGATTTGTTAAGCTATGAAGTGCTCTCTGATGCAAAGAAAAGGGACTTGTATGACAAAGGAGGAGAACATACCATTAAAGAAGGTGGAGCAGGTGGTGGTTTTGGCACCTCCATCGACATCTTTGATACTGTTTTTTGGAGGAGGAGGAAGGATGCAGAGAGAAAGGAGAGGTAAAAATGTTGTGCATCAACTTTCAGTAACCTTAGAAGACTTACATAATGGTGCAACAAGAAAGCTAGCTCTGCAAAACAATGTGATTTGTGACAAATGTGAAGGTCGAGGTGGTAAGAAAGGAGCAGTAGAGTGCTGTGCCAATTGCCCAGGCACCAGAATGCAAAAAGAATTCATCAGATAGGACCTGGAATGATTCAGCAAATTCAGTCTGTATACATGGAATGCCAGGGCCATGGGGAACAGATCAATCCTAAAGATAGATGTAAAAGCTGCAATGGAAGGAAGATAGTTCAAGAGAAGAAGATTCTAGAAGTTCACATCAATAAAGGCATGAAAGATGGCCAAAAGATAACATTCCATGGTGAAGGAGACCAAGAGCCAGGACTGGAGCCAGGAGACATTATCATTGTTTTAGATGAGAAGGACCACGCTGTTTTTATTAGGGGAGGAGAAGATCTATTCATGTATATGGACATACAATTGGTGGAAGTATTGTGTGGCTTTCAAAAGCCAGTTTCTACTCTTGACAACTGAACCATACTAATCACTTCTCATCCAGGTCAGATTGTCAAGCATGGAGATATCAAGTGTGTGCTAAATGAAAGCATAACAATTTATCATAGACCATATGAAAAGGGTTGCCTAATCACTGAATTTAAGGTAAACTTTCCTGAGAATGGCTTTCTCCCTGCTGGAAAAACTCCTACCTCAGAGGAAAGAAGAAGAGACTGATGAAATGGGCCAGGTAGAACGAGTGGATTTTGATCCAAACCAGGAAAGGTGACGACACTACAATGGAGAAGCTTATGAGGGCGATGAACATCATCCTAGGGATGGTGTTCAGTGTCAGACCTCTTAACAGGGCCAGCGAATAACACTCACTGCTGGCAGTTTATATGCTGTAGTAAATGAGTGAAGGACTATAATCAATACTATCACTACTTGGCAATTGTTTTTGTTTTAATATTCAACTATAGCTGTGTTTTAAAGTTAAATGAAGAATAAACTCAAATATAAAAGCTCCACCTTTGCCCTGTACGTATGATGACTTCAGTATGCAAGATGAAGTTTAATACCTGTAAAAAATACTTATAAAGAATTGCTCCGAGCATTTGTTAGGGCATGCATTGTAATTGATTTTGGCTATCTATGTACATGAAATAGTGTAGACTGAAAAGTTCTAGGTATGTGTATTGATTTCAGTGTTTGACCCTTGTTTAAACTCTGAAAGTTAAAACTGTATTTAACTGGCAGTCAAAGAATTTAATTTGTTAGGGCAGTGTTGTTCTGTATAACTACTTGTATTAAGTGGGGGTCATTGTGATACCTCTACATTTATTCTATTGCCTCGACTGTTATTTGATGGCATGATAAATAATTTAGCCTGTGGTATCAGTGATAGAAAAGATAACCTTTCTAAAGTAGGGGTTTATCATAAGATGCTGCTTCTTGAGGGCTTGCACTTGTAGAATTGCATTCCCTTTTGCTGTGCCATCTTTTTTTTTTTTTAATATTAGTCTTTGTTACATTTTTGTTCCCCCTTCTTTGGACCATGATAAACCTCAGTAGTGACTTCTAGAGCACAGGATAACTTAAGAAGCTAAAAGCAACAAGACCTTTATACGAAGATGTCATTTGCATGTATGAGATAGAAAGGTGTTTATTAGATAAGTTATAGGCTTACTTTAAACCATTTATGCTCCAAGGTAACTGTAATTGAATGGTGGTAGTATAGCAAATTATGATGAATAGCTTTAACTGTATGTTTAAAAGTCATGTGTGCAAGCTTATATCTGGGTATCAGAATTTAAGTAATTCTTGAAATGTGTGAGTGTCTCCTTAATATACTGATTACAAAGCAAAAAAATATATATAAAAATTAAAGAATATATTTGAAAACTTCAACAGCAAGGTATACAAAAGCAAACATTATCAAATGGAAGTAGATGGAACAAAAAAGCTTCTATAGAGTAAAAGTAACTGTTATTAAAAAGAAAAGACTCCACATAGAATAGGAGAGAATATTTTCACATCATACAGCTAACTAGGGGCTAATATTCACAATCTACAAAGAACTCAGACATATCATCAAAAAGCCCAATTGAAAAATGTGCAGAAGAGGTAAATAGACACTTCTTTAAGGAAGACATACAGAGCACCAATGACACATGAAAAATAGTCATAATCACTTACTATCAGAGAAATTCAAATTAAAAACCACAATGAGTTACATTTCATATCAGTGTAAATGGTCCATATCAAAAAGACCAGAAACAACAAGTTTAAGTGAGGATGTGAAGAAAAAGAAGCCCTTGTATACTGTTGGTAGAAATGTAGATTGGTCCATCCCCTGTGGAATACAGTACAGAGGTTTCTCAAAGCATTAAAAAGAGATATGTCATATGATCCAGTAATTACATACCTATGTATTTACCTGAAGAATGCAAAAACACTAATTTGAAGGCCAACATGCACACCTAAGTTCATTGTAACACTATTTACAATAACTAAGTTAGGGAAAAAACCTAAGCCCAAGGACAGATGAGTGGATTAGATGATGTTGTATATATACACAAAGGAATATTACACATCTATATAAAAAGATAATCTCCTGCTATTTGCAACAACATGGATGGAACTGGAGGGGATTAGGCTAACTGAAATAAGTCACAAGGAGAAATACTTATACCAGATGGTTTCATTCATGTGTATAATACAGAGAAATAAAAAAAAAGAAAAAAGCGTCAGACACCACCAGACGAAAACAAATCCTAAAAATACGACTGTAAAATTGAGAATACCAGAGGGGATGGAAGAAAGAGAATGAAATATATAGGGGGCCCAAAGGATTATGTCAGATGACACTGGGTGCCTTACTGGTAGGAGGGTAGTGGTAGCATACATCTGAAGAAGATAATCCTACATCTCTTTGTAATATGTAGTGTTATAAACCAATGTTAAATAATAAATATGTGATTGGGCCTCCCTGGTGGCACAGATGGTTGAGCGCTGCACTGTGAAGCTGTCTGCAGCCTCTGCAGTGCGGGTTCAATCCCAGCCCACTGGGGAGAAACCCACATGACGCGGCAGACATACCCTGTCTTGCCTGCTATTCCCCTCACCAGTATATTTTGTCAGTCTGCCTGTTCTGTTCCCTGCTCTCTCTCTGGTGAATCTTCTCACCCTCCCTCACATCTGTCCTTTACCCTGGTTCTTGTATAAAAATAAATAAATCTTTAAAAATAAATAAATATGTGATTGATTTAAAGAAATGTTGTAAATGAAAGATAGGAATGCCAGTCTACAGACACAAGAATAATTTATGATACATTATGAACAATGCAAAGAAAGAGGGAATAAGGGTTTGAGGTAGATGGGAAAATATACAGAGGTCTTAGGAAAGAACTGTTCATGTACAGTAAGTGAGAGAAGTTCTGGGTGAGCAAAGTTCTAAGGGAGGAAGGGTAGGTGTTAGAAGATGAAGCCAAGGACTTCAATAGGGAAAATAGGAAAAAATGAGAAGATGGTTCAAGAAATTTTACTATGGGAGAATTTGAGGAACAAATGCCAAGTAACTGAAAAAGAATTAACAGGAAGGTGTTAGGAGAAGGAGGGTAGTGTTATATTATCACAGTTGCTGGGAAATGTGTTTCAAGAAAAAGGGAATGGTCAAGTGTTGAAAAGATAAGATGAGAACTAAAAAGTTATCAACTGGATTTAAGGACATGCATGGCATTCAGGGTCTTAGCAAAAGAAAAGATCACATCTAAGGTCTCTGATACATCTTTGTCTAGATTTTGGATGAATGAAAAAATGGGTTTTAGGCAGAAAGTAGTCCTTGATCTTTCTATAGTATTATGTTATGGACTAATTTCCCAGATAAATTTAGTAGTCAAAATTTATTTCTCTGAAAGTAGATTACATAAAAGGATCATAACTTCTATAGATATTACTAATTATTTGTTTTCCCTTGGCAGCAAATTAACATTTCTGAACTAAATATTTGACCCTGGGCAAGTTATTTATCTGCTTAAAAGTTCAGTTTCCTTGTTTGCTGAAGGGTAGGAAATTATACCTATACTACATAGTTTTTGTTAAGTTTAAGGATAATGTACAATCAATGTCTCATATATATATATATATATATATATATATATATATAGACACACACACACACACACACACACACACACACACAGGTATATGTTAATCTGTTTCATTGGGGCTCCCTTCTCTCATTATTGTGTTCCATTCCCTTTATATCTTCAGGAAAAACTGAGTGTAAAGAGTTCTCCTTCAACATCACACACCTATTTGGGGTTACACAACAGATTCCATATAGGATCAGTAGTTGATTATAGAGCAGAATGTTGGTGTCATAGGGTTCCAAAATTAATCACTGCTCAATAAAATACCTTCTAAATATGTAGCCAAGTACTTTTGGGGAAGTACATCGCTTCCCTCCAAAGGCAGGTCTCTTGAAACAAACTGCAACTCCATGAAGCTCATGAAATTCTATTTCCTGAGATTAACATTCAAGAGAGGCTTAGTATGCCATAAACATTGTTTAGAATATTACAGTTCACTTATTCTTTTTAGAATGAATCACATTTACAGAAGCACATTTGTAGAACGGCTATTGAAGACAATGCCATGTGTAATAAATAGAATTGTTGTTTTTGCTCTTGACAGTGAACACTTATTAAACGCCCACTATGTACTGGAGCTAATGGAAATGAATATGAATTAACACAATTCTTTCCAAAAAAGATATTTTTCAGTGACTTGATTTTTTTCCCAGCATTTGGGATAGGCAAATAGTACTATCATATTAGAGCTCAATCTGTTATCAGATGTAATTTTTGTAACAGCAAACATTTTTAGATTATATGAACATACATGCAGGCGCACAAACACCACACACACACACACACACACACACACACACACACACACACACACAAGCATCTGAAATAGGCAATCTTCAATTCTAAATGCGCTCCCTGACTGAGACCTGGTATGCCAGCCTGAAGCAAATTATTATTGCTTAGCTATTAACTCCTAAAAATAGGGAGCTATAATGGAAACACTTGGAGGCTAAAGAGTAGGCAAAACTACTGTCTCAATGAATGGTGCAGCAATGAGATACATTTGTCCTGATTGCCATGGCAGGGTAGGGCAGCCATCCCTGACTTGTGGCACCAACATCAGCTTCAGGTTTTATTTTCCTTCTTTTTATTTTTTTTGTATTTTTTTTTAATCCTTAACAAAATCTCTTTCTCTGTTCCTTTCCTTTTGTCTCCTTTCTGACAAAATTCTCAGGTCAGATTGTTCATTCAAGGCTGCAGAGAAGAAAAGGGGGGCAGCATTTGTTGATGGAGAACCTATGAGCAAAAATTGCTAAAATGATCTGAAATGAAAATGCCAGAACCGTGACCCTTGGCAATTTTGCAGAGCCCTTGCTGAGTGACTGTATATGAGAGTGCACACTCCCTAATGCAACCTACTAGGATCTGATCATTCCCCAAAGTCTAACACTATTTTCTTTGAGCTTATGCTGAGGTTATAACACACTGCCATCTAAATTTGTTGTAAGTCAGCTGTGTTTTTGCTATCTTTGCAATTTAGGTGAGTGAATGGAATTTGTTTGTAAATCTTTTAAAATTCCTAAGACTAAGTAACTCATTTTGGATAGTGCAATATTGTCAAACAAAAGAGTTTAAAAAATTAAAATATTTAACAGCTTGAAGATTCAAACAAGCACAAATAGACAATTGAAAAATTCATTTAAAATCACAATGTGGAAGGAAGAAACTGAGTGATCTAAAATGCACCTTTATTTTAATTCAGGTATAATTTTCATATAATAGAAAGCACAAAAGAGTGATGGGGTTTGACAAATGGATGTACACTTGTGTAACAGACAAGTCTAATATTACATAAGAAATATGTCTATCACCCCAGAAAGTCCCTTCAAACCCCTAGCACTCATGTATCCCCAAATCTCCCCCTAGAAGCAACCAGTATTCTGATGTCTCTTACTGTATCAGTTTTGCCTGTTCCAAAAATATACCAAAAGGTGTAAATAAACACTTTTGTGATTAACTCCTTTCATTCAAAGTAATCCACAGATTAAAATGGATTATTTGATTCATTTTACTGATAAGTAGTATTTTATATAAATTCAAAATTTTAACCATTTACTTGTTGATCAACATTTGAGATATTTGCAATTTGAGGTTATCATAAGTAAAACTGCTGTATGCTTTCAGAATTTTTGTCATTCAATGTTTTTATTTCTCTTGGATAAATACCTAAGGAGTCAAATTGTTGACTCATAGGGTAATTAATGGTAACTTTAAAATACACTGCCAAAAGGTTTTTCAAATTAGTTTCACCACTTCATATACCTATCTCCCAATGTATGAAAGTTCCAATTGCTATAAACACTTGTCAATATTTAGTCTCATCAGCCTTTTAAAATATATTTATGGACTATGGAGGAGGTCTATAGGTGCTATAGTGGTAGGAGACCTATGGTGACCACACTTGAAGTGAGAAATCCTATACTGTCAAAATATTAACAAGAATGTAAAATAATGGTACTTCATTAAATATAAAGTTATATCTGAAAAAAATTATTCTACAAAGTATATATCGCAGCTCTTCAGGATTTTAATTTTCATAGGCCAAATGACTAATATTGTTGAACATATTTTTCTTGTTCCATTTGTTTATCTTCCTTTGTAACTGTTCGTATATTCTTCCCATTTCTTCAAAAGTATGCTGTTTGGGGGTTTTAAACTAATTTTTCCCCTTTTTTAAACAGGAAGAAAATGATAAAATTTAAATTTTACATAAACTATACTTTTAAAATTGCATATAAATATGTGGCAAAAAGAGATACTATCATTAGTGTACAAATAATCTTTCCTCACCAATAGGGGTAAAAGTTATTACCTTAATAGAAAACTGTAAAATTGTCATGAACAATTCATAAAATAAGGAAATCAAATGTTCAGTAAACAGGTGGAAAAAAAATATATATATTTTATATATTTATATAGCAGTCTTAGGTTTTTGATGAACAGTTATGTTCAATGTCATAAACATAAATTATGGTATAAATTATCAATTTTTCATTTCACTTTTGAGTTAACTTTTCATTTCACTTTTGAATTCCGCATTTTTGAGCTCCAGAATTTCCATCTTTAAAGTTTCTCTTTCTCTACTGTGATTTCCCATCTGTCTGTTCATCATGCTCATTCTTTCCTTTGCATTCTTAAATATATATAAATTGTTGTTTGCCTGCTAATTCCATCATCTCTGTCATCTCTGGATCTGTCTCTACTATTATTTTTCTTCCTGGTTAGGAATGACATTTTCTTGCTTCTATGCCCATGAAGTAATATTTTATTTTAAGTTATACATTGTGGATGTAATGTTCTTGAGAGTAATATTTTTTAAATCTTTTTTTTTTTCAGAGCGCTGAGTGCTATTTTGGCAGGAAATTAATAGTGTATCACCTTGATGTTTAGGTAGGGTCTACATTATTCTTTATTCTAAGTTTAGACTAGCCCTACTCCATATATATAAACCTTCAGGGCTCTACATGATATTTAATAAAGCTACAGCTGGCTGCAACACCTACCTCTCTCAGAAATATGTGACCTTCACAGTCTTTTTTCGTAACTTCCTAACTTTCCCTGTGAACTGATAGCTTAATATTTAGCCAAAAACTTAAAAACAATTCCTCAGAAGATTTCCATCTTTCTGAGTTTTTATTTTAAAAATTCCAACAACTTAGCTGTCCTGAGCTCCAATTGCTGCCTTCTAAGCTCAGCAAGACCAAAATGCTCTGATTGGGTTCTACCTCCCCACTTTGTAATCTGGAAACTGCCTCCACGAGAAAGAACTGGTGATTATAGGGTTGACTTGGTTTCTTTCCTCTCAAAGATCACAGTCCTGTGTGGCCTTTTGTCAAATGTCTAAAATAGTTGCTGCAGATATTGTGTCCAGCTTAGTGACTATTTATAGTACGTGGGCTAGCCCAGTGCCAGTTACCCTGTCATGTTACAACAGGAGTCCCTTGAATCTGTTACTTGTGAAAGTTAACATATACCAATAAAATAAACTATGGATTCTAGTCAGGAAAAGGTTAAGATATATCCAAGGACTTCAACGTTTTCCAAAAAAAAATACAAACCCCATTTAAAAATTCCTTTTTCCGTGAGGGTATATGCCCTGTTTTCTTCAACCACAATATAAAACAGATTCCTTCTGCATTACGCCCTTCAGTCAAAAGAATGTTCAAATATAATGTAAGCATGTTAAAAAGAAAAGCTACTAGTACTTAAGAGGAGTCAAAAAAGTGACATGTGATTTTTGGAAATAAGATCTGAGCTGAGCTATAGATGACATTCAATTTCACTTCTTTTCCTCCTTTGACAGAGCACATCATATATGGATATTCATCTATTCAAACTTGAAAGTGGATTCTGGATCCTTGAATCTCTACAGTTTAAACTACACATACGCCAAGGTTTTCTTCCCTGAGCTCAAGCTGTGCCCATACTGCTTCTGACATACTTACTTCTAATGCTTAAAACCACACTCTCTCTCTCTCTCTCTCTCTCTCTCTCTCTCTCTCTCTCACACACACACACACACACACACACACACACACACACACACACACACACCACGTTCCTGTGAGAGCAGACCCATCACTGTCATCATCAAGGATATAGATGGGGAATGAGCATAATACAATTTGAATTAGAGCCACAGACATTATCATTTTTTTTCTTTCTTCCATTATGCCTTAGTGTCAGCTGGTTTTTCTGCTCCAGTATATATTTGTTTTAATTCTAAAATTAGCAAACTTTTTCTGATTTAAAATTAAACCATTAAATAATAAGGTGATCTCTGGATACAAATATGAAGACTATATGTACATAAGTAAATGGTTTGGTTGTTGAATCAGGGTGATTTTGCTCTTCTACCTATAAACATTGATAGTGGTGACTGGTGGGGGTGGAGGTGGATTTAAGAAGCAGTCATAGTTGCAGAGAATATATAAGGTTTCCTAGACAGAAGACCAGAAAAAAAGTAAAGAATCATGTTATAGGAGGAAATAGGTAAAATTCAAAAACTCTTTTACTAAGAAATCTTCAAATGGAGAAAAGAATAGGTTAAAAGTTGAGCTGAAGCAAAAGAACAGTAGAACAGAGCACAAAAAAAAGATCAGAAATGGCATCCCTTCATCTAGTTTAAAGCTAAAATGGCCCACGGGGGAGTAGACCTTTAAGTGTAAAGTAGTGAACTAAACTTATTTGCTTAGATGAGGAAAAGGAGGCAGTACAAAGGTCTCCTTACCTTTCACATACTCTTAACTCTTCATAATTCAAGACTGATCGCCCCATTTCAAATCACTAGATTAAACCCTTGTCTTTTCACTCTAAGTCTGCTGTTTTTATCACAAGAAGTATACCAAATATTAATTCCAGTCCTTAGTCTGTGATCTGTCCATGATGATTCTTGATTTTTTTTTTGTGCAACTCAGCAAGGTAAATAGTAGCTGGGTATATAATACACAAAAAAGATCGAGTTATGTCTACTATATCTCAATGGAAAATCAACTACTGAATTATTTTAATAAATAAAATAAAAATAAAACATTTAAAAATTTGACTAAGGAAGGGATTAAGATATGAGAGCACCAAATCCTAAACACTGGACCACCAGGGAGACTTGGGAAGGGATTAAGATATGGAGGCTGAAAGAATTAAGTAATTGCTGTATATTTACTGAGCAAGGAAGTGGCACAGTTCCGACCTGTCTATCAAGGTGTTGATATTCTTTCCACTGTGACTTACTCTCTTCCTTTAAGTTTTGAATATTTAGGAAGAGGAGTAGAATCTATTTAAGGGGCCCTTTCTAAAATTAAACATTTGCTTATATTTGCACAAATTATCACGTATGACATGAGACAATGTCACAATGATGACGTGAAACAATGATGGAAATAAATAAAATTGAATATTAAATTATATGTCAATAAAATATCTAGTATTTAACTAGTATATGGCTCTTTTCACCAAGTATCCAAAATTCTATAGAGTTTTGGTAAAATTAGTAGGGAATAAAACATTGCTCAAAATTAACCTCCTCTGGTTCATCCATAGAAAGATCCCATTATTTAATTTTAGCAATGACCTTGAAAGGACTATACAATCATTAAACTCCTAAAGAATGTTATTTATCATTGTAAAGGTAGTATTGTCCAAGAGGTGTGTTAACTTATTTTTGCAGCAATGGGACCAGAATCTTGATAATATTCACCTAAGGTAGATTCAGGGCTGATGTTAGCCGGTATGCCCTATTAAAGCAGTCCTGATTGTTAAAATATTTTAATAGTTCTATACTGATTGGTAAATAGCAATTGCAATACAGTTACGTGAATTAGTAATATAAATTTTAACTTATGTGTTTAATTTTAGATATCCAATACACATTGCAATGCATGTTATTTTTTTCAAGATCAGGTACTGGGACCCTGCTCCAAATTTCTACCAATTATTTTAAATACTGGGGAGCTATACCATAGTAAAAATTTGGGGGGGATTTTGGATTCTCTGGAGAGATGGTCAGTTAGTTGCAGCCAATAGAGTATACAAAAGAGAGGCTCAGGAAAAAATAAAGTTTATTACACTCACAGATCCTAGAGAGAAAAGGCACTGCATTCTGTAAAAGGCCATGTGGAAAAGCCCCAGGGTAGTGAGGAGGCAGAAAATAGAACTGAGGGAAAGTTTAAACCAGAGCCTTTATTGGGGATTTCTACAGAAGAGGCAAGACAGGGTAAGGTAGACAGTTTAGGATTGGCAGGTTTTATTTATTTTTCAATGGATTTAGGCTATAGGGATGGCTCCTAGTTCACTGGCACCTGACCCTCTGGTGATTGAGGCTAAAGAATATTATCACTTAGGGTTCTATATCAGCTTCAGATCTCATTAAGTGTTAACTTACCCCCGAGTGGAAAGATTTCACTTATGACTCACGCCTGGTGACTGCGTCCCAACCAGAGAGTTCCTGGCAGCCATACATCTTCAGGCATGGGACAGCCACTATTCATTGTTGAGGTCCCTGGTGACTCTCACCAAAATCTGGATAAGGTTTCAAAATCTAGACAACCTTGGGCGTGTAGTTCATGAGTTTTTCAAATTACCTTAAATTCGGTACCTATATTTATACCACATATCACAGGATGAATATCAGGACACCTGTTAATTTTAATTTAGGAGGGTCTCCAGGCACAGGCTTCATATGTTGCTGTCTTTCACATGTCTTTTTTATATGTGTCTTTATAAACAAGTGGTTACTTTCTAATTGATAATTTAAGTCACTATCTCAATTGCTGCCACCTCTTGATTAGACAGGGTCATTACAATGTCAATACATATAACACCTCTGTCAGTCAGGATCACTACAGTATCGATACATATGACAGAATGTTAGGGCCAGACAGAAGGAGTGGTGATGGATTGGGTAGTTTGCAAAGAAAGATAACCATAAGTTTACATCTTTGCTATCTCAAATGATTGTCTAGTCCTAGAACAGAACGGCACTCTCTCCCCAGTTGAAACATTCTTTAAGATGCCAAAATATCATAGCATACAGAAAATTGAAAATATTTACAATACAGCAGGAGAGAAATCCATGTGGGTAAACTTAGGGAAACCTAGTTTGTGAACCTCTGTGAGAAGTGGACTGCCTATAATCTGTCCAATAGGAAAAGCAAGGGCCATGTTCAGGTAGAGTCCACTGAAGCTATTGTCAAAAGACAGGTGGTGTAGGGAGCACGCCAGTGGAATTTTTAAAAAAACTGATTTTTTTCACAACATGTTTTCTGGTAGGCAGGGGCCATTTCTGTAAGTTGTGAAAGGTCAAATTGGGCTGTGGGGAGGGTACTGACAATTCACCCAAAACGCATTTAACAGTTGGAAGTGCACACACTCCAGGGAGTGATAGTGAAACTCTAAATATCACACACTGCTGAATTTGTCTTATACCACCTCCCCTCTTCCTCTCCATGCCTGACTATTCCCTTATTTCTAAGAACATTCCAATCCTCCTTGTCTCCTGGCAAAATAAGCTCTCTACCTTACTCAGGCATCAGAACTACAATTTGCATTATCCCCCATTGTCTTCTTTTCCCTTTAATTTTTTGCTTCAGAAAATAACTTGGCATCCATCAGTCAATACCTCATCTTGTGCCCCTCGCTTTGTTCTGAATAATCCTCGGAGTTTATAGCTGCCTTGTACTTTTGGGGGAAAGAAGAAAAAAAAAGTTCCTGACTCCAGAAATCCAGCATTAGCAAATCTCTACTCACTTCTTACATTTCCACTTTCTTCACTCTCTTCCCCTTTTGGTCTATGCTATTTGAGCATTGGCTTTTGACTAACCCACAGAAGGGGGAAGGAGTATGAAAACAAGGGGCAGACTTGAAGAGCAATGCAGGGTGTTAAAGCCGAGATTGGAAGGCAGGCTCCTTGCAGTTGCAAGAATTCCCATCCCTGCTTAACTTCACAGTTGAATGGAAAAATCACTGGAATAGATTGAAGCATGTCTTTGACAGGGCCATCACTTAGTTCAAAACTATATAAATGAAACTGGGCCCAACATTAACCAAGAACATACTGGGTTAATCTATACAACTCACTAAGCCTTAGACCACTGTCAATTGTCTGGATATACATTAACCTACCTTGTTGTTTGCAGACCAAAAATACACAGCTGTGAGATAAAACTGATTTGTTCTTCAGGAAGCCAGTAAGTCATTATAGAAAACCTTTATACAGATGATGAAACCCAGGCCTATTGGTCCTTAGTCATGGCTCCTGCATGTTCACAAATCCACAATAAATACCTGACACCCATTCTCATCCTCCCACCCCCAAGCAAAACTGGCCTTCACCCCTCTCCCCATATAAAACCCATAGTTTCCCTGCTTTTCTGCATATAAACTTCCCTAAAAAAACTATCACCCCTTAATCATGGAGGAGGTTTTGAGGATTGCTCCTATTATCTCAAATTTGGTTCATACCTTCCACATACTAAATTATTTCCCTGCTTCAAACATTGTTGCCCAGAATTTCACCTTCTTCTGCATGCTAAGCATAAGAACCAGCCTTTGCTGGCAATGCAAACAAAGATGGTATCACCATTTGTTAATTCAGAGATTACCTCTGGTGTGTTTGCTCTGTCTTATGGTTGCCTCTCTAACTTCCATGTTTATAGTCATGTATCTATATCGTTGGCAAGAATTAGAAGAATATTTCCTACTCTAATGATGGAAGCAATCAGTTTTAAAGTAAGAACAATGAGAATCTATTTGATGAACTCATTGAAGAATCTTCTGTCACCCATTAGCTATGTCTAGTCATTTCTTACTTAATGTCAAACCCTAGAGCTTTGGGGGTTAAGATGCTAAAATCTTAATATATTAATTACCTGTTTTTCCTGGAAGCTACTACATACCCTCAAGAAAGTCTGTTGGATTTACCCAGAAACATTATTCTACCTGATATAGTTGTGAGGATAAAAGTTTTAATCCTCATTCCCAACCCCAAATGTCAACCTTTATTTTTCCCCATTTTTGATACATGGCAGCATGAAGACTGAAGCTTGAAGCTGCTTTAGTCAACTTCTGACCAGGAATAGAGACAATGATAAACTATGGATGACAAAACAAAAACACAGAAAAGTCCTAGATCTTGAACTGCTAAACCAATCAAAGAAAAGCAACCTACAGACTTCTGATTATGTGAGACAATACATTTCCTTTATATCAATGAACTTTTGTTCTGTTGTGTTGTCATTGTAGATGGAGGCACCCAAATTTCAAAAATCCCATACTGACCTTATTTCTATTTATGTTCACTTATTAACCTTTCTGAATAGATCATCGATAGGAGATAATAATTGCCCCCCCCCAATGAGCAGAAGACTTTGAAAGAATCATAGAGATTCAGAAATGGAAGGGATTAGACACTACCCATCCTCTCTACCTCATCAGCACTCTTTTCTACCATATAGCACCTGGGAAATCATCAGGACTATGTTCAGGATTTATAAACAGAGTACTACTCAATGCCTCAGGAAGCAGCTCAACCCTCCCCTTCCTCTTTCCCTATATTATTTTAGTACCAGACCACAGGCAGCACAAATTGAAAAAGAGAAAGAGGAGTTAGATGACATTGATTCTTTCACTGATTTATAAAATGTACTGGTCTACAACGAAACCCTTTGCAACTTGGGGGAAGATAACTTGAATAATATTATTCTTGTATTTTCATAAATAATTAACATATTTTAATTGATTCAAAAATAAAATGAAGCAACATAATGTGATATTGTAAATAATGTAAATACTAATGCTAATAGTAAAGCAGACTTACTGTATTGTTAATTAATGGAATATTAACAGCAGCAGAAAAGGGTAAAAATAATTTATAAAACATAACAAAGACCACTATGAAGGAATTAGAAAGAGAGTGCTGTAAAAACTGCAAGGAAGAAAACTTCAGGGGGAAAAAATTGAGTATGTATTTTTAAATGTGTGTAATTAATAAATATTAAACCTAAATATTTATCTAAGAACCTATTCAGAACTTGACTTCACCCATATATTCATGGTATTAAATACATGTATTTGCTTATTTTTCAAATGGTTTCCATTTTATTTTGACTGTTAAAATAATCAGAAGTTCAAAATAAAATTCACTGGAAGGATTTCCTTGGTTATGAATTTTATTTTGGTATTTGCTCAAAAAGCCATTAAAATGTGTTCAGTGATATATGGAATGATTTGGAATTTCTTGTGTGCCTGTAATGTCATATTGAGATATTACATTATTCTAAGATTCCAAATTTTTTTAACAAAACTTAATAGAACTATTCCAGTGTTATTCCATCAAGTGTGAGATCTCAAAATTGCAGTATATCTTTAGGCCATAGACATGAACCATACTGTATGAAAATAGAAAACAAGCTCAAAAATTGTATAGTATAGTCATTGATCTTATAAAACCATCTGTCTGGCAGAGCAAAGCTAAATTCTACACACCAAAACAACCTTACACTCATTTAGTGCTCTCTCAATCTCCTAAGACACTGGTACCCATCTTTCAAATCTGCAGTAAGACTGTGTCATTCCAGACTATAATATTATCTCCAAAATATATATGAATTACCTGCTTTGGAAAAGCAATAGAAAGATAACTAGTATTGCATTTTTCTTGGACTTCACATTTTACACAAAAGCATCTTGTTGAATTAGGTGGGGCGGGTGAAGTAGATGGAAGGCAACAACATAATCAAAGTCATGCATCATTAATGAAAGTTTATTTTCTCAAACAAGTTGCACATGTAAACAAAACCTTGGTATTCCACCTATGTCTAATAAGTGCCACTAAAATATATTAAGCTATCTGTTTTCCTTTATCTTTTCAGGTTTAAAATTTCAAAGCTAAAATTTGCCCTTAGTGTCTTCCACTTACAAAACACCAATTACCATGCTAAGTTTAGTGTGTCTACAATTTATGTTTTATATCACAGTTCACTTGAATAGAGTGCTGATTTGTTACACATAGTGATAGCTTAACATTTCCAAAAGTAGTATTTGTAAACATTCATTTTAACATGATATGTTTCATGAGCATTTTCATTTTCAGAATTTTGTTTGCCATTACTGCACAAAAAAAATTAATGATCCCTCAAAAAGATAAAGTAGAATTCTAGATGCTATGTGATATGTATTTTTGTTTGTTTTGTTGACCAAACTATGAAAACAGAAAGGTTAATTTTGTGGCTAACTACTGCCCAAACCAACTTTGAAAAATGTCACCTCTAGGAACATCTCTTTTCTTAGTTGATATCCCTTTATACTCTAATCTGAAAGTCAAATGAGTATTTCTAGGCAAAAGAAATAAGAGCTAGGGTGTGCCAGTGGGTTTATTTTTAATTGGAAAAAGAACTCCTTTTTCTTAAAAGTCAGGTAATGATTTCAATGTGTTTCTAAGCAAGACCTGAATAAAATATTAGACAATCATGCTCCAAAGCTATTAGTGGCTTTCTAACCTAATACAAGAGGAGGGCGTTGTAAAAGTAATTGGAGCTTTCTTTATTTGTGGCTATAGAACTTGTGGAAAATTTACCAAGCGTACCATTTTTCTGAAATTTTCATTAGACAAAGCACTGAACCTCAGGGTCTTTACACGTGAATAGATATATAGGAACATTCTCAGATGCGAGCTGATAAATATAACCCATTGAAAATGTTTGTAGAAATAGAGGACTATTTCTAAGGATAAGATGCACAGCATTCATAAGATAAAATCTAGAACTACAGAAGGGGGTGATATACCCTTTTACTCTGTTTCCTTTTTCGACTACTAAGATTCACTATAGTCCACTATTTTAGGGCATGATCTTGTAATCATTTATACATTTCTGGGGTCAAATTCAATGAGGAGAATCTAATATGTTCCCACATAAAGGGATTTTAATTGAATTTATCAATGGAAACATTGATTTGGAATGAAATTTGATCTATACTTTTTCAACTTTGACCAAAAGTCTTTGTTAACCACAAGATTTTATTGTCCATGATACACTGATAAAGCTTGCATAGAAAATTACTCAGCTTAGAGGAATGGATAAATTTTATTTAGAGAAAGTGTTGTCTGTCTAGGCTGGAAAGCAAAAATTCTTTAGTATTAAAATATAAAATTTCCTTCTTATGGTGGGTTCATGGTGTTTGGACTTATGGGTTTTGTTAGTTGATAACTTTTGACAACTATGTTAAGTTTAAGGATGAAAGAAGGCAATCAAACAAAGTGCCAAAATATATAAAATAGCAACCATATTATACTTAGGTACAGTCCTCCATTCCCTCCCCCAAAAGTAAGCTCTTTCAAGAATGTAAATCCAACTGTGCCTTCTAACAGTAGATTTTGCATGGTAGAGTCTCAATTAAGGGAAAGTGACTAGGATTTATTTCCATTAGCATACAAAAACTCCATTTAGGAAACATTTAAATGGTGACAAAAGAATTGCTTTCCCACTGCATCTTTCAAAGGACACAGGCACAATATTTATTGTCTTGCTGATGATAATTTTTCTTCCTGCTGTTCATCCATTCCCGACTTCTGAGGACTAAGTATCATCTTTTCTTTTTAAGAAAACAGACATGAAATATTAAAATAAATCCTAATCACTCAAGCTAGAGGAAAGTTAAAATGACTAGCATTTTAAATATCATAAACATAATCTAAAACATAAGAACTTGATAATGTTCAATACACAGTGATATCATTTTTAATACTAGCAAGGTGCATTAAAATATTTTCCTTAAGAGATTTCAAATTCATTATAAGATAGTTATGTTTTCACTTTAGTTTTAAGGGCAGAGCTGACATTGCCACATGAATAAAAATGAAAAGTAAATTCCACAGTCAGAAAATCTAGTGGCTGTGAGCCCTTGTTTCATGGGACTTGAGATTATACATTGAGCAAACTAATAGCCTGCTGATTCAACCTCGGTGAGTGACAGGGCAGTTAAAGAGGGGAAAAAAAGCAACTAAAAATATATTGGGGTCTTGCTACCAAGAGTCTTATTAGCCAGATATAAAAATCAATATAAAGCTTTTGGATTCTCAAGGTAGATATTTTAAAGTAACTTATAAAAGGAATATTATTAGTCTTCCTATTCCTCTGTTAAAATAAAGGCTGTCGATCTCTTCTGACTAAGAACAGGAAGAGATTCAAGTTTGGGCAAGGCAAGTGCTGCTTCAGATCCTTAATCTCAGAACAATTCTTCATTCATCATCATGTGAACCATTCAGTTAAAGGTACGATTAAAGGCAAGATAATGTCTGAATTTCTGAACTGGAAGAGGTCTTAGAGATCATCTAATTAATGCCTAATTTTATAGCTGAATGAAGTGAACTGAATTAAGTCAGCTTTTTAGTAGAATAGTAACAACTAGAACTCAAATACACTTTTACTCATTTTTATCTACCAGTAGTATGTTGTTCTGTGAACCAGTCAGTGAAAAAATACTGAGAAAGTCACTTCACATCAGTATCCATCCCCTCACACACACACACACACACACACACACACACAAATGGAAACAAAAGTTTCTTGAAACAAGACTCTCTACAAATGAGGCACCAGGCATTCTCAATTCCAGAAACATGTTATTCTATTTATTAATAACCACAAAAACCTAGTAAAATAATAATTTTATTATTCACCAAAGGATAACTGATCTAACTTTCCTATTTTTTCTGTCTTCAAAGAGACATAAGGAAATTTAATTGAAACTTGAGGAATCTGTGAGAACAATTAAATAGACAAAAGGGCACACGCCCTTCAGATGAAGGAAGACCTGAGCAAAAGCGGTTATATAGATTTTACTTATTACACTTGCCTTTCTCATAACAATATTCACCCAGTTCAGCTAGTTCAAATCACTCTCTGGCCCTTCCAGTGGGGAAGAGGACAATCTAAAGTTTTATTTCTTTACAACTGCATTCGCCTTCTCAATTTCCTTTCCTTTGCATCCCCACCATGAATTGCAGAGATGTTGGAAAATCAGAGTAGTTTTCACTATAATTACTTTTCCTCTCACAAGTAAATTGAGTTTCCCACAGTTTGCTGGTTAATTTCATCTGAATAATCTTTAAATGCCTGCCTATTTCTTCTTTTAGTTCATTGTCCTAGTTCATGGATCATGAGGAAGCCATTCTTTTATGCAATTTCTCTCTCTAGGCAGATGATAGGGAATCCTATGGAACATTTTCAAGTCCTCTGACTCTGTGTGGATAGTCACCTCTGTACCCCACCTTGCTCCACACATCTCCCTCTTTCTTCACATTCCAGCTTTCTCTGCCCTTCTCACACACAAATGTCTGTCTCACACACAAAGACACACATATCCACAGGGATATAGATTAGAATCTGGAATCAGGGGGTTATTATGTACAAGTTGACTTGGCTTTTCAGATGATACAGACATGTAAACACCCTCATTGTCACACACATGTATCTGCCATAGCTCTGTGCACACTCTTAAGGGGCCTCACAGCCACCACAATCCAGGGCAGAGAACAAGTGATCTTTATATGGCTTGTACTTTCTATAGACTAGTTCTGTAATTTTGTTCCCTTGCTTTCAAACAAACAAACAAAAAGCCTAACATGGGAGAGAAAGTGAGAAGAAATCATTCTGATTTAAAGGGAATATTGAATGCATATACTGGCTTTGCCAATTATCTGCCTCCTAAACTCCATCCTCTATCCCCCAGTACTGCAAGTTAAGCTAGCTTCTTGGAACAATTTACAAAACTGAAGTCTTTCAAATGCTCTCAGATGCTCTAGAAACAAATAGAATATTCTGAACATTTTAAGTGCAAAGGAAAGGAAAGAATCAAAAAAAGAGAAACAGCGAGAACATGTATTAGACAAAACCTCTAAGAGCTAAGAACAAAGCCATGCTTAAGTCTTCACCACAGATATTACTGGCTATTTGTACTCATCCTAATATCAATTTATCTTTAATAGCAGTCATACAGTGGTGAAAAGATCTTCAGAAAGATAGTACTTATTATGACAAATATCACTTATCATTACATCATTTCTATATCCGTGAAGTAGTCAGAAGCTCTCAAAATAAACAAAACAAATTAAATTAAAAAGTAAAAACATACATTGGACTACAGTGTCCCTTGGCAAAGAGGACAGCCTCTCCTCAGCTTAAAATTATATTTCAAGCAATAAAGATGTAAACCACTGAGAAGCTGTCTCTCTGCTCTGTGGTGCAGTTCCAGAGAGATGACTGGTGATTTCACTCCAGTCCTCAAAAGTCAAAGAAGAATTTATGTTCTTCACATTTGACCTGTTGAATCTACATCAGATATAACCACAATATAAAATATTAGGGTCTCAAAACTTTCCTACTGGTCCACTTGCCCGATGATCAACTAGTAATCTTGACTCACAAACACTTTAGACTTAAAGTAGCACAATGCCCAGTTTCCACTCTATAGTGGAAAGGACCTATCCCAATGCAGTTCTACCATTCCATCACAAATACCGATCATTGCAGTGAAATCCCTATAAGCAAAGGGGTGGATAAAAAGGTTTCTCAAAAGTATTTTCATTGTTGTTCTATGCCTGTAGTTAAATATGGATGGGAATGTTTGAGGCAACCTATAATGTAAACCATTACTAAGATGGGTTCTTTTTATTGAATGTGGTGTGAAAGGTTAAGCGATGCAAAATTTGACAAGTCTTCTCAGCCAACCGCCTTCAACAATCTGTTTCAGAAGGTCTTTAGTTTACTGTTCTCTGCTTTTAGTCTTACCATTTGTTTGAGGGTGATAAGGCACAAGTGTGAGAGGTTAGATAAGGTCACTTACTGCATGTTCCTCAAACTCAACTGAGGTTAAAAAAAAAAAAAAAAAAACAGCAATGTCTGTCAACCTGAAATTCTACAAATAAGTGATGCAGAAGCAGCTGTGTCCAGCCAGCAGAGATTTAATTTAGAACTAGGAGCACTTGGAGAAATGTTGAACAGTCTCCCAGAATCATAAATTGTTTTCTCTAGAATGATCCAGCAAAATACTTTGTGCTCTTAACTATGACTTCTTTCTTCCCCTTACCCAGCAAAATAAGTGCTTTGGAGCTGTTACAACAGCAAATTGGCATGTGCTACACACCTTTAAAGACTTTTAAATATAAGAATCACTTCCACAAGACCAGCTCCATTTTAAGCCAAAGCTTTTATGCAAACACTTCAGAATGTGTGCCTTTAGTGTGGCAAACATAAAGTAATCACTTCATTTGAGAAGAGCAATGTAATTGCCCCCCTTTAAAATGTATGCTTTATGCATAGACAGCGCACATGAATGTTTGAGAAAGGCTTGGTTCCTGATTAATAACTTATTGAAGGACAGGCAATCAGTGTCTCCTTGCTTGTGGCATTTGTGGCTAAATCAAAACTCCTGAGCTGAGTAATGGTTAACATTCTGCATAGTATAATAATGCAGATACAGAACATAACAACTAACATGTTCAAATAACAAAAGATGATAACATAACAATTGACTTCATGCTGGTCTCCAGTGGTACAAATTTATTTTCTATAAGTATGGCCTAGTATCATAGAAAAACTTGAAGATATTTATTTGCTCAAGAAAACCTTAGGGTTTTTCTTTATTTAGTTGTCATATCACCAACTGTGAGACAGGCTTCTCTCTTAGATGGAATTAAAGTCAGAGGAACTGATATAGTTTGCCTGAAAAAGTGACCCAGGAAGTCCCAACTACAGAGTTCTCAACTTTTCCCCTCAATATTTGATGTATACAAATGATAAGGAATACCATGAATCACTTTCACAAAGTTAACCTTTAAAACTAATAGAGATAATTGGTTTAAAGGATAAAATTTGTTTCAGGGAAAACTGCATTCATTGGAAGAAATAACTTGATAAGTAAATTAGATGAAAGATGGTACCACACAAGCATGCTCAAATAACAAATGATGATACTGCTGTATTGGGGAAAGAGGAACCACAAAGAAAGGGAAATAGAAATTAGCAAGTGAGGTGATAGGCCCTATGCATAGCAAAGAGTGATAATATCATTTCAAGTAAACTTGATAAAAACCATAAAAGGTTTGGTGTGAAAGTATTTCTCACTGAATCTATCTGAGAAGCTGAATACTGCATTGTGTATTGATTTTGAACAAAATATTAAGTGCTAACTGTGGATTCTGTAATTGATATTTGTAATGTGATAACATGATTTGTTAATTCCATGCATAGGTACCCATAGGAAATATTTTATATTGGAATTCTAGAATATAAGAGTTCATGTCTTATACTATATAGATATAGATAATGTCCAGATAAATTTAAAAACTCAATATAAAAAATTACTCCTATAAAAATCAACTAGCAAATAAGGAAATATTTTCTAATCACTAGGTGGGGAGTGAGTGAATATTTAGTAAAATAAAGAGAAAGGGATGATCATTATTAAGATTTTTGAAATACAGGAATATCAAAAATATTTTTAAAATGTAAAAGAAAAAATAATTGGCAAAGATAGTTATGAATATGACAAGTGGTAAAAAAAATCAACAAAAGGGCTATGTAAAGCAATATGGTAAGTGTTAACAGTATAATACAAGCAAAATATCAATCCTAGGAAGCACAAAAAAGAAAATAGGAAAATATAATGAGTATATCAATGCTGAAATACTTAATAGTAGTGAGTATATAGTTATAAGGGCAGGCTTATTGGTCTGTGAGTTGGGCTAGCATTACCTAAAGGAAAAATGTCAATTATTTTATTATTTATGATAATAAAAATCTTAAATTATCCAAAGTGTCCAGAATGGTAAATAATGACACCATATGTTCATAATAGAACTTTATACCGCTATTAAAATGGTGTTTTCAAAACCTGATCAGTGAAATGAACAAGAGCCTCCTGATATACCATAAACAGGAAAAAAAAGGAATGCAGTTGTATATATATACTAGAATTCCTATGATCTTGCTCTCTTTGTTACATTCAGACAAAAAATAGATAATAGATACATATAGCTGTAGAGAAATATAGGAAATGCATATCATGATTATATGTGGATTCCAGCATGAGAGATTTTCATTTTCCAGTATTACTTGTGAATTTTACTTTTGATCACTCTTTTACCAATCACAATACACTGTGCACTGAAGAAATGATTAAAGAGTAAAAATCAACTTTGAAGTTAACACATGTTCTAGTTGGGAGGTACTCAAAGAATAAAGTCTATTTGGTTTTCAGGAGTGTGATCAGGCAATGTGAGAAGTGGGCTGAAGATTGCTACTGCATACATGGTTACAAAAGTGTAAAGACTTTGCAAAGTTGCACCTCCTCAATAAATATGAGGATGGTCTATCAAGTGTGCGTAACTGAATGCACCTTGTTTGACCATATGCTCATAAACACAGATACATCTACATATCTATCTAAATGTTTATGCATCTATATATATGTCTATATCTATAAATGTTTCATTAGAGAGAGCACTCAGAATTTTAAATAAGGTGATGCAAAGAATTGGTCAAGACAAAATTATCTTGCGATCTTTTTGCAAATTCCTACTTAATCTATCATTGTCATATATTTGAAGCCTACCTAACCTTACCACATGGGAACCCTATCATCATAGGCTGTGCCTCAACAGTTCTGGAGCTCTAATCTCCGGAACAATACAGATTTGGGTATAAGACTACTGGCATTGTCAAAACTCCAGGCAGAACAAAACTGAGATTGTAATGCTGAGATGATATCCATCCCAACTGAGTCAACAGAACCAAATCTTTTATATTCTGAAATGGTTACATTGCATCAAATACAATTATTTCTTATCTCTGTTTTCATTAGTCTATCCCCATTAACATCCTCAGAATTTTGGACTGTGGAGGATTCTTTTTTTTTTTTTTTTTGTCTGTTAAGCTCTAAATTCTACACTCTTCACTTGTTCCCATCAATAAGTGGATTGAATTTCTTTCCAATAAACTAAATAAATAAATAAATGCAAAATCCTCTACTGACCTCACATGTTTCTAAGTGACCATAAGATCTCTATTTTCTCTTCACAACAAAACACCTCAAAATACTTTTTATAGTTCATGTCTACATTTCATTTCACCCAAATGCTCCTCATTGTAATGATCTTCATTTGATTAAACCCAAGAGATTTTTTTTTTACAATTTACCTTACTAGAGATCTCTTTGACATTAACCCTTTATGTTCACTCTAACTTTTCCCCTTAATTTTGAAACACCCCTAATCCTCTCATTCATATCTCAGATTACTTTCATAAATTGGCCATTACTGCTCTGTCTCCTTTGTATAATCCAATTTCTCCACCATTAAATATTGGCGTGGTCTGGATTTTTTGCTTTTAAAAATAAAAATTTAGCCCCACTCCCCATCCCTATCTCAGATAACTTCATTCATTAGTCATCTCTCTAAGAAACTAATATCTCTACAAGGATGTTTAAAACATGCTTCAGAATTACATGAAAATGTCTGTCACATCCAGTCCCACACATCACCATTACCCATAACCTTACTGCGTTCTTATACTTCCTATCTCATTGAATTGTGATACCTTATTAAGTTGCACACACCATATATGAAGTATCATTCATAACATATACCTCATTATTTTATAACTAACTGTACACCCAATCTGACTGATTTCTGCCTCCTAAAATGTATCCACATCTTCCTCCCTATATCATATCTTGCCTGGTCTCTCTGCCCTTTTGC
This sequence comes from Talpa occidentalis, assembly GCF_014898055.3. NCBI lineage: Eukaryota > Metazoa > Chordata > Mammalia > Eulipotyphla > Talpidae > Talpa > Talpa occidentalis. The sequence continues at coordinate 34,611,273 of NW_023604861.1, read as the reverse complement.
TTGCCTCCTTTCAATCTGCTTTCCATTGGCAAACAGAATAATATTTTCAAAATGCAAATTTGATCAACTCATGTTCTGCTAGAAATCTTGAAAAGTGTTTCTATTCATTTATTAAACATCTTTTATGTGTTCTGAAATACCATTCATATTCATAGTTCTTGCCTTTCTTTCCATTACCTCCCTCATCATCTCCATTGGCTCTCTGTACTCAGGACATGTTAACCCCCTTTCATATCTTAAGTAAGATATGTTCCATCCTTGTAAAGCACATGTTCCTTATCCCCCTAATTGAAACGCTCTTCAATCAGATATCTCATTACTACTATTTGATTCTTTCTCAACTCTTATACCTTAGTTCATATATCACTTACTTTCATACGTCACTTACTTTATCTTAAAACTAAATCTCCCCATATAATAGTCTCACTTTTCTCTGGTGAGGCTTATGATAGCCTCACCTTTCTTTGATGGTATTTTTCACAGTTGTGATGTTAAAATTGTAGCTACAACTCCCTTACATCACCAACATATTATGAATAAATGCTTGAATAATCAATCAATTAATATCCACTAGGTATTGAGGTGGCAATAGAGATTTTTAAGATAACTAAATACTGGCTCCTATTCTCCTTACTGATGGGAAAGAACTCAGGCAAATAATTAAAAGAAAAAACCACACAATAAATATTATAATAAAGAAATGTACAAATTTGTGGAGATGAAGGTCCAATTATTCTATGTGCAGGGAACAGGACAGGACTTTTATGCTGGACTTTGAATTAGTGAGGAAAAGACATTGAGATAAAAAGATATCCTAGGCATAAAAAGAAAAACAGTATGGACAAAGTCAAGAAGCTATTGGCATACCTGTCAGGTCAAGAAACATGTCATGGGGCCTCCCTGGTCGCCTAGGAGTTAAGTCTCAGCACTACCACTGTGAAGGCCCACCTCAACTGCCTGAGTATGATCCCCACCCAGCCAAGGAGCTGAACCACATGGGGCAGCAGACCTCTCCAGTTCAGCTGCTGCTCCTCTTAGCAGTGTATTTTGGTGGACCTGCCTGATCTGCTCCCTATTCTGTCTCTGCTGAATCCTCTCACTCCCCACCCAGTACCTTTAGCCTATAGCCCAGTACTTCTATGCAAAAATAACATAAGTAAAATCTTTTTTAAAAAAGAAAGAAACTTGAAATGAACACTTCATTGTGGCTACATCACTTGGTATATATAGGGAAATGACGCAATGGAAAGAAAGAGAGGGAATAAATTGCTAAGTATTAAATTATTGCCAAGCAAATAATTGCTAAGTATCTGAAACACCATGCAAGCGATTTTAGACTGCAGTTTTTTTGAACACACTGGAATCTCCTTTTTATTTTTCTTTCAGGTGATTTGAGGTATTTGTGAAAGATAATGTATGGTGGAGATAATGTATATAGTGGAGCGGGGTAGCATGTGAGGGAAACACGAGCAGAAACCTCTAACAATCATGTAATGAAATTGTAATTAGAACAATATACATGGAATACATGGAGAATTGTGTAAGTGAACTGAAATGACTAGGAGACCAACTAGAATGTAATCCAGAAATGTGGTGAAAGGAAGAATTACAGATTGGGCAACTGAGAGGATTGTGAGACCACTTACTAAGACAGAGGACCTATTAGGAGAAAAACATGTGTGGAGAATTGAATGCTATATTTTCCTGCTTTCGTAGAGCTTACAATCTAGGAAGACAGACATGCAACCACTACATATGCCATAATAGCAATATAAGGGAAAAGCTTGTTTTTCTTAGCAGCTAGAGAGTAAAGTGCATTTTAAGGAGAGCTCATAATTTGTTCAGGAAGTGAGTCTGCTTAAAATCTGGTTTGACAATTAGGATTGGCAGACCTGGATCAAACTAATTGAATTTTTATCGAATGGCAGGAATGCTGCAGAAAATGAAGACAGTTGGGGAATTGGATGAAGACTGAAAGAGAGGGAGACACGGGAAAAGTCATCAGTAAATATTTGCATTATATGTAGTACAGAACATATCCTCACTTTCTCAATGAAGCCTGTGAGAAAGCCTTGTAAAGTGTGTTTTCATTTGAGGAAGAGTGGGAAATAATTGAAATAATGATTTCAGATTAACAGTTTCAATTTAAAAATAGAGGGCCTCCCTGGTGGTGCAGCGGTTGAGTGCTGGGTTGCAAAACTGCCCGCGGCCTCTGAGGCGCCGGTTCGATCCCCGGCTGCTCCCCGGCCACCGGAGGAGGGTCCCACATGGCGCGCAAACCTCTCCTGCTGCCCACTGCTCCCCTCAGCAGTGTACTTCGGTCCTTCTGCCTGCTCTGCTCCCCGCTCTGGCTCTGGTGAATTCTCTCACCCTCCCTGCTTCTGACTGTACCCAGTGCATGTATAAACAAAAACAAACAAACAAACAAATAAATAAAATAAAACATGCCTCTATTTAAAAAAAATAAATAAAAAATAGAACTTATGTTTATATTTGGTGCTTGAGAGCAAATTTATGTTACCAGTTATCTAGTACTTTTAAGTGCTGTGAATACTTATAAAAAGGCATAAGGACTAAGACAATGACCACATATGAGGCAACTGTAAGTTTAGCAGTTCTTCACTGTTGTTGAAAATTTTGAATATGCTAAGTCTATTAAATATATCGCTAGAAAAATAGTTGAAACATGGCAAAATTTTAAAAAGCCATGTCCCTAGGGCTGCCATGCCCTCCTGGCATGCAAAACATCCATGATTAGTTCCTATAATGGCTCCCTGTTCTTGCTAAAAGTAATGCTAAATAATTAAAGTAAAGGCTCTGTCTCTGGGTTGATGAGGAATTTATAGAATTTGTTTAAGATTACACATGAATGTGGATCTCCTCCCTCGTCACTCAAAATAGTGACTGGTGCTGGTATATGCTTAAAATGACTTTCTTGTCAGGGCCAAAGTGCAGTCTATTTCACCTTACAGGGTAGATGAGCAATTATGCTTGACTAATTATGTAAAGCCCTCATACAGGATATAAAGATTAGTACTGTTACATTTCCGTTCTTCTTTAATAATTATTAAAACAAAGGACTACCTACTGTAGATGGCTCAATGGACCTTGTATTTCCTTCCTCCACATCTGTAATGAATTGAATAGATTTCATATTTTCAACAAATCAATTGCCTATCCTCTAATCTACATTATTGTTCTCTTAGAATAGATGATACATGTCATTCTTCTGGGCAAGGTGTGATGACACATTGAACAAATACAGGGTTTTTATGCAAACTATTTATTGACACTAGAGAAATAGAACCTTTCCACTTAATAGCCAAGTTAAATTAGCCAAAAGAAAGCATTATTTAAAAAACTGTTTTTTTCTCTCACCATGATTTTAAAGCCCACAATTACAAGCACACCTACAGTTCTTTCTTAATACATCATATAGAAAGGAAAAGCAGTGCTCCATCCACGATTCTCTCAAAAAAAAAAAAAACCTTTTTTTAAGACATCAAGGAAAATGATATCAATTTTTCATCTTTCCAACAGCATGTTACAGCATTTCTTGGCTGCTGTACAGCATTTTGGCAGTTCCAACACGCTGAATCTACAGTATTCCAAAAATCCTCAGTGAAAGTGAATAGTGACTATGTAGGAAGTTTCTCTGGCATTTTATCTTAGACCTTCTGTAGCACACACTAAGATAAGCTGGCTTTTAGAGTCATTTTATTAACATTAGTTAACTATGTTAAGAAAAATGTCTTTCAAAAAGAATTTAGCCCAACCACACAAATCTTCTGAGAAAGGTCACTTAGTCAACATGTCACACCAGGCTAATCATGGTTTGTTAAGTGCCTGTGGCCTTAAAATCTGAATACACTGAAAACAAACCACCCACCCCACTATTAAACTTATTGTTGTTGTGAGACTGGTTGGCTCAAATACTTAGAAGATAAATGTGGAGTTGACAGCTCTCACCAAGACTAAATTTATCCCAGGGCTCCAGTCAGACCACTGCAAAGACCACATTAAAAAATAATAATAATAAAACCTTCTTGAATGATGATTGTTTATCCCTCTTTCTTTAAATTCTCTTTATAAACTTATTTTCATTGTTATGTCAAGATTTATGACTTTTAAACATTTAATTTATCACAGATTAAATGGTAGGGCTGTATTTGAGAAAAACACCATAGTCCTAGCTCATGGTGAGGCTGCATTAGTTCAGCAAATCTACCCAAGCACAAATCTAGAAGATGTTTTGATGCGGTCCCTATTTCTCAGTAGTAATATGTCAGTTCTCATTAGGTATATAATAAAGTGTAGCGCAAGACCTTTTAAGTCAGCAACCATTTTGATATAGCTTGATATCAGGATGAACAGCTGTTGCAAAGAAGTGATTTTTAGGGAAAATACAGATGCAATCAACCACTATTGAACAAGAAAAAATTACAATATTAAAAAAAGTAGCAGATGCCAATTTCTCTGTATTTGTGGGTACTTGGTTAACTGTTCTCTCTCCATAAATATTAGCAAAACTCTGAGTGTAATCACCCATATTCTATTATTTAATGTTTCTTCAAATCCGCTTCCCACTACCTTCTGTATTAAATTTTTTAAATCATCCAAAAGCAGTGAAAATATTGATACATCTTTTATCACACCAAAATTGAAATTGTAAAATTAATAAAGAAAAATTAAAGCACAGCCAGAGAAAAAGGATTTCGACTTCTGAAACATAGTATCAGGTTTAAAAAAAATAATCCATACTAATTCCTTGAACCATATATATCCCCAAGCAAGCTTAAATGATGTAGCAAAAGACCTAAGCCTAGTGTTCGGGAAAGTGTCCCACAAAAGGAAAAAGAAAGCTAAATAAGGACAAAAAGAGAGAACGTCAAGACCATCATAATTTATCTTCATAAAAATAATCATGTTAAGCTTTAATAAACATCCACATTTTCAGTTATTTTTTAAAAATGCAGTATAATAATAATAAAGTATAACCCTAAAATACTATTATTTGATTAATTTTTTTAAGATTTATTTAATTATGCATACAAGAGCTGGGTACAGGCCAGAAATGCAGGGGGTGAGAGGATTCACCAGAGACAGAGAGGGGAACAGAACAGGCAGATTGACCAAAGCACATTGCTGAGGGGAGCAGCAGGTGAATCAGGAGAGGTCTGCTGCACCACCATGTAGGTTGCTCCCTGGCCGGCCAGGTATAGAACCCGTGCTGCAGAGGCTGCGGATTGCTTCATAGTGTGGTGCTTAACCCCTTGGGTCACCAGGGTGGCCCTATTCAATTAATTTTTGCAAACTTTTTTGTTTTTCAGATAGAAACATTCTTACTGACATATTTTTTTTTTCATTTTTACTCAATGGTAGACACACATACTAGGACAACCTGCCATTTACTCAGGAAACATTTTCAAAAGTCCACACTATACCAGAATCTATGCCAGGCATTCCTATCAAAAGAAATGTGAATAACTTACCTTTAGTGTATCTTTTTTGATATGATTTGATTTTACATATTTGATTTCATAAGGAGGATTCAAAATACATTACTATCATACACACACAAACACATACAAACACAAAACAGCATTTGGTAAGATAGGCATGCAATGTGTAGATTGTTTCTTCATGAAGTCAAAAGACAAGAGAAATACCAAGCTATCACTAAGTCAACACAGACTAAACGGACCACACAAATAGAAAACAAGATAGCACAATCAGGAAGGAAACTGTTCTCAGGTAACAACACTGTGCTAGAAAGACACTGCAAAGGTTTTTGGAATTTTTTTATATAAATATAAAGATATCATTATACTCTAATAGTGAATAACATTGTAATTATAACTGTTTTGTATAATGTTTTAAGCTTTTAATCCCTTTACGTGTATTGCCAAAATTATACATTAAAAAGCTGAGCAAAAAGAAATATGATAATATCCATAGATGCTGAGAAAGCATTCGACAAAGTACAACACCCATTTATGATAAAGGCTCTTGAAATTCTCAGGATACAAGGAACATACCTCAACATCATAAAGGCCATCTACGACAAGCCCACAGCCAATATCATTCTCAGTGGTGAAAAGCTGAAAGCGTTCCCATTAACATCTGGAACAAGACAAGGATGTCCACTCTCACCACTGCTTTTCAACATAATACTGGAAGTCCTAGCCAGAGCAATAAGACAAGAGAAAGACATCCAAGGAATCCAAATAGGCAAGGAAGAAGTCAAACTATCACTATTTGCAGACGATATGATAACATACATAGAGAACCCTAAAAACTCCACAGAAAAACTAATTAAACTAATCAGTTTAGTAAAGTGGCAGGATACAAAATCAATGCACAAAAATCAGTAGCCTTCCTATACACAAACAATAAATCTGAAGAAGAAGAAAATCAAGAAAACTATTCCTTTTATTATTGAAACAAAAAAAAAATCAAATACTTGGGAATAAACCTAACAAAAGAAGAAAAGGACCTATACAAAGAAAACTATAAAACACTGTTAAAAGAAATAGAAAAAGACACAAAGAAATGGATAGACATCCCCTGCTCATAGATTGGAAGAATTAACATTATCAAAATGGCCATCCTACCAAAAGCAATCTACAGATTCAATGCTATTCCAATGAAAATTTCAATGTCATTCTTCAAAGAAATAGAAAAAACATTGATGAAATTCATATGGAGCCACCAAAAACCCCGAACAGCCAAAACCCTCCTGGAAAAAAAAAAGAAGGGAATGGAGGCATCACTCTCCCAGATTTCAAACTATACTACAAAGTCATAATAATAAAAACTGCATGGTATTGGAACCAGAACAAACACATGGACCAATGGAACTGAATAGAAAACCCAGAAATAAACCCACAGATCTATGGTCAACTAATCTTTGACAAAGAAGCAAAGAATATGCATTGGAGCAAAGAAAGTTTGTTCAATAAATGGTGCTGGGAAAACTGGGTCGCTACCTGCAAAAGAATGAAGCTTGACTACTACCTCACACCATGCACAAAAAATAACTCAAAATGGATTAAAGAACTAGACATAAGACCTGAAACCATAAAATATATAGAAGGAAATATAGGCGAAATACTACATGACATGCACCTCAAAGACATCTTTAAAGACACATCACCCAAAACAGTGATAGTGAAGGCAAAGATAAACAGCTGGGACTACATCAAATTAAAGACCTTCTGCACAGCAAATGAGGCAATAATCAAAACAAAGAGAAACCCCCACCACCAACTGGGAGAAAATTTTTGCACCCAACACTAACGATAAAGGACTCATCACAAAAATCTACAAAGAGCTGATGACACTCAACAAAAACAAAGAAAATAATCCAGTCAAAAAATGGGCAGAAGAGCTAAAAAGAAACGCAAATGGCCAACAAGCATATGAAAAAATGTTCAACATCACTTGGATTCAGGGAAATGCAAATCAAAACTACAATGAGATTCCATCTCACACCAGTGAGAATGGCACATATTAAAAAAATTAGCAACAACAAATGTTGGCGAGGTTGTAGAGAAAAAGGAACTCTCCTGCACTGCTGGTGGGAGTGCAAACTGGTCCAACCACTATGGAAAGCTGTGTGGAGATTCCTCAACCTACTAAAGACAGAGCTTCCATATGATCCAGCAATTCCACTCCTAGGTATTTACCCAAAGGACACAGAAACATGAATTCCAAAGAGAACCTGCACCCCTATGTTTATAGCAGAACAATTTATGATAGCTAAGCTTTGGAAACAACCCAAATGCCCAAAAATAGACAACTGGATCAAGAAAATGTGCTACATATACACAATGGAATATTACTCAGCATTCAAAAATGATAAACACATGCAATTTGCAGCAACATGAATGGAGCTGGAAGGGATCATGCTCAGCGAAATAAGCCAGAAAAAAAAAGAAAAATACCAGATGGTCTCACTCATAACAGGAATCTAGAAAACCTAAATAAGGGACCAGGAAAAAGAATAACTATAAGAAAGAAAAAAAATCAAAATCAACAAACAACTATGAACCAGAGACACACTTGGGGGGGGGGCAGGGAAAGGAGGGATTGGGATCAAAATCAGGGGGTTGCAATTGTATGGGGAATATAAAAATGAAAAAACAAATTAAAAAAAAAAAGCTGAGTCAAACACAAATCAGTTGAGAAACCACTATAGTCACTGAGTAAAGAATGTATGCTTCTTGGGGCCTCCCCGGTGGCGCAGCAGTTGAGCGCTGGGTTGCGAAGCTGCCCGTGGCCTCTGCAGCGCCTGTTCGATCCCTGGCTGCTCCCTGGCCACCGGAGGAGGGTCCCATGGTGCGCAGACCTCTCCTGCTGCCCCCGCTGTGCCCCTCAGCAGTGTACTTCAGTCTGCCTGCTCTGCTCCCCGCTCTGGCTTTGGCGAATTCTCTCACCCTCCCGCGCTTCTGACTGTACCCAGTGCTTGTATAAATAAATAAAAATAAATATTAAAAAAAAAAGAATGTATGCTTCTTCAACAACCACTAATAATGTTTTAAAATAATCTCAGTGAATATGACTGTTGAAAATTGGAGGTTCTGCAAGAGGGCAGCAGAGTAAGATACCAGGCTCACTGTCTCCAAACATGCACAAGGAATTGATGTAAAACAGCCAAAAACTCCTAAGGGAAAAAATGACAGCCACTATATGAACGCCAGCCCAATGGAAAAGGGGTAGGAAAAATGATTAAGCGAACTCTGTTTTGAGGCCAAAGGGCAGTACAACGCACAGTGGGAGGAGCAGATGAGATGCACAATCCTCTACAGCTATTGGCACATGTTGGCACATGCCAATATCACAGGCTGCACTGGATAAAGGTTTCATGAGCAGCACCCAGGATGTAGTGTGCATTGCTGGAGAGCTGCAAAGGTGAGGGCTTAGAGAATGGACTACTGGCTCATAAAATAGAACAGCTATGGTTTGAATCAGACAGAGTCTCCAAACTTGCCAAAATAAGAGGAAACTACTGAAGCCCATGCTGAGATATGCAAACACCTGCAATCCACCCACAAGGAAATACTTCACAATAGGAGTTTAAATTTCTGAGACTACTGGAGGTTGTCCTTTGAAGTTCATTGTCTAGGTCCAATTTTACACTTACTACCTCTGGCTGGTACCATTCCCCCAATTACTCCAACACATGCAAAAGCAACAGCTAAAACCCATACAAAATTGAAAATGATGAGACAAAAGAACACAATACAAATGCCAGAACAAAAGAATCCTGAAAGAAGTTCCAAATCTATGGAGTCATGGAGCATGACAGAAGGTTGAAGTCAGATCGACAGTCTGATGGAACTTAAAAAAACAAGGGAGGGTGTAAAATAGCAACAGAATAAAGATAACGAAAATGTGAGGCAGCTAGATTCAGAAATAATGGAGTTAAGAAATGCTATAGCTGATTTTAAAGATAAAGTTGAGGGTATCAATATCAGAAAAACAATGCAGAGAATTAGTAAGCTAGAAAACACAATGTTGAGGAACACAGAATTATAACAAGGTAGAGGCAAAAACATTTTTAAGGTGAAAATATCATAAGAGCTCTCTGGGACAATTTAAAGAGAAATAATATCCACATCATTGGAATACAAGAAGAAGAAGAAGAGAGAGGAATAGAAACCTATTTTAAAAAATAATCACCGAAAACCATCTGAATCTGGGAAATGAACCAAAAGTTGTGATCCAAGAGATCAAAAGAAATCCCAACAAAATAATACCAGACAGACATACAAGACATATAATAACAAAGCTGTTGAGAACCAAGGATAAGGACAGAATACTAATAATATCAAAAATAAAGAAAACAAAAGAAAAGAAAAAAGGGTAACCTGTAAGGGAACACCAAGCAGACTATCTGCAAACATTTTAGCAAAAACATCACAATATGAAGGGACTAGAAAGAGGTATTTAAATATCTAAAGAAAAATACTTTTAGCCCATAATCCTTTACCCAGCAAAATTCACAATCAAGATTAGAAGGAGTAAGGCACTTCACAGAAAAGCAAAAATTAAAAGAATTCATCAGTATCAAGCCACACATAAAAGAAATACTAAAGGGTTACTGCAAAGCAACAGAACAATGACTATCAAAGCAAAAGACACCAAAATAGGTTAACATGGAGGAAGAGGATGAAAGTAAGAATGTAGCCCACTGGAACCAGTCAGAGACCAATTGATCCAGTGATTCACAAGAATAGTCCATCTATTAATCTCAGTAGAACCCTCAAACAAAAAATAATAGAGTAACCCATAAGACAACATAAATGGAGCTCAAACAAAGCATAATAGGAAACATAAAAAAAAAAAATTAAAAGATGAGACAAACCAAACACAACAATATGGCAATAAATGCCTGTATTTCAATAAACATCTTAATTATATGAATTAAACACATTAGTTAAAATAACATGGATGGAGCTGGAAGGGATCATGCTCAGCAAAATAAGCCAGAAAGAAAAAGAAAAATATTGGATGGTCTCACTCATAGCAGGAATCTAGAAAACCTAAATAAGGGACCAGGAAAAAGAATAGCTATAAGAAAGAAAAAAATCAAAATCAACAAACAACTATGAACCAGAGACACACTATGGGGGGGGTGGGTCAGGGAAAGGATTGACTGGGGTCAAACTAAGAGGGTTGCAATTGTATGGGGAATATAAAAATAAAATTAAAAAAAAAAGTTTTAGAGTGGGTGAATCGAATTCAAACTTAAGTCCAAACTTCTACTATTTACAAGAAACCCACCTTATCAAAATCAAAATAAAAAAGACCAAACTAAATAAAATAAAATAAAAATTAAAAAAGACCAACTAAATTAACTAAGGAGTTTAATACTCCTTACCCAGAGAAATTTGAATAGTCCTCCTCATATTCCATTCAAAGCTCTCTCATAGTGTGTAACATTTCATTGCAAGTCTTTATAATGTCTTATTTGACATACTATGATATCTGGAGGGTAAGGACATTGTCTTCTGCAAGCTGGTACCCACCATCTACATAACAGGATATACTGAAAATAAATAAGAATTTTTATTTGAATTTTGATTTTTAAATGACCAAAGTCAGAAAAGAAAGTAAACCAGGTTTATTGACAATATTTTGTTTTGGAACAAAGTTTGATTTCAAAGGGTAGTATTTCTCATTAGTATTGCTATGAGTCTGTTGACTGCTATTGCAAATTCCATACATTTAATTCTGCATATATAATTAGCTCTCAGCATGACACAGAACAAGTCACTCAACCTCTCTATCCCTTAGTAGTAAAATTTATTCAAATTTACCCTACAGGGAGGTGGGAGAATCCATCTATGAAGAAAACGATAATATAAAAGTCTTTATAAAGATTAATGCAGAGATTTGTGATTTATAAAAAATGACTAAAATGAAATAAAATAATTTTGGATTCAACAGCAACTTGTGTCAGAAACAAAGCAGCTGTAGAAAAAAGTCTGAAGTTACTTCAATATTTATCCTAACAGTATTCTGTCTAAATCATAGTTCATATTTATTCTTATAGCTCCTCAATACATTTCTGAGGTTATTAGTAATGTGACTTAGGTGGTAATAATTAATACATTATTGAAACTATAGATTTTTTTCAATTTTTAAACCCTCAACCCTGAAACAAGAAAATAAATGTATAGCTGAGAGAGAGTATTTGAAATGAGATATATTTGGAGAACTATAAAAATCCAAAGTTCTATGGGTTGGAAAGATTCCTTTGTGGGCCTCCCCGGTGGTGCAGTGGTTGAGCACTGGGTTGTGATGCTGCCGGCAGCCTCTGCAGCACTGGTTCGATCCCCGGCCGCCGGGCAAGGGTCCCACATGGCGCACAGACCTCTCCTGCTGTCTCCACTGCTCCCCTCAGCAGTGTATTTCGTCAGTCTGCCTGTTCTGCTCCCTGCTCTGGCTCTGGTGAATTCTCTCACCCTCCTGCGCTTCTGACTATACCCAGTGCTTGTATAAATAAATAAATAAATCTTAAAAAAAAAAATGGTATTTAAAAAAAAGGGAAGAAAGATTCCTTTGTCACAAGACCAATTCTGCCCCCATCTTTGTATTCTGAAAATGATTGAGCTTACAAGAAGTAACACTATGAATACCATATTCCCTTTACTAATTCACCAATTTTTACTTTATTACATGTGCTCTATGTTCACACATACACACACACACAGCATGTCAGTACATATACTGAAACACACACACACACAAAGCATGTATGTATGTATATTGAACCCCTTAAAAGTAACGTGCACATATAATATTCACCTCTAAATACTACATATTCCACTTTGTATTCCCTAAGAAGCAAGAAACAGACCTTTCATACATAGTCACAATACCGTTATCAGAATCAAGAAATAAACCATCCATACAAAATTATCTCAAATTATCTGTGGAAAGATCACTATTCCTTATTTCCAAGCAATTGAGAAACAAAAGTTTAGTACAATAGGAATGAAATACTAAAAAATGAACAAGTACCTGTCTACCACAACAATGTCAAATTACTAAAGAAATTTCTTAATTGCTTACCCTGAATTTCTGTAGTGTTCTCTTCGTGGTACATAAAAAACATCAATGCACTGATTGGCACTGCTTTAAGGATCACACTTTGAGTAGCATTATTATGAAACCAAGAAAACGTTCAAATGTCCCCTATTACTCCACCAATCACATTTATAATATAACCCAATCAAAAATCACGTTTATTTATTCTCCTCTAAATTACAAAAATTGACACTTCCTTTTCTTTGTTTTCTTTTTTCACATTTATGACATTGACCTTTTTGAAGAATACAAACCAATTGATATGAACAATGTCCCATGACGTGGTTTTGTTGGGGTTATGTTCACTTCTACTCTCTGTGTCAGATTTTTGCAATAGGTAATTTTGTGCCCTTCTGCTACATAGTTTTAGGAGGCACGTGATCAGTTTGTCCCTTATTAGTAATGTTAATGTAATGTTTCTGTCAGATCTCATTATGCAGATAGCTGCTTTCTTTTATAATTACTAAATAATCTCTTTGTTGACACACTGTCATGATGTGACTATCTTGTTCCCCAACATTTCATCCAATGCTTTTTAATATCAATTTATAAGCCTGGCTTGAAATAACTATTATACTGCAGGTGAAAATGGTAATTTTTAATTCTATCATTTTCTTTACTTATTAGCTGACATTCCATAAAGAAGAGCTTTCCTTTGTTCCTTCAACCTCTTTATTTTGAAAAAAAAGGATCTTTGTGTATTCATGGATTCTTTTATTCTTTCTCATTTAATGTGTTATAATACATTAACATTGTAGTCCATTTTGAAATTCAAATTATTTCAAAGTGAGACTTTCTTCAGATCAGCTTCTATGTCCTTGTGACATGTTCTCATGAGTTTGCACTGCCCACTTTCGGATTAATAAGGTGTTCCAAGCTTACCAGTTACTTTCTCTACCCCAGAATGAGAATAAATCATTTCTCCAATAACCCCTGGTTACTTTGAGTAGGGAATGGCATTTAGATATCAAGATCTCAGTACTATAGATGCCTCTAACTGTTGGTATTATGTTTTCCAGGTAAGTAAAAAGGAGCTCATTTTTCAAAAATCTTCTTTTACCATCCCAACCAGTAAGAAAATAAAATATTGTCTCACACATGGAAATACTGAGTTTGAATTCTATTAGAAAGTCTACTCACAAAAATTTTTGAATTAAAATGTCATATTCATTTAAATAATCAACCAGTTATAATTAGAACTACATTGCCATAACTTTTAGAGATGTAGTGAAATGTAAAACCTTATTTAGCTCTCTTCAGGAGCAATATTTTATACTTCAAACACTCTGCTGGGATGGACCTTCCTCTCCTTACAAACCTAATAACATACTATCTATGAATATCCCATAATACATATTACAGTGCCGTACGCTATGAATAGTTTAGGCTATAATTCATCTAATTTCTAATTACATTTGTATCTTTGAAAATCATATAACTTAATTTCTTAAAGTATCTGTTTTCTGTAAGGAAATGGGCATAATACTTCTTCATATCAATAGTATTGATTGAACTTTCATAGAATGAACTCACAAATTGTGAGCTCAAATTAGACAAAGCCAAGGAAAATATCCAAAATCTAATTAGTGTTATTTTCAAAATTCATAAATGTTTGGGATCCTGAGAATGCAGGATTCAATTAAGGTCAAGGTCTTTTATAAGGTACAAAACATATTTACATATTCTATAAACCTACTGATATTTAAATTTTCTAATATTTAAAAATCTAATAAAGTGCAAAATCTAATAAGTGATGAACTCATTAAAAAATGGCTGACTTCCATGATACCATCAAGATAGAAGCTAAGATATAAGTTCATGTTACTTGACTACTGGGTTTGTGAAATATGAAGATCAGGACACAGTTTCTACTAATAAAAATATAAAATATTAAGCAAGGCAGTTAATCATTACAATGAACATACTAGACAGCTGAACTCCAGGCCACAAAATAGGCCAAATTCTCAGACAATAGGAAGCTTAAGTTATATAAGATAGTAATTTTCTTCCTGGTAGTCATTCAAAAGGGATAGGTTTGGTATTATATCTAGAAGTGTTTAAGAGTAAACAGTAGAAACTTCTGGTTTCAGCTCCAAATTAAAGAAACAGGAAGTAGTCATTGCAGTTCTTATAGTACGGAAAACTGGACAAACTAAAAACCACTCTATTCTTGCACTTATAAGAGAACTGAGGTTATTAAACAGACTGCTATACTGAAATCTAAAATATAGGTACATTTTGAAAGATACCTTCTACTGAGATTTGCAGACCTGGAGCAGAAGCTGGTGGAGCCATAAACTAGTAAGAACACATAAAGGATAATTTTTAACATATAGCTGGAAGTTAAGTATAAAGAAGAGTGAGAGTGAGGGGCCTCCCTGGTGGCGCAGGCGGTTGAGCGCAGCGTTGTGAAGCTGTCTGCAGCCTCTGCAGCCTCGCCCTCATGCTCATCTTGCCTGTACCCTGGTTCTTGTATAAATAAAAATAAATCTCTAAAAAAAAAATTTTAAAAAGAGTGAGAGTGAGAAACTCCTGATGCCTATAGTTATAGAAGGGCAACCATACTGTTAGGCAGCTAGTGTAGAGAGGGCGATGCCTACAGAAAATTAAATGATCAAATATACCCAGGACCCAGGAAACACTTGTTAGAGCCGGAGCCTTTAAAGCCAAGGAAGAGCTAAGAAACACCCCATAGAAGAAAAAGCAGTCTGCCCCCCACCCGACAGGTAGGCTGATAAAGGCCAAAGGGAACAAGCTGTGGCAAAGGGTGGGGGAAGGCAAACCTCCACCCAAACTGCTGCCAGAGATAATAAAAGTATGCCCTGCGAACTTAGTAGAAGGGGAAGTGACTTAGAAACTCCTGCCTGGATGGATAAGCCAACACCCCAGATGCCGCTTCATTACACAACTCAGGAGGGGACAGAGAGAGCAGCCTCCTGGACTCCCAGGCCTTTCCTTGTAGTTGGTCTTCCATGGACTCTGCCTGACTGGAATCTCAGATGTACAGTGTCTAATACACTTTGCTTTGCTTTGC
Source organism: Talpa occidentalis (assembly GCF_014898055.3). NCBI lineage: Eukaryota > Metazoa > Chordata > Mammalia > Eulipotyphla > Talpidae > Talpa > Talpa occidentalis. The sequence continues at coordinate 34,595,642 of NW_023604861.1, read as the reverse complement.
TTTGCATAGATGCATTTTTTAATTCCTTCATGGCTATAGTCAAGGAATTCCAGAACCCAAAAACATCTAGGAACTTCCAAACCTGGAAACAACACTTTCATGGACTCCATTCTACGAACTTTACCAGGTTCTTAAGGTGTCTTGAGATTCTGCCAGGGGAAGAGGAAGAAGAATAGCATAAAGAAAAGCTTTCTTCACACTTCAGGAATAAGAACCTTTGCAGAGCACAATTCTAAAAGTTTATCTGCACCTACAAAGGAAAAAAATCCTCCCCTGCACCCCTATGTTTATAGCAGCACTGTTTACAATAGCTAAGCTTTGGAAACAGCCCAAATGCCCAAAAATAGATGACTGGATCAAGAAGATGTGATACATATATACCATGGAATATTACTCAGCATTCAAAAATGATAAACACATGCAATTTGCAGCAACATGGATGGCGCTGGAAGGGATCATGCTCAGCGAAATAAACCAGAAAGAAAAAGAAAAATACCGGATGGTCTCACTCATAGCAGGAATCTAGAAAACTTAAATAAGGGACCAGGAAAATAAATAACTATAAGAAAGTGAAAATCAAAATCAACAAAAAACTATGAACCAGAGACACTTTTTGGGGTGTGGGGGGTGGGAGGGGAGGGATTGGGGTCAAAATGGGGGGTTGCAATTGTATGGGGAATATAAAAATAAAATCTATTATTTAAAAAAAAAAAACCTCCCCATTCAGTTTCCCTTAAACCTTTTATTAGTGAAAAGAAGACACAACATAGTCCCCACAAGGAAACAAATTGAGAAGGCTATCGTCAGAAGAGGGAGTAGGGGATTCCTGTGTAGGGAGAGATAGCAGAGAAGTAATGTTACCAGAGAAATACTTGTGAAGTCAAAAGTTGCAGAGCCAAGACATGAAGCTGAGACAAAAGACTGAGATTGAATCAGCTTAAGCCTATAGCAGACTAAAGAAATGAAATACTAAAAATCTGAGTAGAAATTAATAAAACTGAATTACAAAACCAACTGGGAAAAGTCAGTAAGATCAAAGTAAATTCTTAGGGAAAAAAATCAGTATAATTGGTAATTGCTATCCAAGAAAGTAGAGAGAAAACACAAATTACCAGTATCAGAAATGAAAAATCATCTAAACTGATAATTAGGCAACATTATGAACAAATCTAGAGCCAAAGATTTTATTTAGATGAAATGAACCTATTCCTTAAAAGATACAAACTAGCAAAACTCACACATTAAAAAAAGTATTATGAATAGCACTATATCTATTAAAGGAAATTGTATCAAAAAATTAATTGCATTATGAAACAGAAAGCATCAAGCCCAGATGGATTCACTTATAAACTCTACCAAACATCTAATGATGAAATATCTAAGTCTCCAAAATCACTTTCAGAAAATAGAAGCAGAGTAAATACTCCCTGAATCATCCTATAAGGCAGTATTATTATTTTTTTTAAAGATTCATTATTTATTTATACAAGCACTGGGTACAGTCAGAGGCGCGGGAGGGTGAGAGAATTCACCAGAGCCAGAGCGGGGAGCAGAACAGGCAGAAGGACCAAGGTACATTGCTGAGGGGAGCAGCGGGCGGCAGAAGAGGTCTGCGCGCCATGTGGGACCCTCCTCTGGTGGCCGGGGAGCAGCCAGGGATCGAACCAGCGCTGCAGAGGCTGCGGGCAGCTTCGCAACCTAGCGCTCAACCGCTGCGCCACCGGGGAGGCCCAAAGCAGTATTATTTTAATTAAAAATCATATAAAGGGATTATAAAAAATGAAAACCAGAGACCAATATTTTTCAGGAACACAGCAAAAAAATTAAGAAAATGCTAACAAAGTTAATACAGTTAATACAACAATGTATGAAAGGAGTAACACATGATGAAAAAGTGGAATTCATTCCAGTCTGCAAGGAAGTTCAATATTTGAAAATCAGTCAAAATAATTTATCAAATTAATAAAGAAGAAAAATATGGTTACAGCAATTAATGCAGGAGAAATAACTGACAAAAATACTTAGTAAACTAAAAATAGAGGGAAATACCTTCAATTTGATAAGAGTGACCTACAAAAGTTCTTATAACTAATGTAATATTTAATAGTGAGAAACTGGACACTTTTCTCCTACGATTAGGGATAAGGTACAGATACTCAATTCTATGTTTCTCACATGGTTCTAGTTAGCAATTCCCTAATGACTACTAATGTTAAACATATTTTCATATGTTTATTTGCCAGCTTTTGTCTTGTTTGTTGAAGTATTCTGTCCCCTTTCTATTTAGATTGTTTGAATTTTATTTACATTTGAGTTCAGAGAATTTCATATATTCTGAACATGAGTTCTTTTGATAAATATATAATTTGAAAATATTTTCATTCAACTGGTGGTTGTCTTTTTATTGTCTTAACAGGACCTTGCACAGAACAAAGGTTTTAAATTTTGACGTAGTCCAAATTTTCTGACATTTTTAAGGTTTGTGCCTTTAGTGTCATGTCTAAAAACTTATAATCTAACAGTAAGTCATGAAGACTTCAATTATATTCTCCCCTAAAAGTTTTACAGTTTTCTTTTATAATTAAATCATAATAATCAACTTTTAATTCAGTTTTGTACAATATATGAAGTTTAGGTCAGGGTTCATTTGTTTTGATGATTAATAGCCAATTATACCACCAGCATTTGTTTAAAAAAACTAGCCCTCCCGCAATGAATTATTTTTGCACTCTCGAAAAAACTGTCCATTTAACATGTGTAAAACAAAAATCACAAGTTTAAAAATCACAAGTCCAAAGCCATTAGGAGACAGAACATTGAGGAGAATTTTAGTTTCATTTATTCAAAGTTTAACTTGTTAGATTTGTAAGAATTGGGTGTTTTTGTCATTTTTTTCTCTTTTTTTTTAAGCTTTGTTAAGATTCCTCATATTCTCTTGACTAATAATCAAACATCTTTAAGATATACAACTTGCTGTTTTAATTTTTAAGTACTTCAAAGCCTTCACTTGTCAGCTACTTCAGCAACTGAAGTACCTTAAAAGGAAAGCAATCGTACTAAATATAAAAATGCAGTTTAAAATGTTGAGGTTAGTAAATAACATAAATGCTATTAAATGTCTCATCAAAAATAATTTTCTAGACATATCAATAGAATAAAATAGCCACACACAAGCTGCATTTACATACTTTCAAGATGAAGCACATCTTTTAAATTTATAAGTTTGCTAAACAACCTTAATTTCAAAATACAATAGGTACAAAAAAATAATTGTAGTACCAATTCTGGACAAAGACACTTAATCCTTCACACATTGCTATTGGGCAAGTAAAATGGTACAATCACTGTGGAGATCAGCCTTACAGTTTTCTGGAAACCTACATATGCACTCACCAAATGACCCAGTAATTCAACCCTTAGGCATTTATCCAAGAGAAATGAAAATGTATGGTCATGTAAAAACTTGTACAAGGGCACTTAGAGTAGCTTATTTGTAATAACCAAAAACTGGAAACAACCCAAATGTTGTACAACAGATGATGTTTAAACAAGTATTCATACATCCATAACATTGGATACTACTCAACAGTCAAAAAAGGAATGAACTATTGATAGATGCAACAACTTGGATGAACCTCAAGGGAATTATACTGAGTTTAAAAAGATTACCGGTGATAAGATTTTGTCCATATGGCATTATTGAAATGACAAAATTATTAAGACAGAGAACAGATTAGTGGTGACCTCAGTCAGGGACTAGCAGCAAAGAGAGGGCAGTGGTGTGACTATAAATGGCAGCATGAGAATCCTTAGAATGATGAACTATCTGTATCTTGACACAGTCACAAGAATCTCCATATAACACAGAAGACATGGGGTTGAACACACACATATATGAGTAAGATCTAAGGATTGCATCAGTGTCAATAACATGGATGTCTTACTATGCTCTATATTTGCAAAATGTTATCCTTGAGAGACATTGCAGGAAGTATATCTAGACTCTCTCGGTATTATTCCTTACAACTGTATATGAATCTACAATTAATTTTTTTTCAAGATTTATTTATTTATTTATACAAGAACCAGGGTACAGTCAGAGGCGAGGGGAGGGTGAGAGGATTCACCAGAGACAGAGGAGGGAACAGAACAGGCACACCGATGAAACACACTGCTGAGGGGAGCATCGGGTGCAACAGGAGAGGTCTGTAGCGCCATATGGGACCCTCACCTGGTTGGTTGGGATTGAACTGGGACTTCAGAGGCTGCGGACAGCCTCACAGCGCTGGTGCCCAACCGCCTGCGCCACCAGGGGAGGCCCTACAATTAAATTTTTTAAATATAATTAAAAAGTAAATCTCCAAATTGTCCCTCTCCCTCTCTCCGCTCCAACACACATATATACACATACACACAATCCCTTAAGGATATAAAAAAAAAAATTATACTAGCATAAAGATGTACAGATATTGTTCAGCAATTGATTTAGATATAGTATGCATTTGATAAAATGTATATATGCTGCTACTTTTGTCATGACCATTACTAATTCTAATCATATTATTATTAACATTTTATTTTTTTTTTTTTTAATAAATTTTATTTTAATATTCCCCCATACAATTGCAAACGCCCCATTCTGACCCCAATCCTTCCCCTCCCGCCCCCCACCCCCCAAAAAGTGTCTCTGGTTCATAGTTTTTTGTTGATTTTGATTTTCACTTTCTTATAGTTATTCATTTTCCTGGTCCCTTATTTAAGTTTTCTAGATTCCTGCTATGAGTGAGACCATCCGGTATTTTTCTTTTTCTTTTTGGCTTATTTCGCTGAGCATGATCCCTTCCAGCGCCATCCATGTTGCTGCAAATTGCATGTGTTTATCTTTTTTGAATGCTGAGTAATATTCCATGGTATATATGTACCACATCTTCTTGATCCAGTCATCTATTTTTGGGCATTTGGGTTGTTTCCAAAGCTTAGCTATTGTAAACAGTGCTGCTATAAACATAGGGGTGCAGGTGTTCTTTGGAATTGATGTTTCTGTGTCCTTTGGGTAAATACCTAGGAGTGGAATTGCTGGATCATATGGAAGCTCTATGTTTAGTAGGTCCAGAAATCTCCACACAGCTTTCCACAGTGGTTGGACCAGTTTGCACTCCCACCAACAGTGCAGAAGAGTTCCTTTTTCTCCACACCCTCGCCAACATTTGTTGTTGCTAGTTTTTTTAATATGTGCCATTCTCACTGGTGTGAGATGGTATCTCATGGTAGTTTTGATTTGCATTTCCCTGATGACAAGTGATGTTGAACATTTTTTCATATGCCTGTTGGCCATTTGCATTTCCTCTTCAGAGAAGTTTCTTTTTAGCTCTTCTGTCCATTTTTTGACTGGATTATTTTCTTTGTTGTTGTTGAGTCTCATCAGCTCTTTGCAGATTTTTGTGATCAGTCCTTTATCATTAGTGTTGGGTGCAAAAATGTTCTCCCAGTTGGTGGGGTTTCTCTTTGTTTTTGTTATTGTCTCTTTTGCTGTGCAGAAGCTCTTTAATTTGATGTAGTCCCAGCTGTTTATCTTTCTCTTCACTATCACTGCTTTGGGTGATGTGTCTGTAAAGATGTCTTTGATGTGCAAATCCCGTAGTGTTTCGCCTATATTTCCTTCTATGTATTTTATGGTTTCAGGTCTTATGTCTAGTTCTTTAATCCATTTTGAGTTGATTTTTGTGTATGGTGTGAGGTAGTGGTCAAGCTTCGTTCTTTTGCATGTAGCGACCCAGTTTTCCCAGCACCATTTATTGAACAAACTTTCTTTGCTCCAATGCATAGTCTTCGCTCCTTTGTCAAAGATTAGTTGACCATAAATCTGTGGGTTTATTTCTGGATTTTCTATTCGATTCCATTGGTCTGTATGTCTGTTCTTGTTCCAATACCATGCAGTTTTGATGATTATGGCTTTGTAGTATAGTTTGAAGTCTGGGAGTGTGATGCCTCCATTTCCTTCTTTTTTTTTCAGTAGAGCTTTGGCTATTCGGGGTTTTTGGTGATTCCATATGAATTTCATCAATAATTGTTCTATTTCTTTGAAGAATGCCATTGAGATTTTGATTGGAATAGCATTGAATCTGTATATTGCTTTTGGTAGGATGGCCATTTTAATAATGTTTATTCTTCCAATCCATGAGCAGGGGATGTCTTTCCATTTCTTTGTGTCTTCTTCTATTTCTTTTAACAGTGTTTTATAGTTTTCTTTGTATAGGTCCTTTACCTCTTTTGTTAGATTTATTCCCAAATATTTGATTTTTTTTGTTTCGATAATAAAAGGGATGGTTTTTTTGATTTCTTCTTCTTCAGATTTATTGTTTGTGTATAGGAAGGCTACTGACTTTTGCGTGTTGATTTTGTATCCTGCCACTTTACTGAATTGATTGATGAGTTGAATTAGTTTTTCTGTGGAGATTTTGGGGTTCTCTATGTATATTATCATATCATCTGCAAATAGTGATAGTTTGACTTCTTCTTTTCCTATTTGGATTCCTTGGATGTCTTTCTCTTGTCTTATTGCTCTGGCTAGGACTTCCAGTATTATATTGAAAAGCAGTGGTGAGAGTGGACATCCTTGTCTTGTTCCAGATCTTAATGGAATTGCTTTCAGCTTTTCACCATTGAGAATGATACTGGCTGTTGGCTTGTCATAGATGGCCTTTATGATGTTGAGGTATGTTCCTTGTATCCCAAGAATTTCAAGGGCTTTTATCATGAATGGGTGTTGCACTTTGTCGAAAGCTTTCTCAGCATCTATTGATATTATCATATGGTTTTTATATTTCTTTTTGTTGATGTGTTGGATAACGTTGATTGATTTTCGGATGTTAAACCATCCTTGTGCCCCTGGAATGAATCCAACTTGGTCGTGGTGAATTATCTTATGGATACATTGTTGGATTCTGATAGCTAAAATTTTATTGAGGATTTTTGCATCCGTGTTCATTAGGGAGATTGGCCTATAGTTTTCCTTTTTTGTGTTGTCCTTATTTGGTTTTGGTATTAGTGTAATATTGGCTTCATAGAACGTGTTTGGTATTGTCCCTTCCTTCTCAATTTTTTGGAAGAGTTTGTGAAGGATAGGCACTAATTCGTCTCTGAATGTTTGGTAGAATTCATTTGTAAATCCATCAGGTCCTGGGCTTTTGTTTTTGGGGAGGTTTTTAATTACCATTTCAATTTCGCTGCTTGTAATTGGTCTGTTTAGGTGTTCTATTTCTTCTTTATCTAGCGTTGGGTGATTGTAGAGTTGTAGGAATTTGTCCATCTCCTCTAGATTGTTGAACTTGTTTCCATATAATTGTTCATAGTAGTTACTGATTATTCTTTTGATTTCTGCTGTGTCCGTTGTGATTTCTCCTCTTTCATTTATGATTCTGTGTATTTGTGCTTTCTCCCTTTTTTCCTTTGTGAGCCTGGCTAGGGGTTTGTCTATTTTATTTATTTTTTCAAAGAACCAGCTCTTGGTTTCATTGATCTTTTGGATTGTTTTTTTAGTTTCAATTTCATTTATTTCTGCTTTGGTTTTTATTATTTCTTTTCTTCTACTGGTTCTGGGTTTTTTTTGTTGTTCTTTTTCTAGATCTTTGAGCTTCGAGATTAGGTTGTTTCTTTGAGTTCTTTCTTGTTTCTTGATGTGAGCTTCTATTGCTATATATTTTCCTCTTATTACTGCTTTTGCTGCATCCCATACATTTAGGATATTGGTGTCCTCCTTGTCATTCAATTCAAAGAATTTTTTAATTTCTTCTTTGATCTCCTCGTTAGTCCAGTGGTCTTCCAGTAGTGTGGCTTTTAATCTCCATGAGGTAGGATAGTTCCTTGCCTTCTTTTTATGATTTATTTCTAGTTTGATGCCTTCGTGGTCAGAAAAGATGGTTGGTATGATTTCAATCTTGGTGTATCTGTTGATGTTTGTCTTGTGCCCCAGTATGTGATCGATCCTGGAGAATGATCCGTGTGCGCTTGAGAAAAATGTGTACTCCGTTTTTTTTGGGTTTAGTGTTCTATAGATGTCTGTTAAGCCCAAATGCTCTAGGTCCTTATTTAGAGCTTTAGTTTCTTTACTTATTTTTTGTCTTGTTGATCTATCCATTGTTGATAGTGGTGTGTTGAAGTCTCCCACTACATATGTGTTTTCTCTGATGTCTGTTTTCAGAGAGGACAACAGTTGTCTGATATATTTTGGTGCTCTTTCGTTTGGTGAGTATATGTTAATGAGTGTTATTTCTTCTTGAAGTATTGTCCCCTTAATCATAATGTAGTGACCACTGGGGTCTCTTTTTATTTTTTTGAGTTTGAAGTCTGTTTTATCTGATATAAGTATAGCTGTTCCTGCTTTCTTTTTTGGCCCATTTGCTTGTAGGATTGTTTTCCATCCTTTGACTTTGAACCTATTTTTATCTTTTGTAGCTAAATGTGTTTCCTGGAGACAGCAAAAGGTTGGGTTTTGTTTCTTAATCCAGGCTGCAACTCTGTGTCTTTTTATTGAAGAGTTTAGTCCATTTACATTTAGAGTTAATATTGATATGTTAGCATCTGTATTTGCCATTATGTTTGTCTTTCCTTTGATTTTATTTATTTATTCTTTTAATAACTTTTTTTTTTTTTTGTTCTTCTTTCGTTGTTATTCGTCCCTCTGAGGTTCTGGCTTTAGGATTCCTTGTAGTATTTTTTGGAGTGGGGGTTTAGTCGCAATGAAATTCCGGAGTTTCTCTTTGTCTGGGAAGGTCCATATTCTTTCTTCATGGAGGAAAGAGAGCTTTGCGGGATAGAGTATTCTTGGTTGGCATCTGTTTTCTTGGAGTCTGTTGACTATGTCCCTCCACTCTCTCCTTGCCCGTAGTGTTTCTTCAGAGAAGTCTGATGTCAGCCTGATTGGTTTTCCTTTGAATGTTATCTGTTTCTTCCCTCTTGTCAGCTTCATTATTTTTTCCTTGTCCTGGATTCTTGGGAGCTTTACTATTATGTGTCTTGCTGTGTTTTTCCTTTCGTCGTGGAAGTTTGGTGTTCTTCTTGCTTCTTGTATATCAATTTTCAGCTCCTTCTTCTCATTTGGGAAGTTCTCTTCAATTATATCCATGAATATTTTCTCTGTTCCTACATCTCTCTCCTCTCCTTCTGGAATTCCTATAACTCTTATATTTCCTTTCCTCATGGAGTCAGATAGTTCCCGAAGTCTTTCTTCATTCTTTTTCCTTCGTACTTCTCTTTCCTTTTCTGTTTTGGTTCTTTTTATTTCTGTGTCTTCAAGATTACTTATTCGTTCTTCCATTTCATCTATTCTGCTTTCATTGCTTTTCCCAGAGTTCTTTAGTTCCTCCATTAATTCTTTGATCTCCTGCATTTCTCTTACTTCCCTCTTTAGGGACTCAATTTCCTTCTTCTGATCTATCACTTTTTTAACCATGGCAATTTTAAATTCTCTTTCTGGAAGGCTCAGAAGTTCTTCCAAGTTGCTGTCGTTGCAATCTGGGGAGTGGTTTTCTTTTTGTGGTGTGCTTCTTTCCTGAGGAGTTTTTAGGTTGCGTGTGGTTCTTCTACTCCCTACTGTCTGTTTTCTAATTTGTCGTATGCATTGGGACACTGTGTTGCTCGGACTGACTGACATCTTGGGTGAACTTCTCCGCTCCCCTCTGGCTCTTCCAGGAGCCATCTCTGTCTTCTGGGGGAGATTTCTGCTGGTTTTAGGCAGTTTTTACTGAAGAAATGTCCCTGTTCTCAAATGGCGAAGCGGGATGCAGTCCCTGCGCCTCCGGTTTCAGGCACACTCTTCTGTGCACCCGGTCTGCCCCGGACGTGGGTGCCTGCTCCCTCTGTGGGCTCAGACTGCTGGTCGGAAGGGGCCTGGCGTGGAATAACTTCCCGGCTGGCCACTGGGTCCTCCAGAAGCCTTCTGCCCTTTTCAAGCAGTCTTAAGAAATGTCCTGTTTTATAGGGTGTTAGTGACTTTTTTTTTTCCTGGTCGCTAGGTGGCGCCAGAGATCTCTCCTATTGTCCTTGGGGGGCTGTTTTTCGCCTCCCCCCACCCCGTGGGACAGAGAACAGAGCGGGAATGGTAGGGTACACCTCAACAGCTTTGGGGTGCTGTGTCTGCCTTGTGCCCCACCGTCGTGGAGAAACCACGCCCCGAATTTTCGTGCCCCGGGTCTCAGTTCAAAGCCCTCAGTTCCAGGATGCGGGCTGTAGCCCAGTTCAGTGGCGCGGGAATGGCGCCTTTTGCACTGCTCCCGTGCCTGGCGCCTGGTTCCTGCTCACTCAGGGAGGGACCTTCACCTCAGTGAGGACCTCCGTGCGTCTCCCCACAAGCCTAGGTCGTCTCCCCGCAAGCCTAGGTCGCAGGCGCGGGGACCTGGGCAGCCGCGATCCCGGTCTGCACTTGCTTTTCAAGCGCGCGCCTAGTGCGCTGCGTTTCCCGCGCAGGCTTACCGGCAGCCCGGGCTGTGTGCGTGTCTCCCGGGGTCTTTGTTCTTCTCTAATGGCGCCAGGAGCCGTTCGCTCACCGCCGGGGCAGATCCTGCAGGGTTCGCCTCAGCTCCCGTTCACGGGGTGTGGTGGCTGCAATAGTTCCTTTCCACTCCCAGTCCCGCTTGCTGCGTTGTTTGTTCTTGTGGGCAGTTTTGGTTTGTTGTTTCCTCCTCTCTGCGGGTCGGAGAGTGCCGCCTCTGTGGGCGGGGGAGGGGAGCAGGGTTCTGCGCTTCCCTCCCTTCTAGTCCTCTTTTATGGCCACTTTCTTCTTCGGGCAGTTCGCTGGCGTCACCCGTTTATCTTCCGTGTCCCTGTTCTCACTGGGACCTGCCGCTTTTCCTCCCTATTCACTTTTTTTAATGGGAGATCTTACTCGCAGCGTCTCCTCGCCGCCATGTTGCTCCGCCCCTATTATTAACATTTTAAATTGGCATTTGAAGTCTTATGCCTGATACTCTTCCTTCAAATATCTTCATGACTAACTTCCTCACTTCATGTAGGTGTCTGAGAATTTTACTACAGAAAACATCTCTTTTTGACAAACCTAACTTAATATCCCTGCTCTGTCTTTTCAACATTCATTGCTCCCCAGTCCATCCTTTTTCTCTTAGCACTTATGATCAAATGAGATTACATAATTATGCATTTACTTGCTTATTTTCTACTACTCCCAAAGTCAACTCTAAGAGAGGAAAAAGACTTTCCTCTATTTTTGTTCACTTTCATATGGCCAGTTCTGATGAAGTGCCTACTTGGGACCTATGTATTAAATGAGTAAATGTTGCATTAAAATGATGAGTGAATGTTGATATTGAATATAAGAATGCAATTTTTTTTTTTTTTTTTTTTTTTTTTTTTTCTATTTGTAAGTAACAGCTTCTGATATGTGTATGGTATGCTAGAGAAGATCTCTTGGAAATCTTTCCAAAATTTTTTATTAAAATACTCATAAAACTATTTTGAAAAGAATCTTCCAAGCACTTCAACTACAAAAGAAGAAAAAACAAAGATTAAGGAAAAGCTGTGTTCTTTAAGACACAAGCCTCCTAATGCCTTATTCATGGTTTAGGATCCCTCTTGGAACCTGCTCTCTTAATTTCACTTCTCTGCTTCTACCGGCTATTCAAGTTAACTGCTTCTTGGAGTTCTTCCTCTTAGGATGGAAGCTGAGTTAACAGAGACCTAATTTGCATTTTGCCTTCAGGTTCTATATAAAGTTTCTTACTGAAGTTTTTCTTTGCCTCTTTATGCAGCAACTTTTGAATTCTTCAACTGCATAAGTATTAGCACCCCCATCTTTTCTCCCCAGATTCTACCAGTTTCTTTATGTTCCCTAGAAAGAAAAAATGGCATTTTAAAAATCTCGACTGTGCACCACAACCATTCTAGAAGTGATACATACTATCTCTCCTTCTGCTTCAATTCTTAAAAGAACATCTTTTCCACCTGGGTCCACTGTGAAGTGGCTTACAGCAGCTCTCCCAATGAATTCTTGTGAGTTATTCTTCATTCAAGGATGAGTAAGTTAATACACACACACAAATAGTGCCTGTGTAAGAATGCAAGTAACTAACATATATTGAGTATTCTGAATATGTTATATATGTTTCAGGCTATTAAAAGGGCTAGCTCCAAAAATTACCAGATAGCAAAGTTAAAATATAACTCCCACTCCAAATTTGGATTTACAAAGTGGGGCAGAAAATCTGTTTCACAACTCCTGTAGACCTTAAGCTTATGAAAAGAAGTTACAGAGAGATTCAAGGAGCCTAAAACGAATGCTATAAAACATAAGGCAGTGCAAAATAATGTAAATCCAATACTACTGGTAGTTGGCTCCAATCCTCTCTAACTCTCTAGTCTCAAAACAAAACATAACAGGGCCTCCCTGGTGGCGCAGGCAGTTGAGCACAGTGCTGTGAAGCTGTCCTCAGCCTCTGCAGTGCTGGTTCGATCCCCACTGGCCTCGGAGCAACCCACATGGCGAGCAGACCTCTCCTGTCTTGCCTGCTGCTCCCCTCAGCAGTGTATTTCATCAGTCTGCCTGTTCTGTTCCCTGCTCAGTCTCTGGTGAATCCTCTCACCCTCCAGCACATGTGGCCTGTACCCCGGTTCTTGTATAAATAAAATTAAAAAACAACAACAACAAAAAAAAAAAACAGAATATAACATGAGGTTGGATAGAGACACAAATGACTAAATTATATGCTCCAATGTTTGGTCAGTTTTATACAGTGTCTAATTTATGATCTTTATATACAGGCCAAAAAATACTTTTTTTCATTAAACTCCTAAAAACATGATCTCACAATTCATACATTTGAATCCTGGAACTGAACTTTGTGTTACTATAGAAATTTTACTATACATCTTTGGAGGCAACTGTTGTTCTCCTAGGAGTCCTTTCTAACACCAAGCATAGCTGAAAGGGAAAAAGACAAAATGGACTTTAATAGGATCAATCAAAGTGTTTGGGTTTATGTTCCAACAGTAGGGAGCACCAGAGAACCAGGGTCTGACTAGGGCACACAATAGACTGTGAATTGATGTCTGCCTCTTGCCTACAAAAATGTACAGGCCTCAAGAAGGACTAACTTAACTCTCTGGGTGGTAAAATTTCAGCATTGGCCTGTTTCCCTGAATTCATTTTTCCATGTGTAAGAAAGACTAGCATGAGGTCATTCTGGATCCTGTCTATTAGCACTACCTGAGGGCCTAGGAGATTATATCAGAAAGATGCAGCAGTAGCAACAGGTAGGTATCAGTAAAGGAAGTTGTCCCACCTTCTTCTAGTCAACAAGTGACCTAGAAAGGAAGCACAGGGCACCACAGGACTGGGATGCACCCTTTAGGGAAATGCAAGAGAGGACCTAGCAGAGAACCTCTGAACTGAAGCACCCATTAAATACATCATAAGTAAAGAAAGGCAACTTGTACCTTCTGCCAAGGCCAACAAATATTTAGGTCACAGAACCAAGCAATACTGCCCTATCCACTTAAGTACAGGCTGAGTGAAAGCAGCAAGTAGAGAACTCTACAATTCCTGTTACAGTTTCCAGTCTAAAGCAGACCAAACTAGGGAATGGAATATCTTCCTAAGGTTAGGAGCTCTGATTATTACACAGCATTAGACAGTCTAAATATTTAATTGATATAATATTTGTGACATGATTTCTGTGAGACTCTGTCTTTTCTAAGAATTTTGTCCATGAAGTTTTCTTCCAAGGGTAGAAGAATATTATCCCAGCCAGATGTGGGAGACAAAGAAATAAAATTGCATTTTGATCAAAATCTATGCATCATATCTCTTCAACATAATGGACAGACATACATTATCTCATTATTCCTCATAGCATCTTTGAAAATTAGGCATGCAATTTGTGCAGTTGCACAGGGTCACATATATGTGCTTGGTTTCATGCTCTGTTCTTATTGTTTGATATTCTCAGTAATTTTGGAGCAAGGAGTGCCATTTTTTATTTTACACTGGGGCTTACAAATTTTATGGTTGGTCCTGTAAATGTGGGGTGGTTGGGGTACTAACTACATTTGATTTCTTGACAGAGGGAGTAATGGGAGTATTAACTTTTAGCTATTTGTTATACTGTATATATGTATATATTTATTAAATATTCTGTATATATTTTATATTGCACAATATTTTAAATGTTAAAAATAAATCCTTCTTCATAAGTAGATTTACTCCTGGAAATAAAAAAACATTTAATTTCTGCCATTTACAAAATGACATGTAGAAGCATGCTTCTTTCAAATAGATAAGTTAAAAGAGAATAAACCCAAATTTTTTAAATTTAAGAAAAGAAGCAAAACTCTATTGAAAGTGCAAAATAACAGAATTAACACAGCAGGAAAATAATATTTTTTAAAAAGGATTAGCATGAGATGTAATCATGCAATTCAAAATGAAGACATTTGAAAGTGAGAAAAGATAATAGATACAGAGGTTAAATGACAGAGATTCAATTTACAAATAATGATCATCTCCAAAGGAGGAAAAAAAAATGGATCAAAAGCCAATTACAATGAAAAAGATCTTTCCAGAGTAGAAAATGATCTAATGTGATTGACTAAGAAATATCACTGCATTCATAGTAAATTTAATAAGCAGTTTCCTATTAATTTTACTGCTTAAAGCCCAAGAAAATTAAAGTGATCTTAAAATCTTCTAAAATGAAGAAAGGTAATCTTTCAAGAATTAACCAATATTTAAGAAAATTTGAATCTTTTTTCTGTAGAAAACAATAAACAAAATGTCTGAGCTTTGACAGTGGAGACAAAGGGAGGTGATGACAAAAAAACAAGATAGCAGCCATGCTGGCCTTCATGACTGACAGCAAAAGGGCAACCTCAGATCGTCAAAGTTTCAGAAAACAGACTGAAATACTTCTATGAGAAAGACATTTTACAAATGTTAATTAGTTTCCAGGAAAATGAAAATGAATCAAACTTAAAAATCTGTCATTGGGAAGTGATAAAGGAAAAGAACTATCAAGAAATACTGAAATGAGCAAGAGAGTAAGTTTCAGATATCATTAAACTTTTGTCCTGATACATAACTGGTGTAACCAAATGACAAAGGCTACAAATATCAAAATATGTTCAGGAAAAGAGGAACTTTCTTACTTAAATAACAGGGCTTGTCATCCCAGATTAACTTAATGTAAAGTACTTAAGATAGGGAGGAAAAAGAGCAAAAATACTGTGCTTCTTAGTAAGAATTCCACAAAATAGACTTCAAAGTTTTTTCTTTCATAAGAGCATCACAAATAAAATTTTAAGAAATGTATACGCATTGTTAAATTTTTCAGTAATGAAGTCAAAATAAAGTTCCTCATTTTCCAAATTATTTCAGAAGTTAAGAACACACAACATATTTTCTGGGCTATAGGACACAAAGTATAAAAAAAGAAAACAAGTTGGCTAAAAGGAATAAAATTAACAGAAGTCAGATCCAGGAAAACATTTAGAATTGATTTCAATAAACTTAAATTCAAAATTAATCACATGGTTCAAACAAAAATCCCCTCACACTCTAAAATAGTCTTAAATGACTGTTATTCCAGAGGGACTATAGTATAAAAGACAGTACTGTATAGAAAAATTAAAAAATAATAATTCAGCTCAAACTTCTTAATGAATTGTAAATTAATATGAAGCAGAAGAAAGACATATCTGCATGGTGCTAGAGGTTGATTTCCTCTCATTTTTTATAACTTAGCAGAGAGCTAAATCAATAGACTGAACTGCCTCAAAGGCAGAACAGACAGACATGAGCCACTCTGAGTGTCTCCTTTTTAAAAAGCACCTCTTCCAGGGCAAGGTGTGTCCACTATTATATACTCACATAAATGCTCCCTGGCCCTTTCATAAATCCATAGAGTAAATCCAGTTGGGGCCTCATTCCACTGGCTCATGAGCCTTCATCATATGCTATAAGCCCACTACACTCCCCTAAATTGTGAAAAAGTGAGATTCTGAGTGGTCTGTTCATGCTGTATACTTCTCCACTAGTAAATTTCCTCCCTTAAATCTTGTGTTAAATGTATTCTATTTTGCTAGTGATGTTGTCCACGATTGCTTTGCATAACATGAATGGAAGTCAACAATTTATTATGCCAAAGGACATTCATCTAAGGAATGAAAAGTGGATTCAGTTTATAAAATTGATCAACATCATGCCACATAAAATATATTAACAAGAAAAATTTGTACTACCCCTTTAAGGAGATGGCAAAAAGGCATTTGGCAAAATATTATGTTCATTTATATTTTAAAACTTTTTAAAAAGACAGGAAGAATGTGTTCAGACTATTTATTTCAGAACAATATCAAGCATCATATTCAGTGGGGAAAAATGCTAAAGTGTTTTCCTTTCAAAATAGTAAATAAGATTTCTATCTAATTTAAAATGAGGGATAGGTAAGAAATTCTTATCAATTTTGTAATTTATGAAGCAAAAATAAGTAAAAATATAAGAAAAAGAATTAAAATATTTCTGTTAGTTGCAGAAGATATGATGCAGAAGCTATAGAAAAGTAATCAACTGAAAAATAGAATTCACAGAGGAATTCAGCTAAGGGGAGAGTAAAAGATAGATTTGAAAAACATCAATTCCAATTCAATATAACCAATTCAAGAATTCCCATCAGAAAAAGCAACCAAAAAAATAAAGTATTAATTATCCTAGTGAAAGAGGTAAGTGATCTACAAGGATAAAGCTGTTTTTAAAAACTATCATTTGTATCTAGGAAAAAAATTACATCCACCATTCCATTCTTCTTTATTTTTTCATAGTGTCAAGATCTTATTCTTCCCAAATTAAACTATTGGTTGAATGTTTAAAATAAATTTATAATGAGATCCATTTTGAATACTTAGGATATAATTTAAACTATCAGAATAGGAGGTTGGAGCTGCTTTGAAATGTTTTAAAGAAAAACCATATATTTAAATAAATTGTACCGTTAAAACAATTAAAACATTGGTCTCCCTGACCACAGATAAGCCTATAGGTAATTGCAACAAAAAATATTGCATATATGATAAATGAGGCATCAGAAATCAGAAATAATAGAAGTATTACTTAATAAATGGCTCTGAGACTAGGGGATGCATATCCATACATATCATCACATTACACTATAAAATTTAGTTCGCTTCTAATTAACTGGAAACTTAACTTTTACTAAAGAAAGTGAGAAAAAATATAAACTGAATATCCATATTTGAAAAGTTTAATTTTCTAAATAAATAAACAGAAAACAAGAGGAAATAATCCTATATTTAACTTCATAAAAACAGCCAATGTTCCCTCACTAAAGAGATAATTTTTAAAAAAATCTAAAAATCTTGCATGTAAAAAAAATATTAATAGAAGTTAAAGGTGAGTGAGAGATTGGGTTCGAGCATATAAAGAGATAATAAGCAAAGAGGTAATATCTATATATACCTCATCACTGTTTTAATTTGCATTTGTTTGATAACTGAGACTAGCACTTTTTCATTATGTTTACTTAATGTTGTAATTCTACCCTAGTGTACCACCTACTTCTATTAGTGTACCATGTATCTGTTAGAGTCTCAATACTTTTCTAATCATTTCACATTTGGGACATTTTCTTTTAATAAATGAAACAATGTATGTAATACTTTTAGCGTACAAAATTAATTTCAAAAGCACTAAGCCCCACTAGTTATCAAAGAAACGTAAGTCAAAGATGATAATGAGAATGTTTACCTTGATTACCTGCCAAATTAGCAAGTTTTTTTTTTCTTTTCTAAAAGGTAACTCCCAAAATTGAGTTGAGTAAAATAGAAATTTTCTTTCACTTGTTTTGGGTAACAGTGGATGTTAAAATTATAATTAGGAGAGGCAATTTAAAATTACAAGTAGGGCTTCCCCCGTGGTGCAGCTGTTGAGCGCTGGGCTACAAAGCTGCCTGCAGCCTCTGCAGCATCAGTTCGATCCCTTGCCACCAGCGAGGGTCCCACAAGGCGCGCAGACCTCTCCTGCCGCCCGCTGCTCCCCTCAACAGTATACTTCGTCAGTCTGCCTGTTCTGCTCCCTGCTCTGGCTCTGGTGAATTCTCTCACCCTCCCGTGCTTCAATGCTGTCATTAAAATGGTGCTTATGAAGATTACATAACAGCATGGAAATGCTTAGGATAATTTTATCACAGGAAACACAAAAGCAACATATGAAACAATATTCATGGTAGCAAAAGAAAAATATGGAAAGAAATGCACCAAATCAATAATCTAATAGCTCATTTTTAAGTACAAAGTCTGATTCCTTTAAGTTACAAAGCAACAATCTCTCTCAGCAGCATGAACTATTTCTGAAAGTGTTTGAACCTACACCTCTGAACCAGAGGTATACAGTGTTGTAAAACAATGTTGCATTAAAAATAAACTATCCAGGTTAATATAGGAATCACCACTCCATTGCTCATTCAAGGATAGGATGTATCTTACTCCTATTCCAGCAGGGACTAGAACCCTAGAGTTAGGGAAGAATTTCTTCTCTGTTTCCTATGCTTCATCCCTACATTGTTAACTAGGCACAAGGCTCCTCTCATTACTGGGGTCCCCTCACCCTCTGAAGCAGATCCCTACGGCTTTTTTTCTTCCCAATAATAGACTATAATAGATAGTCTATAACAGATGATTTTTTTAGAGCCGTTTCAGATCCATAGCAAAACTGACTAGAATATAGAGATTCCCATATACCTCCTGCCCCATACATGCTTAGCCTCTGCCATTATGATTATCCCCCAGCAAAGTGGGATATTTGTTACATTGATGAACCCACTTTGATACATGATTATCATTCCTAGTCCACAGTTTACTTAGGGTTCATTGTTGATGGACAAATGTATAATGACTTAGATCCCCCATTACTGTGTAACATCAGTATCACATCATTTCACTTCCCTAAAAGTCCTCTATGCTCTATGTATCCACTGTACTCTTATCCATCTCACTCCTGCTAGGCAGGATTTTAATCACCCCTTTCACTCTTGTAACTCCATGTGGTCAGTGGGAAATACATGCACACTCATCCTTGGCTCCATTGGTACTGGAGTAACTTAAAGTAACCTTCCACGCCCACTGTCTTTCTCTTGGACTTGAGACACGGTTAGAAGGTAACCACCGAGAGTGCTAGGAGCTGCTGTAAATCTGCCCATATAGCTTAAGGTGGAAGAGGCAGCAGCACCACTTCCCTCCACAGGAGGTTCTCAGCCACACAAATCCAGCTTCTCTCTCCACAGAAGTCTCACTGTCATTTACAGTCTTCAAGTATCCAGGAATTCTTAATATGACATGATTCTTAAACTACCACTCTATAGATCCCTTCTAATGGCTTATCAGAAGTTTTCATTTCAATAGGCAGTCACAAAGCCATATATAACACCAAAAATGCTGAGAGGTCCTTAATGGCCACTGTTACTTTCAAATTATTTTAGTCATTTAAAAATTATCTATCTACATATATGTGAAATTCAAAATTACTCATTCAGCAAACCTTTTGATTCTTCTTGAGTACCTACTATGCCTTCCTCAGTGTCTTTGAATTCCCTCAGTTTTAGTTTCCTATCTGTAAGAGGAATAATACATAATAGCTATTCTACTTTTGTCCACAGAATGCTATAATCAACAGATAATTTGTTTACTAAAAATATTGTATGAACATAAGATAGACTTATTATAACAATTGACCATTTCAAAAAGAGAAATATCCCTCTGTATTGTTTTCTCCTTAATATGTGTGAATTGCTTTATTCTTCTAAGTGGTTGAGTGATCACTAGTGAAATAATCAGAATTGAATACAAAAGTAAAATTTACTATTACAGTTTATTTATTGAAGTTCATGAGAATATCTACCAAACATTAAAAAAAAATAGCTGTTAACATTTTTTTTAAAAAAATGACAGCTTGTGAGAAAATTTTTAACCAAAATTAGCAAAAATGAAATAGAAAGCATCCAGGCGGAGCACTTCAAAGCTTTTCTTTTAAAGAGCACAAAAGACATATTGTTGGGATGAGACACTTAAACTAGTGAAATGAATTTAGCGTTGGAAAGAAACACTTTGTTGGGAATTACTGCTTTTATTCATATTCAGATGAAATTGTTTGTTTCAGACAATGAATTTCTTCCTCAAGAGTATTTTCTATAATTTTTATTAGTGGCAATTTATATCTAATGTTAGGACAGAATGACAGAGAACTTTGTTCTAGGTTTTCCTGGAGTAGTTCCCTCAAGGTGGGAATCCTTGAACTTCCACTATGAATTCCTGGAAAACCTAGAGCAGAAGGAACTAAAGGCCTGGCCTTTCTTTGCTGGCGGTACCTCCATTTCTTTTCCTTCTTCATCCCTTTCGCTGTTTCCCTCCTTTGCATCAGCTCCCTAGTACATAGCTTGAAGGTTTGTAATTCTGCCCTAGAGAAAGGCCTCCTTTCCAAAGGAATCATCAATGCATTGAACAGCAAATATTTACAGGCAGAGGGACCTTTAGAGCCCCTTGTGTATTCACATTCCTGCCTTTTCCCTAGATCCTAAGCACACAGGCCACCCTGTTAAGCAAACAGTTTTCACATTATTTAGCACATTCAGTCACAAGGCATCACCCCTACCTTTCTGTCTGCAGTTTCACTTTCACAGCTGAAATCTAAGTAAAAACAGCATTACAAAACAAAGCATTTTTATTTGGGTAGATTTAAGCAAAGTAACTATTTAAAGCTGACAATAGACCATGCCCCCAAAGAGAGTTTCTTTACACAATTACTGATGATGAAATTATATATGTATATGTATATATACATACATATACGTATCTTCTGAAGATATATGGATACTAATAAAATATTTTGAGATGTTAAATTGAAATAACTATAGCAATTACATAAAATTGGCATTCAGGAGTAATAAACATTGAAAAAGCATTCAAAATTACTGTTTGTTTGTTATTTGTGTGTGTGTGTGTATGTATGTGTGTATATGTGTATGCATGTGAGGATCCTGAGAGATGAAGTTGACTTTTCCAAAGGAATTTGCAAAATCAGAACAAGAGTTAAGATCCGTTTACTCCTGGCCCATTGTATGTATGTGTGTCTATTTTATACAAGATCAAATGCCTTTTAACTTTTGTCATAAATCTGGAAAATATTTGTTAAAATTAGCAAACTCTCAACTAACTGGGACCAGTGCAACTCCCTTAAGGATCAAAAGAGATGAAGAAGCAGGGTGTGGAGGGGGCCCAATGCCCAATGGGCCATGATGGAGGACTGTGGTACCTTGGTGATAGGTATGGTAATTAGACACAGCTAAAGAGATGCAATTTTATACATTTGAATCGTATTCATTATACCAAACCAAGGTTGCCTTAAAAAAATACAATTAAAATGCAAAGAGAGAGAGAGAGACAGACATGAACAAAAAAAGAAGAGAACCTATCAGTGTCCCTGCTCTTCTCCATGCTATAATTGTTAACACCCATCTTGGTTCCTCACTCACTCAGGATTCACTGCTCAGATTTTTGACAGGAACTCATGGATCCCCACATTCCCCTCAATTTGTAGCACTTACTATCCCTGCTGTATTATTCACATAATTGCTGAGTGTGTTTCACTGTTTTACTCCATAACACTCCCCGAACTCTGACTAAGAATGCAGGCCATGATGCTGCATTTTGCAATCACCTAAACAAGGATATCCTGTGTCCTCACAGAAAAGACAAACCTCAGCTTCCAGTTGTCACCCACTACCATTCTGAAAACATGCAGTTTCTTATAGTGTGTGAGCATGCACTACCTGAATACCACGATTGTCTCTTCACAAGGGTAGAGGACCATTGCGCCTAATGCCCACACACTACTATACCTAGGGATTGAGTTCACCACTAGTACTTCAGGCTAGGGATATTCACTAAAATGAAACCTTGGGTCTAAAGGAGATTAATTAGATCCTGAGGAGAAGCTTAAGTCTCCCAAGGCAATGTGACCTCTCTTGATAGAAGGTACCCATCGCAGGACAGAGACCCACACTGATTTAAATTTATCAAATCAAGATTCTATACTTTGCCTTCCCCCTCTTCCAAACCCAGCACACGCACATGCCTTTCATTCCTTATCTACCCTCCATTTCAGTCTTAGGGCCGAAGGAATAGTCTAATGGTGGAAAATTAAAAATCTTATTGCTTAGTTAGGTTCTCTATGGAATGAGGATATAAAATTGACATTCATGAGTAATAAAGAGCCATCTTAAGTAGTTTCCATTTATAGATCAGATATGTTTTGATATCTCTTCATAATTATGTATTCAGAAATTTTGTGCAAATATGTGAAATTATACATTGGGCAAACTAAGAAAAAGTAAACATAAAACCATAACTGCATTTAATTTGTAACACAGGCAATGGGAACAAATTGCCTGAGTTCACACTTCAACTGTACTGTTCACTCACTCTATGACCTGAGCAAGTGGTTAACTGTCTGCACCTTGTTCTCAAGTATAAAGTGGATTTAATAATACCTCTCACTGCTTGGAGCTGTTTTGTAAATAAATATATGTATAAAAAATGTTTAGGAAACCACCTGGCATGTGGAAGCAATTAGTAGATGTATACTACATTTCTAAAAGAAAATAATGGAGGACAGAATTTCAATTATAAAGAAAAGGCAGTAAGGAACAATCCAAATGTCCTTCATTGATTAAATGATTTAAAAAACTGTGCCACACAGTGAAAGAAACCATCATTAAAATGCAACCCACTGAATGGGAGAAAATATTCACAAATAATATATCTAACAAGGGATTAATGTCCAAAATTATAAAGAACTCATAATATTCAACAACAAAAAAACAAACAATCCAATTAAAAATGGGTAGAAACTCTAATAGATTCTTCTTCAAAGAAAAAAACATACAGATGGCAGATAAGTACTTGAAAAGATGTAGATCATCCCTCATCATCAGGAAAATACAAATCAAAACAACAATATCACCTAACACCAGTGAGCATGGCTATTGTTCAAAAGAGAAGTACAATTGTTGACAAGGATATGGATAGAAGGGAACCCTTATACGTTATTGATGGAAATGAAAACTGTTGCCTTCTCCATGTAAAACTGTATAGATTTCCTCAAAAAATTAAAAACAGAAATTCATATAATCAAATTATCCCATCTGGGTATTTGCCAAAAGAATACAAAAACACTAATTTGAAAGAATATATATGTACCCCTATGTTCACTGAAGCATTATTTTCAATTGCTAAAGTATGGAAACAACCCAACTATCCACTGAGGAATAAACAGATACAGACATACTACTCAGCTATAAAAAAGATGAAAGTTTGTCAGTTGCAACAAGGATGGGTTTATCATGTTTAGTAAAATAAGTCAGACAGAGGGCCTCCCTGGTGGCGCAGCGGTTGAGCGCTGGGTTGAGAAGCTGCACACAGCCTCTGCGGTGCCGGTTCGATCCCCGGCTGCTCCCCGGCCTCCAGAGGAGGGTCCCACATGGCGAGCAGACCTCTCCTGCCGCCCGCTGCTCCCCTCAGCAGTGTACTTTGGTCCTTCTGCCTCTGCTCCCCGTTCTGGCTCTGGTGAATTCTCTCACCCTCCCGCGCTTCTGACTGTACCCAGTGCATGTATAAACAAAAACAAACAAATAAATAAATAAATAAAACATGCCTCTATAAAAAAAAATAAATAAATTTTAAAAAAATAAGTCAGACAGAAAGACAAGTAGCATATGATTTCATTCATATCTGTTAGATTAAGAAATAAAACAACTGAACAAACAAAACAAAACAAAAATAAATGCAGACTATAAGAACAAAGTGGAGGTTAGCAGAAGGGAAGGCAGAGTGAAGGGTGAGAAGATCAGGTAAAAGAAGCCAACTGTATGGTGAAAGATGGAAAATAGACTTTTGATGAAGATCACAGTGCTGTAAACACAGATGTTAAATTTTAACGTTGCATAGCTGAAACCTATATAATGTTATAAACTAACATTACCTCAATACAAATTTAAATTAAAGATTATTATGTTACATCATGTCATGAAATTCTACTCAGTAATATAAAGGGATGAAACTATTGATGAATCTGATAAATCTCAAAGGAATGATGCTGAGTACAAAAACCAGTTACATAATCTTATATACTGAATGATTCAACTTACATAACATTCTTGAAATGACAAAATCATTAAAGATTTTGTATCCAGAGACTAGGAAAAGGAAGAGGGAGAAAAATAGCTTTGACTATAAGATGTCACATCATTAAAAAGAAAAGACACCGTACTGAATTGGAGAAAATACTGGCATATCATATATCCAACAGGGGCTGTTATACAAAGCCTACAAAGAACACATACAAACCAACAAGAAGAAAACACCCATTCAAAAATTAGACAGAAGATGTAAATAGACATCTCTCCAAAGAAGGCATATTGATAACCAACAGACACAAAAATATCCACTATCACTTATCAGGGAAATGCAAGTCAAAATCACAATGACATACTACCTTAAATCTGTGAGAATGATCCACATCAAAAACACTGGAAATAAGTATTGGCAATAAGATGGAGAAATAGGAATTCTTTCACATTGTTGGTGAGAATGTAGATTGGTCCAATCCCTATGGAAAACATTATGGAGATTGCCATATGACCCAACAATTCCATTCCTAGGTATTTACCCAAAGAATGCGAAAACACTAAATTGAAGGGATATATACATTCCTGTGTCCATTGCAGCACTTTTTACACTAAACAAGTTATGGAAACAACTGACAGGTGAGAGGATTAAGAAGATGAAGAAGATGTGGTATATACACACAATGAAATATTATTCAACTATACAAAAGATTAAATCTTGTCATTTGTGACAAGATGGTAGCATTGGAGAGGGTTATGGTAAGTGAAGTGAGAAAGAAAAAAGACAAACGTTAGGTGGCTTTACTCATATGTGGAATATAGGGAAACAAAACAAAGGAAAAGACCACTAAACCAAAAGAAACCTTAGAAATTTGACTATAAAATTGAGACTATCATAGGCGGAATACGGAGATGGAGAAAAAAGTGTGGAGGGGATCCAGAGGTAGAGGATTATAAGTGCTGGAGATGGTGGAGATGGTGTGGTAACATAAATACACCTGCAGAGGGGTGAATCAGTACTCTGAATCACATTAAGTGTTGTAAACCAAAGTGTTATAAACCAAATCACATTAAGTGTTGTATACCAAAGTTACTACAGCAAAAATATAAAACAATTAATTAATTAAATATATATACATATATACATACATAGATACATGCGCTTAGAATTGACAGGCAAATAGATTACTTTGCTAAATATATTTTTTCTTTGAAAATAAGGAAGGAGTAAAATTAGGCATTCCTTGACAATTTACTACTTGCAATCTGCAGTCTGTACATTGTTAGTAGCAACTTTCCTGATTTTCATCTCCAAATCCAAAAATAGTCTATCCTGAACTCCTGACCTCTACAATGGAGGAAACTGAGATCAACTGAGAACTCTAAATGCACATCCACAAATAAAGGCAAAGAGGTCGGATGTTAAGAGGAAATGGGAGCAGGAAACAGAGTATTTGTTTGCAGATAACTTTCCTGCCCTTCCAACTGGTTTACTTACAATGCCAGACATTTCCTCTTTGTTCGTCTTTCCCCCAAGACATTTACCACATCCTAAGACAGGGTTGTGTAAGTCACCAGGGAAGGAAATGCAGACTATTGGCGTTTACCTAAGAAACAGCGGTCAGACTGAATCAATACCCAAGGTCCTGCAAATATTCAAATCTGCCAAATATTCTAGCATTTGCCTCAGTGTTGTTTATTGGGCAACTGCTATTCCCTTGTTGCTATGATGTTCTGCATTATTAAACCTTCACTGATTCTTTACAAGTTTTTCATCTAATCTTTCACCCTGGCAAAAGTTTCCTGTATTTCCCCAGCTTCCTGGAAGTCCTTCATTCAACCAGTCATAGCCAGGCTGGTGTCAGGAAATACTCCTAGCTCCAACTGCAACATCACACTAACCAAAAGAGATTGTATATATCAAAGCTGAAAAACAGGAAGAACTGTGCAGTTAAAAAAAAAATCACTGTGGTAAAAATCAACATTCAACTAGTAGAATTCAAATTGTCTGTTAGAACAGGTCTTTTAAACTTCTTGAGGGCCTCCCCGGTGGCGCAGCGGTTGAGCGCTGGGTTGCGAAGCTGCCCATAGCCTCTGCGGCGCCGGTTCGATCCCCGGCTGCTCCCTGGCCCCGGAGGAGGATCCCACATGGTGCGCAGACCTCTCCTGCCACCTGCTGCTCCCCTCAGCAGTGTGCTTCGGTCCTTCTGCCTGTTCTGCTCCCCGCTCTGGCTCTGGTGAATTCTCTCACCCTCCCGCACTTCTGACTGTACCCAGTGCATGTATAAACAAAACAAACAAACAAATATAATAAATAAATAAATAAATAAACATGCCTCTATAAAAAAAAAAAAAATAAACTTCTTGAGTTAAAGAACCAATTGCAGACTAATACATCTGTAAATTTTACTGAGAATAAATGTTTAAGAAAGTAAAAAGAAAAAAGCTGAAGACATAAAAAACATAATCCTGAAATTTTATTATTAAATTAACATAGAATTATCCTATCAAATGGCTATAAGTATCAAATTGTTTTAAATTTTTGTGCTAATTTCAGAATAAGCAGTTCATGAGCCAGCATTGGGATCCACTAATCACAATTTCGGTAGCTTTGACTAGAGGATATTTTGTCATCTGCTCATCCTTTTGATTTCCTGAATCCTTTTCAGAACATTTAGACCACCCTGCTTCACCTTCTTTTATCTGTTGTGTTCTTGGTGAAGAAGAACTTTTAGAAAAAGCCTCTAAATCTCCTAGATCCTTCATACATGAAGTCTCAATTAAAAAAAAAAAAAAACTGATAGGCCCAAATTTATTAAACCTGATGACTGACCTTTATATTCTCAATGATTACAAGGACCCTGGAATTATCTTAGAAAGTCAAAATAAGTTAATTTGTAAGAAGTAGGACCAGATATTAAATCTTGACTTGTCCCTGAAATCTGAATGTTTTCTGAGCCATTTTTGTCTCTTACCATAACAGTCTAAGGATTATTGTACCCATGTAAGTTACTTTAGTATGCAACTATCTGCATTTTCTAACATAAAAAGTCAGTACATTTTTAGAGTATATTCTATACTTATTTGTTATTCATGAATACATTTCTTTTTTCCCCCAAAGATAACATATTACCTTTAAAGGTAGACATTTCACCAATTCACTTTTTTATGCTTTCACAGCATCTAGCATGGAACAATCAGTAAATATAGAATAAGGAAACTAGCATCACTGTCAGTTGAAATATTATATATTCGTAAGTAATATTTTCAGAGTGAGCTGAAATATTTCAAAGCAAAAGGAATTTTAAATACAGAGAGAAAATTATGATGGCATAGTTTTAATTCTCTTTGATCACTAAAAAGGCCTCCCAATATCTTAGAAATCATTTTTAATTGTGTTGGCAAAATATATGTAATAGAGTTGTTACAATTATTTGCTTTTTCCTTAAATTGAACCATCGCAGTTATTTGGAGAAACATTTTGGAGGACCCTGAAAACAGGGCAGAATTTACCGCTGGTCAGTAAGCTCCTTTAGTCAATAACAAGAATACCCCAGCTGTTAAGACCAACTCCAAGAAGCAACTGATGTCCCAAGTTGGAGGACTTTCCAATGTACACTGCCATCTTGGACTCGTTTCTCATTTGACAGAATCCCTACATCTGCTTTAAAAGCTTCCTACTTTTTAGTTTGCCAAAGCCTCTTTAAACATTGCCTAGGCGTGTACTGAAGCTTTTTCAAATAAATTGGAGCTTTTTACATCTCTAAAACAGCTGTGATGACTTTACATTTTTGCAAAGGGAATAAAAGATGGAGGCTGTAAAGCGTGGCTTATGGAGTCTTTATAATTACAAATAAAATGTCTTAATAAGCTTATTCAGGTAAACAAAAAAAAAAAGGAAATGATAAAACCATGAAAAAACTGGTGCTATTTTGACCAGTGTAATTACATCAATGGGGTCTATCTAAACCTGTGGTGAAGAACAGTGAAAATAAATAACACTAATATTCTAAAATATCACACGTTAGAAGACTATACCTATGTATAGTTTCTAATTAATTATGTAAATTATATCCCTAATTAAGGTTCTAGCATAATTTCAATGGGTCAGGTTGATATATAATTATATAATTCCATTTTTTCTAGTATTTTAGGAAAACCTTAAAGTACAAATTATAACATACACAAAAGAAAAATAAAGTTTTGCAAAATTATGACAAACCTATTAAATCTTGATAATAACCTCTTCATTCATTGTCTGAGTCCTGAGTAATTAATTGAAACAAATATTTCTAAGAAAAACATGCCATTTTAAGAGGCATTTAATCACACCGTATTTAATCCCTATCCCCAGTATAACTGTAGTTTCCAATATATTTACATAGTGAATTATTTTATCTATAAAACTATTCTCATAATCAATGTTAACATGATTCAATGATAATTGATCATTAAATTTTATGTCCTTAAAGAAAAGGTCCTCATGCCATGACAGATATTTTTAATAAAAGTGAATAAATATTTCAATTGTTCTAAAATATAAGATATTCCTTAAAGGGTTAAATATCAACCATATTTAGATTTTTCTTTATCAACTGCAACTGTTCTATAATTGATTTCAGAGATAAATTATTATCCTGTTGTATTTCTTGTTAAATAAAAATATATAACCTGTGGCTAACTAACACCCAATGGTTTCATCTGAGTATTCATCAAGTGAATGAATGAATGACAGAACAAATGAATGAGTAGATAGATGAATCACTGAATAAAATTACAAATATAACTGTATTTAACCCAGATTGACTAGAATGTTATGTTAGTTTTTCTACCTCTATAGACCTTTTACTATATCTAACAATCATTTCTAAACTTTAGGCATTGGACAAGATTTGTTATTTGTATAAAGACAGCATGGTTTATATTCCTTATACCTCCAAAAAATAACAAAGAATTTTCATTTGTTCATTTTAAATTAAAGTTTCACTTCATTCTTTATTTTTCACATTAACAATGCCTGCTCAAAGGAAAGTTTGTTCAATAAATGGTGCTGGGAAAACTGGGTCGCTACATGCAAAGGAATGAAGCTTGACCACTACCTCAAACCATGCACAAAAACCAATTCAAAAGGGATTAAAGAACTAGACATAAGACCTGAAACCATAAAATACATAGAAGGAAATATAGGCGAAACACTACGTGATATGCACATCAAAGACATCTTTACAGACACATCACCCAAGCAGTGATAGTGAAGGCAAAGATAAACAGCTGGGACTACATCAAATTAAAGAGCTTCTGCACAGCAAGAGACAATAACCAAAACAAGGAGAAACCCCACTGACTGGGAGAACATTTTTGCACACAACACTAATGATAAAGGACTGATCACAAAAATCTACAAAGAGCTGATGAGACTCAAAAAAACAAAGAAAATAATCCAGTCAAAAAATGGGCAGAAGAGCTAAAAAGAAACTTCTCCAAAGAGGAAACGCAAATGGCCAACAGGCATATGAAAAAATGTTCAACATCACTTGTAATCAGGGAAATGCAAATCAAAACTACCATGAGATACCAACTTACACCAGTAAGAATGGCACATTTTTTTTATTATTTTTTTATTTTTATATTCCCCATAAAATTGCAACCCCGATTTTGACCTCAATCCCTCCTTTCCCTCCCCCGCAAAGAGTGTCTCTGGTTCATAGTTGTTTGTTGATTTTGATTTTTTTCTTTCTTATAGTTATTCTTTTTCCTGGTCCATATTTAGGTTTTCTAGATTCCTGCTATGAGTGAGACCATCTGGTATTTTTCTTTTTCTTTCTGGCTTATTTCGCTGAGCATGATCCCTTCCAGCTCCATCCATGTTGCTGCAAATTGCATGTGTTTATCTTTTCTGATTGCTGAGTAATATTCCATGGTGTATATGTACCACATCTTCTTGATTCAGTCATCTATTTTTGTACATTTGGGTTGTTTCCAAAGCTTAGCTATTGTAAATTGTGCTGCTATAAACATAGGGGTGCAGGTGCTCTTTGGAATTCATGTTTCTAGCAATAACAAATGTTGGTGAGGATGTGGATAAAAAGGAACTCTCCTGCACTGCTGGTGGGAGTGCAAACTGGTCCAACCACTGTGGAAAGCTGTGTGGAGATTTCTCAACCTACTAAAGATAGAGCTTCCATATGATCCAGCAATTCCATTCCCAAGTATTTACCCAAAGAACACAGAAACTTAATTCAAAAGGGCACCTGCACCCCTATGTTTATAGCAGCACTATTTACAATAGCTAAGCTATGGAAACAACACAAATGCCTAAAAATAGATGACTGGATCAAGAAGATGTGGTACATATATACAATGGCCTCCCCAGTGGCGCAGCGGTTGAGTGCCGGGTTGCGAAGCTGCCCACAGCCTCTGCAGCGCAGGTTCGATCCCCGGCTGCTCCAAGGCCAACGGAGGAGGGTCCAAAATGGCGCGCAGACCTCTCCTGCCTCCTGCTGCTCCCCTCAGCAGTGTACTTTGGTCCTTCTGCCTGCTCTGCTCCCCGCTCTGTCTCTGGTGAATTCTCTCACCCTCCCGTGCCTCTGACTGTACCCAGTGCTTGTATGTATGTATGTATAAATAAATAAATAAATAAATAAATCTTTAAAAAAAAATAAAATGTGGATGCTAACAATAGCATCTATCCCACAAGCTTATCAGGAGAATGAAATGTGAACATGCATACTGTAATTGTTCAATAAATGTTAGCTATTATCCTTACAGAAGATCCATACTCTTTTTTCTGAAAATAGACAGCACTTTAAAATTATATGTATTATTCCAGTATCACTTGCCCTAAAGTTGATTTGTGAATTAAGCACTTTTCCCTTTACTAAATTTTATGTAGGATTTATAATTTATAATTCCACATTTATCTCCTGTATAACATTGTAATAGGCATGAGAGCAGAGAAAGAGGGTGGAAGAATTATACTGAGTAAAGATCCCTGCCTTGTAGATAATGAGTCATTTATTCTAAATAGATGGGGAAAAATGGACATTGATAACATTTCATTTGCCCTTTGCTCCCTCTTGCCAGCTTTCCCAGCTTTTAATATGCCCCCTTTCCTATCTTTTGTGTTCTCATGATGTTATTTCAACATAAATATAAAACAGTGTGATTAAAAGTTACTCAAGAAATAAAGGTATATCACACTTCCCATAATGTTTGCATTTTAAAAGAAACTTTTCTCTAATAGTCACGCTTAGTATGTATAAGTTCAAAGAGTGAGGTTTCAGTCACTGCAGTACCAACAGCATCATCGAGAGGGCTAATCTTAGCATATGGGCCGACAAGTACACATTTTACAAAAAGCAAGAGAAGTGAACTTGAAAATCATGGCCTGGTAAGTCTAATATCAATAGTAAAATAATAAATCAGGCCCAACGAGATGAAATTTATCAAAATCTAGAGGATGATGGACTCATGAGCAATAAGTAGCTTGGCTGTATAAAGAGCAAATCATGCTCGAAACAATCAATAGCTCTTTTCAGCAGAATGACAAAATTAGAGGATGAAGAGAATCAGGTAAATGTTGCCTATTTGTACTATCACAATGCATTTAAAATGGTCCCTGCGAATTTTAAATTCAACTGTAGATAAAACTGATTCAGCGATGAATGCTTTCTAAAAAGGCCTGGGGAAAAAAAATGTAAAATGTCATAGATAATGACAATGGAGGCCATTGTGGGATGCTAGAGTTAATAAAGCTCATTCACTGCATTTCCTAAACTGATGAAAGGGAATGAGTTTATCACAATAGTGTATATCATACTTAGTGAATAGCACATTTTATGGAACACAATTAGGCAGATTTAAAAATACAATGGATAATCTAAAAGGATCCTAAATGAGATCCCTGCAACAACTCTCTCTTGACTAAAATAAAACAGACTGAAATAAAGGATAAGCCCTAAGGACCAAGAAACTCTGTGTCGTGTTCTTTCCACCTTCTCTAATTGCAGTCTTCCCTGACTCATTTACTGTCTGGGATCCATTCCTCAACCCCAATTTTAGAACTGAAAATGATGCAATAGGAACCTGATCATGCCCACTGAATACACTGTCTCTTTCACCAGAAATTGATGGTACAAGATTATAAACGCTTTCTCCTTATTGTGACACCCCTGTTCTTAGTGAAGAACAAACATAATCAAAGCCATGAATCAAAGCACCTCCCTTGACCATAGTCTAATAGAAGGGAGAGTGTGACAGATAAGTAATAAATAAATGATAGGGCAATGATATCAGAATAACATACAAATATGTGGTAGAAAGTTCTGGAGCAACTCAAAACATAATCATAATGAAAGATAACCATAGTGAATTGGGTAAACTTTCAAAGTGGCAATATTTGAACTGGAACTTCCAGGCCAGGTAGAGGAGGGCTGGGCACTGAGGTGCTGTATAACCAAACAGTGCACTCCAAAACTCCCCTCAAGGATATAATGAAAAGAATGACTCCTGTTCAGTTTAGCTCAGAATGCTGCTTTGAAGAGCAGATGGAGTGACCCAAATTACAGAATTTTGTAAATCATTATATAAATATGAAAGAGTTTAATCACATTATGAGCAGTTAAATTTGAAATAAAATTACCTAGCAGCATAAAAACTAAATGAGGCTTCAACCCAAGTTCAGCCTAACTTCAGCTAAACATGGCAGCAGCAGCACTATCACGCTTACTCTGCCTCTTAACCATGAGTAGGGTGGGGAGATGCCACATGCAGAGCAGACCCTGAGTTTTGTTATGGGCAGCAAAACTCCAAAACAGAACATGACTCACATGTGTGGGACATGAAACCTCCTACAGATCAGCAGGGATTTACAGGCAGCAGCTGCCACCAGCCTCCTCTGCAGTTATGTTCACTGTGAAGAGGGGCTATTCATGGTCCTGTCTTCAACACTTAGAATCACCTTTGACACCTTCTCTCTGTGTTGTGATTTCATAGTAGCTCATTATTTCTTTTATTTATCTCTTCATTTCCTTTCATACTGTCTCTAACAAATCCACCTTCTCGCATCAACATAAGGCTCCATCCCAGCCATCTTTCATTGAGTATCTAGCTTCACTCCCTCCTTCAACTCACCGTCCATAAAATATTGGCATATAAAAATAATGTTTAGGTCTTATTGCATAATTATTCAAAGTTCATCAAGAATAAGGATTGCTTAAATCACAGATTTTCAAACTTCATCTGTATGAAAATCACATGTGATATTTGTTTAAATACAGATTTCCCTTTCCTCCATGGACTGAGGTTAGCAATGGTGGAAGATTTAACTAATATCTCACATAATGGTGCTCCATCCATCAACTGGAGATGGGTACCTGACTTCCATCGAAAAGTAGTAATGTGATCAAGCAGCAAATGTGCCCTATGTGGCCAAGTAATGATCAGGAGAAAGACAGTGAAATTAAGGGAGATGTTATTAAAAACAGTTTGCATTTCCAGAAATTAGCACTCAAGGATTCATGATTTTGATATGATTCAAAAGGATGCCACGTTAGGTAAGCGGGAACGTAAGTCAGCTTTTTAGTTACCACTGGAGTGACAGGAGTCTAGAAGCAAAAGTTTTGAGGGTATTATAAACATCTACAGGGACAAAGGAAGAAAGAGTCTCTATCTCAGCAAGGTCACCAGACAAGGGAACTGAACCATTAAAGGCCACGAAGATCCACAAAATGAACCCCATGAAATAGCTAGCCTTTGGGGCTCTATAGTTTAGAAAGGTCGAACAATCACATATTAGTCGATTATATCAATAGCAAGAGTGGACAGTCCTGCCTACAGTCACTAATGGTGACTGGGACTGAGAGGGCCTGATATTCTCACAGAACATGAGTTTTTTAAATTTTAAATAATCTTCTCCATAGCTTTATAAAAACTTTTTTTCTAGAAGAAAGGAAGTCAAATCAGATAATAAATTGTAGTATCTAAATTTGATTGATCCAAACGAGAAGTTCTAAAGTGTTACAGGATAAGAATAACATATATCATAAAATGTGGAAATACAGTTAATTGAAAACTTTGATTCTGAAACATAAACATCTGTTTATGATAGTCTACTATTTTTAATGTTTTAATTCAAGTAACTTTGGTTTACAACGCTGTATGTGATTCAGATATATAGGTTCATACATCATCAAACATGCTACCTCATCGCATCCACCACCAAGGCACCCATAGTCCTCCCACACTATGCTCTCCACTTTTTCCGACCCTCCCTGGTACCCTCAGTTCTACAATCAGATTTCTAGGGTTTGTTTGGTTTGGTTTTATCAAAACTTTGTTTTTTTCCTCTATATTCCATCTGGTATTTGCCTTTCTCTCTCTGGTTTATTTCACTTAGTATAATCCCCTCCAGTTCCATTCATGTAGCAAATGGCAAGAGTTCATCTTTTATATAGCTGAGTAATATTCCATTGTATATATAGACCACATCTTCTTAATGCACTCATCTGTCCTTGGGCACTTAGGTTATTTCCATAACGTGGCTATTGTAAATAGCGCTCAAATGAAGATATGAGGATATACCTATATTCTTTTAAATTAGCACTCTTGAATTTTTTGGTTTTTTGTAAAGATTTATTTATTTAGGGGACTCCCTGGTGGCACAAGGGTTGAGATGCAACCTATGAAGCAATCTGCAGCCACTGCAGCACAAGTTCAATTCCCAGCCAGCCAGGGAGCAGCCCATATGGCATGGCAGACCTCTCCTGTCTTGCCCGCTGCTCCCCTCAGCAGTGTACTTTGGTCAGTCTGCCTGTTCTGTTCCCCGCTCTGTCTCTGGTGAATCCTCTCACTCCCCGCACCTCTAGCCTGTACCCCAGCTCTTGTGTGCATAAATGGATAAATCTTTTTTAAAAAAAAAAGATTTATTTATTTATACAAAAACCAGGGTACCTGCCAGAGGCGCGGGAGGGTGAGAGGATTCACCAGAGACAGAGCGGGGAATAGAACAGGCAGACGGAACAAAAACACTGCTGAGGGAAGCAGTGGGCAAGACAGGAGATGTCTGCCACATCATGTGGATATCTCCCCGGCCAGCCAGAAATCAAATCCGCACTGTAGAGGCTGTGGACAGCTTCACAGCACTGTGCTCAACTTGCTGCACCACGAGGGAGACCTGCTCTTGAATTTTTTGGATTGATGGCTAGGAATGAATTTGCTGGATTGTATGTTATGTTAGATCTATTTTAAATATTTTGGGAAAACTCTATACTATTTTTCATAGGGACTAGATCAATCTTAACTCCTAAAACAGTGTATGTGGGTTCCTTTTAGTATACAAAAAAAAAAAAGCATAAATATAAGGTAAAGTCAAAGGAACGCAAATAAAATTCCAAAGTATATATTAATAATTCTTCTTATGTTAAATTATCTTCAGCACAACATAGTAAAAAAAGATAAGTTCTGGACTGTAACCAAAGACATGAATTCTAGTACTCACCAAAATATTTAAATATTTAAGAACTGGGTGAGGCTACATCCATTATGAACTATATTCCTATATCTGTGTTTTTATTGTAGTACCCACTAAAAGCAGTTCATTGAAAAACAAGATACATTATAATCCATAATATTATAAGACTTTCCAAATTCACTATTCAACTCTGATTTTTGGGTGGAGATATTAAAATTAAAATTTCAATATCTCATTTTACTTATTAAATGTTTTTACCAAGGTGATCTCTTCCAAATATTATAGGGTATTCATCTAACCTAAATCTAAAATCTCTTATCCAAATGAGGGAATTGAACTCTATGTTTTCTAAATTTCCCTTCAACAGCTAAGATTTTGCTATTTGATCTTTTCGCTCTGTCTTAGAACATATTTTATTAGAACTGTTAACGTGCATGACAATAGTCTAATTTTGTTTGTAATGGAGCTATGAGCAGAAAAATAATCAAATGGGAACAGAAATATAGGGGACAAGAGGGAAAAATTTTGAAGAGAAACAGACAAAAAATCGACTATGGTAAAAAGCAAAAGTTAACTTTTGGTCATATTTCTTAACAAAGTATTCTTAGACATAATTTACAAACTTAATGATTACCTAAAATAATTGAAAATAATCACAGTTAGAGCTAAAATGTTTATGGATAATGAGATAGGAGGTGATTATTATTTCCTGATTCAGATATTTAAAGTGATAAACAGTTTGAGATAAGATAGTAGAAGAACTTCATGTTACCTATTATGAATTTCAACTGTCTACAAAGAAATAATTCCTAAGAGTCTGTAACTGGGAAACTTGCTGCTGGGGGATAAGGCATTCTCTACTTTGTACTTTTAAGGCAGTTTGAGTTGAAGCAGTGCTGGAATAATCATAACACAGCCTGATCTAGCATCTGCGATGTCCCATTCCCAGTAAGTTAATATATATACCCCTGAATTTAAGGATAGTTATTGGGTTAGAAACATCAGGTATTGCAGCAATTCTGATTGCAGTTCAAAATCAGAACTGCAACCTAAACATTGATGTTAAATAACTTATAAAGGAAACATAGCAATGTAGATTTGCTAAAGTAATCAGGCAGGAAGTGAGAGAGTCCAAAAAGAGAATTTCACATCAGAAACCTTTCACTTTTCCCACTGAGGCTAAAGTAACCACGAATCATTTTAATTAATCTGCCATAAAATGTCACAGCCTAAATGAGTTCAAAGGATTTCAATTCAATCCATAGTGCATCACAAATACCATCATGAACTAGAGTCAATGCTGTAGCCTTAAATCTGAGAGACATGCAGATAAGAAGGCAGGTGTATGCATAAAAGAATAAAGTATAGTAGAAACCAATTACAGCAAAGTCGTTTTTCTTCCATAAGAAAAAAATTTTTATTATAACAAGAAAAATTACTACAATGAAAGGGACTGTGATTTCTCTAATGATTGAAGTATCTACATACATTCTTGATGAATTTCATTCAGGGTGGAGTATAAATAAATTGTCCAGCTTGCCATGAATATAATACTTCTACTAAGAATTGTACCACCTGCACTGAAGTTATATTCACTATCTCATGTCCTAAGCAATCTGATGTCATTAATGGGGCAGTTATAATTAATATGATGTTTTCATATCTAAGATTAAATATACAGATGGTAACAAAAGTCTAGGGTACATCTGGTTCCAAATAAGAGCCTGACAAAGCCTCTCCTGCTTGCTTTGTTACTTAAATATTTGACAGGATACAGAGATCTAATATGTAATTTTGCAGGTGAACATCACCACCCAGCTAATCCTACTGTGGATATCTTTATATTTAAGATCCATAGTACTCTTTCTACGCTCAACAGATTGCTTTTGGTGGCAGCTAAATACTTAAGCACAGCAAAAATGTATTATTAGCAAAAATCTGGCTTATTATTGAATTATCAATGGCTGGCTGAACTCTCAAAGTAGAATAAGTATGCCTTTGATAAGTATGCAGAAGTTCTTGAAATGTTCTAAAATGGTAATATCATGAAATAAAGAGTTTCTGGGTGCTTTTTGTATCTGCTAAGATATATGTCTTTTTTTCATTCAAAATAACTATGGACATATTATGCCCAAATGAACTTCACAATATTGATCAGGAGAGTTTACATGTATGTTTGAGAAACAAATAGATGAGGGGAAAGCCTAGATTTGTTCCTTTAAATTGAAAAAAAAAAGCAATAACAATATACTTGCAGCTACAATTTGACTCAACAATGTGGTTTATTATCATTATTATGAATTTAACATTATCCTGTATGATGCTGGGAAAGTTCTTTAATTTCTCTGGCTTTTGGTTATGGTGCCATTGATAGTGATATTTCATAGAATTTTATAATGATTAAGTATGTCAAAGAGTCTAGTACAGTTATTACATAAGGCTAAATAGTCATTATACTTGTTTTCTTTCTACTTTCAGACATGTCCTCTTTTCCTTCTTTGTTTCCTCCATCTTCTACTCCATATTTCCTTTCTTCATTTCTGAAAATAAGGTTTTTAAACTTGCAGAAGTATTTAAAAAATAATAACATAAAATTGACCCCTTTCATTTCTCTCACTATATGGTCTTTCATTCCTTCATTATAAGCATTATCATGCTATATTTTATTTTTTTTAGGATTTATTTATGTTTATGCATACAAGAACTGAGGTACAGGCCAGAGGTGTGGGGGTGGGAGGACTCACCAGACACAGAGTGGGGAGCAGAACAGGCAGATCTACTGAAATACACTGCTGAGGGGAGCAGTGTGTGAGTCAGGAGAGGTCTGCCGCACCATGTGGGTAGCTCCCTGGGTAAGGATCAAACTCATGCTGCAGTGGCTACTGATAGCTTCATAAGTTGCATCTTAACCACTTGCGCCACCAGGGAGGCTCCAAGCTGTATTTTATTTGTCCCTATTTGTTTGTTTTTCTACTTCACTGTAAACTCTATAAGATCAAGAACATATATTTTCCTCTTTTTGTCCTTGGAATCTACCATATTTAGAACACATAATAAACTGACAATATACTAGTTGAACAAATTGTTATCAAAAATATTAAATGCTTTCCTATTCCTGAAATAGACAACATACAAAGTATACTTTTTTAATTTTATTTACACAATCCTACTAATATTACAAAATGTTCCTGTGTACATACTCCATTCTCCTTAATCTAAGGAACAATCTTGGGTACCCCCCTGGTGGCAAAGGCATTAAGTCTCACACTATCACTCTATTGCTGCTGTGGCCTGAGTACGAGCCTACATGGCACAGCAGACCTCTCCTGTCTCGCCAGCTACTCCCCTTAGCAATGTATTTCATTAGATCTGCCTGTTCTGCTCCTCATTATGTCACCTCTCACCCCTGACCTAGACCCCAGTTCTTGTAGGCATAAATAGATAAAACAAATCTCAAAAAAAAAAAAAAAAGAACACTCTTAAGACATGTTAGGACAAAAGAATTTTTTAAAAATGTGTACTGAAAATCCTGTCATTACAAGTCACCTGGCCTGAGGCTATGAATCTGAATCTGTCCTTTCATCCTCAAACAGATTAATATCTGCCCTGACTCCCTGGTGGGTTATGGGAAGATCAAATTAGAGGTTGCATGTTAAAATACATCTGAACTTTAAATACATACATATAGGAAATATCTATAAATTCTTCTTTTTAAAAGATATGTTACAGGGCCTCCCTGGTGGTGCGGGCGGTTGAGCACAGTGCTGTGAAGCTGTCCACAGCCTCTGCAGTGTGGGCTCTATCCCAGCCAGCCAGGGAGATACCCACATGGCACACAGACCTCTCCTGCCGCCCACTGCTCCCCTCAGCGGTGTTCTTCGTCAGTCTGCCTTCTCTGCTCTCCCCTCTGGTTCTGGTGAATTCTCTCACCCTCCTGTGCTTCTGACTGTACCCAGTGCTTGTATAAATAAATAAATCTTAAAAAATCAGAGTGCATCTGATCCTTAAAATCCAGCAGAACGTGGATGAAAGTAAGTGAAAGGCAGGATGTGACCCACAAGAATATTTTGAATAAAGGCTTAAATTTTAGCATAAGGAGATTATAGGAGGAGGAAGATATTTATCCTTGCTAGAACTGAGAAATAATAGATGAACTTGAATAAATAGTCCAGTGTCTGGACTTTGAATGGTAATAAGTTTCAACATTTTCATGTAGATAATATTTCCTGTGGTGCGTAGGGGATAAGTCTCAGGGTTGTCACCTCTACAGCATGAGTTCAATCCCCTGGCCAGGGAGTGAGCCCACACATGGTGCAGCACACCTCTCCTGTCTCACCTGCTTCTCGCCTCAGCAGTGTATGTCAGTAAATCCGCCTGTTCTGTTCCCCACTCTGTCTCTGGTGAATCCTCTCATGCCCCATACATCTGGCCTATATACTTCAGTTCTTGTACATCAAAAAAAAAAAGAAAAAAAAGAAGACTCCCCCCACAAAATAAAATGTTTTAGGGGTAAAGTGTTGATGGAAAGTGACAAGGGTGATGAATTCAAACTTATAAGTATGTAGCTTGGAATTAATATAAGTTCTGGATATAAAGATTATGGCCTTAGAACACAAGATTAAGAAATGCTTAATCAACTAGATCCACAATGATGAGTGTGTAAATCCTAGGGATAAAAAGCTCTCTTGGGCCTCCCCGGTGGCACAGCGGTTGAGCACTGGGTTGCGAAGCTGCCCGCAGCCTCTGCGGTGCCGGTTCGATCCCTGGCTGCTCCCCGGCCACCAGAGGAGGGTCCCACATGGTGCGCAGACCTCTCCTGCCACCCGCTGCTCCCCTCAGCAGTGTACTTCGGTCCTTCTGCCTGCTCTGCTCCCCGCTCTGGCTCTGGTGAATTCTCTCACCCTCCCGCGCTTCTGACTGTACCTAGTGCATGTATAAACAAAACAAACAAACAAACAAATAAATAAATAAATAAATACATTTAAATAAATAAATAAATAAATAAAAAGTTCTCTGGAGGAGACCCATAATATCAATCATTGTTGAGTATGGATGAGTAAACAAGAGTATAGCATTATAGAAGAGGAATCTACAGAGTCATAAACAGTACAGCAGAACCCCTACATTAGGGATCATTTTCAGTCATAAAAATACAATCCAGAGAGTTTCACACCCAATCTCATAATTATTTCCCTGGCCTCCAAATTCCTCCATGGCACTTTGAGTGGAAGAGACAAATGATCTACACTTTTTTCCTTCCTATTGCTCTTTCTGGTAGTAGTTTCTCTTAAGTTGAAGGCAAAAGATAGATGGGAAAAGGACAGAGTTTTTTCACTTGATTTCATTCATATGTTGGTCATTTTTCTGCAACTAACCCTGACTGGTCCTAAAACTCTCCCCCACCACCTACCTAATGTGCATTTAACTAAAGTAGATAAAGAAGGTATAACATGGAGATTTTCACTCTCCTTAACTTCTACCAGAGGTTCATATTACAAAGAATCACCGTGGGGTCTGCAAGCTTGGTGGCATTGGTTTGGATAGCACTCAAACAGGCACAGAGGCAGATTATCTAGTCTACTGCCCAATCAGATTCCCTGTGACATAATACATGCTATCATCCCTTCTCATAGGCATCCCCAGTATCTATGGATGAGTCTGTTGGATCTTTCTCCCTTGTGTTGTTTAACTATTTCTGCATATTATTACTTAAAACAATGTGCTACCGAAGAAACTGCATACCATGTGGTGCTCTTAATTCAACAAACTTTTATTTTTTCTCATATCATGAACAAAAGAAAGAGGAAAAGTTGAGGGAAGGATTTCATCTGAGGGAGGAGGACGTGGTTTTATTTTGTAATCTTTTTGCCAGATGTGGAGCAGCTCAGGGCAGAAGAGAGAGAAAAGTCACAACACTGCAGCCTAAGGACAGGTACATAGACAGTTCTCCAACAAGGAGAAGACAGGGAATTCTCACTCCCTTCCCTAGTCTTTAGATTACATAATGAGGGCCAGGAGTGGATAGAGACAGGGAGCTGAAAGTTTATAAGGCACTGTGTTGGCTGTGATTGGGTAGGGCAGTACCAATTCAGAGTGAAAAGTGGCCCCAACTTCGGTGCTTTGTTTTATACAAAGTATACTGTTAATATTTCTTGGTCTCCAACTGTAGAATATAGTTATCAATTCTGAGGCAAAAGGAATACTCCCAATTCCACATCTTATTATTATAAAATTACATCATCTAATCTGATTTGAGTAGATAGAACTGTAATTTATCTTTATTTATCAAATAGATCTTTGAAAGTAGTAAGGACCAGTACTTAAAGGCTGGAATGTGGTGGTGCTCACAACTAATCCCAAGTCTTCTGGTTTCAAATCAGTGACTCTGTAATTTCTATACTTGAAGGATTTGGTATTGATGATAGGGGTAAGACAAGACCAGCAGATTTTTGGAAATCTGTATTTGCATAGCACTTAAAAAAAACTCAATTGTATACCTGAAAAAAATAGGTGGGGGAGTGGACAGAAATTACAAAGAGAACCAACCCCTTCCCACCAAACCAGTATTTGGTGATACTATTATATAGCCTTGCTTCTTGTAGTAAGTGGTAGTGTGTCTTCCAAAAAGATTTCTTTAAGACCTTCCCCCTGATACCAATGAATTTGGCCTTATTTGGAAATAG
Source organism: Talpa occidentalis (assembly GCF_014898055.3). Classification (NCBI taxonomy): domain Eukaryota; kingdom Metazoa; phylum Chordata; class Mammalia; order Eulipotyphla; family Talpidae; genus Talpa; species Talpa occidentalis. Next base: position 34,553,292 of record NW_023604861.1, on the reverse strand, counting down.
GATCTTTATAACTGTAATCCAGATGAAAAAAAAAATGGGCACATTTAGTAACTGGTGTCTTCATAAGAAGGGAATTTGGATATAAATGAGTGCATAAGGAAAAATACCATGTAACAATGAGACAGCGGTTGGAGAGATTCCTCTACATGCCAAAAATGCATTGCTGGGGACCACCAGAAACCAGGGAGAGACAAAAATGTATCACCCTCTAGAGCCTCCAGAGATACACGGCTCTGCTGATACCTTGGTTTCAAACTTGCAACCTCCAGAAGTGTAAGACAATAAATTCTTGTTGCATGAAGTCCCCCAGTTGGCTGTAATTTGTTGTAGCAGCCTTAGGACACACCTTTCAACTTCCTCCAAATTTTTATGAATTTATTTGACAGTAAATATCTTAGCCTGCACCTTGTATAATCTAAGGAAGAGAAACGGCATCCCAGACAAGTATGGGTTTCAGATTTCATAAAATGAAGAAGAGAGGGGTCGGAAGGAAGAAGCTTTGCTTAGAATACTGTTTTCTCTCTACAGTTCTCACAAGGTCAGCCCTCGCCCTGCCCACCCTCTCCCGCCAGCCTAGTTCCAACACCTGCACACCTGAAACAGTCACTTGAAGCCAATTTCAAAGCTTTCAGTACAATTTTACTTGACCTTTACTTGCAGACCACCTCTGCCAGGCCACTGACTTTGTTGCATCTCCTCAGGCTATTGCAGAAGTGGGTTTCACAGTGCTCTTTTCATTGCTATGCTTGGGAATCTAAAACCTGTTCATCCTAAAAGAAACCTACATGAAAGAGTCAAGTGAGGCAGAAACAAAGCATATTTCATACACTTTTGAGAAAAAATATGCAGGAAAGAAAAATGAAGAGACTAGTCTGCTGAAAACTATGTTTATATATGCTAAGTGCTCTGTGTATGAAACCAATACATTTCCAATAAGTGGAAGTAAAGCATCTTTCTTCCACGCATTGTTGACACAGAGTATTTTACTGACATTGGGTAATTTAAACTTACATAGTGGTGTCAAAGTATATTAGCAGCATACCATGCAAAAATTAAATTGTTCAGCAATTTGTGTACCAGAAAGAAGCTATTCAAAATAATTCAGAAGAGAGGATTGGGCAAAAAGTATGAGGAAGTTTCATTAAATCAGATAAATACAGCTGTCATTAAGATTATACTGATTAATATTGGATAAAACCAAAGATATCTGGCAACCACTTTGCTAAATGCTAGTTTGTGTGACAGATTTGCAGGAAATGATCTGGAAACACAGGTCCTATTACATATTCAGCACTCAGGTAACCTGTTGGATTCATTCTTGCTATTTTTTTTCCATTTCTTCTTTAACAGTGTATGGATACACACACACACACACACACACACACACACACATATGCACTTGCACACATACATGCAAACTTACTGCTTTGAAAAACTGGGGGCATTGTGGTTAAAAGTGCTGGGTCTGGAGTTAGATGACCTGGATTTGAATCAAAGGCTTACCATTTATTGCCATGCAAACTTTATCCTTTAAGTAGCAATTTTATAGCTCTTATCTCATATATGATATTGTGGTGAGCATTACAGATGGTAAGGTATGCAAAGTGCACAATCTGAAAATGCCTAGTATCTGCTATCTTCACCCTTATTATTATATACATGCATATAATATATAATATATATATAATAATATATATATAAATAATAATATTTCCAGTTAATACAACTGGAAAAGTCTAGTGGTTTGTGTACAAATTTAGGTACCTAAAACAATACAATTTTGGAATTTGGGGAAATTACATTATTTTTTCTTTAAAAATATTATGTTGATGGCACCAAATGTTGGTGAAGATGTAAAGCAAGAGGAAATTTTATTTATTTCTGATAGAGATGCAAAATGGTAGTCACACTGGAAGACACTTTGGTGGTTTCTTATAGAACTAAACACACTCTTATCATCTCGAAATTGTATTTCTTGGTATTTATCTAAAGTAGTTGAAAATTTATGTCCACACAAAAAAGCCTACACAATGTGTGTCTACACAAAAACCTGTACTCCAGCTTATGGAAAGCCAGTGAAGAAATTTCAAGCATGATCAAAGTAGTGTTTTCAATATTTTGCTCTTACAGCTATGAATAAACGGATTATGTTTTTCTTCTTACAAATCATACAACAAAGCTCTCAAGAACATGATTTTGCTTAGAAATTGCCATAGAAAATAACATTAAAAAAAAACACCTGCAAATTGGGCCTTCCCAGTGGCACATGGGTTGAGCGCTGGCTTGCGAAGCTGCCCGCAGCCTCTGCAGCACCAGTTCGATCCCCGGCCGCTGGGCAAGGGTCCCACATGGCACGCAGACCTCTCCTGCTGCTCGCTGCTCCCCTCAGCAGTATACTTCGTCAGTCTGTCTGTTCTGTTCCCCCCTCTGTCTCTGTGAGTCCTCTCACCCTCCTGCGCTTCTGACTGTACCTAGTGCTTGTATAAATAAATAAAACAAATCTTTAAAAAAAAAAAAACACCTGCAACACTGATAAATGACTTTCTGGTTATCAATCAGCCTCATAGTGCCACAAATAAAGACATTTACAAGAAGATATTTTTTAGAAACCTATAAAAAATGAACTTATTTTCATGGAATAGTGTTAGGTTCTCTAAAGTATGCCTTGAAAGTTGGGATGTACAATTGGAGTTCAAGCCCTTTGCTTCCCAGATGCACTGGTTTTTGAGTTCTGTCCTGGTTGTGGGGTACATTATAGGGAGTCAAGATTATGGTAAGAGTGTGTTCAGTCTCTCTTACCCACTTCTATGTAGTTTTCGTCTCATTTGCCAAATGGGTAGTCATCATTCTGCCAGCCTTTAGTTTTTTTAAGGGGAAATTGTTTCACAAGTAGCTATTTACTCTGTGTATTCATTAGAGTTCAGGATCTTCCAAAACTCCATGGTTTTATTTTCAGAGACATTGCATCTTTTCTGTTCATAATGAAGATGCACTACATGTTCCTTCTACCATAACTTTTACCTCTGTGATAGATTGCATTATTGTTCAATGTGGCTGTCCCTCCCAATGTGTTGAGTGGAAATTGTTATCATGTTTTCTATGATTTTCTTCAACCAATAAAATAAGAGTAGAAGTACATATATTACTTCCAAACAGCAGCTACAAAGCCTTCACATGGTTGCCCCATCTTCTTTTTCTGGTGGATAAGAAGATAATTAAACAATAACACTTTCCAGATTTCTAGGAAATGGCGGTTCTGAAACTATGAAAATAACACCAGAATTCTTTAAGTCTATGTAATTTACCTATGACAGGTTCTATAGCCATGATAGTAATAGTCACAACTATTTGAGAACACCAACCAATCTGTGCCAGCATTTTGCTTCTAGAAGTCATCCAATAGTGAGTGGACTTACAAAAGAAATATTCCCTGAATGTCAATCAGGCCACAACACAACAGCCTTACCACAGTCACTATGAACCTACAGGTAATGTCCAATTCAGAAAGTCAGCCAATTTCCAAATTCCAACATTCCCCAAAACTCAAAAAAAAATCTGTTCCCTACTTTTTCTGGAAGTGTATTCCTGACCCACATAACATTGTTTCACTTAAATGAGCGATAAATTTAGTCTTGTTTGTTTTTTGTTTTGTTTTGATTTCCTTCAGATATTGAGTAATGTTCTTTTTCACTCAAGATTGGGGGAAAAGAAGTCCACACAGGGGTTACTTTGTCATATGGGGCAGAGCCACAGTTGACCCATAATGGACTTATGAGTGAGAACAGTTATTTGTGTACCTGAAATCTTGTGGTAGTTTGCTAAAACAGAATAAATTAGAATAAATGGAATTATATAGCCTGTAAAGGTAAGTTATGGCTAAAAAAACTAGGCAAAAAGAAAGCAGGCAGTTATAGTTTACCTCCCACACCTGATAAAAGAGGAGCTTTCCTCTTATGGAATCAGACTTCTTTCCCTAGCCTAATATTAGAGTTTCCATGTTTCAGAAGAATATTTATTTTAAAAGGCTGATTTTGTGACTTCATTAGAAAATTATTTTTTCCAGCAAATACATGATTTTCAAGATTTTTTCCTGTGCAAGAGAGCTTTGCCAAAACAATAACAACGTAACATGAGTAAAAGATACACATGCCATAAAAAAATGGCAACAAAAAAATAATATATTTATTAAACCAGTCATGAATTTTCAATTCTTAAGCAATTTTTACCACAGAACTCAGTATTCAATTTTAAAATGAACAAATAAGAAAATTAAATTTGTACTTAAAATATGTTCAACTTTACTACAATGTCTACATTACAAAGGAAAATACTATGTTTGCATCTCATTTGATATATGATTATGTTAAAATTTTATTATTTTGTTTTAGCTCTTAAAATTCATTTTGAAGGATAATCAATCATAAGCACTTAGTTATCATGGGACCGCCCGGGGTCACTTTAATCTATATGGGAAACATATTAAGTGTAAATTATGGGATTAAATGGCATTAGTGCTCCTAGTAAATAAGACACAGAATTTACCTTCATGTCTAAAAGCAGAAAAGATAAATTTTAATGTATAGTCATAATAAAATGTGAGACTGATAAATGGCATCAAAGTGATAATGATGCTAGATCTGAGGGATAAGAAATCACAATTGAGGAAAATGAGAGAAAGGTCATGAAGTATAGGTAGCAAATAACACAGGTTAGTCTGGCTCTAAGCCATAGAAGCAAAACAGAATCATTTATCTCTTCCATGGTGTCCTAATCTAGCAAAGCAGAGCTTTTCTCAGACTAACCTGACTAGTCATTTTCCTGATATGTGTCATCAATAACTCCTGAGATTCAGCAGGAGAGAAAGGAGTTATGTTTAGGTTCTGCTCTCCAGCTTTCTCCACTCACCTAGGCAGCATCATTTAACCCACTAATTCTTCTAACATATCTTAGTGAAGTAGAGATTTCAAAGCACACACATAATTGGAAATTAATTCAGGATCTAAGGATCTCTCTGAATTGTTGGTTAATGAAGGCCAGCTTTGTCAAAGTCCACTCAAAATCTCTCTCAAAGTAGACTACCTTTCATTAGTATACTTCTTCTATGTGGCTAAGAGTTTTAATCCAAAGCACTGAACCCCATGCTAGAACTAATAGTGGTGAAAAATTGTTAGTTAGCTAGATTTGGTGGTGCAGCCGACTGATAAGACTTGATTATAGGCCTCATAATTCACTGGGAAAAATTCGTTAGTCAACATTTTTACACTCCCTTCCTAGTAATAGTCAAAGCACAGTTCTACAGCCCTTTCCTACAATTACTTTTCTCACTTGAGAAATTCTGGGATGAAAGGATTAAAAGGAAAGTAAATCCTTCTCCCATATTTCCCCTACAAAACTGGGCAAAAACATGATTTTGGGGAATTTCTGAAGTTATCATAAAATTTAGCAGAACAAAAGCCACCTGGACCTATTATTTATTTTGCAAACCAAAGTAAGACCTTTATAAAAATAAAAAAACTCATATTCAATTTTATTAAGCAATATTAAAAAGCAATAGAGCTTCCAGAACACACAGGAATATAGTGCACATATCATTTATATGCAGTTGTGCATAAATCATTCCTTTATTTTTGCCGATGAATAGAATCAGAACTTCATGGCACTTTCAGAAAATACCCACTTAACTCTCAAGAATAACTGTATAAAAGAATGCTTATCAAATTCTGTAGAATAAAAATTGGGCCTAAATATGAAGATTTTCCCATTATGCAGACATTCTTCAACCCTCTGACTTAGTGGAGTTAATATCCTTGCCATCATTATTACTAAAATAAATGGAATAATGGCCACTTCCTGGGGGAAAAAAAAACAGTAAAACTGACAGAGTCCATGAACATTAATAAAGTTAGTCTCAAATGTTTTTCAATAGAATGTTTTAATTACCCTAGCAAATCAGGTGAATTCCATCCACTACCATAAAATTGATCCCCTTTACTAGTTTTAACCAGCCCCATTCCCCTTCCCTTCTAGTAACTGCTATTCTGTTCTCAGATTTTAAGAATTTGTATTTATCTTGCTTGTTCATTTGCTTCATTTTTTGGTCATTTCTATCCCTCGGTTTCTTTACCTAAACTAGGAATCAATCTCAGCCTACAATTTCTCAAGAATCAAATATAGGAATACATGTAGAAACATTCTGTAAGCCAGAAAATGTAAGAGGTCATGATTGTCATATTTTTATAAAATCTGTATGACCTTGGGTTCTTGAATACTTAACTCATCAGGTGATCCCACAAATATTTACTTCTAGACCATCTTGCCATTAACTTTTTGCTACAGCTAGACATCCCCACGTCCTCTTTCTCTCACTCTTCCCTCCTATAAAACAGAGTTGATCTCCACTAGTCACAAATATCTGTGAAACACATAAATGTTTCAAAAGTTCTCTGAGAGACTCAAAGCAAAAGGAGACTGCAAATTCAAAGTGCTAGTAAGATTTTCATGACACTAAAGTATTACTGCATCTTTCTGGAATTTGTAGGGCTTTTCTATCCTTAGAGCACAAGCAGAATAAATTGGTTGAGGGTTACTGGGTCCTTGAGAGCAGTTCCAACAGCCATCTATGCACACAGACTGGGGTCAAAACTAGACACAGAGCCTAAGATTTCCATTATGAAATTGTTGAGCTGTTTTTCCTCCATACATGATACAATAAATTATCTCAGACTCTCTGGCTGTTTTGAAACTAAACAAATGACACTTAAACTTGGGGAAAGCAATTATTGAAAACTGACAATTTGAGCTGACAAAAAAGTTCAGAATATACCCAGTTTCAACTGGGTACATTCAACTGTAAGGGGAGACACATACGAACTAATCTATGTTTCAATTAGTTCCCAGTGACTCCAGCAAGCTTCGATGGATTAATCAAATTGTGGCTTTTGGGGGAAGGATTTACTTAAAATCAAATTGATCTGTTGTTCTCATATTATCACTGGTAAATCTATATTTACTCTGCTTTAGGGCTTCTGAAGAGTAATAAATTGTCACCACTTCTGCAGCCTGCCTGAGTCTCCAGTCACACTTGAAATGAGTTTAATATTTAGAGCCCCTTTCAAAAGTACTGTTGCTTGCAGACACCCAGTCGTAAACTTTCCAACAACAACAACAAAAAAAAAAAAATGCCATGGTAGTGGCAAGATTTCATGAAGACAGAGTCAGATTGTAAATTTTCTTCTTGACTTTTGGGGACAAGGAAGACAGTTTCAACAAACAAAAGCAAAATTCAACAGAAAAGAGGATGAGAGATTTGTGTGTGTGTATATGTACGTGTGTGTGTAGATAAGGGTGGGGAAGGCATCTAATTGCTTTCTGAAGTAGTATTTCCATCCACTATCAATCCCATTTAGTGGTTCATTCTCTCTGGTCTCTGCCTTTCCTTTCCTTTGATGGACACTTGACAATAGCCTCCCTTGTTCAGAATATACTCTGAGGTATTGCTTTAGAAAGCATGCACATCATTCAGTCTACTTATCATCTCCAGGGATTGTTGTTCTTTGTCTCTCATGGAACAAGAGCTCTGATAAAACCTCAAGGCTGATGTTTAAATACAGATCCCTGCATTTAAATAGTATCAGTGGCTCTTTCTGCCAAGAAAACTGGACTGTTAATTTCACATAACAAATGAACCTTTTGGACTGTAAGGGGTTAACCTAATCAGCCAGCCAAGCCAGGGGAAAGGAGTTGGCTCCCAGATGCCATTGCGAGCAAAATTAATCCTGGAGCTTAGCATCTGGATGCTTCACCTGCCAGACAGGCCCCAGTAGGTCCTTTTTATCACTGGACCAGTTTAAGAGAATGATGAGCAGAAGCAGTTCCGCACCACCAGTGACAAGAAGGAAAAAGGAAAAAATGTCCTCCACAGAGAACGAACTTCCTGACTGCCTCCAGGTACTAATGTCCTGGAAACAGCAAACAGGCATGCCATGCTGTGTCCAGGCACTGCCTGAGCTCTCTGTCTGCTGGAGAAGACTCATCAGAAGCCACAGGGCAGGGCAGACTGAACAAGCCGAAGTAACCTTCGGGGTGCCAGCCACCGTCAAGTTCTCACCTGAGCAGATACAACTGTGTGTTCATTGGTTTCAGCTGCTGTCAAATTTGCAGGACAACCACCCCACACCCGCTCCCCACTGCATCCAGCCATTTCCCCTATCTTGTTTTGCACTTAACAGAAAATAAAACTGCAAAATCCATGCGTCCCCTTGATCTTCTTAAGAAAACTTTTAAATGCCAAACTTACATTGTTTTCCTAGGTTTTTGGTTTTTATATTTAAAAAGTCTAATATTTTAGCACGTTGTTTTAAATACTGGAAATACAATTACATTATTGGGGAATTGACCAGTGCCTGAAAAACAATGCATTCCACCTATCTCCATGAACTTGATGGGAGAACAGAAGGTTAAAAAAAGCAAAAAGAATGGCCAGTAGGACAGACCTGATTTGCAGGGCAAGAACCTCAAAGAAATAATGAGGTCCCAGGAGAGGAAGAGCTCTGATATAGGGAGTTGAATCCTTTTGCAAAGCTTCCGTGAGATGTATTTTTCTTTCTACTGACAGATAAAATTTGTGTAGGGTAGAGGGAAGAAATAAGGAAGTGAAAGCATTTGATGAAAAATGGAGGGGAATGACTCCGAGTTTTGCTTAAGTTTCACCTGAAGTTTCCTTCAAATGTACCATGAGCAATATAAACAGTAAAAAGGTCTGAGAATTAGACTAATGCAGGCTGGAGATAGGAATTTCTAAGAACAGTTATCAGGTACTACAATGTTTCTATTTAGCAGACACAGCTAAAAGTTGGTAGCAAAGTAGCACTTTATAAATTAGATCTCTGACTGTGAAGCCATAATTTCTGAATTTATGAGCTAATATTTTTGTGAGATATCTAAGCTCTAATGTAAATTTCTTGAATTTGTGTATGCCCTCTGAAAAGGAATACCTACCAAGCCAAATCTTAAGTTTAACTTTTCAACCTCATAGCAATATAAAGGTGACTTTTTAATATAGCCACCTATTCTATAAAGAAATGACACCCTCCTCAACTTCTTCCCTACTGCTCATTACTCTATGTGACTCATTATTTTGGAAATGATATATCCCATTTTGCCTATAACACTTCCGACCTATTCCTATTATCCCAATGAGACTATTAACAACAACTCCTTGTATCTTCTTATGTTCTGATTTGGAAGATAAATTATATTGTCCTCCTGCATAGAGAGTACTGCAAAACTCTGATGTACAGAGTGAGGCCATTGGGTCAGGAGCTCAGTGGCTGGTCGGAAAAGCAGCCCAACAATCAGGCACAGACCCCAGAAGAGAGCCTACAAGCGAAAGCCAAACTGAGCTCAAATGCAACTAGTAAGTCAGTGGACATGGCTGCCCATGTACCCCCTCACATTTCATAGAACCTGCTAATGCTCCAAATGTCCTCAGCTAAGTTATACAGAACTAAATAAATGACAATTGCCAAAATTGGGGCCTGAAAGTAAAGCAGAGAAAAATACCCCAAAGCTGGAGCTGCAACAGCAAGAGACTGGTGCGAAATCACCAGGCAGAAGGGTCTAGAGTTAGACTGTTAGGTCCTAAAGTTCTTCCACCCTGAGTGCGCTTCTTTAGCTGCTGGCCTTAGAACATCTGGCATTTGTTCTATTAAAGAAATCAGTATATTTGCTTATACATTTACCATAAAAGAATCCACATGCTCAAGACAAGAATGTTAGGGCATTCTACAAAAAAGTACTTGTTCCCCATTATATTCAGTGATGCCTAGAATTTTTTTTTAGTGTAGTAAAGGAAAGAAACAAGGGTAAAATAATAACAATAAATTTACAATAAAGAGCGTCATTTAACACTAATGAGATAAGCATTATCTCATTAGTATAAGAAAATGTAACAAGTGTAAAATAGTACAATAAGCATACAGAATATGGTTATAGTAAATGATTAGAAATAATCAAGAATAATTTTATCATATTAACATTCCTAAAATAAACACATACAGTTGTGAAAACCTCAATTTAAATATTTCTTTCTGGATTTTATAGAACTTAGATGAAAAAGAAGGGGAAAATGTTCATTATTAATCATTTAGAAGCAGGTTCACCAGCTGTAAATGCACACACTCAGTGAACAAATGTATATAAAACCTACCATGCTCAATGTGCTATGTAATGGTGATCAGATATATAACATCAAGAATGTTTAAAACTCATAGGGAACATTAAATATAGATGCAACCATAGTTTTCTCATGCCCTTTATTTTATTTGATCTTCCAGGTATCATGTTTATCACATGAACAAAACCAAATTCAGAGAGGTTAAGCAAGTCATCTGAGACCAGATAGTAATGTCCAAAGTTGGGGGTTTCAAACCCAGGGCTCTTAAAGTTTCTTTTACAATAATTCTATTTCTATCAGGGTCAGCAGTACAAAGAAAAGTATGTGATGTTAGATTTTAGTATGTCAGGGAGCAGAAGAGTAAATAAAATAGGGATTCTAGCACATTATGTTTATTTCAAAAAGTTCTTCAATTTCTATTTCCTCCTTTGTGAAATAAACTTAAGTCATTAAAATACCCAGTGATTGCTCTCCCTCACACATAGAATTCCACAATAAAATGCCCTTGAAAACTCAGATTGATGAACTTTTTTATTCCCATTGCAAACTAAAAATAACCAATGACTCAATGGCAGTTTTAACTAAACAAGGCATCTTTTTTGGAGAAATCATTCTATGTTGGAAACATTATATAGGAGATGGCTGTAATTGCATGTTTGTTTTTTTTTAAGATTTATTTATGCATACAAAAACTGGGTATAGGCCAGAGGTGCAGGGGGTGAAAGGATTCACCAGAGACAGAATGGGGAACAGAATAAGTGGACTGACTGAAATACACTGCTGAGGGGAGCAGCAGGCAAGGCAGGAGAGGTCTGCTGTGCCATGTGGGTCACCTCCCAGGCCTGGGATCGAAATCCTGCTGCAGAGGCTATGGATAGCTTCATAGTGCTGTGACTTAACCCCTGCGCCACCAGGGAGGTCCCTGTATGCATGGTCTTATAACTTGGCAAAATACTGAAATAATTCCAAGTTGCTTGATTAAGTGCTGCTTGCTGTATAGTCTCTTGTGTGTCCTAACCCTTCCCCTAGAACTTTCAGATCTTCCCACATGTCAGAAACTAAAGGAATAACATTGTCATGTTAATGTATCAGTGCTAAGATCAGAAAGTATCTTACTAATACTTGACCTCTATACCTGCCTTATTTGGAGATATTTCCAACTAGTAAGGAAAAGACTCCAGCTCTATGTTTACAGCTTGCTTTCTGATGAAGCCAGAGTTATATTAATGACAGTCACCTATATTCTTGTGATCAATGCCCATTAAAATAGGACCAGCCTTTCTACCTACTGCAAAAGAATTCTGGGAAGTATCAAAAATGTGACTGGGAAGAGAAATTTATTCAAATGTGATGGTTGACCTCGAGGGTCATTAATACAACTGCAGAGAAAGTCTAAGCTTGAGACACCTGGGAGCAATGGGGAGGTTGTTGATTATTCACTGTTTGACAAATAAAGAATTAAAGAACGCTTCAATTACCCAGGAATTTATTCCCTCGTTCATGAAAACATAATACAGTTGGACCAAGAAATAGATCTCTCCAAAGTTAGCTTCACAGAAAGAACATTTAAACACAAGAATTTTGGAGATTCTTAACACTAAAAACTCTTGCCTCCAGGTTAAAATCTGAGATTGCTCCCATGGACATTAAATAGGCAGTGAGGATAACTCAAAAGAAATTACCAACACTACTATAGGATATGGCAAAAAATATATATTATTTTTTCAGGAAACTGATTTTCTTCCAAATGAAATTCAGGGAAACATAAACTATGAAATAATATAATGTTAACATTTACATACAAAGGGATCTGACTGGATCAGGGAGCTAGATTTTAAGAAAAGAAAAACAATAATTACATAAAATTGCAATACAATTGGAATTAGTCATTCAGTAGGTCTCTATAAAGAACAAGGCAATCTAAGGATAAAAAGATGAGTGGGATATTAGAAGCAATATAATAGAAAATTGAAGCAGTCCAATAGGCAACAAAGGTAAACACTTCAAGAATGCAAAAGGATAGGAAAAGAAAAGAAACACTATACAGGTAAAGATGATTAAAATAGAAGATGAAAAATAAAAACATAAGAAATGGATAATTTTATTTTTCCTGAGAAACAAAAGGTCAATAGGTAGGGAAGAATAAATAATAAATGATACAAAAGAATAATATATCCTTAATAGAATAAAATGTTCTTGTGTTTTTCCATTAGATTAAAATAATTTTTTAACCACATAAGAGAAATTAGGAAACTTCTTAAGAATTGAGGTCTTAAATCTAAAGGACTTACCTTTAACTCATCATATTCTGGTAAAGTTGTGAAAATGAAGAAAAAAAGCAAACCATTCATCTATGTGTGTGCAAACAGACACACAGGAATTGCTTCTCTCAGAAGAAAACTTCTAAAGCTAATCAAAGTTTTCTCTGTTGCATTAGATGTCATTTTTATGACTGTATTACCTAAGGTAATAATATACAGATTCAATGTAATAAATTCCAGAAGCACTCTTCACATAAATAAAGCAAGAAAAATCACAAGATTTACTTTGATCTACAAAAGGCCCCAAATAGTCAAAACAATACTGAGGATAAAAAATGGAGATATCATGCTCCCCAACTTGAAACTCTACCACAAAACAATAACTATCAAATCAACATGATATTGGAATAAAAACAGACATACAACTCAATGGAACAGAACTGAGAATCCAGAAATATCCCTACATATTTATAAACAACTAATTTACAACCAAGGAGCCAAGAGCATACAATAGAAGAAGAAAAGTTTTCAACAAATGGTGTTGGAAAAACTGTACAGCCACACGCAAAAAAATGAAACTAGACCACTATCTAAAACCATACCAAAAAAATTAACTTACAATAGATGAAACACTTGAATGTTAAGATCTGAAAATAGAAAAAATTTAGAAAACAGAAGTTAGATGTTCCTAGAAATTAATCTTGGAGATGTCTGTGGGTATTGGATTCCAATGTTAATGAAAATAAGCATAAATAAATAAAAGGGAGACATCAAACTTTTAAAAAGCTTCTGCACAGTAAAAGAAACATATGCAAGTGGTTAATTTCCAAAATATATAAAGAACTCATACATCTTAAGAACCAAAAAAAATAAAAATGGGCAAATGATCTGAATAAACACTTGTCCAAAGAAGACATGGCCAATAGGCACGTGAGAAGATGAGCACAACCTCTTAGTATAAAGGAAATGCAAATAAAAACAGCTCACACCCATGAGAATGGCTAGTAACGAAAAGACAATAAACAAGTCTTGGAGACTTGTTTGGAGAGGATGTGGAAAGAAGGGGATCTTTGAAAACTATTGGTGTGGAATGTAAATTGGTGCAACCACTATGTAAAATACTATGGAGATTTCTCAAAAAATTAAAAATAAACTTTTCATATGGCCCAGTTGTCCCACCTCTGGATATCTACCTGAGGAAGACAAAAACAGTCATATGAAAAGACATGTACACCTACATGTTCATCACAGCATATGTACAATAGCCAAGCATTGGAAATACTGTAAGTGTGCAAATGAATGGATAAAAAAGAGATATTATATATACATATAAAATACTACTCTGCTATTAAAAATAATATATGAACTTCTGCCATTTGCAACAAGATGGATGGATCTATAGGGTATTATGCCTAGTGAAAGTCAGAGAAAAACATCGTATGATTTCTCTTATATATAGTTCATAAATACAAAAATAAATTTGTACACTATACAACCAAATTGCTGGTTACCAGAAGGGAGAGGTGAAAGGGGTTTAAGTGAATAATAGGGGTCAACTATATGGTGAAGAATGGAATTAGATTGTTAAAGGTGACCCTACTATTGTACATACAGATGTTGATTTATAATGATGTCCACCTGAATCCTATATAATGTTATTAACCAACACTATCCCAAGAGGTAAGAATCATGGAAATAACTTAAATGTTAGTGAATTATTCAGAAAAAAAATGCCAAGTTAAAAGAACACAGTATTGCATAATATATAAGCCCTCTGGAAAACAAATTACATGATCAGTTTTCCAGTTTATTTTACAATTTTTTGCATACTCTTAATACCTGTATATTACAAAAAAAGCAAAATAAGAATGTAGGCCAACTTTATATATTCATACAGATTTGAAAACTATGAGTATTATGAAATCTATTATAGCATTATATTTTAAAAATTATTTCACCATGATTACAAGATTTATTTTTGAAATATGTTAAAATCTTATATTAAGAAATCTGTTAAGATATAAAATAATAATTGGGAAAAAAAGTTCTAAAAAGGCAACCTCAATGTATACTAAAAAGAATTTACTAAAACCTACTGTATCCAAACATAGTAATAAAAATTCTGCAAAAAGAAAATGTCTGGGTTTGCTGCCTAGACTCCCCCTTTAAGGAAGAATTTGTTGCCCAGATGCTAGTAGTGTTATCAGTGGACAACCTTCAGCTCTCAGCTTGCCAGGAATCATCTCAAAGGCAGAGAACTGCCTCACTCAATCTCACACCTTTTCTGAGGTGATCTTTATTCAGTGCAAGAATTTAAAGTCCTGACCTTCCTGATACAACTCACAACTCTGAAAGTGCACTCTCGGCTCTGAAATTTTCTTTGGGATTAGCTCAGATGTCCACTGAAAGTTCTGCAGCTTATTTTCTTCCTCTGTCCCAGTCTTGATTTCTTCTCTTCCATTTCATGGTGATCATCACAAAGGTGCTCCCCAATAATCATCCGGTATGCCACCTCAAAGTCTGCTTCCCAGGAAATTCAACCTATGACATATAATAATGTTTTCTTATCTGAATAACATTTACTACAGGCATCACCTCTTGAGGTAGAGACTTAGAAATATGTTAGGAATATGCCTCAGGTAGCTGCCTCAAGACTACAGATTCTTTGTTCTACTTCTGAGGTATTTGTCTGAACCTCATTTTCTCATCTTTAAAATGTCAATATCTAACTTTCTAAGTTCTTTTCCAGTTCTAAAGTGCCAGTTTAGAACTAAAATACGATGAGGTTTTCAAACATATAAATTTAGTTAGGATCTAGGACTTTAAATTCATATACTAAATTTCTAAACAACACAATAACATACTCAGTAAAAATAAATTATCAGATAGTTTGAGATTGAATCTAAAATAGTTATTTAGAACACCACAAGGATTAATAAACATGGTCTCTCATTCATTCATCTACCAATTCTTTTGTTAATCACTTTTTGAGCAACTACTATAAGCAGGTATTGTGTTATGTTCTAAAATAAGACTATATTCTCAAAAAAATTTCAAATTAAGAAAATGAAAATCTAAATATACAATAATTTACTATGTTCAGCAATCAAATTCAGTGAGATCTGTTGGACCACAGATGAATGCTACCAACTCTACCTGTGGGGCACAGGAATGGTTTCACAGAGGGGTTGGAAGTCCCTGGGGTAGGAACTGAAAAGTGTCCAGAAAGAAGAAGTGTGCATAAAATACACAATCTTAAAAATCAACATGAGGTTTGGAGAACCCTACAAATAACTTAGTGTCTCAAGGCATAGTCAAGGGCAAAGTCACAAAGTATTAGCAAATCAGTGCAGAGCTTGTAGAACAGTTCTAACTGCTTCCTAGAGCTGCTCTACCCTGCTTTCTTCCCATGCACCCAAGTTTGCGATTCTCTCAACATAGAGTATGACCAACAAATATGCAAACCAAGATGACTAGGTTGATTTGCAGATAGGATCTACAAATCACACTTCAAGAAACACTGATGGTACCTATATAGGCCAGTATGCCAGAGACATCTCACTTTCCACCTGTTATCTTAGGATAATTAGCAGTAATTTTATCATTCACTCTAATAAGTGTCCTCGTTGGGAGGATAAATGATTACTGTCATTCTAGTCACACATGGGTAGTGGAAAGATGCCATAGGAACCACAGAGAAGGGGGAAGTATAAGGAGAGGAAGCATTATCCTTTCCCAAACTCAATTGTATCAATGTTATACATCAGATTTACACTGGGTATTGTTTCTGAAAAACAAGTTCAAATGCTCACAAATGGAAATGAAAATGGAAAATCATTGACTGGCTTTAACATTCTCTGATATTATCAGATCAGTAGATGCCCTTGACAGATTATCTTGGGAACTCTATAAACTATAAAGTAGAAGTGGGCAATCCAAAAAGGGAGTTTTTGTCCAATGGAGAAATAATAAAAGCCCTAAATACGAGGAGAGAATGGGGAATATTTACAAAAATTTCAAAATTAGCATGACTGGGTAATTAATTTTAAAAGGAATAGGGTAAAAGGATGTAGGTAAGTTTTGAATGACGCCCGTGTGAATATATTCCTCAGGACATGTTACGTGAATGCTCTATTATTTAATGGATAATGAAATTATTCTGCAAAGGGTAATGATAATTTAGTGAGAAAGGCAAAATCTCTTGCTTACATATACAACAGCAGTTTATTCCACTTATAAAAATGTTCTGTTTCATTAAGTCTCACTAAGCATTTTTAGATTGTCAGACTATACCCCCAAAAGTAAAATTATAAGGCTCAGATCCAGAATCACAGTGAAGTCAAAATTTATTAGTGTTATCTTTAATCACAATTCTAAGCCAGATGAATTCAGAATTTAGGTAATTAAAAGATTATAAAATTTTGATGGGTATCATTTTAAAAAAAGAATACCAAATAGGCTATAAAAGTCAAGTCTTACTTAGGAAAAGAAAACATACAGGTTTTTAAAATATGAAAATATCACAAACAAAACCCAGAAAATATATTTGCTGATTACCAGCTTAACGTCTCCCTGAAATACTTTTTCCATGTGTAATAGGTTATATATTCTTCAATCACTTCTTTACAAGACAAGACTTTATATTATTTTCCATAGCAGGGCTTTCCTAGTTTCAATATCTAGGTACCATTGATGTTTTGTGCTGGATAATTCTTTGTAGAGAGCAGCTGAAGGGAGTAGGGTGGCCAACTGTTCCATACAATGTAGGAATTTAGTCTCTACCCACTAGATGCCAGTAGCATTCCCCAATAATGACCATCAAAAATGCCTCTAGAGATCATCAAACATGCCCTGGGAAGGGATGGGGTGGGAGGGAATCACATTAAGTTGGGAAACACTGTTCTGTAGAAAGATAATGTCTTAGGCTGTCCATAACAAGATACTGTAGATTGGGTGACTAAAACAACAGAAATTTATTTTCTCGTGATTCTGGAAGCTGAAATTCCAAGATCAAATTTCTGGCAAGATTCCATTCATAGTGAGAAGCCTGTTCCTGACTTTCTCACAGTTCCCCTCTTAATGTGCCCTAATCTGATATGGAAAGAAAGAAAACAAGCTTTTTAGAATCTCTTTTTCTAAGGACACCAATCCTACTGACTTATTTTTATAATTTCATTTAACCGTAATCATCTCCTTGCATGCTCTATATACAAAAACAGTCACATTGAGGAGTAGGGTTTCAGCATATGCATTTTAGAAGAACACAATTCAACCCATAACAAATAGATAATTAAAACTAGTATAGGTGGTCAAAAAAACTTTTAGTGTTTTTGGAAATGTTTCTAAAAGCTCCAAAACATCTTATTGGTAGTAGGTACATTTTTTGGATTGCTATCAAATTTGAGAAAATATTAAGTGTCTTTCATAAGTAACCTGTAAGATTTTAGGATATTTCAGGTTTTCTAGACTAATGATTAATCTTAAATGCACTGTGGACTAATGACACCTATTTACCAATTTATTATGGATGTCCTCACAGTAATGGCATATTATGTTTCATGTTACTGTTCTCGATGTCAGATTTCCATGTCACATCAGCATGAAATTAGTAATAAGTATATATAAACAAGAAAAAGTTATTTCAAATGGGAAAGAACACAAGCAAAGGTCTGTCTCAGCAATGACGGTGTCTGTCTGGGTAGTACATGGTATATATAAGAAGGGTAGCTGTGGATGAGATCATTAGGAAAATGCTCTGAAGTCAGGAAAGAAGGTGGGAAACATTTTCAAATGCTGCTAAGTCACTAATTATGAGTTGAAGTTTGGGTTAATGAATCAAAGTTTGGTTAATGGACCACTAGGTATAAGAAAAGCAAGTAATGTGTAGTGTGAAAATCATTAGCATCAGAGTCAGCCAAACCTCAGTTTAAACAAAGGCCTGACACAATCTAGCCTGTGAAACATTTAACCTGTCAGTTTAGGTCCTCTGAAAGGCAGACACCAAAATGCAATTAAATGTGCAAGACATTTATTGAGAAAATGCCCATGGAATATAAATGGGGGAAACAGGATATAGAGAAACTTTCAAACATGATGAAGATCTGACACCTGTGAAAGAGCACACAATAGAATTAGGAGGGAGAGTCCGACTGTAGTGCTGCTCTGAGAAAATGTCAGTTCCAGGGTAAAGATCGCTTATTCTTCATTAGGCAGGAATGATCCAAGTCTAGAATTCCAGCCAAGCCCAGTCATTAGCCAAGAGGGCATGATGCCATGATGAATCTGAAGGTTTGGTAGCTAGAGGAACACATTCTCCTGAAGGGAGATCTGAGCAGTGTACCTTCTGGGCCTCCCCACTCACTGTGACTTAAAGGAGAAATTGCTAAGCACCTAAATCTATTCCAATAAACTCAAACTAAATGTATCTCACTCATGTTCTCCTCAGTCCTATCCAAAAATAATGTTCTGAGCCACACCAAGGCCACCAGACCTGAGTGGAAATATGACAGATGGGAAGCTGGAGTGACTAAACACAGTAGTCTTCATTGACTGCAGTTAAAATACCTTTTATGAATTTACAAAATCATAAGTCTATATGAGCACATTACTAGAGCCCCTGGTAGGGCATTAGACAGGATTTATGCAATTGAAAACTCTGAAACACAAGATTCTCATACTTCTCATAAATCCAACTTTGTTTTTAGAGGTGGTGGTGGTTTCCTTCTATTCTACATGCACTACCATGGAAACCTAGTCCAACTCCTGAATTCTCAAAGCTCTTCATTAACTGAAACTAGAATAAGATGAATGGATCTGGAAAGACAAATGAGCTGTCTTTGAAGGATACAGAGCTGCCAAGTTGCATGGAGCCAGGGAACTTTCATTGTTCAACTTGGACCAGAGTCAGTAGGTAAGGATCCAATTCAAGGAAGAAGGAAAGGTGCATCTGGTCAGGATGTTCAAGGTGGGGCAGTTGTCAATATGATGTGGATAATGGCTCCAGATAAAGGAAGCCCATATGGGGCAATATAAAACAAAAAAGATCAAAAAACTTATCCAAACCATTTTGGGGGGTGACAGGAACTAAAAGAGAGAACCAGAAATCTGTCAATAGATAAGGCTAGCCTCTAGATCTAGGGGACAGGGGAGAGGTTTGAGAAGAACACAAGGACGCCAGAACTAATAGTCAGCCAACTGACTTCACGGGTACACTGTAAGCGTAGGCAAGTTAGAATGTGAATTCACAATCCCCACATGTCACAGTTGAGGAAGGAGGGGCGGAAACATTAGCACTGACTATTCACTGCCTCAGAGACTGAGCTAGGAAGATAGGCCTTTATTACTACACCTAGACGGAGCAGAGTAAAGGAGACAGGTCATGAACAAGGAACTGCATCCAAACAAGACTACAGTCTCTACAGGCCATCCAAGACTCGTATCCTAAATGTACTATCCCCAGCCGTCAGATGCTAATACAAAGGAAAATTAGCCAAGTGGACCCAAAAGGCTTAGAAGAGGAGTTGCCACAGGATTAAAAACAATAATTGTGTGTATGTACACGAGAATGTTCACTGGACTGGTACAAAATGAGATGTAAGCAAGTTGCAAAAAATCTTGGGGGAGAGATCAAGGGAAAAAGCAAAACAAAGAGAGAAATGGTAGAGAGTTTCCTCAGGAGGGTGACAGATAAGAAGATCTTTGCAAATGCAGCACTTGTATAAAATCCAGGTATGAGCAGCAAAATTGGCACCTTTTTTTATTTAAATATTTCTTTCTCACACAGAGTTAATTTGTGTCCCAAGTTTCTGGCTGTTGGTCTCACATTTCTCCTAAAAAATAATTTAGAACCTATGAGTGGGCAGAAGGAACTAGGGATTCTCTCCAGCTATAAATTATTTATCACCTTATTCCACTCTCTTTACCTTCATTGGGATGCTTCCAAATTGACAAAGAAACCTATTTACTGTTAATTGATTACCACTCTAAATTCATTGAGATTGCAGCAGTAACAAGCATCTCAAGTAGCTCAGCTGAGATTAGCTGTATCACATCACAGGAGAGAAGGCAAGCTCTGGCTAGCACAGGTTCTCCTCACTGCCAGTGGACTTCCAATTGCAAGTGCACATGCTTTGAAATTCAATATAACAGTCTTAGTTTGTCTGAAAGACAAGATAAAGTGCAGTTTCATCTTTCCAGCATAAATGATGTTCAATGGGAATTAAGTCAGGAAAAAAAATCTTTGTTCTACTACATGTTGAAACTTACTAAAAATAGATGAAATTCTTGATAGCATGTCTGTTGACAGCATTAGAAAAGGTTTTCATTTATATTCAGCTCTAGCTTACCAAATATAATAAGCATTAACTTTTAAAGCAAATAAGATAAATGCAGCAGAATCTAGTGTTATATGGGGATAAGGAAAAAGTCTACACATACATACACACACACACACACACAGAGGCACACAAGCACAAGAAAAAGAGCTCTAAGGAGATGTATTTGATTTCACAATATTTTTGCCAGAAATAACTTGTTCATAATTTTATACAGTCAACCCTAGGTTTTACTTAGAAATTATGATTCCCCAACATTGAGAATGCTTCTTATCAAAACCATAGTTCATTTTAATAAAATTGGAGGTCAGCAGTACAAGAACAATCAGCAAAAAAATGTGAAAAATTAATATACTTGAGGACTTTGACCCAATCTACAAGAATGACAAATTATATTGCAAATATAACATTTATTTATTCATTCAACAAACGGAAATTGAATTCTGAGTTCAAGTCAAGCATTATTTAACTGTAAGCAAATCTGAGAAAATGTTCCTATCTTCATGGTCTCTGCATGCAAAGCAGGATGGATGGAGGGTGAGGAAAACTATAAACAAACATATACAATGTTAAGCAATGACAAATGTTGTCAAGGAAAGAGAGATGAAGTATGGAAAGAGCTTTGCCATTTATGACAATGGGTCAAGAAAGACATTCCGTAAGGATGGAAATTAGCTATTTGGCTGCACAGAAAGAATAGCAAGTGCAAAAGTACTGAAACAACAGTCGACATGCTTGAGAACCAAAGGTGGTCAGTGCAGCTACAGTTAAATGAGAAGAAAAAGAAGTTACCATGCTATGAGAATTGGGATCAAACAGAGCCAGGAAAGCATTGCATGGAGCTGTCATATGTATTGATATTGTAATTATTCCAATTGAAAGACATGTTACATATATTGATATTGTTGTAATGATCCTGGCTGATAGAAAGGTGGGAACAACTGAGATAGAACAACTGAAGTTATTAATTAAAAATCAGTCACTCGTTTAGAAAGATACTTACAAACATGCGAAATGCAAGGACAGATAAAAAAAAACCTGGCTGGGCCTTCCCAGTGGCACAGCAGGTTGAGCCCAGCGCTGTGAAGCTGTCCACAGCCTCTGAAGTGCAAGTTTGATTCCTGGCCAGGGAGCTACCCACATGGCACAGCAGACCTCTCCTGTCGCACCCACTGCTCCCCTCAGCAGTGTATTTTGGTCCTTCTGCCTGTTCTGCTCCCCACTCTGTCTCTGGTGAATCATTTCACCCTCCTGTGCCTCTGGACTGTACCCCAGCTCTTGTATAAAAATAAATATTAAAAAAAAAACCTGGATGTGCAGTGAAGCCCCACATATATCAAAATTAAAAGGTGATCCTGACCATACACCTCTGAAAAAATGGAATAAATATAAGCATTGAATTTGAAGCAACTAAGACGCTTTTGGATTCCATGCTTATACCTAAAGCCTCCTCCAAGGTTTGGCAAGAGGCACCAAGGACTCTCACCCTGAGAAGGAGCAACTCACCTCCCTGCAGATGGATGGCTCCCAGGAGCTCCCTGGAGCAGCTCATTCTCACCCTTGTACCAGCCTGCTAGTCTCCCAAGCGTTGTTCAGGGTTTCATTACCTTTCCCCTTGTGCTGCCAACGGAAATGTATGCTTACGTTATTATAATGTATATTCCTCAATAAATTCATACTGTTATTATATACCTTTGGCATGAGTTGTTAAGTAAAAACACCCTGCTTTCTGGAAATTAGCACTCTAGAGACCTGAACCTGACAAAGCAAGACCTTGGATGTTCCATTGTAAATGAACAAGTCTGACTCTTCTGGAAAAAATGGGAGCAAGATGATGAGGAAAATGGGAAAGGAAGAAAACTACTAGGAGACCATTGAGGTATGTCAGGCAAACATTGTTGGAAAGTGTTAGTGGAGGGTGTGGCAATTCAAAGATGGGACTGACATACATCCGGATGTTGAATTCCACAGAGAAAAAGGGGTCAAGGGTGGTTTTCATGTCCATTTATTAAGAAGGTGAACTTTGTAGAAGAAAGTAGGCAGACTTTAGGTAGGGAAATTAAGACTTCTCTTTTGGTGCAGCGGTTAAGCGCTGGGTTGCGAAGCTGCCCGCAGCCTCTACAGCGCTGGTTTGATCCCCGGCTGCTCCCTGGCCACCGGAGGAGGGTCCCACATGGCATGCAGACCTCTCCTGCCGCCCGCTGCTCCCCTCAGAAGTGTACTTCGGTCCTTCTGCCTGCTCTGCTCCCTGTTCTGGCTCTGGTGAATTCTCTCACCCTCCCGCGCTTCTGACTGTACCCAGTGCATGTATAAACAAAACAAACAAACAAACAAATAAATAAATAAAACATGCCTCTATTAAAAAAAAAAAAAACACTAGCTGATAATAAGATATCCAAAGAGAAAGATGTAGGTGAGTAAGAGAGAGAGAGAGAGAGAGAGAGAGAGAGAGAGAGAGAGAAGAGAATGTGCGTGTGTGTGTGCGTGTGTGTGTGTGTTCCACTGGTCATATGAGTGAGAAAAATCATTGTTGCACTACTATGGATTGAATCATAGGTTTATAAAAAATTTCTCAGGAATTGATGCCTGCAGCACCACAGAAATACTGAAAGGTTTTTGAATTCAAATAGCTAAAATGACACTAGCTGAGTCATCTCAGGTGGTCAAACAATATTTCAGAGACTTGAAAATTTCTTATCTTTAAAATAAATAAGTATAACTAAATTTCATGAATGAATGGCTATCTTATAAATTCATATAATAGGATATATAATAGGATATAAGATTTCCCAAACCACCCCACCCTCCCACCACCAAATGGAATTCTCTTGTCCAACCCAGGTGGGAAAAGTTATTTTACAGATGATGATGATATCTTCCTTTGGGAATTAGGACTTGTTTCAAAGCCTAGGAGTGATTTCAGAAAGACCTGCTTTTTGCAGAGGACACAACATAAAGGGAGAAATACACAAGCATCAGATCAAGCTTAAATTCTGGCTCTCTTCTGGGAGGAGCTCAAATGTCCAAAATTCTGACAAAGTATCCTCTCTTATAAAAAAAAAAAAAAGATAACACTGTTCTCATAGAGTGCTGTGAAGATATAAGATCAAAGAACTGAACACCATGTAATATAGTATATAATGCAATGTGATTTAGACAATAACATGTGATTTAGACTATACCATAATTGTTAGTTCCATCCTTTCCCATTCCTATCTCCCAATCCCCACACCACAGCTCTAAGGGAACTGGACAAGAACCAAAGCCTTTATTGTTAGGATTTGATTAGTCGTGTAGCAGAATGAGTGAGAGCTCTCGATGATATGAATTAATTTACACAGTAGGGAGGCCAAGGAAACTACATTTTTAACATCTACTATATGCAAGGTATTTTGTCAACATTGTTCAAATTAATCTCCATAACTAACATACAAGGTAAATATTTTTAGTCACTTATAAATAATGAAACTGAGGTTCTAGAAAAGATTAAGTAATTCAAGTAATTCACAAAAGATCATACAACCAACAATTGTTTCTCAGGCGTGCTTGATTTTGAAACCTTTTTTCGCTCCATCACTTTGTCTCTCTTGATGCTGCCTCCCACCTGCCTTGGTTGTGCGGCACTGTTTTGAAACACAGTGATGGGACCAGGTCCTCAGACTAAGAATAGCCTCTGAACATGACCTGTCTAGACTTCTGCCTGTCTGTGTCTCTTTCTTCTCCATACCCACCTGCCATTCTACTGTCTGCACTTCAGTTTTTGGGATCAAAGCCCCTTTTTAAATCAATGCAATTCCTGAACAGTCATCTAGGTATGTCTCTAGTCAGTAGCCTGGTCTACAAATCTACCAGCAATCTCTTTTTACCAGTGTGATTTGCTTTGTAGAAACACAGACATCATCTTTAAGTTCTTTTTCTAGGTCACTCCTTACCTTCAATCCATCACCAAGTTCTGCTGTGTCTACCTCCAAAATAACCTCTTGAGTCTTTCTACTTTCTATTTCCATAGCCATCATCTTGCTTGCCAACATCAGTCACTTCTCACCTGGATTCTGCAATAGCTTCCATATATGTACTCCACATTTTTTCTCACCTAAACCCAATCTACTCTCCACAAAACAAAGTAAGATTTTTAAAGCATAAAATAATTATGCACCTTCCCCGTCCCTTAAAAGAATTTCAGTACTGCACTTCAAATTTAATCCTAACTCTTTTTAGTAGTATGCAATACTTGCATTAATTCCCAAAGAGTTGTGTTTATGAGACCACAGTGTAAGTAGAGATACATAGTTTAAAAAAATATTTGCCATCTGTTTCCATATTAATACTACAGAAAACAACTCTAAGGTCTCAGTGGCTTACAAAAATCAGTATTTATGTTTTGTTTTCATCTGTGGGTCTATGTATCAACTGCAGTTTGGTCTACCTTAGCTAGTCTTACTAGATTCTTCTGGGCTTGGCTAGACTCCAACTGTGGGTTCAATTCAGGTCTGTTCTCCATTGCTTATAATTCTGAGGTAAGAACTACCTCACACAGATGGAAGAAGCATAAGAGACTACACCAAAGGGCAATAAATGGCAGCACATTTAAGCTCCTGCTTACTTTCCCATTTCATTGACCAAAGCAAATCACATGGTCAGGTCCAAGGTCAAGCAGGCAAGGAATTACATTTCACTTAGCTGACTGTGTGTGCTACTACAAGGTTACTTAGTAAAAGGCATGAACATTTAAATCTATAATATGAAGACAGTGAAGAACTGGAAAGAGAAATAATCTTTGAGTTCAAGAAGCAATTTTGGATACAGTTAAAAACAAGATAAAATGAGTAGGCTAGATTAACCTTCTTAAAAGTAATTGACAATAATGCTTATTGTGATGTGTGGTTTACATACAAACTTAAAGATAAGAATATACAAGTGTTTTTAAAATATTGTTAAATGACATGTATCAAAAATACAAAAATGATAGATCCCCAAAACACCCATATCCAAAGGAAAATCGATTAACAGCAAGAGTAATTTTTAAACCTGTCGTATCAATAGCTATTAGCTACTAATATTTATCACAAAGTGTTAGTTTATTGGTCTCACTAGGACAAGGATATTAAAGATCAGTGCAAAAATAGTAACATTCTATTTAATGTAATGGGCTAAAAGAAATTCTTCAAATTCATACATGGAAGAAAAGGCTAGGAATATCTAGGTAAAGTTGTTCATATTCAGGGTCTTTGAAAAAAAATAAGAAAGATACAATAAAAGAAGATATCTTGGGTAAAATTTGTTAAGTACTAGTAATGCAGTAAGAAAGAGAAATAAAATCACTCAGTACCTAATGCCAAAGGAAGGTAAGAGCAAAAATTATCACAGCTAAATCCCATAAAATATTAATATGAATACCACAATTAAATGGTATTTCATAACTATTATAAATCTAAGAATAAAACAGTTGATAAAATGTGAAAACAACCATCATTATCATTAGGTGAACAATGAAGGGAGGGAGAGAGGGAGGTAGAAAAAAGGAGAGGGAAGAAATGAGGGAGGCAGGCAGGAAGGAAGGAAGTCAAAAATAAGAGACAATAATTTTTAAAAACTAGAATCATAACACAATGATACTCTTTACACACAAATGATAAATTTCTTTTGAGTTTAACTTTCCTTTGAATTATTTTTCCTTTGAATAAAAGCAACTATAGGGAAACTAAATTTCAATATTTTCCTTATCATAGAGATAATTAATTTTTAAATACTAAGAAATTAATTCTAAATTTTTAAGAATTTGGGATCATTATGCTATTTGACAATATGTGTTAACTTTAGATGGGCACACCATGCTTAAAGATAAAGCAGTAAGTTCACTTCCATTTTTTTTTCATTTCCTGATTGTTGAAAATGTATTTAATTGTTTCATCAGTTTTACAGCACTTACATCTCCTGTCACCTTTCCCACTGGCTCAAACCAGTCATGATGATCCTGTTATTATTCCTAAATACTGCCAAGCTCACTCCTGCTTAGGTTTCTTTTACTTACTTCTCCTTCCTGGCACACTCTACCCCAAATATTAGCCATTCTGATATCTTTTTGTCAATCAAGTCTCAGTTCAAACTTCACCCTCAAAAGTTTGATTCCATGACCACTGATCCTCAAGATACTCAATATTTTGCGTTGTTTTCTTCAGAACATTTATCACTCTCAGAAAATCCCAAGTTCAGCATTTTATTTCTGTCTTCCTACACTATGATGTAAACCCTGCAATAGCAGAAATGCTTTGTGTACCACTTCTATTTAGGACTGTCAATACTTTTGAGGAAATCTGCACTTGTCTCTAGATTGGAGAAGACCTATATCACGTCCCAGTAAGAGCGTGCACCTCTAGCTAGGCATTAAGGACTGGGAAGCTATACTTAATATTTTGCAGTTTAGGGCTGTCCTTTAAGCTCACTCTACAGATGAAAAACTGCATTACTAGTATTTACAACTTTTACCTGTTTTCTCTTTGTTGCTATTCTTAGATTAGATGCATTTTAAGAGAGTAAATTTAACTAAAAACCTTCATACCAACATCATCAATTTGCATTCTAAAAGCAGTATATATTTGATCTTAAATTAAATATATTTAATATAATTTAAAATATAAATTAAATTTAATTTTCCTATTCAATTTATTTCTATAAGACTGAATTTAAAAAGTAGAGCTGATGATGGAAGCTAAGCAATTTGAA
This sequence comes from Talpa occidentalis, assembly GCF_014898055.3. NCBI lineage: Eukaryota > Metazoa > Chordata > Mammalia > Eulipotyphla > Talpidae > Talpa > Talpa occidentalis. The sequence continues at coordinate 34,525,801 of NW_023604861.1, read as the reverse complement.
CCACCATTCATCATGAGGTGCAGATGCCCTTGGGAATCTAATAAAGAATATACACCCTTTCCCCCATAAAGGATGAATAAATTTTATAGACAAACTCATAAATGCTATCTCTTGAAAGTTCATTCATAAACTGCTTTGAGAACCGCGACCACACACAAGAAATCTAAGTGAATGTGGATTTTAGGTCAGATTTTTCCAAGTTAACATTTGAAACTCTCCCAATATATACATAATTTTTTCAATAATATGAATTATTCAAGCCAAAATAAATCATACCATATCCTACCAGAAATGATCAATCTTATTATATCTATGACAATACGCTAATATTAGTGAAGTAGTAAGGAAAAAAAGCCCATTGTTGAGTTAAAGTAAAAATGCTTGGTCCACTTTTTTTTGTTCATTTGTTTTTTTAAAGATGTATTTATTTATGTATATAAGAGCTGGGGGACAGGCCAGATGTGTTGGGGGCCGGGGGAGGATTCACCAGAGACAGACTGGGGAACAGAACAGGCAGATTAACCAAAGTACACTGCTGAAGGGAGCAGCGGGCGAATCAGGAGAGGTCTGCTGCAGCATGTGGGTTGCTCCGTGGCCGGGGCTCGAACTCATGCTGCAGAGGCTGTGGACAGCTTCATAGGTTGTATCTTAACCCCTTGCACCACCAGGGAAGCCCCTGGTCCACTTTTTTTAACCTTCTATTAACTGCTATTAGAATATATTACTAGTTGAAGAATAATGATACTCTAATTTTCATATGAAATTATATAAGGTGTCAGAACTTGCAATTTCCTCTTATTCTACAGATATTCCCCCACCTTAGCAGGGTTGCTGGAGACAGAGGCCAATCTTTTGATCAGTAAAGATATCTTTGCACTTTTTCTTTATTCTATTTTCCACACACACAGAAACTCCTGAAGTTTCTTTCAGAATGGACTAATGTATCTTCAGGTGGCAGCTCAGATGTTGGCCATACCACCCAAACCAAAGACTTTTCTAAATATTCCTAGATCGTGACTCTTCTATATCTCTTTATACCTATACTACTCCTGTCACTATTGGCATTTAGGCTTACTGCGCTGACCCTCAAGAAATACCTTAGAGGTTTTTTAACTGCAATTCACTAAAACTAGTTTGTGCCTTGACCCAATTCACCCTTGAGCCCCAGCTTTATAAAATATTTGGTCTCAATAATCTAGGTAATCCATATGACATTTTGCAACACCATCAATGCCCGTACCAGAGATGTCCCACTTCCAGTAGAACACAAAAATAATGCAAAAAGCAGGCACACATTTAGTTACCCAAAACAGCTCAGTGACCATGAACACTACCCACTATATGTAAGTGCATTTCTATATTCACAAAGGCCCGAATACAATATCACAAAACATAACTAAGGGGGCCTCCCCTGGTGGCGCAGTGGTTGAGCGCTGGGCTGTGAAGCTGCCTGCAGCCTCTGCAGCGCTGGTTCGGTCCCTGGCCACCGGTGAGGGTCCCACATGGCACGCAGACCTCTCCTGTTGCGCCTGCTGCTCCCCTCAGCAGTGTGTTTCGTCAGTCTGCCTGTTCTGTTCCCCGCTCTGGCTCTGGTGAATCCTCTCACCCTCCTGCACTTCTGACTGTACCCAGTGCTTGCATAAATAAATAAATAAATAAATCTTAAAAAAAAAAAAAACATAACTAAGGCACTATCTACATTTTCAAATGATATCTCCTACTCTCTTCATTCCTTCAAATAAACTGTTTTCTACCATATTTATTCAATCATCACAAAAAACGAACACAAGTATAAAAAATGTAGCCAGCCATGAAAAATAAATGCCCAATAGCCAATGTAGATTATGTATTAAGATGTGGGTTATATAAAGGCAGGTTTTTTCTGTAGGGACTTCATCCCCACACTCCTGAAGCATATATGGTATTACACAACAGATTGCTCTGTCAGGGCTTCTGCCTCGGAATTCCAGGTGTGCTCGACTTTGCATCTGTTACTTCACAAATGCATCAGACTTGAACGGCAAACCATATGGCTTCCCTTACTGGACTTATTTTCAATCACAAATATGCACAAATTACCAGTACAGAGGCTGTGCCATCTGAAAATGCCAAGAGTGAATGGTGTTGAGTTGGGTGCGCAGACATAATTCAACATGAGTTTACAGCAATCCCAAATGTACTGTCTTGCTTCCCAGCTGACCCTAATCTATGGTATCTGGATAACAAATGTGCACATTTAGAATAGTCTGTTCAGTTATAGCTCTGTGCTAGGAATCAAGCAAGTTACAAATAGCCCCAAGTCCAAATACAGTAGTGACATGCAGTAATGGTGTCATTATCGGGCAATAATTCTATGCCTATCACTAACTCCCACTGGCAATAAAAATGATAGCCTATAGCAAAGTGGCCACTAGACACTAGCAGAGGGAAGAGCAAATTACACTCAGTACTATGACTGTATCTTCAGTAAGATTTCTATGTGGCTGTAAGCCCGCCTGGGTCCATGTGAGTGAATGTGTGTGTGTGTGTGTGTGTGCATGTGTTGATGATAAAGTCCTAATGATACAGCTTGAATGTATATATCTGATCACTAAGTCATGAAGCAAAGAAATAGTATAACAAAACAGGAATGTTCATTTTCTAAAATCATTTTCTGGCATTGCCAGCTGACAAATTATCATGAAGTGTGTTTCACTGCACAGCACTTCTTTTTATTACACAGCCATGGATCTCCAAACATTCCCTTAGGACAAGATGCTTTTTGAGAAGGAAACTCTCTGAAAGCCAAATATACCAAAACGCCCCTCTATAATCCCAAAAGCAATAAAATGGTGTTCAGAGATGAAGATCTACTTGAAATCAAGCAAAGAGACAGTTGAAATTTTTGACTTTGCATATTCATGGCACCTTCTGGGTGTCTTTCCTTGAGACTGTTGTTATACCCATTTTATCAAGGATTTATCATAAACATTACCTCAGGCAGTTTCAGATTATAAGGGCTTTCTTGCTCAAGGAAAACAAAAACTCATGCTGCTTCACTTCACATGGCACTTTTATAAATTCCTAATTTACTTCACAAAGAGCAAAAGGTTGACTGAGCCAAAGTATAAGAGACTGTCACAATTTAACATTATTTAGCAAAGTCAGACTAATTTTATAATAGAGAAAGGTTACAAACATTTAATACAAGGATAAACAAGAGATTTGAATGCTAAAAACTGAAACCAAAACTTAGCGAAATATTAGTGTCGTGAATCTGTTTCCAAGTCCTTTTACATTGCAAGTTTAACGCAAATCAAAGCAGCAAACGACATAGCATCAAAGTTTGCTGGAATTTCTTGGCTTTCTCTGTTTCTTTTTATTTCCTAGTATGTGGTGAGGTTGGCTGTATTTCAATGTTATTTACTTACTTGTTATCAACTTAGGCTATAAATCCTACAGTCAAGAGCATCATCTGCTTTCTTTCTTTTGGCCAATTGTATTGATTTAGTTCTTTCTCATTGGCAGATAAATTCAGTATATGTAGCAGCAATTATCCAAGGGAACATTAATAAGATTCTCAAGATATAAGGAGCTTGCTAAGTTTCCTGGACCATCCTTAAAATCTGACTTTGGAACTATTTTTTATTTATGCAAGACAAAAACCTCTCTGGCCTTACCTCGTTAATCTTGAATGCAATGTCACAATTTACAGTCTATAAGTATAACTTTAATAAGCATGGATCCTAACTTTATCAAAGGGATTTAAATTAAAAAGTAGCCACTTATGTTTGGGAATTAAAGGCTTGACAGAGATTCATGACTCTCATTTGGGGAAAGTAAAGTTGTAGGGGGCAACAGACCAAGGACTCCTGAACTCAAAATCCACCATAGGGAAGCACAGAGAATATTGCTTTGTGGCAAGAGGAGGTTGTCTCAATATTCATTTACTCTATTTGATTGTCACACCTCCTGTCAATTGAGTAATTATCATTAATTATGCAGGAATAGACTAATGAAGCTAAGGGAAAAAAGAAAATAATCAAATAGATGATCATTAAGAAATATAAAGGAAGCAAGAATTTCAGCATAATCATGTGCTAATAAAATGATCAGACAATAGACAGGTTTATCAAAGATAAAATATAAATTGTAGGACACAATAAAATTAATGCATTTAAAATTTCAGCAACCTAATGATTGAATAATTGAACTGCTGTTGATGAGAATTCAGCCTTTCAAATATGGTGATTAAGTCTTCAACAAGAATGAAAACTTGAAAGGTGAGGCCATAAGTAGCTATTCTGTATGATCCAAAATTCTGAGACCACTGGTAGTAATTTTGAGGGGACTGGGCTTCCCTGGTGGCCCTAGGGGTTAAGTCTCAGCACTATCAAGCTATCAGCAGCCACTGCAGCATGAGTTCAATCCCTGGCTAGGGAGCTAACCCACATGGAGAAGCAGACCTCTCCTGTCTCACCCATTGCTCTCCTCAGCAGCCTGTTTTGTTCCCCACTCTGCCCCTGGTGAATCCTCTCATCCCCTTCACCTCTGGCCTATGCCCCAGCTCTTGTATACATAAAATAAATAAAATTTTAAAATTTTTTAAAGCATTTTCTTGAGGAGATTGATAGTTGTAAACCAATTGCTGTTCTCAGCTCCTTAATATTTCCTTCTTCCAAGTTTTTGCTGGGTATCCAGTCACCTTCAGTCTCCCTCACTTTTTGGTGTGACCATGGGTCAAAGTTAATACAATGGAATGAAAGCAGAAGTCAATTGGCAGCAGTTCTGCTTTTCCAAAAATCAGTTCATGTTTACCTTTTAACATTTTCACTTGTTTCTTTTGTTTCTAGAATGCAAATGTAGTAACAGAAACTAGACTAACCATTCTGGGCCATGAGGTGTTCTTAGGAATGGATTTCACTCATTAGTGGAATATAAAGAAATTAAACAAATGAACAAACAAAACTAAACCAAAACAAACCTTAGAAATCTAATTCTAGAATTAAGGCCAGAGAGGAGGAAAAGGGGAAAGACTGGAGGGGTACAGTAGGCTATGGAGGACGACTATGGGTGCTTTGGTGACGGATGTAGTATGGTAATATACACCTAAAGAGGTGTGGGCCTGTACCTCTAAACATATATACTATGCTGGAAGCCAATGCTACCTCAACAAAAAATACAAAAATTAAAAAAAGAATGGAAGATAAAAATGGTAGAACAAGAAAAAGAAATCTGAGCCCCGAGTTGGTTCCAACCCTGAACTTCTAGACTTCTATGAAAATAAAAATGTTCCTATCTTGCCTAAACCACTAGTAATTTTGTCTTATTTTGTTTTATTTGTGTTGCATTTAAGAACTAAACCTAATCTGTTCTGAGGTGTGATAACTACAACCCTTGAAATTGCTGATAATTAGTCTCCAACTTACAATAGCCAGACAACAATGACTCAACTTATGTCCTTTGACACCACAATGATTCAAAACTGATACACGTGCACCAGAAACTGTACTTCAAATTTTGAAATTTGATCTTTACATAGGTCAACGATACGTAGTAAAGTATTCCCTCCTGATGCTGGGTAGCAGCAGGTAACTGTAGCTCCCAGTCAGCCACATAATCATGAGGGTAAACAATTGCTACTCCACAGAGTCGTCTTTACTTTCATATAGGCCTCATAAATTACATGAGATATCAACATTATTACAAAATGGACTGTGTGATTTTGCCCAACTATAGGCTGATGTATTTTCAGCAAGTATAAGGTTGGCTGGGCTAAGTTATGATGTTCAGTAGTAGGTTAGGTGGTTAGATATATTAAATAGACATTTCCCATTTCTCTTCTTTTTTAAATTAAAGTAACAGGGCCTCCTCGCCAGTGGTGCAGTGGTTGAGCATCTCTCACCCTCCAGTGCTTCTGACTGTACCCAATGCTTGTATAAATAAATAAATATATATTTAAAAAAAATAAAGTAACATTGGTTTATGATAATAGATTGTGTTTAGGTTGACATACTGATATGTCATATCTGTATATACTACATTACGCTCATTACCAAAATTCTTGTTTTCATTCATCACCATAGAGTTGACTCCTTTTATCCAATTTACCCTCTTCCCTTTTTGTAGTTACTATTTTCTTCTCATAGTCTGAGTTTATTTTATTCTTATTTGTTCGGTTTCTCTATATACCATATGTAAGTGAAATCATAAGTTGCTTATCTTTCTCCATCTGATTTATTTCACTAAGCATACTCTGCTCTATGTCCACCCACATTGTTGCAAAAGGCAGGACTTCATCTTTTTATGGCTGAGCAGTATTCCGTTGTGTATATATTCCATATCCTCTCTAACCACTCACCTGTATATAAATATTAGATTATTACGAACTCTTGGTTATTCTGAATAATGCTCTGATGAATATTGGAGTGCATGCATCTTTTTGAGTTAGTGATTTTTTTAATTCCTTAGAAAAATTCCATGCTATTTTCCATAATCATTGCACCAATTTACATTCCCACCAACATCGTATGAGTGCTTCCATCTCTCTGCATCCTCGCTAACAATTACTGTTTCTTGCCATTTTTTTTAAAGATTTATTTATTTTTATACAAGAGCTAGGTTACAGGCCAGAGGTGCGGAAGGGTGAGAGGATTCTCCAGAGACAGAGCAGAGAGCAGAACAGGCAGAGGGACCTAAATACACTGCTGAGGGGAGCAGCGGGCGAGACAGGAGAGGTCTGCGCGCCATGTGGGAATCTCCTTGGCCAGCCGGAAATCAAACCCTTGCTGCACAGGCTGAGGACAGCTTCACAGTGCTGTGCTCAAACCGCTGCACCACTGGGAAGGTCCATGTTTCTTGCCATTTTGGTAACAGTCATTTTTTAATCAAATTTTATTTTATTGAAGTAATGTTGGCTCATATTGTAGATATTCTGGCAGCACAGGCTCCCCCCCTTATTTATAGCCACCATAGTGCACCCACCATCTAATTATCCATGGTCTGCCTCTATGGGCCACAGGGCTCCCTTCCTTCTTTATTCTCACCCCTTCCACCCTCCTCCCCAGTCTGGATGTTTTCAAAGTTCTATAGTCAGCTTTTCAAGTGTTGGTTTTTAAGCTTGTCTTTATCTGGCCCTTAGATTGGTTTAAGGTATAAGGTGATATCTCATTGTGGCTTTGATTTGCATTTTTGAGTTACTATATTTTCAACTTACAAGAGTTACTCAGAGATAATCCCATTACATCATAAATTTTTACGTCATCTGTAGTTATAGAATAATGATATTATATGAGTACATGGCTCTTGGTTAGGAAAATAAGCCAGAATTATCAAATTGATTTTTTCATCTTTATTCCTGTCTTCTATAGAAAATACATCTACCAGTATGTAATTTTTGGTCTCTCCTCCAGTGACTAAATCTGGTAATGTGCATTGGTCACATTTATCTGTTGGGTAAAATTAATACCGGGAGGGTCTCTTTCCATTCATGCCCCCAGTTTCTTGGCTCTATATAAAAACATGGGTTCTTACTACCAACCTCCAAGCTCTGGTGAAAGAATGAGGTAAATAACCCTCCCTGATCATGCTTCTCTGACTGGGTGGATTAATTTAAGATAATGAGAATAGACAAGGAAAACCCATTTTGGCCTCACGGTCAAGCCCAATTCTTCAACTGAAGATAACTGAACTCAACTATGAAGATAATTATTTAAATCCTTATCCAGCTCTGTTATCAACGTGATAGAATCATGAGGAGAAAGAGGTGAGTGGTGAGGGTTCCCCCAGAAAAAAACATTCTGAGCTTCTCCTTTGTGTATAGAACAGTCAAATCAGGAACGAAAGTGGTGCTTAATTCTCAAGTTCTATATATTTTTGTTCATTTTGAGTAGCAAGTCTATAAGAATGCATAGAAATTGGTTTTTTCTCCTTTCTCTTGGTGTCTCTTGTTTAAAATTTTATGTCCAATAAGTCAACACATAAAAGCAATACCAGTTTATATATTAGCGATCTGAGCTTGAGAACAAGCACCACAAAATAATGCAATTTTCAATCCATTAAACAATGCCTTCAGTGATGTCAGTAGGGATGTAATAGCCATGGAAACAAGAGTTAACAAACAAACAAGAAACAAACAAACTCCAGGTGTTTGACAGTTTGTGAAAACATACATACCAAACCTTAAATATGCCTAGACTATGTGCCTGGGAATAAGTTGTATGCAGTTGAAAACAATTAGATTTATCTCATCCCAAAAGATGGGGGATGAGGAATGAAGCCTGAGACAAAATGAAAAAAATCAGTGACACAGGGGTTGTCTTTATTTAAAACTTCTATATTTTGCCCACTGTGGTTTTTTAGATTAACTTTGATTTAAATATTGCACTGAAATATTATTTATCTACATGATGAGTTTATTCTTTCCTCCTTAATTTGGCACCAATAATAAATGTTGATGCGGATTGAAAAAATGGTCTCACACGGACCTCCCCAGTCCGGGCCCTGAATTTCAGAGTCTAGCACTGGCTGTTTCTGTGACTTCTATTGAGTTCATCGGCATTTTTGCATCTTAGAATCTCTGAAATGTAACACTAGCTGATGCTTCTTTGTTTTACATTATTGTCTAATAATATAAAAAGTCTGTGCTATGCATGAAGAGTTGGCATTAAGTAACAACAAGTTAAGTAACAAGTCTTCTTGTTGTCCTCTAAAATCAAGCCTTCACTAGATAGCTTTGTAATAGAGTTGGTCAAGTCTTTCCTGAGGTAGAGGGCACATGGGCACATCAAAAAGGTACAAATTGGGCAAAGAGTAAATGGCAAACCTCTTTAGAGGGATTTTTCTTCTTCATAAAAGGAAGGTGTGTAGAACTACTAAAACCTGAAGTTATTTAATAAAAACCAGCATCTGTGCTTTGCTTGTTTCAAATTACACGGCATCATCCTAATGCCAATCCAAGGTTTTTTACATGCTCTGGTGCTTAAAGCAGAGCCATAACAAAAGCCTGGACTGATGCTTTCCTTTGCCTTTAGCAACTGCTCAATGTTGTTATATTTTATTTGGCTTTTGGTTGGTCATCCCAAACGACCAGCCTGTAGCAACAAGCAAACTTAGTTCCCTTCTGCAAGATCCTTATGATCATTTGGAACCTAATACCCTCTGCCTCATGGGGGGGTACAAAGATGGGGTGAAGCCCTTTTAAAAAGTAACACACAGACACACACACACATACACACACTGACATGTACATTCCTCCTCACAGGATGGAGGCTGTCTGGAGTGTTGAGATTGTTGCCAAAGAACAACGGGCATCTTAAGGGATAAAAGCATTATCTAAATGTAAGATTGTCAGGTAATGACCTCACAATTTTCAAAGCATCTCACAATTGCTGCCTGGTGGTGATTATAGGGTAGGGCACAGCATGGCTAGTGGAAAGGTCCAGATTAGACCTGTGAGGGGGTTAGGTGTCTGGCAGGACTGACATATGATGAAAGACTATAAAAAACCAGATTGCTTCAGCCTGACGCTGAACATAGTTAGAAAGGAACTTAATTGCACCATTTAAGATTAGGACAGGTACAGGGGGAGCAAAGTTATCAATTTCAGACTTAAAATGCCATCACACAATATGAGAATAAGTACTCATATGAATGGTGCAGCAAGAAAATTTAAAAACCAATAAAATGAAATACTTCTGCACACAGTGGAATTCGGTGCTGCAGGAGATCAGAGAGTCAAATGCAGTAGCTGTATTTTAAAAGGAGGCTGAATAATTTTATGACCACTATAAAAGAGGAGACAGGCTTAAATTGCTGCAGGAGGTTAGAAATGAGGGGAAAACTTCATAACTACAAAGATAGTAAGACCTGGGTGTGGGCATAATCAGAATATTTTCATTTGCCCTGTTTTCATTAGTATTACCAGGATTTGTCACTCATGGTACCCAAACCAGTGATCTGTTCAAGCTCTATGCCTTCATTCTACCACAAATCATTGTTTACTGTGTATTGCCCTACTGTCTTTTGTCTTTCACTCCCCTTTATAACATTGCCAAGGCATTTATCATAAGTTCTCTGATGAACACTTCCCTAAAATTCATGTCCACCAAAGTGACTGGCTAGATACTGCTTATTTTGCACAGAGATTCCAGAAACCTGCTTATGCCTTCAGTCCCTCCTCCACTTCAAATCACATTACAGCCCCAGGGAGTTACCAGGAGTCCAAACTGCACATGGAAATTCCATTAGATTCCAATTCAGTTGCTTTAACCTCTTACACACCACAAACCACAATCATCCATCAGACCATACTGGTTTAACAACATCCTACCTCTCCCTGACAGCCAAAAATAAGCCTCTAGATAAATTAAGATTTTCATTCCATTGACTGTTGATTGATTCACACTCCCTACTGGATCATTCTTAGTGGTTGTGTACATCTGTGTAGCATTTTAGAAGCAATGGTACATTTCTACATTCATACATTTGATAATCACAGAAGCTCACTACGAAAGTCAGGGTAGAACAGGTATGAATATCTCCTTTTGAAGAACGAGAAATCAAATCTCGTTCCTGCTCAAGTTCTTGCATCTTCTGACTCAAGGTCCTTTCCAATATTACAAGATGGTTTTCCATAACTAGGTAAACTTGGACATTTAATTTACAACATCCTCTCCTTCCTCTGCCACTTCATTGAAGTTTCTAATGCATCTGGAATATCATAATAGTTTTAGCTTTTAGAATGCTGTACACACTATAAAAACAAACTTCACTCACATCAAATAATCTCTTATCCAAGTAAGGATCCTGAATATACACATTTCTCTAGTTCTCTTTCCCTAGTCTTCCCAAAAAAGCATGTGTGCATCCATAAAATATCAAGGAATAGAGAAAATGAATAGTATCCACAGTGTTACTCACTTTATATGCTCACAGATTCTGGAACATCTACCACAGGAGTGTGCCAAGCAATGACTTAAGAAATAGAGAAGCAGCACAAAAAGAGGACTCTGGCAATCATTACCAGGTGGTGAGATTCATAGGCATGGGACAAAGGAGACCCTCTCAGGTACAGCCCTCGGACAGCATTCCCACTCTGATGTGTGCCTCTTATATCACTGGCCTTCCCTGTGGATTTCTGGCATAGCCAAGGATAATTAAATATTCTACTTTTCACCCTAAAAAGTATTTGAAAAAAAAGGAAAGCTGAAAGATGGAAGACATTTTCCTCAATGAAATGTTCCAAAATTCTTAATTTAAAGATAACAGACTTAGAAGGGCAGAGGAAGCCTGCCAGCTGTATTCTGTTTACTTAGAGCAAAGATGATGCACCTGATTACTGAAGGTCAGCAGCACCATCGTACACCCTGTGTCATACCACTTAATGGCATATGGGCAGCTGAAACATGAAAGAAATGCAGAATATTAAAATCTTCTATCAACCTTGTAGAGGAGAGCCAGCTGAATAAATCAGAATTGACTTCAAATAATCACTATATATGAACCTTCAAATTTATCCACATCCCTATCTCAAAAGCTAACACATTTCATGCTCTTTCTCATATTTAAATCTAGATAAGTGAATTTCCAATATCCTTTGAGGATGCAGCTGTTGTTTAACACTATGATTTCATATTTATACAGCTCCTCTCATCATAGTATCTTAGGCCATTTTACCAACATAATTCAGTATTAATAACCATAAAAAAATAACAATTTCAGCTACATTATTCTACTGGGCAACTAGTCTGGAACATATTTATTTTCCTGGGCAGTTGAAAGTTCCTGCTTTATCCTCAAGGAGAAAAATCAACCAAATCCTCTTATCCCCTAGAGAAAAATGAAAAATAATTAAGGCCAGCCAACGGGACTAGAGAGAGAGAGGTTTCCAACCAAACTTTTGTGGGAACCTCTACAAAATCATTTTGTAGGTTCTTGGAAATAGGAAATTCATTTGGCAATGTGGTGGGGGGAAACACATTTATATAGGAAAGGAGACCAAGATTCTTGTACACTCTAAGCTACTTGGATAATTTTGTGTTTTCAGATTAATGTGGCTATTCTTCAAAATGTGGCCATAAAGAATAAACATGGAAGTGTATTTTCCATGTGAATGAATGATAGAATATTGCCTCCTCTATGATCCCTGCACCAAGAACATGTTATCCTCTCCCTACAGCCCAAAAATCTTACTTTACCCAACAAAGTAGCCAGGATTGTTGTTTCTATCACTGAAGGCTGAATATTTGTTCCTAGAACCCCATTTGTCCCTACTCACCTCACTGTATTGATCTCATAACTCTTTTCTTTTTTAAAAAAAGATTGATTTATTTATGCATTCAAGAACTGGGTGTAGTCCGGAGGTGCAGGGGGTGAGAGGATTCACCAGAGAGAGTGGGGAGTAGAACAGGTAGATCTACTGAAATACGCTGCTGAAGGGAGCAGCCAGCAAGACAGGAGAGGTCTGCTGTACCACGTGAGTTAGTTCCGTGTCCAGTGGCCGGGGGTCAAACTCAAACTTGTGCTGCAGTGGCTGGCAATAGCTTGACAACGCTGTCTTTAACCCCTGTGCCACCAGGGAGGTCCCACATCCCTTTTATTTTACTCACTGTGCACGATTTACTTACTTCTATCTCAAACCAGCTTTCTCTCAAGTACTCACACATCTTTTTCCCCAATATTGAAATACAGAACCATAAGTAAAAGGTGTGTTCACAGAAAGTCCTGAGTATTGAGTCAAAGAATAGCCACCGAGAATCTGGTATATAACTGATGGAGAAAGGAGAGAAAGACTGCTCCATGGGAAAAGGAGGACGTGTACTCTCTTCTTCTTTGCCTTGTAACCAATATAGAGTTCTAGGTGAGTGTGTGAAGATTAGCTGTAAAACTTGGCAGACTCTCACCAGATGCCAACACTGATTTTTAAGCGGTTCAAATAACTAGGATAACTATGCCTCATTAAATGAATCTGTGCATATCATGCACCTTAGAGCACCATTTATTTTGGTTGATTTGCATAGGGAAATCCCAGTACTGTATCATTTCTCCCATTTTAAATTGAAACCTCCTTATGAAAGTTTCTTTTTCTTTTATTTTTAATCCTGTACACTTCAGCCCTCCTCTCCCAAAATGCATTTCATTCACGCAAATCAGGTCACAAAGCTGAAGTAGCATGCTGGGATGACACACCCAATACTGGGAATTGTATTACACACTATGGGATTACTTCAGTAGGTCCAGAAGGAAATTGCATTTCCATGTCACCGTGGTCTACAATGGGTTTAGGATGGGACAAAGCAAGTAATAAGGGTGTCTGTTGAATGTCATGAACCCTACTAAATCAATTAGTTACTAAGATATAAGAAGATATTCTCTGCCCTCTTCCTCACCCCCAGTGCTACAAAGGTCATAAAGTTATCAAGCACAGGGGACTCGAGTGTTCTGCCTGAGTTTAGCTGCTGCGGGAAGCTCCTAAATGGAAAATTCCTCTGATTGTGACAATACAATTTCAGATGGCAAGCATCTTCAAAAATACTGAACCTCTGGGCTGAAACTCAGAGAAAGACCCAAGTGTTTACTCCATTCTAAAGATACAATTAGCTGAAGTTTTTATCTCCACATCTGAAGAGCCTAAATCAGACAAGTGCCCCGATGAGCATTTCTGGTCAAAAAAAAGAGGATGCAATCCCACACTGGGCTGGGTTCTTTTTCTTTCCATTAACAGACTTTTTGAATAGGCAGCAATTAATCACCCTCCTCTGCCTACAAAGACAAAATTAGAGCTTTGTATTCTGACTCCAATTTGATGAGTATTTTAAAGTAAAGAATCATCAACATGGTCAGCATCTTCAACACTATAATAAGTGCTTATGCAGAGTATAGTGCTCAAGCAATTTTCTCTCTCCACGAGAATAGGTCATGTCAGTACAAGTAACTTTTTAAAGACAAAAAAGTTACTGAATAATCTTTGGAGGGTTATAACATACAAATAACTATATAGTTAAGGATTTCAAAAAACAACACCTGCCATGAGAGTGTTACTCATTAACTTACTGGGAAAGACATTACACTAAACATTTTTGATACTTTATCTTGAAATTTAACTTACAGATTAGAGTACATTCACTATGTAAATAGTTTTCACTTGAGGATGAATGTGATTTTTTTTAAAACTTCCAAAACTGATTTGGAAATTGGTGAGTCCAGTCTAATGGAAGAGAGCCTGAAAGTGACCGATTTCTAAAACAACCTCCTTAATGAATAGCCTGTCTGTCATTGCCATTCAGTTAAGCCACATTTATGGACTGAGACATTGTGGTGTGTTAGGCAATGGAGAAATATAAATAAGAATACACATGTGCTCTTCCCATTAAGAAACTTAAAAGTTTATTGGGGGGAAAGAAATAGATACTTGGACACTGCCGAAGATCTTAAGTGATTTATAAGGAGAGTGTGCTGAGGGTGCCTACAAAGAAATGATTAATTCCAATTAATAGAGCTGGGCATTGAATTTGATTTGGGCATTGCAAGAAGAGTAACTGGTAAAATCAGCAAAGGATGGGAAAGGAAATACTAGTTAAGCAATTATGATAGAATAGTTGTAGTATACAAAGCAAGTACGTAATTGTTCACGGTATTACAGACATCCTGTTGTAAGTCAAGACTTATTTGTAAAATCTGAGGCTTAAAATGTAGAAACATGGCCACCAAGAAGAGTCTAACTACATAGGACAAGTGTGAATAAATAATTCTACCTCCTTGTAGAAGAAAAAACAAAAAGACTTATAAAATCAGAGAGAGAGAGTTAACCAGAACTGAACCCAAATTTCCTGCCATCCAAACTAGTTTCCTCTACAACACTTCATACAGATTGCTATCACATTTCAGAAGGTAGCTCTGGTAAGCAATAAAGTGTTTGAAGTATTTGAGCAGGAGAGTGATATGATCAGCTAAGCAAGCACTGAGAAAACTCTAAAAGCAGTGAGGAGAGAGGAGCGAGAGAAAGATTGGTTAAAAAGCTTTTGTAGTCATCTGAGTTGGAGATAATATGAGCCTAAACCAGAACTATGATGACCAAAATAGAGAAAGTGATCAATTCAACTGCCATTTCAAGGATGAAATTACTGCAACTTTGTGATGACAAAGAGGAAAGAATTGCTGATGATGATCAAGCTTTAGAATCTGAGTGAAGGTGGATATAACCCTATCACCCATGAAAGGAAAAGAGGGATAAAGAAAAAAAATGAGTTAAAATTATTAACTCTCTGTTGAATTGTTAAAATTGCTAACTACTGGTGAATGGCACTGAATTACTCTTAGAAATTGGGACCTATGTCTCTGCTCCAACTTTCTGGTCCTTAGTGGCAAAAGAAGACAAAATATTGATTTCATGAATGACTGGTGAAGAACAAGAATGAAAAATAATTTCTGGGCCACTGCCCTGAAGATACACCAAAAGAACTTTTATTTACCAACTTGTGTTTGAAAAAGAGTGTATCAAGGGCAGCTTCCTATCGTTGGGTTCAGGTAGAACAAAGAGAAAAGAAACCCTTATTGGTAGGTGTGGATGCAGACAGGGTGCAGACAATCCCTCCCCCTAAAAACAAAAGAAGGAGAAGTCTTCTGCTTGATTCTTTATTTTGAGAGCAGAAGCCCCATGTTCCAACAAAGCATTATTCTTTGAGTATCAAACTCTGCCCATGCTGATGAACCAAGCCTCCTCCCCAAAGAAAAACGAGGCAGGAGCTTTCTTCCCAGTGTTGTCCTGCAAAAACCAAATTCCCAACCGAAAACTTCTTAGCTGTATTTCCGAAATCAGAAACCTGGGAGTCACTTTCCTTTATATCATTCCATTCTTCCATAACAATCAAAGAATCTTGAAGTCCAATCAATTTTATGTCCAGAATAAAACACAGTTCTGCTTTCACTTGCTGGTATTTTCTTCACATGTCTCTAAGATCAGAGTAGTAGAACCTACCATATGATGTTCTAGTCTTTGGTTTCACAACCTTCCATTTCATTATTCACAGTGCTGAGATTCTAAAATACATTATAATCATGCTGGCCTATCACTTAAACTCTCTACATGCTCCCAGTCATTTCCAGGATAACATCAAAGTACTTGTCATTATCAAATTCACCATAATTATTTGCTGTCATGTCTTTCTATGGCACTAAATTTTGGGCTCTTTTATTTTAGGGACTTTTTTTTTATTCACTTGTGTATTGTTAATGCCCAGAAACATATCTAAGCACTCAGAAATATATTTGAATCCACACAAGAGTCTCCCACATCAGAATCTAGCTAATTGTCCAACTCCAACTTTCATGCATGTTCTAATTCCTAATATGTCATACTATTTACATCTGTCTGAATATTATTTGTCCCTTCTACTCACATTTATTCACTGACTTTGCCTCTTCTTTCTCTTCCTTTTTTCCTTAGATATTCCTATGTGTTGCCTGTGTTTCAAAATATCAGCTCAATAAACACCAACAAATAAACTTTCCAAATATTAATCCTTTCTTCTTATCCCATCACTGGGCCCAGACTGAACAGAAGACCCCTTTGATGGTATCTATGCATATCTAAAACACTGCATTTATCAAACTGCTTTATAATAGTAATTTATCTTCTTTCTTCCCATAGAGATGCAAAGATCCTCAGTGGTAAGCATGGATCTTCATCTCTGAAAGCAGGATTGAATGAAACATATATATATATATATATATATATATATATATATGTGAAACATATATGAAACATATATATATACAGCAAATAAAAGAAGAAAGGAAGAGAGGAGAGAGAGAGAGAGAGAGAAGAAGGGAGGGAAGGAGGGAAGGAGGGTGCCGGGGACCAGCCTCCGGCAAAACGTCGTGTCAGGGGTTCCTGAAAGGATGAGACGGCATCGGCGAAAACAAAAGGGCTGAGGACTTAGGGGCTGAGGGGAAGGGGATGAGGTAGAATGAGGAGACACTGACACTTGGTGAGGTGCTAATATCTTCTGCCGAGAGACTCAACAGGTCTTTATTTATTCATTATTAGTAATAATAATAAGGAAATACATTATCATGTGTAAAGCAAAAACAATTAGTATATTATGTTTCCCATAGACTACTGGCCCCTACAGGTCTCAGCTAGATGGCAGCTTTCAAGGTTAATAGATAATAAACCAGACCTAACATTAAAGCTACTTATTTTTTCATTTAGACAATTATTTAAAACAGTGAATAACCGCCAGTGCACCCCTATCAGCTAAAGCCTAAGCATCAAAGGACTATTCTATTCACATGACCTTCAGCCGGAGACCAGCTGCTGCTCAGTTATCAGAACTTTTTCTACCTAGAAATTCCTTAACTCAAATAGCTTCATATTAAAAACTTTCCCAAGGGCCTCCCCGGTGGCGCAGCAGTTGAGCACTGGGTTTCGAAGCCGACTGCAGCCTCTGCAGCGCCGGTTCAAACCCCAGCTGCTCCCCGGCCACCGGAGGAGGGTCCCACATGGCGTGCAGACCTCTCCTGCCGCCCGCTGCTCCCCTCAGCAGTGTACCTTGGTCCTTCTACCTGCTCTGCTCCCCGCTCTGGCTCTGGTGAATTCTCTCACCCTCCCGCGCTTCTGACTGTACCCAGTGCTTGTATAAATAAACAAATAAATAAATCTTTAAAAAAAAAAAAATTAAAAACTTTCCCAAGAAACTTCATGAGAAAACAAAATAGAAGGACCTACTATGATTATTGTATTGTAATGCTTGTCAGGCATGTTTAATAACTTGTCTCCCATTGTCAAGTGAGCCAAACAGCCCAACAACTAATTTCTAAACAAACAATTTTCCGTGCTATTTACTTACAGTATGTTGATACATATAATTTATTGCCTAATATACTTTTTGATAAATTTTTCTCTATGTCCATGAACAAAAAGCAAAGGGATGTCAGATCTTCAGCCCCACGGTGTGAGGCCCTTTCTCTTAGCTGCTTGTCAGTATCCTATCTGGCTGGGGCAACAAGACCTCCTGTAAATTTAGTTTACAAACTTTTGCTGTGCTGTTAAAGTTTGGAATCAAGGTTGGGAGAATTTGTGTTTTACATAAATTGAACCATTTCAAGATTTTTTTTTTTTTTGAGATTTTAACATATTTGCTGTCTTGTTTTGGCTAATGTCTCTGAATTTTTTTGCTTGGACTAATGAGCTGTTTTTCCAGAAATAGAGGACTTTTGCTTTCTACAATGGACAATACCTAGAGGGACTGATTTTCTTTCACACTGGAACCCGGTAAAATTTTCATCTGAGACTGCATTCCAACATCCATATATTTGATCTTCAGCACCATGGAAATGATGGTCAAAAACAAAAAAGGGGGAGATGCTGCAGGAGGTCTTGTTGCCCCAGCCAGATAGGATACTGACAAGCAGCTAAGAGAAAGGGCCTCACACCGTGGGGCTGAAGATCTGACATCCCTTTGCTTTTTGTTCATGGACATAGAGAAAAAATTATCAAAAAGTATATTAGGCAATAAATTATATGTATCAACATACTGTAAGTAAATAGCATGGAAAATTGTTTGTTTAGAAATTAGTTGTTGGGCTGTTTGGCTCACTTGACAATGGGAGACAAGTTATTAAACATGCCTGACAAGCATTACAATACAATAATCATAGTAGGTCCTTCTATTTTGTTTTCTCATGAAGTTTCTTGGGAAAGTTTTTAATATGAAGCTATTTGAGTTAAGGAATTTCTAGGTAGAAAAAGTTCTGATAACTGAGCAGCAGCTGGTCTCCGGCTGAAGGTCATGTGAATAGAATAGTCCTTTGATGCTTAGGCTTTAGCTGATAGGGATGCACTGGTGGTTATTCACTGTTTTATTTTTTTTTTATTTTTTTTTTTTTTTAGCGTTTGCTTCTTTATTTTTCCTTTATCCTTTTCCTACTTTTACATGTCTTTCTTTTCCCTGACTTTCTTACTTCCCTGGCCTTCTCTCTGCTCCTCTCGCAGTAACCCTTGTCGTATCTCCTTACTGTCTCCTCGCAGTTCCCTCTCTCTCTCTCTCTCTCTCTCTCTCTCTCTCTCTCTCTCTCTCTCTCTCTCTCTCTCTCGGTTCCCTTCTTATACCCCGGTCGCTCCTCCCATCGTGCCTCTCAGTCTCGCGTGATTTACAGGAGAGCGCAGGGGTCTCTCCGAAGGCGAAAAACCTAATTCATCGAGCACATGTGCAACATGGCGCATGCTCCAGGCGGCTCCGGACATCTCCCCCTTTTTTCTTTTAAATGAGACACCTGGCCTGTCTTAGGTTGGCGCATCCCATATCCAGCCTTACCCGTCATCGCTAATCCGGCGCACTTGGTCTGGACCGCTGTCTTAGGTTGGTCTGGACGGGCTACGCCCTTACCCGTCTTTGGCTCACAGGTTCTCTAAGACTAAGGTGACCCATCCAGGTGCCACTGGGGAGTCCTGGTCAAGTACCATGGTGCCAAGTACTTGCCTGATCGCAATAGCACAATAGCTCTTTGTTTCGCCTCCGTAGCCGACGGAGAAACCATACACTGAAAGCACAAACAGTCAGGAGCTAAGGCTACCACCCTGCCCCAAGCTTACAACTCTGGGAGGAGTCCTCTAAACCAGGCAATGAGACCCTCACCCGTAACAGGGGTAACACAAATAAAACTGTACAGAGGGTTACAAGGTATGTGAGCAATTAACAAAAGTATGTCTATCCCTTTTTACATTAAAGCTGTATTCACTGTTTTAAATAATTGTCTAAATGAAAAAATAAGTAGCTTTAATGTTAGGTCTGGTTTATTATCTATTAACCTTGAAAGCTGCCATCTAGCTGAGACCTGTAGGGGCCAGTAGTCTATGGGAAACATAATATACTAATTGTTTTTGCTTTACACATGATAATGTATTTCCTTATTATTATTACTAATAATGAATAAATAAAGACCTGCTGAGTCTCTCAGCAGAAGATACTAGCACCTCACCAAGTGTCAGTGTCTCCTCATTCTACCTCATCCCCTTCCCCTCAGCCCCTAAGTCCTCAGCCCTTTTGTTTTCGCCGATGCCGTCTCATCCTTTCAGGAACCCCTGACACGATGTTTTGCTGGAGGCTGGTCCCCGGCAAGAGGGAGGGAGAGAATGGAAAGGAAACAAAAGGAAGGAAGGAAGAATGAATGTAGGGAGCAAGGAAGGAAAAAGCAAGCTCAGCATTTTGCATATTAAGCTTTTCAACAGAACATTTATTGGAAATGTCCAACACATCCACAGAGGGAGTGGACAGAAGATGAAATTATCTATTTCTGTCCTCTACTACTAATTATTTTGTTTTACTAGACTTTCAGAAACAATTCAATAACCAGAGGGTTCATTCCAAATTGCATTTTAAGTTATTAGGAGACAGGGTAAAAACAAATCTCACAGGAAAAGTCATGTTTTATTAAATATGACTTTCTTCATTTTGGCTTAAGGCGTAAAGAATAATGCAAATCAAAAAACGTCTTTTTTTCACTACTTATACAATTAAAAGGTGGACCTATAAAAAGTATGTAAGGTCAAATTCAACTACATTGATGAAGTATTTGACTATTTCCTTTACCACTAAAATGGTATCATGTCCCTCCAAGATACTGCCTTGTATATTCTTCTCCCCACACAGTTGTATTTCAGGGTCATGTTCATAATCATGAAATACAACTTTGCAAAAATTAAAGTACAGTCTATTTCTTCTCTAACAAAATTCAAAAAGCTGTCAAAAATCTCAAAGGAATAATCAAAAACATGATTTTTTTAATAAAAGTATTATAATTAATTTTTATAAGTTAATTAAGGCTTGGAGAAGAGCTTATGGTAATAACAGATATCACTCATTAAAGAACAACCTGGAGTACTATTTAAATAAGTTGTAAGAAAACAACCTTTATTCTTTAAAGCTGTACTTTTAGTACTTTTGCTTCTTTTGGAGAAGAAAGCAGAACAAAGAAAGTTAAGGTTCCTTTCAATGAATGCAAATAAGAAACAGAGCTGCCATGTCTATTCAGCACCTGTTTCTTCTTTTCCTTGTCTATTCTCACTTCATGACAAACCTATTTGACTATGACTCTTTATTCAATCAGTACATGTTTATTGTAGGCCTATTACATGAGCACAATTATTAACAAGGCACATTCCTTGCCTTGAAGTTTAACAGATAAATTAAAAAATAAAAGACAATATTAGGATAAGGATTAAATCGAAGAAAGGTGAAAAGACAAAAGAATCTTATCTGGGGAAGAGGACTTCCTACTGGAGGTAATTACTAAACTAAGCTAATCCATCAAAGGATGGTAGAAACAATGGAGGGAAAGAATCAGAGGACAGAGAGGTTTTTCTATCTGAGGGAACAGCATCTACAAAAACAGGGAAAAGCGTATTTGAAATAAATTACAAACATTTCTATCTCTTGTAATATATACTGTGATGGAAGAAGAGATAGGAGATGAAATTGAAAAGGTAAGTGGGAGATCATGAAAACTCTGATAGGACAAGGCAAAGAGTATGGATTTCATCCTGAGAACTGTGGTTTGCGCTGAAGAGTTTTAATTATGTAGTTTGTGTTTTGGAAATGCCATTGGTATTAAGGTAGAAAAAGATAAGACTGGAGACAATTTGGAGATAGTTCTGATAATTTTGGTAAGAGATGATGGCCTAACCCAAGAGAGTAGTAATGAGGAGGAAAAACATGGATAACTTTTAATGTAATAAAATATAATAAATTAAGGATGATGAAGCTGTAACAACTTGATAAGTAGGTATGGGGATTTTAAAAGGAAGAAATTGCTTTCTAAGTTCTTTATACCATTTTTTTTTTTCATGCTCTTCGAATTCTAAGCAGTAACGGTGGTTAAACAGCCTATGAAGTCACCCAAGGCAGCTGTGTGGACTTTTTCTACTTGTTTATATGGATGGATAGATTGACTGATAAAGATGGGAACTGACTGTCCAATTATCAAATACTTTTCATTGATGTAGGAAAATGAAATCTTCAACATTCTACCTAGGAAGTTGAATGAAAAGTACATAAAAAGAAAGTACAATGACAGAAGTTTGTGATCATTATTTCCTGTGTAAGTTCATAGTACCTTTAAATGTTTCATGAATTTGACATATTTCTGGACTTAATTTCGCTCTTTCTACTCAACGCAAAAGTTTTTATAATTATTACTTACAGACATTCACTTCCCGTAATTCTTTCTCTGAATCTAGAATTCAAACAAACCTCAAATCTAATGATAAACGTTTAGGTGTTTTCCTCCAAAACTGAGAATAGCTTCTCTTCACATTGCATGATATCTACATGGTAAGATTAGCTCTATATTAAGAGACTTCTCCGTCAAAGATAAGTGTAAATTTTAAAAATGTCCTAAGTATCATCCAGTGACTTAAAGTTTTGTGTGAACTCTGAGACAAAAAAAAAAAAAATACTTTGTGCCTTAAGCAAAGTGGAGTAACTGAGAACTTCCAAACATACCACCCTGGTAGTCTCCTTTAAGGAAATACAAGTAATGCAGGCTTCTGAGAAGATACAAATGTAACAGGGCACTAAAAATAACACATATAACAGGAAGGGAGAAGAGACAAGGGAGTTATTCATAAAGAAAAATCTTCCCCAAACCCTGCATAACAAACTAACCCACTCAAAGGAAATTTGTTCTTTTACTGTTCACTTTCTGAGTGGTCAGAAGTACACATCCAATAAATGCATGTTGATAGGTTTGAGTCTAGGAAAACAATACTCTAACATTAAACCCTTGGCTATCTGGAGCTCATCAAATACATGACCAAACCAGAACATTCCCCAATCTTTACAACTCTACTACACAACAAACACCAGAAATATTTTTAGTTTCCCTGACTAGTATTTATTGGCATTACATTCCTAAAGAAAGAAATTGAGTAACATTTTTGAGAGGGCACTTTTCTTTAAAAAAGCTTTTTTTTTTTTTTTTTTTAGAAATTTGATAAATTACCTACCTTGATCTAGCACCTATTTTTAAGGGCCCCTGTGAATGTCACCATCTGGAGAAAAAGCATCTTTGCAGGTATGGTTAAAGCTCTTAGAATGGGAAATGATACTGGATTATTGGAGTGAGTCCTAATTTTATCCTTGTAAGAAAGGCAGAGAAAAAATTGAAACAGAAAAGGTGGTAAAGCCACAGAGGTAGAGAATGCAGCGGTGCAGTCACAAGCCAAGGAATCATTGAGTCACCAGAATCTGGCAAGAACAAGGCATAGATTCTCCACTAGAGCCTCCAGAGGGAGAGGACACTGCTGACAACTTGATTTTGGTGCTTGATACTGGTTTTGGACTTCTGGACTACAGAACTATGAAAGAAAAAATTTCTCCAGTCTCAAGTCACCAAGTTTGTAGTAACTTTTTATAATAGCCACAGGATCTAATACCTTAGGTATAGCCAGAGGCATGCAGTAGAGGAGAGAGAAATTTCTCATCACTCACTTTCCCACTCAGCAGTTCTCCCACATAATGTGCTCATGGCCTTGGGCGTATAACCTCATAAGAGAAGCAGAACTTTAACTGCCTTGACTGAAGACAGTTGGACACACAGTCTCCTGACAAGCCTCACACCACGGAAAATTGAACCTTCTATGGAATTAGACTGCTAAGCCCCATTCTGTGGAGGAGTTGGGCAGTAAGAGACTAACTATATCCCTTTCAATGCATTACCAGCTGCAACTAGAATTTTTCTGATAGCACATCAGCTTGTATGACTCTTGGGTAGGGAGAAATCGGAGGCCAGGGTGGAATGAACAGAAGCCTCCCAGAGAAGGGTATTCTCTTCTCTCAGGCCCGGCAATCAAAAGCAATGTGACTTTGGGAAGTTAAGAACCTACTTCACAATAGTGTCAGAGGGCAGCTTTGCAATTAATTTGCAAATGCCCTTTGGCCCATAGAAAATCCATTCAGCCTGTGAGATTTGTATCTCCCAGAGCTGCTGATTTGCATACCATGCAGCACTACCAAGGAAACAAGTGAGTCTGCAGTAAGTACCCACACAGAGCTCTCCTATGAACAAGAGTTCTCTATAAGATCCAAATGAAAATAAAAGAAAGGAAGAGACTGTTAGATTGTTTCGGATACACTGACTGCATTCCTATTTGATGTATTCTGATTCTGTTTAGCAAACAGTTATATTGGCAGGCATTTATTTCCTTGGACATTGTGAGATTGTCAGCAAACTGTGTTCAGATGCTTTTGGATTTTCAAGAAAAGGGCACTGTATAAATTCAGAGAACTATTACATGAGAGAGACAGAGTCTTTATCTCCTGGTCTTAATAAAGAACTAAGCATAAGGCCTATCAGGCTTCTAGTTCAGACACCAAATTGACCCCTCTGGGAGTTGGGGAAGTCTCAATCTCCTTCCTGCCTTACATAGCAGTGGTAATGAAAAAGCATACACTGAGGATTAACTAAAGTTCACATACTGCCTTAAAGAGAAAAGTCTTGATTTAAGTGCTGAAAATTTATATTAGTGGGAGAGAAGGACTAGAGAATGGCAAAAGAAATGGAAAGTTACAGGAAGTTATAATGAGGATTATAAATTAAAGCAGGTCTTAGGGAAGATGAGGGATCAGATACAAGGTAGGGGTAAGAAAGGTTACCAAAAAAAGACATTTCCTTTATCTTTGTCAGCTTAGTAATCCCCTCCCCCTCACCTCAGGTCCTAAATGGAAATATATCTTTTAGGCAAAACCGATAAACAAAAAGAATAATAATTTGAAGTGGAAAAAAGAAAGAAAATAGCAGTAGAACACAAGGAAATAAGTGAAAGAAAAAGAGATGAAAGAACAAAAAGTTAAGAGGGGGTAAGGGACATGATAAGATAACAGACAATGAAATTCATAGAATCTATAACAGGATCTAGAAGAAGAGCCCTTTAGTCCCCAATTTATTTTAAGGGCAAGAATTGTTGCCCTGATTTTATGAAATCAGAGCTAGCCCATCGTGTCACCTTCCTGCTACAGAAAATAATTTGACCAAACCAAGTGGAAATACGACCTAGTCCTTTGGTACAGGACAAAAGGAAAAGTTTTACTCACATTCAAATTTCCTAACATAAAATATCAACCACCAAAGCTGTGTTTTTTTACCACCCCCCCAAAAAAATGTAATTTGAAAAATTTACTTTAAAAGTTGAATACAATTAAACTGGTTTTCAGATTTTTATAATTAAGCAAATGGTTAGGGTTTTTTATTATGTTTGGTTTTTAATCTAAATTGTGAAAGCTTTACATGGATGTAGCCAACAATAATGCCTACAAAAAGTAAACATTTTATAATTTACCTAAATTTTTAGAATCAAAGATATTAAAATTCATTTTGGTTTTATATGCAGACAATTCCCAAATCCATACTGTGGTTTTCTAAAGCCTTGGCCAACAGTGGACCATGTTAGAAGATTATTGGGGCTTCAGTGATGAAAGTTAAACTATACCCTAAAATATATACAGTGTTGTAACTCAATGCTCCAACAATAAACTTAATTTAATTAATAAATAAATAATAAAATTTTGAAAGATAGTACCCAAAAAAAAAAAAAATGTTCTGGCCAAAATCCATAAGAAAATAATCAGATCTCACCTGTGATGTGAGGTTAATAGGGAGACCAAAGGTGACCAAACTGAACTTCTCCACAAACGAAGGAAAAACTTGTCCACTCAGTCACAACCTGTCTTCTTCTACCCTGTCCCAAATACGTGATTAAACCATATAATCTGTATAGCCTTTTAAGATAGAAGATATTTTTCCGGTACCATCATTAATTTATTGGACAAAAGGATAGGATCCAGCTAGGGAATAGAAAACTGACCAGTTATTTCAACAAAGATAATTTATACAAAGACTTATTAATTAGGTATTACAGAACTGGGAATAAATACACATCACAGAGTTAGCAACAGCAGAAAGCAACTACCTGCCCTAGGCCTGGGAAATAAGGGTAGATACTGGGAACATAGAACTTTGTGCTACATTATTCCACATGGAAGCCACCAGTCACACTTGGCTTCTGAGCACTTAAAATATCACTAGTCCACACTGAGATGTGCTGAAAGTATAAAAGACTGATTATGAAAAAAGGAAGGTCTACCCTGAGTTTTTATGTTGTTTCCATTTGATATACTTATTTCTCCTATTTTTCACTTTTATAATGTAACTACTCAAACACTTAAAATTTTATATGTGTGACAAAATTTTATGTATGTGACTATTGGACAGTGCTGGCTTACAGGCTTAGAAGAAAGCTCCCATCAAACTTGGACTCAGTTTTTTGAACAGGCTGCTGCAGGTGGGTGTTGGTGTCTGAGAGAAAAGGATGAGGCTGATCCTGGCAGTATGAAAAATCTGCATAATGGAGCCAATTGCTACTGAATCAAATGTCCATGCCAGGACGAAGAAATATTACTGCAGTGCAGATGGCAGGAGCAATAGAAAAGCGAGGAGCAATGTTTTTCCATGCCCAGCTTTGCAGTCTTCCTCAGCTCAGTTGATAGGTCCCCCTAAGGGGACCCTTTTCTAAAGGAGAAATGTGATTTGCAGGGTCCCAGCTCTAGCTGCAAAAGCATAATATAGAAAGAAGAGTATAATTTTGACAGGGAAATAATTTAATAACGAGCACAACAAATATTCATTGGCTATCAGTAATAGTTTTAGCTATTAGAGCCATAACCATGAAACAAAGTCCCTGTCCTCATATGGCTTCTATTTTTGACAGAGAAGGCAGACAAGAAACAAATACAGGGCCTCCCCGGTGGCGCAGTGGTTGAGCACTGGGTTGCGAAGCTGCCCGCAGCCTCTGCAGCGCCGGTTCGATCCCCAGCTGCTCCCCGGCCACTGGGTGAGGGTCCCACATGGCGCGCAGACTTCACCTGCCGCCCGCTGCTCCCCTCAGCAGTGTACTTCGGTCCTTCTGCCTGCTCTGCTCCCCGCTCTGGCTCTGGTGAATTCTCACCCTCCCGCGCTTCTGACTGTACCCAGTGCTTGTATAAATAAATAAATAAGTAAATCTTTTTTTAAAAAAAAAAGAAATACACAAACAAGATAATTTCAGACAATAGCAAATGTTATGGAAAGAAGAAAAAGGGGTCATGGATTAGGAGGCAGCAAGATGGGAGGATGATTTTAGACAGTGCTTTAAAGAGTAAGATCCAAAAATGTGTGAGAGGAAACATTTGAAGTAACATCTGCACGGAGTGATGAAGGAGGGGTAAAGAAGATGTAGTTCAAGGCAGAAGGAATAAAACTTGCAAAATCTCCAGAAAGAGTATGATCTGAGATTGGAGTAGCTTCATAATTATGAGGAGGAAAGAAGATAATGGTTGGGACTGGATTGTGTGGGGTCGCTATAAATCATTGTAAGTAACACAGATTTTGACTTAATTGCTATGGGAACCACTGTAGGATTTTAAGTGGGAGAGTGGTATAATTTGATTTACATGTGTAAAGGTCATTCTGGCTGCTGTGTGGAGGAGTGGACTCTAGAGGAACAAGTAGATGAGGGAGACCAGGAAACTACTGTAACACCAAGGTAAAAGACCATAATGCCAAAGACTGGTTGAAGCAGTGACAATGAGCAGTGACTGTATTCTAGATACAGGTTCCAGGGTGAGTCAACTGTACCCATTAATATTGGGATAATTCACTTGAGTCAATTTTCCAAACAGCGAACACATTTCAAACACCAAAATTATTTTAATATATTCTTGTTATTTTTACAGAAATAATGCATAATTATATGAACTATCCCTTGATCATCTTCTATAGAAAATTCCAACCAAATTTACAAGCTGTTATTTTGACTCAAGGTCCTGTTCTCCATTTCTGTCTGGCATCTGACACATTCTCTGTCAATTTCTTGAGTTCCTCAACTCCAATTACTTTCACTCCATATGTTAAAGCTCTGCTTGTTTTGAGGCAAATCTTAATTAGGATGAAAGATTATTTCCCATGTAATCTAATCCACACATTGGCTATGCCATTTAGATAGAAGCTGCACCTGCCTGGCTCAGGTCAGCATCTGCTGCCCCAGCCTGTCCACAGATCTTGTGCTTACCAAGGCCCTTATCTAACCAAAATTATCTTTGCTTCTGAGACATCAGCCATATTTAGCTGCTGTAACCCACTGAGGTCAAAATCAACATGATCCATACTTACTAAATCCACATAGCCAGGCATTCAGGAAAGTCTTTCTCGACATTATTTTGAGTTCTGATTTTCAGTCTTGTCCATCTTAAAAGGTTCCTAGCCGCAAATTCACAAGAATTCCAATAAGTGACCTGCTTTTTTTCCTCTCTTAAGATCTGAATGGAAGTCTGAATTGGAAATCAAATTATCATCTATTGACAGACCTAGAGACTGCGGCTTGTATTTCAGGTCAAATGGCTTTCCTAATAATGTCCTCCTGAACTGAACCCACCAAACTATAAAACTGGGTGAAGGTGAAAATCAGATCTGAGGAAGAAGAATAATTCAAAGTAGAGATTGAAATAATATTTAATCATTCACAAATTTGGCTCTGAAGAGGAGTGCAGAAATGGAACAAAACCAATGGGAATATCAGATCCTTGGAAGGCTATCTTTTAAGGAAATTAGTGGGATGTGCTTATATACACTTGGAAATAATCAAGGAAAGAGGGTGAGATTGGGTTGTAGGAAAGTGGGTATATAAAGGAAAATATAACTGACGGAAAGTAAGTGACTAAGATTCAGAGCAGCAGTGGAGAGACTGGCCTTCACAGGAACAGGTGGGAACATAACAGAGAAGGAGATACATAAACTTAGGTTTCTAGATTTAGTTGTGGGCAGATGGAGTTTTCATTCTATGTTTTCTATTTTCTGAATGAAAAATGAAGTGAGGTATTCAGCTAAGAATGGGAGGGTAGGAGGTGTGAAAAGAGAAAGTTTGAAACGAAAATTTTGCTGAGAAGCAAAGTTACTGAGGAAACAATTTCTGAATAGTGCTGAGGGTCCTTTTGAGGTGTGATAATCTAAAGAGAAATCAGTTCAACCACGTATGTAACTTTCTCCCAGTAATATGCAGTCCAGGTATGGGGGCTCAAGCAAATCTGAGTTACTTCAGGTCAAGATGGAGAAATGGAGTGTCAAGGA
The DNA here is from genome assembly GCF_014898055.3 of Talpa occidentalis. NCBI lineage: Eukaryota > Metazoa > Chordata > Mammalia > Eulipotyphla > Talpidae > Talpa > Talpa occidentalis. The sequence continues at coordinate 34,496,665 of NW_023604861.1, read as the reverse complement.
AGTTGAGGGCATTTGCAAAAGTATGATTATATTGATTTATCCAACAATAATCATCAAACACCTAACATATGTCAAGATCTAGCCAAAAATACCCAGCTGAGTGATAGAGGCATGGTGTAAACAGCTATTTGTGGGTTCCACCAGAACTGAGTGTAGATTTTTTTTTTTTCCTGGAACTCATTCCTCCTTTTCTTTCTCAATCTTTTTGAAAAACAAAGACAAAAAAGAAAACATCGGCAAACATATATAGGTATTTACCACGTGCCATATACTATGCTAGGCACTTCTATATAAACATTTTCTTAATAGTTCTTATATCAATGTTATGATAAAATTCCTATTATCTGCCCCATTTGCAGAAGAGGAAAAAGAATATGATAATAGGGCCTCCCCGGTGGCGCAGCGGTTGAGCACTGGGTTGCAAAGCTGCCCGCAGCCTCTCCAGTGTGGTTTCGATCGATCCCCGGCTGCTCCCCGGCCACCGGAGGAGGGTCCCACATGGCGCGCAGACCTCTTCTGCCGCCCGCTGCTCCCCTCAGCAGTGTACTTCGGTCCTTCTGCCTGCTCTGCTCCCCGCTCTGGCTCTGGTGAATTCTCTCACCCTCCCGCGCTTCTGACTGTATCCAGTGCTTGAATAAATAAATAAAAATAAATCTTAAAAAAAAAATCACCTGGACTTCTTATAAAAAAAAAAAGAATAGGATAATATTGAGAACAAGTTACACAGATAACAATATCATGTTCTGCTCTACTGGTCGTAGAGCCTCTTGCTGCCACAAGTTGTCTTCATCACTTGGCTGAAAAGCACTGAATATTTTCTGTTAAAGTATTTTAAATTCACCATTTTCATTTTTGCACATAAGCAACTGGTCCTTTATTTGGATGTCATTTTAGAAGACCTTTAAACTTTGTTATGAAATTGAGTGAATTTATTATTGCAAATTATTTTATAATTTGAGCAGTCTTGCCTATACAAGTAATTATGTAATAACTCTAAAAACAGGTAAGTAGCTACTCTAGTCTCCTTTCTGCCTAAACCCTCTTGTGGGAGCTATATGCTGAAGAAAATATTTATGTTAACATTTTCCACTTAAGAGAAACAATCTGTATTTCTAAATTTGGGCCTGAAAAATAAACAGAAGTTTCCCTCCTTAACTCCTCTTCCTTCCTTCCTTGCTAATCAAACCAAACCAGGGTAATTGTTCTGCCCTAGAAAACATGCAATGACTAACAGACACTATTGTGTTTTTTTCCTATGAAAAAACAAGCCTTATAAGGCACGCCATCCTATTCATTAAAAAATCACCAAATTAGCAAGGAGCTAGGGAACTCAAGTTTCACAGTGAGGGTTGTATTGGGGTGAAGGTCACTCACATTCTTAATGTGGAAAGTTTGACAGGGAAGTGGGGAGTGGGCCTTGTTTCTCTGGTTATCTAGAAAAACACATAATTAAAGTTAAATCATGTAAAATTCCCTTTGACTACGTCTATTTTTCAAGGCAATTTTATATGAGTAAATTCAACTATCAATATCTGGAAAGACAAATCTGGGTTAGAACATACAAAAAATGACCCAAGCTTCCAGAACTTTAAAGCTGAAGGATTGTGCATGACATTTAGTCAGGTTTGGTAGTAGCAATCACTGTTGAGAATTTACCACATTCTAAGTCAAAGGGTCTCAATCAATATCGGCTATGCACTAGCAACACTGGAGATGTTTTTCTTCTTTTTATTATGAATTAAATTTAGACTTATGGAAAAGTTGTTAAAATAGCACAGAGTTGTTTCCTATAACATTAATCCCTTACGTGACCATAAAAGAATTATCAGAAACAAAAAATTAACATTGGTACAATAACACTAACTAAATTACATATCATTTTAGAATTTTACCAATTATTCTACTAATGTCCTTTTTTGGTATTCAGGATTGCTTTAATTTGTATTTTCTTTTCTTTTTTTAGTATTGCCCAAGCTGTGATGTTTTCTGTGTTTCCTTATCTTTCATAATGTTCAGCTACTTGTGGAATATCTTTCAGTCTGTTTTTAACATTTTGTTATGATTAGAAGGAAGTGATGCACATTTCAAAGTATACTACAGAAGTTGTATGCCCTTCTCAATGCATCATATCAAGGGGTTCATGATACTGGTGTCTTATTCACGGTGGGAACTTTGTAACTTGGTTAAAGTCCTATTCACAGTATTTCCATACTGTAAAGTTGCTATCTTTACTTTAGTAGCTAACACATATATTGGTGATTTTAAATTATGTTAATCATGTTTTACCAGCTAATTTTAACATCCATCTGTAGATCCTCTCTACAATTATTACTATATTGTTTATCTAGCAATGATTTTCTATTTTCCTTCTACATTTATTAATTGGAATTCCACCTGAAGAGTTCTTTAAATGATGATATCTAGATCCCACTCCAGACCAATCAAATTAAAATTTACTGAACATATTATCCTTAGTCCACACAATGAGACCATTAAGCAGATACCATTGTCTGTATTGAAATATAAAGAAATTAATATTTGGGATAACATAATAACTTAAGTATTTACAGCTAGTAAGATAGTGAAGGCAAGACAGAAACTCTGAAGCACCTACCTCCAAACGCTATGCTGTTTCCACTGTCCCATCTGCCCTCATTTTAAATTTAACTAACTGCTCCTAATGTCAAAATTTGCCACATTTAAAGTATTATTTCTACTAAGACCAATCACCTGCAATTTTTGCCTTGATCAGTGCAGGGTTAGACACAGTTCTTCTCAGAATCTTTGAACATTCATCTTCCTTAGAGTAAAGAACAGATGCCAAGTACATTTGACCACACTTGGACAACAGATCATTGCAGAATGATAAGTGGAAGAAAGAAACAGGATACCATAGTCACACCATGTATGTACATACACACAAACCATGTATGTAACTAGGATAATAGGTAAACTCTTTAAAGAAATGTAATCTGAGAAAGTTAACTTCATCCAGCACTGAAACATATACATGTGATGATGAACAGCAAGGTTTTGGGAGCCTAGACCTGAGTTAGAGTTCAGCAAATCACTCAATGACCTTGAATGCATTCTTTCACTTCTTGAAGGTTCAGTTTCTTAATTGTTAAAATGTAAATATTAATACAGACTCTAAACTTCTTGTTAGGATCCAATGAGCTCTTAGCACAGGGACAAAAGCAATCAATAACTATGAGCTTTAGCCACCCCCCCACCCTTCCGCCACATAGTCACATTGCTAACACCCAAGAGATAACAAAAGATAAGTACTTTTTAAGGAAATTATTGGCAAAAGGAGAGAGTAGAACACACAAACCTTTAAAAGAGATCAGATGCTGTGAGTATGTGTACAGGGGCTTTACAACTGCCAGAGAGGTGCATAAGGATTCTGATAGAGAAGGAATAAAGGGAATGGAGGTGTGAACTATCACCTTGACTGATTTCCCTTGTGGAGGCGACCATCAAGTGGAGAGTTAGATAAAAGAGCGAAGAGTGCTACAGCTTCCCTAATAGCAGGTGGCTAAAACATCACATAAAACCTAAGTGAAAATTTTCCCCAGAATGTCTCTTATGGAGGGCACTACATGTGTGTAACAGGGGAATAAGGAATTTGTTTATTTCAGTCACTTCCTTTCCGCCAGTGTTAGAATTCTATCTAGCATATTGTAACCGCTTAACAGAGTTTTAGATTACTGGATAAATGAATATATTGATACATTCAGAATACCAGATTAAGCAGCTTAGCTACTGAAGGAGGCTATGCCCCATTACTTGTAAGTCGTCTCTTTTGCTGAGAGGAAAAAACAAATTAAGGTGCGAGACTGAGTTTTTCAGGTTCATAGAAAAAACGTGGACGCACCTACCAGCTGTTTTCCTCATCTCCTTCTTCCTCATTAACAGTTTAGTGCCTCCTCTAAATATATTTTGAATAAAGATTTTTTTAAAGGATGCCAAATAATAAACCTGTTCAGAACATCGACAAGTCTGTTAGACCTTTGATATATGTCACTGAAATTTTCTCTACTAAGAAAAGCAGTCATTGCCTGCCCAACTATGAAAATGTGAAATAAGATGCCTGTGGCAAGGATTAGAAGTAGCTTTTCTTCTTTTTGTGCTTAACAAGTGAACCCTGGGAAATGTGCCTACCTGAGGAACTATTTCCCAGCCACGTTTGTAAAAGGAAGTGTCTACTGTAACGTAAGAGACCTCCAGGGAGACGGCTATGCCCCTTGATCTTAGCTCCTACCTGGCATGAAGATATTATGACTGGCATTGCATAGTCATCTTGTGATTTTGAAGATTGTGAACAGAGAGATACAAGGAGATTGGGACTCTGATGATTTTCTGAAGCTGCCATACCATTATCTCCAGCTTGATTTGTGTGGGAGAAAAACAATTTCCGTCTTTTTAAGTGATTAGAATGAGGTCAGCAGCCAATACAACTTTAGTGCTGCATCCCAATAAATGAAGTATGTGTATAGTAGAATCAGTAGAAGCTAAATATGTGTACTTTGAGAAAGAGAAATTAAAACTTATAATATGCAGATTTAATAATTATTAACACAAGAAAATACAGTGCATAATTTAAAGAGATACTTACGAGAGCACCGAAATCCACCACAAAGTTAAATAACTGAGCTATACCTATAACATGGACTGTTGTCAATAGTTGGCAAATTTCAGTATGGAAAAGAATTGTAAATCACCTAGAGCAATTACCCATCTGATGCTCAACTTTTTTCTAGAATATTTAGGTAAGAAATCATTCAGCTTATGCTTGGCTACATCAAGTGATAAATAACTCTCTTCTTCCCACGCCAGCCCATTTTTATCTTTGGACAGTTCTGAGACTTAGAATGTTGCTTCTTACATTGAGCTGAAAATCTGTTTTCTTCTATCTTCAATCCACTCATTCTAGCTCTCATCTTTAAAGCCATACTCTGTATGTCCAATTCTTGTTCTAAGTGATAATTCTTCAATTATCACACTCCTCTTGAGACAACTGTCCTTCCTTCCAAATTTTTTTGCCATCAAATCTGCTGACCTTGTTTTTGAGCATGTTGAAATTACTTTCTCAGAGTCCAAGGATTATGTATAACTATACCTACTACTCTTTCCTTCCCTTGCTATCATATACCTTGAAAAAAACATAGTCATGTCCTTGCTATTTATATAACATTTTCTAGTTTGAAAAACACTATGACTCAAATATAAATAAAGGTAATTATTATTCCCAGTTGTTTTCAAAAACTCTCTAAGATACATTTTGAGACAAAGCAGGTAAAGAATTTGTCAAATGTTGTACTACTAGCTGAATGAGAGCTTCAATATACATTCTCCAACTTGTGAAATTCCCCATCTTACTATATATTATACCTTACTTCAGATGCAAGTAATTTATTTATCATATCAGGACAGCTTCACAACAATATCACATCTGTTCTTTTATATTTCTCCACACTTCAATGATCTCCAGGGAATTTCTAGTCTTAGGAGTTTGAATTTCTAAGCAGTCATAAAACGATATTCACAAGAATAGCACAGTGAATAGCTACACTAAACATAGTCTGTTTCTATTTCTACTCAATTGAATCTATTGTTCAGTTATCATATGTCAAATATACCCTACTCACCAGACTTTGATGACACCAATGAGATATTTACAATTTGTGTTATGATATTTCATTAACTCAATCATCCACTAAAAACTGAATATACTGGGCTCACAGGATGTAATGGTAACAAAACTTAATGTAAACTAAAATAACCATTTTCAAAATAAAAAAATGAAATTGAAATTAGCTAACTAGCCATAGAATTACAAATTTAATCTGGAACTATCTCTGGGTCCACACTCTCCCCCACACCCTTCCCCAGTAAAGAACTCTTGCCACTTTTCTCTGCTTCCACAACTGGTTTATGTTATGAAAATGGTCAGGAACTGCATTACCCTATACTAAGAGAGAAGAAGTCATTTTTCTGGCTAGATTTTTAAGAGCATAAAGCCAGGTTCACAGTTTAGAAGAAACATAGTTTTTCATTCACAATCTATCTTCCAGCTAACCTATTTTATGACCAATATCAGGAAAGTACAGATAAAATAGAGTTTAAACTTCAAATTCCTCAAACTAGGTTGTCAGAAAGGGGAGAGGTCAGATGCTGACATGCTAGAAAAAAAAGGAAAGCTGATGAGGACCACAGTAGTGATATCAGTTTTTCACCTGATAAGTATGAATTGGGAAGGGACCAGCAGAAGATGAAAGTTGGGTTATTTAAGGTTTATACTGTTCATGTTAGAGACAGATGTGTGTAGAGAGGGGTAGCTAAGTAGTTGACCAGGCAATGCATGCTTAATATTGAGATAAAGCCTCTGTAAATCCAGGGACTCATTTTCTCCACTACTAACTGCAACAGAAGATTGATTTTTAATCATATCCTTCTTGAAAAAGTTTCTTCACCTGGTCCCAGAAATTTCCTATCCGAGGCATAGGAGCAAAAGGTGAGTTTGGCATGCAAGTTTGCTCACACCCTTCATTGGCTTTTACTTTAGCTTGTATTTTCTTCTCCTCATTAAAAAGAGAGAGAGAGAATATTTTCTTGATATACAATTTATACAATTTGTAATTCTCTTTGATATGGTACACAGTAGATAATTGCTTAAATTATACAACTATTATATGGAAGATAACATTTTTATTATTAGTTTTATGGATTAGTGTTGACATTTGACATATGAGCGTAAGGATAGATTTCTTCAAAGACGTCTTCAAAGACCTCACAGTCTAGGAAAGAAGACAAGACAAGCATGTGTACCCAGTACATAATCTGTGCTAGGATATGTGCCATGAAAGAGATATAAAGAGCCCAGGAGAGAAGAGATTAGTTCCGAACTCAGGAAAGCCACAAAATAGCTGCTAATGGTTTGAATATTTATGTTTGCCCAAAATCCACACGATGAAGTTCGAATGCCCTTAGGTGTTGCTATTGGAAGGTGGGGCCTTTGGGAGCTCCTTAAATCATGAGGATGGAGGCTTCATGAATGGGTTTGGTGCCTTTATATAAAAGAAGCTCCAGAGAAATCCCTATCCTTTACCACCACATGAAGATAGAATGAGAAGCCACTGCCTATAAATCAAGCAAGAAGCCCTCACCACAAGGTGACCATGCTGGCACCTTGATCTTAGACTTTCCAACCTCCAAAACTGTGAGCAGTATATTTCTGTTTATAAGCTATCCAGTGTGATACTTTGTTATAGCAGCCAAAAGAGACTAAGACAATGGCAAAGGTAAAACAATAGGATTCAAACAAGAGTACAATGAGTGCTGATCTCAATTTTACTTCTCGGCCTTAGCCACATCATTTCACCATGCATTAGTTTCTTCAACCATTAAATGAGAAAGGAAAAACGGCATTCTTGCCCTAAGTACTCATATCCTCTGGAGGTGGCTCTGAGATGAACACATCAATAGACAGATTCCAAACCAAGCAAAAACATCGTATTGTTCATGGAAAGCTTCACAGCGCTCAGAAAAGATCAGGAATGTCACTGTTCTTCACCACTGCCACCCTCTAAACTTTACATTCTTTAGGGCCATCCCACAAACTGGAACTGCATTGTCAAGCAGGAATAAAACTGGATGTTCACATGCAGCCAGTCTTGAAGGCTAATTTGTGTTAGCAAATAGTCAAATAACCTGTCATACCTAATTATATTTTTACACACTTATCCAGTACCCCCACACATACACACACACGCAGTGTAAATAAATAAACAGGAAAAAAAATGTGTCCAGAATCATGTAATGGCTGATATTACAAAGCTACTTTATGGTTAAATTAAAAAATAAAATAACAGAAATGCTGCTATTTTGAAGGGTTTTTTCTTTTCTTTGAAAATACTGCAGTGCAATAATAGTATAAATTTTAGAGCAATTGCTTATCCTTTATAAACTTGGATTAGTAAGTTCATCCTCCTCACCCAGCATGTTTTAACACAAAAAGAGATAAAATTTGCTAAGTTCATAAAAACAATTAAGTTAGTACAGCACATAAGAGGTAATAATAAAGCATAGGCACAAAAATATATGAAACAAACCAAAGTGCAGAAAGTGATGGAGTCCCTATTGCAGTATATAAACTACATTTTTTAAATGATGATTGATATTATAGCTTCTATTTGAAAGCCTTCCTTTATGTAACAGGTCTATTGTCAAAGCTGATAATAAGAAAATACTTTCTCAAGAGTATACCTGCCCGTAAATTATTCCTATACAACTGTAGAGATGGGGGAGTTATCTAAAATAATGGCATATCTAAAAATGAGAGGTGAGGAGGGAAATTTAAAGGAAGAAAATGTGATACTAAAATATATCATCTTGAAATTTTTTTTATAATAGATTTGTTCATGTATTTATACAAGAACTGGGGTACAGGCCAGATGCGCAGGAGGGTAAAAGGATTCACCAGAGACACAGCGGGGAACAGAATAGGCAGACTGACAAAATACACTGCTGAGAGGAGCAGTGGGCTCAACAGGAGAGGTCTGCCTTGCGGTGTGGGACGGGCTGGCTGGGATCGAACTGGCGCTGCTGAGGCTGTGGACAGCTTCACAGCGCAGCACTCAACCACCTGCGCCACCAGGGGAGGCCCTCATCTTGAAATGTTTTAAAAACTATTCTGCATAAGTGCTCCAAAATAGTCAAAAAAGGGCATCCAAGATTACATTATTTAGATTCATATCCATACATGCATTCCTAAATTTCTCTTTTTGTCTTCTCTTCCTCTTGTTCACCAACTTTCAATGAAAAAATGCAGAATAAAATGAGTCAAATATGATGCTTGGCCAAGTTAAAAAAAGGGGCCTCAGCCAGGGGTTAATGTTTGTTTTTATACTTTCACAGGTTGCAAGGGACAAGAGCACTTAGGCTACTTAAAGTGATAGGGATCACGTCCCATTTCTAGTCCTGCACGAAAAGAGCTTAGAAGTTGTGACAACCAGAAAGAAAAAAGCTGAATATCAACAACTCTTTCTTAGATGCATCAGAGAATTGAGATCACAAAGTAAACCACCATCCCAAAGCCTGGAAGAACCAGCAAATATAGGGAATCACAGGTTACTGGGAAAAGAAGTCTCAGCTACAACCATGATTCTTTTAAAATTCTTTTTTTTTTTTTTAATAGAGGCATTTTTTTATTTATTTATTTATTTATTTATTTATTTGTTTGTTTGTTTATACATGCACTGGGTACAGTCAGAAGTGCGGGAGGGTGAGAGAATTCACCAGAGCCAGAGTGGGGAGCAGAACAGGCAGAAGGACCGAGGTACACTGCTGAGGGGAGCAGCGGGCGGCAGGAGAGGTCTGCGCGCCATGTGGGACCCTCCTCTGGTGGCCGGGGAGCAGCCGGGGATCGAACCGGGGCCGCAGAGGCCGCGGGCAGCTTCGCAACCCAGCGCTCAACCGCTGCGCCACCGGGGAGGCCCCTCTTTTAAAATTCTTAAGGGATAGGGCCTCCCCTAGTGACGCAGCGGTTGAGCTCTGGGCTGCAAGGCTGCCCGCAGCCTCTGTAGCACCGGTTCGTTCACCTGCCCTGGCAAAGGTCCCACAAAAAAAAATTCTTAAGGGATAATTGATTAATTACTGAGTGTGAACTAGAACTAGCTTGAGAAATAAAAATGCCTAGCCTTTGGGGGTTTCCCCATACTTTTGTGAATTTTTACCTCTAATAAACCCATCAGGTTCTTACTGAGAAATGAGAGAAAAATCTCCTTATGCTTCTAGACAGGGAGGGGGAAAGTAATCATTCTGATATATGCTTGGAACATTTTGTTCTCCCTGGTAAAGGATTTGGGTTTTACCAGAACTTAACCTAACCCATAGGAGGAAAATACCCACTCCTGTTCCTTTTAGTCTTTTTAATCTCATCTAAGGGAGGGGGAAAACAGACATAGACATGGTCACAGGACTGTAGAATAATCTTTTCCACCTCCTCCTCCACACACATATCTTATCACCACATCAATAAAGCTCCTGAATAATAAATAACAGGTTAGTACAGCTAAAAAAACTGCACAAAACAGATCTTTCTTACAAAGGATCTTTTAGGGAAACCCAAAGACAAAAGCAAAGACAAGAAAAATTTCAGTCTCTGACATCTATCAATACATTACACCAAATAGTAAACACAGCCTGCACCTACCCAGATAAATATCATATCTCATAGTAAAGGTCTCATTATTTCAGCTTCTTCTACTCTAAACATCATGCCTGGCTTTCAATAAAAAAGTACAAAGCATGCTAAAAGGTAATAAATACAATCTGAAGAGACAGGGTAAGCATCACAACTGGACTTAGATATGGCAGATATTTTGGAATTTTCTGAACTGGAATTTCATTAATGGAAAAAGGGAACAACACACAAGAACAGATGAGGACTGTAAGCAGATAGATGGAAACTTCAAGAAAGAATCTAAAGCAAATGCTAGAAATGAAAAGCATTATAATGGAAATGAGGAATAGCTTTAGTGGACTCGTGAGTACACTAGACCCAGTTAAGGAAAGTATCAGTGAGTTTGAAGAAGCTTCTCAAATTGAAAGGCAGAAGATAATTTCAACCTGGAGAAAAAATGAATAGAATATTCAAGAAATGTGGGACAAATGAAAAGGTATAATAGATACATAATTTGGAATACCAGGAAGACAGAAAGGCACAAAAGAAATATTTCAAGTATTAAAAGCTGAAATTTCAGGTTATAAAGATTTGTGAGGATACCATGGAAAATTCGGGAATTCAGGAAACCTTCTTCAGCTGCCCAGGGAACACGTTTCATGGAGGATTTGAATGTCTTTTGTCTCATTAGAGTAAATTTCTGGGTAACACAACATAATCTAGCAGTGACTATTCTCAAAGAACAGTTTTCTACTATGAGTGGGTCTAGTGTGTTCTCTGACTACCTACTTTCTTTGTCTGTCTCCACTCCATTGTTTACATGAGTTCTGCTACCTTTTCTCAGTGTGTATCTTAGTTTTCTCATCAATATATTGTCTTTGTCTCTCTCTCTATGGTCCTCTTCCATTCAAACAGAAAACCTGATTGGAATAATCACCTTCAATCACCAGTATCCCAATTGGACAGAATCGAGTCATCAAATTACCTCTTAGGCTGATATTCAGCCTATCAGATGACAGCATTTGACTCAGACACTAACTCCTGATCCAATCATCTCTAAGTCGAAAAATTGCATGATAAGATGAATTATGAATAGGAAGTTTCTTTCTAGCTCATGTTTGAAAAGGAATATTAGCCAAATAGCCTCTCAATGTTATAAATTTGTCTGATTTCCCAGCTTTTCGGTAGCAAGAAACAAAAAGCCAACCTAAGTTCTCAAAGAAAATGATATTTTTTTAAAGATTTATTTTTATTTATACGAGAACTGGGGTATAGGTCAGAGACACAGGAGGGTAAGAGACTTCACCAGAGAGAGCAGGGAACAGAATAGGAAGACATGGGGACTCCCTGGCGGCGCAAGGGGTTAAGACGTAGCACTGTGAAGCAATCTGCAGCCACTGCAACGTGAGTTTGATCCCTGGCCAGGGAGGTGACTCATATGGTGCAGCAGACCTCTTCTAACTCACCCATTGCTCCCCTCAGCAGTGTATTTAAGTCAGTCCACCTGTTCTGTTCCCCACTCTGCCTCTAGTGAATTGTCTCACCCTCCACACTCTGGCCTATACCCCAGCATAAATAAATAAATCTTTAAAAAAAAAAAAAAAAAAAACAGGCAGACAGACCAAAGACGCTGCTGAGGCGAGCAGCGGTTGAGGCAGGAGAGGTCTGCCACGCCATGTGGGTTTCTCCCTGGCAAGCCGGGAATCGAACCCATGCTGCAGAGGCTGCGGACAGCTTCACAGCGCTGTGCTCAACCTGCTGTGCCACCGGGAAGGCCCAGGAGATGGTGAATTGATTCAACCTATCCTTTTTATTCTTTAGTTACATTTCTGGTTTACATCGAGTTACAAAACCCCTACCACCACCAATGGGAGTACAGGAAATGTGAAGTATAACACTGCTGATGGCAGCTGCAAGGAAAACTCATCAGAACCTGGACCAACACTGTCCATATCATCAGGGCAGATAGCCACAATACAAAGATTGGCTTGACATCCCCCAGAGCAGCTGTGAATACCCTTGATGTTCTCATTCCTTGAGTTACTTCACTGTCACCCGTCCCAAAATATTTTCAACTATTCTCTACAAAGATGAGGTTGGAAACAGCAGTGTAATAGGTGTGTCAACAAAAATAAAGAGTGCATGTGTTTGTGTGTGTGCATAATTTTCCCCTCAGGAGTACAATATGCTTAAATAAATGTATTTTTCATCTACCAGTTTCAATTTAGGTTGTTAATTTTTCTGAAGCATATAAAATCAATGTAGTAAAAAAGCAAAGTATTCTATTAGTGCCTGCCTTCCCTTGAATTCAAGTTAAATCTGAATGTGCTTCCTCCTCACTAGTTTTCAAGGAACCATATTAAACTAACTTCCCCTCTGTAGATATGACACACAACAGTGAGAAAGAGGTGCCGGGCACCAGTTTCATTCTTTTGAGTTCTTGACTGCATTTGACATTTAGGGGCATCTTTGCTAGAGAGAAAGAGAGTGCTTTGCTCTGCCTCCACATAGAGGGCTGTGTATGAGTTAAGGCTACAAGACAGAAGATAAGAATCATGTTCTGGTTTAACTAACTCTCTCTGGCCTCAGAATCAAAAGTGGTGCCCTCGTGCATCATATCTTTTCTATTATCTTTGCATGCTGTGTATACCATTTCTTTAGCAAGAAATAAAGTGATGCCTTCTGCTTTCTCCTAGAGATCAGAATTTAAGAAACACAAAATCTGCAGCAGCAGTACTTTCCATTTTACCAATATTCTCTAGCCCACATACCAGATAACCTAACTGTAACATGGCTATAAAGAATACATTTTATTCTAATCTGTTTTTAGAATAGATTTTTAGGGGACAACAGGCAAATATGTTTCTCTATATCACCTCTGTCTTACCAAAAGTTGTCATTAATCAGTTGAAAGAAGAAAATACCAAGGTCATTTATTCCATTTAGTTAATGTATTAATTGCCTCAAGACTCACACAGCATTTACACAAACTTAATAGTAACTTTCCCTGGTTTAAAGAAGAAACTAAGTCAAAGAGGTTAGATAATTTATCTAAACTAATGGCAAAAATTACATCACTTTTTGGTCTCACTCAGTGATTGTCAGCCAAATCATTTTCACATATAATAGTACATACTCATTTTCACATATAAATGTTACCATGCTCCAGGACCCATACATTTTATATACCATATAACATGGAGTTCATGTAACATATAGCTCATGTATCATAATACAAGCATTTATTTTGATTTTTATTTCAGTTACATAACATGTATTGTGAAATTAATTTTAAGAATTGTTCATAGTCAACTTTATTTTTCACTAGCAATAAAAATAAGAGTTAAAAAGACTCCTAATTTAAGAAAGAAAATTGACCTGACTTATTTGCTCCCTTCTTTAAGGGTCTCTGGTCCACAAATTAGCATTACTAAAGGTAGTGAGAGAAGTGAACTCCCCATACCTAGAGAGTAAAGAAAGCCAAATATGTATAGAGAACTTAGTGTACATGCTGCATAATAGTATTTCTGAAGAGTAGTGATTTCTGTATTCAAACAGAGGTCAGCAAATAAATCCAGAGTGTCTGAGTGTTTGATTTTTCCTTTCTAAAGATGAGCTGCTCTGATGGTTGGAGGTTTTCATTTCCCAGCTTCAACACAGACTAGTCACATATGCAAACACGGAGACTATGTCTGCAATCTCAATATGGATTAATTATTTCTGGCTGCCTGGAACCACGAGTGGGCTACGCTATTTCCGTGATAAACCCCAACCCTTCCTCACTCAGAGACAAAAGAAAAACAATTGAAAAGGCTAAAGCCTCAAAACATAATTACTTCACCTTGAACAGACTTTCCAAATAAAGCCCTTTCATTTTGCTTTCCATATTACCCATTATAAATGAAAAAGAAAATTCAAAATCTTGTTTTTCTTCATTGGTGTATCACAAATTGTTGATTAGAAAAGATTTCTTTGGCTAAATGATTTAGTTCTTACGTCTGGTTTAACACTTGAAAGGTTGCAGTTTCAGGGAAAGAGGAAAGAACCTTAATTAAAGAATGAATTATTAAATATTCAATTTTAATTTATGTTGCCCTGTGCTGTTATTTCACATGTTTATAGATGTTTCATGTAATTCTGTTATCAGAATAACCAGAGAGAGAGAGACATTAACCACTGAGCCTAAAAAAGAGGGATTTTGCCTGATCACATCCAGCCATTTAAGTTCAAGAATCATCAGAAGTGTAGTTTCCATGACAACAAGTTACTAATTGCGAACGTAAAGTAAAAATTCAAGCTTTCCTGAATTTTGCGGCTATGTGGATGTTGCCCATATAAAAAAAAAAAAATATGAAATGGCACTTTTCCCCTAGGAAATTCTTCAAGTCACTTTCCCAAATCCAAGAAGACACTCCATCGTGGGGTTAACTTGTTCTTACTCAAAGCTGTCCAGCTCAATCAGGCTGTGCTTTCCAAAGCCTGGCTTTCGCCAAGAGATAAGGAGAGATAGTTGCAATGAGGGGTGGAAGATTTTGGCATCTTTGAGCTACAGAACCGCAAAGAGAGCTGCTGAGGCAGATGAGTGAACCAAAGAAATGCTACCAAACACTGGATTTGAAAATCCTGTAGACAAGGAAAAAAAAAAAACAAATTGAGGGGGAAAGGTGAGTTAAAACCTAAAATAGGTGAGTTTCCATGGGGTTAGTCATCCATGCTCAATTATTTGTAAAGGTTCCTTGTTTCTCTGCCTGGCAGATTTTTAAAAACCAAACAAAAAAGTGAACCCTTTGAAACTTGGAAACCTGTTCAACAGACACAATGGCACCATTCAAAATTCACCAATTTATGAACTGCAGCATATCATTTGTAAAAATTGCTTCAGCCCGAGTTACCTTTCACCAGCTCTGTAAGTCTACTCATTGGGTCACTAGGAGTGAGCAAGAACATTTTGATAAATTCTGTTTCCATGACGATGAATTAACCAGTGAAAAGGGGGAGGTGTTGAAAGATCTGTATTCTGTAGAATACTCTCAAATGTTTGCCTGTTTTCATTTTTAGCCATTTAGTTCTCCTGGCTGAGTTCCAGGACTCTTTAATTTGCCAGTAGCTGTTTTTCCTACACAGATTACAGGAGTAATTCATCAGTGAATGTTTCACTCAGTGGTCCCATCTAATGTAAGGAAACATAAAATGAATTTTTCCAATTATGCCTTTTGTTTGTTTAGAAAGAATGTAGTAAGCTTTTTCTCTTTCTTTCGCCACAATCTAGCTTTAGTGTTCTTATTCTCCCTTACTTATTGACCATTACCTTACACAGACTACAACTGTAATTTGTAAGTTGTTGGGATCTGCTTTTAAATACCAATAAATCCCCAAAGGCAATGATTTTTGAATTTACTGGACTGAAACCCCAGAGGGGGATGTAAAGAGAAAAAGAACGTTGAAACATGTGTGCCCGTACATGTTAGAATGAAACCATGTTTTGGAAAGAAAATTAAGAATGCAATAGAGCATTTCCTTTCCTGAATTACTTTAATTGGCTTATTTATATAGAATGGAATATGTTTATATTATTTCAGCACTTATCTACTTCCTGAATTTAATGACAACACTATTCTTTTCTTGGGGGACCAAAAAAAAGTGTTTCTGATGGGTTTGTTTTCCAAATGATGAAAATGACAAAAAAAAAAGAAGAAAAAAATCTGTTTGCATCAGGAAAAACTGAATATGGAACTATTTTTCTGATGAATGAAGAAATTTCTCCTCAAAACATGTAGCCCCAATCTAGCTTTACTTTACCTCTCAACAAGTAACTAATTTAGTTCATTCTAAAAACTAAGTTCAAATAATAGGGTTTTCCCCTTGGCTTTCTTTTTACCAAAGCAAGACAAATAACCAGTTTTCAATTCATTCTTTTTCTTCTTTGCGGGGAGGAGGAGGAATACAGGAAATTTAACCTTAACACAGTCACAACTGAAATGTTGTCACCTTAAGAAGAGGGGACTGGACATCTACAGCCAGCTTCTTCCAATCACCAATTAGTGGCTACCTCCTGTGGAGGGGGCATGACCCAAATTCATTCATCTTTTGTTAAAAGCAACCAGAAGTTTTATTGGGAGATTACCCAGGCCACGATCAACAAACTAATCAGACATTATCTCAGTAGAGGGCTGAAAACTCAAAGAACGGGGATGATTTGCAAGAAGTATAGAAGTAAACTAGTTAACATTTATTGTGCAAAGCTCTTTCAATCAGAACTACCTTTTTCACATTTCCACAGATAGTACTGCAGTAATATATTTTTCTGTTACGAACGGTTCTTCAGGGTCATGTTTGCTCTGAGAGTTTAATTTCTCTACCAAGAACAGAGAGACCTTTCACGTTGAAAAGAATATGGTAATTTTCTTTTCCTTCCTCTTTATCACATACGCAAAGAAAGTATTAATATTAGTGGATCTCAGAGAATGTACATGATTGAAAATCAAAGTAATTGTTTTAATGAATAAGCTCTAGTTGTTTTGCAGCAGATATCTATAAACTATTAGAAAGGAAAACCATGCCATTCGGAAATCACCATGAATTTGTTGATTGGCCCTGAATTTGTTCATCTTGATTTAAAATAGCACAGGCAAGTGTCAGTTGACAGGATATGGACAAGGGGAAGTTTAATGACTTCTTTTATTCACCTGCCATATGTAACATCTGCTTCTTATGGGCAAAGTGCTTGAGTTCTATCAGCAGCACCAGGCTTGCCTTCCTGACCTGAGGTAGCTGGCATTCTGTTCATACTGATGTTAATGGTATGATATCCCTGGCCCAGCTGTTGTCTGGGAAATGGAGGTGCTATGTTCCATACCAGAGACAGCTCCCTTCACACCTATGTGACCCATAGCTGGAACCAGGCAGCGCAGGAGTCGGTTTGCTAACGCTAATGTCTCTGGTGAGATAGGGATAAGCAGCAGTTCTCTCAATCTGTAGGTTGGAAGTGTCACAAAAATACTGTCAAATTCAGTTGCTGATCATTAAAAACGAGTACAAATGAGAGAAATAATGGCTTGCTGCTCCACCTGACTCCAGTTTGACACCCTTATGAACTTTACAGCTATATAGATGTCTTTCAGACATAAGTGAGAGAGATTTTTAACAAAGAAAATAATCATGAAACTTCTTGAGTTTAGGGTGAAAACTAGTCAATAATAAACCATGCTACAAACTCCAATAATTTCATTCCACAGTACACATTAAATGATGTACACAATAACTATGCATATGTTGCATTCGCCACAGAACATCCATTACTTAAAATTATTCTGAAAACTGAAACATTATATAAATATTCAGGACAATGACATTTTAAAGGGCTTATTGTTTTGTGTATTAACATGAAACACACACAAATATAGATTTATCATAAATGTGGTCATATTTTAAAACCTTGAAAAAGAATATTGAATGTATATTCTTATAATGATATAAGCACAGGAAAGGAAATGCATATTTATGACTAAAAAGCAAGTGTATTCTAATATTGCCAATCTGTTTCTGAAAAGTTGTGGGAAATAATTTTTTTTAATCATATAGTTGTTAATATACTGAGACGGCATGACTTAACTTAAATTTTGTAATAAGCCTTTCAGTAAAACCAGAAATGTGTTTATAAAGTAAAAGGCTATTGTCTCTATTCTCTTTTGCAATTTTCTATTTTTCATACCTATTATTTAAAAATGTTGTGTTTAAAAGTTTAAAGTAACATTCATGCTTTAGCTGTTGGAATTTTTTTCCCCACTCTGCCCTAAGGTAATAACTTGAAGGGCAGCATGTTGGACAGTGATTTGATCAAGAATGCTGGCCCAGGATCCCACATCCCTCTTTCTTACCTAGAATCTAATCCCATAGGCCACACATTACACCCTATGGCATAAGAGGGTTACATCGGGGCTTCCCCGGTGGCGCAGCGGTTGAGCGCTGGGTTGCGAGGCTGCCCGCGGCCTCTGCCGCGACGGTTCGATCCCCGGCTGCTCCCTGGCCACCGGAGGAGGGTCCCACATGGCGTGCAGACCTTTCCTGACGCCCTCTGCTCCCCTCAGCAGTGTGCTTCGGTCCTTCTGCCTGCTCTGCTCCCTGCTCTGGTGAATTCTCTCACCCTCCCATGCTTCTGACTGTACCCAGTGCATGTATAAACGAACAAACAAACAAACAAACAAATAAATAAATAAAACATGCCTCTATTTAAAAAAAAAAAAAAAAGAGGGTTACATCGATATATAGTTTGACAGTTCACAATCTCTACCAAAAGCCAATAAAACACTTACTAAAGAATGTTTAGATGAATAGTCTTGTACATAATTTATGAGTTAAGGCTAACCCCCCTCTGTAAATCATATAAAATGCATTAAGAAGTTATTTTAAAAAGCTCTTTCAGTAGATTGCTACCAATTCAGTGAGATGGCTGATACATTCAATCCACAATCATTTATGAAGTATTTGCTATATCTTTGCCCTAAAAAGTTGGCTGTGTGTTTACAGAAGATATATAGAGGTGATAGAAATTCTGATGGTTATAAAGCATAATGGAAGAATAATACTGAAAGGCAATTATAAAAAGGAAATGAGAATAACTGCATTGTGGGAGGGGGTATAGGGAAGAGAACAGTAAGGTTTAACACAAACATTTTGAATGAGATAATTAGGGAAAGGGCTTTCCATTCCAAGGAGACAGCTGAGGCAGAAAAGTAAAAATCAATCTATAAAGTATAGAAAGCCACCACAGTTCAGTGTTTCCAGAGTGCCCAGTGTAAGGCAGGTTCTGCCACAGAGTGACAGACTGATGGGCAAAGGCCACATCAAGGAAGTGTCATAGTCATTGTTAACATTATATATTGTCCTGTCTTAATGCCTTTTGGAGAAGTGAAGACAACAGTTCTGATGAAATGTAGTAGTAAACATTCAAAATGAATAGAAGATATGTTTAGAAAACAGTTATCAACACTTGGTGATTCATTGGGCATAGGGAGATAAGAGATTACAAATTCTAAATGATATACAAGTCCTACCTTGAGAAACTGTATACATGCTGGTTCTACCAATTGAGGAAAATGAGTCAACTTAGAGGGACCATTTGAAATAAAAGTCCCTTTAGAACATTCTTATAGAGTATCCAACTAGTAACTAAATAGATGAGTTGGAAGCTCAGGGCACAGGCCTAAATTAAAGACATGCCCTTGGACTTACTGGCAAGTGATGGTAGCTAAAACCATGAGACTGAATAAAATTGTTCAAAGAATATAAAAAGTCCTATGAATTATGGATTGAGAAAACAACCTAAGGCTCAATAGATATAAGAGATTCCCAGAAGAAAAGTAGCAAGAAAAGAATAAGAAGTTGACTAGTAGTAGGAGAATCCTACCATAGGATTAATATCATGGAAACCACCAGTGAAAAATGCAGAAAGATCCAATAAGATAAAGATGGAAAAGTACAAATTTATATTCCATCTCTGTCTCCCCCTATGAATACAAATCTACACAGATTACAACAGAAAGAAGTTTAGAACCTAAGATCTAGAATGTCTAGGAAAGGATTACTTACATTTTATTTAGAAGTTTTCTGTTTTTTTAAGCAAGAGGAGTTTTATCTATTTGTCCTCAAAGTACTACAAAATCTTTAGATAAAATTCCTAAATTCCTACTTCTCAATTAAGCTAGTAATAAATGTTAAATGAAAGTCAGCTCGCTGTCACTTGCATTGACATGGGTGCAGACCATATCTGTTTTCAGTTATGGGTAGAAACTTTTCATCTCAAGCTGAGAGTGCAATTGATATTTTGTAAGAGATGAGAAGCCTTTTCACCATTGGGTCCTAAAGAGAAAGTATAGCACTCACCAAATGTAGACAAAAAAGCAAATTTACAAAAGGAAACATATTAGGCAGTGGGGCCAGACAGAGTAGCCCACTGTAGAGTAATCAGGGGAAAATGAAAATGGAATGTTAACTTCTTGGCATTGGGCACAAAAGGAGTTCATCATCTGGAAATAAAACTAAAATACCATAAAAGTTTGTTGTGGGGCAGAGTCAGATTCTAATAAAACCTCAGCCTTAATCAGCTGTGTGTCTTAGGGTAAATGTTAGTGTTCCTAAATTCCACTTTTCTCATTTATAAAAATGAGATAAGACTGCTACCTACCCTGTAAGCATGTTGTGAAAATTAAAAGGCAACATATAAACCATTGCTTTAGTATACTGGTTCTCAACATGGCATGATTTTGGGTCATCTGACAATGCCTGCAGACATTTCTGTTTACCACAACTGGAGAGGGCTGGTACTTACTGGCATCTAGTAGGTAGAGATTAGGAATATTGCTAAACAATCTACCCTACACAGGTCAGCACCCCACATCAAAGTGTTATCTGATCTAAAACAGCAACTAGGCTAAAGATAGGCAATGATCTAGTAATCACACACACATTATAATAGCTAGTTTCCTGAGCCCTTAAACCATGCTACACATTGTTTAATGTCTTAACATTATCTTTCTAACCCTCATCAAAATCCTATGATATTGGTACTAAGAATAGGTACAGATTAGGAAATTGATATAAAAACAAGAAGTTAACTGCGTAAGATCACACAACCAGCAGTGATAGGACCAGAATTCCACAAATACTATTATATTTCATGGAGAAGTGCAATGTTTTTCAGATATTTTCAAATAGCCAACTCTTGACATATATAACTCAGAGAACAAAAAAAAAGGTGTTTTTTCAACTACCATCTAAACATTGACATAAATCTAGACAAAATTAATATGGTGCATACTTTCACTTGCATACTCAAGGTTTTCTATAAATGTGGACAAATTTAAAATGCAGTAATGGTTAAAAAATAGAAAATGTAGCACTGCTTAAGAGCATCTTAAAAAAACAATTGCCAGATCTACTTTTGGAGAAATCTTTTAAGTTTTAAAAATCAGTAAAACCTGACTGCAGTAACTGGCACTAGGTCTTCTCTAATGCTGAAGTCAATAGTTCCTCTTGTAACGGTGTTATGGTTTAAGCACCGCTTCAGGCCTATGTGAAACTTGAACATGTGATCAAAGAGATAAAAGTCATCTGACTATATCACTTTCGCTTTATAGTCTGAAATTGTTAGGATCTGTACATTTATCCAATTGTCGGTTTTGTGTAATTGATTGTTTTTAACAATATTTTGCATTGATGTATTTTGGAAGGTGTTTTTCTCCTCCTTAAATCTCCTTTCCTATTATAGAAGGAAAATCAGATTGATCACAAAGTTCTCTCCAAAAATAAAATGTTTGCTTTTATAAACATATACCAAGTACCATTCTAGACAGTAAGAATATAACAGTAAACTACCCTCATGAAGTTTATAATTAAAGTTAAAATGAAATATCTCAGAGAACAAAAATTGTTCCAAAGAAAATAATTCATAAGCTGACAAGAGCAAGGGCAGGTAAGGTCTTTAAAGTAGTGCCATTTGAGCAGAGACTTAACGAGTGCAAGGCAGCCATCCATGTGAACATCTTAGGATGATCTTTCAAAGCAGAGGAAAGAGCAAACAGGATCATCCCCAGGCTGGAATACTCTGGCAAATCTAAGAAACATCAAGATCTGTGAGACTGGTGTTCAGTGAGTTATGAGTTGAATCAAAAGATAACCAGGGATTGATTCCTATGGGAATTTACATGCCATAGTAGAATTTTGGATCTTATTCTGTAATGTGAAGTTATTGGACATTTTTTAGTAGGAAAGTATCATCATCCAATTTATTTTGAAAGGATCAAGTTGGCTCCTATGTGGAGAACAGATTCTAGGAAACCAGGAATGGATAGTGATGACCAAATTAAGGTATTTGCATTAGTGCAGGCAAGAGATGGTAGTGGCTAAAAACGGGTACTTTCACTTGGCAGCAGCTAAAAGTGATTAAATTCATAATGCACTTGAAAGTAGACTCAATATAACTTGTGACAGATTGAATCTGAGTTATGAGAAAGAAAGTACGGATGACTGCAAAGTTTTTGGTCTAAGTAACTGGGTGAATGGAGACTTAACAAAGAGCTGATAAAAAGGAGAGTAACTAGAGTTTACTTAGAGATGCTAATTCAACATCTATGAAGGAATATTTAGCGTACCATTGGATACAGAAGTATGCATTTAGGAAACAGGTCAAGAATGGATCTTAAAATTTGGGTGTTATCAGTTTCTAAATATATTTAAGCTATGAAAACTAAGTGAGATCCTTACAGGAGCTGTGTTGAAAGAAAAAAAGGTCCTGGGTATTCAATATTTAGGGGTCAAGATAATGAGGAAAATAATGGGAGAGCAGTGTAATAAAGACATGCAAATAAAGTGCTTCAAGAAAGAGGGAATGAGCAAGTGCCATTCCCTTCAAGAAAGAGGGAATGAGCTGGGTAAGATGAGGACAGAATTGATCACTGGGCATTAACAACCTAGGAGACTGAGAAGAAAAGATCTATTGGAGTGATGAGTACAACATCTAATTTCATGAGATGAATTCAAGAGAGAATGAGAGGAATGAAAAGTGAGAATGGAAAAATACATTTTGGGAAAATCAAATTTGAAAATGTATATGAGGAAATTTAACTGAATGGTTGGCATATTACAAAGTGCCAATAGTTACTGTCATTTTTATGAAACCCTTCCCATCTTTTAAATATTAATTGTACATATAGCCAAACCAAGAGAAATAATGACATACATGTATATACATACTTACATGCATACTTGAATATTCAATACATATTGAATATTGAATACTAGCAAAATATTCATATATAAATATATCATTTTGTCCTCACAACATTCTGTGAAAAAAAATATGATCATGTGAGCTCTCTGTTTGACAAAGATACAGCTTATGAGCAGTTTACGACTTACCCAAAGTCACAGAAACAGTCAGAAATGAAACCAAGATCTAATGACACCTTACCCATTTCTTTTTTTAAGCAACTAAAGAATAAAAGTTCAGTTATACATCAAAGAGAAAAAAATCAAGCAGTATCAATGAGAGCTAGACAATGCAAATACCCAAGTTGAATAATAAACACCCCAAAGATATTTCTACTTCATTATTTATACTTCTTTGTAGGTATGGTCAGATCCCCCAGCAAGTGAAAAAATGTCCTGCACAAAAACAGATTTTAAGCTTTTCTTAATGGAAATTATGAGGGCTTCCCCTGGTGGCGCAGGCGGTTGAGCGCAGCACTGTGAAGCTGTCTGCAGCCTCTGCAGTGCCGCGTCTATCCCGGCTGGCCAGCAAGGGTCCCACATGGCATGGCAGACCTCTCCTGTCTCGCCTGCTGCTCCCCTCAGTAGTGTATTTCATCAGTCTGCCTGTTCTGTTACCCGCTCTGTCTCTGGTGAATCCTTTCACCCTCCCGCACATCTGGCCTGTACCCTAGTTCCTGTATAAATAAATAAATAAATAGATAGATAGATAGATAGATAGATAGATAGATAGATCGGAAATTATGAAAGGGGAACTAGAAAAAAGGAAAAAAACATTTCTTTAAGCGATATTTAATCAATCAAGAAATATTTTATTGTGCAACTGCTCATGCTGGGTACTGCATTAGGTACCAGGGATTAAAGGGGAATTCAA
The DNA here is from genome assembly GCF_014898055.3 of Talpa occidentalis. Lineage (NCBI taxonomy): Eukaryota > Metazoa > Chordata > Mammalia > Eulipotyphla > Talpidae > Talpa > Talpa occidentalis. The sequence goes on along the minus strand of NW_023604861.1, from coordinate 34,472,840 downwards.
ATGAGTCTGAGTTGTAATCCCTGGACATCCAGCCTAGGGAGAGAAACATATTAATCAAGTTTGAAAACATTAATTTGTTAAATGAGAATAACTATATGGAACAAAGGAACTACAAACTTTGGTAGAAAAAAACAGAAACAACACAATCAAGTGTCACTGTGGCGGCTATGTCTAAAAGAAATGAGAAAATGTCTAGCTCCTTTCAACACATCAGGTAAAATCACTTTCAGAAGTTTAGAATGAAAAGAGACTCACAATAGAGACACGCATTCAATAAAGCACTTCGGTAAGAGATATGAAAGGGAAATTGGGTTGATTTTCTTTTAGAAAATCAATCTTTCTTGTTTCCAGATTAACAAGGAGCAGTGTACTTCCTTTATAGTTCCTTGTAAGAGACTACTGAGACCAAGGTGAAACATTAAAAGAAATAAACGTTAAACAGTTCTGAAATGTTTCCATGATGTGTATGTCTTCCTGTTCATCAAGTCCTCTGCTGGTTCTTGTTCTCACCAGTCCATGCCCCACTCTTTCCTCCCGCTCACCTCTCTGTACTGTGTTCTCTGGAATCCCAACCTGATTAACCCTTACATCTTCAAACTCTTCCTCAATAATCCATCTTCACCTTGGTTGGAACTGAGATGTTCTAAAATAAAGTCTGCAAACCATTTTCAAGGGATCAGTGACATGCTTTAAAAGACTAGCTTTAAAAACTCTCCTGTTACTCTGCAATATGTATTTATAGAAATAAAGTGTTGCTACAAGTACTTTATCTTACTACAGAAGATCTAAGATGCTAACTGCATATGATCAAATATAACATGCAACTATCATTAAAACCTACTGCTGTCCAGAATTGTTTACTGTTTATAAAACTACATGAGATGTCTCTATCTTATGATTAAAGAGATCTATCATTGTTTACTTTAAGCACCGATTAAGTAGTAGAATATCTCAAAGGATATAAATCACAAAGGTGCTCCTATATCCTTTGGTTTTACTCTTATCTTTGAAATGAGACATAGAAGCCATGCTTTTATTTTATCAAAAGGTTTGTATAAATTGAGTTATCAAGTTTGCAAAAAAAAGTTTACCTTGAATTTTTGGACTTTTTTTTAAAGATTTATTTATTTATGTATAAAAGAACTGGGGTACAGGTCAGAGGTGTGAGAGATGAGAGGATTCACCAGAGACAGAGTGAAGAACAGAACAGACAGACTGACTGAAATACACTACTGAGGGGAGCAGCAGGTGAGTCAGGAGAGGTCTGCTGCACCATGTGGGTCAGCTCCCTGGCCAGGGACCAAACTCGTGCTGCAGTGGCTGTGGATAGCCTTGTAGGCTGTGTCTTAATCCCTTGCACCACCAGGGAGGTCCCTGGACTTTTTTTTTTTTTTTAATGAGAACATTTGAATTGGAAAGACCAGAATATTTCCCAAAACTATGCTAAACAGGAATCAAAATCCATCATTGACTCCTTAGTGTCTTTCACTCATTAACCAGTATCTACTCACTTATCCAGCTCCCTTGACAGAACCCCTTAAATTTCTCCCAACTCCATCCACTTTCCTCCATACCCACATTGAATACTTCTTGTACAAACCCAAAGTTTACTCTACCTCTGGTGTTACTCCTTAATACCCCAATTCTGATTCTTTTATTGCAAGACACAAGACAAAAGTAGAGAAATCACTGACATTGTTCATTAAACTGCAATTATTTAGAAATGCTAGGAGAAAAGTGTGATGGAAGAAAAACTCATTGAGGTGGAGAAAAATTTAAATGATCACTTCACTTATGGAAGACTAACATCCTTGGAATTGAACTGTACTTTAGTCACAAGTCAGATAATATAATGAAGAAATTTGAGGGTGTTTTTTGTTTGTTTGCTTTAATTCAATAAAGATTTATTTTTGTCTCAGAGTTTTCACCTAATACTGGCTGCCAGGGGAGAGAGAGAGAGAGTACAAGGCTAACAAAGAGTCCATCATCTTGGTAATAAACTACCTAAAGTCCATGCCTTAATTCTCAGGAGGCACACAGCACATGGAATCCATGTACTTTTTTTTTTTTCATCTATCTTTGGTCTAGGAGTGATCCATTGATGAACGAGTCACATATCCCTTCCAAAAAGAATTGAGGCTGGACTGTTTACAATAGCTAAGCTTTGGAAACAACCCAAATGCCCCCAAATAGATGACTGGATGAAGATGATGTGGTACACATATACCATGGAATATTACTCAGCATTCAAAAAAGATAAACACATGCAATTTGCAGCAACATGGATGGCACTGGAAGGGATCATGCTCAGCGAAATAAGCCAGAAAGAAAAAGAAAAATACCGGATGGTCTCACTCATAGCAGGAATCTAGAAAACTTAAGTAAGGGACCAAGAAAATGAATAACTATAAGAAAGTGAAAATCAAAATCAACAAAAAACTATGAACCAGAGACACTCTATGGGGGGTGGGGGGCGGGGAGGGGAGGGATTGGGGACAAAATAAGGGGTTGCAATTGTATGGGGAATATAAAAATAAAATTTATTTTTAAAAAAGAAAGAAGTGAGGCTGGGAAACACAACATTCTATGGGCATAAAATAAGAACACTGGATAGTGTCTACATTAATCTTTCCATTTACCCTATATTCTGGTCATTTGCCTTCTTGTGTAGAGAATTTTCTCTCTCATTCACCCACTAAGGAGAACAAATTCCTATTACATTAAACACAGAATCAGACTACTTTTATTTTTTGCACTCAAGTCATATATGATCCTTTTGATCCCATCCTAAGTGATAAAGATCAGTTCCCACCACTGTATAGGATGGCTAGCAAGGACAGCTCCTGACTCCATGAATTGATCTGATTATTGCTGCATTTTGATTTTGACCTGGGTCATGCTCGATGTATCTGGTGATAAGAAAGGCAGCCATTTCTCTGGAATCTGAAAGAAGAGATGGTAAAGAACTACATCTCTTTGGCCTTTAAAAAAAGCTTCCTCATACCTCAACATCATAAAGGCCATATATGACAAGCCAACAGCCTGTATCATTCTCAATGGCGAAAAGCTGAAAGCATTTCCATTAAGATCTGGAACAAGACAAGGATATCCACTCTCACCACTGCTTTCCAATATAATACTGGAAGTCCTAGCAGAGCAATAAGACAAGAGAAAGACATATAAGGAATCCAAATAGGAAAAGAAGTTAAACTATCACTATTTGCAGATGATATGATAATATACATAGAGAACCCCAAAAACTCCACATAAAAACTAATTCAACTCATCAATCAGTTTAGTAAAGTGGCAGGATACAAAATCAACACACAAAAATCAGCAGCCTTCCTATACACAAACAATAAATCTGAAGAAGAAATTTTAAAAAATCCCTTTTATTATCAAAACAAAAAAAAAATCAAATACTTGGGAATAAATCTAACCAAAGAGGTAAAGGACCTATACAATGAAAACTATAAAACACTGTTAAAAGAAATAGAAAAAGACACAAAGAAATGGAAAGACATCCCCTGCTCATGGATTGGAAGAATTAACATCATCAAAATGGCCATGCTACCAAAAGCAATATACAGATTCAATGCTATTCCAATTAAAATTTCAATGTCATTCTTCAAATAAATAGAACAATTATTGATGAAATTCATATGGAAGCACCAAAAACCCCAAATAGCCAAAGCTCTTCTGAAAAAAAGAAGGGAATGGAGGCATCACACTCCCAGACTTCAAACTATACTACAAAGCCATAATCATCAAAACTGCATGGTATTGGAACAAGAACAGACACACAGACCAATGGAATTGAATAGAAAATCCAGAAATAAAGCCACAGATTTATGATCAACTAATATTTGACAAAGGAGCAAAGAATACACACTGGAGCGAAGAAAATTTGTTCAATAAATGGTGCTGGGAAAACTGGGTTGCTACATGCAAAAGATTGAAGCTTGACCACTACCTCACACCATGCACAAAAACCAACTCAAAATGGATTAAAGAACTAGACATAAGACCTGAAACCATAAAATACATAGAAGAAAATATAGGCGAAACACTACATGACATGCACCTCAAAGACTCTTTACAGACACATCACCCAAAGCAGTGATAGTGAAGGCAAAGATAAACTGCTGGGACTACATCAAATTAAAGAGCTTCTGCACAGCAAAAGAAACAATAACCAAAACAAAGAGGAAACCCCACCGACTGGGAGAAAATTTTTGCATACAACACTAACGATAAAGGACTGATCGCAAAAATCTACAAAGAGCTGATGACACTCAACAAAAACAAAGAAAATAATCCAGTCAAAAAATGGGCAGAAGAGCTAAAAAGAAACTTCTCTGAAGAGGAAACGCAAATGGCCAACAAGCATATGAAAAAATGTTCAACATCACTTGGATTCAGGGAAATGCAAATCAAAACTACAATGAGATTCCATCTCACCCCAGTGAGAATGGCACATATTAAAAAAACCAGCAACAACAAATGTTGGCGAGGTTGTGGAGAGAAAGGAACTCTCCTGTACTGCTGGTGGGAGTGCAAACTGGTCCAACCACTATGGAAAGCTGTATGGAGATTTCTCAACCTACTAAAGATAGAGCTTCCATATGATCCAGCAATTCTACTCCTAGGTATTTACCCAGATGACACAGAAACAGTAATTCCAAAGGGCACCTGCACCCCTATGTTTATAGCAGCACAATTTACGATAGCTAAGCTATGGAAGCAACCCAAATGCCCAAAAATAGATGACTAGATCAAGAAGATGTGGTACATATACACAATGGAATATTACTCAGCAATCAAAAAAAGATAAACACATACAATTTGCAGCAACATGGATGGAGCTAGAAGGGATCATGCTCAGCAAAATAAGTCAAAAAGAAAAAAAAAAATACCGGATGGTCTCACTCATAGCAGGAATTTAGAAAACCTAAATAAGAGACCAGGAAAAAGACTAATCAATACAATATAAAAATCAAATTCAACAAGCAACTATAAACCAGAGACACACTATTGGCGGGGGGGAGAAGGAGAAGCGGGGAAAGGAAGGACTAGAGTCAAAATAAGGGGGGAGGTGCAATTGTATGGGGAATATAACCAAAATGAAAATGCATACATTGTGCAAAGATGAAAAAAAGATGTAAGAATTATATAAAATAAAATATTTAAATAAAAAATAATAAAATAAAAAAAGCTTCCTAACATTAAAAGAACATATGGAAAAAGTGATGTGACTTCCATGTCCAGAATCAAGAGTTTAATCCACAAATGTGCATATAATATATGATATTAGAAGCTCCTTGCTCCTAAGCATGGTAGGATAATTTTATTTTACTTTGGGGAAGGTGTGGATCATGGCACTGATTTTTTTTAGTGGCAAAGTATTAGCTGGCTAGCCAGGGAAAGGAATTCTTCATGTCTCTATGATTCATGGGGTAATTGACACTCAGTAAAGGAAGGAGGTAGGAGAAGACACTCATATAGGAGAAAGAACAAATTATAGATTGCATCAATCCACAGAATGGTTAGAATCAAGGAAAGAAGTCAGTAAGGAACCCCATGACAGATAACAACAAATGAACTGAGTTCAAGTTTTCTTTTTTTCTATTCTGAAATTCTCTTATAAAAGCCTCACATATTTAGTAAAAAAGGTTAGTATAGTCTTGGAGAAGGAAATAAATAGGTTCTATTTAAGCTTGAAGCAAAGCATTATGGGACAGGCCAACAGCTTGCAGAGTGGTGATAGAAAGGCCAGAAGTGATGGGGTGGACAGTCAAGAGTGAAAGGTGAAGGGCAACAACCGGAAAAAACAGAGACTCTCCTTTTGTGGAGATCTTCAGACAACATTTTGCACTTTGAGCAGATAGAATATTTGTTCAACAATTTATATTGTCAGTGCCTAGTATTGTTCTAGGTGTAGCGGATAAAAGAAGCGAACCAAACTACAGCTCAGGTCTTGTGGAACATAGATCCCTGTGCAAGAGACAAACAATAAACAGAAAGCATAAGTTACATCATATAGTCATAAAAGCCATGTAGAAAATGAAACATTGTGGCGGGGATAGCAGTTGTGGTAGGGGCTCTCTGTGTCATTTTATATAAGGGGACCAGGAGGATCTCTCTAGGAAGTTGACATTTGAGTAGAAATACGAAGGAAGTTTTGAGTGATATATGCAGATGTCTGCAAGAAAAATGTTATACACAAAAGAAACAAGTGTAGAAGACTTGAAACTGGCACGTACATGATATTTTTTGATAGCTTAGTGAAGGAAGACGCTCCATATGTCCATGTTACTCATGGTTTTCTCCATCAGTATATATTGGCATCCAATCTTGTTTTCCACTGAGAAAATCATTAACTTTATCAGAAACTGAGTATGATTGACCAGTTTTTCCCAAGGTTTCATCAAGAGATAAAAGCAAAATGTGAAATTCTGAAAGCAAACTTTATTGCAAAAGCTTAGGTTTATTAATAAAAGAGAAAAGAAGGGAGGAAGGTAAGAAAAGAAGAAAGATGGGGGTGGAGTGTGGGAGGGAAGGACAGGAGAGGGAGGGAGGTGGGGCTGGAGAGAGGAAGGAAAGGGAACTTTGATGTGCAAATACATTTCACAAGGGTTTGCTACAAAATATGAAATACGCTGTGACATACACTGACATCAAAATATTGAGGCAAGAAATGGACCCAACACTTATAGTTCACTTTACAAGAAAAGGCTGGACTTGCATAACAAGTTTCAGAGCTCATCCAAGTTTCCATGTTGAGTAGTTGAATTCATATAACATAATTTCCATTACCACAAACCAAAGAAGCTACCTTTAAGGACTAGGACACACACAGTGTTATTATCAACAAGAAAATTATAATGAATTCTTGTATTCATTCCAATGTCATCAGAGTAAAAGTACTTTCAAAAACGTTGGTTGCTTTTAAATTTCCAGGTATCTGCAACTTTCTGCCTAAAAGTATTAAAGCTTTGTCATCACTGAAAAGATTATGTCTGAATTTCTAAATATAAACATCACAATCTAATAACTACAACTCCTATCCTTCTAATTTTCTTGCTCAGCTTTTTATACAAAACCTGTAGTTGCAAAGTAGCCAGTTGTTAGAGCAAATGCTCCAGACAATAGCAATTATGCCATGTTCAAGTTGTAGGAAAGTGAGCAACTATCAATCTTTCTGAGCCTTTGTTTTTTTTCTTATAAAAGTAATAATTGTTATTGAGCGGATAATAAAACCTATAACATTGAGCATGATGCTATTGAGAAAGCATGCAATAAATGATAACCCTTTTTATTATTATTTGAACTTACCAAGACCTCTAATTGCTTCACTTTTCTAACTTCCCTCCTTACTCATCATAAACAATGTGGTTTTACACATTAGTCATGTTTCTGCCAACATCTTGAGTGTTCTTATTCCACTGTACTGCCATTGTTTACTCCCACTCCATATTACCCACACACACACACACACAAACACACACAAACACACAAAAGAAACAAGTGTAAACACACAATGTCATAGATTTGGTATGCTGTCTGAAGGACAGTATAATTTTCTGTGAATAGTATTGTGAATGAATGCTACCATAAATTCAGAATCCTCAAGGTCAAGACCAGTAGCATTATGTCCCAGTCATCCCTCTCTTTTCAGATTAGTTATTTCAAACACCTTCTACTCTTCTCAACTCTAAGTCCTAACACTTCATGTCTCAGGAATTGCCATGTATTTTCCTTTATTCTTGTTATCCAACTTCATTGGATATATATAAATCTCAAATTTAAATTCACCTATGTTCCTCACAACCTCTCCAGTTTTTGCTCTATTTCTCTTCTGCTGTTCCCATCAAAAGTTCTTAGAGTTGTCTTTACTCACAATTTTCTTGGCCCTCCTCCCCTTTACTTCTCAGTATGAGTGGCAGCCTCACCAGACAATTGAAACTGCTTTTGTCAATGTTTCTTGTTGCAATAGAAGCTTGACATTTTGGCAGCAATTGACATTTTGACCTCTAAATATTTTTCTTGAATGTTTTCTTCCCTTGAGTTTTTTTTTTTAAATAACAGCTTTAGAGAGATGTAATTCATATACCATAAAGTTTACCCTTCTAAAGAATATAATGCAATGGTTCTTAGCATATTGTATTCACAAAATTTCACACTGATCATTAATATGTGATTTCAGAATATTTTATTACCCCCCCAAAATAAAAAACTCTGTAGCAATTAATAGTCACTCCCGGTTATCTCTTACCCTGACAAATATTAATCTATTTTTTTGTCTAGGGTATTTTCCTGTTCTGTTCATTTCTTACAAATAGAATCATACAATATATGGTCTTTTGTCTTTGGCTTTTTGCATGTAACCTATCTTGAAGGTTCTCCCATGTCATAGAATGTATAGGAACTTTATTCTGTTTTACAACTGAATTGTATTTCCATCCATGGATATATCATATATAAACATCATGAATCAACAGATGTACATTGAGTTGCTTCTACTTTTTGGCTATTATGAGCAATACTGCTATGAACATTCATGTACAAAGTTTTGTAAGGACATATTTTCAATTCTCTTTAGGTATGTACCTAAGAGTGGAATTGTTGGTCACACTACATCAGCTTTTCTAGAAACTACAAAACTTGTTTTCCAAAATGGTTATACCAGCAATATCTGGGGGCTCCAATTTCTCCACATCCTTGACAACATTTTTATTATCCACCTTTTCTAATTATGACCATACTAGTGGATGTGAAGTGGTATCACATTGTGGTTTGGACTTGCATTCCCCTTATGAGCAATGATGCTGAGCATCTTTTATGTGCTTGTTAGTTATTTATATATCTTCTTTGGAGAAATATCTTTTCCTCCTTGACTTTTATGAGAACATTCTCTACTGGTCTGCCTCTCTCCTTTATGAGTTCCTTTTTCCCTGCCCTTACTTTAAATATGGATGTTTCTCATTTATTCTGCTTCACATTCTATTGCTGAGTAACCTCATACATCCTAGGAATTCATTTAAATCTAAAGGTCAGTATGCCTAAATCTCTATCTCCAGTTCAAGTCCTTCTCCCTAGAGTCAGATTTAACTATCCAACTGTATATTGGACATCTTCATCTACATGTTCTATAAACATCTAAAACTAATCATGGTTAAACCTGAATTCATTTTCTTCACATAAACCCCCCACCCATTCCTCCCAAGATGAATAGTCAAGCCACTCAACAAAGTACCATAGTCAAAAGTCTAGTTATCTACTTCCTTTTTATGAACTCACACCTTAAATGTCCAAGTCTACCTTATTAGATCTCTTAAATTTTCTAGAGTTTCCTCCACCCTTTCCCCATTATCAATGTCCAAAAGTCAGACTTGTTCATTAATTACCTGGATGATTATCAAGGTTTTCTACTCCTACTTGTCTCCTCACCAAATGCTATTTCTTTGGTGTTATATACTCATTATATTCACACTGAATTATCGTGAAAAATATGGATGCTGTCTCCCTTAATACCGCTTCAGTCCCTCCAGCCATCATGAGCAGCGGTTAAGGATTACATGCTTAAGGATTGCATTTGCCAATCTACCTTCAATCTGAGTTTTCTAGGTAGAATTCCAAGCAGAGATAGCTTTCACATTAGAAGACAGAAGTATGATAAAGTGACAGTCATATGGCTCTTCTGAAAGAACTGGCAGGAAATCAAATTGGTACCCTCCGGAAGCTTTCATGGAAATACTTGTGCCATGGTTTCCAGTCTTGGCTGTGCACAAGTATCACTTGAATAGCTTTGTTTATTTTTAAAATATAGCTGGGCTCTGCTCCAGAACAATTAAACATAGTCTCTGCATGAACAGAACAGGTATCAGTGCTTTTGTAAAGCACTCCACATGATTCCGATGTGCAACAAAGTTTGGCAAAAATTTACTCTGATGTCCAGTTGATCACTAACTTCCCAGTTGCCACGCTCATGCCACAGTGGCAGAAGCAGCAGCTCCTAACTCAGCAGCTTTCCTAAGTATGACCAAGTCAGTGTGTTTCTTGAGTAGGAGGTGGTAGCCGCAAACACAGCAGTGCCTCAGCCAGTCAGCAAGGCAACATGACTCGTACAATTATTGTTTCTGAAAGTTCAGACTAGATTCAGCTTCTCCAGCCTTTCCAACAAGTCTATAGACTATTTAATACCTTGTTAAAAAACCCTTTCTGCTAAAACTGGATACAGCGTTCCATTGTCTGCTACTGAACTCTGATCATTGCAATTATTGAAAATTCAAGTCTGACCATGTCATATTCATGCTTTAAATAATTTACTCCTTCACCCTGTTCTTACATTAAATCTAAAATGCCTTTAAATGACTTACAAGGCTTTTGTGATCTGGTACTTGCCTTTATTTAAGGCATGTTAGAAATATATGTTAAAAGTATTTTGGAAATCAATACTTTCATTGAGAAATTATGCCTCAAAGAATTTATGAAAGATATGGACTATTGCACAAAACTTGAAGTACCTGAATATACATCACTCTATTGTATATTATTATTTCTAGAAATCTGAAAATAATTTACATATTCATCACTAAAAATCTAGTAAGAAATGATATAGTATACGCAGAGGAAAATGCTTTCCCTCTATGAGGGAATCTCTAGGTGATATTTTTACAAATGGTTTCTTACGCTTTCTTGTCATTTCCCAATTTTTTCAAAGACATATATATTTCCATCAGAAAAAAAATTGAAGACATATTCACTTTAAGAGGAAGAATTGTATGTTATGACAGATAAAATCAGATAAGCAGTTCCCTAAGAGAACAATGTCTTAACAAGTCTGAATCCTTTCTGGGTGGGCTACTGGACATGCACCTCTCCACTGACAGTCTCCTTTTGTGCAAGCCACTTCGGTCATTGGTATGGCCTTTCTGGTGGAAAGAGGTGAAAGGAAATTATGTAAGGCCATGAAAAAACTCAAATATATTAGAAACAGTGTTTATTTTCCTTGTTTACAGGTTGCAAGTAAAAGAGAGTTCTAAACAATGGAGAAAAGGTAAAAACAGGCCTCAGGGAGCTAGGAGAAATTGTCAGTCATTTTTGCTATTTCCTGCTTCCTTTGTCTTCTCCTTTAGCAGCATGTGTTATGTCAAAAGAAAGGAATTTGCTATTGACTAATGCACATACTCACAAGAAATCACTGAAACAAGTTCCCAAATACCTAGTATGCACCAGAAGTCATAGCAGGAGGTTTAAATAATAGATATCACTCTGTCCTCACAGTATAGCTCATCTGGATCCTCCAAATAACCCTGTGTAATGATTGCAGAGTCCTGCACTGCCAATTTGCAGGTAGGGATACTGAGGTTCTAAAATATCAAGTCCCTTGCTCAGGTCAGCATAATTCATAAATGGGAGGTAAGGTTTCGTAACCAACTTCCTCTATTCATCCAAGTTCTCTTTTTATAAAGTTTTATTTATATTTATAAATTTTATTTTATTGTACAAACATTTTACATGATATCTACCCTCTTAAGAAATTTTAAGTGGACGGGGGACTTCCCGGTAGCGCAGGTGGTTGAGCATAGTGCTGTGAAGCTGCCCTCAGCCTCCACAGTGCGGGTTCAATTCCCGTCCAGCCAGGGAGACACCCACATGGCGCAGCAGACCTCTCCTGTCTCACCCCCTGCTCCCCTCAGCAATGTTTTCGGTCCGTCTGCCTGTTCTGCATCCCACTCTGTCTCTGGTGAATCCTCTCACCCTCCCCCACCTCTGGCCTGTACCCCAGTTCTTGTATAAATAAAAAATGAATAAATCTTAAAAAAAAAAAGAAATTTTAAATGGACAACTAATTATTGTTAACTATATGTATGATGTTACACAGAGCTTATTCATCTTACTTAACTCAAACTTTATGCCAGTTAATAAGTAATGCCCCAATTCTCACAACCACTAATAAGCACTTTGACTCTATGAATTTGACTAATTTAGATACCTCATGTAAGCAGAATCATGCAGTATTTTACTTTCTGTGACTGGTTTATTTCACTGAGCATAATGTCCTCAAATTTCATCCATGTTGCCACATATTGTAGAATTTTCTTTTTAAAGGCTAAAGTACCACACATTTTATTTGTCCATTCATTTGTCAACAGAGATTTAGGTTGTTTCCACATCTTGCCTATGTAATAGTGCTGCAATGAAGATGGGAGCGCTAATAACTCCTAGAGGTACAGAGTTCAATTCTTTTGAATACTCAGAAATAGGATTGAATCATGTAGTAGTTCTATTTTTAATTTTTTAAGGAACTTCCATACTGTTTACTATAGAAGCTGCACTAGAGGTGGAAGATTTGTATATTGAAAATGACAGGACACTGAAGAAAGAAATTAAGAAGACATAAACAGATGAAAAGGTATCCCATACTCATGGACCAGAAAACTGATTATTGTTAAAATATCCACATGATCCAAAGTGATCTACAGACTTAGTGTACTCTCAAAATCCCAATGGAATTTTTTACAGAAGTAGAAAATACCATTAATTTGGAATCTCAAAGATCACAAAGAGCAAAACTAATGCTGATAAGAAACAAGTATGATAAGCATCATACTTCTAGAGTTCAAAATATATTACAAAAGCTATAGTAACCTAAGTTTGAAAATGAAAATTCACTGAAATGTTCCAGGTCTTAATGTAAGGTTTTAAAATGGTATGAAAAATGATAAATAAGGAATGGGAGAACTAAGCGGAGAGAATAACAAAGGATAGTTTCAAAGGAGTAACAGAGAAAGCATGAGTTTCCATTAATAGAATATAAAAGCAAAACTGGAGGTATATACTCCTTTTAGAAGTGAATTTGGTGGCTAACACAGTGTCTGTGTGCACAAAACCCATTCATGGCAAGAAAGGGAAAAACTTCTACTCTTCTTTTGGTTCTGGGAAAGGCCATCGTGTAACACAGAGGGTCACCCAGGATCAATGTTTTTCTCTTCTTCCTGCCAAATAACATGGGAGCTTCCTATACTATTAATTTTTCATTTAGAAATTCAACTTATAGTAAATTCTACTTTGAAATATAAACTTTTGGCAGAAGTAGTTTATAAATACAAAAAAAAAATTCTGATCTCCACTTTCTTCCCTACTCTACCACGTGCATCTTTTCTTTATAGGTGACTCTGATAAACATTAGCATTGCACCTACAATGTCCAGAACAGAGCCTCCCTTCTCTACTTCCACGAACTGATTTTAAAGAAATGTGTACAGGTACATCACTACATGAATGTTCATTGTGTCATTGTTGAGAATAGTGAAAAACTGAGAAAAAAATTAATGCCCATCAATAGACTAAACAAATTATGAAATAACCACTAGAACAAAAAGGAAAAGCCAATAAAAAAAAAAAACAGCAATTTAAACTAAGGAAGAGGACTTAGAAGAGGAATATTTAGAAACAATCTCCTGACTTACCTTCCTCTTTAGAATCCTGGTGTCTGTGTGGGAGGAACTCAAGTTAGGGGAGCTCTTAGAAAAACATTTTTACCTCAACCAGCTAAAAACATGCTCTTCAACTGTAATCATTAAGGGGAACTGGGAAAAGCAAAGTGTCAATGCACCTGACAATATAAAAAGTAAATGGCCCACACGGACTAAAGGTGGCCAATGCAATAAAACCATGCTAGTGAAACATTTATTTTTTTTTCCTACTGCCCCTGATTCCATCCAGGCTTCCAAAATTTTCATGCTCTCTCTTCCTTCTTGCTATAAGGCAAAGGTTGATTTGAAATCAATCATTTACAGCTTAGTGAGAATGTATTTCAGAGCCAAGGTGGACCTGGCTGATTGCTTAGAGGTCTATTCCCAGAAGTTCCAGGGCAAGAGAAGCATATGTAGCTAAAGTATTTAATACACCTGTGCTGTGGAGTTTTTCCTGCTATTCTTACTATTTTTAATATTTTTTTATTACAGTTGTATAGTTTTCTCCAACTGAGGGGGTTAATTGTGCCTTTGTGGATGAGCATAACAAAGTAATTAATTTTTTTTTTTTTTTTTTTTAAGATTTATTTATTTATTTATTTATTTATACAAGCACTGGGTACAGTCAGAAGCGCGGGAGGGTGAGAGAATTCACCAGAGCCAGAGCGGGGAGCAGAGCAGGCAGAAGGACCGAAGTACACTGCTGAGGGGAGCAGCGGGCGGCAGGAGAGGTCTGCGCGCCATGTGGGACCCTCCTCTGGTGGCCGGGGAGCAGCTGGGGATCGAACCGGCGCTACAGAGACTGCGGGCAGCTTCGCAACCCAGCGCTCAACCGCTGCGCCACCGGGGAGGCCCCAAAGTAATTAATTTTTAATATTATCCAATGGTGGGGATGATGAACAGTAATTTCAAAAAATTTATATCCATAATTTTGAAAAGTAATCTATTTTTAAATTTTGAATTACAGTGATGTTAAATCAGGTATTAAAGGTAGCTAAATGCCACAAATCATTCTTGGAGTCACATATTTGCCTTTGGATAAGGGATTCAAGTATCACTGCTGAAGGTAGTGGAAAACCACTGAGGTTATGAGGAAGAGTGACAAAGTAAAAGTTACACTTGCAGAAAATCAATTTGTTATTGGAGAGAAGAATGAACCGGACAGTACAGAAGTGGAGGCAAGCAGAATTAGAAAGGCCCTGTTACATACAAGTCACTAAACTGCATATTTTACACATCTAACCTCACTCATTATGACAATAATCTGCTTTAGATATTTTGATATTCATTTTACAAATGAAAGAACTGAGGCTCAAGGAAATAAAATAGCTTCCAGTATCACACTGCTAGGAATTATCAGTGCCAATTTGAAGCAAGAAAGAGTACAGAATAAATTTACAAAAACCTAAGACCTTAGATAAATTACGTAATGATCTTATCCCTAAAACACTGCTTCCAAGTTGGCTAGTTATTTGAGCCACATGAAGAGTTTTTTGGAATAATACAGTCAGCAGTCCATATTACGATGATCCTGATAATCGGTCAGGTTTGGAATCCTGTTCTCTCCTCTAGATGATCATCTAGTCATTTTACTGAAAAAGAAACTAAGCCCAAGGGATGATTAATTCAAATTTACCCTATTAAATTTGAAATACTAGAAAGACATCTATTTGGAACTCTGCATAATTTCACTGGAGATGGGAGACCATAGGTGAGAAGAAATGTCAGGACTAGAGAATAAATTTTGGACTTATCTGCATGGAGGTGATAGTTGGAGTCATAAAAGGTCTTCCAGGAAAGAAATAGAGAGGAAAAGGAATAAAGGTTAAGGGCAGAGCTTAATAAATATCCTCAGAGGCAGAATGAAAGAAAGAACGAACGTAGACATGACCGAGCTATATCTAGAAGCAGAACCAGGAGTAAGCAATGACAAGAGAAGCCAAATGAGTAGTGTTAATTCTGTATCGTCAAAGGTAATACGCCCCAACAAAATTTTTTATTTAATAATTTAAGTTTCTGGTGAATTCCAAGAGTATTAACTGTGGGAGAAGGCAGAAGAGAGTTGATGAAAGCAGTGAGGAAAGGAAGGCAGTAGATATAGGACTCACAGAAGTTGGCTATGAAAGGCACTGACAGCTGGATGAACAAAGTCGACAGAAGTTGCTCTCATTGTAATATGTGGCTAATACTAAGTGACTGGGAATGCATAACATTTTACCTATGAAATTATTTACCCAAATGTGAAAATACCCATCAAACTTAAGATTCAGTTTTTACTCTGTGTGACTGAGAGAAGTGGACTGCATTTGCAAGATCTGGCTATGGGTCTGAGATATAAAAGAGAGTATAATCTCATCAGAGCTGCTGATTAGGCCTCCACCCATTGGATGTGGCCCTTGGCACAAGGCCATTTTGTAAACAGCAGAAGATTGGACTTGGTTGAGAAATCCACTCAGCCACTCTTTTAATTAGTGAATTTAAGACATTCATGTTTAAGATTATTTTATAGACAGATGCCTTTGCACCTATTCATATGACCGGGGCACTTATGCTAGTAATGGGTATTTGGTAGGAATCAGAACAGTAAGGTACCAAAAGGAAGTCTGCAGTGAGCATCAAGGATTTACACTTCCCTCAGTGTTGTGGGAACCCAAGCTGTGTGGTGAGGACCCACAGTGACTCCTTTCTCCTAGGTCAATTGCTCAGCCAAAATATCATGAACACACTCATTCTATCCTCACCCTTTAAGCTGTGGCTGAGCTATAGATGTAGCACCAGATGTGATATACAGATGAGACAGGGTTACAAATTCAGAAATTGTTCTCTTTGCTTTTCTAGTAGGGAGATGGTCCCTGAGGGCCTTGCACCTGTTGTAAAGAACCAGGGCTTCTAACTAGTCAACAACGGTATTTAGTTTTCCAAATGTTGGCCTTAATGGGGTTAAGGCAAGTGTTTTATGCATTACAGTCACAGTTTACAAAAATGGCCTCTTCTGAAATGAGATCCAATCTGGCTCTCCCCTCCCATTCAGCCTAAAAGGACTTAGACTATGATATCCACAAATATTTATTGAATATGTTTTAAGTTTCACCTACAGGCAGTTTAAAGTTCAAAAACTCCAAGTTCAGGATCCTGTTGGTATAAAACTGGAGGAGACATGGTCCTGAACTTCCAGGTAAGTCAGTCTATCCCAAAGAAAGGGAGCGAAGACTGTCTCACCCTCTCACAGAATTGTTGTAAAAGTTAAAGTATTTACATGTTTTTTGTAATGTTTGTAATAGTTATAGTTGTTCATAGATTTAGCTTAAAGCCTCTATAACTATAATATAACATTAGAGGGCTCCAACCCCAGTCCCTAGAGCAGTGCCTGGCAGGTAGAAAAGCTCACAAATTGTTTGTCAATAAGTAAATGGTTAACTTCTCATATTGAAATGGAAGAATTTGCTCAATTATTATATCCCATACTTTAAAGTGTTACACTGTTCTGAGAGGGATTTAATTTAAAGGTTCTTTTTTTTTTTTTTTAAGATTTATTTATTTATTTATTTATACAAGCACTGGGTACAGTCAGAAGCGCGGGAGGGTGAGAGAATTCACCAGAGCCAGAGTGGAGAGCAGAACAGGCAGACTGACGAAGTACGAGGTAGACTGCTGAGGGGAGCAGCAGGCACAGCAGGAGAGGCCTGAGCAGGCACAGCAGGAGAGGTCTGTTGCACCATGTGGGACCCTTGCTGGGGATTGAACTGGTGCTGCAGAGGCTGCAGGCAGCTTTGCAGCCCAGCACTCAACCACTGCGCCACCAGGGAGGCCCTAATTTAAAGGTTCTAAGAAATAGGATAGTTTTTAACAAGAATATATGTAACTAAGATCACACAAATGATTGCTTTAAGATAACCTCAAGATTATTGCTATTAGTTCCCTAGTTAAGCTATTAATCTCTGGAAGTCAATGAGAACATCATCTCCTCCAGAAAGTCTGTCTCAACTCCCCAAACTGAATCATTCATCACACCCCCAAGAGAGATACACCAGTCTCTGAACTCTCTGACACTGCAGGACTGTCTCTTTCATAACATTTTTCCTGTTGTTTTGAAATTCACTCGTGTCTTTGCCACCAGTCTTTAAGTTCCTTTAGGTTAATGAAATTGTCTTATTCTTCTAATAGTTGCTAATTCCTAACATAGTATCTGGCACTTAGTAGATGCTAACTAAGTTTTCCTTGAAGTGAGCTGAATTCTTAAAGACTTTCCTAGATGGTATCAATTTTATAACCTGATTCACTCATGCATTAGCTTTCAGTCAGTTTTTCACTTAATCCCTGTTCGTACCTGGAAGGAATGATAACATATCATTTTATAAAGACTTTCTAGTCCACTTTCAAGGTACCAAATGTCATTTTAAAAGAATTCTGATCAATACTAGTTTAAATTAGATATCAGAAAATCCAATGCATATATAAGTGTTTGCAGTATTTATATAAAGCTAAACTCAACAATTTCTTCCATTTCCTTTCCTTCATTTAGCATGA
Organism: Talpa occidentalis; assembly: GCF_014898055.3. NCBI lineage: Eukaryota > Metazoa > Chordata > Mammalia > Eulipotyphla > Talpidae > Talpa > Talpa occidentalis. The sequence goes on along the minus strand of NW_023604861.1, from coordinate 34,454,833 downwards.
CATTTTAGCCGATATTCCAGAACTACTGGGTAAAGTAAATGCATTTCTATTAGAGCCGATAATCTCTCATGAGATTCTATCAACAGGTGTTCCAAATTTATCCTATGTACACTTTCCCTTTTCTTGCTTTATTACTAGAACTAGAATGCTTTATTAAAGAATTTACTGTGGTTGCTGTAAAGATCAGACCTATTTAAATAAATAAGACTTCTGGATTACATACAGAAGGAAAATTTAGAGACAACTGGTCCTCAGTGTCATATGAAATGTGATCAACAGACAGTATCCTGATCTTTTCTTTCTTACACCTTTCTCAGTTCTAATTCATGGGGGGAGGAGGGGTAGATAATCCTGAACACATTTATAGTAACATTGCTCCGCATTCCACGCACAGGAAAATCCCACTCTTAGAAAATATAGCTTGATTTGTGCCTTCTAAATATGACAAAATAGCTAAAGTCATATATTTCAGATACTTTTCTCAAATAAGACTTACATAAATTGTGTTAGCCGTCTGTGCAACAGCCATATTTTTTTAAAGATTTATTTATTTATGCATACAAGAACTGGGGTAAAGGCCAGAGATGTGGGGGGGAGTGAGAGGATTTATCAGAGACAAAGTGGGGAGCATAACAGGCAGACTGACTGAAATACACTGCTGAGGGGAGCAGTGGGCGAGCCAGGAGAGGTCTGCTGTGCCATGTGGGTAGCCAGACCCCTGGCTGGGATTGAACTCGTGCTGCAGTGGCTGTGGATAGCTTCATAGGTTGTCTCTTAACCCCTTGCACCACCACGGAGACCCCAGCCATATATTTTTTTTTAAAAGATTCATTTCATTTATTTATACAAGCACTTGACACAGTCAGTAGCACAGGAGGGTGAGAAAATTCACCAGAGCCAGAGCAGGGAACAGAACAGGCAGAATGATGAAGAACACTGCTGAGGGGAGCAGCGGGTGGCAGGAGAGGTCTGCGCACCATGTGGGACCCTCGCCCAGCAGCCGGGGATCGAACCGGGGCTACAGAGGCTGCGGGCAGCTTCGCAGCCCAGTGCTCAACAGCTGCGCCACCGGGAGGCCCTCCCAGCCACATATTTTTATAGCACCACAATTCACAGAAAACTGTGTTCAAGAAATGAACAATGGGGGAAAATACGCAAACATTCAATTTATTTCTCTTCGTAGGGCCTTTCCAGAAGAAAATGTACTACACTTTCTTCAAGGTATATGTTTTGTCTTTGGGGGAGGAATGAAGGAGATTCATTTTCTATAGCCCTTTTTTTTTTTAAGAGGCATGTTTTATTTATTTGTTTGTTTATACATGCATTGGGTACAGTCAGAAGCGCAGGTGGGTGAGAGAATTCACCAGAGCCAGAGCGGGGAGCAGAGCAGGCAGAAGGACCGAGGTACACTGCTGAGGGGAGCAGCGGGCGGCAGGAGAGGTCTGCGCGCCATGTGGGACCCTCCTCCAGTGGCCGGGGAGCAGCCGGGTATCGAACCGGCACCGCAGAGGCCTACGGGCAGCTTCGCAACCCAGCGCTCAACCGCTGCGCCACCGGGGAGGCCCTTCTATAGCCTTAACTTGGACTCTCTAGATATATTTGCATGATTGAGATTCTCAAAAATTTTAAGTAGTGGCTTTGCCATCTCCTAATCTTAAGCTACTTTCAATTGTATTCACTATCGATAGTCCTTTTTCTCTCCTATATCTCTTGCCCCAACAGAATATTCTTACACATTTTATTCTGATTAACAATTGAACATCCCCTGCTATTACTGCTCTACAGCAGCCCCTGCTGGTAAAAGGCATCATCCAATTTCTCTGTCCCTTCTCAGCTGTGCTTGTCAAGTCTGCTGCTGATTCCCAACAAGTCATGCCACAGTCTAGCCACAAGAGGCCTTCAGGTTCAGTGGATCCTGAAACAACAGGGCTGCCTACCCTCTGTAAGATAACTATTTGTTTTCAGTGTGCAAAGAAAGGGCCCAGGAATGCATAATTTTTATATCTCTATTTTCCTTGTTTCTAGATCACATAAGGGAAAAAAAGAAAAGTTTTGAAACACTTTGTGACCAAAATGATAAGAGGAAATCAATGCAGCGAAACACAGACCACTGAAAATCTTCAGTTGAAGCACAAGTTGTGACATAATGTCAAAGAGGCGTTCTTTTCACAGAGAAGGAATATTAAATTATGCTAGCACTGACTGCTCTTCCAAGGACTGTTGATAGATGCTTAGGAAAGGAAAAATCTTCTTTTCTGGTTGACCTTAAGAGCTGTCTTTCCCCAGATCTTAAATGTTTAAATGTGAACATAAAACATCTTTTCATTGATCCCAGAGGAAAAAAAAAAATATTCTTAGCCTGTTCTCCTTGGATGTTGCTTATCGCCTGCCCTTGCATATAGAAAGATATGTGTGGCTAAAGAGATAGATAAATGCATAGATGTATTAATTCTCAACTAAAGAATAAATACATTTATCATTCAGAATGACAGAGCAAGAGTGGAAAACACCCAGGTGATTGCAATTTGTTTTGCCATACACCCATGAAAACTCCCTGTAGTGGAAAGAAAATAGAACAGGCAGGTTATGATAATAGAATATATCTATTTTCCTCACATTTATCATTATAGTTAAGTCAATCTTCCCAGACAGTATAAAATGTATACATTTGTAATAGGGATACAATCCCCATAGGACTAAGTGGAATGGGGAAAAAAGTTGCGGAACTAATCTACATGAATGTGAATCACATAACAGAGAAAACACCATGTTGATTGGGGGAAATAAAAGAGACCAGAACAATAGGAGGCAGGAAACAGGACACAGAAGACAAACTAATGTAAAGATATGGAGTTTAGGCTATTTTGGTAGAAGGAAACCTATCTTAAAAGGAAGGGTGAAAGAACCTTCAACAATAGGAGATACACTTCTCTGTGCGTAATCTCAACAGGAACAACATCCTTAAAAAAAGTAAGCTCAGGGCTACTTCTAACTCAATTTTGATGAATAGCATAATTTTACTGAGTTGCAATTAATACCAACAGGTGTGCCACTTACCAAGCTACTATTAACCAAGCCAGGTTATTCCAGGTGGGTGAGGTGGTCATTTTCACAAGCCTTTTACTTAGCAATGTATCGCCAAAGGCAGCAAAGCATGGCTGGTGAGAGTAGTGTCTATTTTAATGAAATAGAACCATCCCAATCTTTTCTTATTTGAAAACCAAAGTTTACTGCCCCCACACACCAATAGCCCTCTTGACATAACAGAGCAACACAGTCCAGGCTGATAAAACAGAAGCCATTTAGGCAAAGCTGCTAAATGGCTGTACTCTTAAATGAAAATAAAGACAAAACCCTGGAAATCAAAACAAAACCCTGGATGGTCCCTCAATACAAAAAGATAAAACTTTCAAGTTGTGACAAGGGACTTTGACTTACAGCAAACCTTGACTTAAAGAATCAGTGTGCAGATGAGAAACTGTTAAGTCATCTGACCTTCGTCTGTACTCTATTTGGCAGACACTCACAAAAATACTACCCAAGAAATATCACTTCCATAAAGCAATGCAAGAAAGTCACTAATGTATTACCGTATCCTGCAAGAGAAATGCTCTAGAATTTATTCATTGTTAATGAATTACCAATTGTAGAATATATTTATATGCTGTTTTGCAGGGGTGGGGGGAAAGTAAGTTTTCTTTATGCAATGGGTATATGTTCCTTTGACAACCTTCTTGGCAGTGATTATAAAAAACAGAATCTTAGGGGGAAATGTCATGAGGGCCCAGCTTATTAAATTTTGTAAATCATAAGGCTTGCCTGCAAATGCAGAGCACTGCAGCTGATTTAGTCGTTGGCCTAGAAACTCTGCTGTTGGGACCATTAAACAGGTCCAGAGTTTAAGTTGCACAGTAAATTATACTCAAAAGAAACAGAGATTTTGCCTCATGCTTTCTGTCTGTGAAGTGCAAACTGACTGCAGCGCAGCAGCCCTGTGAGATGGTGTCAGATTTTTACAATGATGCATCAAGTTTGTGCACCTTGATTGAGCCCACCTGAGACTAGTGCAGTTTTCCTGTGAATTTTAATATCAAAAATAGAGAACCAAATTAGACTTTTCCTGTTTGAAAAATCTTCACAGCTGGAATAGATATGGCCATATTCTTCTTAGGTTATGCCAGCTTTTTCAGTCATTTTCAATAAATATCATTAGAAGTAACAAGGACAATGCAGTTGTTCGTAAAATAAAAGGTTGTCATTTGGAATTTTTTTCTTTAAAAGGAATAATGAATGCCGATAGCTATAGAGCACGCATTGTAAAAGATGCCCCTTTAGAGGCCACAAATAAATGAGGCCATAAAGAAAGCAAAGTCATATGTCAAAAAAAAACCTGATCCAATTAATCATTCTTTGCAGTAACTGTCATAAAACTTTATGTTTCTATTGAGATGTAAACTGCAAAGTGTTAATTTGAAGCCTACATTACTTAATGTTATTTTTTTAATGAAGTTTTTTCACACAAGACTAAATTTTGAAAGTTTTATATAGCTAAATTGTGAATAGTCAACTATTTCATAAAAATTAAAAAGGAGTTTTTTTTCTGAAATATAAAGCCCAATGAAAAAGTTTTGGACTATGTAAGATAACATTGTGTTTATACCTTGAAAATATTCTGTAATTGTTGCAAATTTATAACATTTAATTGGCTAAAAATAAAATTGTCCCCATTACACTCTAATAATCTAAAAGTATGTGTTTAGATCATCATACAAAGACTATGCTATTAAACATCAATTCCAAGATGGAGCCCTACAAATGTGGTATGTCTTTTTTGCCTGTTCTATAGACTTTGTGAACATAAAATCTGTCATAGTTTTCATGAAAAGTTAGCCTAAGCCAATTGCCATCGACAGTTTATATCTATAAAACCCTCTTCAGGGCAAAAGAAATTAGTGTCAATCATTTGGTGTATACATCCTACTGTTCTCCAAGATTCTGCATACATAATATTTCACAGTGAAGTGATATAGAACACTTACATTCATTCAAAAAAATTTCCCACTTGCACATATTTTATGTTAAGACACAGAACCTACTTTGGAAGATATGATTAAAATGTGGTAGAAGAAGGAATGGGCGGAAATCAATACTGTAAGAGCTAATAAAGACAAATGTTCTGTGATTCACCAGGGAAGAAATGGATGAAAAATTGAATATGATTCAGCAGTGTAACACTGTCACCAAAAGGCAAATGCTATATTGGATTGCATTAATAGACATATCATGTAAAACAAGCAAGGTAATATTTCAGCAGCAACAGTTTTCAACACCATTAGTTAGGCCAAACTTAGAAAAGTGCCTGTTCTTTGGGGCATAAGCATTGCACAAAAAGTTTAATCACGTCACAGAAGAAAAAGCAAAAACACAAAGGAAAATAAATTAATATGACTAGACGGATAAATAGACAAACCATCAAACACAAAACTTAGAAAAACAGACTCATTTTCACAGATCAAGAGAACTAAGTATCTTCCATCAAAAGCAAAGCCAAAACCAACTAAAGGAGTACATGATTATTGTAAAACCACATAAAGGAAATAGGATCTAAAATGTAGATAGTGACTAGTTGCTTTTATTAGGCACTAACGGAACCAACAAAAATGGATTTCAATTGTTTTAATGATTTACTTTAAACGAAAAGAACATCACTAGTATATAAACATACAATAATTCAAAGGTATGTCTTAGATCCCAATCATTGGATGATTTCAAAATATGTTTCATAGTCAATATAATATGATACCTAGTCAGATTATTTACTAAAAGAGTAAATTCAAATAATAGATTCCAGAAGTCACTGAATACCCATTTTGTCAAAAACAAATTATTTCAAAATACAAAGCTAAAGAACATACTAGATTATTTTATTGAGAACTTATATACCAGGGACTATATAGTATTTTGTACTTAAAAGATCTCATTTAGCAAACAATTGTAAGAGCTATTATTTCCACTTTACAGATAAGAAATTGAGGTATAGGGAAGGAAAGCAATTTTGCTCACAAGACCCCCCAGTCAGGATTTTGGACACTAGCAGTCTAACTTAAAGGTCTATGAAGTTATACCACACCTCAGTTACCTGGGAACTAAGAAGGATTGGCTAGGATGGCAGCTTAAGTATGTCTTGTAGATAGTGGCAGTTTGTGACTAAAGAAATAACCTTATGATGCAGGAGAAAATTAGAATTAGGAATAAGGACAATTTATGTATAATGAATGACATTAACATTAGAGCACATCATAATATACTAAGGAACATTCTCTCTAGAGACTTTCTAAAATTCTAAATAGCTTAGTTTTTCATCTTATTGTGATGATTTTGTGAAATTTTTTCAGAATATCAAGCATTACATTAAGTCCTCCCAAACTCTCTTATAGCATATGATTTACATAAATCATAATATTGCTTTGGAAACATCACACCAGGGAACTTATAACAGAATATTTAATTTCTGTCTAACATAGATTAACTTAATATTTAATTTCTGTATAATATAGATTAATCTCATTAATAGAGGCAGCTGGCTACATAATCATATCCCCAAATTTTGCATCTCTTGTGTCCCACTGAATGAATAGGCAGTTAGAAATGGGAACAGAAAAGCAATCTAGAACATGGCCATGATTAAGACAATTACCTAAATTATATCACTTACAGTATAAGCATACTCAACTCAGAAATTGTTTTCAAAAATATACTCATGATATAAGAAAGTCTAGCTGCAAAACAGGTACTGCACTCAAACTGCTTCTTATAAAAGCCCAATGATTATAACTAATTTCTCTTGCTTTTATACCTTTTAGATATTTCAATATGCTGTAGTCTTCTGTTTCTCTTCATTTATCCCCTATCTGAACTGGTCTTATTGAAAGCATATTTCATTTCTGAGCAAAGCAATGGGAATAAATGACAAAGTCGTGATCCTATAGTTTATATAAGACTTCCTCCTTTGGGGCCTCCCTGATGGTGCAAGGGGTTAAGACGCAACCTATGAAACTACACACAGCCACTGCAGCACGAGTTCAATCCCCAACCAGGGAGATACCCACATAGCGCACTAACTCACCCTGTCTCACCGGCTGCTCCCCTCAGCAGTGTATTTCAGTCAATCTACCTGTTCTGTTCCCCTCTCTGTCTCTGGTGAATTCTCTCACACCCCACTCCCCATCTCTGGCCTGTACCCCAGTTCTTGTATGCATAAATAATTAAGTCTTTAAAAAAAACTTTCTCCTTCAACTCTCATCTACATTACCACTTTGACAGTGTACACAACAGAACTAATCCCAGAGGGGATGTTTCCCCATCTTTGCCAAATTCTGTTTCTCATCCACTATCTAAGGACCTTTATATGTATTTACATATATTTTTGTAATGGGTCCACGGATTTATTTAGAAGTATTTTTTGAATCTTAATATCAAAAGTACAATGACTCAAAACTGGGATTTAGTTGTCTCTGTTAAAAGAAGAAAGTTTTCTTGGACTATTGGTCCCCTCTCAATACAAGATTATGAAAGGGTTTTGTTGTTGTTCTTTTTTTCCTAATTAAATTTGCCTAGAAAAATAGTATCTGCTGTTTTATCAAGATAATTTCCTTCCTTTAACTATCTTTTACAAAGAAAACCAAATCTCATTAGTATTAAAGAACTGGGGTAATTTTTCAATCATGTACTCTCCTCTACTGGTTGTACCCATCTTGTTTATAATGAGCTGTCACAGATGAAGGAGAGGGAATTTCCCAAGGATAAGCTGGGTGTTGTTAGGAAGTAAGAGGGAAAAGAGCTCCAAAATGCAAATTCCATGGAGCAAGAATTTATCCTTTATGTTACCTCTAGCTTGTTTAGTAAACATTTTTGAATTAGACAGGCAAAAAGGTGTTAGAGAAAAGGACAAGGTGGGAAAAAGAAAACAAAAGAAAGAAAATGGTGAGAACTAATTCAGGATGCTATCTTAATAAAGACAGGTGAAACTTTTTCTTTTAAATATGAATAAAGAATCACTCTAAAGCAATGTAAATGATTTTCTTGGGTGACTTGCATACTGACTTTGAAGGCAATTTTCAAAGGGAGGTTCTAAAATGATCTTAAACAACAACAGTAATGTTGGTGTAATACAGAGCTTCCCTTTGGGGGCACTTTAAAGGACTCATTTGGATGTTTAAGTCCTGCTATGTAGGCTTTTAAAAAATTCATTTGTGATTACACATTGCATATTTTCTATAAACTAATTGGTTAAGGAAAGCAATATAAGGCAATAAGAAAACTAAGGGAAGCAGAAAGGACATCACTCTAAATATGGGAGGTTTAATAAAATTTACAGATCAAATACAATTTTGGAAGCCTAAATAATTTTTTAAACACATTTGCAAGGGCTGCTAACATCTACACTAATAGTTAGCATATATCTAACACAGACTACGTATAAGGCATTTTATATTAAATTATCCATAACATTCATAACACTTGCCCTGCTAAACAGATACCACTGCTCCAATTATACAGGTAAGGATATTGAGGGTCAGAAAAGTTGAATTGGACAAAGTCATGCAATAAAGTAAGATAGAACTATGACTTGAATCATGCTGTTAGTGCCATATTCTGGGTACTGAATGCAATGCTATATAAAAGCAAAAGAGCAGGGCCTCCCTGGTGGCGCAAGGGGCTAAGCACTGCACTATGAAGTAATCCACAGCCTCTGCAGCACGAGTTCGATCCCCGGCCAGCTAGAGAGAAACCCACATGGCGCAGCAGACCTCTCCCGTTAGGACCACTGCTCCCCTCAGCAGTGTATTTCAGTCAGTCTCCCTGTTCTGTTCCCTATTCTGTCTCTGGTGAATCCTCCCATCCCCCACAATCTTTGGCCTATACCCCAGCTCTTGTATGCATAAATAAATTGTTAAAAAGAAAAAGAGCAACTAAGGTCATATCTTTACAGCTTTCTCTAAGATACAACTTCACTTGTACATAGATTACTTACCCACATCTCCAAACTGTTCTCACACATAACATATGTTTTCTAAATAAACTAAACTCAACCATTTAAGCCTTTTTTTCTTTTAAACCTAACTTATTTTATTATTTTAAAAAATCTATTTCATGTATCCATACCTAATACTACTTTTTAAAATCAGGGACCAATAGTGATGAGCCTTCTATGAAATGAATAGAACTTTCACATATGATTCACATTTATACCAAATTCTTATCTTAGGAAAAAAGTCTTGTTTTCTATAACGACCAAAGAAGAGGTCTATAGATATCCCTTGTAAGGACTCCTTGATGCCGGGGCATATCATCATGAAAAAGTAATAAAAGAGAGCTCACAAAGACCTAAAAAGTTTACAGAAAGAACAGCTACTTCATAATGAGAGTTTCCAGATCACAAAGTAGAAAGAAGAAATCCATCTCTAAATCTATATTCAGAGTACAGCGGGGGAAATAGGATATGAGGTAATTTTTGCTTTACTTTTGAGCAGCAAGATCTTATGAACAGAGGTGGAAACTATTCAATAACATTTATTGCGAGGCCTAGTTCAGTGCCTTCCACGGGTGGGCAGTCAATAAATCTTATCTGGAGATGATATTTATGCAATGATAATCAGTCTACTTCGGCACAGCAATTTTGGGGGAGAATATTGTCTGTAGTGAGGTTAAGCCTTGTGAAGTAAAATAATAAAAGGAAGGGTAGAGACCAGAGGTGGAAAGTATTCAAAAAAGAAATTAAGATTTATACAATATTTGCATAAGCATTGGCAATTACAATTCAGAAGAGTAAATGCATTTTTAGAAAAATTTGAAGCACATTTTGGTAAATGCAGGGAAAGCATTTAAATTATATGTGCTTGCCTCCTTACCTCCAACTTTACCAATTGATACCCACTTATTTACACATTCAAAGAGTGAAGAAAAAGGCGCAGAAAAAATCTGACCTTTGTTTCCGGCAGAGTGGTATCAATTATACATAAACTGTTCTTTTACCTTTGTTTCTTGATTCTGTGTACACTAAAATAACAAATTATAAGCACAACCTCTAGAGTTTTGCCAAAAACAAAAAATCAAAGTAATTTCATATTATGATTCAGTGGTTTGGTTTAGTTCAACTATATAAAATGATTGAAACATGAAAAGTTCACGTTGAATTACAAATCCTTATTTTCCAAGAATGAATTAAAATTCATTAACTTATTGCAAAACACACACACACATACACAGGTTACTCTCAGTGGAGAAAGCTATGGGGCTGGTCTCCAGTCTAGTAAAAAAATATATCTCAAGCTTTGCTGGCATTTAATGTAGAAAAATAACCTATACTTTTTCCTTATGAACAGTTTATTGTTACCATAACTTTTGCATGAAATTTTAAAATAGAAATTTAAATTATTCTTTTTCCATTGAATAAGGAACACTACTTTAAGAAATGACTTATGGAAAGGAATAAAATGAAGAGTAGAGAAGCTATAACAACATTTCTTTAAAGGTGGAGGTGGAATTATTTCATTCGATTCACCATAAAGTTAGTTAACAAATACTGTAGTCTTCCCTTACCTGCAAAGGATCCAATCCAAAAACCCACGTGGACACCTGAAACCACAAATATACTATGTTTATTCCTATGCATACACACTTATTGAAATAGAAAGGGGACAGGGACTGAGACAGGAATGAAGGACAAAAATTTTGCAAGAAATTTGCTGTTTATCATGGGCTGGTAAACAAGAGATTAAAAACCTGATAATTCTAAGCCCAGACAGTCACTTCCATAAATGTTTGTTTATGCTTTTTTTTTTTTTTTCACCATTTCTGAGCTATCTTTCCACAACTTATCAATTTAACTGCTATGAAAAAAAGGGAGTTACAGACCCAGAAGAAACCGTCAGAGCCCTTGAGACCACACTGGTTCAAACTGGAGCAGCGGGCACACAGACTCCAGATGTGCACAAGAGATCACAGGACCAACAAACTGCAGCTAGTGGGTGCTCACAGTTAGCAGTAATATAATGGGCATAAGCCAAGTCCACTTTCCTTGCTTTCTCATCCGATTCCTTTGTTCTCAAACCCCAATTCTAAATCCTGTATATACACCCTAGCCCCAACCCCCATCAAGTCTCCCACTGCCCGGAGAAGTCTCCCCCGGGCTCTCTTTCCTTGCTCTATGGCTAATCAATAAACCCTGATGCCTGGCCTGCCTTCAACAGTGTCCGTTGAGTCCTCTTTTCATTCTTGACCAGAGGGTCTCCAGTGCCCTTTCCGGGCCTGGGAATGGGACCCCTAGGTCCACGGCACAGACTCCTGGCAGGTGGAGCCCTGGACAGTGGCTGGTAAGCTGCTAGCTAATCCTCCTGTTTCCTGGCAAAGGATGGGATCCCACTGAGGGCCCCGGGGCTGCTCCCTTTTCCAGTGACACCATGACAAAGTTTAATTTCTAAATTAGGCACTGTAAGAGATTCACTACAAAACTAACAATAAAAGCGAGCAATTATAACAATAGATTATAGAGCTACAAGCCCCAGCACCTGTGACCCTGGTTTTGGGAAGGTGTGTGCTAACCTGTCAGTTTCACGCACCTTTGCGCACTAGGAAGCTCCACACCAAAAACTTGGACGCCAGAGGCTCTGGTGGTAAAGGAGGGAGAGGCTAGCAGGGTGCGGCTCCTGGCAGAGACGTCATCAGAGGGCACCGGAAGCGGTCGGACAATGAGAAATGTGACCTACCACTCCTAGCCTAGCAAGAGGCAAAACAGAGGAGTGTCATATTCAGCACCCAGGAGCCCGGCGGCTGAAGGCCTTCCTGAAAAGCAGATTGCCCCACATCAGCCAGCAAGGGTGTGAGGACCTGCTGCAACACAGCGTGGTGGTTCTGGAACACTTCACATGCTGGAAGCAAAGAGTGCCAGCAAGGCACAGAGCAGGTTCTCTATGGATCCAGGCAGATCCAGGGCAGTTAGTGCCAGGGTAAAGGAGTCCTGGAGCCCTCCATGGCTTTTTCAGGCTTTTAATGATCATTCTACCCCATTTGTAGTGAGACAACCTGATGCAGGGCAGGCAGGGGGTCTGGGGGGTCCTAGAGGCTGGCAGGCCTCCCAGCCCGAAGGAATCTTTACTCTTCCTGGGCTGTCTGGTGTTCTTTCGTGGTCTCCCGTGTGGTCTCCACCGCACTCCGCTGCACAGTCCTCTGGGAAGCCGGGCTTATATGCTCAGTCTCTGGCGCAGGAGCGTCCACTCACACATGCGCACACCACAGTCCAGGTGCCGCCATCAGGAACGCAAGTAAGACCACAGGTTTCAATCATTTATGCTAATGGAGGGAAAACGGAAAAAACCTGATAACTTCCATTTACCCTATAATGGCCTCTATTGTGGGGAGATCAGGGTGAGGCCGGCTGTGTAAGGTGAAAGAATTCATCAAAGAAAGAGTGACTAACAAAAAAAAAGGCGAATTTATTGATATACACCGTTAGGAGAAGCTGTGGGCAAGAGGAGAAATGTCTATGCTGGAAGGATTTGGGGCTGCCTTTTATAACCCGTTGTGGTAGGCTTTTCATGACTGGAGAGGCAATTTGGGCCAGTTAGTAATGCCAGGATGCATGGTCTGGGGTGTGGACCTTTGACAAGAATGTGTCCTGGCCCTGCTTCCACATTCAGTGGAAAATGATCAGTCTTATGGCCTGGTTCCCATAGCAACCTTATCAATTCCCTTTATCTCTTCATGCCTCCCAAACCTTCCTGCTGGGCCAGGGATGGGGGTTTAGATTTTAACCTTATTAAATGATACCCCAACACTCTGCTTGGCAAAGGTGGGAACTGTGGCTCTTTGACATTAAACAAGAGCAGCAGAGAGACAGTCTTTTTCTCCTGTTATATGAACTCTGGAAATACTACCGGAACCTGTGCCATGGTCTCAAGCCAGACACGCAGACAGATGATTCAGGAAGGCTAATCTTCACGGTGCTGTTGCTTCAATCCCAAAACCAAAATCCCCTCCAAGGTGAGTTTTACAGGAATCTTCATCAGGAAACAAAGCATGTTTTCAAGATTATCACCAAAGAAGACCGCCTGAAAGTTATCCCCAAATTAAACTGAGTGTTCATGGTGGAAATCGAGGGCTTTACTTATTACATTTACTGGAGCAAATTCTAGCTTCAGTCTAGTGAGCAGTCTGCAAGGAAGTTTAAAGCAAAGGGAACAATTGATCTGTGAGCTCTTGTCACCTAAGAGGATCATTTACAACCACAGAGCATGGGAAGCCCCCTAATACCCACCCACCTTTCAGTGAGGAGTGAACAATTCAATTCTGGGTATAGGCCCACCTCCAGCCAGTTAAAATAACTTAGGACATTCAGTCATCTGGGGAGAAATCATGTGCTGAACCAAGAAGTCAGGGAAGAGAAGGATGTATGTGGTGGCCCTTAATTTCATATTCTTCCCTTGGAGAGAAGATACCAGGGTTAACCCTGGTTCACTTGAATGGTGCGATTATTAGGTTTTAATTTCTTCTTGGTACTTACTCTGTTTTTTTTGAATGTTCTATGATAAATCACTTATTTATGCCATAATAAAATACACATGTAGGCGTAATTATATATATACATACACTATAACAAAAGTTTTGTGATGTGTTCTCTCTATCTCAAAATATCTTTCTGTACTCTACTCACCTATTTGTGATGATGCGGATGACACAAACACCTACATGAGAAGATGATGTAAGGTGAATGATACAGGCATCGTGACAGAGTATTTGGCTACTATTGACCAGCTCAAGTAAAATAAGGGTTGCTTGAACACAGGCACTGCCATACCTCAATGAGATGGCTACTACATGGCTAAGACAACTGTAGCATTCAGTCTGGATATGCTGGACAATGGGCTAATTCTTTTTTTTTTTTAAGATTTATTTATGCATATAAGAACTGGGGTATAGTCCAGAGGTGTGGGAGGTGAGAGGATTCACCAGAGACAGAGTGGGGAACAGAACAGGCAGATTGACTGAAACGCACTGCTGAGGGGAGCAGTGGGCGAGTCAGGAGAGGTCTGCTGCGCCATGTGGATAGCTCCCTGGTTGGGGATCAAACTTGTGCTGCAGTGGTTGCGGATAGCTTCGTAGATTGTTTCTTAACCCCTTGTGCCACCAGGGAGGCCCAAGGGGCTAACTCTCAGCTTGGACTGGCAGAGCTGAACAGTGCAAGATTTCATCATGTTACTCAGAAATGGTGCACAGTTGAAAACTTAAGAATTGTTTCAGGAATTTTCCACTTAATACACTTTCTTTAAATTGAGGTGACATTGGTTTACAACAGTGTATATGACTCAAAGTCATAGGATCAACCTCTTCAGATGTTCCCATTTAATACTTCTGAACCTCACTTGACAGTGGGTAGCTGAAATCACAGAAAGCAAAACCATAACTAATAGGGGACTATGGCATGCTTTAGAAATTTTTTACTTAAAAAATAATATGGCAAAGTTAAAAATATATCCACCTGGAGCTAAATCTGTCATCTTACAGCCCCGGTGTTTAATCTAGTGTTTGTATGGTCAGTAAGAAGAAAGTCATAGATAACACTATTAGAAACCCAAAAAGAAAAGAGGTAATGTACTGCAAACTTCAACCACTAAAACAATTTCTGTATTAAGGTTGAATTTTAGTTTTCTTAGACACTTATATCTTCCTTTTTCCTTTCCTAAACCCAGTTTGAAACTCAAAGGCTGGCATAACTCCATCTAAGGTTTCAGCAGTCAGCTAGAGGCAATAACTTTTTTTTTTTTTTTTTAGATAATAAATTTTATTGTTATATTCCCCATACAATTGCAGCGCCCCCATTCTGACCCCAATCCCTCCCCTCCCGCCCCTGCCCCCCTAAAAGTGTCTCTAGTTCATAGTTTTTTGTTGATTTTGATTTTCACTTTCTTATAGTTATTCATTTTCCTGGTCCCTTATTTAAGTTTTCTAGATTCCTGCTATGAGTGAGACCATCCGGTATTTTTCTTTTTCTTTTTGGCTTATTTCGCTGAGCATGATCCCTTCCAGCGCCATCCATGTTGCTGCAAATTGCATGTGTTTATCTTTTTTGAATGCTGAGTAATATTCCATGGTATATATGTACCACATCTTCTTGATCCAGTCATCTATTTTTGGGCATTTGGGTTGTTTCCAAAGCTTAGCTATTGTAAACAGTGCTGCTATAAACATAGGGGTGCAGGTGTTCTTTGGAATTGATGTTTCTGTGTCCTTTGGGTAAATACCTAGGAGTGGAATTGCTGGATCATATGGAAGCTCTATGTTTAGTAGGTCCAGAAATCTCCACACAGCTTTCCACAGTGGTTGGACCAGTTTGCACTCCCACCAACAGTGCAGAAGAGTTCCTTTTTCTCCACACCCTCGCCAACATTTGTTGTTGCTAGTTTTTTTAATATGTGCCATTCTCACTGGTGTAAGATGGTATCTCATGGTAGTTTTGATTTGCATTTCCCTGATGACAAGTGATGTTGAACATTTTTTCATATGCCTGTTGGCCATTTGCATTTCCTCTTCAGAGAAGTTTCTTTTTAGCTCTTCTGTCCATTTTTTGACTGGATTATTTTCTTTGTTGTTGTTGAGTCTCATCAGCTCTTTGCAGATTTTTGTGATCAGTCCTTTATCATTAGTGTTGGGTGCAAAAATGTTCTCCCAGTTGGTGGGGTTTCTCTTTGTTTTTGTTATTGTCTCTTTTGCTGTGCAGAAGCTCTTTAATTTGATGTAGTCCCAGCTGTTTATCTTCGCCTTCACTATCACTGCTTTGGGTGATGTGTCTGTAAAGATGTCTTTGATGTGCAAATCACGTAGTGTTTCGCCTATATTTTAGAGGCAATAACTTTTACCTGATCTTTCCATAGAGAAAGTTGGGAAGAAGGATACCCAATCTGTTCAGATAGTAGAGACAATAAATCTAAAACAATATTTATTTTTCATACATATTTGGAGGGGAAGCATGGACAGGTCAAGCAACAAAAGCGTAGGAAGCAAACTTGTCCCAGGGAGCAGCATCAGCCAAACAAGCAGGAAGGATTAGAACAGAAATAAGAATGACTTTGTAGGGTAAGGAAAGATATCAGGCTTTTCTGCCCTCCCACCATCAGGATAGATGATGGATCCTTAAGGTCCTGAATGTATGCCTGATGGCGGGCACCTGGAATAGGGTGTGGGCATGGGTAGATGGGATTCACCTGGGTTAAGACTGGGCTTTTAAGGGCGGCGTCACAGGGACAGGGACGCCAGCAGCAGCAGCAGAAGCCGAGAGAGAAGCAGAGAAGAAGCAGAAGCAGAGAATGCCAGAGAGAGTGCGGATTTGGTGGGGGCTGGGAGGACTGCCAGCCTCCCGGCCCCCCCAGCACCCTTGCCTGCCACGTACCCGTTGAACCCCAATAAAAACCTGCAAAACCACTGAGGACTCTGACTCCTCCTTTACCCGGTCTGCTGGATCCTAGAAAACCTGCACCGTGTCCATTCCTGACCTTTACAGACTTCCTTTCTCCTGGGTTTCTCATTTTACACAAACTGTTCTCCACATCCAACTCCAACTTCATCTCTGGCTTCTTTCTGCAGGAAAGTCTGTTTTCACAATTTAAACAAAGTTTACAGTAAATGTTTAGAAGCAGACAACTGAAGTCTTAGGCTTGCATCTAAGTCCAAGACTTGAAAACCTAGGGAGGACAAAACCAAACTCCATGTTGTGTTGAGACCAAGTTCAAATAAAGTATGGATTTGTGGAAACATAATGAACTCCATACACACACACACAGAGAGTTTCTGAATATTTCACTTTTCTCATTAATTCTGGCAAAGGCACATGTATGCACACAAAATTCACAAAATTCACAAGGAATTCAAAAGAGATAAACACACTTTTTTTTTCATTCTTTGTAAACTTCAAGGGCCCCATAATTATTAAATAAAAACATACTCATTCGGGGTGGAAAGTTTAATATTTGGGGGAAAAATCTCTCAGAGTAGAGCTATATGGAAATTTAATTTGATTGAAGATGGTCATGAAGACAGCATAAATCAAGCAGTTGTCAAATTTAGGATGATCAGACAAGATGAGGTGCAAACAAATAAGACTTTCAGCAAGAATTTACCACATATCCACTCTTAACCCATTCAATATGCATAAATTCAAAATGCCAGATGTAGTGAACATAAGTTCAAACTTTCTGTGAATTCATAGATAACCTTATCCAGGTAGCACATCTGGGAGTCAGGCAACAAGGATCGGAAATTCAGGCTTAAAAGAACAAGAGTCAGATACTTGGGCAGAGTAATGAAGTCAATGAGAGAATTCAGACCCTCGGAGCCCAGAATCCACCTGACTGTAGAGAGGTATTCAGTCTAAATTCAGGAAAACTTTCCTATGACAGATGGGAAAACAAAACTGATCAAAATCATATATGATCTTACTTATTCCCTATCAGCTCCAACATAACACTGCTATCACCTCATTATCAATCTCACCTTTGTGAATTTCTCTTCAGTCCCCTGATTTAAAAAAAAGTCTTTTAAAAAAGACTTCTAAGTACATTCCTTTGGTAACCTCTCTCTTTATCTGTTCTCACTCTTCGCCTCAGTCAAATGGA
Organism: Talpa occidentalis; assembly: GCF_014898055.3. Classification (NCBI taxonomy): domain Eukaryota; kingdom Metazoa; phylum Chordata; class Mammalia; order Eulipotyphla; family Talpidae; genus Talpa; species Talpa occidentalis. The sequence goes on along the minus strand of NW_023604861.1, from coordinate 34,437,167 downwards.
ATCAATTTTGGATTTGTACATACAACACTTTCTCTCAAACATGTGTCTATCTACCCAAGCCTCTGTTTGATGAGTTCTCACCTATGTTAGATATTGTGCCAAATAGTCATGTGAAATGCTTATTTAATCCCTATGAAAAGACTAGAATGGTTGTTACTATTTTACAGACAAGGAAACTGAGACCTAAAGAGTTGTGTAACTTAGACATTAGAGTCTTAATTTGAAATGAGGGTCAAAGTCTTGAAACCTACCTCCAAAATCCAATTCATCAAATTCATATCATTCCCTGCCCTCAGGTAAGCCAACTTATACTACAAATAAACTTTTCCTTGCCCCATAATTCAACTCAGATGGAAATAAGTTTACTCATTCTATATTGAGGATTAGAATAGTGGGAGATCCAGAGTTAAAATCTTATATCTGGGACACAGTAGAAGCTCCTAAGTGGTTGTTGAATGAATAAGTCTACATTTGGCAAATAGGTAGCCTCTCCTCTATTCTTTGCAAAGATTTAGTGTAAGCATTGTATGCTCTAATACACTGTACTTTGTAGACCAGCAAACTCAGCATCACCAGGGAGTTTTCTAGGAATGCAGAATCCCAGGCCTCACCCCAGACCCCCTGAATCAGAATTTGCATTTTATAAAGACCTCCAAGTGACTAGTGTGCATGGTAACATTTGAGAAGCACTACTCTAGAATATATAGAGTATATGGAAAGATGGTTCTCACCAAGGACTTGTAAATTAAGTTAGAAAAACATTCCAATCATAAAACACAGTAGATTAACACCATAAAAACTCTGTCAATGCAAAAGGACAGCATAGATGTAAATTGAAAACCATAAAGAATAAAATAATGCAATATTTCAAGGAGAACACAGAGTCCTCAACAAAGGTGCTGTCTGCAAAAGCCTGATAGTGAGCTCATTGTCCGACACACCTATGTTTAAATCATAATGAAGAAGACAGACTTCAGAAAAAAATCATGTGGTAGGCTTCATATCATAACTGAAAGAGAATATTTAGATAGTGGATAGTCAGAATCTGGAGGTGGACTGCCTGTGTTCAAATTCCAGCTCAATCACCAACAAAATCAATGATCTTGTGACATTGGGTACAAAGCTTAAACCTCAGTCCCTCTTTGGAAAATGAGACAATAATGATCCTAACTAACATTTGAAATAATCATGAGCTGAAACAATCTCCAAAAAGCAATTAGCAGAATGTCTGGCCCAAATAAGTGCTCAATAAAACAGTAATTATATAGCTGTAAACATTCTTGAAATACCTAGACATTTGATTTACTTTGGCCTAACATGCTTCCCTGATACACTTCACTGTTGGCCTGCGTTATCCCAGCCTTTTTTCTTCCTTGCTCCTTCCAAAATGTGGCTCTTGATCAAGACTTGCAAACAAGGGCCCAGTTTATCATAAACCTATTAATCTTTTATGAAAATGTTGTGTACAGAAGTATATATAGATATTTCCTAGGAACTGTTGATAGCTATTATTAGATCTTTTCCAAAGACATTGGTGATCTCTAAAAAGTTATTAATTACTCTTCTAAATGAGGTGGGATGGCATGGTTGAGAGTATATGGCAACAATGGAGTTGAATTTGTTTTGACTTTACTTGTTGTATGATTTCCAAAAGGTGTCTTCTTATCTTCAAAGTGGAAATAAATAACATCTTGTGTTGCAAAAGACAGATGAGATGTATAACAGTCAGATGAGATGCATTGAAATGGTTCTTCATAATCATAAATGGCTTCCAGATGTTAGTGACAGTGACAGTGATGACCGAGTGACTTCTCAAACATCTTCTCCCACAACTAGTTCAACAGAGCACACCCCTTCATCACAAGGAATCATATTCTAAGGAAACCTCTTTCAAGATCTACAAGTAGATCTTGAGTCCCTGACATGTTTACAGCAATGAGGATGGTTGAATGTAGCAAGACAGAAACAACAATAGGCAGGATTGGTGACAAAGAAATCCTGCTTAAATAGTAACATGTGAGTGGTAGCACCTTCTGTCTTGGCTACTAAGGATTGCTATAGTTAGATCTCTAGACAGATGTCTGGGGCAGACATGTTCACATGTGTCTTCCAGCCAGCAGGGTTTTTCTCTACTGCAACACATTTCCAGACAGTCTTGCTATGATATTTCCATTTATCAACAACATAAGTGAGCGGAATACAGAAGTCAGAAGTCAAAAGTTGCTGCTTCTTTAATTAAAAAAGGTCAAAACAAAGCAGTGAAGAGAGAGGGAGGAAAACCAATCTCCGGAGAAGATCAGGACAAAAACCTGACTTTGAACCTGGACATTTCCACACTGTAATCAAGTAGATTGTCAGAAAGCCATGAGTGTGTAGCTGAGCTGCAAGTGCAAATGAGACCGTGAGGGGTGTGATAACAGTTCTATATCCATAACACACTTTCATCTCATAGTACACTTGTGCATCAAATGCATTTGCCTGCAGCTTTCCTGCCTTTCAAGTCGGAATCTAGCTGGAAGATTGCAAAAAGGAAACTATTGGGAGGGTAGACCTTTGTATGAGCCAGTAAGACAAGAATGGGATAGCCCTAAACTGAATTCACAAAGAAAGCTTCAGAGTTTTTAAAGATGTGTTAAATCTTCATTGTGTGCTTGAATGATTCATTCTTATTTTTAAAGATTTATTTATTTATGCATACAAGAACTGGGGTACAGACCAGAGGTGTGGGGTGTGAGAGGACTCACCAGAGACAGAGTGGGGAACAGAACAGCAGATTGACTGAAATACACTGCTGAAGGGAGCAGCGGGTGAGACAGGAGAGGTCTGCCACACGATGTGTGTAGCTCCCTGGCCAGGGATTGAACTCATGCTGCAGTGGCTATTCATAGGTTGCAGTGGCTATTCATAGGTTGCATCTTAATCCCTTGCGCCACCAGGGAGGCCCTTGAACGATTCATTCTAATCAACTCATCTCCCCCGGCTTGTATACCTTTTGAATTTTTTTTTAAAAAAGGGGGGCTTTCTCTGTCTTCCCTTTATAATTTTCAAATCAGAAACAAGGATATTAAATCAACTCCTGAAGAAGTGACATGAAAAGCTATTTAAGACTTCAAGTTCTTGATGACACGGAAAAAATAGGATGGTATTGGGTGTGCCCTGTGTCTCTTTAGGATTGAATTGTTACATGTGTTAGCCTATAACTATACTGGACTTACTTCCCACATTACTGCATTTGTTCACATTTTCTTCTCTCTGAGTCTTACTTCTTGAACATTGCCAGTAATGAAGGGAAACATATTTGTCTCATAACTGTGAGAGATGACACAGAGAAGTGAAATGAATGTGGGAGGTACTGTTTTGTTTCTAATTAATGAAGGTTTTCAAGTATTTGTGTAAAGAAAAGGATTCGATATTCAAAGGACTAGAATCTATTACCCTTTTCAATGTTTTCCTTTAATGAAAAAAGATAAATTTTTGTGTAAAGAAAATACTGTGTGTGCAATTCACTGGAAATGATAGGGACAGCTAGAAATAAAATATTAAAAAAATTAAATCATCCAGGCACCATAAAGCAATGCATAGCTGAAGGTACCTGGTTACTTTATATTTACCTACTCATTCTGAATAACTACTGTTATATAATATGAATCACTGGTGTTTAATAATAGAAATAACCACAGTCAGATGCCAAGTCAAGAAGAAAAGATCTGCACTTTGGAGAAAAAAAAAAACTCTTTCAATGTACATGCCACATAAACGTTCAGGGCTTCAGCTCTGAAAAGAAACCTGTGGTGGGGAGCTATTGAAAAAAGCAACTCTGAGTGACAGAAGGGGTTGGGGGGCAAAGCTAGTTACCAGTCTAGATCTTTCTCAGTGGAAGTAAGTGACACTATGAAAGTATGTCTAGGCCTAGTTCTGTGTGTGAATACCATCATACACTGACACCCTTTCTGGTTGCCTGGTAGCAGCCAGCAGAATTCAATGTGCAGTGTGTCCATCCATCAAAATTACCTAATGAGAACAGAATGCTGCATTATGCATCTTCAGGGAATTAGAAAAACACTAGACTTGTGACTCAAAGACAAAAAATAAAACATCAAAAAGAATATTTTTACAGGGTAACATAGCAAATAGAAGATATTGATATTGCAAAGCACAATGTATTAATAGTGTAAAGTCACAAGTAAAATGATCTCCAATAATAGTGTTCAACATTGTAAGGTCAGGAATGGCCACGGAGCAAATTTTCTATGATCCAGCAGACCAGGTAAAGGAGGAGTCAGAGTCCTTAGCAGCTTTTGCAGGTCTTTTATTTAGATTTACCAGGCATAAGGCAGGCAGGGGTGCTGGGGGGCCGGGAGGCTGGCAGTCCTCCCAGGCCCCAGCAAGTCTTTATCTGGGCTCTCTCTGGTGTTCTCCCATGGCCTTGCTTCTCTCTTTCTCTCCGCTTCTGTTCGTTCATGGCTTCTGCTGGCATCCCCGTGACGCCACCCTTATAAACTCAGTCTCTCAGCCCAGGTGTACCCACTTCAGGTGCCCGCCATCAGGCATGCATTCAGGACCACAGGGTTCCCTCATCGATCCTAATGGCGGGAGGGCAGAAAAGCCTGATACTTTTTCCTTACCCTACAAACATATACCATAAAAATGATAGAACATTCCTGGGAAGAATATGTGGATTCAATCATGTGGATTCAATACTGAAGGAAAGAGTTTTTAGAAGAGAAACTGATGGAGAGCTTTGAGAACAAGTCAATGTATCATTCAAACATATATCAGAATGTAATCAGCCACAAATAACAATAAAATGTGAACAGCAGTTCAAAGCAATGGGGATTTCTTTGTCTCAAATAACAAATGATCTGAAGATAAGCAGCTGCTGGTTTTAATTCTGCAGTCTCAAAAAGTAATCCCAGAATGTCTGTGATTTGCTTGAGCTTCCCTCTTGAGTACAAGATAGCGGCTGCAGCTCCAGCAATTACAACTGAATTCAAGGGGAAAAATTAAAAGCAAAGGATAAAAGATGAAGAAAGGGTGAGAATGGAAGAAGGAGCAATGAGTAGAATTCAGGGTATATGTAATAGATGCTACTTTTGTTAGGAAAAGTAAAAATCTTCCTAGAACCCTCACGCAGGTTTTCCTGTGTATCTTATTGGCTGCAACCGTTTGTCATGACCATTCATGAAAGCTGATAAGATGAAGCTGAGTTTTTTCAGTTTCCAGGATGGCTGGCAGAAAAAGGTTGGGAATGTTTGGTGGTCTCCCTAGGTGTAGGGTAAAGAAAATATCAGGCTTTTCTGCCCTTCCGCCATCAGGATAGATGATGGATCCTTGTCCTGAATGCATGCCTGATGGCGGGCACCTGGAATAGGGTGTGGGCATAGGTAGATGGGATTCAGCTGAGCTAAGACTGTGCTTTTAAGGGCGGCGTCACGGGGTGATGCCAGCAGCCCCAGCCAGCAGCAGCAGAACCTGAAGGAGAAGCCGAAGCAGAAGCAGAGAACGCCAGAGAGCCCAGATAAAGACTTGCTGGGGGCTGGGAGGCCTGCCAGCCTCCCAGCCCCCCAGCCAGCACCCCTGCCTGCCATATGCCTGGTGAACCCCAATAAAAGACCTGCAAATCCACTGAGGACTCTGACTCCTCCTTTACCCGGTCTGCATGGGATCAGAAAACCTGCACTGTGGCCAGTCCTGCCCCTACAATTGGCGTAAGTCGGCAAGATCCATGCAGACGGGTATTGGAGCCCTCCGAAGACCTGGAGGGACTAAGGAGAACAGACTGTTTGCCTGTGATGACGCTGGAGGTGCCATGGCGGCACAGAAGGTGGATACGGTCCGGAGCTGTGGGACGAGACCTCGCATGGAGGAGATGCCCGAGAGGACCAGGCAACGACACCGGAAAGGACCAGGCAACGACACCGGAAAGGACCAGGCAACGACACCGGAAAGGACCAGGCAACGACACCAGAAGGGACCAGCCAATGACCCCTGAGGCAGCAGGCCGCTGCTGACGTAGGGAGAGGCCAATGGACATGGACTGATAAACCTGGACTGACAATCCCGCCAGAAGGCGGAGGACCTTGGCAGGTTATGTTTTTTTTTGAGAATCTGGGGGTGGCCAGTGGGCCTTGATGGCCAAAAGCAGCCTGTGCATGCCCAGCAGCCAGGTGGAGGAGAAAAGCCAACTAAGAAAGCAAAAGCTGGTACTGATGCTAAATTGAGAAGCCCTGAGTGGCTGTTAAGCAGCCTGGGTATGCTGAAGAACTGTGAGTCTCGTAAAATCACCTGTGGGTGATGCCCTGCTCATTCTTGAGTGAGGGTGAGGAGCTGAGGAACCTGTCCTTGGGGGACGGGTGGGGAATGTGGCTTGGGGTGGAGCCCAAGCCGAATGCAAAGTTTGGATCCCCAACCCATGTGCTTGTGCAGTGGGTTGGCTTGAGAGCAGGGGTCTGTGAGTCGCATGGGTGGCCATGAAGGCCGAGTGTTGGAGCGACTGCAGACAGAAACCCTGAGGGTTGGCGATTACCCCCAACAGAATAAAATTGCCAATCCCAGAGCTAGCGCATCCTGGGGGTGGATGCTGTGTGTGCCTTGTAGCCGAGACTACAGCCAGAGAAGGCGAGGAAGCCTACCGGCTCCTGGTGTGTTATAGCAGATGCCGTGAGTGATTCCCCTCCCTCGTATGAGCAGTGCCTTCGGCAGCAGATTTGGTGGCTCATCTGCTGGTACCAATAATTGTCTTTTGCACTTGGTTGGTGCCCTGCCTGGACTTATTTGTGTTCTGTTGTATTTTGTTGTATTTTGTTATTTGATGTATTTGCTTTTGTGGGCCATGGCTGCATTGTTTGTTTGCTTAGAAAATTGTATATATATGTATAGACTGTATGGCAGAAAACCCTGAGGGGGTGGACTGTAGGGTAAAGAAAATATCAGGCTTTTCTGCCCTTCCGCCATCAGGATAGATGATGGATCCTTGTCCTGAATGCATGCCTGATGGCGGGCACCTGGAATAGGGTGTGGGCATAGGTAGATGGGATTCAGCTGAGCTAAGACTGTGCTTTTTAAGGGCGGCGTCATGGGGTGATGCCAGCAGCCCCAGCCAGCAGCAGCAGAACCTGAAGGAGAAGCCGAAGCAGAAGCAGAGAACGCCAGAGAGCCCAGATAGAGTAAAGACTTGCTGGGGGCTGGGAGGCCTGCCAGCCTCCCAGCCCCCAGCCAGCACCCCTGCCTGCCATATGCCTGGTGAACCCCAATAAAAGACCTGCAAATCCACTGAGGACTCTGACTCCTCCTTTACCCGGTCTGCATGGGATCAGAAAACCTGCACTGTGGCCAGTCCTGCCCCTACACTAGGGATAGTGCCTGGCACAATTGGACAGACAAATGAAAGAAGATGCAGGAGATTAGCTTGATTGCTTGAGGGACTAAAACTATCTGAATAGTATTTTGAAAGATTTTACAAAACACAGAAAAAAGAGCTCAAAAGTAAGTGGTAAGTAGAAAAAACATCTAGAATACCTTGTTTACAAAAACATTCACACCCTTATAATACACTTTCACACTTTTATGCACTGGAAAATTTCCACCCGTGACAGAAGAGCAGTCATCTCTGAAACAGGATATGGCAGTAATTTGACTTGCTGCACACAGGAATTCTGACACAGATTAAACAAGGAAAGAGAAACCACTTTCACCAGAGCAAAACTACAAAAACAGTTATAAGAATAGAATATATCTGCTTAAAGAATCTCCCACTGAAGTTCTGTGTGCACCCTATCTCTTCTCTGGTCTGTTATCAAACAAGTGACATCTGTTTTCTGTAGCACCAAGGCATTCTGTCTCATGTGTGGATGTTCTATTTATTGACAGACACTCCACTCCCTGCTGGGTACCATGTCCTGTTAACTTGAACAAGAGGGATGAGAAGGCACTTCTACTCTTTGTTCACTCCATGTCAATGGAGTCTTTCTGCGTAGGATCTTTAGGGCTCCCCACATCGCCATGACTTGAAATGAACTATTCTGATTTGAAACAGAGGTAGGGCCTCCCGGGTGGCACAAGGGTTAAGATGTAACCTATGAATCTGTCCGCAGCCACTGCAGCACGAGTTCAATTCCTGGCCAGCTAGGGAGCAATCCACATGGCGCAGCAGACCTCTCCTGACTTGCCCACTGCTCCCCTCAGCAGTGTACGTTGGTCAATCTGCCTGTTCTATTCTCCACTCTGCCTCTGGTGGATCCTCTCACCCACCACACCTCTGGCCTGTACACCGGCTCTTGTATGCATAAATAAATAAATCTTTTTTTTAAAAAAAAAGAGGTAGTTAGAATTAGCACAGTAAAACTGGATGACAGAGAAGGACTATGTCATGGAGGAACAGATTAGCACCAAACCAAACCTGTCAGATGGCAGAGCCCATGTTCCTTCTAGGCACCAACCTGATTCCGGAATTCTAAGTGGCTGCCAAGGACTCCAGCAACTAGGATAATTGCTGCATTGTGGTAGATGTTCAATAAGTGGTTAAAACTAAGTCTTCGCTGGTCTCAAAAGAGTAAAAACCAATGCAATATTTTCCAGGTTTGAGAACACCAGGTCAGTTTGACTCAAGTCATCCTGATCATCTGAAAGTCTTTCCAAGGTTTAGGGAAAGTCCCCAAGCTAGATGTTTTGGGATGTCTCTACACAGGAAGGCAACAGGATCCTGTAGATCCTATGAGAAGAGTGAGGACATTAAACCAGTCCTGGTGCAACCTCTAGTTCTAGTCAGTGCCCCCCTGTTAGTTGCTAAAATTCCCTGAGACTTCTTTTTCTCCATGTACAGTACAGCTAATAATGTCTACATAGTTGAGATAATATGTGAGAAGCACCTTGTGTGGTGCCTGGTACACCCAGCTAGTACTCTGTGAAGAAAAGCAAACATTTGTGGTGTGAGCCCTCTGCTCGCACCATGGTCTCCATGTGATGATACTCTACAACCCCAGAACCAACCAAGGCATCACCCTAATGCAGGATAAGAGAAATATAGTCAAAGGGACAGTTTCCCAGTCTCCTGGCAGCCCACAAAAAGGCAATCCAGGACACAGTGCTGCCTTATAAAAAGTGCATAACTACTATAGTATCAGGTATCTTTGAACACACAAAAAACAGCAGTGAGGGAATGCCAAAGATTAGAATTAAAAGGATAAAAAGAAGACCCAAAAGAACATAAGGAGGGCTTCCTTTGTTGGCGCAGGCTGTTGAGCTCCGTGCTGCGAAGCTGTCCGCAGCCTCTGCGGCACTGGTTCAATCCTGGCAGGTCAGCAAGAGTCCCACATAGCATGGCAGCCCTCTCCTGTAGCACCCGTCACTCCCTCCCCTCAGCAGTGTATTTCATCAGTCTGCCTGTTCTGTTCCCCACTCTGTCTCTGGTGAATCCTCTCACCCTCCCGTGCATCTGGCCTGTACCCTGGTTCTTGTATAAATAAATAAATAAATCTTAAAAAAAAAAAAAGAACATAATGGAGAGGTAAGGGAGGCATGAAGAAAACTGGAAATTTTAAAAAAATGAGCTGGAAAAATTAATGTTCTACAATTACAGAAGGTAAAGATGTCAGAAAAAAATATTAAAACTTTGGAACTGATAGAACAAAAACAAAACAATCCTAGATGTATAATTGCAGAATTGAGGCTGCTAGAGGAAGGGAAAGGGGTGGGAGGAAAGAGTGGAGGGTCCGGAAGTCCACCATAAAGGCCTATGGGTGCTTGGATGGTGGTATGGTGTAATGAAACTCATCTGAGGAGATGTGACTCTTTCCCCTAAACCATATACAGTGTGGTGAACCACTTTTATCTCAATAAAAAAAAAAAAAGAAAAAAAGAAAGCCTTTGAATTTCACAAAATTATTTTACTTCCAGTAGTGGAGTGGAACAGGATTGCCAGAGTTAACCTGGAAATGGGTGAACAAGCAGTGAAAACTTGGAAAGCCAGAGATGATTAAGACTTAGAATGGATCCAAAGGTGCAGCAAAGTTTGGGAGGGGGTTGTTTCAGAAAGGGTTTCTCTGCCTTGGCACTACTGATGTTTGGGGCCTACTAATGCTTTGTCGTGGGGGCTTTTCTGTACCGCATAGAAAGGTTAGCAGTATCCTTGGCCTTGACACCCGGAACACTATAGCCATTCCCACCACCAAATCACAATCATCAAAAATAGCTCCAGATGTTGCCAAATATCCTGGTCCTCGGGGAAAGGAGACGGACTTGAGGCAAAATCACACTCAGTCAAAAATCAGTGCTGGGGCCTCCCCAGTAGCGCAGTGGGTTGAGCACAGCGCTATGAAGATGTCTGCAGCTACTGCAGTGCAGGTTCGATTCCTGGCCGGCCAGGGAGATACCCACCTGACGTGGCAAACCTCTCCTGTCTCCCCCACTGCTCCCCTCAGCAGTGCTTTTGGTCTGTCTGCCTGTTCTGCTCCCTGCTCTGTCTCTGGTGAATCCTCTCACCCTCCCATGCCTCTGACCTGTACCCCAGCTCTTGTATAAAATAAATAAATCTTTTTTTAAAAAAAAAAGCAATGCTGGAGAATGCAGAGACCTATGAATGTTTTAAACCACAGGAAAAAAATATATAAATAGTTTCAATTTCTTGTCATGTTAGGCTTTTCTGTTTCATATCAATATAAAGGGAAAAATGCCAAAATTTTAAATGGTAAACAAAAAAAGGAAAAATTTCAATGACTGCCAACTTGAGGGGATGGGAAACAGCAATTCTTTGTTGCTGTATTTCTGTGCAATGGCCCAAGTAAAGACAACATTGGGGCAAAGTCGTTGACTACACTTAATTTCCAGATATGACCAAACTAAAAATAGACCTCCTATTTACAAATAGAAAAAAGGAATCGTTCGAAAACAATTTTCTAGTTAAGAGTTTTGAAAGAACCCAGAGGGCTTAGAGTATCCTGACTGTATGGATGGAAAGAAGACAAGAATATGACAAGGAATCTTTAGAGTCTTAGCTTGTCTTTTGGCTTTTTTAGACATGATGAATTTGGAGTCTTTCAGTTGTTCCTACCTCCCAGCTTCCTTTCAATATGAGAGCTTTAACATTCAGTTGTGAAATACTACACCCCAGTTGCTCCTATTTTAAAACAGATTTTACAGAGTTGATATTAGTATAGTTTAATGTTTTAGGCAGAAGTTCAAAATATAAATAATTCAAGCCCATATCTTTACTTAGTCACATATTTAAAAAAAAATCATTTATAATAAACATCTGCTTTTCAGTAATAGCCTAACAGACGGGAAAGGAAATTGGGTGTGAGGAACGACACACATTCATGCATACATGTAATTAAGCCTTAAAAGAATAGCTGAGTGATTTTTTTAATATCAGTCCAAGAATTAATAGCACCCATGTCAATATCAGGTGGGTACAGTACTATCTTAAATGTACCAGCTAGATCCAGTGTTCACACATGTTCAGATGGCTCAGTTTACAGAGAACGCTCTGGTGTACATGCTGAGGTGACATTAGAAGAAAACAAAACAACTGGTCAGCTCAGAAGGGGGGGGAATCAATAAAATTGATTATTTGGCATTGTGAACACACCTCTCTGAGGAAGGTGATCACATTTAATTTTCACTTTCCCATTGTTTGTTTTGAATTGCTTTGATAAAAACTTCAGGACATTACTACAGAGATTGTTCTGTGTTATTGTTATACCAAAACAGATAATTCTTATGTCCTCTATTTTCTCAAATATAAGCCTCAAGAGGTAATAAATATTTGAAAAAAAAATTGCTAAATTTTCTCGATAAGAACTTAATTTTAAAAATAGCCATTAGGTTAAAACCAAGAAAGTCTGGCATAGAGCATGTTGCAAATGAGGTCAGAGTTTTGACTAAATTCTGGCATAAGCTATTTATTTTGGTTTATTTCTTTGACTACAGATTGTAGTTTCAACCCAGGCCAGCCGTGACAAAAATCCACAGATGTTAATCCACAATGTTAACCACAGATGTGAAACTCTAGTATAAAAGTATTAACTCCATCCCATGACTTTATAAGAAAGAAAAACTCAATGCACATGGCATCTCCCTTTATATGACCCTCCTCCCTCCAGTGACCCATTTATGAGAGAAAATATCAACCCATTTGTCTCATTTTATAGTTGATCGATAATGCTACCTTCATTTGGGGGAAAAAGCAACATGTTTGCTATTTTTAAAAGCAACAAACCAAGGAAAATTCTACAATTGGCTCAAACCCTACATAAGATTACTAGTAACAAAATATCTTTGCCTCTCTATAAATCAGCAAGGCCCATCTGTAGACATGGCCTATAGATTCACAGTTATGTAGGGTAAAGAAAATATCAGGCTTTTCTGCCCTTCCGCCATCAGGATAGATGATGGATCCTTGTCCTGAATGCATGCCTGATGGCGGGCACCTGGAATAGGGTGTGGGCATAGGTAGATGGGATTCAGCTGAGCTAAGACTGTGCTTTTAAGGGCGGCGTCACGGGGACGCCAGCAGCAGCAGCAGCAGCAGCAGCAGCAGAACCTGAAGGAGAAGCAAAAATGAGAAGCAGCAGAACAAACGCCAGATAGAGTGAAGACTTGCTGGGGGCTGGGAGGCCGGCATGGCGCTCAACCCACTACACCACTGGGGATCAGCCAGCACCCCTGCCTGCCATATGCCTGGTGAACCCCAATAGAAGACCTGCAAAACTACTGAGGACTCTGACTCCTCCTTTACCCGGTCTGCATGGGATCAGAAAACCTGCCCCGTGTCCAGTTCCTGCCCCCTACAAGTTATAACCAGCCTCAGTCACTGTTTTAAAACTATTAAATAGAATTTGAAATGTCATTTGTTTGAGCGATGACTCAGATGATAGGGTTCCTGTTGGAAAGAAAGTTTTAATAGGATAGGAAGGTAGAGTGTCCATAATATAAAGAATGAAGTTCTAAATGACCTACCAAAGCTTTACTGAAAACAGTGAATCAATACCCCATTCCATACCATAAACACAATTACCCCTGATATCTGACACCCAGAAACTTGAGTCTTGAAGCAAATTGACAGGAACTTGAAGCATCTTTGATGTTAAAACAATACATAATGTTTTGAATGCTGCAAAAGGATGATGATAAGAACTGAAAAGAAGCTTTTAGTGTTGATTAGAAAACATCTTGCAGATGACATCATCTGCTGTTGATAATTAATTTTGAAAAAAAAAAGCAACCCTATTATCTCACCTTAGAGTTTCATTCTTCATGTTACTTTTATGAAAATGTGGTTAAATAACAAGAACACATGCTGATAGTAGGAATTCCTCTTTTAAAGCAGTCTTAGCATCCACAGTTTCAACCCAATTTCTCAATTTACTACATTTACATCTTTAACACTTGCCATAATTGATGTTTAAAATATTTAACTCAAGGCACTATAAGAGTTTGAAAAGTCAATTTGTGTTTAATATACCTTGTTTATTAAAGCATAAAATTAGAAAATACATTTTGAAAGGTGTATTCAAAAGGTATGATTGAAGCAAAGAAACAGAAGTTGGGATGATAGATGGGTAATCAGATGACTTGTGTTCAGCCATGCCAGAAAATTAGGCTGTAACTAAATACTTAGATTTATGTTACAGAGTTCTTTTTAGTCAAGGTGCCTAATGTGCTCTCTATCAGTTGTTCTCAACCTTTGTGAGGACATGTTTGAATTGGGAGGCGGGAATATTGGGGACTAATGGAGAGGACATATCAAAATGTCAAACTGCACAGTTCCTCCCAAATAGAATAGGAATCTGACTCTAAGTCAGAGGGTAATCCAGTGTAGAACTTTTTTTTTTAATAAATTTTATTTTTATATTCCCCATACAATTGCGACCCCTTATTTTGACCCCAATCCCTCCCCTCCCCACCTCCCACCCTCCATAGAGTGTCTCTGGTTCATAGTTTTTTGTTGATTTTGATTTTTACTTTCTTATAGTTATTCATTTTCCTGGTCCCTTATTTAAGTTTTCTAGATTCCTGCCATGAGTGAGACCATCCAGTATTTTTCTTTTTCTTTCTGGCTTATTTCACTGAGCATGATCCCTTCCAGCGCCATCCATGTTGCTGCAAATTGCATGTGTTTATCTTTTTTGATTGCTGAGTAATATTCCATGGTGTATATGTACCACATCTTGATCCATTCATCTATTTTTGGGCATTTGGGTTGTTTCCAAAGCTTAGCTATTGTAAACAGTGTAGAACTTTTTAATAAAGAACCCAGGTGGGCCTCCCCAGTGGTGTAGTGGGTTGAGCGCCATGCTGTGAAGCTGTCCACAGCCTTTGCAGTGCGGGTTCGATTCCCGGCCCGCCAGGGAGAAACCCACAAGGCAAGGCAGACCTCTCCTGTCTCGCCCACTGCTCCCCTCAACAGTGTCTTCCATCTGTCTGCCTGTTCTGCTCCCCGCTCTCTCTGGTGAATCCTTTCACCCTCCCAAGCCTCTGGCCTGTACCCCAGTTCCTGTATAAATAAATAAAATCTTTAATAAATAAATAAAATAAATAACCCAGGTGATTCTGAAGCAAGTAGTCTATCTTTGCAACCTTCTACTTAACACTCCAGAAGTCTTGCTTTACAATCTCAGTACTGTCCCCAATCATTCTTAGGAATGCCTCATGAAAGACTGCTCCTTATTTTTTATCATTTCCTTAGAATATCTTTCTAGTGTTTGTCTCCCTGATCTTTTTGTATCTCTTGCTGTCTCATTTCCTTCTACTAAACTTAGTGATTTTGTCTGTCCTTTACTTCTTGCAACTGAACTTGCCCAACGTGAAAACTCAAGATCACCTGCAAATGCAGTTTTCTGCGACGATTCTGCTTCTCTTTTAGTATGTCTGATGTCACAAATGTATGGCATTTATTTTGAAAGGCAGAGTGGTATTGTAGTAAAAATGTGGTTGCTGGAGTCAGAAGACCTAAACTTGCACCTTGATGTTGCTAATGGGATAAGATACTGATTTGGGATGTGGGGAAAGTCATTTATTCTCTGACGCCCAGTCTCTTCATCTGCAAAATGAATCAAGTAAGATCTACCTCTTAGGGTTTTAGTTAGGGCTAAGTGAGATACTGTCTGTAAAAATTACTTTAGAAGCTAATTTCCAATATGAATATTAGGTGATTTTCTAAAATTATTTTGCAGAGCAGGAAGAAAAATCTGCCAAGGGATGATTTTGAAATCCTTATCTCATATGGAATGTCTAGTTGTTTTTTTTTTTTTTCCTCATGAAGGGTAAAAGTATTATCCCTTAACAGTAATTTAGTTCTAACTACCCTGAATATTTTCTATTTTTGCATCCCTTTCATCCCTTCCTTTGTCTTACTTTGATGCCTTGGAGATGGTAGTGGCAGACTACATCTCCTGGGCTCTCTTACTGTCTGCCTTCTGGGTGGGAGTGGCCATTATAAATGGCAGAAGATTACTGACAAGAGAGAAGTTGGGGTATTTCTTCCCCATTTATTTTGTTTTCATGCCACATCAGTAGTGGCTACTATGTCTGCTTACTCTGATGATAGTCCTCTCTCTCCTTCCCATGCTGCCCAGGTCCCAGTTACACCACTTCTTCCACAGCCCATCAGCCCCTAAGCTAGGGTGTGGTAGAGGTTTCTGCTTTCAGTCCTTAGGCAGAGCATTTCCCCATCTTCTATAAATGCCCGTGTGATTCCACTCCATATCTCTATAGGTTTTCCTTTTACTAAAGCCTTGTTTGAATCATCTGGAATGAATTGTTTCCTACAGGCAACCTAACTGATATACCCTTATAATAATAAGCCAACTACATGCATGGAATTGTTGAAGAAGAACATGAATTTAAGTTCAGTTTTGAAATTAAATAAATTTAAATTCAGGGTTTTGTGTTATTGTAGATTTTTTTTTCCATTCTCCTATTCTTAGTCATAAGCAGGCATCATGGCTAATATTGAATCATTTGCCTGAAGCAACATGGTAAAAATGAGTATTGCCCTAAAGCTAAATAGAAACAAACAAATCCTCTCTCCTGAAGAATCTCTCAGAAGTTTCTTGTTACTAAGGGTACTTTTACTTTGGGGTGTTTTTCTTTCCTATTTTTGTTTTGTTAATATGTGGAGGTTTACCAGTTAGAGGCTGGTATTGTTTCCTGTTATTGGGGGCAAGGGGTGAAATTATTTCATTTTTTTAAAGATTGTTTTGTAATTTTTTTTAAAGATTTATATATTTATACATACAAGAACTGTGGTACAGGCCAGAGGTATGAGGCGGGGCTGGGGGTGAGAGGATTCACCAGAGACAGAGTGGGGAGCAAAACAGCAGATCGACTGAAATACACTGCTGAGGGGAGTAGTGGATGAGACAGGAGTGGTCTGTTGCACTGTGTGGGTCAGCTACCTGGCCAGGGATTTAACTTATGCTGCAGTGGCTGTGGATAGATAGCTTCCTAGTGCAGAGACTTAACCCCTTGTGCCACCAGGGAGGCCCAAATTTTTATAAGTTTTTAATGTGTATTAAACTCCCTCAATATTCGTATGAAGAAAAATTAATGAAGAAGTTATTAACATTAGAAAAATAGGTTCTCTCAATTACACAGTAATTTTTTCTCAATGGTTTTCTTAATATTTATATATTAACATCACAATGGTTCAATGCAATTTATACACTATGGAGTCTTTATTGTGGGGAAAAGATCCATTAAAATAATATCTCCATCCTACAGGCAAACTCAGCACACCATAATGACTCAGAAGGAGCCAAGTGGAGGATTACATGACAGACCAAAAGCTGTGTCATGGTCTACCAGGCCAGGTAAGTAATACATATTTCGTTAAAAAGCCAAGTAAATAGTTACAGAAACACAAAAGTCTCTATAGAGTAAATGTGCACTCAGGCAATTATTAAAATATGGATTATGGAAGATTCTCTTTTCTCCTTTTCTCTAGGCTTGCCCTTTTAATAAGAACAAAAGTAAATCAAACGTGTGTGCACAAAGACACAGAATACATTCTAATAACTTCAGAGACTCTGTTTTAATCGACTAAAGGGATATATTTCAGAGTGGAAAAATGACATCTTGAGACCCCTTCATTCTATCTGGGTGTTACAGGTGATATGGGCCTGTGTCAGGCAAGTTAAGAACAATACGCACTATTCTGATGCCTGGATATTAGAGGCGCAGCAATAACTAGCTTGCAGAGCTTCAAAGAGCAGAAACGATTTCAACCTTAATAACCCCTGTGGCATTTTTCAATTTTCCAGGCTGCCAGTCAAATGAATGCATGTCTGGGAGAGAGAGGAGACAAGAAAGGGAGAAGATTAACCTCTGAGATCCACAATATAAACTCCATTGGTTAAAGTTGGTCATGTGCTAGAAAGCAAACATGAGGAGCAAGAGCCTCCCCTAAACACTGCACACTAATGTCCTAGGTTAGAAATCTTCAGGGTCACCGGGCTGAATTAATCTTGGAATGTTAATCATTCTATTTCTTTCTGCCTCTAGGTTGAAAACAACCCAGCAGTCTCCACATGATCTTCAAACTAATTAGCTCAAGAGATGGTTCTTAAAAGACCTGCACTGTCTTTTCGAATGAGAACGGGTTGCAGAAAACACAGACCTGTCATTCTGTAAATTGCTGGATCACAACTGAAGGGAGCCAACACAACCCTTGGCATGGTGCCTTCTTCACACACACGCTGCAGCCCTTCCACACGCGTCCATTATTGGATAGGAAATCGGAAACTTACCCCAGGGGCTGCAGAATTCCAAATCATCAAGGTCTCTAAGAAAGCTATGATTATTTCTATTGCCAAATGGGCAAAATTCACGTTATATGCAGAATGAATTTGCTCAAAAGAAGAAGTTGGACAGATGTTTCATGGGACCTTGACTTGATTCTTCCATTTACAGGTATCAGGCATAGTCAAACTGTCTCTTGAAACTTTTTTTCTGCTCTGTACTACTCCCTGAACCTTGTGTAAGTACTAAGTTTTCTAAAAATAAGATAAGAAATCACTCATTTCTTTTTTTAAAAGATTTATTTACCTATGCACACAAGAGCTGCGGGTGGGGGATATACATCATCCTCCTTGGAACTCTTGATCACCCTAATCAATTTTCAGGAGAAATGAGTATATGTGACATAGGTCTGTGGTCATCATCCCCTAGCCAAGATGGCTCACAATGGTCTCTAGCCACTGGCATTCGCACACTGACTAGTCACCTCCCTCATTCTACTGGGGTTGGCCCATGAGACCAATGACACAGAGCCACAGTGATAGCTTATCATTTCCCAGAGTACATTGTAAAAGACTGCAGCTTCTGTCTGGGCTTTCTCTCTTTCAAATCACATACTCTGGGGAAAACTAGCTGTTGTGTCAGGAGTACATTTAGTCCACCTGTAGAGAGGCACATGTGGTCAGGAAGGGAAGCCTCTGGACAACAGCCAGTGAGGAACTGAGACTTGCCAACAACCATATGAGTGAAGTTGGAAATGGATTCTTCAATCCTAGTCAAGCCTTAATGTGGCTGCAGCTGTTGCTGACAGCTTGACTACAGCTTGAGACCGTGAGCCAGAATCACCCAGCTAAGCTGCTCCCCATTTCCTGCCCATCAGAAGCTGTGAGAGATAATAAATGTTTGTTGTCTCAAGCTGCTAAATTTTGGGGTAATTTGTTACACAGCAATAGATAACTAAAACAGCTTCATACTACTAAACATTAAAAACTATCTAGGAAATTGTGTTTTCATCTTAGTCCAAGTTGCTAAGAAGTACAAGATAAATATTATTCTTGATTTTGGTTGCTTTCCTTAGTCTGGGATTGTTGATTTTTCCTCTATCCCACCTTTAGCTTTCAATTCCTATTCTTTGTCTTCTGTTCACATAATGTGGTTTTATCCTAGCCACTCGTTTATTGTAAAATTCCCAAAACCTTTTTGGAAACAGATGAGGTATAAAACAACAAAGTAAAAACAGTAAACAGTAGACAAGATTCCAGCCACCATCGGGGAGATTAAAATCTTGTTAAAGTGATAGATCAAGCAATATGACACAGTCTGTTAGTAGTATTCAACCACATAGCAATATCTATTGCAATTCAAAGAAAAGGGATATCAGAAAAGTTGTGTTTCAGATGAAGTTTCCCAAGAGCAGACCTCGAGATAGTATTTGCTCTATGGAAGTTCTCTTAAAATAATTTGAGATAGGGTGCAGGTGGTTGAGGGCAGCGCGGTGAAGCTGTCTGCAGCCTCTGCAGTGCCGGTTCTATCCCCGCCAGCCTCGGAGCAACCCACATGGCAAGCTGACCTCTCCTGTCTTGCCCACTGCTCCCCTCAGCAGTGTATTTCGTCAGTCTGCCTTTATGTTCCCCGCTCTGTCTCTGGTGACTCCTCTCACCCTCCCGCACATCTGGCGTGTACCCAGGCTCTTGTATAAATAAAATAAATCTTAAAAAAATATAATAATAGGGCCTCCCTGGTGGCGCAGCAGTTGAGCACCACGCTGCGAAGCTGTCCACAGCCTCTGCAGCACTGATTCGATTCCCCGCCAGCCAGGGAGAAACCCACATGGCTCAGCAGACCTCTCCTGTCTCATCCGCTGCTCCCCTCAGCAGTGTATTTCAATCAGTCTGCCTGTTCTGCTCCCCACTCTGGCTCTGGTGAATTCTCTCACCCTCCCCTGCTTCTGACCTGTACCCCAGTTCTTGTATAAAATAAATAAATAAATCTTTAAATAATAGTAATAATAAAAATCTGAGAAAGAAATGAGGAAGCCAAAAAAAAAAAAAAAAAAACAAGGACAGGGAAAAAGCCAAGTCAGGGTAATATTTCAAGGTCTTTCAGAAGATTGTTTTAGCCTGATCTTCAGGGGAAGTTTGGAATATAAGTTAATGCCTCAGATATTGTCCTGAAGCAGAGAAAATGAGTTTCCGCACTTCTATACCAGTCACCCATTGGCCAAGGGCCTCTGAATGGAAGGTAAGCTCCCAGGCGTTCTTGTTCTGCCTGAGGTATGCAGGCAAAATGGCGGCAGCAACTTTAGTGAAGTCTTCCAAAGAAAGTTGCAAGTTTTAGTGGTTACAAGAAAAGAGTTCACTGAAACCAGGGGAGAAAACAAAAAAATAGTGAAGAAATCTGAAGATATCTGCATAGAGCATCAAGGTCTACTTTACTAGGAAAAATTCTATTGAAAAAGATGACTTTCACCTGTACCAACTTTTACAGAGTAGGTAAAATTGGGATAAACATGAAGGAGACAGTATTTTACAGAATTTAAATAAGAGGACTAACCAATTATAAAACTAACAGAACCTCTCAGGCATTGATTTGATATTTTAACTTAAGCTCATAATTCTATTTCTAATCCCAAGGAGGGCGCTTGATCCCATTTCTTATTTAAGTTATTAAAACACAATAATTTGTCTCTAGAAAAAAAGGTGACAAGAGGTTAAAAAAGAACTCATGCTTCTTCCAAACTTTAGCAATGCTATTTTTCATTCATTCTGGTTCTTAAATACAAATACTACATAAAATCCTGAACTCAGTCTTGAGTAAAAAGAATACCTGGTAAAAGAGAGTGAAGCCCACCCAAGTATTATAAGACTTCCTCTTCTATTAACGTCATTCTAATTCTAATTCCTTTTCTATTAATGTTGCTGAAATTTTAAAATTACTTCAGATACAAGTTATTTAATAATATATGTCCCTTTTTGTTGAATTTATCAACAACAATCCAAATGCCATTTACTTTTTCCTCATATATGTTTTAGATATAGTCTAACTTTATCTGGAGTTGAGCAGAAAGGCATAAATCATTTAACCATCAGGCCTCCCCGGTAGCTCAGTGGTTGTGGAGCGTTGGGCTGCGAAGCTGCCCGCAGCCTTTGCAGCACCGGTTCGATCCCTGGCCACCGGGCGAGGGTCCCACATGGCGCACAGACCTCTCCTGCTGCCTGCTGCTCCCCTCAGCAGTGTACTTCCTTGGTCTGCCTGTTCTGTTCCCTGCTCTGGCTCTGGTGAATTCTCTCACCCTCCCGCGTTTCTGACCGTACCCAGTGTTTGTATAAATAAATAAATAAATCTTAAAAAAAAAAAACTTTAAAAAAAAAATTATTTAACCACCAATTGTCTGATCAGGAGCCTATCTTTCAGAAAAATCAGCCATGTAGGGGTTGCTGTTCACAGAGGATCTATTTTCTGATTCTCCATCAGGGTTGGACACTTTTCCCCAGGGATTCATGAACCGCCAAACAATGAGGAGGGCAGGTCAATGACACGAAAATCTACAGCTTCAGTGGCTTTTGAAGTTTGTGACAAAAAAATTTTTTTTAATAAAATAAGAGAGGAAAAAAATACACAATCTCAAAGGAACTTTGACACTCTCAGAATTCACAAGTTACATTCTGGTAAGAGATGCTCAGAACCCTCTAACAGGCAAGTTTTCTGGTACCAGAAGGAAAGAACTGCCAACCAGCCAAAATAGACACTGGTTATTACTGTTTATTTGCTAGTGTCCAGTTTTGTGTGTTCTTCTATCATTTTGACAAAAATTTTTTTCATAATATCTTTCATTATGTCATCATGACTTAAATGTGAATAAACCATCTGACATAATCACTTATACAGAAGATACAGAACTGCATTCTTTTGTACTTTGGCACCACGAATTTATCCTACAAACTGATAGGATTTTAACCCAGAACAGGAACCATGACATTTAGGGTTATTGTTCATTTTACAGGTGAGAAAATTGAGATTCAGAGAGGTTAAATAAACCTGCTTAAGGCCACACAAAGCCTATAGTCTGGTCACCTGTCTCTCTTTCTTTCTAAAGCTTTCCCTGTTATACCACAGTTCAACCACAAAGGTTAGTGACAAATTTAAACTCCAAAGTGGTGTTGTATAAGATTTAAAGATTCTTTTGAAGACAAGACACAACAGAATGAAACTCTGATAGATGAAAGGCAGAGCTCTATTACTCTCTAACTCCAAACAAGAGAAGGCTATCAGGCAGCTCCATGAGAAGCCTGGAACAAGAAACGGTGACAGGGTCTCCCTGATGGTGCAAAGGGTTAAGCACCGCACTATGAAGCAATCCACAGACTCTGCAGCACGAGTTCGATCCCCGGCTGGCCAGGGAGAAACCCACATGGCGAGGCAGACCTTTCCTGTCTCGCCCACTGCTCCCCTCAGCAGTGTATTTCAGTCGGTCTGCCTGTTCTGTTCCCCACTCTGTCTCTGGTGAATCCTCTAACCCCCCACACCTTTGGCCAACCTTCCAGGTCTTGTACACATAAATAAATAAATCTTAAAAAAAGATTTTTTAAGATTGTGGGTGACTGCAAGCTGGGGGTGTGGGGAATAAGATATTAAGTGTGGTAGTAGGGTGGAGTTAGCTAGGATTTTCTGGCTTCCAGTGAACTGACTAATTCGAGTAATTGTTCAAGTTCCAGGCATAGGAGCTGCCCTAGTTGTATGGTAACTGAAGCGGTTAGAGTGATCTGTGGTATGGGAGGATGATAAAGAAAGTATTTGTGATATGGACTTTACCAAATTTTCTGAGTAAGCAAACTGACCAGCCTTTAGCCATGGACTTACAACTGGATGAATACAGCATCTTCAAAAAAAAACAAAAAACCATAGCACAAGTGGTTTTGAATAAATAGTGTTAACCCTAGGCCAAGCCACGTCTGCTCGTAGAAGGAGCTGTGGGGGGAAAAAAAAAAAGAACATTACCATTAAGAATTAAGAAACAGGGCCTCCCCGGTGGCGCAGCGGTTGAGCGCTGGGTTGCGAAGCTGCCCGCAGCCTCTGCAGCGCCGGTTCGATCCCCGGCTGCTCCCCGGCCACCGGAGGAGGGTCCCACATGGCGCGCAGACCTCTCCTGCCGCCCGCTGCTCCCCTCAGCAGTGTACCTCGTCACTCTGCCTGCTCTGCTCCCCGCTCTGGCTCTGGTGAATTCTCTCGCCCTCCCGCGCTTCTGACTGTACCCAGTGTTTGTACAATTAAATAAATGAATAAATGAATGAATAAATAAATAAATAAATCTTTAAAAAAAAAAAAAAAAAAAAAAAGAATTAAGAAACCCGGTGTTGAGTCCCTCTATCATTCATGTGCTGTGTGACTTCAGGCAAGTTCTCTGACATCCTCTGTATTTAGTCTCTTTTTCTGTGCATGGAGAATTCACAAAATTTACCTCACAGGATTATCGTGGAGATTATCATAATGCATAACCAACAAATAAGCTATTTCATATGTTTATATAAATTATAGAGTTGTAAACAAAGGATTTTTTTTACCCTAGTTACAAATACCATATAAATGTAATAATATCAAGATATATATATTTTTTAAGATTTATTTATGTATACAAGAGCTGGGGTACAGGCCAGAGGTGCGGGGGGGTGAGAGGATTCACCAGAGACAAAGTGGGGAACAGAACAGGCAGATTGAGCAATGGGCGAGTCAGGAGAGGTCTGTTGCTCCATGTGGGTTGCTCCCTGGCCGTCCGGGAATCGAACTTGTGCTGCAGAGGCTGCGTATTGCTTCATAGTGCTGTGTTTAACCCTTTGTGCCACCAGGGAGGCCTATATCAAGATATATTTAAAGGACTATATTCTTCCCACTATATACACATAAGCCTTCTCACTGTCAGGGAGTATCTTTTTTATTTCTAAATAGACAGAGCTATAAATTGTGGACTCTTGATACAATAGATCAAGATAGCTCCTTCCAATGTGTTATGTTCTATTGCCTCAAAATAATAAACTGCCAAGACAATATCATGCATCATATTAGTGGGAGATTATTCAGTGAAACTCCCACGAAGAGGAACTCACAGCTCACAGGCGAGTGCTAGGTTTCATCCTTGTTATCTCATCCTTCTTTATAAAGTTCTGAATTTTATACAGTAAGAACAGTCTTAACTTACAGGAGATGACTCATGAAAACACTCCAGATTCTTAGAAATACAAAACTTTGAAATTATCAAGGGGAAAGGCAAGATAAAAATAAATCATTCTGGGCTTACAAGGACTACTTTGGGGGCAAAGATTTATAAGGAGGATTGAGGAATGGGGGTTGGAATATAAAACATTCAGAATTCTTTTCCTGACATTCAGTTCTTGATGATTCTGAGTTCATTCTTCTCAGGAAGCACAGTTCTTTTGTTATCGATAAAAAAGACTCAAATTGGCTTCACCACTGACTCTTCCTCATTAAAGCCTCTTCCCTCATCAGAAATAGGTGGTAGAGCAGACCCCCAAGGAAGGAAAAGATATATCAGTAATAGCCCTCACTTCCACTCTCTCACATGTACAAAACGAGCTTTCAGAACTCAAAATTTCCAAGAGACAGAGTTCCTTTGTATCCTTTCTCCACAGAATCAAGACACCAGTCACTTATTCAACTACATACTTTTTCAAAGAATTATAATGTATACTTTAAAAATACTTACAAAGCAGGCCTCCCTGGTGGTGCAAGCAGTTAAGACACAACCCATGAGGCTGTCCTGCAGCCACTGCAGCACGAGTTTGATCGCCTGCCAGGCCTGGAGCCACCACATGGCACAGCAGACCTCTCCTGACTTGCCCACTGCTCCCCTCAGTCAGTCTGCCTGTTCTGCTCCCCACTATGTCTCTGGTGAATCCTCTCACCCCCCACACCTCTGGCCTGTACCACAGTTCTTGTATGCATAAATATATAAATATTTTTAAAAAAATACTTACAAAGCAATATCCTATATAATCCAGTTTTAGAAGAGTATTACATATAATGAAGCCCATATGGAAATTTCCAATTTTTGCTAACAACCTTGCTACAAGAGCATAAAAATCTCCCATATTATATTTTCACATCTACTCTGTAACTTTAAAACTCCTGGGCATCTCTTACTATGCTACATCAAGTATATTTGGTCTCTTCCCCAAACTGTCTACCAAAAATGCCCTGCCTTTGTCACTAGACAGAACTAGTTGCACACTCACCATAAATCAGTCACCAGTGAGAGGAGTTAGATCACCGGGCTTAACTTAGACACATCAGGATTTATTGCTGAATCTGTGGAAAAGGGAGGATGTGAACACAGCATGTTCTAAAGTGGTCATTGGGTAGGAACCTGTGGGATCTGTTAGCATGGACACTTCTTGAGTACTGAGCTTAGCATTTTAGATATAATTTCTTATTCAGTCCTCAAGTACCCACAAGGCATTTATTGCTATCTTCACTTTACCCATGAGAAAATGGTGTGGAAAGAACAAATCACAAACCCAATGGATCACAGTGGAGCCAAAAACCATAGCTTTTCTGACTCCAAAATCCTTGCAGTTACCAGGTTTGTCAAAATTTGAAGTTGGAAACTTCAGCAGCTACCTTTTCTGTTGGATCATCATTAGGAGTTGCTATTGAATTATCAATTGTTTTCCTCAGAAGTTTTTGGCAAATAACATACAAGCTTAGTTATCCCAAAACCAATCAATGAGATTCACCAATGTTGAGATTGTTCAACAAAATGGTCATATGAAAAAACGGAGAGAACCAGAGTCTCACCATGGAATGCTGAGAACAATGGAGATCCTAGAAGAAGATACCAAAATATCATTGATTCGCTGGAGAAAATGTTCATGTTCTGATTCTCACATGCTGATACTACAGATGGACCCAGCTTAGCTGAGGCACGCTCTGTGCTTTAGCTGTTTACTTAAGCATCACCAGGGTTCTCAGAAATAGTTGCTATGCCAACCAGCCACAGGACTATATATACATTCATGACCAGGGCTTATTCTTAGGGCTTTGTTACCTCTCTTTCAAAAGTTTGAATCTCTTATTGCTAAACTGCTCACATTCATGCATTACAGCCTGTGATAGTTAGGCAGCTTCCTTTTCTCCAGCAGATGAAAAACCCAAGTGGAGGTTTGCAGCCTGTACTGAGCAACATTTTGACGTCACAATATTATAGTCAGGGCCAGACTATTCTATTTGCCAACCCTCTGAAGATTTGGTGTTTAGATGATAAAGGGCAGTGCTTTTTGTCATCTATTATTAACTGTCACATGTGTACATTGTCACAGACATTCTTGGAGGAGAAGTAAAGTGTGATTCTGAGGTGCCATGATTACCATGCTTTTTAAATTTCTTTACCGCATTTTTAATGGGACACATTTCAGAATATTGTCAGCCAACAAATTTGGTCAATCAATCCACCTCAGGTCTCCTGTTAGAGCTGCATTTAAATAAACCTGTAATGTTGAAAGCTGAAGAGAGAAAGCTCTTTAATTACCTTTTCTCCTGTTTATGTTACTTTGATGGCTTTTGTTCAAATGCATCTGAATTTTCAGTCTGTTTATTTTATAATTATTGGATGACTACATGCAGCACTGCCATTTCAATTAGATTTTGATGGCTGATAAAACCATTGTTGACAGGGAGTGCGCAAATGAATTTGGGGAAACCAGATTAGTGATGTTTGTGTTGTTGCATTTAAATAAAATGAAATGTCTTGGTAGCAATGTGATCAAATCTGATTTTTTTATAGAAAGAAATAGCAGCTCTGTGAGAAATCGGGTTTTCAACAGCGAAGCTGTTTCCTGTTGAGACATCATTTTAAATCCTCAAGTGTGCAGCCACTTCTTCTTCAAACAGATTATAAAACCAAAAAACAATCATATAATCTCTTCTAACAAGAGGTTTGCGGCTAGACAGATTGCTTTAAGAGAAAAAGAAGTAAAAAGAAAGTCAAGATCTAAATACTGATAATGCATGCTAAATCCATTTGAATTGATAAGCAAAAGAAAGCATGGTGATAAAGCTTAAGGGGTTAAGACTTTATGTTCACCCAGAAGATCAATACCTAGGGAAGAAGAAAACTTGGAAATATTTCCATCTGCAATTAACAACTAAAATATACATGGCAGAGCAGCAAGGAAGAAAAGGACGGGCTATTTCTCCAGGAACAGACCCTCTTCAAGCAGAGCTCAGGCTGGCTTTGTTATCCATGTAATAACTGTGAGAATGACAATCTTTAAGTGCTAAAATATTTGCAAAAAGGAATGGAACTATGCTTTTTTCCCCATGCCATTAAAGCAGACTTGGAGAGCTGAAACCAAGCAGTTATATGCATGGGGCCCAAACTAACAGAAACTAACATGCATGCAGCGTTTCCTACCAGTCATGGCCAGTGCTCAGCATTGTGACACAACACAGACCCAGAGCCTGGAAGGTGTCATCCATGCAGGGTCGGCCTGGCATGAAAACCCAGGAAGTGACTTCATTGCCTGTGCTTTTGACCACTCGCTAACGACAGGTTATTGAGTTTGATTCCATCTTGAACACCATTCACTTAAAGTGTCAGTCTACTATTTGCTGCTTCTCACTTTACTCATTCTGACTAATCTGAGGTCTTCATTAGAAAAGATCAGCCAGGGATGGAAGTGAGAGAATGTCAACACCTACCAACTACGCAGTCACAAATGACTTGATTAATGTTAAATGTCTTGGAGAACCAAAACCAGAATAGTTGGTTATAGTTCTCATCTTTATGTCAGATGTTTTGATAGAATAAGTGTATCTAACAACTACACAATTCAGACACTATTTTATGTACTTGATTGTTTTCCTCTTTATAATTTTTATTGAGATAATATTAATTTATAACATTGCATTCAGTTTAGGAGTATAACACTATAAATGTATGTTAACATATCATGCCCACCACCAAAGTACCAATAATCATCTAGCATAATCCTCCTGTGATCATCACAGCTACTAAAAATTTCAGTGCTATTATTTCTATCATCCACATCTTACAGATAAGGAAAGCTGAGCAAAGAGATCTCTCAGCTGCTAAGTAAAAGAGCCAGTCTCACCTAGACAATCTTGCTCCAGAGTCTACATTCCTGCCTGCCAACATTTACCAACCCTACAAGAATAACTGAGTCTGTATGGTTGGGCAGCAAGCACATTGAAGTTGTGCCTACATCTCTGACCCACTGAAAAATAAAACAAAATTACCTTTCAGTTACCTGTTGTTTTTCATGATTACTACTGATAATTGACCTGATAAAGATGTGTTTCTAGGGCCTCCCGGTGGCGCAGTGGGTTGAGCGCAACGCTGTGAAGCTGTCTGCAGCCGCTGCAACGCCAGTTCGATTCCCAGCCGGCCAGAGAGATTCCCACATGGCTCAGCAGACCTCTCCTGTCTTGCGCACTGCTCCCCTCAGCAGTGTATTCCGTCTGCCTGTTCTGCTCCCCGCTCCATCTCTGGTGAATCCTCTCACCCTTCCGCACTTCTGGCCTGTACCCCAGCTCTTATATAAATAAAATAAATCTTTAAAAAAATAAATAAATAAGGCCTCCCCTCGTGGCGCAGCGGTTGAGCGCTGCGTTGCGAGGCTGCCCGCAGCCTCTGCAGTGCCAGTTCGGTCCCTGGCCACCGGTGAGGGTCCCACAATAAATAAATAAATACATAAATAAATAAATAAATGATTTGTTTGTTTAAAAAGAATTGTTTCTCATTGTCTTTAAGTGTATAAAATCAGCATTTCTATGTCTCAAATTTATGAATAAAATATTTATACCCTGATTCACAAGTACATTGCCCATATTCTCAACTATCACACTAAAGGAAACCACTCTCTAGAAATGGCATCTACTTATAAAGCTTTCCACCCTTATTTTCCAAATGCATAGCAAAGGTGTTTCATTTTATCCTCACAGCATGTCTATAATGTAATGTAAGGTGGTATTTTCGCAGAGTGAGAAGGAAAAGAACCAAACATGGGAAAAATCAAAGACTACAATCAACATGATCACTTCTGAAAAATACAAAGAGAAAAAAGAAAAAAAAGATGGACTCAGTGACTGAAGAAAGTCAAGCTGACTTGCCCGTGCCAACTGTTGAACAACTCAGATATATTGCCCAAGAACCTGGGGAGGCTGGATAGAACTTATTGGCCAAGAAATTACAAAGTTTTGTGTTCTAAATACAACACCATGGGCTGTGGGGAGTTAGATAAGGATGAGAAACCAACCCCTCTAAGCTTAAAGAGGTTACAATTTGAAGACAGGATGGATGCACATAAGTCAGTAAAGATAAGCACAAAATTTCACATAGTTCCATCATATTTCCCAGTAAGATACTTGAAAAAAAAGTGACTTCTAGTTTTTTTTTTAATTTTGCCACTGCAGTAGATGTTCAGCAACTGATTATTGCTAAGGAAGTTATTAAAATTATTATTGAGAAAAAGCATAAATAGCATAATGAAGTCATTGGTATAAGATTCTTGAAATGAATGGAAAGGATTTTCTTTTGATGATTAAAGAAGTGTTGTAGTTTGAGGAGTTACTGTAATTCATTTGCTGCTGAAACTTAGACGTCAGCTTAGAAGTTTCCATTGTACTAATTTGAAGGACTGAAATGAAAAATGGTGATGGAATTTGAGAATAGAATGTTCTTACCCAGCAAACCTAAGAAGTTAGGACTAAAGACTAAGAGGTAAAGATTGTACTGCCCTATTTTCGTGTTCAGTAGTAAGGCAGAGTAGAGAAAACTTGTATAACTAAAAATAAAAAGTCTATATTGTGTTGGAGTATGAAGGTAACTGCATAATCTGTTATGATTTTAGTTACATGTTTTATACTGGCAATAGATAAAACGTATTTATCTGCCTTCTTTTTTGACCCCTCCTGCTCACCCTATATCTCAATAAATATTACACATCTATAATAACAGTATAAAACAAAACAAACCCTGATGAATTGGGTTAGAAAGGACATGTGATAGCTATGTGGGAAAAATAGAGTTGGCTCAACCAGCATTTTACAAACCAGGCACACGTCCCACCCAAGTAACCAGAAGGTTGGCCAGTGGGTTATTCCAGGGCTCAGACTGAAATAGCTGTTTCTCCACTTTTAATTGCAATTACATATATCCATTTATCTCAGCATGTCTATAGATAAATTATGATTCAGAAGCTGCTAACATACAAGAAAGTTACATATCATATCTCGTCAGGATTTTGTTTTGCAAAAACATTTAAGTCTTAAGTAGTGTATGACCTTAAGACAAAATGCTAATTTCTCTGGTTGTCTATTTCTTCATCTGTAAAAGAGAAGATGAATTGGAAAAAAGATATAAAGTCCAAGGAGATCAGCTAACACTTGTGATTCCAGAAACTGTGACATTCATAAATGGTCTGCAACACATTGCATTACATCCATGTGACTCACTTAAGCTACACTTTCATATGTAACAAAGGGATTCTGTCCACTAAATAACACTGCTATTTAACACGTAAACGTTAAAAGACTTATTTTGCAGTATTATTCTAGTCTGGCATTTTGTTTATTATCAAATAAAATGTTCACATTGAATTTCCAGAAGGAATAAAAATGGGGAATTTGCAAAAGGAAGAAAGATAGTTTAATTCTATTTCAAGTCAGTTTCCTCTGTTAAGTTTTGCATTTATTTAGCATGATATATTGGTAATCAAACTGTAACATATTTAGGTAGCAAAAATCAATATCACCCTTTTCTGTCCTCTCCTACGTCTTCCATTAGGAGAGAAAGAAAGCGAGAAAAGGTAAGGAAAGGAAACTCATTTCCAGGTTGCAGACTATCAAGAGCAAAATGAAAATCTAGCAAATACAGTATTCCTCCCTTTAAATAGTCAGTTTGGGGTCTAGCCCTCCTTGAGAGCGTGTTTCTTGCCCCCTCCTCCTCTGCACTGATTGCTCTGTCCATACAATTTCACCCCCTGCTCCTCTGGAATCTCTCCACTCAGCTTTGTTTTCTTAGTGTTCTCCCTGCCCTCAGCATCTCTCCTGTGATTACTCTGGCCTCCTTGGCTCTCTCTAAGCTACCTCTGCTCCTCTGTTATCCCTCTTCTATTTTGGTAACCCTTTCTGTGCCCCTATCTGCTCCCTCCACCTTGTGATCTTTCTGGCCTCTGTAGCTTTCCAATGATCACTCTCCTTGGTTTTTCTCAGTGATTTCTCTGCCCTCACTGACTTTCTCAGCTTTCTTTAGAACTCAGAAAACCTCAAAATGTCCAGAGATTAATTTCAGTTTAGATAAGCACTCAAACTTCTGAGTGTTTAGCCCAATTCTTTACTGAAATTCTTTGGATCTAAAATCTCACTGGGAAAGTCAACCTTACAAAATGTTCAAGTACTTGGAGGTTTATCAAGAGAATAATTCCCCTCAAACACTGACATTTCTACTTCTTGTTTTAGGTAAGAAGAATTTGATCATTGTTTACTATGCATAGTTTATTTATCTTCTTTCATTTGATATGTGCAATACATGAAAACCTAGTATAATTGACATGAAGAAGGGACATAACAAAGCATCTTTTCAAGCACTCGGTAAAGATTTATTGAATTCCTACTATGTGCCGGAGATATGGAAAGCTCAGCTTTACCTCAGTCTTCATGAAATAATTATAGGTTTACTGGCCATTAACATATTTTATAGACTGTATGCTTTATGTAACCTTAAACTAAATCATAAATGTCCAAAATGTTACTCCATGTCTCCCTACCACTCCTTTCACTGTCTAGAACTAAATTTAAAGATTAGATATTGTTATTTACTTTCTGTTACTTTAAAATAAGTATTTCTATTATTCCTATCCAAGCAGCTTAAGTGCTTTTAAATCAAAAGATTTCACTGACCCTCCCTTTCCGGGTCAAGTACAACCACTAGCCTTATAAGTACATACCATAGGGAATGAAAGATTAATAAGACTGAAAATGTAATGTTTTCCTTGTTTGATGTTTCTCTCCAATATTTAGTACATTTCATTGTTTGGTTTTTATTTTTACATTTCTTAGGAAAATTGGAAAGCTGATTTTTATAGTCAACCTCAAGTCAGATTGTATAACCTGAAAGTATTTGGAATGTTGGGTCAAAATATAGGTTCTATCTTTCATCTTACTCTGAGTATTTGCCTCTCTATCCCTTTGCTACGGGCATATCAAACTTTTGGTTTGTGGATCATGTCTGTTAAAAGATGTGTTTATTTACCTGTACAATATTTTTTTAATTTGAATATAAACTCTCTAGTAGACTGCTAACCGCTACTTTGCTATATTGTCTCCACTAATATCTATTTTCATAAACTTGCCCCACTTTGTATATATGTATGCATGTGTGTGTGTGTTCGTATGTGTGTTTTACTCACCTAACTCCTCAAAATCTTTGGATTTTAAATTGAATGTAAATTTGGACCCAAGTGGAAGGTGGTATGGAGGGATGTGAACTTTGATAACCCCAATGCATACTAACAATAGGTTTGTTTGGAATGTAGTGAAAAAATGCAAACTTTGATTAAGGCTCACTCTTCCACAGCTTCTTCATGTGGATGAGTGAGTAAGGTGAACTAAAGGGAAGAAACCATTCTATTTTCATGATATTTCCCCAAAGAGCCTTCTGCTGTGCTTGGAATGAATGAGTCTGAATAGTTAGAAGCCTCTCCTTTAATAAGCATTAACAGTGATATGCACTTTCTGCCACATAGGAGGATGTTGCTTTCCAGGGTGAAATTTGGTTCAAGGATCAGGATAACAATATTTATAAATAATCTCAAATAATTGATTATGAGGCTATCTTTTCTGGTGTAGTAAAATAATGTATGACTAAGAAAGGATAGTGAGATTATAATAATTTGTCCAGTTCCTCAAAGATAGCAGGATTCTACCCACAAAGAAATTGTCACCAATAGTGGCAAGTTCCTTCAGGAAACCAAGAAACCAGGAAGAGGGCCTTCCTGCTGGCACAAGGGGTTAAGTTGTAACCTGTGAAGCTGTCAACAGCCACTGCAGCATGCGTTCAATCCTCAGGCAGGGAGCTACCCACATGGCACAGCAAACCTCTCCTGACTCACCCGCTGCTCCCCTCAGCAGTGTATTTCAGTCAATCTGCCTGTTCTGTTCCCCACTCTGGTGAATCCTCTCACCACCCCCACACCTCTGGCCTATACCCTGGTTCTTGTATACATAAATAAATACATCTTTAAAAAAAAAAAGAAACCAGGAATAAATTAAATTTAGGCTGGATGTGCTACTTTTCTACATGCTCTATGTAACCACTTCACTTAAATTTTGTAACAGCATCTTAAATGTTGTTTCTGTTTTGAAGGAGGGCAGGGAGATGTACAGTAAAGTACCAACCTTGCCTAGATTAAGATTTGGTCTTTGCTCTCAGCTTTTGGGAGTAAACTCTAGTGAAAGTATCTTTGTTCATCTGAGGATGTGAACCATGCTGTAGATGTTACCTAAGGCATTATATATTTTTTTAAAGATTTATTTATTTATGCATCCAAGAACACAGGCCAGAGGACTCACCAGAGACAGATGAGGGCAGAACCGGCAGATCTACTGAAATACACTGCTGAGGGGAGCAGCCAGCAAGACAGGAGAGGTCTGCTGTGCCATGTGGGTAGCTCCCTGGCTGGCTGGGGGTTGAACTCAGCATGAGGCTGCATATAGCTTCACAGTGCGGTGCTTAACCCTTTGCACCACCAGCGAGGCCCGAAGACATTATATTTCTGGCCCCCACTTATATACAGCCACCTTGGACTACAGGTTCCAGTATGCTACTAAGATTGAGGGGTGGAGCTATAGAACACAAGGAGAAAATGTTCTTGTTCTCACAGCCCAACTTGTACTCTGGTTCTGTTGGGAAGGAGATATGGAAGCAGATGCAGGGAGGAGAGTCATGTGGCGACAAGTGGATGAGACACGTAGGGAGGCTGAAAATGGCAGCCATTATCTTTTTTTTTTTAAGATTTATTTATTTATGTATACAAGAGTTGTAGTGTAGGCCAGAGGTGCAGGAGTGAGATGATTCACCAGTGACAGAGAGGGGAGCTGAACAGGCAGATCTACTGAAATGCACTGCTGAGGGGAGCAGTGAACGAGACAGGAGAGGTCTGCTGTGCCATGTGGGTAGTTCCCTGGCTGGGGAATCAAACTCCTGCTGCAGGCTGCCTGCCGATAGCTTGATAGTGCTGAGACTTAACCCCTTGTACCACCAGGGAGGCCCAAGGCAACCATTACCTTGATGTGGTATTTTCTTTTGTCCCAGCTTTCTCTCACCTCCTTCAGAACCACTTTCCAATGGTAGACTGGCAGAAGGTACCATAGATGTGTGGAAAACTTTGAGGCCACAGCATTCCCACTTCTGGCTGACCCTGTTTGATTGGGCATTTGTCTACAATGGGTAATTTTGGGTGACTTATTGGGAAAAGCATCCTCTTTTCTCTTTCTTTTCTGTATACACTAATTTTATTAAAGATCATACTAAGAGTATTCTTCCTTTGTCTTCATGCAGCAAATGACAGGACCCCATTTTAAAGTGTACAAGTTTGGGGGTCCTTGGGTACCTCTTGGTTGTATGCCAACAAACTGACTATGTTCATAAAGTGATTAATGGTAGGGGCCTTGGTTCATGTGGTGTTAGTTCAACTCTGGAGGGGCTGGAGACTAACTTCAACCAAATGAGTGGTCAAAACCAAACCCCTGTGAGCAAGTTCTAATAAAATCCTGTACACCAATGATTAGGTAAGCTTCTCTGATTAGCAATATCTCATGTGTGTTGCCATATATTATTGTTGAGAGGAACAGGCATAGCCTGCACAACTCCAGTGGGAGGGAACAACTAGAAACTTTGTGCCTTGTCTTTTGGACCCTGCCTTATAGGACTCTTCTCTCTCATGGTTTTACCTTTATCCTTTCATGATAAACAGTAACCATGAATATAATAGCTCTTCCAAGTTCTATGACTCCTTCTAATGCATTATTGAAAATAAGAGTAGTCTTGGGAACTTCTGAGCTTGCAGTTGGCATCAAAGTGAATGAGGTCTTGAGAACTCCTGAAACTACAGGTCAAGAGGGGTCAAGGGATGAGGGAGGATCCATAATTCTCTAGAAATTCTGCAATGACTTTCTGAGGGCTCTATCCCTGCAAAAGTCAACAGCTGTCCAAATAGTTTCCTCACACTTCTAGTCCCATCTAGCTCACTGGAAGAGGTCTGGAACATTCAAGAAAGGTAGCCCAAGCTTTTAAATAACAACACATGACTTCTCCCTCTTGTTTCCAATTGGGCACCCCCTGAAAGAAATAATGGAAAGCCTGCCAACCTATTTTTCCTTCATTCTCAGCATCTTCTTCAGTAAATTTCTGAAATCTGTTTCTCAATATCATCTCATTAAGGAAAAAGATAATTAGTATATTCATGTCTTGCTTCCCAAAAATTTGTGGAGTCACATTTTTTAACTTCACACTTCAAAGAAATGGATATGTACATCCTATCTGACACCTATTATTCAAATGCACATCTCATATTGCTGCTGAAAACTGTTTCTTTCATTTCTGACTACAAAGAACAGATGGCATTTTCAGTGATCTCAACTTGCCTGTGGGACTGGAGGAAAAACATAGGTTTGTGTATAGATCTATCTTAGAAAGCAACAAATTATATTTGGAAAAATATACATCTAAACTTCTTCCACCTGTGACACCAATAATAAGCTGCCAAATACTGGAAAAGCTTTTCCATGATGTATCACTTTCCTTCTTAGTATAAGGCTCCAAGTCCTAGAGCAGAAATATAAGATGCCCAATGCTACACACCCAGGCTTCCCTCTTCCCCAATACATCTTCCATATAATAATCATAGGACACAGTGAATGGGGAACACAGTACAGACATCAGAGTAGCTCCTATTCCTACTGCTACCACTTACTGAAGGATTTCCAAGTACCTGTCACTGTGTAAAGCACACACATTACCTCCTTTAATACTCCCAACAGTCCTGCAAAGAGGAGGCAAATTATTGTCCACATTTGACAGAGCTAAGAATTCCAAAGAAGTTAAGAGATCCCTCTAGGATCACAGAGCTAGCTACAGCCACATCAGCATTCCAGTCCAGCTCCGTCCACCTAAAAACATATTTTTAATGACCACACATTCAGGTCCTAATTATAGAGTTTAGTTATAGCAACTTATCTTATATATCATTAATGGATTGCTAATTTTCAAAGAATTAAAGTATAGTAAAATACCCTTACGACTAAAAGTACTAAAATTATACAGAATATAATCAAATTTTTCTTGGATGCATCAGATTATGCTTTAGCCCTTGTAATGTCTCAGGTGCATCATCCTGCAGAAGAGTGACCGTGCTAATGAAGTGTAGGTCAGAAGAATACAGATAAATCAGCTTCCACTTACATATAATCATTATCCTAATTCTCATACATACTTTTGCAGAGTTCATGATGTAGTGATCTACTAACTTTTTTTCAATTCAAGTTAACAAATCTTTACTTAGTGTCTTCTTTGTGCCAAGCTCGGTGGTAAACTCTGGGCAGTAGTAATAAGTATGATATAATGCTTGTCTTTAAGGAGGACATATTCTGACTTTGGAACACTGCATTATCTATCCTCCCTGCAATAGAATTACCCTGTCAATATTTAATTGGCTGTAAGTGGAATATTAACAGCAGCAGATCTATATTAAAAAAAAAAAAGTATAATTGGTCTGTCCACTGATGTTGTAAAGTGACCAAATACTATTTTTCTCTTCTCTACTTTGTGCTATCTTAATGAGTTATCACTACATAGCATTTCTGGCCTCTATTACTGTGCATATTCATAGTGATTTTGTACAAATCTCTCCTATGACTCTTGGGAGGGAAGGGAAACAGAATAAAGAGGAAGGCAGGGAGGAAGAGCATAACCTTCCCTTTGGCAGGTATCTGGGGAAAGGAGACTTTTTATGAGATCACTGGATCAAAGGGAACTTAAGAAGTTTCTAGGCTGCCAGTCACAAAGCCACCAAAAACTCACTTTTAATGAAAAAAGAAACTGTTAACTCCTGCACTGTTGTAAAATACTTACCAAAGACACCTTCCCTGCTAAGTGCCATTCATTTCAAGAGTGCAATGCTGTAACAGAGAAAAATGCCCAGGGCAACGGGGAACTGGGAGAAGGAGGGAAGTGTGTGGTTCAACTGTCCCTGTAGGGGAGGGAAAGCATCTCTTTCCTTGACAGCTACCCCACTTAACTACTGTGCACTCAGCCCTATTTGGTGCCAGTGAAAATTCAGTCTTCCAGCAGATTCCCTGCCATCTGCCTCATGACAGCCAGCCTACAGTCAACACACCTTGAATACTTAAAATTGGTCATGCTCCCCAGGGCTGCATTTTTGGGGCAATTACAAGATTCATGGAAAGAAAATCTTTACCTTGTCACTTGGTTTCAGTTTCCAAATTTAGTTAAAATTCTGGTAGAGGACATTCAGATGAACATTGTTTCCTGATTTGCTTTTCTTCACCTTGGTGCTTTTTTAGTACCCATAGCCAGCAGCCATGGAAGCTGAGGGAGTGACAAATGGTCATCAGGAAGGCTGGAGTCTCCAGGAAATCAGCAAAGATGTTATTTCACTGACAAAGACGAAAAAGCAGAAATGAAAACAGAAACAAAATAAGCTCAGCTTTTGGCCCCAGGGCTCCACCAGGTATCTGCCAATTTATTCACCCTGAAATCTGAGAGACTCCAGATGGAAACATTTTCTTTTCTTTTTTTTATTATCTCTTTACTTTACTGGGATTTAGTGGTTACTATTTGAAAGTTTCCTTACACAGGGCTAAGAACAAAAGCTTAGATAATGGCTCAAAATCTGTGGAAGAGATTGGGAAATTTTAGCTTTAATTCAATTAGATCACTGAATTTTCTATCTCAGTAAAGCCAAGATTTTGTTCTTCCAAAATGTATCCATCTTCTTCCAAAAGGAAAAAGGGAACACAAGTTAAATTGTTTTTTCATCAAAACATTTGATTGGAATAAAGTATAACCTAAAGATGTCTTCCTGATCCATTTCAGTCCTAATTACAACCAAAGCTAAATGACTTATTTAGTCCAAATTAAATAATCACTTGGTGTCTTTACAGTCAGAAAAGTTTTGTGGACAATGACATGGACATTTCTAGAAAGAATTATCTAATGACAGGCTGTAGTTGTCCTTCCCATGCTTTCCTTTTTCTTCATGACTCCCTGTCATTTTTGTCTAGTCTCCCTTGTGGAATCATTTCTGAGGATTTGGATAGATAGATTTCTTAAACCTCTTCAATTCAGATTCAGATTAATAAAGATTCTTAGTTCTACACATTTTCCCAGGCACACACTTAAAAGAGTTCATCAGCTCATATATACATAATACCTCTGAACAACTGTATTTTTCAATGTGGTATTTAAAAATACACTAAATCTGAAACAAAAATTCCCTAGTAAAAATAGGAAGTGACCTACTTTCAACCAAAAACATATTTATACCACAGCACCTCTGTTCCAAGGACAGTGTGTTAATTTTTAAAAATCTAAAGTAGAATGCAATATGTTATTTTACAGCATCTTAATATGGATTTCAATCACTTCCATTTAAAATTAAACTTAGATTGTGTAATCAATACTCATCTTTCTTCTCTCCTATATTTTTTTAAAGACAAGAAGTATTTCTCTATCCTACAAGAAAATGTTCTCAGTTGCACGAAGAACTTCTACTCTGCAGAATCTGGATCAACAGGGATAAGCATGGTAATAATTTTTTAACTGAAAATTGAATAAAAGACCCCAATTGCATGTCTCAGTTCCAAGCCCTAGTGTTTTCCACCAGGAATAGCAAATGATGTTTCCCAGGCTCAAGTTCCCTCTGCTTCATTTGCTGGGATTCTCTCAGAGCTGTTACCAGAAGGTAGAAGTAAGTTCCATAAAAGGGACTAATGCTTGACCTCAATAGGTTTCATCAAGGTAAAATTTTACACCAGGGTTCCAATTAGAACTTAAGGATGATTACTTGCATTTATAGACCTCCTGTCTAAATCTTAGCTTTCCTCATCACTGGATCAATGTTTCTTCATCTAATGATTGATTGTGGGAGCATTTCAGTGGTTCTTCAAAGATATGCTTTCTATTGCTTTTGGGCAAACTCCAATGACTTTATTTAGCAGAGAAAAATGGATATATATGGGAACTCTGGAGATTCCCTGCCTCAATTTAAAACCCAAAGTCACCACTTTACAATAATGCTATCTTGAGCATAAGACTGTCTCTCTAAAAAGTCTTAGTTTTCTTAGACATTAAATGTACATACGTAATAATTCTGGCTTTAAAAGTTTGCTTTGAAAATTAAGTTAACTAATCCAAATAAAATATTACAGCATTACAGTAAGTCCTCAAAATATGATATGTTATAAACTATTACTATATAATTATATATGTCATATGTTATAAGTTGTTTC
Source organism: Talpa occidentalis (assembly GCF_014898055.3). Lineage (NCBI taxonomy): Eukaryota > Metazoa > Chordata > Mammalia > Eulipotyphla > Talpidae > Talpa > Talpa occidentalis. Next base: position 34,397,873 of record NW_023604861.1, on the reverse strand, counting down.
TGGCTCACTGGAGTTGCATCAGGATTTAACACCTATTAGAGCATAATCTAACATGCCCTTGAAAATCCCCCTAAAGTAGTGTGTCTTCTTTTGGGTACAGAGTCTTTAAAAACACAAGTATCTCTAAGGAGCACTGTCAGTGCACTGTTGATATCCTTGGTGTTTCCTTGGTTTGTATGCAAATACCTCCAATCCCTACCTAAAGACACTGCATCCACCTGTGGAAGCACGTTCAGCCCATGGTCAGGGTCAGCCAACATGCTGGAGAGTTCTTGACTCTCAGAACCCTTAACCAGTAACCAAGGAGAAGATGACCAATAAGAATCACTCTTTTCTTGACCACCAGTTGGGAAAATGAAATTTGTTCTCTCACTGTCTCTCAGAGTTCACTTAATGGGCTTAATTCCATATTTCCTCAGAGTTCACAAGCTCAGAATCTTTTATTGTCTTCGTTCTCTTTCCTGTTTCCTTGCTCTAGTCTCCCAGTATTTTTTGGGATAACTGCCCAAATATTTTGCTTACACCTGAATCTTAACCTTAGAATCAGCTTTCGGGGACTCCAAACGAAGATCCATTGTAGCCCTGTTTCATTCAATAAATGTGAAAACACACTGGTTCCTTTTGGGATGAGGACCTACTAACAGAACTGACTTGTTTTAGAGACTGTACATTATGCACACACATATATACAAATGTGTGTACATATGTAATAATCCTTAGTGTTGAAATCATAGTGGAGATCAACAGGGCAGCTCTGACTACCCACTTTCAGAAATAACCACATTCCTCTGAGAAGTTCATTTAGAATCTGGGTATTAGACAGTCTTCCTTTCATCTCTTCATGAAAAACTTACCTTGCATCAGTAGCTGGGGCCAAACCTGACAGGTATCCTTCAGGTAAAAGAAAGGAAGGGCACAGCCACAGCACATTAGGTTTCAGAAGCAAAGTAGAATAAGGAGGGTTGAGGGGGTCGGGGGAAACAGTCTAGAATGGCATGTTGGAATGCAATAGAACATATTTAGCATGCATATTGTGGTTTCCAAATGATATCTGTTGCTTAAAGGAAGCAGGATTGGAAGCTGGGAAACTTCAAGATGAATTTTAAATTTTGTGTGGGGACCAAATGATGGGGATGGGTCAAACAGATACAGAAATCAATTTAATGGGGATCCTACTGGTCAAATGTAGGAAATTTAAGCATCATAACAAATAATAACCATAGAACAAAATAAAAATCTATGCCTTCATAGTGATATAACTTATTAAATTTGATGAAAAATAGGATATTTATAAAATCTTGAAGTACATCTCACACAAGACATGTCTTAATTTCAAAGAGAAAAAGAGTCACTATACTGTGGAGAAGAGTGGCAGATACTACCTTACTCAAGTGATTAAACTTAATATCGCTCATCAAGGAACCACCACATGATAGGATGCAATAAAAAGCTCATCCACTGTGATATTCCTGCTGAAGATGCCTAAAATGAAAATAATGACTAGAAAATACAACAAAACACAAAATTGAAGAACATTTCACAAAATGACTGACATTCAAAAAGGTGAACAAAGAAGCTGAGGAAGAACTGAGGCATTTCTCCAGACTGAAGGAGACTGAGACATCACAGTACAATGCAACACATGATTCTTGCTGGGATGCTCCCTGGACTGGACATTATATGAAACTTAAATGGGGAATGAAGATTAGATGGAAAGAATGGACACCAATGCTGCTTTCCTGATTTTAATGGACAATTTGTTTACAAAGGAGAAAACACAAAAGTATCATTTCAGTCACTTTCAAATGGTCCAGGAAAAACTATATTTGTAGTAATCTTAAACTTTTTCTACAAATTTGAAATTCATTTCTAATTAAAAAGTTTTGAAAATATATAGGGGAAAAAACCCTACAGGTACCAATATTTAAGGGCTTCCCAAAGATAAAAATCAGTTAACTACCAGAAAGCCCCAGTGAACAAACACTGTCAATGAAATACAGGTTGCACCACGTTTTCAGTGTCTCAGATCAGCAACATGCCAAAACAAACTAAAAAGAGAGAAAATGATCCTGACGAAAAATATAAATAGGAAAAAGAGAGCATTTGTGGAGCATTTACAGCATGACTATAAAGTTCCCACATGCAATAGTAGATGCTTTTTGAATGAGTTTTTCCATTTTCAACACAAATTTCAATTTTTCCCATGTTCTCCTGGACATGCACTCCCATATTAATAGTTTAAAGGTACCAAATCAATCACTGATCATTGTTTTTTGTTTGTTTTCAAGATTTCTTTATGCATACAAGAACTGGGGTACAGGCCAGAGGTGTAGGGGATGAGAGGATTCACCACAGACAGAGCGGGGAACAGAACAGGAGGATTGACTGAAATACACTGCTGAGGGGTGCAGTGGGCGAAACTGGAGAGGTCTGCTGCACCATGTGGGTCACCTCCCTGACCAGGGATCAAACTCATGCTTCAATAGCTGCAGATAGCTTCACAGTGCTGCATCATAACCCCTCGTGCCCCCAGGAAGGCCCCTGATCATTGTTTTTAAGGGATTTGAGGGAATTGAAAATCATGAATCAAATCCAAGTCATAACTTACTACACAGACTTTACAATGAGACAGTCTTGGTTGGGTTTGAATCATGTTCTACCAGTCATATTTTCTGATTCCTTTTTCCTCATCAACAAAATGGGGGTAGTTATACCTCCCTCCAAGGTACTGTCATGAAGAGAAAATAAGATAATAGCACACAGGGACCCCTTGATGGTGCAGGGGTTAAGCACCACACCACACTATAAAGCAATCCACATCCTCTTCAGCACAAGTTCGATCCCCAGCCGGCCAGGGAGAACCTACAGGGCCCAGCAAACCTCTCCTGACTTGCCCGTTGCTCCCCTCAGCAGTGTACTTCAGTCGATCTGCCTGTTCTGTTCTCTGCTCTGTCTCTGGTGAATCCTCTCACCCCCCACACCTCTGGTCTGTACCCTAGCTCAGCTCTTGTATGCATAAATAAATAAAAATCTTAAAAAAAAAAGATAATAGCACACAAAAAGCACTCATGAAATAATACTTTCTATAGCTTCTGATCATCTCAAAGCTTAGTTCTTTGTTTTAGACAAGGCCCTGTGAGTTCATCACTTCTCTCAATCACATACTTCTAAAGAAAATCAAAGGTGAGTATCTTCTGATCACTCCATTCTATTCATAACGCCCATTCATCCCCCAGCATTTAAGCTCATTTCCCTGTTTATTAAACTATTGTTTCTCAGCATCAAATCCTACCTTCCATATTGTTTGGTAATCACAATGGCAAACCTTCTGTCAGGAGGCCCTGTTAGGCTCTGTCACAAGGGGGCATTAGAGGGAGGTTGTAAGATTTAAGGGAGAAGGACAAATATACTCCCTGTTTGTATGCTGTTTCTGTTTTCTGTTGTTTATACCTTTCTCTTCTTTGTCACTCCAGCAATCCTTCGTCCTGGTAGCAGGGGTTTATTCTATATAGTTTGCAACATTCATATAACCAGCCTCATCCACTCAGCAGTGGTAATAATTCCAACTTCTTTCCTTTTCCTGTAGTTCTAGGGATGTGCTTTTTGCCTTATTGTTTCTTTAACACCAATTAACAATAGGTATTTAATAATTCTTTTTTTAAAAATTCTTTCTATTATATTAACAGGTATGTGTTTTACCTCCTTACTAGATGTTAAATGATAAACACAGGGTATATAATACATCCTTAGGTCCCTCCCCAGACTTTATTTCTGTCTCTCATTTCTTTACAATCCTATTAGGTAGGGTTTTTCTTAATATCTTTTATCTTTGTGATTTTCAGGCTAATTCCAGTTCTCTATCACAGGAACACTTGTCACCATGTCTGATCTTTCCTTTCATGTCTGCTGGCCCCTTAGAGCAGACGGGTTTACTTGTACCTGTTTACTTGCACCAACCACTTCCCTCCAGTGTTTACCTTTCAGTCATATAACCTGTAAAAGGCTCTTGATTCAGGCTAGCAACATAGAAAATTATTGAAAGCAAGGATGGTAAAGGAAGGTAGATGGACCTACCTATACCTATCACAGCTAAATCACTTACTCTCTCTTCCATTTCTTACATCCCCCAAAGTGGTCATCAGTGTTTTCTTCAAATACCATTTTCAACTTAGCACTCCCTTAAGAATATACAATGACAACCTATTCCTTGTCAGATCAAGTCTAAACTTCTAAGTTAGACGCTATATATCATTAGGATGGCTTCAATCAATTAGACTGACTACATTTTATTGTGCTTTACAGACTTTTCCATTTTGTAGATCAGGTCTTTTTTAAAGAAAGAACTAATAACACCCTGTAGGGAATGGGATGTCTGGGAAACTGGCCCAAGATCCAGCCAATCTCAGCAAATGACTCTTGGTACACTTGGGAGAGGGCAAAGAGGAGCCAGAGTCTCTAAACAACTTGGTAGCAGTCAAGAGGGAATCCCTCCAGAAATGGAGGAAGCTTCTTAAAGAGTTTGCAGTGACCCTCACCCCAGTTACATGCTATCAGGGGCCACGGTATATCCTCAGGAGGACTGGAGAGCCAGGGGATGTTTGCTGTTGACCCTGATGGTTGTTCTGTCCCAATAGAGATCATTTATGTGCAAATAATTGCATCCTCATCTGCATTAAAAGAACTTGATTACTTTCCCTGTCTCGGTGGACATTTCCATAAACCATACACACCCACTAAATACATTTCTATAAAAAAAATTAATGCTCATTAAATAAATCTATCATGGTTATCTCCCATAATCAAACAGATAGAATTTTCATGTGATTGCATAGTCATTCTTTTGGCTTTATTATATGTTACCTAGAGGAAAATTATCTGTACCTAATATATAGAATTTGAAAATGAGTTCAAGTTGTCTCTACATGATTCTAAACAGCCAGCTAAAAATAGAAAATTGTATATTTAAATATTTTCATTTTGATCTATGTGACATCAAACACCAAGATATTTAAAAATACCTGACTCATTCACATATCTTATAGATCTGTCTAAGAAAGAAACAAAATTAAGATATGTTAAACACATTTACATATTTTTAATGTTCCTACTGAATTTTCACTTGGCTAATTATGATTTTGCTTTAATGTTAAATATCATGTTTGGGTTTTTTTAAATAAGACGACTTGGTGCTAAATCATCCCAATTTTTGATGTGTCGATCACGACTTTCTAAATATATTTACTGTCACTTATTTCATTTCGATGTTTTTTACTTCTCAGTTACACTCTTGCCATTTACTCTATTTTAGCTGTTTCATGATTAAGATATGACATATTTCAACTTTTTCACTCTATTTCTTAAGGATTTATGTTCTTAACTTAGCTTGATTTGTTAATGTTACAAACTTCTCTGATTTCAGGAATCTATAAAAATGAGTGCAAAATTAAGGATATAATCAAAGGGAAGTTTCTCTTTCCTAATTTCACACACAAAAAAATGGAGATTGATGAATAAGGTATGCGTGTGAATGTGGGGAGAGGGGCATAACTATTTAAATCTATCAGTTATAGACATTCTTAGCTTCATATGTGACATATTTTTAAATTCTTACTCTTTCCATGAAATGAAATACATTTACTGTGCAATTATTACTGAAGCAAGTAGTTTATTCATATTTGAATGTAAAGACCATGCTTCTCTTGATGAATCATCTGTAGGTGGTAAATGTAAGTAGCAATATATTTATTTTTGTATAAATGTCCTTTAACCCACACTGCTGCCAAATCATGTTCAGCCTCATTTTAAGACTGCATTAAGAAATATCACTCTTACTTAAAAATGAATAAATATAAGACAATATCACTTATTTGTATTTATATCTATTAGGCAATCACTCTATCTCCTAGAATTGAATTTTAATACATTCTCTGATGACTAAAATGCAACTCATGGGGCCTCTCTGGTGGTGCAAGTGGTTAAGCATCAGCACTATGAAGCAATCTGCAGCCACTGCAGCACAAGTTCTATTCCCAACCAGGGAGGTGACCCAGATGGCTCAGCAGACCTCTCCTGTCTCACCCGCTCCTCCCCTCAGCAGTGTATTTCAGTAGATCTGTCTGTTCTGCTCCCCACTCTGTCTCTGGTGAATCCTCTCACCCCCGCATCTCTGACTTGCACCCCAGCTCTTGTATGCATAAATAAATCTTTAAAAAAAAATGCAACTCATTCCAGAAGACAATTGGAGCTTAACTTCTCAAGCATGCCCATAATAATTTGAATAAAATCTAAATTCTCTGCCTTGACTAACAAGAATTTGGCTGATATGTTCCCTGCCCCTCTCCCTAATCAATCACCACTCCCCTTTTAAATATATCCAGCCATGCCAATGCTATGTTGCGGGACTTACAAGGCTCTTTTTCCTCCTGAAGATCCTTTCATTTGTCATCCCCTCTATCGAGAAGGTTGTTCCCCAAAGTCTTCAAACGGCCATCTCATCATTCATATCTTACCTCAAATGTCACCTCCACAGAGAGGTGTTCTGTAAGCATTGTAATGAATCTTAATTCTGTTGCCTTGGATCAAAACATTTATCTGTATCTGACAATGTTTATTTACTTGTCTGCCATCGCAGACATGAGTCTCCTTCTCCCCCAGGTTTCTCTTCCACCTTGACAATCTGGTCTGCTCTGTACAAGTTCTTCAGCTTCCTGGTTTGTACTCCAGCTGTCAGCTGGGATGGAAGCCTGCCCAAAATCCTGGCTTGTTTATGTTTGCCCTCTATCTTCTGTTTTCCTCCTCCACCTCCTTTGTCTTAAATGAGACGCAGCTTCCTGTGCCCTCATGCTTGTGTCCACAGAGGAACCTTCCTAAAGCATCCTTAAGAGACTCTTATCATAGCTACTTACACTCACTGGCCCAGAATCTTTGGCTGAGACCTCAAAACTTTGATATATTCCTTGATATATTTGGGAGCATCATTTTTGGAAATAAATGGTTTCCCACGAATCTTACCAATATGGCATAATATGATCATGTAGCTTAATGCAGGCAACACATGGTACAATGAGGAAGTTGCTTAAGCCTGGCTTTAAACCCTAGTTGTTCCTACTATTAGCTGCATGTCCCTGGAAATATTTGCCACAGTCTCTGAACCTTTTCCTTTTAGTATAAAATGGGCATAATAAAAGTATCTTCCAAAAAAAAAAAAAATTGGTGTGAGTCTTCAATAAGATAATGTAAAGTGTTCATTTTTGTGCTGAATATGCTTACCCACTGTGGAGGTACAGAATGCTAAAACCCTAGAGAGAGAAATATGTAATATGTAGCAGAATTATAGATGCATTTACCTTCTGGTTCAAGATTGCACCAACAAGTGCACCTCTAAAAGTGCAGCATAACATTGGCTCAGGTTACTTGTCAAAGACTTATTTGTGATAGCAAAGTATTAAAAAAATATATGCAGCCACAGAAGGCTAGTTGACATAGTAGAGTATAATGCAGCCATGAAAAGAGTAACAGTTTCTGTGATGATATGGGGGGATTTATATATTAAGTGAAAATATACAATATATTATATATAAAACCTTGATCATAAATAGAAATTAAGAGATCTATGTATTTATATACATACATATACATATATGTACAAATTATATACCTATGCGCCTGTATGTTCATGTATAACTTGTTTACTTATTTTTATTTATTTTTTTAAGATTGATTTATTTATGCATACAAGAGTTGGGGTACAGGCCATAGATGCGGGGAGTGAGAGGATCCACCAGAGAGGCCTGCCTCACCATGTGGGTTTCTCCCAGGCCAGCTGGGGATCAAACTCATGCTACAGAGGCTGTGGATTGCTTCATAGTGTGGTGCTTAACCCCTTGCGCCACCAGGGAGGACCTGTTTTCTTATTTAAAAAAAAAAGAAATAAAAGCTATAACGTAACTGGTACCCCTGAAGGTTAGATAGAAATTGGGAGACGGGCCTCCCGTGGTGGCACAGGCAGTTGAGCGCAGAGCTTTGAAGCTGTCCGCAGCCTCTGAAGCACCGGTTCGATCCTGACCACCCCAAAGGCCGGCCAGTGAAGGTCCCACATGGTGCAGCAGACCTCTCCTGTCTCCACTGCTGCTCTGCTCAGCAGTGTATTTCTTCAGTCTGCCTGTTCTGTTCCCCACTCGGTTTCTGGTGAATCCTTTCACCCTCCCGTGCATCTGGCCTGTACCCCAGTTCTTGTATAAATAAATAAATCTTAAAAAAAGATTAAAAAAAGAAAGAAATTGGGAGAGAAGAAGAAACAGGAACACATAGTACAAAGAGGTAAGTTGCTTAAGTTTAAATCCTAATGGTGCCTTCTACTAGCTGCACATCCCTAGAGATATTTGTCAGGGACTCTTAGTAGATTTTGAATGTAGCTTAGCCTTTCAAGCCATTTAAACCATTTTATATTTTTTTAAAAAATAGATTTAGAGAGATTTTTACCAAAAACAACTCTAATATTGAATACAAACAGAAACAAAGAATACAAATAAATTAAATACACATCAACTTTCTAATATAACACAGAAAAGCAGTAGGTTTTAAACATAGTAGCTCAGGTCACTCTTGGTGGAATTTTATCAGGCAAATGCAAATTGTGAAACTGTATGTCCTGGAGCCTTCACAAGTATTAATCTTGCAAATGATAAAATAGGTGAGGGAATAGGGAGGCTGTTCTAGAAAAATAGAGACTACATGGAGAAAACAACTAAATGTGTGATCCCCTTGGGATCTGGAATTTAAAAAAGAATAGCTATAAAGAACTTCATTGGAACAAGTGTGGGAAGTTTGCATGTGGATGATACTATAATATATAATTGAATCAATGCTAAGTTCCTGAATATAAGCATGACAGGGTGTTCTTGTTCTTAGAAAAAATATACCGAACTATTTAAGATAAAGGATCATGATGCTACATGAAATTTACTTTCAAACTTTAAGCAAAAAGAGAAAAAGAAAAAGCAAATGTGCAAAATATTCATTGTATTACTCTTTCAACTCTTACAGAGGTGTGAAATTTTTCAAACTAAAAAGTTAGGGAGCTAACCTCCAAAATAAACTAAAAAAGATCTGTGCCTGTTAGCTATTACTATGTCTGATTCTCCCAATCTGGGAGGCTGTGAGAAGAAACCTGGAATAAATACATACATTTGATAAATAAAAAAGAAATCGTGAACTGGGATCTATTTTCAGCCTACTGAAGCATGTCAGTTTATACTTTACTTATTCATTTCCCATAGGATTTGCCCAAACAAATAAAATTGCCTCCAACTTTAAAAAAGAAAGTGATACTGTCTCCAAGCTTCCCTGGAAAGAAGCATTTAAATCTTATCCTTATTTTACCTTCTTACTGATATGTTTTGGCAGAAATTCAAGGGGAGTATAGTCCCAGCCCGCCCCTGGAAAAAAGTAGACAACTCTGCCTCTCACTCTTCTGAATTACACTGGGAGACTTCCAACCTGCCCATCTCAATTGTGGTGACAAAGCACCAGGCCAAAAAGCAGACCCCTGGGTAGATGGGTCTGTGTTATTTCAGATTTGAAATACTGAAAGCGAAACACAAAGCCTCGCTCCAGACCAGGGAATGAGTAGTCTAATTGACAATTGTAGCGCCAGGAAGGGCATCGAGCAGGTTTTCAAGATCCGAGCAGACCTGGTAAAGGAGAGTCCTGGAGCCCTCGGTGGGTTTCTCAGGCTTTTATTAAGCTTTTACATGTAGTGCAGCAACGAGGTACATGGCAGGCATGGGTGCTGGGGGACCCAGAAGGCCGGGAGGCCTCTCAGTCACCAGCAAGTCTTCACTCTGGGCATCTCTGGCTTCTCTCTCTCCTGCCTCTCTCCTGCTTCTTCTCTTGGAGACAATCTCAATACTCCTCCCCTGGCCCACAGAAGTAAACAAAGACAGCTTACAACAGTGTAACAACTGCAGGTGCCCCACCAGGCAGGGCAATCCTAATGGTGGGAGGGCAGAAAAGCCTGAAAACCATTTACCAAACCATTTACCCTACTCAATAGATTCAGCTCACTTTGGGGGAGGGGGGAAATGGGAGGAGGCATGTCAAGATGTATAGGTGTTTTCTTTTAAATTACTGATATACAGTTGATCTAATAAAACATCTTTGGACACCTCTAAGTTATATATTTTTAAAAACTCTTGTTCCCAGATATATAATATTTGCCCCCTGAGAATTATGAAATGACAATTTGCTACCGGCCTTCTATTTTTCTTTCTTTCAAGATTTAGAAGTCTGTGTTATTTCCATTGCTGGATGTGTCAGGTATAGACACCCTTTGTAACTGGTTAAAAGCTAAAGGAAGGCTCTATTGAAACAAAATGCTACTCATATCCCGAGTCACACCAGGAGGAATAAATCGCACAAAAGTACCCAAAGAAAACTATTTTATAGTTACTATTGTGTTACATTAGCTGACAAGGGAGAGATGATTACATTTATAGATTTTTTTCCCTCCTTTATAGAGGAAGAAACTATATGTAGCTAAAGAATTGTGTATGATCATCACTGAATTGGAATTTAACTAATGGGAACTAGCAGCTAAAGAAAAGATTTCTGGAGAAGCTGTTTGGTCTTGGACCTGTTAATGGGCCATAGATTTTGGCTGCCTTGCTTCCTTTAGTGATCTGAAAATGTGTTTGAGGATCCTATTTTTGCACTCATAAAAATATCAAAGTATGCATTTCTTCAAAACATGAATCCTGAACTGTAAGTTGAAAGTTATTGCTATAAAAAAATAGCTTATATTTGCATATGTACCTCTGACAGACATAATCTCACTTAATCCTGGGAATTTAGGTAGATTATGTGATTAATCTTTCCATCATGTAGTTAGAGCAACTGGACAAGATATAATCACTGTGAATGCTAAAACTTTATATCTACCATTTATCAGAACTGAAAAACCCTGGTGTGTGTGTGAGAGAGAGAGAGAGAAAGAGAGAGAGACAGAGGGCTTGATTCAGGTATGTGACTTACGGTTGTGTGACCCTGGATAAATCACCAAACTTCTCTGAACCTCAGTTCTCAGTGGCAAAATAAAGGAAATAATACTTATCTCTTTAAAAATGGTGTAAAGGCTAAATAAATTTAAAAGAAATAATGTAGCACTCTCTCAAAATAATAGCCATTTATTCATTTACTATTCATCAGACATATTAGTGGTTTTAAGAGTTGACAGTCAACAAGCAAGAAAGATACAGATCTAGTAAGGCAAGTAATATAAAACTGTACCATTAAGGTACATTGTCAATCTTTATGAAGCTCACAGATCTTAAGGATGGTCAACATTTAAATAAACAGAATGTAGTGTGATAGTAAAGAAACCATAGCAGGGCCAGCATGTACAATTGTGAAGGTTTCACAGTACACAATCCAGGAGACAATACTCACGTTGCATTATATGTGAATGATGACACTTCTAAAGTTATATAATACACCATCTGAGAAGCCTTACCAAGCAATCTTGATGGTAACCCAGAAAGGTTAATAAAGACTTCATAGAGGTGATATTCAATCTAAGTTATTCCAGTAAAGAGAAAAGTACATAATAATATATGAGATGGGGCCTCCCTGGTGGTGCAAGGGGTAAAGAAGCAGCCTTTGGGGCTGTAAGCAGCCTCTGCAGCACAAGTTCAATCTCTGACCAGGGAGCTGCTCACAGGGCGCAGCAGACCTCTCTTGGCTCGCCTGTTGCTTCCCTCAGCAGTGTATTTCAGTCAGTCTGCCTGTTGTGTTCCCCACTCTGTCCCTGGTGAATCCTCTCACCCCAACACACACACCTCTGGCCTGTACCCCAGTTCTTGAATGCATAAATAAATAAATCTTTAACAAATATATATATGAGATGAATATGAAATTGAAGGCCACCAGTGACACAGTAAATGGAGGGTGTATATGCCAGTAAAATGAATTTGAAAAAATGTAAAAATGAGACCAATTGGTTAAGAGCTTGGTAAACCATGCCAAGGAATTGCACTTTACTTTCAAAATAAAGTGCTTCAGTGCCAATGTATGATCACAGCCTTAGCACCCATTCTCTGTTCCCATCAGCCCCTAACCTTCCTTCAGAAATTTACATACTTCTAGGGGTTGCACAATGAGAATGTACCCCCAAAATATTGAAAATGCTAAGACAACTGCACAGGAAGTATTGTGAATAATAGGGAGGAGAATCTTAGAATAAAGTTGACACTCTGGCAGATAGGCTGAAAAGACAAGAAGAAACCAAGACCATTTGACTGTGTTGCACCCCTGGATCTAGTTTTGCCTGGAGCCCACTGTCTTTGGGACCTTCAGTTTCATGGGCCAATACAATTCCATTTGTTATTTAAACCAGTTTGAGGTTTGGTTTTGGTTACTGTTAACCAAAAGATGTTAAACTGATATAGATCTCTATGAATTACTCTAACACGGCATAATTATGCACAAAATGTGTATTTTATAAAAAATATTGGTAGTAACTGGTAAGGTGTACTGGTGAAGACCAGAAATAAGTGTAACAGGTTTGCAACCAATTCCAAGCAAAAAAGGAAGACAAAAACAGCCATATGTACTGATATAAAAAAGATCTTAGGGAAATCATTTAAATGGTACAACCAAGATGCAAAATTATTTATATGATCTTGTTATCATTTTTAAATCATTATTTACATGTCTTTGTGTCATTTTACATTTTAGTATATATATTCTGATTTTTCAAATGAGAATTGTTAGTTGTATAATTTAAAGAAAAGAAACTTAAGAAATAATGATTAAAATGATTAAGTGACCTAAGTCTGCCACCTTAAATAGAAAAGATGAACTTGAAAGATATTTAGAAGTCTGACCCATTAAATCCATCCTCTAAGGAAAAGTTCTAACTCTGCCTCACACAAGACTCTTTTTTGAACTATCCTTGTCTAGAAAAATTTTCCTCCTTTTAACTCCTAATACTCTCACTCCTTGCATAATCATGCAGTCTTCCCACATCTTGCCTAGTACTGAGGATTAACTATTCATGAATGTGCATCTTCCAAATGGTTATAATCTCCAGGAATCTAGGTTTATGCTTCTGTAACATTCCACTACAAGTAACTCAGTGTTTTATACACAGTAATTATTCAAATATCCCCTGTGAGTGGAGTTTAATTTCCAGGACACCCCACTGCCCTCCCCAGTCCCTATTCCTCTACTCCACTGCCACACCCTTGACCTGGTATGGAAAAGGAGGCCTGTGAATCACCAAAAGATTTGAGAATGCTATATCCTCCAATGTTCAAAACTCTCTTGCAGTTTCTATGCAGTTTTAGCTCTACCACTGTATTACTAAGTGGTTTGGGGAAAGTCTCAACCTCCCTGGGTCTCTTTCTATCATAAAACCTTCATAGAAATATTTCGAAAGGTCAGGATTAAAAGTCAAGATTGTTGAAATCTATGAAACATAAGGAAAAAGTAGACTGGTGCAGGAAGATAACATCAGGGAGGAAATAGCATGTCTGAAGGAAGATAGTTAAAGTACATTCCTGAGAAATTGTAATTGATAAAGGCATCCACTTGAAAACAGCATGGACAGAACATACCTAAGGTGGTTTGCACCTGAACCCATGATCCAAGCAAATAAACTCTCCTCAAATGAACAGAATACCAAACAGATTTGGTCCTATTTTGTTTTGGTTACCAAGGTCATTTTGTTAGGGGGAAAAGGATGTCCTAAAGCTAATTCTGTTGTAAAGCAACCCCGATACAAAACGGGGTGCCTGACTGTGGGTCCTCACCCGCGCTTAAAAGGACTTATCAATGCTCTACTGCAGGCACACGCGAAGGGTTAATAAAAGGTTTATTTACCAGGGAAGGGGAAATGAGGAAATGTACAGCTCAGAGAGAAAAGTGGGAGACAAAGTTTTAAATGACTCCTACCGGATCCGCCAATCTGGAATCCCAAAATGGCACTCTGAGAGCTGGCCGCGAGCCAGGAGCCGTGAAGCCAGGAGGCGAGCGATAGCGACCCCCAAGGCCCATGTGTTTGGTTTTTATATCCAACCTGGCTGCCCAACTCCACCCTCAGGTCCCAGCCACCCTCCCTTTGGTGGTGACGGGATTTGTCTTTCCCAATGTCTTGATGGCTTTAGTCTGGAGTGGGGGTGGGGTCCACAAAGCCTGTATGGATTAGCTCAAGACATCATTTCCCCCTAACAATTCCATACCACCCCAACTCCAGACCAAAGCCAAAAGACAATGGGAGAGACAAATCCCATCACCACCAAAGGGAAGTTTGCTGGAAACTGAGGGTGGGGTTAAGCAGCCAGGTTTGGTATAAAACCAAACATGTGGGCTTTGGGGGATTCCCCATTTTGGCTCCCCGACAGCTCGAAGAGCTCGGCCAGCTCTCGGAGTGCCTTTGGGTTTCCTGGTCGGAGGATCAGGTAGGGCGCATTAAAGACTTTATTTCCCTATTTTCTCCCTGAGTTGTACATTTTCCTTATTTCCTTTTCCCTTGTAAATAAACCTTTTATTAACCTTTTGTGTGTGCCTGTAGTGGAGTATAAATAAGTCCCTTTTAAGCACGCGGGTGAGAACCCACAGCCAGACAACCCATTTTTATATAGTGGGGTTGCTCCGTAACAATTTCTTCAATAAATGTTCACTAAGAATCCATATTTCTGGAGTACCATGCTCACTATAGGAAAGAGAGTAGTAAGATAAGCATGAATCTGCTTTCACTATGAATGTGCTTTCACTATGTTTAAATTCTAGTGAAGGATAAAGATAAGTAAAATCTCAGTTGCAATATAATATGACAAGTGCACTATGAAGAGAGAACCACTCCCAAGGTAGCTATGTAACTGGCACCCTAGAAATTATAATTTCACAAACTATAAGTGGGCCTCTGGGTAAGATGTATATTGAGTTTTGTGGACTGAATGCCTGTGTCACCCCAAATTCATATTTGAAGCCCCAGCTCCTTAATCTGATAGGCTATGTATGTCCTTATGATACTTGTATCCTTATGTTAGGGGGAAAGGATGTCCTGAGATAATCTCATACAGGCTTTGTGGACTCCACCCCCACTCCAGACTAAAGCCATCAGGACATTGGGAAAGACAAATCCCATCACCACCAAGGGGAGGGTGGCTGGGACCTGAGGGTGGAGTTGGGCAGCCAGGTTGGATATAAAAACCAGACACGTGGGCCTTGCTCCCTCTCTGGCTCGCGATCGCTCGCCTCCTGGCTTCACGGCTCCTGGCTGGCGGCCAACTCTGAGAGCGCCATTTTGGGATTCCTGATCGGCGGATCGGGTAGGACGCATTTAAAACTTTGTCTCCCACTTTTCTCCCAGAGCTGTACATTTCCTCATTTCCCTTTCCGTTGTAAATAAACCTTTTATTAACCTTTCACGTGTGCCTGCAGTAGAGCATTGATAAGTCCTTTTAAGCGCGCGGGTGAGGACCCACAGTCAGGCACCCCGTTTTGTATCGGGGTTGCTCTACAACACTTATACAAAAGACATGATTCAAGAGACATTTCTCCCTCCCTTTCTGCCTCCCTCCCTTCTCTACCATGTAAGGACACAGTGAAAATGTGACTGTCTGCAAACCAGAAAAAGTATTCTCATGAGAAACCAATTTTGCTGGACCTTGATCTAGGACTTTCAGCCTCCAGAACTATGAGAAAATAAAATAAATATTCTTTAAGCCACAAGTCTCTGGTATTTTGCCATGGCAGTGAGACACAGGGCAAGCTAGGGCTATTAGGCTGTTTTAGGGACAGTGCAGGAGGGGACCTCTGAAGAATTTAGGGAGGCTTCAGAGATAAGGACAACCAAGGGAATGTAACCAATTCCACTGGGAAAAACAAACATCCCAGGACCATTGTTAACAAATTGGGAAAAACAAACATTCCAGGACCACCGACAATATCCAGGATGGTCCTGGTTTTCTTCAGGTGATAAAAATAAAGTGTGGAGATGCTCTCCCGGAAGACTAGGCCATAAAGATAAAGATGTAACAAATGGGGAAAGACAAACCTGTTAGATAAGGAATGTACAGATCCCCCACTCAGTAGCAAATTAAGTGAGACAGCAGAGAACTGACCAATCACAAAGAGACTGGTGGAGCTTTAGAATAATCAGGGAAAGAAGGTATATATTCCCTGAGACATGACTCCACTTTGGCTTCCTTGCCCCTCCCAGGCCTGGTTCCCTGGCCTGGGAGTCCCACTTTATTTCTGTTCTTTTTCTCCTCAATAAACTTTTTCTTTCTCTAAACAAATCTGCCTCTTCTCGCTAGTCTGCGAAGTTCCTGCTGCGGCTTCGTGAGACACCAACCCGTGGGGGTCTAGCGGCTGGGGCTCAGCGCTGCCCTGTAGCCTGGGATCCATTCCTGGCTGGGAGACTAGGCCTGACAATTCTGGTATCAGCAGAACTAGCAGAATAATGTAGATGGTAAATTGCTGAGCATTATAGGATTACCCAACCTAAACTTAGAGGTTCGTTTTCTAAGAGAATATGAAATTTCAAACTTGATCCAAACAATGAGTGTAGCGTTGACAACATCACACTGACAAACGGGAGTCTCAGAGTAAGCTGTGCAGGGCAGGATGCAGCTTAAGAGCAAGATCCTGCCTGGTCTTTTCATTCTTGTAACAATCAGTATCAGTGATGTGGGGAAGGAGGCCAAAGAGAAAAGGGAGGGGTGAAACTAGAAAATGTGCTATCAGCTATAGTTTCAGGGGTCATGAGTCAGCCCCTCAGGCACTTCTCATCTGCTTGATGACTCAGTATTGTGATTGAAATCAAGCCCTAGTTCCCCTAGCAAGGTTTCAATCTTATCAAGGTGTTCCACTGATCAGCTTCTGGAGTCCCTGGTTATTTATCAGGCAATCCCCAGCCCTCCAGGCATTCCCGGTCATACCTTGTGATGCAGACCCTTCCCAGTGTGATCAAGCTTTCTGCTCTTGATTGATTTGAAAGGCATCTTGTAAGGTTTGGTTCCTATAACAGATTGACCGGGCAGTTCTGATCTTATATACAGAGCTGCAGGCAACAAAAATGGTGGCCGAACAGGCCATTTAGGATTAGCAGACCCACAGATTAGTAATGTTTAGCAAGACAAAGTTGGAGGGACTAGAAACTGATACTGAGTGGAAATGGTTTCCCCAAGAGAAGAGAAGGGCCAGAAGAGAGCCAGGTGCGTTCAATCCGCACTGAGTGGATCACAGAGCTTGAAGAAAGGGACCACATGTGAACAGTTCAAGAAAGGCACAGTCACAATTGATCTTTTATAAACTTTTATAAACTGTTTGGATTTTACCTTGCAATCCATAAAACTGCTATCATATTTCTAAAATATTAAAAATGAATAATCCATGGAATCATTTGTTATATGTGAAATAATTTGCAAGCTAGCTGGAAGGAAATTTCCACTTTTACTGTTTTTCAAACATTTGCTCAGCACCACACCTCAGTGGTGTTTGTTTAATAAATGATTGGTTTTGACCTTTTCTGTGGATATTATGATGTTCATCTCACCATCACAATGTACCCATGGTTCCAATCAGAAGGGTTTTTTTGAAGATCTCTTATTTACAGAGGATGAAAAGAACCTTTCCCTAAAGTAATCCATATAAGAATTCTGCCCTGCCCTAAATGAAGTTCACACTCAGGTTGCCTCCTAGGACATCCTTTCCCCCTAACACTAAAACTCAGTCCTTATATCCCCAACTAGACAACACACTAGTCTTATGAAAGTCAAGTTTCAACCATCCACTCTGGCTTCCAGAACAATCTGTGTGTCCTTGTACCTCCTGCAGGCTGCTGATCCTTGGATGGGCATCACCACTGCACTTTTTATTTTTCATCCTTCTGGAAAATAACTAATATCAGAGCTAAAAATAATGCTTTGTTCAGGGATCTGCTGAACATGTCAGGTCAGATTCTCCCCCTTTTTTTGGACTTCAGTTTGTTTAGTGAAGTCCCATTGTTAGGGGGAAAAGGATGTCCCAAAGCAAATTCCATATAGGCTCTGTGGACTCCACCCCCACCCCAGGTCAAAGCCAAAGACACTGGGAACTCCAAATCCCATCACCACCAAAGGGAAGGTGGCTGGGACCTGAGGGTGGGGTTAAGCAGCCAGGTGGATACAAAAGGCAGACACGTGGGCTTTGGGGTCTCTCCATTTTTGGGCTCTCGGCCAGCTCGCAGCGTCCGGCCAGCTCTGAGAGTGACTTTGGGTTTCCAGGTCGTCGGATCGGGTAGGACGCATTAAAGACTTTATTTCCCTATTTTCTCCCTGAGTTGTACATTTTCCTTATTTCTTTTTCTCTTGTAAATAAACCTTTTATTAACCCTTTTGCGTGTGTCTGTAGTAGGGTATTCATAAGTCCCTTTAAAGCGCGCGGGTGAGGACCCACAGCCAGGAACCCGTTTAATATCGGGGTTGCTCTATAACACCATAATAACTGAACACCAAATTTGAACTTCAGGAAAACAGACCTTGAAAATAAAAGTTGGTGGACCCTGACAGCCAGTCTCTTAGGCATGCTGTTCCAGCCCAAGCCTAGGAGGAGATAGTTACACTCTGTTCTCTGGATCCTGCCCCTGCCTCCAAAGACTCCCTGTTATAGGACAGGGAGAGGGGCAGCCCAAACCCCACAAACCTGCCTATTCTACATGGGTTCTGCCATCCGCCGCATCAACACAAAACATAGGAGACTTTAATGGGAAGGAACTTTAATAAAACTAGGAAACAATACAGGAAAGGCAAAGAGTCTAGTTTCTAAATGAAGCACCCAAAGTTACCCGTCCCCTCGTGGGTAAAAGTCCATCCAAATGGGATTGGCCCAGAACAAGGCCCCAAAGCCTGCCACAAGTCTAAAGCATCTTCCAGTGGGGACCCACAGCAAAGGGTCACAAACAACCGGACAAGCCCGGAAGGAAAAGAGCAAAATCAACATCAAGATAAAAGCTGCCATTGTCATCTCCCCACGGGTCTCACCCACATCTGTGTCACCCAGTCCACGACCAAAAGACAAGCGCAGTTTCTTCACGTGTCTCTAGGCTCCATGCGCCTCCTCCAGGTCTCCTGGCTCCATCCTGCTTCCTTCCTTCCTCAGTCTCTTCTCCAGCTTCTCCTCTTCCTGCTCAGCTCCACCCTTCCTTGGGTGGGGCAGGGAACCTGGAACCTCCCCCTTTCCTGGGGACCACCCTGTTACATCCCCACAACACTGAACTCATAGGTGTTGGGAGCCCCCTTCTTGCTGGACACATTCCTTAGCCTCAGCATTTGGAGAATATGGCTGGCTTTCAGAAATCTTTAAAATACTTTTTCATACTAGGGCCTCCCTGGTGGTGCAAGGGGTTAAGACACAGCACTATGGAGCTATCACCAGTCACTGCAACATGAGTTCGATCCCCAGCCAGGAAGCTGACCCACATGGCAAAGCAGACCTCTCCTATCTCACCCACTGCTCCTCACAGCGGTGTATTTCAGATCTGCCTGTTCTGCTCCCCACTCTTGTCTCCTCTTGAATCCTCTCACCCACCCCCACTCCCTGCAGCTCTGGCCTAAACCCCAGCTCTTGTATGGATATATAAACAAATCTTTAAAAAATACTTTTTCATAACTGTTTTTTTCTTTACTGTACATCTGGTACACAAGAAAAAGAGAAAAAAAAGAGCGCTATGATAAAGCTAAGAACCACAGTTATGGAATGTGTAATGCTATCACCCACTCCTCGGCTATAACAACCTGAACAAACCTGCCCCAACCTGCATCCTGCTGATTGCAGCTGGCAGCAAGAGATCATTCAGAGGACAGACGTGTCTGTGATCAGTAATCTTTGAAAATCCTAGTCAGTAATATCAGATTTGGAACTCAGCAAGCATCTTCCTGAGAAGGAAAGGAGGCTTTCAAATTACTTCAGAAACAGAACCATGTCCTTCAACCTAGCAGAAATTCTGCAGCAAGATCAGCCTAAAGGACATTACCCTACAGGATCAGCTCCCTTGCTTGTTTACCACTCTTTGTGTAAGAATTGGTAGCTTTGGCCAAGTCAGTGGATCTATTTCATATAAAAATAATACTAAACACTGATGGGGAGCAAAGGAAATCATCCCATATCCCTCTGGGCTGGATGAGTAATCAAAACAGTATCAGCTGACAGATGGGTTCGAAAAGGAAAAATCAATTAATACCATTATGGTGAATTTACATGGTTGTAAATTCTAAAAAATAATGGAACTGACTAGGGAAACTTATCTTACATTTTGTGACTTGAGGCATCAAGGAAAGCGATGGGGGAACGTCACATGACAGACAAATATAAGACAAAACCTTATACATTCTGAGAGTAAAGATGAGAATCTTAGGACATATTCTCTGATAATTCCACAAGTGGATGATAGCCCCCCTCAAAAAAAAAAAAAATACCTACATTCTTCTAGGTCATAAAGAGAGAGTGATGATTGCTTTTCCAATTAGGAAAAGGGCAAAAATTTAGGACATAATGATCAGTGAAGGGTAACTTGTGTAAGGTGAAAGATTTCAGGAAGGACAAAAGCTTCTTAGTCTCAAAGAATGTCATTCTTCTTTGCCCAAATTACTTGAATGCCAGAGCAAAGACTTGAGGCTATCAGTTTTGAGGATGCTGGGATGCTCTTATTCCAGCAACTTCACCACCTATCCTGCTAGAATAGCTATTATCTCTAATGCAGTTTTCTATCTGCTGTATCCTTTTATATTCTTGTTTGTCTTAGATCAGGTTTATTGGAAACAGACTCTGAGACAGATATATTTGCATGCAGATGTATTAGGGAATGCAGTTTGGACCAGTATGTGCCAATAAGTGAAGGAAATAAGTTTGGGCTAAGGTTGAACTGGGCTATAGATACAAAAAAGGATAATCCTACACTACAGAGAACTCTGAAGTTAGCATTTGTCGAGTTAATTCAGAGTTGTCCTGAATTAAGGTAAGGAGCAGGGGTTTTATGTTTCTGAGTTGACAGGTTATCAAATGAGGGCTGCTCCAGGAAAGGGCCATGACCTTGGGCAAAGAAGCTCTGGCAGGCAAAGGTTAAGTCCTAGAGAGGGGCTCAACAGTGAGTCCTCAGTAGCAACACCCCCAGAATCTGGGGACTGGGTATCTCGCATCAGCAGAGAAATGTGTACTGTGCCCCACAGCAGCGATCATACCCATCACCCCAATAATGTGAGAAGTAGACTGAAGGGTGGAAACATTCCACCCTTGTTTAGGATGTTTAGGATGATTCACTTTTTCTCCCTTTTCCACCTAGGGCATATTCTGCTTTTCACTACAACTTCCTACTAAATTCCAGTGTGGTGTGTTAAGAGAATACTCCAGTGGAATTTTGCTTCCACTCCTCCAAGTGTCAGACCAAACCAGGCAGCTTAGACCAAGGGTCTTGGATTTTTTTAAGTGTTGCTGTATTTTTGATTGGTTTTAGACACATATGTGATTTTTAAATGAATTTTAAATATTTGCTCTCAATTTCTCTGGCTAGCTTTTAATTGCAAATGTGCATTATTTGAGCTACATTCAGGTCTGATCAATTTTTGTCCACCATCCAAGAAGCCTTCCAGCCATTGTTTCAATGGGAAAATGTATATTGAGTTCCAAATACTTAGATCAAGAGTGGTCTTGGAACAGTGCCCAGGTGGGGACTGCCACACAGGTAATGACTGCAATGAGCACATTACAATCTGCAAACCCTGCAAACACACACAAGGAGAGCACCAGTCCATTAAAATCTGAACTTGCCTTTTGCTGTGCCTTGCTTAAACTGACTCCGGAGGGCCAAAATATTGTTCTCATCCATTTATTCCCGACAAATAAATCCAGTACCACACACTCCAAAACAAGGTAGGCTATTTGCAGAGATCACACATTTTAATGGAATCACACTTCATTTCTAGAAAAAGCACACTTGTCCAAGCAGCTCAGCTGTCATTACAAACAGGATCTAGTCAGTGCTCCCTCTATCCCTAGCATTATCCCTCTTTTACTGGAAAGGAAGCTGGCGTGAGGTGTCTGAGTGGACTGTGCCCAAACCAGGGATCAGCTCTACTACCAGCAGCTGGTGACAGCCCGGCCTTCACAGCCTCCACAAGGAGTTGGCTCCCCACCCTGCCTGGACTCCCTCCCAGCTGCAGAGCCTGAAATGTCCCTTTAACTCTCCTTGGCTCTTTTACCTGTGAAATCAACAGAAAACAGCTTTTCCCAGGAAGATTCAGCGTGCATTCACTCATCAAAGAAGAAAAACCCACCCTCGAGGGGAACACGAAACTCAGTGCAGTTTCTGGGGAGTGATTTATTTTCCTCCTCAAAGGGGGTCAGAATTTCTGAGGTTCGAGGCTCTCTGATGCCTTTGACAGCAATGTTAATAACCGCAGTCGCTCTCCCCTGGCATGGCGGCACTGCTGAGTAAAGCCCGGTGTAGAAGATGTGCCCGGTGCAATAATGCCAGTTAAATAAGTACCGTTCCTTACCTCCCAACAGTCAAGGAGTTTAAAATCCTGTCAATTCATCCCACGTGAGGGAGATTATGTGATTTACATGTTAAAGTGCCCCTGTGGTTTGATTTGCATAGCAAAGACTTTGGGGGCATGGAAACAAAGGATCAGTGTGCATGACAAGAGTGCTATTAGCATAGAGCATTCGGATTTTCAGACAGCCCAGCCTGGCAAACAATCCAGCACCTTCACCACGCGCTTTGAGTTTATAGGATTTGACAATTTCTCATCTACGATAACGAAAGAGGTTAGGGAGTTGGGGTGTAGAATGAGGTTTACTAGAAAGGCTGTCTTCTTAAGCACAATAATTAGTCTTTCCTTAAAGGGCTCCCCTCCTCCCGCCAGCTTTTCCCTTCCGATGTTCATTCCAAGGCAGAAATAATCTGCCTAGTAATACAGGGAGAGCCTGGCGACAACCATTTTGAACAATGTAGAACGCGCGCGCGCACACACACACACACACACACACACACACACACAAACACACACCCTTGTAACCTCACTGAAGTCTCCTAAGATCCTTTAAGGTCTCCCAAATTCTATCACAAAAGCACTTTGGACTCAAACTGCTGGGCCTGCCTCTGTTAAAATTATGAAACTAATTGAACTTTTCTTGTTTTCATCCTATTCCAGTCTTCTTCTGAATGGCTCTTAGAAGCCATTTATCTGATTGCTCTTGATTAACTTACAATGATTAACTTACAATGAACTCAACATAAGCCGCACAGAGCTGATGATCTTGCAGGTCCTGTATATCTCTTGCACCAAGTACTGGGAGGGAATGCAGGTTGGCAAGGGGAGGTTGCACAGAATCAGAACAAACAGTGTCATTGGACATCCTGGGTGTCCTCAGATGTCCTCTCAGGACCTTCCCATCAGCCCAGGTTACCAGGTTGCTTATGTTCATTCACAGTTGGGGCTTTACTGTTCTAAAAATGAATAAAACAAGGCTCCCACTGTCAAGGGGACTTTCAGCCTAATGGGGGGAGCAAAATTATCATGTAGTGTGTTTAGTGCTACAATGAAGCACTGGGAGAATAAAGTCGGGACAGCTAAGGCAGCAACCAGTTGGTGGTGACAGGATCATCTCAGGGAAAGGGATGGGTAAAACCAGGACTACAGGATCTGCAGGGAAAAACCATGTCAAACATCCTCAAAGTTAAATAGCAGCAGCTAGGGCCACATTACCCCTGGGTCATGTTTTTGACTCCTTGCAGACTCTTATGTTACAAGGCAGAGAGAGGGGCACCCCAGAGCCCCCAAACCTGCCCACTCTAAATAGGCTCTGCCGTCCGTTGCATCAAGACAAAAAATACTCTAATGCATAAGACCTTCAATGGAAATGAACCTTAATACAATTAGTGTGTAATACAAAAAAGGGAAAGAATAAAGTTTTCAAATCATGCACCAAAGTTATCCATCCCCTCGTAGGTAAATGCCCAGCCAAACAGGGTTGGCCCAAAGTAGGGCCACTGAGGCCCAAAAGCCTGCCATAGCTAAGGCATGTTCCAGCGGGGACCCAAAGAAAAGTGTTAGAAAGAGCCAGACAAGTTTGGTAGGAAAAGAGCAAAATCAAGATAAAAGCTGCCATTGTTAATCTCCCCCACGGGTCTCTCACCCGCAGCTGTTTCAGTTAGTCCAAGGCCAAGAAGTAAGTGCATTTTCTTCACGTGTCTCTCTGCTCTGTGTGCCTCCTCGGGGTCTCCTTCTGGCTCTCCATCCTTCTTCAGTCTCCCGCCAGCTTCTCCTCCCTGCTCAGCTCCACCCTCCCTTGGGTGGGAAGGGAACCTGGAACCTCCCCTTTCCCTGGGGACCAGCCTGTTACATTTCTACTCTCTAATCTCACCTTTTCTCACATTCCATTACTTCAGTTATGCTAACGTGAAACAAGTGAAGGCTTTTTGAGAAACTCTCATACTCATAGTGCTTTTTTCCTGATTGTCTGGCTCAACTAATATTGCTCCCTAATTATTCCAAGGGCATCTCTTGTTCTCACCTCCTCTTCCCCAAAACCCACACCCTGCAACACACACACACACACACACACACTCTCTGGAAAATGCATTTATCTGTATCCTGTTTGTTCATTCATTCATGTAATAGTTGTTGAGCTTCACCCAATGAAAAGAACACTGGCTGGGAAGCTTGGAGACTTGGATTTAGGCCCTGACTTTACCACATTTGTTATCTGAGGAAATCACCTAACTCCTCTGCAACGCAGTTAGTTTTCTTCTCTCTAAGCTGGAAGAGGCAGAGCAGAAACTTATGTAAGTTCCCTTTCATTCCTAACGTAAGTGAAATTAATAAGACCAACTAATACACAGCCATGGCAGACAAGTTGAACCACAGGTATGTGGGGGTTAAAGGCCAAGGTGAGTGTCTCAGAATTCCCACCTAAGGTTTTTGTCACCCTTCACTTGAAGAGTTTGTCACTTTGCAGCCCTGAGCCAATCTCTAAGTCTTTAAAAGAAGAACATCAACAAATGTGTTTTAGGACTGCTGGGAGAGTTAAATATAGTGCTCATGTGAAAAGCACTTTGCAAATTATAAATGCAATAAACTGTTACTAATGTGTTAACTCAGATGAGATTGAAATTCCAAGAAATAACAGCAGGATCCTGTGGAACAGTCCTGTAGTCCATTGGTTTGAAGAGAGGGGGTGCCAAGAGCAATTTTGTCCACAAGAGGCGTTTGGCAATATCTGGAGACATTTATAGTTGAGATGGATTCCATTCCAGGAACAGGGAAGAGTGCTACTGGTCTTTATAGGATAGCAGCCAGGGATGCTTCTAAATGTTCTCCAAGGCACAGGACAGTCCCCACAACAAAGAAATAACCTTCTCAATAATAAACCTAATACTCAAAAATCACACAAAATGATGGCTCTCTGTTTTCCCAGGAAAGAAGACAATCTAGTCAGTATGGACCAGCAGTACCTGGATTCCATAAATACTTAGATTCCCAAAGAGCCCTATGGCCAGGTGACAAAGCTGCAGTGGGGAAAAAAAAAAAAAAAGATTTCCCTCTGTAATTTCATCACCGAGTTCTTAGCTGTAGAGATTTGGATGGAGGCTCTCCCATGACCAACAGGTATCAGACATGGAAGTTCAGGAACATCAGAATCTTGCTAATGATTCTGGGAAACTTATGTTCTTTATTATTGGGGTGGGGGGGAAGTCTCTGAAAGAGTTTAATTGTCTTCAGTTAGGCGATGGGAAATGCAGAGAGCGCATAAGGAGATAAAAGGAAGCATCACTTATACTGTGGGGCTGAGCCCTAGGGTTCTGTGTGTATTCCATTCCCACACACACAGTAGGGCTACACAGCTCTGGGAATCTACTGATCCAAAGGCAGCTGAGAACAACACAGAGAGATAAAATATGTTATAATTGACATTCATTTTAGTTACTTTTTAAAAAAAGTGATCATTAGGTGTTATAGACCTTGAAGTGTACGTGGTTGTGCAAGAAACTGTTGAGCATTCCCTCCGGAAACACTTCCTGCAACTGACTGAGCAGTGATAGCAATTTGGGAAGATCTTTGGTGGGTTGGACATATCTGTCTCCAACAGGTTCAACACCTTAGATGGAGAAAAAGAAATTATGAAACCGGAAATTCATTTCACGGTTAAATAACAACACTGTTTCTTTGCTCCAATGGGGGAAAAATAAAATTAAGCACCTTGGTATTTTTTCACCACAGTACCATAAGGAAGGTGTGATAATACATGGGGAAACAAAATCATAAGGAATGAAAGAACTTTGAAGGCAGGCTTAGAACTCACAGCCTTTAAGTTATTTAACCTCATGTTAACAATTCTGGAAATGTGGCACTTATCCTCTTTGTACTTGACCTCATCCTAGTCTATGTAATACTAAAAGGCTTTGCGAACAGACACTGGTAGGCAAGGGTATTGCAATGCTGGCCCATTTTGTCTTGATTTGTTACATTCATAGCAGATTTCAGGTCTTGAGCCTGGTGTTAAGGTCTTTGAATCCTGACATGTCTGACCTGAGCTGAGAGTTCTTTTCTTTGCCCTCTTGAGATGTTAGTGGGGGCATTGGCGCTGAGTCTCTCCACTGAGATAAGAGCTTGGCAGTGAAGTTGCGTAGTGGAGGTGAAACCCTTGTAAAACACAGAGCAAAGGCAGAATCGTTTTAAGGTAATCTGAGGTCACTGCTCCTGAGAGCTCGGTGAGGTGGCACTGACAACCACTTCAGAAATCCTGGTTTGTAGTGCATTTGTAATTGTAGTCTCTTTGAAAGGAAGTAGCTGATTAAGGTATATGCAGATAATATTCCAGATTTTCCCAGTGTCTGAGTATAAATTTGGCACTTTTGAAAATGGCATAAAATCTGTCAAGTCACCAGGGTGCCATTTTTGAAATTACCACTACAATGAACTAAGTGGCACCTCACAGGATTTACCCCATGTTCAAAAATTGTTCTTGTAATTAAGGGATAAAACCATTTGATAAAACCCTAAGAATAATTTAGGTCCTAGAAGAATCCAACTATTTTGGGCTTGCCTTTGTCCATGTACTTCCCCTAGGACCTAAGTGAACTCTGAAATTTTCTAATTAACAGTTTATTGTAAGAAATTCTTAAAAGGTATTATTCTCCTTCCATCCCCGAACATGCACACACACATACACATTTTCTTTGTTGAGTTCACTTTGGAGACTTCTGGTTAAGGACAATCCCAGCTTCAAAAAGGATTTTCTGGTTTGAGGCAAAGAAAGGCAGAGAGGAAAACAGCTAAGAAGGTGCCGATTCGGAACCTAAAAATTATTGTCATATAAGATATCATCTATAGGTATACTGCGTATAGATATACGTATACCTATAGATATACGTATACTGCGTATACCTATAGATAGCCCTCCACAGACGTAGATAAATTTAAATTATAAGTGATGTTCTCAGTGGGGCCTAGGTTACTGGGTCTTAAAATAAGTGGCAAGAACTTTCCTGGAAGAAGCAGTAACTGTCCCTAGTAGGATCACCTAAATTGAAGGGGTGTTGGGGAGGAGGCAGCGAGCATTACTTGTGCGCTTTCCACACAAAGCCAAGCTCCTGGGATTTCAGAACCCTAGAAGGATAACGAGCTAAAAGGAGAAGGCATATGAGTGAAAACAGTATTTATTCGAAAATATTTCCAGAGGCTACGCATGCTTCAAGGAATGTGAACTAAACATTTTTCTTTCACATAATGAGGAAATTGAGCCGGTCACACTGTTGGAGCAGCTGTGACAAAGGAAGCTCACCAAGACGTGGGCAAGTATTTATAAAAACCTTAGGGTAGTGTGCACGCTTAGAAAGTGAGGGCTTCTGGGAAAGGAGAGGCAGCAAACGTTCCTACGGTGTTTGTCTCAGAATGGGAAGGAAACACTGTCTCTGAGACCAGAGCATCTCCGAACATTCTGCCTGGTCCTTGCTAAGGAAGTATATTGAAAACCATGACCAGGGCCTCCCCGGTGGCGCAGCAGGTTGAGTGCAGCGCTGTGAAAATTTTGGATGCCTCTGCAGCGCAGGTTCTATTCCTGGTTGGCCAGGGAGAAACCACAAGGCAGGGCAGACCTCTCCTGACTCGCCCACTGCTCTCCTCAGCAGTGTATTTCAGTCAGTCTGCCTGTTCTGTTCCCTGCTCTGTCTCTGGTGAATCCTCTCACCCTCCCACACCTCTGACCTGTACCCCAGCTCTTGTATAAATAAATACATCTTAAAAAAAAAAAAAGCATTACCAATATGCCATTAGACAAAAAAGTGCTTTAAAATAGAATTAACCAAGCTTAATAAATACGAAAAAGCAAGAAGGTATCTATTTCTATTCTCTCTGCTTGTAATTTATCCTTTATGGTTTCCTTTGCCTCAAGGCTCAAATTTTCTTATACATCAAAACAATGTCTTTTAAAATAACCAAATAATACACTTAAAAATAAATAATCTGAGATGGGCTTGCTTATGTCTTTTATCCCTACCCTGGTATTAAGTCTGTGTTTTACTTTCCTAGTGAAAGTTTAAGATAAAGTAATGTTTAATAAGTTTTTTCAGGTTTATCTGAGAACAGTCACCTTGTTTTTTCATTTACTGTGTTTTTCCCTGTCAGGAACGCCATATCTGAACAATCCATTTTTAAAATGAGCAAAGCTGTGTAGGTGGCTGATCTTAGATTGTGCCTGAGATTCATCTTTGTATCAGCCCTCATCTGTGCTGTCTTCCAGTGGCTATGCTTCCCAGGCCTGGAACACAGGACACTCACCTAGGGATCAGAAAATTCATCTTTCAATTTTCCCAGAAGGTTCTTTCTCAATATGAATGTTTCCATCAGTTGTTTATATCCCATTCACTATAACCCTGCTACCTTGTTTGGGAACAGATGTTGGTGTGTTGTGAAAAACTAATATTCATCTCAAAAATTTCATTTAGATCATTGTACCTGAACACCTAAAGATAAATGCAGGGCTAAGATAATAGAATACAAGAACATAGAAAAATCCAGAAATAGCTTATTTTTGCTATGCACTTTATCTTCTGAGTGGAAGCAACAAACTTTGCCAAAAATTGATTGGGGATTAATTAGAAAACTCTGTGCCCTAACTGAAATGATAAATTATATTAAAATAGAATTTTCTTCATACACTGCAAACTTATTCTTTTCTGGTAATATCTGTTTTATTATGTGGTATTGTATACATTCTTAATGAAACTCTATACTAAGCGACATCATTTATTTTACATATATTTTAGTTCAATTCTGCTTTAGAAGGACACTTAGGATTCTAAACATGTGCAATTTTATGGAAAAATCCAATCTTTGATATACAGCCCAATAAGCACTGACAATGCCAAATCTTTTGGGAAGTTAATAAAATAATGGCAGATTTTTTTTTTACTTATAATTAAAGTAAATGATAGAGCCTACTACATATTGACCAACACAGAGATTGCTGGGAATGAATAAATACTGTGCTAACAGACTGTGGTCTTAGATGTCCACCAAATGCCACTTTTTAGTCAAGGAGAGAAAAGATTAATAAGATCACAAAGGAAATTAGATGTGGCTATTATTAAAAAAAAAAATGTTTGAATTTAGGTATCAAAAACTTGAATGACATTCATCATAGGATATCCAACAAGGAAAGTTACCAAGCAAAATTTAGTTTGAGAAAGATCCTCAGGAGAGGCCAAAGATTAACACTGGTCTTCCTGGGAAGGAGACATCTTTTCTGCCTCAGAAATTTGTATCTCAAACCCACCACAGATAAGACTCCAAATTGTTCACCCTCTCAACATTCTTGTTTTTTTGAGCTTCAGAAAAAAAGATTTGAAAGTTGAAATAAGTGTAAAATCATCAAAGGAAAGGTCAGCACTTCTTAGTAGGATTGCCCCAGTTTAGCCATGCTGTTGTCAATATGAAGTAGTGGTAATTCAAATAAAGATTGAAGGTATTTTTCCTCACCTGGTCTTGGTAAGGACCTGTCTGCTAAAAGCACTTGTGAACAACCTAAGTCATCAGAGCACTACTTAAGGGGTAGAAAATTATGCCATAGAAGTCAACGTTTTTTAAATTAAAAAGGAACCTAAGCTATCTAATACTACTTTCTTATTTTTACAGAAGAAAAAAAGTCAAATTTGGAGAAGCTGAATTGTTTTCTAAGAATACATAGCAAATTGGGCCTCCCCTGGTGGCTCAGACGGTTGAGTGCAGCACTGTGAAGCTGTCTGCAGCCTCCTCAGCGCCGGTTCAATCCCGGCTGGCCGGCGAGGGTCCACATAGCCGGGCAGACCTCTCCTGTCTTGCTCGCTGCTCCCCTCAGCAGTGTATATCATCAGCCTGCCTGTTCTGGTGAATTCTCTTACCCTCCCGCGCATCTGGCCTGTACCCTGGTTCTTGTATAAATAAATAAATAAATCTTAAAAAAAAAAAAAGAATACATAGCAAATTGATGGGAGGCTATTAAGCTTGAGGGTAGAGGGAGGGCTCTGGAATTGTACAGCTTACCTGGGTATCCTATCTCCATCACACAGTAGCTATGTGAACATAGCATGTTTCCAGATCTCTCTTGTATTTGATTTCAATTTCTTCATCTGCACAATTAATGTATTAATAGCAGAGTAGAACCCTCTTATTGAACTATGTGAGAATGTCTGTATCAGAATGTCAGTGTAAGCAGTGTTTCATTAAAAAGTGCAAACACAAAATCATTTTTAATTTTATATGCATATATTCAATTACCCATCTTTCAAGTAAGGTCAAGAGCTTTTCTTGAGCCTCCCTAGTGGCGCAAGGGGTTAAGACTCAGGCTGTGAAGCTATCCACAGCCTCTGCAGCCCGAGTTTGATCCCCAGCCCACCAGGGAGCAACCTATCCGGCACAGCAGACCTCTACTGTCTCGCCCACTGTTCCCCTAACCAGTGCACTCAGTCGATCTGCCTATTCTGTTCCCGCTCTGTCTCTAGTGAATCCTCTCACCCCCTACACCTCTGGCCTATACCCCAGCTCTTGTATGCACAAATAAATAAATCTGGAAAAAAAAAAAAAGAGCTTTTCTTTGTATTGGCCCTCCTACTGGGTCTCCAGTCATCCACAAAGGTTTCATTTCTTTCAAATGGAGCAAATACTTTAAAGACAGTTATGAGTTAATCTAAATATAGAATACTTCTAGATTTTTATAGTTTCCAAATTTGTTGTGGTTGTCTCACCTGTACCTCATTTAATAGTATTTTTTAAAATACTTCATAATAACTGAATCTTTCCAATGCATTCCACTTAGTTTTTATAAAAACAACCATTTTTCCTATTGGAATTCTTATCTGATTGAATTGTATTATAGCTAAGAAAAATATATAATTGTATTAAAAAGAGCAACTGGTATAATTTGAATTGTGTCCAATCCCTCTGATTCTTGATAACATGTGTCTTGACTTTGGAGAGCAATGTTGACCTGCTTCCTGGAGATGTGCCATATGCATGTCAGCATATTGTACAAATGGAACAGAGAAAGCCAAGTAATCTTTTCAATGGAGGTGGTTAAAGAAGCTTCTATTGAAGACTCACAGAACAGTGCCAACACATGTTAGCTATTAATATACAAGTTTAGAGCTCATTCCTTCTGACTTCTTGTCAGGAGATAGGTACATACTTGTAGATAGATATTATTCTTTCTTCTATACATTTTTTTTCACACTGACATTCAAAATTAACTTTGACTCCCTATTTAGCTGCATTAATAAAAATTGCCAGTGGACTAAATTATATACTCGGTAATTGTTACAACAGTAAAGACTGCAAATCAATTCTGGAGTCATGTAAAATGATGTAAGAAAGCTGTTTCTATTTTTTAAAAAAACTTGGTTTCTATTTTTCTCACAACTAACATGTATATAGTTTAAAAATCAAATACTATGTTACACTGACTTGAATGTGCACATACTGCCACATTTTAGCATCTTTGAAATCTGAATGCCTTTTTACTGTCCATGACATAATTATAACACACCAGGTGGCAGTCATAACATAGTGACACTGACTGCACATTTATACACCTTAAAAATGCCAATGTCAAAATTCAGAAATGACAGCAACTTGGAAGAGAATCACAGAATCAATAATTCAGTCCTTTAAAGAATGCTGCATCACCTGTGAGCTCAATGGCATAAAGAGCACTATCAGATGAAAAAAACAAACAAAAAATCATGCACCAAAAACTCTTTACTGAAGTCATTCAGAAGAATTTAAAATTTTAGCAATACCTTATCCAATTCACTTTATGTATAGTTTTTTCATGTATGCATGACATATTATTTAAAAAAAAAAAACAAAACATGTCAGGGCCTCCCTAGTGGTGCAATGGGTTAAACAAAACACTGTGAAGCTATCCTCTACAGCATAAGTTCTATCCCTGGCCTGCCAGGGAGCTACCCACATTGTGCAGCAGATCTCTCCTGACTCTCCCGCTGCTCCCCTCAGCAGTGTATTTCAGTCAGGCTGCCTGTTCTGTTCCTGACTCTGTCTCTGGTGAATCCTCTCACTCTACCGCACCTCTGGCCTGTACTCCATTTCTCATATGCATAAATAAATAAAATCTTTATTTAAAAAAAAAACATGTCAAACAAATATAAAAGAACACTTTCATCAATATTGAGTAAAGATTACAATGATTTCTCAAAATAGTAGAGTAAATGGTACCAAAGTAGAATTCCCATCATAAACACATATACTAGTGCTCAAATATATGAGGCAACCAAGTTCAAGCCCTGGACCACAAGCAATGCAAGACTATGATCCCAGAGAAAAGGAACTTAGGATGTGAGTCCATAATTGTCTAGCTTGGCTGGTGACAGATTCCTACTACAGTGCAGTGAGCTGATGCCCAAGCAGACGTGTATGTCCATCTGAGCTGAGAAGGCAGAGATGATAGTTGGAGTAGCTGAACCATCTGGAATATAAGACAGCGCCCCAGATGCTGGCGCTACAAAGAAAGAGGACTCCAAGAATTTGAGATGAGGTTACTTTTATAAGTCTTTGGTCAAAGGTTATGCTATACATGGTCAGACGGAGCTTGTCTAAGACTTGCCAGAGTGCAGCTGTTACAGGGTTCAACATGGAAGACAGATATTAGAGATCAAGCAGTGCTTGTTAAAATAGTATTAGTACATGGGATCACCTGCAAAGGTAACAAAGAGCTGCTCCTTAGCAGTAATGACCATGCCCTACTACAGATCCATCCAAACAAAACCAAAGTCCAAACTCTGATAGTAAGTCAGAGTTCAGAGGTTGAAGTTGGAAAACACCTTGGTCTACCCTAACAAAGCACTAAAGCTAAGGGTACAGAGTGCAAGATGATCACCAATATCAAACTGCCTTTCCCCCACCTCAAAAAAATCAATGTTCTTCAGAGAATCTACAATGTACTATCAAGACTGGCTTATATAGGGCTTCCCCTGGTGGCGCAGCAGTTGAGCACTGGGCTGAGAAGCTGCCCACAGCCTCTACAGCTCTGGTTTGATCCCCGGCCGCCACGAGGGTCCCACATGGTGTGCAGACCTCTCCTGCCATGCTCGCTGCTCCCCTCAGCAGTGTATTTCATCGGTCTGTCTGTTCTGTTCCCTGCTCTGGCTCTGGTGAATTCTCTCACCCTCCCGCGCTTCTGACTGTACCCAGTGCTTGTATAAGTAAACAAACAAACAAATAAATAAATAAATAAAAAGACTAGCTTATATAATCAAATCCATTAAGAAACAAGAATAAGTATATAACATTTAGTTTTAAAGATCATCTCAAGATGATCTTTATGATGGATTTAGCAAATACCTTAACGCATTTACTATAAATACGTGCAAAAACTAAATAAAAATATGTTCAAAAGTGAAGGAAAATACGGTTGATCATAAGTGACTAGACAGGATATCTTAGCAGAAAATAAATAAAACTTATTTTTTCTTTTTTATTAGTATGACTAAAAGTAAAACTAATTGCAATGAGAAAACAGGGGTAACAGCATATTAGAAATGCAGAAGACAAGGAGTGTGGACTCGGTTCAGAGGTGGGAGATCAATTACTCTGAGGCTGTGGATTACTGGCCTAGAATCAGGTGAAAGGCCAAGAATGAAGAGGAAGAATGGAGGTTTATGTTCTTGGCTATGGAATGGAGAGGAGAGAAATCAACCACAGCAAGAGAGTTGGAGAAGAGAAGGCCAGAGGGAGCAGCTTTGTATATCTTAAGACTGAAGAGTGGGGGGGCCCCCCTGGTGGCACAAGGAGTTAAGACACAGCATTCTGAAGCTATCTGCAGCCACTGCAGTACACGTTGGATCCCTGGCCAGGGAGGTGACCCACATGGCTCAGCAAACCTCTCCTGTCTCACCTGCTGCTCCCCTCAGCAGTATATTTCAGTAGATCTGCTTGTTCTGCTCCCCACTCTGTCTCTGGTGAATCCTCTCACCCCCTCCATACCTCTGGCCTATACCCCAGTTCTTGTATGCATAAATAAATAAATCTTAAAAAAAAAAAGACTGGAGAGTGGACAGAACACCCTTGTTGGCACTGGTGCAACTACTGACTCTCCATTAATGGGCCCTTGTCCAGAGGAAAAGATCCTTTTCATTCTGTTGTGATCAGCAACATGCATTTACTAGGAGAAAGCAGTAATAGTATCACAAAATAATTTGTCTTCATAAACTATCTCCCTAGAGGCATAAGACATTATTTAGATTAGTTCAGATTAAGAAAATTATCTTCTTACTTCCCCTTGCTGACCAAAGGTAGAACAACTTCAGCATCTTCCAACATTGCTGCAATGTGTGTTTATTGCAGCACAAATGTAAAACTGCAATTAGGCAAGGGAGAATAGGCCCATTCATTCTTTTTTTTTTTTTAAGATTTATTTACTTATGCATATAAGAACTGGGCTACAGGCTAGAGGTGTGGGGAGGGTGAGAGGACTTGCCAGAGACAGAGTGGGGAACAGAACAAGCAGATTGACTGAGGGGAGCTAGCTGAGGGGAGCAGCAGGAAAGTCAGAAGAGGTCTGCTGCGCCACATGGGTTGTTTCCTGGCTGGGGATGGAACTAGTGCTGCAGAGGCTACGACAGCTTATAGGTTGTATGTTAACCCTTGTGCCACCAGGGAGGTCCAGGCCCATTCATTCTTAAAATTAGTTTGTGTTCTCTTCTCCCTGCTGAGGCTGCCAGTCACCTCTCAATTGTAATGTACTTTATGATATAGACAGAACGAACTAGACAAAGATGACCAATTACTTTCCTTCCGAACAAATGACAAAGCATCATGAAACAATCAATTAAAACAGTGACCGCTGGATCTAAGCTTTTACTCCAGAGAAAAAGTCTCCCCTCTCTGATGACTTCAATGAACTCAATGGTTCCTCCCTATGTGGCTGCAATTGTCTACACTAAGTCTGTGAACAGAAGATTCCATGGGAGAATGTAGAGTTTAAGACTGTAGAGCTCCTCTGGCAAGCTCCCAACTTAGAGGTAAGTTAACTGAGGGCAATAAAAGCTATATAACTTGTGTGGACCCCTATATCACAAATTCTTTTCACATTTAAAAACTCTAACTTTCCCTTCTGCTGCATCTCATCTGTCTTTTTTTCTGTCACATCTGACTGTAGTCAGAAAAAGCTAGTTGGTAAGGGTGCACATGACTAGATTAAGACTAGCTGAGTTATCCAGACTCTCTTTCCTAGTCAATGTCTGTAACATTAATTACACCTATAAAAATCTCCATTGCCTTATAACATAACACACCGCAGATACTAGGGATTAGGGATTGGACATCTTTATAGCTTATTCTGCCTACTACAGATATTAGGTACTATTGGAATTCAGAGGCAAAGT
The DNA here is from genome assembly GCF_014898055.3 of Talpa occidentalis. NCBI lineage: Eukaryota > Metazoa > Chordata > Mammalia > Eulipotyphla > Talpidae > Talpa > Talpa occidentalis. The sequence goes on along the minus strand of NW_023604861.1, from coordinate 34,361,956 downwards.
CGATCATGAGAGCTGGGAGATTAGGAAGTATTCAGGCAGGTACAATACAAGCTGACTCTTTTTTTTTTTTTTAATAGAGGCATTTTATTTATTTATTTATTCATTTGTTTTGTTTGTTTTTTGTTTATACATGCACTGGGTACAGTCAGAAGCGCGGGAGGGTGAGAGAATTCACCAGAGCCAGAGCAGGGAGCAGAGCAGGCAGAAGGACCGAAGTACACTGCTGAGGGGAGCAGCGGGCGGCAGGAGAGGTCTGCTCGCCATGTGGGACCCTCCTCTGGTGGCGGGGGAGCAGCCAGGGATCGAACTGGCGCCGCAGAGGCCGCGGGCAGCTTCGCAACTCAGTGCTCAACCGCTGCGCCACCGGGGAGGCCCAATACAAGCTGACTCTTAAGTGATATGTAAGAGGTACTCTGTGTGTGCAAGGAGGAAGTAAATACCCATGAAGGAGGCTATTTCAGATAAATAACAAGAATTGCTTATTATTTACATGGGAAATATAAGGCATTTGTGGTAAGTGATAATGGTTAGCATGATGGATTTGTGGGATTCACAATTGGCGAGAAGATACATTAAAGGTTACGTCAACTAGTGAAGAGCAGAAATGCCACATGGAGGAATTTGGGGTTTACTCTAAAGACAATAGGAAATTATTCTGTTTTTAGAAAAGGAGTGAAAAATAAAATGGCCTCTAGACAAATGAATCTAACCAGTGTATAGGAAAAATAGACACAAAGAGGGCAAAAAGATGTCCAGGTAAATTAGGGGACTATTCCCAGTATCCAGTTGTGCAATAATAAGGTAGATAGAATGGAAGGAAAATTGGCAAAAGAATCCCAGGACAAAAGATATGGTTGAACTGTGGGATTGACTGAATATTGTAAAAGAGGAAAATTGTGATCTTGGAAAAAGAGGGTGGGGTGGGATGGGGTGGAATCTATCACAAAGAGGAAGTTTGAGTCAAGTTAAGCGTTATCTGAGATTCCATCTGGGGAAAGCAGCTCCCTCCTAACAGGAAACTGGGAGGGACTGTGTTGTGCTCAGCATTTATGAACAGCCATTTTCCCACTTACTGTATGAAATGGATGCCCCACAAAGCAGGCTTTCTACTAGAGTCCTCTTAACTTCAAAAGTTGCACAGAAAGGCAGAGACACTTCTCCCTGCCCCCCAAAATGTTATTTTTAATGTTTGGAGTTATTTTCCAAACAGTGATTTAATTAGTGTTTTTAATTTCTATACTTAATGAAAAATTTACATCTCCACGGTTGTTCTGAGGATTCTGTGTATTTGTGAGAGTTTTTTTTTTTCTTTCTTCCTATTTTTTTAATACAAGATTTTTATAGACTCAAATCTTCTATACTTTAATCTTTGGGGGCATCTCTGCATCTCAGAATTGATATATAAAATAATAATAAAAAAAATCCCCAACTGTATAAGAAGATGGATTAAGAGATCACTCTTGAAGGCACTTCTTAATGAACATTCTTTAGCAGGCCTGAGATTTACAGGGGGCCATCATCAAAGCAGCCATGTAAATGGGGACATATTGACAAGTTTACCCCTTAAAGGCAAAGCAAAAAGGATTTATATGCTTCAACCACTGCTCCCTTGGGAACTCAACAGGGACTTATTTTGTTTCTCTTTTAATAGCTCCTCTTGGGTACTTTATGGACCAGTTCTCTCATCTCAAGTGTCTGATCCCGAGACATAAATTAATTTTAGATGCACCTTTTATCCATCTTCTCTGCTAAGGAAATATTCACTGTTTGTTTTGGTTGCCATGGAGATAATTGACTTCCTGCCGTGGCTTGAGTCTTGTTTGGGGGTATTATAGGGGCTTGGGTCCAGAGATTCTTTAATTTTCACACAGTGAGGAAAGCTATTTTATCAATGGAGCATTTGTATACATCTCTCACTTATAATTGGAATGATTTTTTTTATCACTTTGTGAAATTTCTCTTTTTATTTTCCATTTACTTCCTTTTTTAAGGTTTAACCTCTACTCTCCAAGGTGCTGACTAAAACCACAGCAAAGGGCAAACAGTCCATTTATTACTGTTTTGTAGGATGGTTGGACACGGACTCCCAACAGAATATTATCAGGGAAAACAGCTGAAGAATCTGAGAAAATGGAGGATTATAGAACCCTATTCAGGTGGAGAAAGAGACCATATCTTATTAAGGCAAAAACCACTTTGAATACCAATTCACAAAATCAATCTCTAGTGACCAAGTTGGGCTGCTAAAGATTGGGTCCCTCAGGAGTTTATGTACCTCTTCTGATATTTATAAAGGCAATTGTTGGATTCTGCTATAAACTGTTAGAACAGGCACTGTAAGTCCCTTTTCAAGAGAAATTAGAAAGAAATATTCATTTTTGAAATACTCTCTTTAGAGTATACAAATACTAATACGATAAAATATAATATTTTATACACATTCCCTATTCCCTATTTTCTGCACTTGATGGCCACTAAATCATGAAAAATTCCATAACACGGACCTTGAAAGGCATTTTAAAACAGAACTACCAGGAACATATCATATATTTCATTTAATTTTGGAGAATCATGAATTACAGTATTTCTACACATTTATTTACAATTCCAAAAAATAATCCCTTAGCAGTCATCCATAGGACTAATATTTTGTGCTAAAATATTGTTTTGTTATAGTTCAAAAAGCTATTACTGAAAGAAAAAATTAAATCAATGATCAGAATGAGAATCCTTAGGAGCAATAATAGTGAACAAAACTCTAAGAACCTACTTCAGTTCTTTTAAGTGCACAGCACAAAATCAATTTGCAATGACCCTGAGAATCAGCCTTCCTCACCACATGACAACAAAAGAAATGGGGGATGAAAACAAATTAAAGTAGGTTCTTAAAAGTCTTTTTTGCCTTCCAAAGATTTCAGGGTATCTGTGAGCTATGAAACTTTCAAAGACAGTTCTTTGAAAGTTTATCAATATTGTCATATATTCTTACAGTAAAGGCTTTTAGGCTGACTCTAGAAGTCCATGATTCACTTTCTGCTTGGGATTTGTTTTTTCCACAAATATTTCTTGAAGGCATATAATGAACATAGGACAGTACTAGGCACTGGATGGGAAGAAAATAATTGATGAGCTGTAGACATCCAAGGTAAGGAAAACACAAGGCCAATAACTGGGTGTTATGTGTCCAAACAAAAGCAAAATGCCAAAGGAATCCAAAATGGAGAGGAATGCTTCACTGCATACTTCCCTTATATTAGCCCATTTAATACTGACAATACCCCAGAATGGAAAGCCAAGCAGTATATTGGTTCACTGATGAAAAGACCACACCTTTAAAAAGGAGTCGATAAAGTAGAGGCTGAATTTGACCACAAATCTCTCCGATCCCTATCCCAAGCAATAAACCAGTGAGCTGCAATGCTTCAGTAAAGTATTACAGCAGGCTTCTATGACACATTGTACACAACACATACATGCTGACACACACTAACAGGCATATTCACATTGATTCCCTGCCCTCCAGCATGAGGTAAATGAGCTCAAAAAGCAACGTTCTCTAAGATTTATTTACATCATTTATTTTCTGCCTTCCTGAACATAGACTGGCCATTGTCAGGAATCTCGAGCCAGCAGCAAAGGAATGTCACAAAACTCCCTTATCTCCCATTTCTAATGACCTGACATTAGAAATACTTTTTGTTCTCTAGATTAATTTGGATCCTTTCTGAGCTCAATAAGCACACCAGGGAAGTTATCTTGAAAGGTTTAAAAGGGGGCCTTGGGCTACATTGTCCTTAGCTATTGCAGATGATGTCCTGGTTGCTTATGTCTTAAATTAAGAAAAACCAATACAGTTTGGTTTCCCCAGATTTATCTGGTTTCATATTTAGAAATTGCCTGTGTTCAGACAGGACAAAATCAGTGTACAAAATGAGACAGTGACTCAGTCTGCCAGGGGACTATATGTGAGTTCTATGTAGTATTTATACAGTTGGCATTATGTCTAATTTTCTACATTTCTTTGTATAATAAGCACACAAGTATAATGTTTTTCATTTATAAGAAGAACATACCTATAAATAAAATAAAAATATTTATTCTTTAGTCAAAATAACTGCTACCTAGATGGTAAATTATATTCATATTGTGGTTCATGCTTGTAAATGTTATTTAAGCCTTCAGGAAATTCTGGAAAGCAAAACAACAATTTTGAGCACACACGATTTAAGTTTCACTTAGGGACCATGAAAAATACATCCTTTAGAACACACATAGGGCATTTACAGGAAATGTGGTCTGTGAGATATGGAGCCTCTGTTCGGTCTGAATGGAAGATCGCATTTTCATATTTTAAGGTCAAATTACATCAGTTTCTTTCCAGTAAAAAAAAAAAAAAGCATCATACTAGAATGTTAATATCTTTTAAACCTTTGAGACTCAATATTATGATCTCTTAGGATAATTTAATGGGGTGAAATTGATGAGCTGCAGCAACTGTAAATGCCCAGAGTTGTGCTTAGGAGAAAGGAATTTCCTGGATAAACCATTTGCAGGGAAAATTCAATCTAGCATCCTTTATTTTTAGACCTATGTTTAAGGTAGAAGAAACACCATATCTATCTATCTATCTATCTATCTATCTATCTATCTATCTATCTATCTACACACACACACACATATATAGAGAGTGAGACAGCAAGAAAGAGATTTTCCTTATTTTAATTACAGATAATTTGAGATGCTGCAAATATTTAAGATCTTACCAACATAAGACTATTTCAAATCCTTCCATTGAAAGAAACAACCAAAGCTATTTCTTTTGCTTTCCTCCTCCTCTTCCCTTTTCCTCTTATTTGTTGACTATGCGGTATCATATAATCTACAGAACTGCACACAAAATATATCCAAAAAGTGTCTTCTGAACCCCATGCGTTGCTGGGAGCAGAATGAGTTATAAAATTGCAGGAGACTTTATATTTGCCCTCAATGAGCCTGAAGTTCAGCAGGAGAGGTAAGATGCTTATGGAGCTATCTAAACCAAAAGCATATTTACATGGATGAGCAGAGTGGTGCAAACTGCTTTAGGAGTGCAGAGTTGGGGTTGATTATCACCAGACTGAAGGATAAAGAAGACATATGCATAATTTCAATAATGGGAGATGAAATTCCCATGTCAGGGACATAAAGTTTAAGTCTGCTGAGGGACATTTTGGCTGCAACAGCAGATGTTTGAGACCCTGTGCTAGAAATAGGGAAAGTTAATGACTACAGGTGGTTATCGTACGAAAATGACAAACAACAATAACAAAAAATCCATAAAACCTGAGTGGCTTCTGCTAGATGTGCTGGCATACTTTCAAACACTGAAAAAAGTTGCTCATAAATTATCTTTCAAGTTGATATCTTTTTTCTCTGTGTGCCAGTGAAATGCTTAAATGAACACCACACCACCTCACTGGAATTGGAAGTTTACGCTGTTTGTGAAAAGCAGCGAGGATGTTGCTCAAGGACACACTAAATGTTTCTGCTACCCCACCAATACAACAGTGGACTCACAAGTCTCCTGGTGACTTTGGGACAATTGCAGCAACTATGGAAACAGGGTTGTCTTGGTCATCAGGGAGTTTTCCAAGTGAGATTTGATAAGAGACTCTATCAGAGAGTCCTCAAGGCTCTTTCTGAGCATTTACACACATCCTACCTTCTCTTCTTGACAACCTGAGTTTCCCCACACAGAATCACATTCATATCTATCATATGAAAGAGTAAAATTGAATCAAAAGCAGACCTTGCTGGCCACACCTGTGCGGAAAGTCTCCAATGTTAATATTCTGCTGAAGACTGAGCAGCATAGAGCGTATAAGTTAAGTAAAGACATTATCAAAATTGCCAGGCTACATGGGAAATAGCAATCTCTGCCATGTGGAGGGACACCTATCATGTCCAAGATGCTTTCATATATTTTTCTCTAAACAATAATCCTGTAGGGTTAGCTACTCTTATTCCTCTCTCAGAGGCTTCAAAAGGCTAAATAATTTGCCCAAGGCTACACATGCAGCAAGTGGTAAGACTTTCTGACACCAGATCATCACTCTTCTCTGTTCTGGGACTGAAAATATAACACACCAGTGAATTATAAATTTCAATTTAAGAAACATAAAAATAGGTGATCAACTAGATAGTACCTCCCTGAGAGGAGCTGAACAAAACCCTGAGGCAGCCCAGACCATACTATTCTAGGTTAGAAGAGGTTGAGGAAGGGGCTTAGCCTAGGACACTAAATCCTCCAACAAATAATAGATACCCTGCTGCAGGGGCCAGTAAGATGGAGCACCGTCTGCTCTCCCACAAGACAGGAATTTCACAAGCATGAAAACCCTCTCATAACCTAAATTTGGAGGTTGATGATTCATCTGCTCATACAGAGTGTTACTGACGTGTACTGTATGAAAATCTGAACCCAAGCCTATTATAAACCCATGGCTTTTCCCTATGAGCAGTTAATCTGAAAACGAGATTTCAAGTAAAACAAGGACATTCAAAATTGCTGTGCTATCTAGAAAATCAATTTTACTTATTGAAAAATTACTGAAACCACATGGGAATGGTTTTGAATGGGAAGACCACGGTATAGAGATGAATAGAAATGAAAGATGAAAAGTTGTGTCCCAAAGAATAATCACGTTACATTCCTGCTCTTTTTAAAAAAAAAAAAAAAAAAAAGATTTATTTATTTATACAAGAACCGGAGTACAGGCCAGATGTGTGGGAGGGTAAGAGGTCTCACCAGAGACAGAGCGGGGAACAGAACAGGCAGACTGATGAAATACACTGCTGAGGGAAGCAGCGGGCAAGACAGGAGAGGTCTGCCACGCCATGTGAGACCCTCCCTGCCCGCGGGGATCAAACCGGTGCTGCAGAGGCTGGGGACAGCTTTACAGCGTGGCGCTCAACCACCTGAGCCACCAGGGGAGGCCCTCCCATTCTTGACTTTGAATGGAAGACATCCTAGATTAGGCAAATTTCCAGCATCTCATACTAATATCCTTTCATTTTTCCTCTTTTTTATTTTTCTTAAAGAGTTCTCTGTTGAGTGGTTGTGTTCGCAACATAAGTGTTGAGGTTGATGTGGAATGGAGTGAAATAAGAAAGAAGAGAAAGCAATTAATCCTTTATAGCATTCATTTCTCAAATATCCGAGTGTCTATTTGTGCATTGCTAGTGATATTTGTAGGAAAATAGTCATTACTTCTTACCCTTGTGGAGCTCCTCTCAAGTGAGGGGAAAGGTGACAAGGAATAAATAAATAAAATATATTATGTGTCAAACAAAAGATGCTAAAGACAAACAAAATAGAGAAATATCAGAAGTGTCTGAGGTACCTTTTATTTTTATTTTACATGTATATTTTACATCATTCTTCCTTTTTGTACAATGTACACTTTCATGAACATACTCCTCTCAGGTATAGGCCCCATAAAATTCCACCACCAATTCACCCGTGCACCATCACCATAGTGCCTTATGCTCACCCCTCCCCAATTTTGATCCCTCTCCCTCCCCCTCCCCTGCAAAATGTCTCTGATCTATAGTTGCCTGTTAATTTTGTTTTTTAATTTATTATAATTATTTTTTTTCCTGATCCCTTATTTGGTTCCCCTACATTCCTTCTATAAGTGAAACCATCCAATATTTTTCTTTTTCTTTCTGGCTTATTTCATTGAGCATAATTGGGGTGCAATTTTCAATGAGATGGTTACTTAATGTGGGAGCACATGTATCTAGGCAAAGCCTTAATATTGGTGGAATTATCCTGACCCTGATGTGTTAGTATCCTCCAGCTACTGTAACAAAGTAACACAAAGTGTGAGACTAAAACAATAGAAATTTATTATTCTACAGATATGGAAGCTAGAAGTCTGAGATCAAGGTATGAATGGGTTGGCTCCTTCCAAGGGCTGTGAGAGGGAATCTGTGCCTTGCCTCTCTCCTAGCTTCCTATAGCCCCAACCTGCATTCTCTTCTAGATATTTTCCTTCCTGTATTTGAGCTCATGTTTCCCCAGTGTCTTCAATTCTGTGTCCAAGTTTCTCCTTTTCATGAAGATGCCAGTCATATTGGATTAAGACTCACCCAATGGTGGGGCCTCCCTGGTGGCGCAAGGGGTTAAGATGCAACCTATCTGCAGCCTCTGCAGCATGAGTTCGATCCCCAGCCAGGGAGCTACCCACATGGTAGCCTCTCCTGACTCGCCCACTGCTCAGCAAGTGTACTTCGGTCATCTGCCTGTTCTGCTCCCCACTCTGTCTCTGGTGAATCCTCTCACCCCCCACACTTCTGGCCTGTACCCCAGTTCTTGTATGCAAAATAAATAAATCTTTTTTTTTTTTTTAAAACTGTTTTATTTTTTTATTTTTTTTTTAAGATTTATTTATTTATTTATACAAGCACTGTGTACAGTCAGAAGCACGGGAGGGTGAGAGAATTCACCAGAGCCAGAGCGGGGAGCAGAGCAGGCAGAAGGACCGAAGTACACTGCTGAGGGGAGCAGCGGGCGGCAGGAGAGGTCTGCGCGCCATGTGGGACTCTCCTCTGGTGGCCGGGGAGCAGCCGGGGATCGAACCGGCACCGCAGAGGCTGTGGGCAGCATCGCAACCCAGCGCTCAACCGCTGCGCCACCGGGGAGGCCCAAAATAAATAAATCTTAAAAAAAAAATTCACCCAATGGTAACTTGATCACCTTAAAGATCTCATTTCCTGTTGCATTGGGGAACACCATAGTGATAAAGAAAAGGGGGTCTTGGAACAAGCTACATAATGCAGGAAATGAAGAGAGGGCTCAGAAATAAATGACCACTTCAGATTGGTTCTGGCTCAGTGATCCACAAGCATACTTTGAAAGGACTTTGCTACTGAAGAGTAAGATCCTGGCCTTTTCATAGATAGAAGAATTATACAGCATCAGTTGTGAGAGGAAGGAGGAAAAAAAGAAAAGGGGAAGAAAAAAGGTGCTGACATCAATATTATCAGGGATTGTGAGTCTGTTCTCCAGGCATTTCTCATCTGCTTGATGACTCGGTATTGTAACTGAGATCAAGCCTTAGTTCCCCAGCCATGGTTTCAGTCTTATCAACAAGGCATTCCATTGATCAGCTTCTGGGGTCCCTTGTTATACATTGATCCTCAGGGGTGTTCCCAGTCATATCTCATGCCTTCCCAGCGTGATCCAGCTTTGTGCTCTTGATTGATCTGAAAGGCACCTGGCAGGGTTGGGCTCCTGTACCTAACTGAACGAGCCATTCTGACCTTGCTTAGGATTTAGAACTGTGGGTAACAAAATGGTGGCCGAACAGGTTGTTCAGGATTAGCAGACCCACAATTTCCAAATAAGGTTGCAGTCACTGGTAAAGGGTTAAGGAATTCGGCATCTTTTGGGGACGACACTATTCAGTCTACAACAGTTGGTGGGTGGGAAAAAATTGGGGAAAAAAAAAATTTAAAAGCCCTGACAGTAACACTTGGAGAAAAGGATCATTAAAAGGGTTGATTGCTTTCATCAGGGATTGGTGATGATGTCTGCTTCTATATTTAATAAAAGCTAATTTCAGTCCTACAAACATTCAAAATGAATTATTTAATGTAAGCTGGCAAAAATAGGCCTATTGAACACAGATGCTGTCTTCTGTTGTTATTGGAATTGGCAAAGGAAAAAAAATTAGTGCTATATCAGTGACCAAAGGAGCACAAAATTGGACTTGCAAAGGTCCTTCTGGTCCACCCATAGCTGCTCCACACACATTGGGCTAGAACCTTGCTAGTGGCAGCCTTGTGCTGTCTCCCTGATTACTTAATAAGCATATTTTCTTTTCACAAAGGGTAGAAAATATTATCAAGTTAAAATTTTCCCTTTGCCAACAAGTTAGGGATAATGTGCACCATGTGGCTCAAGCTGATCACATAAATTAAGGCTTTAAAACATAATATAAGCATTTCCCAACTGAGCATGACTTTTCTGCATAAATTAAAAATGTCTAAAAGGAGGTTTATTAGAAGGAGACTATCAAAGCTTTTCATGAACATGCTTTCTCTTTTGATCTATATAATTTTCAAAAAGTGTTAGGCGTATCATGATTTCCAGCACAACTGGAATTTTAAATCTAAGAATCAGAAGGGAAAAATGCAAACAGAAAAGACGATTTTGAAGCCATGTCTATTTTGTCACAATTAGTATTTAAGCAGCGGAAATTAATTTTGTTAAAAACCCTGTGTTATATAACATTTTATCAACCAGAAATCTCCGGGGGGTGGGGGGGGAAGCTTTTCTAATGTGCCCCAACCCCCAACACAAATCTTCAATCTATTAACCACAGGACTACAAGAAGGTTATTATTTGCTTTCTTACTGGTTTGGGGTAGAGAGAGAAAATTACATCTTTGCATCAGTGAGCTTTTTCAAACAATGGTGATTTACATGTCAATCTCCTGATTATTAAATATTATCTGTGTGATTTTCAACCACATCCAATAGAAAAAAATTTTAATGACAGATGATATTTTAAAAATACTAACTACTTTGAATTTATATAAAGACTTGGAGAAGATCAAAGTCCTTTCAAGGTATGCTTGTGGATCACTGAGCCAGAACCAATCTGAAGTGGTCATTTATTTCTGAGCCCTCTCTTCAAGCATGTCAATATTAAAATACCAAAAATTGGGAGACTTTTCAGGTTCTATTCTTAAAGAACTCAACCCATGTGAGACAAAGTTGTTAGTGCCTCATTGGACTTCAGAGATCACCAAAGAGTAGATACAGTGTTGATAATGTGTCCAGTCTCATGGCATGAAAGATGATGGAAGAAGAACCAAAGCATCTTTCTTCATCTGATTAGAAATGAGGTGAGATTTCTCTATTTCGAAAGGTTAGTCCATCAAATTACTGGATCAGAGATACTCAAAAGGACTTTCGTAGCAAATTACCACATTTCTGGGTGAGTAAACAGCAGAAATGTGTTTTCTCACAGCTTTGGAGGCTAGAAGTTCAAAATCAAGGAACTGGCAGGGTTAGTTTCCTCTGAGGGCCATAAAGGAAAGATCTATTCCAAGCCTTTCCAGTGGCTTGCAGATGGCTACCTTGCTGCAGTCTTCACAGGATCTTTCCAACATGTAAGCACACCCTTGGGTCTCTCTGTGTGTCCTAATTTTCTCTTACAAGGATGTGGGTCACTTTGAATAAGGTCCGCCCTAACTCCCTCATTTTAACTACCTCTGTAAATATCCTACTCTGACTACAGTCGCATTCTGAGATACTGGGGGTTAGCCCCTCAACTTTTGAAATATTGTCAGACATGTGGATGCCTCTGCAAACAAGGTGGAAATCAGTGATTGCAAATCCCCTGTTCATAAAGTTTTCCACATTCTTCTTGCTTAAAGAATGAATCCTCGTATCATCATATTCAATTATACAAACTACAACTCCGTGATCTGCCTGAATGGAGGAAGAACCAGCAAACACAGACTAGTAAAGGCAGCAGAACTCTTCTTTAGCACTTGAAGGTTGCCAGAGGAAATGACTACATAAATCCAAGCTACATGGATTACAAGCATCAAATTCCTTCAAATCTCTAATTAGAATATGGGACTACTGATATTGATAGATTTTAAAGTCTTGCCTAGCAGTGTCTGAAACAGGCAGGATCATTTGAGTAGTGTATGTCTAGGCGGTGGACTGCCATCATCCTCCTTGTTTGTATCTCTCAGCAGACAATGATCTGTAAGAGCAGAGCCTTAAAGCGTTCACCAGATTCGCCGTTCCTAGCAGTACATAGCAATCATTCAGCTAGGACCTATTGAATGAGTCAATGTACCTTTTCTTTACGAGAAATCTCTAGAGCTCATGCAGTCATAGATGACACAGTTGTTTGCTTCTCAAACCACAGCCTTTGGTTTTTCTGAGCATTCTGGTTCAGATTTCTTGTCCATTTTAGCTCAGAGAAAGGCAGTTGATTATATCATAAATCATGGGTGTTTCACTTTCTCTTCATTGTTCTACATAGTCTAGTTACAGTGCTTTTATTTAGCTAAAGGAGACAACCCTAAATACGACTGTTTTCCATGGCTTAAATTTGCTTCTGGCTTGATGAGTCTGAATTTCACTGAGGGAAATGGGCAATAAGGATACATGTTTTTTGCATTTATATATCAGAGGGTAATTTTGTTTTTTTCTAATTGAATATCTGATATTATCTTTCATAAAATTTCTCAGGAAAGTGACCCAAACACAAATTGTTCTCCTAACTAGTGGGTGCTCACTTATGCTGTATAGCTAAAAGGAGACCATGTTCGTGTGCATTTTATTACAGCCTGTTTGCTGCAGAATAAGCAGCAAAATGAAAGATAAAATGGTGCTTCCAAAAATTTCACTCTCACACTCAGATTATAGATTATCTAAAGGGAAAATTCTACTTGACAAAAAAATTGTTCTGCACCATGAAGCTGCAGATGTTACAAACTGAACTCCTTCCTAAAGAGCACCAAACCTTGCTTTTTTCCTGCTCAGGAATTGCTGATCTTCATGGATACCTCTGTATTAGTAGACATCAAAGAGGAAGGTGAACTCTGTCCTCATCTCATAAAATACAATTTTTGCCTTTCCCTCTGCTCTTCCACTGAAGTCACTATGTTTACAAGTACAAGCTATGACTCTGGAGATGGAAAATCTGATACTGTCAGCACAAGTTGAACAAAATGAAAAGGGAAAAAAACCTACACCCATCTGGACTTCCATATGCTCTGTAGCCAAGAGGCTAATATAACTCTTTGAATGTTGGTTATAAAGCAATGTGATATGGATAACTGCTATGCACTGAGCTTATATAGACAAGTGTTCTTTCTACTCAATAAACCCTTGAAAGGATTAAATTACAATCACTCCCAATTATCTGCCTTCAAGTTCTTTTCTGCCTGAGTTTTGACCATACCCTACAACTAGACCCTGTTTTTACCCCAGTCTGATTCCTGGTTCACTGGACCGGACCGGACCGAGTGACAGAGTAGAATGACAAAAGACATGACTTTCAGGAAACATTGAGATCTTTCGAATGCAAAGGTACCATACCGGGTGCATGACAGAGCAGGGGGCTTCTGAGAGATCATCTTAAAGAAACAGAAGTCAGATTGAAAACAGCTTTATATGTTATGATACAGATTTTATCTCTAAGGATCAGGAAGCCTTTGGAGTAATGTGATTTTTTTTTTTTTAAAGAAATAAGTCTGGTCATAGCCAAGACAGTGTGCACAAGAAAAGATAGCAGATGAAGGGGCACCTAACTTGATGAGGTTGCCATTCCAGGAGAGAAATATGGAAGGTCAAATTGTAGGAGGCATGGAAGGGGAAGAACCAGACTCAATGTTCTGATTGCATTGGTACACTTTCTTCTCTTCAAAGAAACAAAGCAAAAGTAGGAACTCTTTTGGGGATTTGCAATCCCTTATACATAAGCAACAGTTACTAAGCAGTCTTTGAGTGTATTTGTTGGAGATTATGGTTAAATCAGGAAGTGTTTAAAATTATATACCTTGCTTCTTTGTTTTCCTGGGGCAGTAGTCATTAATATGCTTATTTCTCATCTTAACATATATGTTGCTACCTTATTATTGCTAAAAGCCATAGTTTTCTGTATCTTAACTTTCCTGTTATGCTGATTATAAAAATGCCCTTGATTTTTGTTCCTCTTCATTTTTTCCTAATGATGCCTTTGATTTCCACCTCTGAAAGCTCCAGTAACAGCCTTGACCACCGGCCCTTTAATACACTTCATAATGAAATTAAAACTAAATGAAATTCAACAGTTTAGTTTAAATGTTTCTAAGCTCGTTTTTATAGGTTTCCTTTAAAGCCAGACATGGAACAGTGGTCTTTGTGCCAATTATAAATAGGATGGGAAGATCTTGCAAAATACTTCTTTTCCCCTAAGAATTTAGTGCTTGTATTTTAAATCAATTCTAAACTGTTGTTACATGAAGGAACCGACATGTTAGTAAATGGTTATTACCATTATATACAAAGATTGTGTTAACAGGGGGCTGAAGCCAAAGACTGTTACAGGTGGGCCCCCTGGAGTGGGTGCTGGTGAGGACAGAGAACCCTAGGCAAAATACAAAGTATCCTTGGGGGTGGAGACTCTGATAAGAGTATAAGGGACTGCAGAGCAGCCCTCAGGATTCAGCTTTCGGGATTTCAGGCGTTCTTATATCTTCAGCGATTCTGGGCTCAGCAATTTCTGCCCCCACCACGCCATTCCTCCAGAAGGACATTGCGGGCCTCTGAAGGACGTGGAGAAGCTTCCAGCAGCCAACCTCAGAGAAGAAAAGTTTGAAGGCTTTGCAACCAGCCGAGCAACTGAAACTGTGCCCAGTTTTGCTGCTGTTACAGCCTGGCAAGGAAGGTGAAGACCCGGAGCGCGTGCCTCGCTGAGCTACGTGAATGTGACTGTCAGGACTTTCTGCTGCTTTGAGCATCGCTTGTCTGGTCCTGTGCTGGGACATCTCAGCAGCCCCAGGGTCATCTCCTGTTGTGTCTTCTGCTAGCTTTGTGAGCTGGATCCCGGCCTATAGTCCAGGCCCCCAGTGGCGGGAAGGCATCATCTTGGGATGTGCAGCTGCAGGAATGGCGTAGTGCAGGATCTCCATGACCTGCACAGACGGGGTAAGGAGGAGTCCTAGGAGCCCTTGGTGGTTTTTTCAGGCTTTTATTGAGTTTACCAGGTACATGGCAGGCAGGGGTGCTGTGGTGGGGGGTGGTTTACCAGGTACATGGCAGCCAGGGGTGCGGGGGGTAGGGGGAATTGCCAGGAGGCTGGGAGGCCTCCTAGCCCCCGGCATATCTTCACTCTTTTGGGGCTCTCTGGCATTCTCTCTTGGCCTCTGCGTCTCTGCTGGTTCTCGTCTTCTGGTAGTTCCACTCTGCTGGTGTCCCCGTGACGCCGCCATTATAAGCCCAGTCACAGCCCTGGTGTACCCACTTACATAGGCCCACACCCGACTCCAGGTGCCCACCATCAAGCATGCATTCAGGACCATAGGGATCCATCATCAATCCTAATGGCAGGAGGGCAGAAAAGCCTGACATACAATTACTCTACAGGACAGTTTGTGTTTAGGACTTTAAAACACTGGATGCTGCTTCAGGTGAGGTAAACAGCCATTTGTGGCCTCAGTAACTTTGTTTTCTTTTTTCCCTGGTTTGTCAAATAAATCCCATTATTGTTGTTCTTTGAACCTGAAAATTCTTGCAATTGTGTGTGCAGTTGAAGAACTCAGACAGTACCCAGTAAACTAGGCAGTGTCCTTGGCCAGTTTTAGTGCAACTTTCTGCCCTGTGTCAATTGCACTATGCTAATGAAAACTGTCCATTCTTCTATATTTAGAATAATTATGTTCCATATATTTCCATTTGCTAGTGAAACAGTGTAGGGGCAGGACATGGACACTGAGCAGGTTTTCTATGATCCCATGCAGACCGGGGTAAAGGAGGAGTGAGTCCTGGAGCCCTCAGTGACTTTTGCAGGTCTTTATTGAGATTTACCAGGCACATGGCAGGCAGGGGTGCTGGGGGGCTGGTAGGCTGGCAGGCCTCCCAGCCCCCAGCAAGTCTTTACTCTATCTGGGCTCTCCGGCATTCTCTCTGCTTCTCTTCTCTCCTGCTTCTCTCTCGGCTTCTGCTGGCATCCCCGTGACACCGCCCTTAAAAGCCCAGTCTTAGCCCAGGTGAATCCCATCTACCTATGCCCACACCCTACTCCAGGTGCCCACCATCAGGCATGCATTCAGCACCGCAAGGTTCTGCATCCATCCTAATGGCAAAAGGGCAGAAAAGCCTGATGCTTTTTACCTTACCCTACAAACAGGTCAGATCAACTGAACACTATTTTGCAGGTCACCTGGTTCAAGGGCAGCCTTTGAAGCAGCTTCAGAAGAACTCCAGGGCATGATGGGAATCACATCACACTCTGACCTCCGCGGAGATTTACACTGATACTCAGGACCTGCAGCCAGGACTCCCGGGAAACCTGAATCTTAGACTTTTGAGGTAGGTGGGAAGAGAGGATTTTGAGACTTGTTTAAAAAAAAAGAACGATTCCAAAGGGCGTGCCGGGATCGCCTAGTATCTTAACCGAACTTGTTTCTTGAGTAGCCTTGTAAGCAGGTGCTTAGTGAAGCTTCCTAGGAAGCCTGGACACAAAATCACTTCATCAGAGAAGCAGGTGTTCCAATTTAGAGTTGTTTTTCCTCTTTGTTATGAAAATGAACACGGGTTAAAAAGAACTGCATTTGTTGGGCCACAATTTGGAGCACGTATCCCGCAGGTATGGGAGAGACAGCATCAGAAGCCCTCACCTGTTTTCATGATGGGCTGCGCAGAGACAAGCTCTCAGGAAGTAAACAAGCTTGTCAGTTCACTAAGAAAGCAGCACACCAGCTGTCACTCTATTGCACAACACTTAGTTTTTAATTTTATCCCTACGACATGAAAACAAGCGTCCAATACCACCTCTCCTTTCTCTTAAGTAACACAATGGAACTGAGATTCTCCAAGTCGCAGAAGAAAATGCAATCAGACTAAGTGAAAATGGGAGGAAAAAATAAGGGAGAAATAGGCAACAGTTGCTCACTTAGAGCCAGGTTTTCAATGGGTCTTCTTAATTGTGTCTGTGTCTTTCAGGGCAGCCTCCATTTGCACCCAGTATAAGCCCACATTTCAAAAACAAATTGGATACCTGCATGAACAAGCAGGCAGTTAGGCAGCTAATTACTGTTTGCAATTCAATTACCTAATTACTGTGGGCAAGTGTAGGGTGTTTGTGCAAGCAAACAGTCCCACCCACAAATATTGCAGATTTGATTAAGAAGGCTTAGGTGCAAAGATCCATGTTCACTGCAAGTTCCTAATAGGTTCAATAATTTTCCCTCTGGGCCCAGAAAGGTTCTGGTTAAACACTCTTCTAGGGATAGAGTGGAGAAAAGTCTGCCTATAAGCAGACTCACAAGCCTCTCCCCAAGATAGGCCGAGGCTTATCTGGAGCTTTGCTTTGCGACTCGAAGTGTGGTTTGCAGATCAACATCATTGGCACCTCCTGCGAGTGGGTTTGAAAGTCAAAATCTCGTGCCCTATCCCATTCCCACTGAATTAGAATCTATTTGTAGCAAGAGGCCCAGGTGATTCGTATGCCTCCCTCTGTGCTGGAGAAGCACCTGCTTAAAAGGCTACTCCAGAAACAAGACTCTAAGTCATGCAGGATTGGCTAGGTCTACAGGGTTTGTCCTTGGAAGCTTTCCTTAAAAATGAGAGCAGATAAAGGGAGGGAGATAAATGTTATTTGGTCACAATGAGTAAGCTTGATGCTGCAAGAGAAATCCTAAATAGGCAATCCTTCAGGAATAAATTCTAAAAATGCTAATACTAAAAGCACTCAGCATGTACTCTGGGAGAGAGCAAAGATGATGTAGTTGGCTACCTCCATAAAGACTCCACAATGTAGCTTTCACACATCATCCCATGGACATTCTCTACTCATCTAGGATCATTTGATTGGTGATATTTGTCTTCATCTGGGACTACATGTTCAGCAGCAAAATCATTCTGTGAATGTCCTCAACCAGGACTTTGAGTCCAATTAATCAGTACAATCTGCCACAACAGAACAATATAAGAGGACTCTATTTTGTGGTCTCTGCCAATCTCTACAGAGACAGACAACACTGTTGCATTTACCCAAACAATACAGAAAGGATGGCTGTGTAGCCTTAGGGAGAGACATTTTCAACTCCCAAGTAGACTGCTTCAACCATCTCATCAATCTCGCTCACTTTGCATGTTGCTGGAACCTGAGACACTGTGCCATTTTAGGCAAAATTGTGTAGTTTGTCTTTATGATACAGAAGAAAAATATTACTCAGAAATCAGGGACCTGACCCACCACTCACCAGCTGTATGACCTTGGGCAAGGCACTCAAGGCTCAGTTTCCTCATCCGGAAAATAAGGAGATTGAATTGGATGGTTTTCTAATTCCTTTTCAGTCCCCACATTAATTTGTCATCATCCTACCACACTTAGGTTCATAGCTTCTTTTTTTTTTTATTTTTTATTATTTTTTCTTTTTATAGAGGCATGTTTTTATTTGTTTGTTTGTTTGTTTGTTTGTTTATACATGCACTGGGTACAGTCAGAAGCGCGGGAGGGTGAGAGAATTCACCAGAGCCAGAGCAGAGCAGGCAGAAGGACCGAAGCACACTGCTGAGGGGAGCAGCGGGCGGCAGGAGAGGTCTGTGCGCCATGTGGGACCCTCCTCTGGTGGCCGGGGAGCAACCGGGGATCGAACCGGCACTGCAGAGGCTGCGGGCAGCTTCACAGCCCAGCGCTCAACCGCTGCGCCACTGGGGAGGCCCAGGTTCATAGCTTCTAAGTCTACCTCCCACTGCTAAAAGATACCCCCATATAGCATATTAGACAATCCTCCAGTGTGGGACTTTTTATCTATCTCCTGCCTCCACTTTCCTACTGTGAATCTCCTTCACTTCAGAGCTTCCTTCAGCTAAGTGTTCCATTGACAACCTTCCATAAAGGTTAGCAGTTAATTTTTTTTTAAAGATATATTTATTTATACACAAAAGAACTGGGGTGTAGGCCAGAGTTGTGAGGGGTGAGAGAATTCACCAGAGACAGAGTGGGGAACAGAACAGGCAGACTGATGAAATAAACTGCTGAGGGGAGCAGTGGGTGAGACAGGCGAGGTCTGCTGTGCCATGTGGGCAGTGCCCTGGCCGAAGATAGAACTCATGCTGCAGAGGCTGCAGCAAGCCTCATACATTGCGTCTTAATCCCTTGGCCACCAGGGAGGCTAAGCAGTTAATTTAAATGTATTAACTTTCCCATGAAGTACTTGGATTTGAATGGGAAGCATTCAAATCACAGGAGACTCAGTCTCTAAAAATGAAATTCTAAACTTTCCCTAATAAAGAAACTATGGCATTTCTATAAATAACCAAAACCTGATCATGAGGCCACAAAACACAGTTTGTATTGTTTCATTTTAGCCATTCAGGCCTAGAAAGATTAATCAGCTTGCCCAAGGAGTTGATGCATGAAATTGAATTAACATTTTTTTAAATATCAATACAGGTAGGGGGCTTTTTAAAATTGTTATTATTATAGGGGCCTCCCCGGTGGCGCAGCGGTTGAGCGCTCGGTTGCGAAGCTGCCCGCAACCTCTGCGGTACCGGTTCGATCCCCGGCTGCTCCCCGGCCACCGGAGGAGGGTCCCACATGGCGCGCAGACCTCTCCTGCCGCCCGCTGCTCCCCTCAGCAGTGTACTTCGGTCCTTCTGCCTGATCTGCTCCCCGCTCTGGCTCTGGTGAATTCTCTCACCCTCCCGCGCTTCTGACTGTACCCAGTGCATGTATAAACAAAACAAACAAACAAAATAAATAAATAAATAAATAAATAAATAAATAAAGCATGCCTCTATTAAAAAAAAAAATTGTTATTATTATAGCAATAATTGCAATCTGAGGTAAATGCTGACCAATCAGCATGTAATTAACTTTGTCTTCCAAAAGATCAAAGGTACACTGGAGCTCAGAAAGAGAATGGATGTCATTTCAGGCTTCTGGAAAAATATATTTTGCAATAATGCTGTACTATATTGTTAGCCAAGTTAAAGTCCATGGGCTCCTAAACAAAAATCAACCATTCAACAACCCAAGTGGGTAGGCAATATTACTGCAAATATGGAGATGATGACAAGGGAAGAAGGACCAAGAAAGAAAAGAGGCTGTGATGAAACTTTGGGAGCCTGATAATTTTGTTAATCACCAAGGTCACTGACTTGACATCTCTGGCTGGGTCTAGTCTAGAGGACCTCCAAATTTTTGTCATACTCTGACAGTTCTTTGAAAATTGTAAAAGATGGAAATAAGTAATTAAACCTGAAATGAATTTTAGTAAGAATAAATAAAAGGTCCAACATGTGGACCCATATAAACAAGTTAACAAGGACTGGATGGAATTAAGACATTGGTTAAGAGCTCTGATTTTTTTTTTTTAAATCACTCATTCTAATAAAAGTCTCATATGACTTTGAAAGGGTTAATTTGAGTTCAAGTCACATTAATATATCTTCATTTTAATATAGGTCAAGGAAAACTGTAGTCCTGTTCTGCCTGGTTAGACCACATCTAGCATGCTACATTCCATTTTAAAACCACATTTAAGAAACATGTGGACAATCAGAAAATAAAGGCAAGAATGGCGAAGAGACTTTGCATTTTGCCATGTGAGGAAAGATAGAAGGACGCAAAATGTTTAGTCTGAAGGAAAAAATGGCTCCACATGAGCTGATGAATACTTGGAGGGCTGTCATTTTCAGGAGGGGTTGGCATTATTCTGTGTAGTCCCAGCTAGAGGAGCTAGGGTCAGTGCACAGGGCACACAGAGAGGAGACACTTCTGAGTAGTTAGGGACATCCAAAGGCAGGATGGGTGAACCCAGGAAGTAACTTTCCAGAGCAGTTCAAGTCCTTCTGTTTTTCTTCTCTGGAAAAGATCCAAGTGTTAGATGAGTGTGTGAACAAGGTGACCCTATCCATTCCTTTCCAACTAAGTGTCTATGAAATGGAGAAAGAAGCTGGACAAAAAGAGAAAGCAGAGATGAGCAAATGCCAGGTGCTTATTTACTGCTTTAAATGAAACCATTCCTGTCTAGGAAGTAGCAATAAATCATTCATTTTCACAGGGGGATATTTTTAGCCTATTTTGCTAACATACATAGAAGGCACTTCTACAAAATAATGACAATTAAGGCACCCTTGATGTCACTGATATAGCAAGGCTATCACCTATTAGTAAGTTTTATTTTTTGCTAATGAGATACAAATATCTTGTGTTTACAACTGGAAGCTGATTTTTTTCCAGTACCTAATATGTGAATTCTCTCTGTGTGCCTTATTTAAGGTTGTCATATCTCATTAACAAATCTTATTTTTACCTGAAAATGCATTGTGTTAATGGCAACTCTTATTACTAAACTTCGTGAAGAAGTGTGCCTTCACTTTGTGTTCATTCTTGGTTTCTGTGTTGCTGTTATTTTAACTATAATTTATTAAGATGTGATTGTCTTTAGCAGTGTGACCATCTGCGTTATTATACAAAGGCAAAACAAAATATGCTCCTTTTACTTTCCATCTACCACCTCCCCTCATCTAATGATCATCTTATTTTGACTTGCCAACAGGCATAAAGTGTTTCCTAATTATAAGAATCCCAATTTTAAGGGCTCTTGAAGTTCACCTTTAGTCTATAGACAAAAGAGGAATCACTAACATTCTGACAATATACATCATATTCAAACTTGCAGATGTCTACCACTATTAATTAGCCAAGATGTTGGAATTATCAGAGACAAATATTCCTCTGTAGTTCTATCAGTATGCTCTATTTTGAAAGCATGCTATTACCCCAATAAAAACCTGGAAACACAGAGAAGAAAGAGATATCAATCCGTAAAGGAGTGATCACATTTCATAATTAAAGCAATATGCTACTAATTATATTTCTATTGTTTGGGCAAAGTCATAAAGGGAGCTGTTTTGGACAGGTAAGGGACAAATTGAGGGCTTTACTACAAAGTAATGAAAGAAATTATAAGAATGGTAGAGAGGGTTTTTAAGGAAGATGTGAAGACTTCAAAAGTCATTTTTACCTACTCTTATGGTTTGCATGAGTTATATAGTGAACCCAATTATAAAAGAAAATGGTTATGCAACTTATACCTGAGGAAGAGATAGGAAACAGTGAGCCTCATATAAGGTTATTGCACTATTCTGACCAATAAGAATCTCTTCCCTCACATTATCCCATAGTCATCAGGGTCTCCCAAATTATGTTCATTGACTGAATGACTATTTTCAGGGAATTCAGTCCATTGGATGACTTGGAATATCAAACACACATCATCATCTTGATCACTACTATTTTCACCACTTGTCTGGCATATGTTAGAAGTCTGGGGAAGGAGAAGAAACGACCTTAACAAACAAACCACACAACAAAGTTCATTCTTTTAAGTTTTGGAAGCCACTGGCATTCACTGGACCTGTTTCCATCAATCATGGTTATCTGAGAAACAAACATAGAGCTTGGGTGAAACTGTTCTAAAAGCTCAGCATCAGAGAGTTACCGATCTTTAAATGTATGAAGAAAGAATTAATGAAGGTAGTAGGCATTGCTCTATGATCTACAGTAAAGGGGGACATGGTTTTTATATTTTTATTTCACTTGACTCTCAAGACACATCTGTGAATTATTAAGGGTAACTAGTACTTTCACCAATTAGCAAATGAAGAAATTAAAGCCAGAAGAAATTGAGACTTTCCATACTTGTCAATGTCACTCATCTCTGACCAGTCATTAAAAATCTTTCAAGGGCATATGGAAATGAACGAAATTGGAATTAGAACCCAGGTGCCCCAAATTCTAATTAATTGCTCTTTGGCCAAGAGCATTGGCCAAGTCAAATTATTTTCTCCCCAACACTATTCATTTCTCTTCAAAAAGAGAAGCTATTAATTCCACATTAGTTCCAGGAACTGTTCTGGGTTCTGATTAATCAGCCAAGTGCATAAGAAACTGAAAATTAAAAATTTAGACAGGTAAGTCAATAATTACATAATTTGTGCTGTGGATTATAATAGACGTTCATAAAAGATGCTGCGGGAATACAGTAGAAGGAACTCAATTTTGTCTGACGATGTCAAAAATAGTAAAGTTTAAGTTGGTTTATAAGATATGAGTAGGAGACCTGAAAGTAGAAAAGAGGCAAGAAAAGTTCTTGCCTAAATGATAGGGTAAATAAAGTCATAGAAATGTGAAGACAAGCATTCTAAAGGAATGATAAAGGGTCTCGAGACACTAAGCCGGGGCTAGGTTAATCAATTGGAGCTTAGCTCAGTGGGCCAGAGGAGATACGGATGAATCCTCTGAAACTAGTGAACAAAGACTATTACTAACAACCGGTAAGATCAGAGTGCCAGGTTGCAGACACTGTTCTACTGGCGTGCTGACTAGAATTGAGACCAGCAAGCCTTCCCTGGCTTATTCTAACCGGTCTTCCCCCAGGCTGATATCACCATTCATTGCCCCTTCTACACTATCCAGGAGGCATCTAATGTAATTGAATATCCCTAGCAAATTCTATGTTTGCAATGAATGGAGCCATGCATCTGGCTACAGGATCTTCATTATAATTTCATGAAGCTTTCATGGCCTTGTTAGGTGAGTGCTGGAAGAAGCAGAACTGCCTGGTAGAGCCATCTGCAAATGTCATGTGCAGTTTTTATGCACACAATGAATGGGAGCATAAAAAAAATCCAGCATCCATTGTCATTGTGATTCATCTACTCATCAGCACCAGGATGTCTCAGATTACATTGTCTGGCTTTCAGGGAGGAGATCTAGGACAAGGTTTCAGGGAAGATATCTAGGACAACGTTGTCACTGCAGAGTCAGAGACTCTCCTCTGAGGCTCTAGCTGCAGACAGCTTCGCTCTATGCTAACAGTCAAGCCAAGGTCTAACCAAAGGATGGTTGAAAAGCCTTTATAAAACAGAATACGAACTGTGGGGCCTACTGCTCCCAGCAGGAATAGAAACAGGGGACAGTAGGAGCTGACTATAGTTTTTTCCCCTTTGGTAGCAGAGCAAGGAGAAAATGTCACAAACACAAGGGAGAGAAAATGGAAGATCTTTATGCTCAAACACTAAATTCACTGGAGGCTGAAAAACACAAAAGGTAAGTTGACATTAAACACTGGCATTTCATGTGGTATGTTCAAGAACCATGGGTACAGGATTTTTGAAATATAGCCATCTCATGTGGATGGAGAGATTATCTTGCTCTCAATCTTGGGACTAAACTATGTGCCTCTGGATGCCTGTTTTTGTGAGGGTCTAATCAGAAAAGAATTTGTTATAGGGATTTGACTTTATAAAATTGGGGCAGTTGGATAATAGCTCCTGCAAAGCTGTTGTTTTTGCATCTGATGCTGGAGCTTAATGTCTGCAGGACAGGCAGCCTGAAAGGGAAAATGGATTTAAAGTAGGAGAGAGAAGACAAGCTAGGCCTATGTAGAGTCTCTCACTGCTTCCCCTGAGGAGAAGATGGCTCTTAGGTCACAGAGATAAGCACACATTTGGCCCAGGAGTCAGAAAAGTTGAGGGAGGATCAGGAGGAAGGTGGAGCGCTCGTAAGCCGGGGTTGCCCCAAACCAACAAAGTGGGCGATCAGAAGAGCACCAAGGTGTGTGAGTTACAAAAGCCCCTGGTGACCCTGTCCTGACTTTTTTGAGCATAAAAATGATATGACTTCTCTTTTTTTAAAGATTTGTTTATTTACGTAAGAACTGAAGTACAGGCTGGAGGTGCTGGGGGGTGAGAGGATTCAGCAGAGGCAGAGTGGGGAACAAAACAGGCAGATCGACTGAAATACACTGCTGAGAGGAGCAGTGGGTGAGACCAGAGAGGTCTGCTGCACCATGTGGTTAGCTCCCTGGCTGGCTGGGGATCGAACCCGTGCTGCAGAAGCTGCGGATAGCTTCATAGGTTGTGTCGTAACCCCTTTCGCCTCCAGGGAGGCCCCCAAAATGATATGACTTCTGCTGATATAGTTTTGCCTCACAAACATATGCAAAAATATTTCTTGTGGCCCAGTGTAGTCAGCAACCTGCTGGGAAGGAATTCTGAGTACACAGCCCAGTCTAGTCAATTAAATGGTTGGCAAAGTCACCAAGTGCCTTTAGAACATCTGACTCGAAATGGAAGGTGGAAGGTATTGTTAGTTTTCCGGGACTTCTGTAACTAAGTACCACAAACTGGGTCACTTAAAAAAAAATAGCAATTTATCCTCTTATTGTACTGGAGTCTAGAAATTCAGAATCAAAGCGTCAACAGGGCCATGTTTCTTCCAAAGGCTCTTTGAATCCTAGGGGTCATCAATCCTCGTCTCTTCTAGTTCCTGGCATTTGCCAGCCATTTTCCGTGGCCCGTGACAGCATAACTCCAATCACTGCCTCTATCTTTAAATGATCTTTTTTCTTGGGTCTCTGTGAGCCTTTTTCTCTTCCTATAGTGATACCAGTCATACTGAATTCAGGGCCCACCCTGATTTAGGATGACCTCATCTACAAAGACCTTGTTTCTAAATATTTTTTTTAAAGATTTATTTATTTATTTATACAAGCACTGGGTACAGTCAGAAGCGCAGGAAGGTGAGAGGATTCACCAGAGCCAGAGCGGGGAACAGAACAGGCAGACCCATGAAATACAGTGCTCAGGGGAGCAGCGGGCGCGGTGGGAGAGGTCTGCCACGCCAGGTGGGACTCTCGCTGGAGGCCGGGGATGGAACCCGTGCTGCAGAGGCTGTGGGGCAGCTTTGCAGCCCAGCGCTCAACCACTGCGCCACCAGGGGAGGCCCAAAGACCTTGTTTCTAAATAAAATCACAAACTGGGATTTTGCACAGATGTGAATCTTGTGGATGCCATGCTGTTCAACTTTGTACAAGTGTCAGGAGCAAAAATCTAAACCAAGAAATTAATGGAAAATTGCTAACAGAGAATTCAACCAAAGAACATGGCACATAGAAAAAGAGTGGCCTCATCCCAAAAAATTATGTGTAGGAATGTACACACAAGTTATGTCCTAAGTGGGACATAACTTAGGTCAGGTAACACTAGAATAGAAGCATATCTAGAAGACTGATGTACTGATTTCTGATTTGTTGCCTCATGTGATATATCAGATTGTTATTCAAAAGAGAAAATGTAGTCTTGAGAGATTAAGTAATATGACCAAACCTATGCAATCAGGAAACAGAGGACCTGGGATTTGAACTCAGGACTATCAGCTTCTATAGGGCATGTACTTTTATTGCCCATAATACATGACTTGTTGACGTAGATACTATCAAACTTCTTTAGGTTATCTCTTACTCATCCTTTAATGCTTATTTTAAAGATTGTGTCTTCTATGAAGACCCCCCTCACTCCCAGGACAAAGTTAGTCCCTCCTCTAACCGCCTACATTTTGATCAAAATTCCACTATTGAACTCATTCCTTTGTACTCTAGTTACCTATTTGCTTATCTTTATCCTGTCTTATGTTCAGGTGCAGTATCTTAATATTACGGTATCCTCAGTGCCTGGCTCATAATAGAAGCTCAAAATTTAATTGGTTATAAAGTTCTTCAGAGAAGAAACATCACTTTCTAAAATTTTCTGGGGATGTTGTGTCTATATCCTCCCCCAATATACTATTTTCAGACTTAGCAATTCTGCACTTCTCTTTTATGCCAAATGAATTACTTCTAGTTTAGTGCAAATTCTTATTTCTTTTCTCTTCTTTGAAAAGGTAAAAAACAAATCATCTTGCATTAGTTGCAGATTATTTTATAAGTCCATTTTTTTCTTGTTCAGTAAATCATCTCAATTACATAATCTAATTTTATATTTTTGAAACTACTTATGAACATACATAAATGTTATCCATTTAACGTTTGTTTTTAGGTTATTTCATAACTAAAAATTGCACATTGTAAAGCTATGCTTTCTGTTCTATTTCTTCAAATGCATCTTCTCCATTTCCTACCACATGGCACATAACTCTAGGAATAAACTTCTGCTTGTGAGAGACCCAATACTTTCCCAGAGAAATAGATCACCATGAAAACTATACCAGAGAGGGAAAAAAATAAGGCAAGACAGGAGCCACAACCTGATTTTAGGTTCACTGGTTGCCCTGGACCTTCCAGCTACTAAATTTTATTCTTATTTAACCCAGCAATCCTCCATTTGCTCAGTTCTGTGTTATTCACAACAGGAGCTACGAAGTCAGAATGGGCCAATTTATTTTAACTCATGGTCCTTAAATGCTTCAATTCATGTCCAGCGATATCCTGAATCCTGGCTGCTGAAAATGTGGCTCCTAGACCAGCAGCACCAACACCACCATAGAAGGCCTGTTTAAAGTGTAGAATCTCTGCATTACACCCTGTATACTACCGTATTAATCTATATATTTAAAATTTTTCTGGTTGATTTTCGTATGTTGGTCGGTTTTGAAGTTTGGAGGCAACTGTAAGTTAGAGAAAATAACCATGGGCTGGCATAAGACAAGGGTGGAATCCCAGCTTTGCTATATTCCTACCCACATAGTCTTTGGAAAATACTGGACATTTGTGACCCTCCATTTCTTCAATTGCATATGAAGGCTGTAAGGTAATCTAAGAGCCACTTGCCTTGCATTCTGAATTCCTAACTCAAAACTACTGAAACAGAATTCTGAGAGATTTACATTTTTTAACAAGCTTCTCAGGCTATTTATACACACATTTTAATTTAAAAGTCATTGTTGTCAAAAAATATAAGGAACAGTCTATCTTGGCATCGATGTTAGTACTGTGAGGTTCAGTTCTAGTAATGTAGAGAAGTGGTGATTTGAATAATTTTCTTACTAGGTTGGCATCTGTACTGTAGTTTGTCTTGCTTTTTTGAGCTCCATCAGAGATGAAAAAGTGGTAGTCTTCCCTTCAGCTGAATCATAGGAGGATTGCTTTATTGGGAGAACTACCAAGACTGGCAATCATTCTAAAACATTCTGCCAAGACAAAGAGCATAGTGCCTAGCGAGTTATTGTTATTATCAGTGGCTATTCATTGCTCTTCTAATTTGTCTAAGAATACCAAAAAGGTTTCCAGGGAGAAATGACTTTCCACTTTCTACTTCACAAGATGTTTCTATACCTGGCAGTTAAATAAAGTGCTGAAAACCAAATGCTCCCTTCTCACTGCTGTGCAAGCTTTCTAGATCAAAGAAATCCCTTTAGCAGGCCTATACAATTAAGTTACGGAGCAAAATGATAGAAATCAGCATTTGGTGAGACTTTCCTTTATACCAAGCCCCTTTCCCATTCTATAGTTGTGGATTTAGAACATCTCCTGGCAATCCTAGGACCCAAGGGTTTATTAATTGCATTTTATAGATGAGAATGAGAAACAATGCTGGACACGTTACATACAGTTTTAATTCATAGATTTTATTCTGAGATTTAGTTAGTTCATTAAAGTCACAAATTCAAAAACCTAAAAAACTAATACTCCAAGAGTACTTATCATAGATTTTTTTTAAAGATTTATTTATTTATGCATTTGAGAACTGGGGTATAGGCCAGAGGTGTGGAGGGTGAGAGGATTCATCAGAGACAGAGTGGGGAACAGAACAGGCAGACTGACTGAAATACACTGCTGAGGGGTGCAGCAGGCGAGACAAGATACGTCTGCTTTGCCATTTGGGCCAGCTCCCTGGCTGGCCAGGGATTGAACTCATGCCGCAGAGGCTGCTGACAGCTTCGTAGTGCTGTTCTTAACCCCTTGCGCCACCAGGGAGGCCCAACAGAATTTGTTCACCATCTAATCTCATTCATAATTTTCAACCATGCAGTATCATGTAACTTAATTCACAAAACATTTTTAGTGCTTCCTGGCTATCAGGGTCCCTGACATACAAGGTAAGAGAGAGTTTGATAGGTATTTAGTGAGGGTAATACCTGTGAAGACTGCCTCACATCCTACTTTACAATAGGGTTGGCACAAATAAATGTGTTGCCACCACATCGGATAGAATAAGAAACATGCTGATAGTAAAGGACTCTGGAGAAGGAAGCATGCACCTGGCTGAGGGGGACAGACAAAGCATGAGAAGGATCTTAATGTGCTGAAACAGAGGGTTGAGCATTCTAGGAGAAAGATCAAATAAGAAAGATCTGAAGGAAGGAAGTTCAGAGTCTATTCAAGTAAACAGGAGTAGTCCCATTTATTTGCAGCCCAAGGCATATGCAGGAGAGACCTGAAAAATGGAAGATATCATGAAAGCCGTGAGAACAGAGTCAAAGAACTTGTTGTATACTCAGATGGTTGGAGAACAGAGGTATTTTTTTTTTCAGAGGTATTTTTTTTTTAAAGATTTATTTATTTATACATGCAAGAACTGGGGTACAGGCCAAAGGTGTGTGGGGTGAGAGGATTCACCAGAGACAGAGCAGGGAACAGAACAGGCAGACTGACTGAAATACACTGCTGAGGGGAGCAGCGGGCAAGCCAGGAGAGGTCTGCTAAGCCTTGTGGGTTAGGTCCCTGGGAGGGGATCGAACTCATGCTTCAGGGGCTAGGGATAGCTTCATAGGTTGCATCTTTTATTTTTTTTATTTTTTTTATTTAAATATTTTATTTTATATAATTCTTACATCTTTTTTCATCTTTGCACAATGTATGTATTTTCATTTTGGTTATATTCCCAATACAATTGCACCTCCCCCCTTATTTTGACTCTAGTCCTTCCTTTCCCTGCCCCCCCACCCCCTTTCACCCCCCCCACCCCCCGTAATGTGTCTGGTTGCTTGTTGATTTTGATTTTTACTTTGTATTGATTAGTCTTTTTCCTGGTCTCTTATTTAGGTTTTCTAAATTCCTGCTTTTTTTTTTTTTTTTTTTGTGGGACCCTCGCCAGCTTAGGTTGCATCTTAACCCTTTGTGCCACCAGGGAGGCCCCCAGAGGTATTTTTGATTAGAACTGCTCTCTTTCTCTGCTTCTCTCCTTGTTGATTTTGATTTTCACTTTATTATAATTAGTCTTTTTCCTGGTCTCTTATTTAGGTTTTCTAAATTCCTGCCATGAGTGAGATCAATTCTATCCTTCACCATATAACTGACCCCTTTGACCCAACCTACCACCACTCTTTTCTCCTTCCCTTCTGGTAACCACAAATTTGATCTTAAAGTTTTTTTTTTGTTGTTTTCTTTATTTCATCTATTTTTTTTTGGTTTCTCTATACCACATATGCATGAAATCATATCTCTTTCTCTATGTCTTTCTCCACCAGTCATATCACTAAGCATAATACTTTAGGCCCATTCATGTTGCAAGTGGCAAGAATTCATGTTTCTTTTTATAGCCAAGTAGAATTCCATTGTATAAATATATTACATCTTCTTTATCCAAACCTCTGTCAGAGGACATTTAGAGTCTTTCCAGCTTCTAACTATTGTATACAATGCTGCAGTGAACACAGATGGGGGTGCATATATCTCTCCAAGTTAGTGTTTTTGTATTCTTCAGGTAGATACCCAGAAGTGGAATTACTGGACTATACAAAATTCTAGTTTTTTATTTACTGAGGAATCTGCATGTTGTTTTCTATAAAGGTTGTACCCATTCATATGCTACCAACACTATTTAAAAAATCATTCTAACAGCACTATGTAGACTATTTGGAGGAGAAAAAAAAAAAGACTAGTGGCAGCAAAGGTTGCTGTAGCTAAGCCAAAGTCCCTGTACAGTGGAAAGGGAGGCTGAACTGAGAAACCTTCATGCAACAGAATGTATGTACCTTGCGGGGGGCTAATCATCAGTAGGAAGGAGGGAACATACATATTAACAACAAGAGGCAGAACTTAAAAGAGACTACCTATGATCCTTGATGATACCCAGAACCACATCCATACCCCCAGCTCAGATCAGTCACCTAACCTTTTTAAGTCTATAGACAAGTGAACAATACCCAGTGGAAAGTATCCTTACAGGTGGGCTAAGGGGAGTAAAACCTATAAAATTGCGTGTTCAGCGTGTTCCTGGTATTATGGATTTCTCCTCTCCCTAAATCCTTGTTATTCAAAATACAGTGTCTGGACAAACAATAGTAGCTGAGACCCTTCCCCAGACCTCCTGAATCAGAATCTGCATTTTGACATGATCCCCAAAGTTCTCGATGCACATTCAAGTTTGAGAAGTGCTGTCCTACGTAATCCTTATATAATGTTCCTCACCCAGGCCCCCAGCATCCCTCTGACCTTGGGAACGTTAACTCTACCTTCCTTTGCTTCACTTTCCATTCTCCAAGAAAAAAATAAAATAAAGAAAAAGAAAAAAAAAAAACTTAAGGGGAGGAGGGGAAATACAAAAGAACCTGGAAGAATATCCTATGACTATAACATAACACATTAATTTTTTTCTTTTGTTAAAACCGTCACTAGAAGGCATTTTAAACACAGTTCTAAAAAGTAAATTTCAAAACTGTTTGACGAAAAAGCAGTTCTAAAGATAAAATCAGTCGGCAGTTTGTCTGCTATGGTTATGGGTGCTGGGGGCTGTCTCATTCTTTTATTAACGCAACTGTTGTCAAGCTTTTTGAATGACTGATAAAAGGAAAATGCAGTGCTCTAGTGACAGTAGTAATCCAATTTTATAAGGCAACAAGCAGGACCTATGGCTGAAAGAGAAGAACCTTTGATTTTGTGGATTAAGAATCAAACTCAGTCCTGAATGCCTTTGCATTTGGCCACCATTCAAACCAAAGCTTTTAGGCCCTTGACATTGTGAAGTAACAACACAGTAAAGGATCAAAGGATGGAAAATTCTCCGCGTGTAAGCTTAGCTCAGGCTCTGCCAACACAGGTATTCTCTGCATAACATCTGCCAGCACAGGGAAGCTGCTAAACTGGTGAGCCAGAGGCTCAAGGCATCAAAAACAGACATTCTGATTCCAAGCAGAGAGGGCAGTACTGCTATGTCCAAGGCCATGCTTCCAAGAGTGCAATTTTTTAAAGATTTATTTATTTCTTACATCATTGTTAGTTTTTGTACAATATTTGATTTCTTCCCTCAAGTGTAGTCCCAGTAGATCTCCCACCACTATATCAACTGTGAACTATCACCTTATTCCCTTTTTCTCTTCCCTCCTCTGGTTTGACCTCTTTGCCTCCCCTTCCCTTGCTGTATGCCTCAGATTTCTGGTCAGCTTGCAAGTGCAAAAGTGCATTCTTGATGAGAAACCCAGAATCACAAAACAAACAGCCCTGGATCAACTCCTCAGAAATTCATCCAACCTGGTTCAGGTCTTTCCCACAAGAACAGTCCTCAAAATACTTTACAAAATCTGCCTGAGAATACCCTTTTGAATCTTCTAAGCCTGATAAAAATTGGCAACTTACAGAGAAGGCCCTGATTTTATTTCAGTATAAATATGTGAAGAATAAGTGGGTTCTAGTATTTCTAGTAGATTGGGTAATCTGTCATATTTAACATCATTTCACACACATAGTGAAAAATACCATTGTAATAGAAAATAAAGAACTAGGATGGTAACACTCTTCATATTCCAACTCAGTTCTAGAGCAATTGAAAGCCATCTTTTGAATGTTCATGATATTGTCAATAGTAAAAGTAGGTAATTTCCATTTATTGAGCAATTACTCTCAGCTATTGACTGTTCCTTCAAAATGTTCTGTAAAAATGGACATAACACTCATCTTACAGAAGTTGAATTGATGCACAGAGAGGTTAACATTATATTTAGTGGGCCTCCCCGGTGGCGCAGTGGTTGAGCGCTGGGTTGCGAAGCTGCCCGCAGCCTCTACGGCACCAGTTTGATCCCCGGCTGCTCCCCGGCCACCAGAGGAGGGTCCCACATGGCGCGCAGACCTCTCCTGCCGCCCGCTGCTCCCCTCAGCAGTGTACCTCGGTCCTTCTGCCTGCTCTGCTCCCCGCTCTGGCTCTGGTGAATTCTCTCACCCTCCCGAGCTTCTGACTGTACCCAGTGCATGTATAAACAAAAACAAACAAACAAATAAATAAAAAAAAATGCCTCTATAAAAAAGAAAAACTTTAAAAAAAAAAACATTATATTTAGTGATATACAACTGGTAAAGATGAACTTGGCCATCATGTTGCAATCATTCTATCCTAAGTTCCATCCAGCAATTCACATTGCCTCCATTTGTCACCCACCTTATTGTATCAATCTCCTCATCTGTGAAATGAAGCTGGTTTCCCATGTCCTTTTTCTTTTATGCTCTGTGGCCCTATATTCATCAACTTAGATATTATAGACTACTGTGATGGACAATTTTATGTGTTTACTTGGCTAGGCTATGGTGTCCAATTGTTGGTCAAAACTAATCTAGATGATGCTGTAAAGATAGTTTTAGGTGTGATTAACATTGGTAATCAATTTAATTAAAGAAGATTGCCCTTGATAATGTGGGTCCAATTCAATCAGTGGAAGACCTTAAGAGCAATAGCTGAGGTTTCAAAGAGAAAAAGTAATTTTGCCTCAAGACTGTAAAATAGAAACTCTGCTTGAGTTTCCAGTATACCAGATTCTCCTACAAATTTCAAACTTACCAACCCCCACAATCTTTCAAGCCAGTTCATAGAAAAAAGCTTTAAAAATAACCAAAAACAAGCATGAAGAGGAGTGACATCAACATCAGCAATACGGTAGAATAAATCTGTTGGCAGTTTGATCTTTGACTTCCCATCCTTCAAAACTGTGAGAAGTAAATTCTGTGGTATTCTATTATTGCAGCCAGAATAGACTAAGGTAAAACACAAACAAACTATGAGACATACAGGAAATAATGAACAAAATGGCAATAGTAAGTGCTTATGGAGCAATAGTTACTTTAATGTAAATGGCTTAAACTCCCCAACCAAAAGACATGGAGTAACTGAATGGATTAAAAAATAAAAAACAAAATTTAATTATGTGCTGTCTACAAGAGACTCACTCTAGATTTAAGGACACAGTAGGCTGAAAATCAGAGAATGGAAAAATATATTTCATGTAAATGGTAATCAAAAGCAATCAAGGTTGGCCATACTATATCAGACAAAAGAGACTAAGCCAAAACCTGTCAAAAGAGACAAAGACATTATAAAATGATGAGAGTGTCAGTTTATAGGAATGTATATCAAAGCACCTAAGTACATTTAGTAAACAGAGTTGAGAGAAATAGCTAGCAAAAAAGTAATAATAAGATAAGTCGATGCCTGTCTTTCAATAATGAGTAAAATATCCAGACAGAAGATCAATAAGGCAACAGCAGACTGGAACAACACTGAAGACCAAACAGACCTAACAGATACAAACAGAATATGGGTATAAAATGTCAGTCATGCAAGAAGAAAAATTGTAGTAACTTCTATACAATGTTCTGCTTATAGTTACCAATTCTATAATATACACTTAAAATTTTGTTACAAGGTTAGGTATTATGTACTTTTCATTACATTTTTTGGAGTACATCTTTTACAAATTGAAAGTAAAACAAAATTAGCGGAAGAAATTGTAAGAAGTATAACTTCTTTCTAGACTAATAGCCACTCACAATCAAAAACCAACTTTGGCTTTGTTTTTCAAAGTATATTCCAAAATTTTCCATGGTAATTTGCTTTTTTATCCTTAGAAAAATTTTCTTTCAAGTTATCCTATGATGAGAAAGGCTTTTGTTACATATCCTAAGTCTAAATATTTTCTTTGGTACTTGTCAGTACCCCTTAAGATTATCTGTGTTCTTTTTCTTCCCTTACTATAATTTTTTTTAAGTTTAAACTACTAAAATTCCCCTGATTGATGATCCTTAAACTTCATTATGAAATAACCAATTCCATCAGCTAGGTAGCGATCTCATCAGATTTTTATCCTCTTGGCTATGCTTTTCACTTTGTCACCTAGCCTTTGCTTTTCAGAATGTCTAAAAATAGGTCCAATTTTACCTGTGCTATATACATGTGACCACTTTTTATATTTAAATTAATTAAGATTATATAAAATTGAAAATTCAGTTTTGAAGTCTCACTAGCTACATCTCAAGTGCTCAACAGCACCTGTGACTAGTGCAGAAGCAGAATATTTTTATCATCGCAGAACATTCTATTGGATAGTGCTATTTTATAATAGATCCTACCCTCATCCTTCAAAGCAACTTCCCCAGTAGAATACACATAAGCAGAATACTTAGCTTCTAGATAAATTTCACTTGTTTCATCTGAAAAGTGAGAATAACATTTTTCTGACTCAAGAAGGAAAACTGCCCAGATTATCTTCTTACCGGTATGATAACCTCATTTTCTGTGAGTCTACTAAAACTTGACCCTGGTCAGGAAGATAACTCCATTATTATAATGTTTCTCTGGAAAAAAAATCAAATTTGAATTACATCATCTCAACTTTGCCCAGAATATAATCTACTTAAATATAGGCACTGCATTCTAACTTCACAAACTCCTTATTGGGTCCAATATGGCAGGTGGTATTAAACAGTATTTTTTCACACCCCAAGCAGCCTTGAAAGCACTGTATTAAGTGAACCAGCCCTTCTAAGAAGGGTCACAGCATTCCTATAAGAAGACATCTGGGAAGCAGAAAATTCATTTAAAAATGCAAACTCCATAGTCCTGTAAGTAATTAATTGGGAACATAAGTTGTATTTGAACTAAAACAGAACCTTTGATTACACTTAATGTCTGCTAGATGATTAATGTATAAAGTGTTTGCTGTTTACTAAACAAGGGATTTGTCTTTTCTTTACCATCTGAAAAATCTTGTTTAAAACACTTAGTTTCAGAGATGTGATCACTTCTTTGGCACTTACTGGACTGTTAAATTGAATTCATGCTGTCCTTCCACATTTCCCAGCCTACTCAGGAAGTATGAAAATGGGAACTGATGAGCAAGGCCTAGACATGTTTCCACATCCTCTGTGTTAATGTTTATTAATGCAAGTCAGCCCTGCACACAGATCCACCACCTGGACCAAGATAAATGGTGACTGGGATACTTTGCTGCTTGGGCAACTTCTTTCTACAGCTAAAACAGAAGTTTCCTAACTGGGGTATTAGTCACTTTCATTGAAAACCTAATTGAGATTATCATTTTTGTATCAGAAACCATATAAAAATATGTTTGAATGACAAAAATTCTCAGTACAAAATAAAGTAGGAAAGGTTATCAAACTACGCTCCACCCCCACCATCCCATCAAGTAGCCATCTTTGCTGTGGGTTTTCCTGATCAGAGAAAACGAATTAGGGGAGGGTTAGGTAATTTTCTCCATCCTCCCACTAACCTCCGGGTCTTCTATTGTGCCATCTCAACTTTGTTGTGTTGGCTACTTGCCTCACGAGGAACCAGAAGTTTGTAAGCAGATGCAGTAACTTGAAACTCATCAACCCCCAGAAGATAAAAGCAAAATTGTATGAATGCATGCATTTTTTTCATAGAGAAGGTTAATAGCTTTCATGAGATTTTGAAATAAGTCCATGATCCAAAGGAGATTAAAAAGTTCCAATTTCAATGGAGTTGGAATGCAATCAAGTCACCAATGAAGTTGCTGCAGCTGCCACTACTGAAAACCAATGACTGAGCATAACACAGAGTTCTGTAAAATGAAGCAAAACTTACTTAAACCTAGAACTCTTCCCTCACCCATAATTTGTAATAGTGGAGATGTGATCAATAGACATGGATGATGGACTTTTAAGTCCTGTGAGTTTAACTGGTAACATGCAGATTGGTGATTGTAATAATATCCACCACTATTTGTTGTGCATGGACACATCAAGTAATTGATGTGTGTTCTTCCACTTAATCTCAATAATCCTTCAAAGTGGAATGATTTACCCCATAATATGATCAGAAATTGAGTCTCCAATTGGTTAAACAGCGTGTTCCAGAGCCCTGTATTTAGATCTCAGATCACTCTGATTCAAAAAGTTGTCATTAATATTTATCAGCTAAGAGTGTCCTTCCAGACTGCAGGTCCTGGACCATCAATTATCCAATCATCCCATCTAAATAAAGCTGAAAAGGTGGCATATCTCATGATTCTTCAGGCAGGGCAAAATAAGGCTAATTTTAGAAGTCTAACAAGAAAGGATTAAGGTAATTCCTGTTAGACAGTCAACACAAGTGGCTCTTATTAGCAACAATGAAAAACCGGCTTGTAGAGTCACAAAGGAAGCAGCCTCGGCTTTCTTTTGTGATTCACAGCTGGGTCGCCCCTTTAAGAAGCTTAGCCCACATAGTCACATTCATAGATCTTGTAAATCAAAACCTTTTTTAAAAACACCCAGGAGTGATCCCTAACTACCAAGGAGTAAGACATGTACTCTCAGGAAAGAACATTGAAGAGGTTTATCTGAATGCCAGTGAGTTTCAGCTATTCAAGAGAAAAACCTTCTAGAGAAGTGAGTTTAATGCAATTTGAGAATTTTATTCAATTCCAGCAAACTTTTATTGACACATGCTCTATATAGGAATTGTGCAAAACACTGCAGAAGAGGCAAAGATGGATAGAATGAGATTTTTGTCCACTGGAGATTCACAGTTCATTGGGAAAGACAGATACACACCCAATATGTGTAGTCTGGCAGATAGTAGTAAGTTGTAAAATTGATTTCCAACCACAGTGCAAGAGGAAAGGAGGTCAGGAAAAGAGTGATTGTAATGGGTGGGTGGGGCAGAGACCAGTTTGGGAAGAGATTGTGGGGAATGTGGGCTCTCCGGAGAAGTAAAGGCAAGAAAGACAGTGATGGGGACTAAGATGTCTGAAGCATGGAAGCAGAAGAAAATGTGTTTCTGTCTGGAAAACAATAATTGCCTGGGAGAGTCAAGAATATAAAGGGCAAGAATAAAAAGGGCAATAAGCCTGGGAAGGCAGTTGGAAGTAAAGTGTGCATTGCTGTCAATGTGAGGGCTACCCTGTAGACCCTTGTTACTTGAAGTGTGGTCAAAGGATGGGCAGTGTCAGAAGCACCTGGAAACTTGTTAGATGCGCAGAAGTCCAAGCCCCATTCTAGACTTACTGCATCAAAATCTGCACTTTTATAAGATCTGCAGGAGATTTATATGCACATTAAAATTTGAAAAATGTTGCTGAGGATTATGGAGAACCATTGAAAAATTCTATAAAATCAATGAAAGTGTCTAGCTGTGTTTGGAAAATGCAACTTTTTTAAAAAACAAAACATTTGTCACAATCCGTTGGGCTCCCCTACCCTTGCTGCCACCCCACTCACCATCTTTTCTACTTCTGGTAATCTCAGTTCTGTTGTCAGAGTCCACTGGTTTATTTTTATTTTCTTTATCCATTCATCTGTTTTGTTTCCTTAAGTTGCACAAAAAAGTGAAACCATCCAATATTTGTTGTATCTCTCTGGCTTATTTTGTTTCACATAATCCCTTTGAGTTCTTTCCATTTTGCTACAAATGGAAACATTTCATTTTTTTAATAATTGAATAGAATTCCACTGTGAGTTATAAAGATGTATCTATATCTATCTACTATCTATCTATCTATACATCTTCCTTATGTATCAATGGGCAGGTGAGTTGTTTCTATATGTTAGCAATTATGAATAGCACTTCAGTAAACATTGTGCTACACATATCTCTTTGAGTTAATGATTTTGTGTTCTTCAGATAAAAACCCAGACGTGGGGCTGCTGAATCATATGGTAGCTCTATTCTTAATTTTTTGAGGAAACTCCATATTGTTTTCCAAAATAGTTGCACCAATTTGCATTCCCTCCCCACAGTGTTTGAAGCTTTTTCTACATAACCTTTTCTAACATTTTGTATTACTAATCTTTTTTATGTAAACCATTCTTACAGGTGTGATATATCTATTGTGGTTTTGATTTACATTTTTCTAATAATAAGTGATGAAGAGAATTTTTTTCATATGCCTGTTGCCCATCTTTATGTCCTGTATGTCCTGTTCATATCTTCTGCCTTTTATTATTATTTTTTTAAGATTTACTTATTTATGTGGGCCTCCCTGGTGGTGCAAGGGGTTAAGCACAGCACTGTGAAGCTATCTGCAGCCACTGCAGCACGAGTTTGATCCCTTACCAGGGAGCTACCCACATGGCACAGCAGACCTCTCCTGACTTGCCTGTTCTGTCCCCCACTCTGACTGGTGAATCCTCTCACCACCACCCCCCACACCTCTGGCCTGTACCCCAGTTCTTATATGCATACTTATTTATGCATACAACTGGGGTTTCTTGTATGCATATTTATTTATGCATATAAGAACTGGGGTGTAAGCCAGCAGTGCAGGAGTGGGGTGAGAGGATTCACCAGGGAAAGTTGGGAGCAGAGCTGTTCTGCCTGTTTTTTAATCGGTCAATTGTTTTTGTTGATTTTTTATGAATTCTTTATATATCTTAGATATTAGTCTCTTGTTGGATGTATGATGTGCAAATATCTTCTTCCATTTAGTCAGCTGTCTTTTGTTCTGCTGATATTTTCTTTCATTATGCAGAAGCTTTTAAATTTGATGTCATTCTGTTATAGGGCAACCCCGATATATCAGGTCCCAGCCACCTTCCCTTTGGTGGTAATGGGATTTGGAGTTCCCAGTGTCTTTTGGTTTTGGTCTAGAGTGGGGGATGGAGTCCACAAAGCTTCTATGGAATTAGCTTTAGGACATCCTTTTCCCCCTAACAATTCTAGTTGTTTATTTTTGCTGTCACTTCCCTTGCCATTGAGGTTTGGTCCCTAAATACATCTCTAACATGATATCATGGGACATATCACTTATGTTTTCTTCTATTTTATGATTTCAGGATTTACATCCAATTCTTTAATCCATTTTGGATTTATTGTATGGAGTTTAAAAGTGATCTTATTTCATTCTTTTCAATGACGCTGTCCGGTTATTCCAAACACAATTAGTTAGAGATTTTCCTTTCTCCATTGTATGGTCATGCTACTTTGTAACAGGTTAAGTGTTAATCTGTATGTGAGTTATTTTCTGGACTAGACTCCATTCCATTGATCTGTGTATCTAATTTTTTTTTTCCAGTACCAGACTATTTTAATCACTGTTACTTTGTAACATAGTTTGAAATCAGGTAACATGATTGTGGGGTAAATGAAGTTGGTCAGGCTTTTATGCCATTGGCCTCCATGGCTATCACCTGAAGCTTTGATCTTGTTAAAGTAGAGGGTGCGTGGGTGTGGGGCAGGTGTCCTGGCTATGGACACCTGAGCATGAGTGTGTGCCCATGCACATGAAAGTGCACACCTGAGCCTGGAGTTCAGGGATTTAAGGGCAGCATTATTCAGAGATGGCTATGTTGGCACAGCTACAAGAGGAATGGGGCAATGGCTATAAGACCATGAAAGAACACCAGAGAACCCTAGAGGAAGGAACCTATAGAGATTCTCGGGGAGGGGGCATTCAAGTTGCTGTCTCCCTGCTGGCTTGTTTCTCTGGCTTACTGTTAAAACCTGTAAAAATGAGGGCACGGGCTCCAAAACTCCCCTTCAAATTGCTAGAACTAACAGTGAACCTTTCAGGCCCAGGACAGTTGCAAAACAATGATGCTTCCAGATTTTCTCTTTATTCTCCAGATTGCTTTAGCTATTATGGGTCTGTTGTGGTTCCATATAAATTTAACTGGTTTTGTTCTATTTTCTTTAAAAATATCATGGAATTTTGATAGAGACAGCATTGAATATGTATATTGCTCTTGTAAAGATGGCCATTTTGACAATGTTAATTCTCCTCATCCATGACCATAGAACAACTTTTTATCTCTCTGTGTCTTGTTCTATATCTTTTAACAGTGTCATGCATTTTTCCAGTGTAGGTCTTTCACTTCTTTTGTTAAATTACACCTAGTTATATTTTTTTCTTCTTGGTGCAATTGTAGTGGGGTTTTTTTTTTTTTTTTGTATGTTAGTTTTGTAGCCTTGCCACTTTACTATATTCATTTATTGAATCTAAGGGGAAAGGCAACTTTGCGAAGCAGTATGTATGGCACACAGAGTGGATATTATTGAGCAGTTACTCAGTGACATTCTTCATAAAAATATGAACAACTATCTTCTGTTGAATGACTACTAAATAGTACCCCTGTAGTCATAGCTCTATCACATTTGACTTTGAAGTAACTTATATATTAATTTTTAATGCCATGTATTTACAGAATTTGAAGAACAAGAGAAACCCAGTTGTGGTCCAAAAAATCGACATATTTTTCACTTTAACACCCTCTCTAGAAAGCTGTTTAATTTTAAATGGTTCAAGTTTCTTAATACTATCTGAAATCTGATAGCTAAGGACACTGTGAGATAAGATTAATCAGGCAGGTGTAGTGCTCTTATTCCAGAATGGTCCATAGCAACTCTTACATCCTCCTCCATTCCCCAAGCACCCATTTTGAGATAGCCAGGATAATTGTCTCATTTCCTGCCCAGACAGCTGTAGAGTGTTTTAATTCATTGTTAGACAGCTGCAGCATTTCTCCTTAGGAAAGTATACATCTTGTCAAGGATGCAGTTATTCTCAATTTTTTAGTTTTTTTTTTTTTTTAACAGTGCTGTACCCACCAGATGTAGAAATAGCCCATCCTTAGAAACTTGAAAGCAAGGCTGCATTCAACATGAACAGCTAACATCACTGCTTGGAGGTCAGCACTGCAAATACCTTCCTTTGGTTGCTTGTAATCTCCACTGCTTCAGCAAATATTCCAACCCACGCTTGTTAGAAAATCGTCTGGACTCCTGAAAATAGTTCCTTACTAGCTAAGTAAACTTTGACCCTCTCCTATAAGCAGATAAGAAAATATCATGCATCTAGAAAATGAGGGGTAGCCAATTTTAATCCTCAATTATCTCCTCCCTCTACATCTATGAAACAGCCCTGCTATCTTCTGATCTTCACTCTAAACTGTGGAGAGGAGAGGAAGAAGATAAAATCTCATGCCTGTATATACAGTTGTGGGAGGGAGTCAGAGATGGGACCATAAAAATAGAAAATTACCTCAGATGACAGTAAAAGAGAAAAGATTTGGAGGCCTATGGGGACCAGATGATTGGAGTGAGTAGGTGTGTCCAGTGAGGTACAGAGGTTACAACAGAGTACCTGGGAAATGTTGGAAATTAGGTTAAGGCCATGTTCTATAATTTAGATATCACAAATAACAGGACAAATATGAAAGAAAATGCCCTGCTCTTAAATGACTTCTACTTTCATAATAACTTCTTATTTTAATTTTTTGAAGCATTTTAAAGTTGGCAAAACAGGTCCAGAGGCAATTAAAATCCCTGTAGTTTCTTCAGTGAAATTGGTGTTTAGTAGCTATTTGGGGATTTTCTCCAAATAAAAAATTCCATTTTTTTTTCTCATTTCTATTTCAGAATCTCAAATAATCATTAAATTTTGTTTGACAAAAAATGCTACAAATAAAACTATTTCCTAACTTTATAAAGTCAGTCACAGACGCTTTCCCTGAGGTGGAGAAGAAACAGTCTTTGGTCACTCACACAGTTTTAAAGTTCTTAGAAAACAGGGCCTCCCTGGTGGCGCAGTGGTTGAGCGCTGGGTTGCAAAGCTGCCCGCAGCCTCTGCAGCACCGGTTCAATCCCTGGCCTCTCCCACACTTCTGACTGTACCCAGTGCTTATATAAATAAATAAATCTTAAAAAAAAAAATAAAGTCCTTGGAAAACAGGCAGCACAGGTCAGCTGGCCTGATGCAGTCAACAAGCCTCTTTGAGTACCTTGGACTACAGGTTTCCCCTGCTGCTCAAAGTAGGACTTTCCTATGAAACTTCTGTAAGCCAAAAAAAAAAAAAAGGGCATCAATGAAGAAGCAATTACCATTAATCTGTATGAAAAAAAATTTATGTTCCCAAACCCAAAATAACCAAATTATACCAAATGATGCACATCTATAACAAATCTAAAATAACACTGATATGTACTAACAACAAGAATGATATGATAAACACATTGTAGAAATGTATGTTCAGTGTATCAGAATCAGAAAAATAGGAAACCTGAGGAAATGGAG
The DNA here is from genome assembly GCF_014898055.3 of Talpa occidentalis. Lineage (NCBI taxonomy): Eukaryota > Metazoa > Chordata > Mammalia > Eulipotyphla > Talpidae > Talpa > Talpa occidentalis. The sequence goes on along the minus strand of NW_023604861.1, from coordinate 34,319,211 downwards.
GCATCACACTCCCAGACTTCAAACTATACTACAAAGCCATAATCATCAAAACTGCATGGTATTGGCACAAGAACAGACATACAGACCAATGGAATCGAATAGAAAATCCAGAAATAAACCCACAGATTTATGGTCAACTAATCTTTGACAAAGGAGCAAAGACTATGCATTGGAGCAAAGAAAGTTTGTTCAATAAATGGTGCTGGGAAAACTGGGTCGCTACATGCAAAAGAATGAAGCTTGACCACTACCTCACACCATACACAAAAATCAACTCAAAATGGATTAAAGAACTAGACATAAGACCTGAAACAATAAAATACATAGAAGGAAATATAGGCGAAACACTACGGGATTTGCATATCAAAGACATCTTTACAGACACATCACCCAAAGCAGTGATAGTGAAGACAAAGATCAACAGCTGGGACTACATCAAATTAAAGAGCTTCTGCACAGCAAAAGAGACAATAACAAAAACAAAGAGAAACCCCACCAACTGGGAGAACATTTTTGCACCCAACACTAATGATAAAGGACTGATCACAAAAATCTGCAAAGAGCTGATGAGACTCAGCAACAACAAAGAAAATAATCCAGTCAAAAAATGGGCAGAAGAGCTAAAAAGAAACTTCTCTGAAGAGGAAATGCAAATGGCCAACAGACATATGAAAAAATGTTCAACATCACTTGTAATCAGGGAAATGCAAATCAAAACTACCATGAGATACCATCTCACACCAGTGAGAATGGCACATATTAAAAAAACTAGCAACAACAAATGTTGGCGAGGGTGTGGAGAAAAAGGAACTCTTCTGCACTGTTGGTGGGAGTGCAAACTGGTCCAATCACTATGGAGAGCTGTGTGGAGATTTCTGGACCTACTAAACATAGAGCTTCCATATGATCCAGCAATTCCACTCCTAGGTATTTACCCAAAGGACACAGAAACATCAATTCCAAAGAGCACCTGCACCCCTATGTTTATAGCAGCACTGTTTACAATAGCTAAGCTTTGGAAACAACCCAAATGCCCAAAAGTAGATGACTGGATCAAGAAGATATGGTACATATATACCATGGAATATTACTCAGCATTCAAAAAAGATAAACACATGCAATTTGCAGCAACATGGATGGCGCTGGAAGGGATCATGCTCAGCGAAATAAGCCAAAAAGAAAAAGAAAAATACCGGATGGTCTCACTCATAGCACGAATCTAGAAAACTTAAATAAGGGACCAGGAAAATGAATATAAGAAAGTGAAAATCAAAATCAACAAAAAACTATGAACCAGAGACACTTTTAGGGGGGCAGGGGCGGGAGGGGAAGGATTGGGGTCAGAATGGGGCGTTTGAAATTGTATGGGGGAATATAAAAATAAAATTTAAGATTAAAAAAAAAATAGGAAACCTGAGAGGTAGTGATGATGGTGTGTTTTATGATAAATTGCTGGAGACTGGTGTTGTGGGAGGTAGAGGAGAGGAGATTCAGGTGTAGGAGATAGAGAAAGAGAGCAAGTCATCTACTAATATCTCATGGCCTTTTGAATCCAACTGGGCAGGCTGATCTCTAACTTCTACACCTTCTTCTATGTCTGCCTGAAGCCTTGATGTTTGAGGGAGGGGTTCATGCTCTGCTGTGGCTGATGTGGGTGATGTGAAAAGGCTTGAAATAAAACAGTATGCTTGACTGTTTAGCCTCATGCATTTTTCTACCATACAGTTCTTTGTAGGCAGTCAAAACATCCTGCAAACTTCCCCTGAACCTATGTGCCCTTTCAAAATTAAAGTCATACTTTTCTGCAATCATTGCAGCACTGTCAATTCTAGCAAAAATCTCACACAAGTGCTTTATATTCGGTTCCTGGATGACTTCACTTCCAGCCTTTTGCTTTGTGTGTGGCTTCCATTTTGTCCATTTTTATGCTAAGCATAACACCCTTGCAAATTCTCTTAGAGTTTTCTGATACCTTTGGACACATCTTGCTATGGAGGCACCAAATAAATCAGGATAAAGCAAAGTTGCTCACAGACATAGTTCAATGCTGTAGCAGTTTGATGCTGAATTGTTGAGTGCAGTTCCCAGGGAAGAAGCTTGGTGGAGCTACTCTCGATGCACAGGTTGTGTGCTGCTTCTAGAACAGCTGCTACAAAACAGATGCTGACTGCTGTTTTTTCTTCCTACCTTTGTTATTAAAGCAAAAATCTTCCTCAGATTTCTTTTGGTTAGAGTTGGTTTTCCATAAAAGTAAAGTGGCATAATACAAATTTTTGAAAAGGGACAAATATCTGAACTTACTATGGATCAGGTGATTTTAGTAGACAGAGGTTGCAAGAGGACAAGTAAGGCATAAATCCTATCACACAAAGCTTACATATTTATAAGGGAAATTGTTAAGGAAAGGGTAATTATATATAACAAGTTTAGCAATATAATGGGGTATATAACCTCAGGGGTCTCAAGAAAAATTCCTGACCAGTGGAGGGGAATAAATCTTTCAACAGTTAGTTGTTCTTAGAAGTTAATTCTGGTGGAGGTTTTTGGTAGACCTAGAGGGATCAGGAAGGTTTACCAGCTCTGAGAGCTTCATTAAAGAATTTAAAGTAAAATGATGATAGATATGCACAAAATGAGTTATCTTACCACCATATGCCAGATTCAAAGAGGGTTAAATCTATGATGAGGCTAACCCTGAGCCAGCCTTTGAAAGACTTTGTGTACCAAGTGTGTAATAGGCAATCTGTGGTTTGTTTGGTGAGAAAGGCTGGTCAAGGGTGTAATGTCATCAAGCCGATTAAGCTGAACAAGGATTCCACAAATGAACTGCCTAGGTTTGAATCCAGGATCTCCCATTTACTAGATGCTTGACCTTAGACTCAAACTCTCTGTGCTGAGTTTCCTCATCTGATAAATACTAACATCTTCTTCATGGGCTTATGACTGCATTACATGCAGTCTTAAATATAGTACTGATTCTTAGTAAATTCCTTGAAAGGATATCGTTAAATAAAAGTCAGTATCATGAGCCCCCAACCCCTCTACTACCATTCAATATGTATCAGAACAGGGCGGCTCACCATTACTTATTCCAGATAATACCTGGTTTTTCTATGGGTGAGATGACCTTTCTAGAGACCATGTGTCTGAAGCAGCCTTTCTCTGCCAAAAAAGATCTAACTATTTATTTAAATAAAATGACTCCATGGATTCTTTCTCCCCAGATATGGCATAATGAATGGGGTACAATTTCTCAAGAGGCTCTCCCCATGATGGCTATCATCTCCCCTCATGTATAAATCAAGAGATTCAATCAAAAGTAAGAGACCAAAAAAAAAAGACAGTCTCACAAAAATCCCAAGATCTGATAACAAGTTAACATTAAACTCTAGTTATATCATTTTGTATTCCTTTAAAGTCAACATTGAATTTAATTATATTGATTCAACTATATTTTGTATTATCTCAGATTATAAAATTAATTTTCATAAGTTTTTTGCTTTTTCTATTATTCTTCACAAAAGTTAGCAAGCAACTCTCCTTCTCTAGACCATTAAAAAAATTACACTTAAGCATACACTTTACTAGACTGACAGACTTTTACAAAACTAATTTCACCACCCTCTTATCAGAGGTCTATACTGAAGCAGCAGTCTCGTGGAAAGTATTTATAAGCTGTACAGGGCAAGTGTAGGGTAAGGAAAAATGTCAGGCTTTTCTGCCCTCCCGCCATCAGGCATAGATGTTGGATCCTTGCGGTCCTGAATGCATGCCTGATGGCGGGCACCTGGAGTAGGGTGTGGGCATAGGTAGATGGGATTCACCTGGGCTGAGACTGGGCTTTTAAGGGCTGCGTCACGGAGACGCCAGGAGAAGCCAATGAGAAGCTGAGAGAGAAGCAAGAGAAGAAGAAGCCGAGAGAAGGCCAGAAGCCCAGAGTGAAGACCTGCTGGGGGCTGGGAGGCCTGCCAGCCTACCAGCTCCCCAGCACCCCTGCCTGCTGTGTACCTGGTATTCCCAATAAAAACCCGCAAAACCACTGAGGACTCTGACTCCTCCTTTACCAGGTCTGCTGGATCATCAGAACACCTGCACCGTGTCTATTCCTGCCTTTACAGCAAGTAAATGCCAGGAAGCAAAACTGGCTGCCTTTAAGATTTTACACAGACATTCCAAGCCTCAGAATGATTTCTATTCCAAAACTTTAATATCTAGATATTTTCCTAAGTTCTGACCCAAAAAAAAAAGAAAGAAAGAAAGAAAAAGAAACAAAGACAGGACAAAAGCTTTTGTAGGAGGGCATTAAGATTATATTACCCTACTTTGTCAGGCAGCCTAATAGTGTCCCACTGAGAGGGTCAGGGGCTCCAGCCCTTCCCAGCCTCATAGCAGATAAAAACTCTACTGGTTGGCACTGGAGTCCCTGACCTGCAAGTTAACACTCCCTGCTTTTCCAGACAGCGTTCCCCCTAGTGCAGGCTGACAATCATGTCAAACAGGGCGAGGACCTGGGCACCAGCCTCATTTTCAATTGTGAGTAAAATCAGGATTTGAAGCCAGGTCTCTGAAGATCAGGCTCAATGACATGAACTTGGTCCTCTAATAAATCACAGCTGAAGTTAGCGTTCGGGAGAGCGAGAGGGTGCTGCTGGCAAGATGAATTCCATTATACTCTCACTTGTCCCCTTTGCCTTGGCTAAAAACTTTCAGAGAAGTTCAGAGTTTGCAAAGCTCTGTGTTTATCCTTTGTTGATTTTTTTTTAAAGATTTATTTATGCATACAAGAGTTGGGGTATAGGCTAGAGGTGTGGGGGGTGAGGGATTCACCAGAGACAGAGTGGGGAACAGAACAGGCAGATGACCGAAGTACACTTGCTGAGCAGTGGGCGAGTCAGGAGAGGTCTGCTGCGCCATATGGGTAGCTCCCTGGCCGTCTGGGGATTGAACTTGTGCTGCAGAGGCTGCGGACAGCTTGATAGGTTGCATCTTAACCCCTTGTACCACCAGGAAGGCCCCATTTATCCTTTGTTTAAAAGCATTTTGTTGTTGTTCTTTTGGGAAATCATCTTACAGATGACCTCAGGTGGGAAATTGTATATTTTGTATTTATAGTGAGGTCAATGGGCTTCTCACAGAAGCAAAGTTTAGAGCAAAAACCTTATTGGATGTAAGAATTCTGAGTGAAGAAGAACAGAAATCACATGCATATCAAGCTATTATTGAAAAACCAAAAATTACATATCAAGTCATTTCTGAAGTATTTTTAACATTTCATATTTTCTACCTAGAAATGCTGAAAATAAATAATAATGCTTGAACATTGCAATTTACCTTCTGAATTCAGTTTCAGTGGAGCAGGTGATACTTAAGAAGGCATCAGTGGTAAATATCAAAACATCACAGAAATATTGCTATTTTACCTCTATGTTCTTCTTAGCAGTTTTTAAATGGACCAAATGGTATAAATTCAGCATTTAAACCTACAAAGTACAAATATTTTTTTCTGATTCTTGCCGCAAAGATGTGTACTTACAAAGAAAAATCAATTTGTCAACCTTGCGTGTACATGACATTTTTCATTTCCCCACTTGCTGAGGAGAAATGCAGACAATGTGCAGAGCTGAATAAAGTGACATTTGGAGAATTGTGGTTTTTTTTTTATTTACCACCTTAGTCACATTTAAATTTTTTATTTCAAATATTACATGAGTAAGCCTTCCCAACATATTTGAAACAAAACCAGTAAAATTCCTTGTAAGGAAGCAAAATTTTTACCTACTCAAATCAACCATTTATGCCTGTTGTCAAAATGATGCCTATGGCATCAAAAGATTGAATGAATAAAAAACTCAGGCTTTTCAGGACATATTTTACAAATTTGTCCAAATTTTCACTTGCCTTAAACTGAATTATTTTAGCACCAGACTCATGACTTCAAGACCAAGCCCTCCCTTCACTTCATGATTACATTATTTTACCTGATGAGTAGAAGTAGTTTATTTACAGTTTCACATCATAAAGAATCCACTTTACTTCTTAAAGGAGATAATTGGTCATTGTTACTTATGTCTTCTACATTTGGAGTATTTTCTTCATTAGACCCTCCAATTTGAAAGGTGGATTTTGTGGAAATAGACTGCCCTTCTATTTTGCCAACTAAGTAAAGCAGCTTCATTACACTGGGTAAACCTATTTCTCAGATTCCTTCACGCAGGATGATAGCAAACAGCCAAACTTATCCTGACATCACGTGTTTTATTCTCTGGGAAATGCAGGTCTTGTTCAACACTTCGTAAATTTATCTTCCAGGTAATGATTGTAATTTCATTTGTTTCTTACAAAAGTCCTGCAGGAGGGGCCATCTTAAAGCCATTCTCCAGCTGGAGAAACTGAGACCCAGAGATTCACAGGTGCTGAGTTCACTTAACTATCAGAAATTTGAATCTAAACTATCTGCATCCAAATCCTCGATTCCAGTAACTGAGTCATCTTGCTTCCACAAGCAAAATATAATGGCTGAAATTTGAAACTTGATGTCAGATCCCACCTCTGCTCACCTGTGCCACATTGGAAAAAATGTTTGATCATAGTAAAATGAGGCTAGAGATGTGCAAGCCCCATTAGACATCTGTGAAGATTGGAAAGTGTGAAGGAAACACTTTAGCCATCTCCTTGTAGCCTGGTGTTGGATTAGAGAGGGACTGGCCATGTGTGGCTAGTCCCCGAGTGAGTTAGGGTACTCCAAGTCCAGTGGATTTCTCCAAAGTATTTGCAGAATTAGTATACAAAACCTCAGCCAGTTTTTTAGTCATCTGGGGCTTTTATAATCAAAATTACTGGAAATATCTTAAGCTTATTACTGCCAGTTACTGGGATGAGCACTTTATACACCCCAACCCCAATGAGCCTCAGAATCATGCAATGAACTGAAAGCAAACCCGTTTTATAGTTGATGAGGCAAGGGTTCAGAGTGGCTATATATTTATTTATTTTTATTTATTTATTTTTTAAAGATCCATCCATTTATGTATTCAAGAACTGGGGTACAGACCAGAAATATGGCGGGTGAGAGGATTTACCAGAGACAGAGCGTGGAACAGAACAGAAAGACTGACAAAATATACCGCTGAGGGGAGCAGTGGGTGAGTCAGGAGAGGTCTGCTGTGCCATGTGGGATGGTACTCTTGCTGCAGTGGCTGTGGATAGCTTCATAGTTTGCATCTTAACTCCTTGCGCCACCAGGGAAGCCCTGGAGTGGCTATCTATTTAGCCAGCTAGTTCTGGACAAGAATGATGATGTAAACCTGGTCAGAGATCAGAGCCTACACTCTCACTGTGGTTCTATGAACTAGCCTTTGATTATCTCTGCAGCAGGATATGTAGTAACGTCTCTAAATTCAAATTCAACTGTTGTTCTTTTCTTTGTTGGATTAAATGGATGGAATGCAAACATTTGTACTCAACTCCCAGAAAATTTGAGAACTGAGACCTTCCTGCCTTCCAGGAAAGGAAAACTAGCTTATCGCTTGCTAACAACTTAGGTTCCAAAGGTGCTGAGAAAACTGGGCCATCTACTCTGCAAGAATGAAAGGAAAGCAAGGTTCAGGAGACTTGAAGTGCCCTGAAGGGAGGAGGAGAGATTCCCCCAGAATGGAAGTCAGGAGGAATGAGAAAAGGGTCATAAAGAACCCCACCCCGGCAGCAGCTCTCCTGCCCACTGTGACTGTGCAGGTGTTTTTTTCACAAACCTCCCTTTGCAAAGCGGCAGAGGCAGCTCTCCTCCCAATGCTGCCCACCTGGGACTATACAGGTGTCTCTTTTAACCACCCTGTCCCTTTCAGGGGCAGCTTGTGTCCATGCAAACATCCTTTCCTTCCCTTCCCTTTATCTTTTAAAGATTTATTTATACAAGAACTGGGGTACAGGCCAGAGGTGCGGGAGGTGAGAGGATTCACTAGAGATAGAGTGGGGAACAGAACAGGCAGATCTACTGAAATACACTGCTGAGGGGAGCAGTGGGTGAGACAGGAGAGGTCTGCTGCGCCATGTGGGTATCTCCCTGGCTGGGGATTGAACTCATGCTGCAGAGGCTGCGGACAACTTCATAGTGCTGCGCTCAACCCCTGTGCCACCAGGAAGCCCCTCCTTCCCTTCCCTTTTTATAATAAACCTGCCCTTTTGAATATATATATATATATATATATATATGTATTTCCTTTTTGCATTTGCTCTTTTGGGGCAAATGTAAAAAGGATATCTGAAGGGTATAGGTGAAAGACAGTCAACAAAATTGGCAGAGTGTTGACTCCAAAGCCAACCTTCCTCTGCTCAAACCCCAGTTCTACTTCTTACTTGTTTTGTGACCTTTGTAGTGACTTAACCTCATTAGTATTCAACCATTACCTCAGTTTTCTCTTTTGTAAAATAGGGAATGATATTAGCATCTACCTTACAGTGCTTTGGGGGTTAAATGAAGTGATTCTTTGTTAAGACATCAGAATAGTACCCAGCTCAGAGGAAGTGCTTAATTAAGTGTCAGCCCTTAGGAGTGACACAATATTTGAAAGCTCTTGAATCTGTTGGAGCTATGTTGTCATATGCCTAAAATATCATCTGTAAATAAAACACCACCTCCCTCATGGAATCATTGTGACTATTAAGTGAAATAACCAATAAGGTTGCTAGCACAGTGTGTGACAGGTAATTAAAAAACATTATTTCCTTACTTCTTATACTAAAGACAGCACTCAATAAACTCTGTTTAGGGACTAAAGATTTAAGACAAAAGTCTAATGAGAAGCAGGGAATTGGTTCTATCATTAGGCACTGCTGCCTATACCATATTTATTGATTTATTCCTTCTCCAAATGTTTGTTTTTTTGTAAGGCAGATAGGTCAGAAAGAATGACTTCAATAGAGGAACGAATTGAGGATAATAATGGCAATGGTCATTAATCTTATCTAACTTCAGATATATTAAAAAATTGGCTTCTGTTTCTTTAATAGAAGCATCTATGGTTTTCTCTTTCAGCCCCTAGAAAACTAAATCATAATTTATGCCTGTGTGTTAGGAGATCTGCTCTGCTGTAGTCATTAAATTCCTTTAAGTTCACACAACAGAAGGCAACATTCTGGAGGTCCTTTGTCATTGTTAAATGAGCACCTATGTAGTGTTGCCAGAAGTAAATGAGATAAAGGCACTTTGAGGAATAAAGGAACATAAAATTAATCAGATTAAGATTAAAATTAACCAGATTAATCAGATTAAAATTAAAATTAATCAGATTAATGTTACTTCAAGGAAGCACCATTTATGATTCTACACCTAACTCTCCACAGGACAGCTAATTTCTCACACCAATCAGTTCATTGCTGGAAATGCTGAGAAGGAAAAAAAAAATCCCTGCTGTACACTTTCCTGTCTTTCCCCAGATTCTAAATCTTCACACAAAAAATAATTTGTAAGCACAGACATCTCTGGGATTCAATGAATTTCCCCCACCATCCCCCTTTGTTCCTTCAATCCTGGTGGGATTCCTTCAATCCAGACAGGAAATGTGACCCCACAACATGGCATGTATTTGTGTCTCGCTTCAGGAAGATGAGTGTTTCTCGGTCTCCTCCAGTTGAATTCCTATATTTCATCTTTGAAGAAAGTTTTAGGCAGTCCTGATTTATTCAGTCTTGATTCCAGGATGAGTTTAGGAAGCAGCCCTCAGGGACGTAATGACAGTAAACTACTTGGCAGCAGACACTATGCTCTGAATATAGGTCTTCAGGGAGCAGGATGTGCTGCTGACATTTTCCTATTATGACTTTTTAGGGGAGATTCCTGTCTATTGAATAGTAATATCAGTTCTAACCTAGGCTACATTTCAAATATGTATTTCAATGATCACATACTGATTGAGAGAGTGAGTATATAACCTTCAAATTAGTTCTGATTTTTCCCTTTGGGTATGAAATTGAAAGTATTCTGGAAGACATAAATAGAAAATGTGCGGGCTGTTATATATAAGTGGCTATAGGTAACTGGAGTTTACCTGAATCAGCTTAGGCATGTAAAATGTATCTATATTAACCAATAATAACAATTATTCACTTCTTACTGAAAGAGGATTACTTTTTCTTTTTTTTTTAAAGATTTATTTATTTATGCATACAAGAGCTGGAGTGCAGGCCAGAGATGTGGGGGGTAAGAGGATCCACCAGAGACAGAGCAGGGAACAGAACAGGCAGACTGACCAAAACATACTGCTGAGGGGAGCAGAGGGCGAGACAGGAAAGGTCTTCCTTGCCATGTGGGTTTCTCCCTGGCCAGCCAGGGATCAAACTCATGCTGCAGAGGCTGTGGATGGCTTCATAGTGCGGTGCTTAACCCCTTGTGCCATCAGGGAGGCCCTGGAAGAGGATTTAAAACCAGCAAAGTCAGGGATCATTAAGGGAGAGGATCCTGAGTTATAACATACACCAAAAAGCACAAGCACATTCAGAGCTGCCACTAGCCAATCTGGAAAAAGTAGATACATCCTCCTGCCATCCCTGAGCAGATGCATCCCTGTGGGCCCAGACCCTACCCACAGGCTCAGCTGGGTGCCATATCTTTCACAGTGTTCAGAGAGAGCTGCCGTGTGCCCAAGGCACATCCACAGCCAAGTGGAAGAGGGATCCGTATGGGTTGTTGCTTGGTACTGGGGAGTGTTTTACAGATGAATCTGTAAAAAGGTGGCCTCTGCTTCATCCTTGTGGTTATTCAAGTAGAAGTGAAAGGTTCTCTTAATCATGGCAAAACATGAAATAATCACCATGTCTCTCTCCAACCTTGTCCCCTTGAATGCAGAGGGGACGGTCTCTGGGTTCCTTGCACCTGTAGCAAACCAACTTGACTCCATTGAGATGCTTTAGGATACTATCACTGATGTAGAAAGTTCTAGCACCCCAAATATCCTGATGCATGAACAGTTCAGTTAGAAATGACTAGTTTACAATCATTTGGATGGTTATACTCTTTATATGCATAGGATAAATTTTATCTTCTCAAATGAAAATTCCAACCCATTACCCTTTGTTAGCAAAACAAATGAAAAAGTCATAATCAGGAAAGAAATTAAAAGCCATCCAAATAATTTCTTCTGAATCATCTTTCTATCTGCTCCATTTCTTTTCCCCCCAACCCGTCTATCATCTGTTGTTGCCAGCAAGTAAACATGAACGCTGAAGCAAGAACAAAAGAAAATAGAAGCATATATTTATGTAAACTTGTATTGATTCAACTAGGAAGAAACCCCACAGCTTTCAAGGTCTGAGTCACAAATCATTATGATCAGGAATGCTGATGTGCTAGGAATACAAGAGCACTTTCTCTTGTTATCATGGTGTAGGCCCGTTGCGGAGCTAGAGTTAAGCTGAAAAACATCAAATGTAGTTTTAAGCCTGCATTTATCAGGCGATATTTTGGGAAAGGGAGGACACAGTGGCCGTGAGTCTGGGCTTGTGTATTCAGCTCCACGCATGGTCACTGACAGATCCACATTTGGGAAAATCAGAGGGAGGTCGCTTCACCTTTCCAAACATGAGAAAACTCTGTTCTTCCCAAGATGACCTGAAATGTTCTAATTATTGGTTATTCCCTCTGGTTGGCGAAGCAGCCAACAAGCACGTAGAGTTCAGTGAACCCGCAAGCACACAGCTGTTATCTTTGACTTGTGGCCAAAACAAAAATTGGAACAGAATTTACTCAGACAAGTGTAAAGGCTTCTGTTTAAAGCAGCTATTTTCTAAGCTAGATAAACAGCTTTGAAACGAAGAAGAAATGAATCCTTTTCTGGAATGCCTGAATCAAAGTGAGGTCAAAGTCTTGAAGACAAAATGTGAACGTAGATTACCCACACTGGCTGCATGAGTCTCCTGAAGAGTGAGGATCCCTCCCTTCCTCTGGGCTGCCTGTAGTTCTACCTTTTGCATCAACTTGTTTTTGGATATTGAAAACCACTTTCGGGAACGGTGACTATGTTTATTTATTTTGTTCATGATCTAAAACATCACAGAACAGCAAGCCACTGTGCTAGAGGCCTTCATGAACTAGCCGTTGCATAACCCGGTGACCCTTTGGCCAGTGGCCTCAGAGATTCTTTTTTTGAAGTAGGAGGGCAAAAGGAGACAAAGTAGTTTCAGAACTTTGGGCTTGAGTCAGTGATTCTGCCCTTTGAATTTCCACTAAGAAATGACATGAACAAATACCTTCTTTTTTATAGGAAGGAAAGGGACTGGTAAGAAATAGCTGGTAGGAGAAGCAGGGAAAAATCGCCCTCCCTGTTCCTTACACAAACACTGTGTGCCTGTGCTAATCTGGCAATCCATCTTACAATCACCAAACAGTACAGAGCAAGGAAGCAATTCGCGCTGCAATAGTGCTCCTCAGAGCTTTTCATAGCTTGATGCCTATTGCGGCTGCTTATATTCTACCAGCAGGTGGGTATAAAATAGCAGATTCCAAGCCCACAGAAGCGGTGTCCCAGGGTAGAAGAGGAGATGATTTTTTTTCCAGTAGAGTGAATATGCATATCAATGTACCTGAATGGAGAGCTGGGGCCTGGTGAGCTGTCATCAGCAGCAAATATGTCTGTGCTTCCGTCTCAAGTGGTCTATTTGGGCGATAATAAGGCTTATATAGCAAGGATTTGAAAAGCCTGTTTCTCTCTAGTCCACGGGGTTACAGACCACGGCTACAGTGCCAATAGCCCTAAGCCTACTATCAACTTTCATTCATTCCCAAATTCTCCCTGCACTCTTCACTTGCAGCAACAGTAAAATCACACAGATTTGAAGGCCTTTCCGTGCCACATATCCAGGCATGGTTAGGACTACAAGGCACTGTGGTCTGTTCTAAAGTACTCTATCGTTAAAGCAGTCAGCTGCTTAATTGGTGTCGACTTCATACCCAGTGGGCAGGGATAGTTATCAGTAGCCCATTGAACAAATGGATGGGATGTTTCAAAATCATGAGCATCAAGCTTCTCCAAAAATAACAAGAAGTGACAGCTGAAGTCATGCTTAACAGAATTGGTTTTAAAATGTGAAATGGGTTTTAAAAGCAGTGCTGCCTTCTTATTGGGTGTGAATGTGGCTTAGTATGAAATATGGTGGGAGGGGAAATCCCTATCTAAGCTAAGACTCTAGCTTTGTTCTCCGTGTGTGACAATTGGAGAGCTCTAGAAAATACTTGAAATTACTAGATGTGTGGGAAGCAGATGGGTGGGTGGTCCAGGCTGTGTACAGCTCTCTCAGAGTTTCAGCCAACTTCCTATGCTGCATGTTAAGAACAATCCAGAACTGTTATTGGAAATTTGTTTACCTAAAGTGAGCACCCACCACCTTCCTCCCCTCCCCTGGACTAAATGTTTCTTGCTGGTGGTTGTCTGACTATATACCCTTCTTCCACCCAATTCATGGCTTTCTTATTATCCTCTGACACTGGGGTCAGAAATTTTTTTTTAAAAAAGACCAAAGTTAGAATAAAAGTTTGCAAGCTGTGTAGTCTCTATCATAACCACTTTACTCTGCCATGGTATTAGGAAGGCAACCACAGACAATATACAACTTTAACTATAGCTGGGTTCCAATTAAACCTTATTTACAAAAATAAGTTGGAGGCCAGATACAGCCCACACTTGTGGTTTGCGAATCCCTTCTCCAAGGCACTGTATCTTGAACAATCCAACATTTGGGAATGCCCTGAATTTTCAGTTCCTTTCTGTTATCTTGACAGTCATCTGTGCAGACTGTTAGAGCAATGGTTTGCCCCTCTTGTTCCTGTCTCTCAGTGTCCATGCACTTGGGTAGTTCCCTCCTATATTGACTGTTACGCACACATGAGTAATATTCCTCCACAATTTCTATGCTAAAGTCCCTACCCCCAGAACTTCTGAATGCAATCATATTTGGAGACATATTATTGGGTCTTTAAGGAGGTGATTACATTAAAATGAGGACAAAGCCCTAACTCAATATGATTGGTGTTCTTAAAGGAGGAGACAGCAGGGGAACACGTACAGGGAAAAGGTCATATAAAGAGGTAGCAAGAGAGAGGTTATGCCCAAGCTAAGTAGAAAGGCTTCAGAAGAAACCAAACATGCCAACACTTAGATTTTGAACTTTTGGCTCCAGCACTGTGAGAAAATAAATTTCTGTTGCTTAAGCCACCTAATTTGTGGTATTTTATTATAGCAAACCAAGCAAACTAATGCACTTGTGCCTTCCTTTGGCCAATGGGACGGTAGCAAATATGACACAGCAGAGACTTGGAAGAGTGTTGCTTGCTGTTTTTGAGGCCCCTGCCAGCCATCTTGTGAACAAGGCTGGGCTAATCTGCAGGATGGTAAGAAACACATGGCACATTATCACAACACCCCAGCTGGCACACCCAACCCCAGAAGCAGCTGCCTATGCGACTGGCAACTGACCACAAACACATGAGAAAGTCCAACTGAGATCAGCAGAAGAACCAAAGAGCTGAGATCAGTCCAAATAACTGACCCACAGAAAGTTGTTTCAAGCCTCTAAGTTTTGAGATCATTTGTTCTGTATAATATTAACTGCTATGCCTCCTCTCATGTCCCAGATCTCCATTCCAAAACTCAGAACTTCCTCTTTGTCTCTTGCTTACTTGGGCCACTTCAAAGCTGAACTCCATTTTTCTTTTCTTTTTTTCCTACAGATTTATTTATGCATACAAGAGCTAGGGTATAGGCCAGAGGTGTGGGGGTGGGGGTGAGAGGATTCACCAGAGACAGAGTGGGGAACCGAACAGGCAGACTGACTGAAATACACTGCTGAGGGGAGCAGCAGGTGAGACAGGAGAGGTTTGCTGTGCCATGCAGGAAGCTCCCTGGCTGGGGATCGCACTCATGCTGCAGTGGCTGCAGATTGCTTAATAGTGCTGAGGCTTGTGCCACCAGGGAGGCCCCTGAACTCCATTTTAAAAGTCTTCCTAACCCTCCACATCATCCAGCATTTCAGTCCAGCACTTTGTTCACTCAGGACACAACTTTATTACATAGGTATAATCATGTTTTATTGCTATGATAACAATTTGCCAAAAACATAGTAACATAGAACAACATACAGTTACTATCTCATAGTTCTGTAGGTCATATGATTGACATGTGTCTCCAGATTAAAAATCAAGGTGTCAGCAGAGTTTCTTTTATTGGAGCATCTATGGGAGAATCTGTTTCCTTGCTTATTCAGACTGTTGGCAGAATTTCTTGCTTCTGTAATATTGACATCCATGTCTTCTTGCTGGCTGTCAGCTATGGTCCATTCCCACCTTTTAGAGGCCACCCCATGTCTCGGTTTGTGGCTCCCTTTCTCCATTTTTAAAGCCAACAAAGGTGGGTCAAGTCTATTTGGTACTTAGAATCTCTCCTGTATCTTAATCCATCACATGTCTATGAAGCCAGTAAGAAAAAAAAACCCTGTTTTTAAGGGTTTGATTAGATTGGGCCCACCCCAATAATCCAGGATAATCTCCCCAACTCAAGGTCCATGGCCATTATCACATCTGCAAAATCCCTTTTTCCATATAACACAGCATAATCATAGGTTCTGGGGATTAGGAGGTAGACTTCTTGGAGTGAGAAATGTTGTTATTCTGCTTATCATACTTGGTAACTTGTGGCAATGAAGTCAGACTGTGATTCTTAGCTCTCAGTTACCATGAGAATTTTTAAGGGCTAACTGAACACTCTCAATGCGGCTAAATCTCTACCATGACCACCATTTCAGTCACTGGAATTGCTATTGTTACTTATTGTAAAGTAGTCTTTACCCACATCTATACACCACTGCATATACACAATTCTCCCTCATATTTAGATGTCAATTGTTGTATGTGGACATGATTCCCCAAATATGAACTTTGTGAGAATGGTCTCTAAAATCTTTTATGCCATTTTCTTGGGTAACTGAACAGGTAGTTGGTTTTCTCTCCCATCTGCTTCAAGAGCTAAGATGTTGCTAAACTTACATCTAAGATTGTACATAGAATAATTACTAGTGTTCTAACCAATGGCATGAGTTCCTGCACCTGTTTACTTAGAATTCTTCAAACCAGTTTACTGTAGCCTACTGAAGCTACCAAGGCCAGTTCTATATCAGTTAGGATATAGAACTTTACTTCAGCTGCAAGTAAAAGAAAACCCTGACTTAAACTGGCATACACAATATGAAAAATTACTTTCACATTACAAGAAGTGAAGACACAGATCACACTTCAGTGTTAGTTAATTCTGTGGCTCAGAAAAAATAATCAAGATCTAAATTTCATTCACTCTCCACCTTGCCATTCTTGGTGTCAGGAAAGCTGATAGTAAGGCATCTACAGTTATTTCTGGCATCACTTCCAATTATAACACATTCAGAGGAAGAAGACTTTGTCTCTCCCTGTGGCTCTGTCTTTATTGTGAGGAAATGTTTCTCTACAAATTCCCAAGTAGACTTACCCTCTGGTTTGACAGAATTGACCTAATGTTAAAGTAAGACAAGGGGAAGAGAACATGTCACTTCATCGAGCCCTCCCTTGATCATCCTATCAAACTATCAACCTCTCTCCAACACTGTCCTCCAGCATTTCCTTCTTGTGCTTTAAGACCTTGTTTTCCTCCTTTTTGCTGTATGTTTTGCTTTGTTTATACATTTTCTTCCTCCTCACACTATAATGTCAACTTTATTGTGTGAAGGATTTGGGGCTTTTGTATTTACCTAAAAGAGTGCCATAATAAGATGTAATCATTATTTGTTAAATAAATGAACAAGTGATAGCTCTTGAATCACTCAAGCCTGTGGAGCTAGAGGTAAGAGCCACGACCTCCCACTGCTGTACTTGGGAGGGCAGGGTTCTGAACAAAACTGACTTTATGTTAAGAGTAGAGGAAAATGAATGCTAATGAGGTCACCAACATCCACACTGTGAACCTCGTTTCTCCATCACCACTTCACGAGCACTGGCCTGAGGTATCTTTGAAAAGACAGAGACTTGATGGTGTATAATCTCAGAGATTTACTAGTCTCAGGTAATCTTCCAAGGAGTCTTGGTTCAAGGACAAGAATCTTAAAAATTTCTCTTCACAGATCCATTTATCCTATCAGCCTACCATCATTTGAATGGTTACTGATGCTGTCAGGTACAGTGGCTTTAAGTAATCCTTTGCTATTCCAATATTTGTACTATTTTATATAATTTACCTTTATAATTCTGAGGAAACACTGAACCTAAAGCTGACATAATAATGAGAAGGGGGTTGTCCTGGAAATAATGAGGATAACCCAAAGCAAATTGTTGAAGCAATAAAAGGATCTAAGGAAAGCCATTAGGCTGATATCTAGTTATTCAAAGAACCCCTATTCAAACCATTCATGCTTTAGCGGAACCGGAACGGAGACTGGAGAAAGGCAGCAGGTGATACTAATTCTCATCATTAACTTCACACTTTATAGCATAACTCACAATATCATGCTATAATGCAGAGTTCTCCAGAAGCCCAAGGGTAGCAAAAACCAAGTTTCTCAAGGTCTTTTTCTGGGTGCCTCTCCCTCAGAGAAGAGCCAAAATATTCCCTGCAGAGAGCACATTGACACTGAGCAGGCACCCGTTTGTGCCAGTCTTGTGAACCCTTTTCCACTCTCCTTCCAAAAGGCCTTCTTTAATCTTGGGAGGAAAACAAGCTCACCATCTGGACTGTTCACCCTGAATAATTAGAGTAAGAGTCCTACCAGAGCCACTATGACCCAACAAACCCAGGCTCCAGAGTTTTCTTCCTATTTGAACTTATTCTGCCTAAATACAGTCGAGCTTCCCTCAGTACTCAGAACTCTGTTACTTACTTTGCTGTTGCCATCACTGTCCCTCCCAGGTTCTGCTTCTTCAGGGGGCTGCTCCTCTCCCCAAGGTTCCCAAGGCAACCATAGACAACTTCTGAGTTTCTTCCCCTGAGCCCCAAGCATCTTGGATACTATGTGGTCTCAACCTATTTTTTTTTTTACATCATTGTTCATTTTTAAACAATATTTGCTTCCCTCACCCCCTCAGGTGTAGTCCCCATAGAGTTTCCTTCATCAATATACCCGTGCACCATCCCTCAGCCCCCTGTGCTCCTCCCTCCCTCCCTCTCACCCCTCTCCCGCCTCCTCCCCTGCAGGATGTCTCTGGTTTATTATTGTCCGTTTTTGCTTTGTTGTGTTTTGTATTGTTACTATTTTTTTACACTGATGTCTTATTTGGTTCCCCTATATTCCTGCTATAAGTGAAACCATCCAATATTTTTCTTTTTCCTTCTGGCTTATTTCACCGAGCATAAAGCCTTCTAGTTCCATCCACGTTACGGTGAATGGCATGAGTTTGTCTTTTTTGATTGCTGAATAATATTCCATTGTGTATATATTCCACATCTTTTTTTAATTGAGACAATTGGTTAATTGGTTTATAACACTGTGTATGATGCAGAGTTATAGTATCATAGTTCTTTGGGTGTATTTTACCCCACCATACACACTGCTAAAACAAGTCTCTAGGACCAGTCCTTTCAATGAATGCTAATCCTTTTACACAGTTGCTGAAGAAATCCTAGATATAAGTCAAGTTTTCATTATTATTTTCTTGCTCAAATTGTTCAAGTTTTGGCCTTAAGAGTCCCTTCGGGACTCCCACGTCCTTAAGCAATCACCATTCCTTTTATGAACTCTTCCTTACACCACTAGATAATCCATGTTCGTCTTTTACTTCCCCTATTCCATCCCAGGTATCAACGGCTTCAGTATAAAGTACTGGTTTCTCGTATTGAAGATTGGGGTTTAGAAACCAAGATCTGGGCCATAGTTCCTCATTGCTTATTATAGCATCAATGCTTTTGGTCCTCTCAGCAAACAGCTACGAAGTACCTGTGTGTACAATAACCTGTGCATACTCATACCTATACTTCTGTACTTAGCTGTATATACATCAAAGTTTACGAGTTTATGTTGACACCTCTGATTCTAGGTCAGTGTCACAGGTTTCATTTTAGCCTCTTTGCTCCTTATCTGAAATATCTTTTTCCAGTAGTTAAAAAAAACTTGGGTTTTACTTATTTTATTATTTATTACATAAGTGAATATATGCCCTCATTTATTCAACTACAGTTGTAAAGTACTTCAAGATTTCCAAATAATGACCATGTGAGAAATATATATGCTAATTAGATTATAGAATATGCACAGTTATTTTTCTCTACTGTGTTCAGTTAAAACTCTTTTGCTATGTTGCTTAGGTTTGATCTTTTGTAACAAGAAGATTCTCGATTCTGAAAGATTTTTCAAATCATCCATGTCCTTCCTCTAGTCATGGAAGCCATGTTATCCACTAGGTTTCAAGATCATGATCCCTTTCCTTCCAGAGGGCAGTCAGATTTAAATACACTTCTAAGGTCCTACTTTAAATCCTAAGTCTAAAGAAGTGCCAGATCTAAATGTCTTTACAAGATTAAACCTTTTAATTAAAGGAGTATGGGCTTGACTCTTATGTATATTGTATTTATTTTTTTTTATTTTTCTGTGCAATACTTTAGATGCCTGAGATGATGATTATAAATTTCTTTTTATTATTCTAGATTTGTATTATCCCCTTAAGTGGTATATTGGATTGCCATAGTTCACAACCTCCAGTCATAAAATACAAAGTAATAAAATCCTCTAATTAATGCACACATATGCAAAGTTTGTCATTAAGTGCAAAGCTATAATTGGACCCAGTGTCCCATCTAACATGAAGTAGCAGTAGCAATGAACTTGGGATGGGGGGGAGCTGTCATACACAGCACTGAAGTTGAATGCTTATTTATAATAACTTAAAGAAAAACATTATTCTAGATTTTTAGGAAGAAGAAATATCCATAAAAGCAATAAGTAGAAAATCTGTCTCAATTTATCATTATAGGGGAGGATAAGGTCTATTATATTCATGACACACTAAGGCAGGGGGAGACTATAGCAAATTTATAGATGTAGAAGCTGAAGAAATAAACTCATCTATAGACCGTTATCTGCCCACATACACCCCTACACTCAGGCAAAAATACACATATACTTACACATCCCTCCACTATTGGGAGCCTTAAATTTCCACTTCCATTTGATTTTTTGTTGTACACATTTCCAAATAAATACTATGTCTCTTGATGCTGGTGGAATATTTCTGTCTTTGACTATCAGTAGTTCCAATGATGATGTCAAATGACCCAAAAATTCACTTTTCTTGAATAACTTGTTCCAAATTCTAATGATTTGAATTCTTTTCCAAATTCTAATGATTTGAATTCTTATTTTTACATGAAATGTAAATTAAACAAAGCTGTTTCTCTCTAGTCTTCTGGTTGAACACGAACTGTCACTACCATCCACAGAGTGACCCAAACCAGGGCCTAGAAGTCATCTATCATCCCTCAATTTCCCTCTGCCCTGGAGCACATTAATCAATCAGTAAGTCCTATTGGTTCTATCTCAAAAATGCAGCATGGATTCTTCTATATATTTAAGTCTCTACTACCACAAGCTAAATACCTCCTATTAAAATCGACTAGCAGGGCCACTGCAGTTGTCCTGTAACTGTAGCCAGTATCTATTTTTCCCACCTTGAATCCATCCTCCACTTCAGCTTAAGGGAACTTTTCTTTAAGATTTATTTATTTAGGGCCTCCCCTGGTGGCGCAGCGGTTGAGCGCTGGGCTGCGAGGCTGCCTGTGGCCTCCACAGCACCAGTTCCATCCCCTGCCACCAGCGAGGTCCCACATGGCGCGACAGACCTCTCCTGCCACCCACTGCTCCCTTCAGCAGTGTGTTTTGTTGGTCTGCATGTTCTGTTCCCCACTCTGGCTCTGGTGAATTCCCTCACCCTCCCACGCTTCTGAATGTACCCAATAGTTGTAAAAATAAATAAATAAATTATTTTTCTTTGAAAAAAAAGATTTATTTATTTATGCATACAAAAGCTGGGGTACAGGCCAGAGATATGGAGGGTAGAGAGGTGAGAGGATTCACCAGAGACAGAGTAGGGAACTGAACAGGCAGGTTGACTGAAACACACTGCTGAGCACCGGGCGAGTCAGGAGAGGTCTGCCGTGCCATGTGGGTAGCTCGATGGCCAGGGATCAAACTCATGCTGTAGAGGCTGCAGATATCTTCATAGGTTGCCTCTTAACTCCTTGCGCTGCCAGGGAGGCCCTCAAGGGAACTTTTCACAAAGATAAAGTGAACATATTACTGCCTTGTTTAAAGATTTTCAAAGCTTCTCATTTCTGTGTGAATGAAAGACCATGCCCAACATGTCCCTTTTTGGGATCCATTTGGCTGTACACTTCACCTCACTCCCTGAACTCAAGCTTGCAACCAACTTCCATTCTTGAATGTTTTCTTTCTGCTTAGTGTCTTTGTGCATCACTCCCACTCTGCTACGCCTGGCTAATTTCTCCCCATCACTCATAATTCAACTCAAATGTCACGTCCTCTAAGAAAGCCTCCCTACCCTCACATAATAAGCCATGTTACCCCTCACCTAGTCTCAAAACACAAGGGACTTTTTCTTCACAATGCTGACTACAGTTGAAATTCAGCTTTTATTTGGAAAACTATTTAACTACTGTCTTTCGACTCCCACTGTTCTATAAAGAAGTCTGTCTATTTGGGTCTGCTGTAGTATCCTTAGCACCAAGGAAAGTAAGTGTCTGGCATTAGTAGGGGACCAATAAATATTTATTGAGTGAATACTGGATAGAAAAGGAATAGTCTGGATAGACAGAATTTTCACTTTTGCCTTCTTTATCAACCATCAACAGCAGGTGGAATAAAAATCCTGTCAGTGCACGTGAATCTCCCATTGTGATCCCTGAAGTTGTGCTGAGCTCAAGACAGATGGAAACCCTGCAGCAGCTTCACAGAATGATGCTCAGATATGACCTGCATACAAAGCAGGAGCAGGAGAACACTCCAGGGCAGAGAGCCAGCAGCCTGTTGACAACCATAAAATACAAGGCTAGCTCTAGCTTTGACCCTCTCAGGTCCAGTAAAACATGCTAAAGGTGTAGAAAAAGTCTAGGCTAATTTCTTGGAATTACTCCAGAAAAATTGAATATATGACCATTTTTTAGCTGCTCGGTACTACCAGATATTATGCTGCCATCTTTTCAATCTTGAAGAGCAGAAAACTTTAACAGTGATTTTTCTTCTTCCTGTCATTTTCAGGTGACATGTTTTAATAAGATAAAAATGAGGGTGATGCTTTTTGGCCCCCTCTTTCCTAGCTTCCACACAATTGTCACATCATGACCGTGTAGACCAGGGATGGCAGGAGCACGACTACATGAAGAGGAGACAGCCACTTCCAGGAAGGAGAGAGGATTGTCAAGCACTGGGCCTAGGGTGTAACCCGAATTTTTGACTCCTCTAGAATGGGCAATGTGCAGGGATTTGCCCTCCGGGGGCTCCTGAGAACAAAGAGGAATTTCCAGAACAAGTGGGAATTTCCAGGCAGTGAAAGTTCTGGGCATCAGGTGGGCCTCAGGCATGAAGCATGCAGGATACTAGAAGCAAGATAAAGTGCTAATAAAGGCATAGTGGGTACAAGTAGAATGAAAGCCATGGCCAAGCAAGCCATGTATTCACAAAGCCATGGTTTGTGAATGGGGGGAAGAGGGAGAGAACTGAGTAATAGAAAGGATAGAAAGTCAATCAGGCTGACTCTCGCCTCAGTTATCATACTCATAAGTCTGAATCTTACTGAGATTTCCATAACTACAGGCTCTTAAGGGTCATTTATGATTTTTTTGTCCTTTAGGTGATGGTGTTAGGAAAATCTGAAATCCAACCACCTATTTTTATATTCATATGCCTCCGGGGAAAATTCTCCTCCCTGTGCAGGAAGACACAATTACTAATCACTGACCTCTCCGTCACTAACCTCCTGTATGCTCAGTCATCTTTCTCCAGGCCCCATTCGGAAGTGTTGACATCACAGTGGGTTCTTTTAAAGTGTCTGCTCCTCTCGAGTCTCATTCCCACCTTGACTCTCAGCTAACTGCACCATCCAGTTTATGGAGAAAATAATAGTCCTTGCGCCAGAAATGCCTCAACCCCTGCCCCTGCCGTCTGATCTGAGTGTCTGGATCTCTGTTTTCCTTCTTTCTGCCTCAGAAGAAGTGGCTCTTCTGCTGCTTAAGGCTGAGTCCTTCATGTGCACTTGGAATTACATCCTGTCCAAGGCCTTAGAGAATGTGCTCTGTCAATGACATCCTCCCTTCCTGTCCTCTCTCTTCAACTTCTCCCTTGCTACTTCCTCTTAGCCACTCAGGCTCCCTCTATTTAAAAGAATTGTTATCCGGCTAACCCTTTCCTCTCCCATTTTCCCAGGTGATTTAAAAGGCTCTTTTTAAAATCAAATTTCTTGATTAACAATTTATTTATAATCTCTCCACATTTGGAGTGACTGCTTCACACCTCGTCTTGTGTTCATGCTTCACCCTCCCACCACCAAAGTCCCAGTGCCACTACCAGCCTGTCCCACCACCCCTCTGTCTGTTGCTGTCTCCCCCCTGCCACAAAAGCTCTTCTAGCCTAAAAATTTTCTACTTGACACCTCCCATTTACCCTGCTCGTGAAACAGATCGCATCCAACAACAATCTGCTCGTAATCAAACCCAGTGAATGCTGTTCTGTCTATTTCGGTCACTGTGTTTGACACTTTTGGCCACTTTCTCTTGACTTGTGTGACACCAGTCTCTCCTTATTTTATTTTTCGTCTCCTTATCCCTTCACATCTCCTTTGTAGATTTCTCTTCTGCTCCCTTTCTCTTCTCACAGTAAACATATTTCTTATAAAATCCCTCCCACACCAGTTACCGCCACTCACTAAAAAGCAGAGGACTTTCATAGAGCAACCTTGATCTTCTTAGTTTCCGATTACTCTGTCCAGGAGTCTACTAAGTTTTTATTTGGACACTGCTCCATCTCTGACACATTCTAAATTAAATAAATGTGTTTCCTCACCAAAATCAAAATGCTTTTTTAAAAGATACTTTGTTTTTGATAGCTTCTCATTTCCCTCAAACCAGTAGCCTGAGAGTCTACCTAGATTCCTGCCTATCCTTTTATCCTTCACACCCAATTTGTCACCAAATGCTATTGATTCTTTCTCTTAAACACTTCTCACAGCTCTGCTCATGTTTATTGCCAATTTTGATGCTATGGTTAGGCTCTCATCATTGCTTTCTGACATGTAGCACTGGACTCAATTTATTTCCTTGTCTCTACTCTGCTCACCCTTACATACATTCTCCAGGGTTCTCAGATTTCATTCCCTAAAATAACTATTAGGGAGAGAATAACAAAACTTCTTAGCATGCCATACGAATGAATCACAGAGTGCTTCAGTTATTTCCATTAATAATAAACATGTTATTTGGATATTAATAATACCTAATGCATGAGCGTTAACATGAGTTAATGTATATAAAATGTTTGGAAGAGTACTGCATGTAAAATGAGTGCTCAGGAAAATTAGATAATATTCTAATAAGAACTCAATACATGTTCAATACATAAATGATAACTGAGATACTCATCAGAGAATTCGATGATTTGCATCCCAGTGTTATTTATGCAAGAACAGAGAAAACTAATTATAGCACAGCAGGCTTCACATTCCAGGGTAATAGGGAAGGAACTCTTAACTTGATGATATTTAGAACCCTCAATAGTTCAAAGACCACATTCCTGGTTTGCAATCCGTACCTAGGTAGGCTAAGCTATTGGGTATAAAAAGCATATTAACTGTGGGATCTCTTTGTTTGGTTCTTATTTTGGTTGGGAAAAAAAATGTGCTTCTATTTTTCTCTCTGTGTTTTCACTTGTTTGAAATCATCGAGTATGGATGTACAGGGTAAGGGCTGTTATTGCACACAGTAGAAACGCAAGTTCTAACTGATGTTCTTTAGGTAACCTATACTAATAACATGGTCAAATGCTGAAAGTAAACGCTGATAAACAGAGTCCCTTCTCTTGGCCACCTGTATTATATAAGTTTGCCAAAAGAGGGTTATAACCCTTATAAACTTATGGGAGATTTTGCATGAAAACATTCATTTTGCAGAATCAAGGGCAGTGGATCCTGTCTCTTTTAGAATCACTGAAACTTAGGCTGCACAAGGACATCTCTGTGCTCTTTTATATCAACATCCAAGCCATCTCTGAACTTCCATTAATGATCTTCCGTTGTTATTTATCTAAACTAGGCTTACAAGCTGTTTATGTTATTAGTCTCTTCCACCATCATTTGTGGGCATTGAGCATCTCAAGTCCCAAACTTATCTCTATAAAAGTGAAAGGGGTCACTCTGGCATACCTGGGTTTAGAGAAAAACAATAAAGGACTGAATGGAGGAAATTTCCTTTGTACAAATATGATATCATAGCAAAATACTTAATGTTCCTCAAATCTTTCAATGGAGCAGAATATAGTCACAACTTCTAACACAAAGACCACAAACCACTGCCAATAATGGAGAAACATATTTCACTTTGGTAAATATGGCTAGAAAAGCACATTATTTAAGAAGTCCAATGCTCTATCCATTGTGCAACAGAGTCACCTAAAGCACATTATTTTAAAAAGAAAAAGTAGCTATTACATTCTATACATTTTTAATCTTCTTACTCTATGCTGTTCTAAGATTCAGAAAGGATCATGTCATATAACTAAATCCTCTTCATAAACGTAGAAAACAAATATAAGATGTTTATCCAGTACCTGGCACAAATTACATATAATAAATGGTTATCATTGAATTGGTATTGTTAATATCAACATTATGGTCATCATGTCATCATGTCCCATGAGGGGGTAGGACTAAAGAACAAAGTTAGCCATTAGTGTGTCTTCTATTCAGGGGATAGATAGATAAACATCCATATATGTAAATATACATACGTGTGTGTGAAGCACTTTTGCATTTATTATAACATCACATTCACTTAAGAACCCTGTGAGGTAGGAAGAGTAATAAAATTATCCTAATTTCATATGTGGGGAAACTGACAGCAAATGAGCCAAATATACTGTCCTTACAACAATCAGTAGAAGATTTTTAACTTGTAATTGTACCTTTCAGCCTCCTGGCTTCTTTTTATTTTTCTTTTAAGGTTATGGGAGGGGTGCAAAGGAATTGGGGGGGCAGGGATGCACAGGAAGTCAGGCAGTGAGCAACAATGTTATAAGAAACTCTTTAACTATTCATATCCCTCAAGTGTGCAACAGTGTGCGAAATATAGAGCTATCAAACAATGGATTTAATTTGTGGGTGTGGTTTACAATATATATCTCTTTACTTTGTTATCATCCTCATAAATTAATTGTAGCTAGGTATTAGCTTACAATCTTGATTTGGTGTTTATTGCACTAGTGTGAAAATTCAGAATACAGCATCCTATTCCACAAAGGCTCCAATACCTCTTGGAATTTATAATGCTTGTTCTAAAGGAGAAGTGGATTCTGACAAGCATGGGTTGATTTCTCATTATGTTCCCTAGCTTCTTGGCTCAATCAGCTAGACCTTCAACAGTGCCAAGCATACGTTGACTGCCCTGGATCACCCAAGGTATGCTGGGGGCCTTAGGAGACCATATGTTAGGCATCTGACATATGTTTTAAAAAGATCTGGTCATATTTCTGAAGCAGATTTCATAACATTGCTTCAGCAGTGCTAGAATTAGTCCTGTAGCTCATCGTGTTTAATTCATGCTTAATTACATTTGAATTGTGAACTTTTCCATGCACTCTTCACAATTGCACTTCCATTGTAGTAGATGTACTTGCTGAATTTTTCTGTGCTTTAAATACAAATGTCAGTGCCTTGTGAAGTTTCACAATTATTCTATCCACTGCCACTTTTCATCCAGCCACGAATCAACGTAATTTGATGATAGGTATACAATTATGAAAACACTGTCAAGTAGACATCACCCATGTGAACCTAGTGCTAAGCATTATTGTAATGAAGTCAGGGAAAAGTCATGAAATTTCTAGCCAGCCTGAACTTAACAGAACATGAAGTCATTTAACTTAATTGAAAGTGTTAGCACTGAGTTTTCCACTTCAGCAATAGAAGTTCCATACAAATTAGAGCTACTTGGGTAAGGACGGCCTCCAGAGTTGCCTTTACACAGAGCTGACAATACTACCAGATTTATGGTGGCATTTCATATTCATTCAACCTTCCTCTCTAAGTACCATTTGATTATCTTCTACTGCCATGTTTAAATCAAATCCTATGAAGTACTGTATCAGAAAGTCATAGAATTATAGCTAAAGGAATTTTGCAGATTACCTAATCCCTCACATTCATTTTACAGATGAGAAACTCAGACCCAGTCTTTCTAAATATCATAGCTATCACCGTGGCCTGGGACTGGAATTCACATTTCTGATGCCCACACCAGGAAATAGTTTCTGCATGCACTAGAGCTCATGTCAGTAATGGGAGCTGAACATTATAAGTAAAGCCTGAAGCTTTGCTGCTATGTGATAAATGAACACCAAAGGTTCAGACATTGTCTTCTGGCCCACCCAGGTAGACTATTCCCAGTAGCCTCACTTTATGCCAGAAAACCTCACCATTGGAAGGTCTTCTTTGGACATAAATCATGGGTTACTACAGAATCTTGTTAAAACAGAAATAATGTATCATATAACAAGGCTAATCCCTGATATGACCCTCATAATCCTTTGCATGCATTTCAAGTCAGTAATCAGGTTCTGAATAAATGGGACAGAAGATACAATATTTGTTGGAGGTAACAGATGCAATGGGAGGAGAGAGGGGAGATTGGATACGCTGGCAACCATGTTGGATACTTGCAGAGTTATGGACAGTAAACAAGCTCTGTAAGGGCAGAAGTTTGTGCTGATAATAGGTTAGAAGGTAGCATTGTGAGTGGGTAGGCGGGGGAGACTGATAAAGAGCACTGTAATGGGTGATTGATAGTCACACACTAGGAATCCAGGAATGACTAATGACAGTATTTCCTTCTTTGAAAAAAAAAAAGTTGTATGTCCACAGAGCATTTTCCTTGTATCATTTCTTTCTCATCCAGAAAAGGAAAGAAAACTTCTGCATCTATCGTAAACACTCTTGCCTAAAGTTTTCTCTGGACATGCTTTACCTGCAGGTGGTCAATCCTTTAGCCAGAAAGTCCATGGTTTTAGAAAATCTTCTGAGTTCAGGCAGCAGGGAGAAAGCTCCCAAACAAATCACCCTCCTCCTTTCTTTTTGCTACAAAGCTCCCTCAAGCTTTGGTTAGTTTTGGAACCCACTAGCTATAGGAAAATAACTGCAGCTGCTTCCTAGCAATACCTCGACCTAACTGCCCTTTTCTCTACCTCCATACCTTGTACATGCTGGGCTGCACATGATGTTTGAGGTGACTTTTAGGGCCTCTGGACTCAGTTTCCTGCCCCACTTCAAATTGGGTAAAAATACAACCATTCCCATTGATACGTAATCCCTCTCTTGGGAGAGCTTGTTGTATTTACAGGTCACTATATATCTAAATCTATCTACCAGCAAGGCACTGTCCTTGTCAGTGAGAGTAAAGAAGAACTCAGAAACACAGGTCCTATCCTCAGGAGCTTCCAATCCATCTGTGTAGAGAGGTAGCCAACTATTATGTCAAGATCGGTCAATGAGAGAAAAGGAGAGAAGAAGGGAAGGAAGGAGAGAACTGAGTGAGAAAAAAGTAAATGAAATAGAAGGAATCAGACATAGCTTTAAGTGGATGACAACCACAGTTAAGTAAGCAACGTGTTCCCAGCACAGCGCTGTGATTTATATACATAATCCCATTTGATGATTTTATATCTTCAAGAAGAAACTTCTATAATTTTTGGATTGGTACCTGTATCCAAAAAACTCTGGGATAATTGGCTGAGTAAAGATGTATTATGTACAGATGACAAAGCAAAGCTAGTAGCTGGGCTTTGATAAGTGAGTTAATAACAGAAATTCTGCCATATAGCCCCTTCCTCTGGAAACATTACTGGCTGTTTATCAGCTGTGCTTTGAGTGTCTCCTATTACCTGGAGTGTCTCCTATTACCCAGCAGCCTGGACAGAGCAGGTGCCACATATTTGTCACTTTGCATTGGATTATAACTTCTTGTATCCTGAGTGACCTGCATTGTCATCAGTTGTGAGTGACCAAATCCTTACCCTTTGGTTTGTCAGCAATTTGAGTTACCAAAGCGCTTGACTGAACATGATGAGACAAGACCCACAGTGGGCCGCTGTACACTTGTACACTCTAAAAAAAAAAAAAACTCTTCTTCCTTTTGCTCCACACACCCATTAGTTCCTCCAAATACAAAGTCACCCTGCAGTGCAAAGACCACAAATGGAATTGGGAGATTAGTGATGCAAAGGTGGTCAGAAAGCAGCAGAGGACAAGAAAATGACATTTGTCACACTAAAGACATTTTCACCCAGAGCAGGCCAAATCTTTGTCTGCCAGCTTTGAAAATGCTGGCCACCATTCACCCTCAGTTTGCCAGGATAAAAGAGATTCTATTGTGGAACACTCTCTAGGCTCAGGGAAATAATTATTAACTGTGGCTTCCACAGGCTAGGATTATGCCAGGTGGAAAAAGCCATGGGCTTTAATCTGCTTGATCTGAAATGTCAAATTGGGCCTAAATACTTCCTAGTGCTGTAAGTGCTGCTGGGAGAGCCAAGCTCTTGATGCCTTAGACCTTCTGTTCTCAACTCAGCCTTTTCTTTTACATTTCTACATTAATTAGAAATTTTTTTTTGCTAAGGACAGGATAATTATTCTGGCTATTGTATACTATCAACAGGCCATTTTCAAGCTTTCACCCAAAATTCAGTGATTAGTCCTCAGTTGTCATAGCTTCTGGTTACCCTCACTTAGCCCTTCACACTTGCTGAGTAGACAACAGTTAATCCTGTGGTTCTGAGATTGGAAAAATATTAGGCCTCCTTCTACCTTTAATCTCTGTGCCTATTAGAGTCCTTAGGGGGGACGGCCCAAGATAAGTTCTCCTCCTGAGACTAAAGCAGAATATAAGTCACTTCCGTTAAAGAAACAGAGAAAGCACTTCAGAGACATATGGAAAGCAGACCCAAGGCAACACAGGGTCACGTTAGAAAGCTGGGCACAGGCAGGCTGGCAACATAAGCTCTCGAGAATGAGGTGGGTTGGTTTGCATGAAGCAATAAAATAAAATGAGCACTGAGTCAGAAGCGCACAAGGGCATGGGCCTCTCCAGATGGAGACTCTCGGTGGTGCTGTGCACTGCTCTCCACACTGGCTTGGTGGTGGCTTGTCACTGCCACTCATTTGCCATCAAGAGCGCAGCGGACACGCACAGCAGTTACTAAACCAACAAAAACACAAATTCATTACCTTTGTAAGTCACTTAACTCTATCTGCATTTTTTAGAAATTGTAAGGATTATTTTCCAACAGTAAGGGGATCTGTGTAGCCAAGCTCTCAAGGAAAAGCAAACATTATGTCACACAGTCTGACTATTTTTGATGTTTGACTGCTAACAGCTTTCAAGCCCTTTTCCCCTCCCCCGCTGCTCCACGGTTGAGCAAGCCAAGAGGAAAGTCCAGCATTCCCTCACTTGGCCTCAAATTCAGACCACACAAGTCACAGGACCCGTGTGAGAAAAGCAGACCCTGGCCACAGTCCCTCTAACGAATATTTTACCTTTATTCTCTGCCTTCTCATGTCATTGTTATACCAGTTTGGGAGTCTGCCTTGATCTCCCCAGGGAGCCTCTTTATGTGAACAGCAAACCTTTTCACACCTCTTGGTATGTATGTGATGTCATCACAACCAAATTTGAGGTCCAACCTGTACCCCCCCAGATTGACCACAACATTTGTTGTTTAAAAAACTTGACCTAGGGGCAGTACCAAGATATATTCTTAAGCACTGAAAACAATGAGCAAACAACATGAGTTGTGTGATTCCATTTATATAAAAATAAATATATGTATATTTTTATAAAATTTATGTCTATTGTAGATATTATATTGATTGAATGACCAATTAAAAATGAACTTAGGGAAAAAAGGGTCTTGTTTCCCTTTAATCCTGGTCACTCCTGGACAAGAAAGTGGACAATCAAAAGGGGTTGAAAGTTACCTTCATGTTTTAATCTTTGTACTGACATAAGGCTTGAATTATTTATAATAATGCATTATTATATTATTTAAGGCACTACCAAAAATTAGAGTAAAATAAACAATATAATACAATACAAAATACAGTATTGGGTCTAAATTAATTTTTTAACTAATTTAGAAGTAGTTTCATGAAACAGACAGGCAAAATTTTTTGAATGGAAGTCCCCCACCCTGAGGGGGAAGATGAGCAAATGGGCATTCTCCCCATTGCCATTGAGTTAATGGAAAACACTCAAAAATGATCCAATTCCTTGACCCCAGTAATTGCATTTCTACTGATCAATCCTATGGAAAAATTGGAGCTAAGCACAGTAATTTATAAAAAAGAAACCCTATTACATTATTTGTAAATGTAATTTTCATTTCTAGAGGTAGAATACTTACATACAGTTGAAGGGTAAACTAGGTTATAAGGTTTATGTTGAACACAGCAGCCCCTGCCCCACTATTTTCATCTCCTTAAGCCCCCTCCTCAGATTTCAACTCTCTCCATTCATTGATAGGCTTCTTCTGATATGTAATTCTGGTTTTTAAAAGATGTTTTCCTTCCACATTTTGGTTCATCAATTTTAGAGATAATATATCAGTCTTCTCATGGTGGCTGAACTTCAGCTTTCCTGCCACAACCCTCTCCATTCATCCTTACTTCCTATCACTTCTTCCTCTCAATATAGTCATAGCACATCTTTATTTTATATTATTATATCTATAAATATGTTGTATTGCATTAATACAATGCTACAATGACATGTAATTTCTTGTACAATATTTTTCCTAAAACTAATAATTGCTTCTTTTTCACGTAATTATCTAATATTTTCCCAGTGTTTCCAGATATTTAGCTGGCTCAAATAGTCAGCCCCTCCTTCCAAGAATTTCCTACATCTCCTCTTCCTCCCTTGTCTTGTATTAGATAGGTACCCCCATTTTTCTTGTCTCTCTCTTAGTCTCTCTCTCCAGCCAGCTCTTAAGTTGGCTTGAACACATTTCCCAAGAAGGGAATAAGGCCCTTTTTTCTCCAAGTATTTGCATGTCTGGAAAATCTTTAGTATTTGCCTTATAATTTCCTCTCTTTGTTTTTTATTTCTTTCTTATTAGTTTAATGTTAGAAGTTTTGGACTGATTAAATTCCTTCCCCTTCTTCCATTTGGTCTATTTTGTGAGAGCTCCTCAACTTCATCCTCCAATCCTTTTATTGAATTGTGTATTCGCCTACTGTATTTCTAGCTTTAAGGGTTCTTTCCAATTCCTTGATTTTTTATAGCCTCTTGTGTTTGCTTTATAGCTGTTGTATTTTTTATTGCCCTGAAGATATTAAATATAGATTTTTGTTTTCTTCTGCATTGTCTCTCTTTTTTATAGGTCCTTTTTTTATTTGTTTGTTTGTTTAATGTTGGATAAGTTAATCAAATATATTGTGATCCTTGACTGAACATTCACATATAAGGCTGGCAACTCCACAGTTGCTAATTAGAAGCTCAGTGCTCATGAGCGTGACTTGCCACCAGTGGAATTGCGGTGTACATGTGTGCGCTCTTGTTCTCCTATCAGCTAAACTAGAAGATGTTTATCCCTGTATTAAACATGGTTTTTGGTGACAGAGAAATGTCAGTATCTGGAGATACTGACCCACTAGGGATAAGAGAGGTGAGTGAGGGGGCAGACTACAACTGGTCAATAGCACTAGAAACGAAGGTCAGGGGAGACAGATGAGAATTCCTAAAATTGGTGCATCTTACAGGCCTGCTTTCAGCTCTGTGCCTCACCCACTCACTCCCTCTTCCCTCCGATGGCATCAGGGCATATAATAAGGTGGCTGGTACTATCATGTGAGGGGCAACAGCAAACTGACAGAATGGGGCAGGTGAAAGTGTGGAGTATGGTGAACCATACTCGTCAGAATTCAAGGGGCTAGAGACTCCTGCAAGACCAGTATAGTTTATTGACACCAAAGGTTTCCTAAAGATGAATCCTACTCTTAGGACTCACTCTGGCCAACATAAGGAGATAAAATGTTGTAAGCTGGATAGAAAGTACCAGGCAGCAACCTCCATAGAGCTATATTGCTAAAATAAATCTTCCTGGTAGCTGGTCTGAAGCTCACTGTTTCTGTGTATTGAATTTTAGCCTATTTTTATAGTCATGTATTCCTATAAAGACACTTATTACAGACTGCAAAGACCTGATTATGAAGAGTAGCTACAGAAAATGAATTATGCAAAAGAAAGATCTTGCATTCCTAATAAATATACTTGTTAACAAATATGCGGCAAAGAAACAACAGGCTAAGAACCTCTATCCTAGAAATAAATGCTTATTATTCTTAGGAGAGTATCATTTAGAAGTAAGCCATATCATCTGGCAAACTTATGTGAATGACATCCTGCAACTCAAGCAGATGAAAAGCCTTTAGTCCACGAGGGCTTACCTCGTGTCACCACTGGGAGGGAATGAAGAAAAGCCTCTCTTTCCTCTTTCTTGACTCTTGGTTCAAGTAAGGTTCATGTCAGAATCAAGAAAAAATTCACTTCTATGGCTTCCTTGGTATCTTGCTCAAAGAAGTAAAGAGACAGACACATCGAGAAGGCAAGTTCAGGGGTGACTTTGGCATGACTTGGAGGATTTGGAGTCCCTATTACTAATTACTCCCACCTTGAGGGTAGTGATTTCTTGATGTGAATAACTGAAATGCTGCTTCACTGAACTCCTCTGTGTATGTAAGCTGTTCTGCATTATATAAGTCCATGGAAGTAGACTTGGTACAAACTCCCAGGGACATGATATAGAAACTCAAGTAATTATTAGATAGCATATTGAACATCTACCTATGTCTTATCATGCCTGTGTGTTATAGATTCCACAAGTGGTTAAATTATCCTATGAAATGTCTTCAAATATTCAATACTATTAATAGGTACCCCTAATGTGTGCTGACATGGTATCTTGTATTTACTCTATCTTAGCACTATTATAATTATTGTTTATACGCCCTGCCAACTTCCTAGATACGGAGGCATGAATGGGACATCATGTACCACTGCATACCCTGCCTAATGCCTAGCATAGTGATGGGCATATAGCAGATGCTCAATAAATACCAGTTGCTTGAAGAAATGGTTTATAATGTCTTTATCTCCTTATAAAAGCTTGTCACACTTCACAATCCAGCTTCTAAGTAATCTGGGTGTTAAGGGGAGAGAGTATGTGAATAAAGATCAAGTTATCAAATGAATTGGGCTCTTGGTACTTATCTAAACCTGCTGAGGGAACTTGAATATTAACAACTACAACTCCACCAATTCAAATATTCTAAAAGAAAGGTAAACTGATACTATCACTTAGTCAACAGTTTAGCACTATCTTTTAAAGTTAAATTACCATCCTATGTCTACAACATAGCAATTTCATTCCTATACCCTTAAGGAACTCTTTTTTATGTGCCCAAGGGCACATGTTCCCAAATATTCATTGTAGCTTAGTTCAAAACATTAGGCAAATGGAAATACCCACATGTCAATGGACAAAAGAATGTGGAAGTAATGGAATTGTGTGAGCTGAAATGAGCTAAAGTTACACATAAAAACATGGTGTTGTTAGAAACATATTGGCTGACTTTCCATGTTACTTGGCTAAATAAACTATGGTACCCAATTGTTTGTTCAAACATTAGCCTAAATGTTGCTGTGGAGGTACTATTTAGATTGGATTAAAATTTTAAATCACTAGCCAGTAAATAAAATAGATTCCCTTCCATAATGTGGGTGGAACTCATCCAGTGTGTTGAAAGCCATAGTGCAAATATTGAGGTTTCTAGAAAAAGGAATTCTGTCTCAAGCCAGCAACACAGAAACCCTGCTGGAGTTTCTATTTCCCACCTGGGATGGATATTGCAGCCTTGACTGTCATATGAGTAAATTCCTTAAAAAATACATAACATTTATTTAAGGAATTGAATGACAAGGATGCTTTTATCACTGATGTCGATGGTTATATCAGTCAAGCTTCTGCAGTGAGTTGGAACCAATAGGAGCTATCTTCTATTGGTTCTGCCTCCATTAACCAATACAAACTATAAACATTGGTGATAAAAGCATATATCTTTCAGGTACATATAAAACTACATATAGTACTACTGTGGCACCATATTCTTAAAGCTCAAGAAAGAAAAATTAAAGAATAAATGCTTAAGGATATACATGTGTATATATATAATATATAATATATGTATATATGCATGTGTTTAGTAACATACACATATATTTAGTAACATATATTTGGAACAAAATAATACTTTTTTAAAGGAAATGATAGGACCAATGCACAGATTTACATTACCTCTGTTCAGGGTGCAGACTTTCTTCTTATGTGCTAATGTTCTAGTTCTTAGGGTGGAAGTTTTATGAGTATTTCTTTTATTATTATGCCTTGTATTTTACACATATATTAAACACAGTCTTTTTATGAAGCAAATATTTCATGATTAAAACTTTTTCAAATAACAAATCTTATAGACACATATAAAAGAACATTGTGCTGAGCTCTTTTTGTTGGCTTAGTCACAGTTTTTAACATAAAATATTTCTTCCTGGAAGCCTCTCTCTGTTCTCTTTTCTTTAGTAACCCTCTTTTCTCTTTTATCCTTGTCCCATTTGTACTTTTCACAGCTTCTAATCCATTAACCACTCTGACATATGGGTTTAAATGCCCTTCTTATTACACTCTGCTGGACTCAAATTCTCCTGGTTCAATTTTTCCAACTCTGTTTCATAATCAGTCTTTCCTGTAACCTTTACTTTCAACCCCCTCACCTGGTCACACTGCCATCTCCCTGACACGCATCTCGCCCAGGTTCTGAATGGTGTCCTTGGAGACAGTATCCCCCGTTGACTTCTTGGACTGTGATTGTGTCTCCTCTTACTTTTAGTTAAGTAATTCTTTCTTGCCAGACGTTCACACCTGTTCCTCCAAGTTTCTTTCCTTCAATTCTCTCTTTGACCTTCTCTAATCCGGCTTTTACCCACTTCACTCCATTGAAACACACAGCTACCAATTACCGCCTCCTCAGGGCTAAGCTGCCGCCTCTGTCCCCTTGACCTCACAGCTGCCTGTGGTCTTGGGAAGCACTCTCTCCTGGGTCAGTTGACAACTCCCACAAGGGCCAGGCAGAGTGCCTTCCTCGGCTGAAAATGGAGGAGTCAGCATGCAGCTGGCTGCTCAGGATATTGTGCATTCTGCAAAGTCACTCCCAGCTCAGAGAAGGGCCTTGAAATGAGAATCAGTTTTCATTTGAAAGCTGAAAAAAGGATTAATCTCTCTGGTTGAAGTACCTTGAGGAAAGAAAAGAGCTGCAAATTAGTAGAAAATACAGCTCTTCTTTCAAATAATTTTTAGCAATTTAACAAAGAGTTGTGTAAAATGCAAATTTTGAAAAAGTATGAATCAAGTCCAAGTTCACCGCAATAATTTCCCTTTGTTTATTTTTTGGTTTTTTGGGTTTTAGCTTTATGGCTACATACATGAGTCACATTTGGACTTTTTACTTGGCAGATTTTTATTTCGATTTAGAAATAGCTGGAAGTAATATTCTTTTTGTCCCTAAAATAAAAATTGTCTTCAAATCCTCCTTTATGTCCCTCATTGTAATTTATCACATCTAAGATAGGATGTATCGTTTATACACAGTTATTTGAACTTGAAGTGATAATCTGCACTGACACATTCATGACAGCCTCTCAAAGTATACCTCCAAATTACTTTTTATTGATTTATTTCTATAATGTCATACTCTTTAGCTAAACAGACTTTCTTTCTCATTTACATTTTGCTTTAGTTCCTCAGTATCTCTGCTCCTAAAGATTTCAAAAAAATTTTATTTGTTTTTTTCCTGTCTTAAAAATCTCCTTGCTGTCTCATTTCTACTCATCAAAATCCTCCCATGACTTGATCAGCAGTAGTACTCAGTCTACTCCCTCTCTGACCTTATTTTACTTTGTTTTATATATTTGCTGTACTATTTATTTAACTTTTTTATTGTGTGGTAATTTCAAACTTACAGAAAAGTTGCAAAAATAACAGAGCATAATACACTTTATGAGTATACATATATTTTAACATTTGCCATATTTCACATATCCTTTTCTTCTTTGTAATCAACTTCAGGAAATTTAGCTTTGATATTATTGATCTAACACTTTTGTCTAAGCAGTCCATATTTGAATTTTGTCAGTTGTTCTAATAAGGTCCTTTGTAACTTTTTTTCAACCTCCACACCAGATCCAGTTTAAGATGGCATGTTGCGTTTAGATTGCTATTAATCTAAGTTATGTCGTTAGTTGGCTTTTATCATAGCCACAAATAAGCAATCTGGAAATAGTCATATTAAAAATATAGAAATATTTTGCTGATCATCACATTCTTCCCCCTAGATTTATTATCCATTTTGATGATTCTTGCCCAAACCAATCTTTATTATGCTACTTGAAGAATGATGAAGTTCCAAATCTACTACTTCATCTATCTCTAAATTATCCTTTAAGGAAAAGAAGTCCCTTTCCCCAATTCCTATGAGTATAGACTCATAGATTTCCATTTTATTTAGTGGATTACTGTCCTGATCTATTTTGATGCTTAAAATTGTCACAGATTTGGCCAGTGAAAGCCCTTTCAAGCTAGTCTCTATATCCTTTCGTCTATGCAATTTTTTATTCTGGCATCACTACATGCTCTAGGCTCTTCTCATACCTTCCCTGTTCCACCCCTGCAATCAGCTAACCATTCAAATCACAAACATTGTCTTAGTACCTGTCATGTGCCAGGTATTCTTCTAGTTTGCATAGATACATTCATCAGCAAAATTAGGCATCATTTTTTTCCTTAAGGAACTTACAAGTTAGTAGATGGGAGGATATTAATCATCCCCACCCCATATCTGGACCCTCTTTCATCCTGGTCCTATGTAGTGAAGTTCATTAATTGCTCACAAACTGGATTGCATGTTTATTTACTACATGAGTCTTCAGTTACATTCCGGTTATCTCCAAATTTCTTTCTTGTCTGAATCTGAGCCAAAGTGATTTTATGGGATTATAAGAAGTAACTCCAGGTGTAGGTTTGTCCTCAGCCAAAGCAAGGAAGATTGTTGCAGGAGCTTCCCCCTGGGATAAGAGTCCACCTTTGTCCCCCTACTCACCAGCTATGCTGTAGACTTACTGGGCACAAGAGAGTGTGGGAGGAGGCACTAGGTGTTGGGAACACAGGGCATTGGAGCAACAGTTTAAGGGGAAAAGAATGCCCAAGTCAAAGATCTGGGTTACTAAAGAAGAGTACCTTTGAAAAGCCATAGCTTTTCCAGCCCTATATTGTATGATTTTCCATCTGTCTCCCTGTGACTCAGTTACAGTGACTTTCCTTCCATTCTCTGAAAAAGCCAAGCTCCATCCCACCATAGACTCTCTGTGCACGTATCACACTATCCTTATTTCTCTTGTGAAACAGGTCATTTCTGACCATCCCATCAAGACCCTTACTCACCCTATCTATTCCTTAACATTACCTTTACTGTGTGCAGTACAGAAACTTGATGAACAAGGCAGGAACTTGGATTTTTATTCGAGGGCAATAGACTCTGGAAAAAAAGAACCATCATGACATTTAAGGTAATTGACTGTAGATGTACCCTCTCACTTGAGCTAAGAAATGTAACCACCTAGATGAAAATGTTAGTATTCTCACCTCTATAATCTAGAAGACTTGCTTGCAATGTGAAAACCTAGAAATGAACAAATCATTGCACACATATTCAAAATAAATGAAATGTCCCATGGTGAGGCTTTAAGCAGAACCTCCTGTCTTATTTAGGGATGTAACTTCCTGCTTTGTTCATGCTGTTTGAAAGTATTAGTGTGACTGTGAGGTACACCCCAGGGACTTTTGAGAATGTAATTTACAACATTTAATATAGATGAAATGTGAATGTTTTTCAGACCCAGTTGTGCAAAGCTGAATGCATAAGGACAGATGACTGAAAGAATAGATTTGTGTTAGTAATGCTTAATTTTGAAGCCCTTTCTTTCCATAACCCTAGCACCTTCTCATCTGGAAGTGGTAGAAAGTAGCCAAATGTCCCAAAAGAAATAGTATCCTGGAGAATTTCAAGCATCTAAATTTTGGGAACTTGAGGCCTTGAAAAAAAATGTAAGCAATCAATCTGGTAATCAAATCATGATTGCTTTATTCACCAACAGATAAAAGTATCTATAGTCAAGATTGGAGAGATTTGTTTTCTAAAAAATTAAATGTGAAGAAAAAATTGGCACAGGGTTTTTTAAATTATTTTTTCTGATTATAAAAATAACATCAAAAAGATAGATGTCTTCAATTGTGAAAAAGAATAAAATAAAGTAAATTTACTACAATCTTGCCAAATGTACTAGCAACTATTATCATTTTGATATGTGAGCAGGAGAATTTGGGTCAGACTATAAAGAGAATTCTATATTCTGACTTTTGTAATCACTTTCTATTCTCAATCTTTCTCCTAGTCATTAAGTAATCTTTAAAACCTTGCCTATGTGCTATTTTGGCATACACATACACCTGACTTATTAAAAAAAAGTCCTTGTTTTTAGAAATATGGCTGCTTCCAATTTTGTCATAATGACAAATATTGTGGATGTGTCATTTAAAAAATGGCAGGTAGACTAAACACACTTTAGCCTCCTGCTTTCTTAAACCCTGCCAAAATATCAGTGAAAGGGCATTAATCCACAAGGAAAAAGAAACGTTAGCAAATTAGAGATTTTATATATTTCCTGGAAGCAGAAAGAAGATAGAGGAGAGTAATGGCATAATAAAGAAGACACAGAGATGACCTGAAGTTCTACAGAGAAGGTTCCAATGAGAAGGCAACCAACTGACCCAAAGTCAACCAAATGCTGAGGAACTTGGTTGCTGGAAATATCCTATTATTTCTTCCCTAGAGATAACCTTTCTTAAACCTCTCTCTCTGTAATACTCAGCCCAGAATGACAACACATTTCTAACTTTGACCAGGTTAAAAATCATTAAGTTCTCAAAAGGCCATCTATAAAGAGGGCTGGATCAAGTAGAACTGTCAATCAAAACAGGGAATATACTAGCTGGTCACTGGCCGTTCCTGGAGGATCTTCATCTGTAATGTGACTTGGGAAGCTGTGGAGTGCATGCACACTTCGTTGTGGTCATTCCCTCCTACCCTATCTCCCAAGTATCTCATGAGTTCATCCTTCTCTCTAGTATCTCCAGTTCTCATTTGATTCATATGGCAACAAGTTGTCTTTGCAAGATATTTAAATACATATTCTTGTCTACTACTCTCTAATGATTTTATTTCACCACACCCCACCTCTAAGTCAATTGTACCATTTTCCTTGGATGCAATATACATTTGCACACACACACACACACACAATTGTACTCAGTAAATATATTTCACTCTGAAAATCTTTAAACACATAATTTATTGGGTCATGGCAGAAACGATGAGTCCATTCATGTGTCTTTAAAATTCATGTGTCTTTACTTACACCAGTAAGCTAATAATAAATCTTCCAATGATAGAATAAGTGTTTCTTACCATGTTCAAATCAGAGCACTTGGTTTTTGACACTTTTGCTTGGTGTAGGTAACACCATACTTGAAGGCTTTCTACCTCCTAGTTATCATAGTGTTGCATTGAGCAACACCACACAGGAGTCCACACAGGAGTCGTGGAGCAGGCTACATGATGCAGGAAGCTGCTAAGAGCAAGATCTGGTCGTTTTTATTGGTAGAATAATCATACAGCATCAGCTATGTGCATTAGGAGGACAAGGAGAAAAGGATGGGTGAAACTCAGGAATGTCATCTAGGGCTTGGGGGGACATGAGTCTGCTGACCATGTTATCAGCTTGATGACCAAGTGTTGTAATTGAAACTGGACCCCAGACCCCCGGCCACGGTGCTAATCTTATCAACAAGGCATTCCACTGATCAGCTTCTGGGGTCTCTTATGCATCGCTCTTCAGCTCCCCGGGCATTCCCAGTCATACCTCATGATATATGAGTCCAGAGTAAGTTTAGGCATCTATCCTCAGTCCCCTGGGCGTTCCCGGTCATACCTCTTGATGCGCACCCTTCCCAGAGTGATCAAGCTTTCTGTTCTTGATTGATATGCTAGGCACCTTGTAAGGTTTGGCTCCTATGGATGATTGACCAGTTCTGAAGGGCAGTTCTGACCTTGTGTAGGAACACAGAACTGCAGGTAACCATTTTGGTAGCCTAACAGGCCACTTAAGTCTAGAAGACCCACATCATAGCTCTTCTCTTACTGCATTTATCACTTCACACTGTAACTATTTGTTCACACAATTGTCTCACAAACTAGCCTATGAGATCACTGAGGTCAGGAACTGTATTTCCATTCCTTCAACACATAGTTTTTGCTTTTTTTTTTTGTTTTTTTTTTAAATTAATTAATTTTATTTTTATATTCCCCATACAATTGCAATCCCCCCATTCTGACCCCAATCCCTCCCCTCCCGCCCCCCCACCCCAAAAAGTGTCTCTGGTTCATAGTTTTTGTTGATTTTGATTTTCACTTTCTTATAGTTATTCATTTTCCTGGTCCCTTATTTAAGTTTTCTAGATTCCTGCTATGAGTGAGACCATCCGGTATTTTTCTTTTTCTTTCTGGCTTATTTTGCTGAGCATGATCCCTTCCAGCGGCATCCATGTTGCTGCAAATTGCATGTGTTTATCTTTTTTGAATGCTGAGTAATATTCCATGGTATATATGTACCACATCTTCTTGATCCAGTCATCTATTTTGGGGCATTTGGGCTGTTTCCAAAGCTTAGCTATTGTAAATAGTGCTGCTATAAACATAGGGGTGCAGGTGTTCTTTGGAATTGATGTTTCTGTGTCCTTTGGGTAAATACCTAGGAGTGGAATTGCTGGATTCTGTGGAAGCTCTATGTTTAGTAGGTCCAGAAATCTCCACACAGCTCTCCATAGTGGTTGGACCAGTTTGCACTCCCACCAACAGTGCAGAAGAGTTCCTTTTTCTCCACAACCTCGCCAACATTTGTTGCTGCTAGTTTTTTTAATATGTGCCATCCTCACTGGTGTAAGATGGTATCTCATGGTTGTTTTGATTTGCATTTCCCTGATTGCAAGTGATGTTGAACATTTTTTCATATGCCTGTTGGCCATTCGCATTTCCTCTTCAGAGAAGTTTCTTTTTAGCTCTCCTGCCCATTTTTTGACTGGATTATTTTCTTTGTTGTTGTTGAGTCTCATCAGCTCTTTGCAGATTTTTGTGATCAGTCCTTTATCATTAGTGTTGTGTGCAAAAATGTTCTCCCTGTTGGTGGGGTTTCTCTTTATTTTTGTTATTGTCTCTTTTGCTGTGCAGAAGCTCTTTAATTTGATGTAGTCCCAGCTGTTGATCTTTGCCTTCACTATCACTGCTTTGGGTGATGTGTCTGTAAAGATGTCTTTGATGTGCAAATCACGTAGTGTTTCGCCTATATTTCCTTCTATGTTTTTTATGGTTTCAGGTCTTATGTCTAGTTCTTTAATCCATTTTGAGTTGATTTTTGTGTATGGTGTGAGGTAGTGGTCAAGCTTCATTCTTTTGCATGTAGCCACCCAGTTTTCCCAGCACCATTTATTGAACAAACTTTCTTTGCTCCAATGCATAGTCTTTGCTCCATTGTCAAAGATTAGTTGATCATAAATCTGTGGGTTTATTTCTGGATTTTCTATTCGATTCCATTGGTCTGTATGTCTGTTCTTGTTCCAATACCATGCAGTTTTGATGATTATGGCTTTGTAGTAGAGTTTGAAGTCTGGGAGTGTGATGCCTCCATTCCCTTCTTTTTTTTTTTCAGGAGAGCTTTGGCTATTCGGGGTTTTTTGTGATTCCATATGAATTTCATCAATAATTGTTCTATTTCTTTGAAGAATGACATTGAAATTTTGATTGGAATAGCATTGAATCTGTATATTGCTTTTGGTAGGATGGCCATTTTAATAATGTTTATTCTCCCAATCCATGAGCAGGGGATGTTTTTCCATTTCTTTGTGTCTTCTTCTATTTCTTTTAACAGTGTTTTATAGTTTTCTTTGTATAGGTCCTTTACCTCTTTTGTTAGATTTATTCCCAAATATTTGATTTTTTTTGTTTCAATAATAAAAGGGATGGTTTTTTTGATTTCTTCTTCTTCAGATTTATTGTTTGTGTATAGGAAGGCTACTGACTTTTGCATGTTGATTTTGTATCCTGCCACTTTACTGAACTGATTGATGAGTTGAATTAGTTTTTCTGTGGAGTTTTTGGGGTTCTCTATGTATATTATCATATCACCTGCAAATAGTGATAGTTTGACTTCTTCTTTTCCTATTTGGATTCCTTGGATGTTTTTCTCTTGTCTTATTGCTCTGGCTAGGACTTCCAGTATTATATTGAAAAGCAGTGGTGAAAGTGGACATCCTTGTCTTGTTCCAGATCTTAATGGAATTGCTTTCAGCTTTTCACCATTGAGAATGATACTGGCTGTTGGCTT
Organism: Talpa occidentalis; assembly: GCF_014898055.3. NCBI lineage: Eukaryota > Metazoa > Chordata > Mammalia > Eulipotyphla > Talpidae > Talpa > Talpa occidentalis. The sequence continues at coordinate 34,275,343 of NW_023604861.1, read as the reverse complement.
GTCATATATGGCCTTTTTGATTCAACACATAGTTTTTGAACACTGGGTAATATAGTATAATAGGAACAGGAAATACAATGATGAACAAGGTAAAGATGGTTTATTTTGGGGAATACAATGTGTTCTGATCCCAAATAGTTTATTAGTTAGCTGTTGCCACCATAATGCTGTATAACAAACCACCCAAATCTCAGCTGCTCCCAACAAGCATGTACTCTCATGCCCACAGATATGCAGGTTTTCTACAGCTTGCTTGATCTCAGCTGCATTCATGCTGGGAGTTTCTGTTCCAGGCTGTAGGTTAGTTAGGTGTGATTCCTCACTGTCATTTGGGTTCACATCTTAGATTCTTGTGTTTGCTCTAGTTTCATAGAGCATGTTCTCCTAGTGGATAACTGGAGCAAAAAGGTCAAACACATTAAAAATCTCTGCTCCACAATGTCCATTAACTTGCTCTTGGCCATAGTGATTCAAATGGCCAAATTTAGCATCAGTGGAGCAAGAAAGTGTCCCTTATGAGAGTGCTGCACAGCTATATGGCAAAGGGTATAGATGTATATTTTTAATAAGGTGAGTGCAAAGGATTGAAAAATATGATCCATTTACTTTAAAAAGTATCGTTACTTTTTCTTTACATCTGACCATTATACCCTGTAACACTCCTTAATTACTCATTGCACTTATAAATAACTTGTTCATTATTTATCACCCTACTCTTCTGTAAAATCCATAAATTTAGAGATCCTGTCTATCTTAATGACTATTCACCCAATTATTCTTTACACATAGTAACTGCTCAATAAAATAGTATTGAATTTTAAATTGCTAAGAGTTACCAAGGGACGCTTAGAGGGCTAACATTTTACATGGAACAAAGGTGCGTAGCATTACCTGCTTACTAGTATTATCTGGGGAACTTTCAAAACTCCCTATACCCTGTGCCTCATTCAGGGCAATTAAGGCAGAATTAACAATTTTACTCTCTGAAAGTGGAGACTGGGCCTTGGCATGTTTCAAATATATACCAGGTGGTTCTCATGTGTAGCCAGGAATAAGAATCACCAATCTGGGGATAACTCACTTGGATTGGGCTGTCAGGGAAGAGTTCTGGAATAATGTCTCATTAAAGCAGAGACTACCTTTGGACTGAGAAGTAGGTTTTGACCCCAGAGGGAAGGGGTTGGGGTAGTGTCAATGGTGGGTGGGAAGGAAAGAAGTGTAGTGGAGGTTTTTAATAGAGGGTGTTATCTGTGCCAAGGCATTGAGCTAAGAGAGAATTGTACCATATGTGTAGGTCAGAGTGAGGTGAGTGATATGGAGCCTAACAAATGTTTCTCTAGGAGGAATTATTAGATAAAATGACCAGAAAGCTTTAGAATTTAGTGGGAAAAACTTCCCATCTAAGGAAGCAAAGGTACCCCAGGAAAGACTCGGCCCAGTCTGAGTAACTTCCCTTGGCTGCTTGCCAGGGTGAGCCTTTGGTTTAGCACAGATTTGATCGGAGTATATTTTTCCTTGCTGCTGTTGTGCTGAACTCCTTCCATCTCTTCTTTGTTTATGTAACTCTCTAGGCAGCCATCTAATTTCTAGGATATGACAGTCTTTCCATACAACACTTTGTTCATGATGACTGCTGAGTTGCATTTCAATCGTAGGCAAGCAGGTTTTTTTTTTTTTTTCAAATATCGATATAAGAATACTCCTTATATTGTAAGAAAATAATCATGCCAAGTATATTTCAGTTTATTTTATTCCTCTTCAAGATAGACTTCATGTAGCTCAATATTCGCCTTATACAAATCCAGGTGATAAATACATTTCAGATATTTTTATCGTAAAAGCTTGTTGCTCTTATCAAAATGATTCACTTTCTTGCATTCAATAATAAGAAATATTTATCCATCATGTTTTCTTTCTTGTCTTAGGACACTTAGTGCTAAAATTGTAGAATTCAATATTAGCCTACTGGGGTATAATTCTCTTCCTATCATTTTAATTCTTTGCTTTTATCTTTAGCAGTCCTACTCTACATGTGTCTCCAGTAGTAATCTACCTTATATGCTTTTTGGAAGCAAGAAGATTACAGATTACCAGGTAAAGTACTCAGACCTCTTACTCAATGCTGTGGCAATAAAAAGGTATATAAGACTCATTTACTGTGCAAGAATTTTCAAACTGCTAGATATTCAGAGATGAATTTCTCTGCAAATAGGAATGTTAATGAAACACTTATAACCTCCAAAGTTTCAAATGATCTCAACAATAGGTCCAAAATTAGAAAGGTATTGCTTTGCATTCTTAAAATCCTTGCAGTCCATCTTAAAATCTTAATCATTTTAAATTAAAATTCTACCATTTGTATATAGAATATTTTTTTTAGAAAAACATCTAAATATGGATATTCACACATATGTAAAAGTGGTACTAATGTGTGGATATGAAGTTTGGAAATTATGAAGTGTTTGTAACAGTTCTGGTTGGAAGGTATATGGGCACTAACAACAAAATAGTAAATATGTAAGTAACTGCTGCCTGCTGCCTTTTTGCAGCTCTCCAGAGAAGATAGTATCTATGAAAATCAAGTAAATTTGATCCCTGTCATTTTGCAACAGAGAAAATCTAAAAACTCTGAGCATCCTGCTCCAAGGATTATGAATATAAAATTCAATATACCAATGAGTAGAGACTTGCCAAAGAAAATTAGGCCATTCCAGATCCCAACACTAGGATTGTCCTCCAATCTACCTCCTTAGAATAAAAAAGGTAATTTTTTTAAAACCCTCTGAAAAATATTCCTTACCACAGCTCACCTTCTGAATCCAATTAGCAACTTTATTACCTCATTTCATTAACATCTATTAATCTTGGAAAAAAAAACCCACATTACTGGCATTCTATTGATCTTTCTATTGTATTTATAAGGAAGAATGCTTCTTATTTCGATTCACTAATGTGAAAGAAAAAGAGATTTAAGGCAAGACACAGCATAAAATACTCATAAACTCCCACCTAAATAAGCAGTTATAGAACAGATGCATCTAGATTGCATGGGTAAATAGTGCTGTGTTAGAGACCAGTCAATACAGCTAATGCTAATTGCAATGTACTTATGTCAAAATTGTACTTTATCTTAAATTTAATTACTTATTTATGTCATTTTCCATAAAGTAATTCTGGAAACCTAAAGCTTATTACATTCAGTTCCTGCTGGTAGAAGACTGATATGTTTTAAATATCACTCTACCCTGAGTATTCAAATATCATGTTCCATATTCCTGTTGGTTCAGAATAGACAAGTGTTTACAAAGTTACCCCCTCACCCCACACCAGATGCCTGGTAATAAAGATCAAAATACAATTGATCAAGATCAACTGGTCTTAACCTTAGCCGTGTTTATAGAGAACACCATATGCATTTATATCCAGAGGCAATAACCTTATGACTACTTATAGAAATTGTTATAATGCATTGTAGAGTGCCTCGATCATTTTGTTCAGTAAGTGGTACATTTGCAAAGTGGGAGATGAATGAAAATGCAATTTTTTAAATTTGATTTTAAGTCTCCAGTGACCTGTTCTGAGGTTGTTCCTTACACACCAGTTCCTAGTCCTTAGGAAAAACACAGGAACCTCAGGAGCCAGACCCACTCACTGCTGTGCTAAAGAAGCTGTGCAGATTTAGAGCTTCCTGCTTGTACAGATGTAAAAAAATTCTTCCTGATCCTTCTCCTTCTTTCAGACAGTATCATGTCAGAAAATTGCATAACACCAGCTTGTGTTGAGTACTGTTTTCTCTGCTTCCAACAATCTCAGTCTCTCTCTCTCTCTCTCTCTCTCTCTCTCTCTCTCTCTCTCTCTCTCTCTCTCTCTCTCTCTCTCTCTCTTCCCCGCCTCTCCTTTCTTACTCTATTTATAACTATCTGGTTCACATTTACCTTTATCGATGATTTTGGCTAGATAATTCACACCCTTTGGGGGGAGGAAAAGTCGCAAAATGCCAGGTTCTATACTAAGACATTTATAGAGGAGAATCTAATAATTTCCAGTAGTTATTCTTCCCAGCATGATATGGAAATGCATTCAGTAGTTTAATTTTCTTTTCCTTCTCATTGCCAGAATTATTTATTGCTGAAAATTGAGGAGTTGTATTATAGTTATTATTTCTTTTGATTGGTTTAAAAATTCAGTTTGATAGAAATCTTAAAGGGAAAAAAAACCCACAAAGTTTAAATGTGGCTTGGAAAGGCAGCAGAGGGATTTGAAGAGAATAGATCTGATGAAAAAGGAAAATGTTTTAGAATTTCAACCGACCAAAGTGGAATCAGTGAAAAAACAGGAAGTCTCCAAAGGAAACTGCAACAAAGTAAAATAAAAGAATACATAGCCATTTTGAGAGTTGTGTTGCAAAGGATAAGGTGATTTTTTTTTTTTAATCTAAGGTTGCAATAAAAAGACCAGAATTACAGACTAGATGCCTCCATGGGAATCAAACTTTCCCAGGACAATAAACTAGACTTTCATCCCTGGCTAAGTATCTTGGAAAGATGTGGAAATATTGAACTGATCCTGTGGAGTTGATGCCATCACAAGTTGTGAGAAAATAATGCATGGTTGAGTGTCAGGATGATCATAATAATTGAAAGCAGTCCTGCCAACTCATCTGAATAATTATTAGAGTTGAATGTTTCCTGGGCTAATCTAAGGACACAAAATACACGAATCACAGCACAATGTATCAATTGATACTACCTATGTAGATAGTTCTGCAGTCAGTACTTCAGCCATGATAATTGTCAAAGTAGCCAAAGTGAACATGAGCAAACAGCACAATATGGTTTGATGAAGGTGGGGTTCTGGGTTAGGGATACACAGGAAATAGAGGTGAGGGTTTATCCTTTTGTCCATTAACCAGCCATTTGTCATCCTATATAGGGAAGTCCAATAAACTCTACCTCTTTGTACCTTCAACTTTCATACAGGAATAATAATACACACTTGTCTACTACCTTGTTGGGTTGTTATGAATAAATATCAAATAATCTGTTTTAAAGAACTTTGGAAAAGACTAGATGATCTTGTTTTGCTATAAGTGAGAAAGTCCTATTATAGAAACTTTCATTTTTAGTACTTGGAAGACTGCAAATAAGTTCAAGTTCAGAGGCAATTTTAAATTCCTTTCACAAGTACTTCAGTGGTGATGATAATAACAATATTAACACTCTACATTGATAGGACCTTGATTTCCTCTTATGGTCATGTCATATGCATAGTGGGGTTTGAAAAAGAAACAGTACTTCCTGGAAAAAAACAACTGGCTTTAAATAGATTCCACAGAGAAGAAATTAGGCACCGGTTAGTCTTCTCTAGAAGATCCACATTACCAAACTTGGTTGTACTGTAGAGTTTAAGTCACTTGCTGACAGAGCCCTTTCCTCTATTGGGGAAAAATAGAGAAAGAACACCCATCATTTTGCAAGATTAACAATGATGAAATCAGTCTCAGAACCCTTCTGGTTCCATGGTTCCACAGTATCTGTGGAACCTCCTCCTGGCTAGGAGAATTAACTTCATGAAATAAGTATTTTATCAAATAAATAAGTTGTGTCACTAATCATTGTAATAATTTGAGATTCAAGGGACTAATCCAGCCCCATTATAATGGGCTACATATGTAGCAGGTGGCATTTACTGAGTATTTATTATGTGCTAGGCCTAATATTAAGCAGTTTCATGGATTATTTCATTTAATCTTTATGATGACCTTATTATGTAGGTCACTACATGATCCCCATTTACAGATAAGGAGATTGGATAGAGCAGACAGACAGTAGGAGGTAGACACAGGCCATAAATCTGCTAGTGCAATCTGAAGGTACAGGATACCAAAGTGTTCCAGTACCAAAAGTCTTTGTTTATCCCTTGGTGCTTGCCCCTACATTATGTCTGATCCCTACCACAAAGACAGATGTATGTGTGCCACAATTGCTAAGCACCTTGGCAAGAGCTAGGCAAATAAAATGAGGAAGTACAGAAACTTAGACTTCGTTGACACAGAAATTGTGCCAAGGATTCCTGGATCAGCTATGATTCCCAGCAGACAAGCTTCTCAGCTGCCACAGAGCCACAAACAGCTCTGAGATCTGCTGATGAATGCTCTGAGCTGTTGAGGAGAATGCCACACAACTGGGAAGTATAAAGATTTGAACTAAAAATGAGTTTTGCGTCCTAGAAAGCCATAATATTTTTAAATTGTCCAATATTTTTAAAGAATTTGTTTTTCTCATAACTTCCAGAGTATTAGACATTTTTTGTTTGTGTTTATGCACATTTTCAACTTCTGGGTCTATGGTGGTACAGTTATGCCACCCTAAGGAGACAAACTTCTGCCTCACCCAATTCATAGAGTTAGCAAATTCTTTTTCTTTCTAGAAAACCAATAAAGAGCTTCCATTATAAATGGACCATATTACCTGGAGATATTACTGTATCATCAGTTCTACAATTTCCTAATCCAGAGGAAGATATTGTGTAAACCATAGTCAGCTCGCACTGGGATTCAGCTGACTATAATATCTAAACACAACTCTTATTCACAGTGTTCTTCTATCCATCCAAAAATGCATATTAGACACCTACTATATGCTTGTCCCTTTGCTATCAACCCTCAATGATTTACATTTTAAAAATATACCGAAGAATATTTGCCCACTGCAAAAATTTAGATCTCTTAGATCTCTCTAGTCAAGAGAATGTTCTGTTGGGTAATTTGAACAGGGGAAATATGCTTTTTAGAATCAGAGGGCATTCAACCATTGGAACTAGTTACCTTTCCCTTCTTCATCTTCTTTCCCCCAGATCTACCTCTATGTTACCTTTTCTCACCCATTACATACAAACACAAGCCTAAAACAAATCTGTAGGGCAGCTGCTAATATGGCTCCTCCATCATTAAGATCTTTCATTCTATAGCACTTTACAATTATAATAGGATCCCTCCCCCCACCTTTTATTAATATTTGTTAAACATCTCTCACACTTGTCTACCCAAGAAGCGCTTTCCAGGGGCTGTGGGGGGGGGAGGGGGGCAAAATTAGACCTTCTTTTCCAATGATCCAGCAGAGAAAATGAGATTGCCCAACACATTACAGCTGCTGTTCAGTGGAGCCACATGCTCCCTCATGAGAAAGGATGGAAAATGAGCTGCCAGCTAAAAATTTCTAAAGGGTGTCACAATTACAACTTTTCATTGGTGCTCTTAGTGACAGTACTTCTGACCTAAGACAACTGAGACACACAGATGTACTCCTGAGTCTGCTCATTAGCCTAATGAGGATGGAGTCAGGCAAAGAGTTAATTTGACTAATTTAATCAGCATGCCCTTCGATGTGTCTACTGGGAGAACACCAAAGTGACAGAGACAAACACAGAAACACACAGAGGAGAGGAATTTACTGAGCTATGCTTGTGATTAGGCAGAGCCACAGTTTGAAAACATAATAGAATCAAAGCTAGAAAGAACCTTAATGATTGCTTAACCCAGTCATATCATTTTGTAAGGTTTAATGAGGTTTAAAAATCATAAAAATAAAATTTACTGTAAAATGAGTGGTACAAGGGAAAACATTTTTTAACTGTAAATTGCTATGTATATCCATGTGATATTATTGCATTATTTTCCCAATACAACATAAAAGAATGGATTTTTTTATATGTTTACATAGCATAAATAAAATAACTAAATTTCTTCTCCCCCCTCCTCACCAAAAATCTTGATTCTTTAATTGTGTGGTCAAACTTCAAATTAGCTCTCTGATAAGGACCTAGTTTAAAATTATTATAAAAAACCTTCTCCAAACTTTTCCTCCTCTTGAAGACTCTAGAAAAATAAAGCATTGATGCATGTTGTTTGATGATGAATATAAATTTTAGTTTTACCAGATTAAGGGATTTTCAGTTAATACTTGGTATGGATGATTTATGCTTTTGATTAATGGTTTTCAATTTCTTTAAAGTTCCACCTTAAAATGAGCAACATAAAATGTCTATTTAATGTTGGCAGTACTTGTGACAGCATGCCTTGATCTTACAATTAGAGATTAAGCCACAATTACTCATCAGATTCAGTAATTCTAAGAGAGTTGATTGAGGGTTTTTTCCTGGACAATGGAATGTCATTTGCATTGATTATTTCATTATATTAATTTTCTCATCACTTTTCCTTTTTCTTTTTTTTTTCCCCCATTTGAACACCATTAAGGAAGTTTTTTCAACAGGCTCAAGCCTAAGGAGATGAAAAGGAAAATGAATGGGTTTCTTTGGTTAAAAAATGGAAAGAAAGAGCTTATGGGGATAATAAGCCCAATAGCCTATAAATTGATCCTGCTTTCTTTTTTCCTATGTGATCGTTTGTGGAATTAAACAGGATGGGGATATTTATATTCCATGAGTAAGTCTTTTAAGAAATTGATCTTTTGTAATGTCCCTTCTCTTTGAATGATATTGCTGCTATTGCAGTCAGACCGGTGACAAATAATGATCCCGTTCTGTAAGTTTTTTCAATTTTTTTTCTGTTCAACAAGTGATGGAGATCCTATTGTGTTTACTAAGTATAAAGTTATATTTTGTAGGATAGATAGATATTGCATAGATAAATAAATACTTTCATAACCCTACGCTCATAAAGGAAAATATTTGTGTTCTATAGAGAAAAAAGGACAATAATCTGTGTGAGTGGGGTCAGGGAAGGCCTTTCTGAGACATGTAAATAACAGGAGATTCACAGAGGAGGGAAAAGTGGGACAAGGCAAAAGGATTTGTATATAGAAAATATCCTGAAGCAGGAAAGATCTTGGTGGGTTCAAGACCTATCACCCAAAGTCAGTATAGCTTGGTAAAGGAAATAGTGATACAAGGTGAGTCTGGAGAGTCCTCTGTCCAGATTGGAACATGTTAAAGAGGGAATGAAGGAGTTGATACAGAATGGTGCTAGATTGAAGGATTAAAGTACTTTACTTCCTCCCAAAAATCCATTACAAAATGACAAAAATAATTTTTTCGAGAAAGGCATAGACCCCAAATAAACAAAGAGAAATGCAGGGGAGACACTGGACTTATAATCTGAGTCTGCAAAGAATGTGAGCAGGTAGTAGTTGATTTGTCAGATCTGATAAAGCCTACAGTGGGGAAAGCTAGATGTTACACAATCTGCCTAGTTACCTCTAGAACTGGAGTAAAAGTGGGCCTAAAAATAGAAGGATTAATTGAAAGTTCATTCAAAAGCACTTAAACTCTACTAATCAGGAAAGGGTTCAGTATAAAGAATTTGTTTTTTATAAATTGTTGGAAGAGATACAGCAGTGCAGGTCAGAGGAAGCCATGGCTACCTCTTACATTTGCTGTCAGTTTCAGAGAATCAAGAAGTTGCATGAAATTTAGGAAACTGCCAGAAAAGATTACAACTATCTGTAGTATCATAATGGGTGATTTGCAAGGAAATACTGAGGCTGCTTTAAAGTCTCATATTTGCAGAAAACCACACAACTCCCAAGGTTGCCAGAAAGCAATTACATGGTTTCTGCCTTTAAAGTTCCACCTATTTTTTTTAAACATAGATATCTTTTAATTGAGATAACATTGGCTTACATTACTTTTGGAAGTATAGGACCTCCCCGCTCAGATATAGCCACCATAGTGCAACTGCAGCCAAATCACCCGTAGTTCAAAACTATGGTCCATAGGGCTTCCTTCCCTCTTTGTTTTCATCCCTTTACCTTCTGGATTCTTCAGTTCTATAGTTAGCTTTCAAGGGTCAGTATTTAAACTTGTGTTTAGCTGACCCTTAGTTTGGTTTCTCTATATTCTACATATTAGTGACACCATCTGGTATTTATCTTTCACCTTCTGAATTATTTCACTTAGTATTATCCCTTCCGGCTCCATCCATATCCAAATGGCATGAGTTTAATTTTTTTGATCCCTGAGTAATATTTTATTGTGTATATATACATATATATATAATATATATTACATGTTCTTGACCCACTCATCTGTCTTTAGATACTTAGTTTCCTTTCACAGTTTTCCTATTGTGAATAGTGCTGCAATAAACATGGCAATGCAAGTTTCCTTTCAAATTAATATTTTTGAATTTTTGGGTAGATACTTAGGAATATATTTACTGGGTCATATGACATAGTCCTTTTTAATCTTTTTTTTAAAGATTTATTTATAGATACAAGAGCTGGGATACAGGCCAGAGGTGTGGGGGTGAGAGGATTCACCAGAGAGAGTAGGGAACAGAACAGGCAGCCTGACTGAAATACACTGCTGAGGGGAGCGGCAGGCGAGGCAGGAGAGGTCTGCTGGGCCATGTGGTTTCTCCCTGGCCAGCCGGGGACCGAATTCGTGCTGCAGAGGCTGCAGATTGCTTCATAGTGCCGTGATTAACCCATTGTGCCATGAGGGAGGCCCTTTTTTAATCTTTGGAGAAACTGCTTTCCATAAGGGCTGGATCAGCCTGAATTCACACCAAGAGTGTAGAAAGTGTAGGAAGGTTGCCTTTTATCCATTCTCACCTGCATCCGGTGGTATCTCATTGTGGTCTTGATTGATATTTCACTGACAAAAAATGATGAACATTTTTTCATGTGCCTATTTCCCATCTGTATGTCTTCTTTAGAGAAGTGCCCATTTAGCTCATCTGCCCATTTTTTGATTGGGTTATTTGTTTTCCTTTTGTTGAGTTGTGTGAGTTCTTTGTAGATTTTCGACATTAGTCCCTTATCAGATGTCTGATGTGTGAATATTTTCTCCCACTTAGTTGTCTTTGCATTGTCACTCTGGTTTGTTTCTCAAAGTAGAAGATTTTTAATGTAGTCCCGTTCGTTTATGTTTTCTTTTGCTTTACTTAAATTGAGCACTAAAAGCTTTTTTACATCTTTTAATGTTGTGTCTTTCATTGGCATACTTAAATCCCGAGCATAACCATAAAATAATTCTGGATATGTAGATTTCTAGTGCCTGCAATAGAAGCAAGACCTTAGAGGACTTGACACTGAGGCAAGCAGCAGTGTGATAGCTGAGTTACCATGTATCAGTCAAGCACAGACCTCTTCCCAGATCTCACTCTCCATTTAGGCAATAGTCTTTCCCTAATACAGGCAGAATGTGATGTATTGGATAAATGGTCTCTAGAATGAAGTGCTAGACTCAGCTAATTACTGGGAGACAGTTATTAAAATATAGGGGTTAAGAGAAAGTGAGCATATGTTAAGACCCCTACACCTCTTTTTCCATTTAATTTCAGGTTTAAACCCCCTGGGCCAGACACTGAAAGAGTGTACCCTAGAAAATTTGTCTAGCTCAAGAGAAAAGATCTTAGAGATAGTGATATCAGGAATTTCCCCAAGAAAAAGTCCTCGTCAAATCACTTTATAGAGAAACTCACAGTGGCAAGCCCACCCACAGGCTTAAAGCTTGAAACAAGTATTTAATGCTTCACATAAAATATGAGTCAAGCATAAAAAAGAAACAAATGTGAAAATCAGAGTCCAAAATAAGAAAATAAAAGCATGGAATATAAGGTTATAAAGAAGAAAATGTAAAGGAGAAAACTGTCATTAACTATACTCTGAAACAATGGAGAATATGTTGAAATGAGGACATAAAGTTATATTTTTAGAAATTTAATTATGTTAGCATAACCAAAACATTAATAGAAATGTTAAAAAAATCATTACAAATATTACTCAGAAATTGGAGCAAAAAAGATAAATTTTTACAAAGGAGAGTAAAGATAGAAAATAATTCAAATAACAGAGATTTCAAAAATAAAGAGCTATAGAAATTATACAAGGAGGAGAATAAATTATACTGGGAATAATTTAGGATAATATCCCAAAAGTAAAGCATGTTATACCCAAACACTGAAGGAATATGGACAAAAATAAAGAAAAACATAGAGATTAAATCTTACAAAATCTTAAAAAATTTTGAAGAAGAAGCAAATCTAGGATTTTATCGGGTTGGCAAACATTTTCTATAGTCAGATCATAAACATTTTAGACTTTGGGGGCCCTACAGCCTCTGTCAAAACTAACCTGCTATTTTGCTGTAGTATGAAAACTGCCATAAATAATATAAGAATGTATGAGCTTGACTGTGTTCCAATAAAACTTTATTAACAAAAACAGGCAGTACGGATTTGTCCCGCAGGCTACAATCCCTGGCTCATATAAAGAATCTAGAATCCAATGCCGGCAGATTTATAATAAATAGACTGAAAACTGACTAGATAAAAATTGGTCAATATTGATAAAATGCTGAAGAAAATTTACTTTTAATCTACAGTTTTATCCCCAGTGAAATTATCAAATAAATGTAAAATGAGTAGTTATATAAAAAAGGACACAAAAACATTACCTCCCATGGACTTTATCTCAGGAAACTAATAGTGGGCTTTAACAAAGTGAGAAAGAAAATCAATAAAGAAAAACATGGAATCCTGAAACCAGAAGTTGGTTTCCATTTCTTGCATATTCAGATTATGGTGAAGCAAAATACCAAGCCCACAAGACATTCTGCTTAGAAGGTAACTACCCTAGATTGGAACAGATCACAATACTGGTTCAAGATGAAATTGAGAGAATAACAACTATGTTTAATGGATTGAAAAGATACTTACACAACTATAAGAGGTTGTCTGTGTGCATTCATTACAAGAATACAGGAAAATATTCAAATAAGCAAACCGACTACTAAATTCAAAAAATCCAAAAAACTTCAGGAAAAAAATTAATCACTGATCACTGTGTGGCTTAACTCTGATAGTGGTCTCAGAGTCATAATAAACATTATGTATGGGTCTAATCAAAATCATGCTAGAACGATGTTGAAAAATAGAGGGAAAGAATTGCCATGCGCAGTAGAGGTAAGAGTTTGTGGTAAAAAGAGCTAAAACTTTGTCTCCTTATAGCAGGTTATCAAAAGATAAAAGATAATGCCTAAATTGTAAAAATAAGTAGTGCTACAAACATTTAATTTGGAGTTTTAAAAGCATAAACCGGGCCTCCCCGGTGGCGCAGCGGTTGAGCGCTGGGTTGCGAAGCTGCCCGCGGCCTCTGCGGCGCCGGTTCGATACCCGGCTGCTCCCCGGCCACTGGAGGAGGGTCCCACATGGCGCGCAGACCTCTCCTGCCGCCCGCTGCTCCCCTCAGCAGTGTCCTTCGGTCCTTCTGCCTGCTCTGCTCCCCGCTCTGGCTCTGGTGAATTCTCTCACCCTCCCACGCTTCTGACTGTACCCAGTGCTTGTATAAATAAATAAATAAATCTTAAAAAAAAAAAAAAAAAAGCATAAACCAAACAAATCAGCTTCAAAAGTTAGTTGCTTGTCTCTGATTATTCTGGACTAGGGGTGCCAAGAGTGCTTTAACAAACATTGTAGAACATTTTGATCCCTTTAAGCTCTGAGTATGTATAAAACTTTTATCTTTTTTTAAAAAAAAAACTTAATTTTTAAGAAAAATGAAGTGTTCTATCAATAAGAAAAGAGCCAAATGGTGAGGTGAAAGGGAAAGATGGCATCAGAGGAGGTTCCCTGCTTTGCTCCCAGGAAAATGATGTAAAGTAGTCCAGAGGGGCTAAGGATTCAGAGGGTCCCGTGATTTGGAGCAAAACTGGAGCACTTCCTGGACATTAGAGACCAATGCTCACTGCACTTGATGGAAGAGACACTGAGGAAATTAAATTATAAAATATGAAAGGTGGCTAGTGTGGTAAGAGGTGCTTGGAGAAAATGGTCAGGGCAGCTATGGAAACAACTGACGTGTCCACAAACAGATGACTGGATAGGGAAGATGAGGTATAGAGACAATATGGAACAATATTCAGCTATTAAAATAAACTCTTGCCATTTGCAAAACATAAGTGGAACTGGAGGGGATTATGCTGAGTGAAATTCGTCAGAAAGAGAAAGACAAATACCAGATAGTTTCACTTGCATGTGGAATTAGAGAAACAAAACAAAGGGTCAGATGAAGCAAGCCAAATATAGGACACAGAAATGTGACCATAGAAATGAGTCTACCTGATGGGTAGAAGGAGGGACAAGGACAAATTGAGAAGGGAGCACAGTGGACTATGGGTGTTTTGATGGTGGGTGTGGGGCAGTAATAATACCTGAAGGCAAATATCCTATACCTCTAAATAAAAAAAAAAACTTTGTAAACCCGCATGACCTCAATAATTTTTTTTAAAAAGTCAAAGTGGCATATTTAATCAGTGGATTTTGTGGATCAGTGTAGATCAGTGGATAACTACTAAAGTAATCAATTAGGTCTTTTTTTCCCTAGAGTTTTTGAGAAATATGGAAATATATCATTGTGTAAATTAAAGGCATATGGCCTTATAATTTGGTTTTACATATATTGTGAAATGATTGCCATAATACATTCACCTAACATTCAATTTCTCATATAGATAGAATAAAAAGAAAAGAAGGAAGGGAAAAATTTATCATTGTGATGAGAAGTCTTAGGATATACTCTCTACCATTCCTGTATGTCATACAGCAGTGGGCATAGTCATCATGTTGTGCGTTACATCCCTAGTACTTGCTTATCTTATAATTGGAAGTTTGTATCTTTTCATTACCTTCCTCAAATTCCCCTTTCCTCTACCATCCTTCTCTGGTAACGACAAATCTGATCTCTTTTTCTATGAATTTGTGTTTGGTTTTTGTTTGTTTTAAATTCCACATCTCTATGAGATCATACAGTCAATGGAACTCTTGTTTTAAAGTAGATGAAGGTTAACAACAACAAAAAAGTATGTTGAAGAATGGGATATAGAGTATGGTAGATTTATAAAAACTTTTAAAATGTGGCAAGCAATACAATATTTATACATAAGTGAAAAAGTATAAAGACTTGCTTTGGGAAAATAAACAATTCAGAACATGGTTGCCTCTTGGAGGGAAGACGATGAAATTAAAGAGTGGTCTAGGAAGTGAAAAAAGAAGTGGAAAAGACTTCCTTTCTAGAATATTTTATTGCTGTTAAACCTTCTTCTAAAGAGATGAAGTGAACTAATTAGTGCAATTAGATGATATAGAACCATCCAATATTTTCTTTTTCCTTTTTATTTATTTCACTGAGCATAATCCCTTCCAGCACCATCCATGTTGCCACAAATGGCATGAGTTTGTCTTTTTTGATTGCTGAGTAGTAGCCCATTGTGTATATATATCACATCTTCTTTGTGGTATATATACCCCAAACTCATCTGTTTTAGGCATTTAATTGTTTCCAAATCTTAACTATTATAAATAGTGCCGTAATAAACATGGGAGAGCAGGCTTCCTTTTGAATTAATGTTTTTATGTCCTTTGGGTAGATACCTAGAATGGAATCTCTGGGTCATATGACAATTTTGCTTTTCTATTAGCATTGCAGCATGACCTTGTAGTGACTACATCTCCTTCCAGTTACAGAGCTACTCAGTCAAGCTTCCTAACTGGGTTTGTTATACACAGGTCTCCATGTTCTTACCACCCATGCACTTTTAAATTTTTTTATATTAATTACTCAGAAGTAATTCTGAATAAAACATGGTATTATCAATTGAAATTGTTTCCTAGCTCAACCTACCATGCAGTCATGTCATTTTAAAACATGAGAAATTAAAGATTAACTATTTCCAGGACTGTTCTGCTCATGCAGCACTGTCATCAGAAGCCAAATGATTTCTACAATGGCATTCTCAGAGCATGACTGGCTTCTCAGACTTCACCCTGTGAAGTCCCACCAGGAATTGCCACAGTCCAATATCTGCCCAAAGAAAGGGTTTGTTTCCTCGTATACATCTCAGTTTTATTATAGAGGAAAGCTTTCTTAGCAGCTAAGAACATTCCTTCAGGTTGTATTCACCAAGGTATGGTCGCATACTCATATCTTTTTTTTTTTTTGAGATTTTAAAATATATTTTCTTTTTTAGATACATACTCATATCTTAAGTGCAAGGGGGTAAAAGAAATGAAAATCTGACATTTTCAATCTCTAGAACGGAAGGCAGATTCTGCTAGTGAGCAAAAGCAGGTATGCATGGCTGCTGACTAGGCAATTAGCAGTGTTTACCACTCACTGTAGTTGCCTCAGAACATCCACTACAATACCGCATAAAGGGTACAGTAGTGCCCAGAATGCAGAGCCATACCCCAAGCAGAAGTGGGAGCAATGCTTACTAGAGGCAGCACTGTGAAAAAGAGACAGAAGCAAATGGAAACTTCCATAGAGCCAGGTGGAGACAGCGATGCCAAAGATATAGCTGAGTGCAGCTCAGGTTGGACCACAGTTGCCCTATCCAATATGGTAGCCTTTAGCCACATGGGACTTTTATGGCCACTAGTCACTATGGTTTGTTGCTACCTTATTGAAAATCACAGAACAAGAGTATTCCCATCTTTAAAGAAAATCTATTGGGCAGCACTGGGCTACAACAAGGGAAGAACTTCTTAAATGACAAATCCACATATGTAGGACTAAGATTAAATTGTAGCTCGTCTGCAGGCATCTCGAGGGATGCTTGGGGCCTTGCTACAGGCTGTTGGCTCAAATAGGAATGAAATGATTTATAAAGTGCTGTTTAAAGCCTAAAATTCCCCTGAAGGTGCCTGGTGTCAGCTTGTCTGCATTGTTTATTGAAAATGTACAGATTGATGGTCCCCACCTGGTTTATTTGGTCACTCAGCCTGAATTTGGTTGTGTGATCAGTGAGGTATGAAAGACCTCCAAGAATACTTGGGCCTCATCTTTCCTGAGACAATTATCTCATTCTCGTGTTGGTGGACTGTCATTCCAAGCCAAAACAGTTTCCGTGTAATGTAGAGGGAAAGCTGGAAGCTGTGTGCAGGTGTTGCAGGTCTTTGTAAAGTTGCTTTGTGTTTTCTTGCTCCCAGTGCTGTGTCTCCTTCAATGTAATAAATCTTTCATAAGTACACCTTGTTAGAGTCCAGTGAGTCCTTTCAATTATCTGACCCCGAGTAATTACTGCACCCCATCGTGGCCAATCAGATTTGGTCATTAACACTGAGGAAACACCCTCAGGACACTGTCAGAAATAACTAGGTTGAACTTTACAAGGCTCTGGAGGTCCCATACTAGCAGGTATGAGCAAGAAACTCCATAATATAGGTAAGGTTTTTGGTTGTTCTTTACTCTTACATGTCAAAAGGAAGCTATAAATGAAGTAATATTATTTGATGTGATTATAAGTTGGAGAGATTATTTTTGTTCAATCCTTGGAAAGATCATGTTATTCCAAAAATTTCTATTTTTTCTTTGTAAGATAGAAGACGTTACAGAATTCATATGATAGGCCTGCTTGAAGATTGGTTTGTATAATACATGTGATAAGTATAATAATGAGCATGCAGTAAGAATTCAGTGACTATATTTCTTTTCCCAAATATCTGTTAAATATGAGTCTGTATAACAAACTAGATAATGCGTTAACTTAAAGATTTCATTATCGGTCTTAGGTTTTATTTTATTTTATTTCACCCAGTAGATTTCCTCAATTACCTTCCAATTTTACATTAATTTTGTTTTCTTTTCAGTGAGTTTTTACATAAACATAAACTGTATCTGAATAGAGTACTACATTTTCCAGTCCCAAACAGAGTAATATTTTATCTACTCTATTGATGAGGTTAGCTTTTATTAAAAATTCTATATTTTCATTCTATGCATGATACTTGCTCAGTGGGAAAATTATGAATGTAATTGTTAGGCCATAACTGAAATTTCTTCCCGTGGTGGTTAATCATGGTTCTTCATCCCAATGGCATAAACAGCTTGCTAGCTGTCTTCTAGTATAATCCTCTCATTTAGTGAGATCTCACAGCTAGTAAATGATAGAACTGGGATTCAAATTCAATCATACCTATATAAATGTTGAAGTTGTAAGAATATATAGAGGATATGGTACATTTGGGAGAGGCTATTGTTTATGATAAAAATAAGGGATTGTGGCAAGACCAAAAAATATTAACAAATTGTTCAAACCAATTTATAGAGCAAAACTGCAGGTGAGACATCAAAGCATGGGATATTCTCCCTACCACTAAGGAACTTGAACCGCTGCTTGGACTTGTCTAGTTCAAGGATCTTTAACATGAAGCAGAAACCCATTCAAAATAACTCAAGATTATCATAAGACTATCTTAAAGGGAAGAAAAGGAACTATGGCTGAGCCTCATGTAAGCTAGCATTGAAAATCAAAACTGAGTTAGGCATTGAAGCAGGCATTTAACCTTTCCTCATGATGACAAATAATCTCATTTCTGTCTTTCCTGTATTCTTTGTTTAGAATGCCTTTCTGTCTTAGCTGGTCTTCTGCATATCTTACTATGGCCCAATGCAGCCTGACTGTTAACTCTAGGATCTGTCATTTCATTTTAACCAGCATTGTGCCTTTCCTTTCTGTCGAGCTGCATCCTCCTCATCATTATAGT
This sequence comes from Talpa occidentalis, assembly GCF_014898055.3. Classification (NCBI taxonomy): domain Eukaryota; kingdom Metazoa; phylum Chordata; class Mammalia; order Eulipotyphla; family Talpidae; genus Talpa; species Talpa occidentalis. The sequence continues at coordinate 34,256,835 of NW_023604861.1, read as the reverse complement.
CAGTCTGCATTGTTTGCCCTTGGATCAGAAGTCCATCTGTTATTAATCAGTTTGGTTGGAGGTTTAAGAGTCCCTGGAGTTTAAAGCAAACCTTTATGGGGTGGTGGGAATGTAAATACCTTCAAATATATTCTTTAATATATACATATATAAGTATCCAGATATCCATAGCTCAAGAAGAATGCAAAGTATTCATTTAGCATTATTCTAGAGATGTCATGTGATACATGCAAAATAAGTAGTAAAACCAGGACTAACTCCTAACAGATATAGTGTGAACTGAAAATCCAGGAAGACTAAATAAGGGACAGGAATGTTAAGTGCTATCTTAAAGAATAGGGATGGTAAGACTATGTGGAAAGAAGAGAAATGGGTGTTTTGTTCAGGTGAAAAGGACTTGAAGGCAGGAAATGTTAAGGTATATTCAGGGGGGAGAGTATTTGCAGGAGAACAGTGTTTACATGCAAACATGATAAAAGACAAGGTGGTAATAGGTAAATTGTGGGTTAATTGATAAGGGCCCTGAAGCTCATATTATACCAAATGTATTTGACTATTGAGGCAAATTTAGATAAGATTTGACTTTAAAATATTTTCTTTTGGGGGTTACCTAAGAAGGAGGAAGTTTTGGTGTTTGAACTTTTTGAAGATGAATTTTGGGTGATCCAGGATTGTAAAAAAAAAAAAAAAAGGCAAGGTAATGTTATATGTTCTACTTCTAAGATTTCATCTTTAAGAAATTAGAAAAGATGAAGACCAAGATTTATATGCCAAAATATTCATGGCATCACTACAAATAACACAAAAACCCAGAAATGATTTAAATACTTAACAACATGAGATTCATTAATAAATTATGTATATCCAGATGTTGTACCATTAATAAAAAGCTACCCAAGATTATTTAGTGATATTGGCAGGAGAATCTGGAGCTGCTCATTACAAGTAAATGTGAAATTTGGACAAAACTACTATTTATATACATGGTGTTGCATGACACTTAAACATCAAGTCTTCCAAAATTTTTATAGTTCAAGCTCTACCTCTTCAACAGGGAATAATAACATTATTATTTGACACAAGCTTTATTATAACAAGCAAATAAAACTATCTGCTATCTGTTACAGTAAATGTTAAGTTGCTGTAAGAAAAGGACACCAAAAATACAATGGCTTCAATAAGACTGAGGTTTATTTCTCTCTCATGTAATCATCCTGCTTGTCTATGCTTGCTGAAACTCTACGTTACAAGCCATGCTGTGAACCAGAATAGGAACCAGGTTTCTTTTATCTTGGCACTCCAACTTCCTTCATGGTTATTCTTTCCTACTTGATCAAAGCTGAGTCTGTGCCATGTCCCTGTACTAGCCTATAGGGAGAAGAAAAGATAACAAGTTCAAGTAACTTTATTTTGAAGGATGTTAGCAAAAGTTGCCCACATCACTTCTATTCATATCCCATTAGCCAAAATTGGACACTTGGTCACACCTACCTATATGGGAGGCTATGAATTACAGTGGGTGTATGAATTATAGTGCATGTATGCTATAACTAAAAGGAAGAAAGCATCTTTGGGGGCAATACTCTCCTCCACATTTATTAGAACATAATAGATGATGGAGGATCTTTTATTAAATAGTCCCTCCAATTTTTTTGTGGTTAGGTCAGTAGGGGAAACGATGTATTGCAACAGCAAACCACTTCCACTTACTGGTTTTTTTTCTTTAAAGATTTATTTATTTATGCATTTAAGAGCTGGGTACAGGCCAGAGGTGCGGTGGGGTGAGAGGATTCACCAGAGAGAGAGTGGGGAGCAGAACAGGCAGATTTACTGAAATACATTGCTGAGAGGAGCAGCAGGCAAGACAGGAGAGTCTGCTGCTCCATGTGGGTTGCTCCCTGCATGGCCCCGGATGGAACTCATGCTGCAGAGGCTATGGATTGCTTCATAGTGCAGTGCTTAACTCCTTGCACTACCAGGGAGGCCCCACTTCCATTTACTGTTAATTAAGCAACTAGATATTCAAATAATTGAGGATAAATGTCAGATCCCAACCTTAGATGAGAAAAAGTTACTATATTCCTTTTTTACCTTTAAATGTTTTTAAATAACTCTAACACCAACCCCCATGCCATCTGGATGACAAGAAATTGACTCTTAGGCATTACTCAGCTCTCCTCCCAGTGCAGTGTCAGGTCTTCTACTTAGCCCAGGTAGTCAGAGCCACCAATGCAAGTTGGGTGCATGTTTCCTCCGGGCACCTTACTCTGTTGTTGTTTTTTTTTAAGATTTATTTTTATTTATGCATGCATGCAAGAACTGGGGTATAGGCCAGAGGTGCAGGGGTGGGGATGAGATCATTCACCATAGACAGAGTGGGGAACAGAACAGGCAGACTGACTGAAATGCACTGCTGAGGGGAGCAGCCAGTGAGACAGGAGAGGTCTGCTGTGCCATGTGGGTAGCTCCCTGGCCCAGGGATTAAACTCATGCTGCAGTGGCTGGTGATAGCTTGATAATGCTGAGACTTTAACCCCTGAGCCACCAGGGAGCCCGCCTTACTCTGTTTTCAGGTTGCACACAAGCTTAGGAATATCTCTGAGCCTAGAGTTATATGATTCAGTTCTTTCCTCTGGGTACAGGCCAGGCCTGGGATCTTTGTGCTTTCAGTTCCCAACCTCCCCTTCCACTGCCAGGAATAGGCCCCAGGACTGCTATGGGAAAGTCTTCAGGATCTTTTTTTTTTTTAAAGATTTATTTATTTATTCATTTATACATTTATTTATTTATACATTTATTTATTTGTTTGTTCGTTCGTTCGTTTGTTTGTTTATACAAGCACCGGGTACAGTCAGAAGCGCGGGAGGGTGAGAGAATTCACCAGAGCCAGAGCGGGGAGCAGAGCAGGCAGAAGGACCGAGGTGCACTGCTGAGGGGAGCAGTGGGCGGCAGGAGAGGTCTGCGCGCCATGTGGGACCCTCCTCCAGTGGCCGGGGAGCAGCCGGGGATCGAACCGGTGCTGCAGAGGCTGCGGGCAGCTTCGCAACTCAGCGCTCAACCGCTGCTCCCCTGGGGAGGCCCTATTTTTTTTAAGATTTATTTATTTATGCATACAAGAACTGGGGTACAGGCCAGAGGTGCGGAGGGTGAGAGGATTCACCAGAGACAGAGTGGGGAACAGAACAGGCAGACTGAGTGAAATACACTGCTGGGGGGAGCAGCGGTCGAGTCAGGAGAGGTTTGCTCGCCATGTGGTAGCTCCCTGGCAGGACTGGGGATTGAAGTTGTGCTATGGAGGGTGCGGATTGCTTCATAATGTGGTGCTTAACCCATTGCACCACCAGGGAGGCCCCTTCAGGATATGTTTTGACCATCTTTCCCAATTTTGTGTAAGCCTTTCTTCCTTTCCTTAGTAACATTTTCAATTATAAAAGCCTGCAGTATGGACTAACTTTACAAATGGCAGAAAATACTTTAAACCTCAAGCAGGTTCTGCTTTCTGTGCTGAAGATTTCTATCTGCTTAAAATGAGAAGAGGGGGAAGGAGAGCAAACAAACCACAAATAATCACCTATAAAAATCACCTTGCGTCTCCCCTGTGGAGCAGTATGTTGAGCTCAGCGCTGTGAAGATGTCTGCAGCTTCTGCAGTGCGGGTTCGATTCCTGGCCAGCCAGGGAGATTCCCACATGGCGCGGCAGACCTCTCCTGTCTCGCCCGCGGCTCCCCTCAGCCCCTCAACAGTGCTTTCGATCCGTCTGCCTCTTCTGTTCCCCACTCTATCTCTGGAGAATCCTCCCACCCTCTCACACCTCTGGCCTGTACCCCAGTTCTTGTATAAATAAAAAGTAAATCTTTAAAAAAAAATTAAAAAATAAAACTCACCTTGCCACCAAAGAGCTGGAACTGTGTGTAATGTCAGAACCAATGGACTTCACTATGTAGCCTATTTTGAGTTTACAGAGATTCTTTTTGGCCCCCAGTTATTGGCCAGATTCTACAGGAGGTGGGGGAGTATTGAAAAAGCCATATAACCTAAGTGATGTATCTATCATGTTTGAGTTTCCTGAGGATAAGAAAAGGAGAGTGACAAGGAAAATGTGAAAGTGGAAAGGTTTCTTATTTAACTGCTGTATCTAAAGTGTCTGCCCATGGTGTAAAATAAAGAATCTGGAGACTATTATAAAACTTGGAGGGCAATGACTGGATCAAGAAGATGTGGTACATATACACCATGGAATATTACTCAGCATTCAAAAAAGATAAACACATGCAATTTGCAGCAACATGGATGGCGCTGGAAGGGATCATGCTCAGCGAAATAAGCCAGAAAGATAAAGAAAAATACCAGATGGTCTCACTCATAGCAGCAATCTAGAAAACCTAAATAAGGGACCAGGAAAAAGAATAACCATAAGAAAGTGAAAATCAAAATCAACAAACAACTATGAACCAGAGACACACTATGGGAGGTGGGGCGCAGGGAAAGGAGAGATTGGGATCAAAATAAGGAGGTTGCAATTGTATGGGGACTATAAAAATAAAATTTAAAAAAATGCAAAAATAAAAAAAAACAAACTTGGAGGGCATTTACTTATAACCCTAGTCCTAGCACAGTGCATGGAGCCCTGGGAAAACAGATAAGGAGAGTAGGAGGGAAAACTACAGACTTCACCCAGCTCATAACCAGAGTAGGTCAATGGGTTCCCTTCTGTCTTTAGGCAGCTTTCTACCCACATCCATAACCCAAGAGAATAAAACTCTTTCTCTCTTAAAATCAGTTCTTTGAGAATCAAATCTCTTATTCCTCAGCTTTTTGCCTATCTGACTTCCCAAACATCAACATTTCAAATTTTTAGAAATATTTGACACTCTTTCCTGTCGATTTAACACAAACTAGTGATTTTTTTTTATTTGAGAAAGCTCATTTTAACACAGTGAAAACATGACAAGAAGCAGCAGGCAGCCAAGTCTCTGCTAAAGGTGCAGGCTGCTTCTCAGCAGCACTTGGGAGGGTCTCAAAAGTCAAGCAAACAAGGAAAGCATCTTCCACATCTCACTTCTTCCTGAAGATGAAGTGATGTAGCAACTTTCTAAGATGCTACGGTTGACATCTTTATTAATGATCTTGCAGAGACAGCAAATGGTACTTAAATGAAGTTTGCAGATGATGCTAAATTAAGAGCTGTTGCTAATACCGGTAAAAACAACATGGTACTAAATAAACCCTGACGGTTAAAAATACAGGGAAGCAAAAGGTGGGGTGGGCAGATAGGAGACACCTGAAAGCAATATAAAAGATGCAGGTTTTGTGAAGTTATAGGAAATCTACCATGCTCCCCTCCCAAAAGGAGATCTATTATAGGGTAAATATAAAGACACTGCCTCGTAAGAGAGAAGAAATTCCATCCCTTCCTCCCAACTCAAATGGAACTGAACTTGGAATAGCATCTCTAATTTGGGCCCCTGCATTCAACTCAAAAAAGTCTGATAATAGAGAACAAAGCTTATCTGAGAATCACCATGTGTGGTGCAAATAAAAAGGTTAATGGAGATAAATATTTATCATTACAAGACTAAAGAAAAACTGCAATTATTTGAAAGGTGCAAACACTATGAAGAAGAGTGATTATTTAGCCTTGCAAAAGGCTTGTAACAAGAAATAATGAAGTTAAGTATGCCATTATTTCAGATAGATCAGGAAGCTTTCTTCCAGCCATAAAAACTATTAGTTCTAAGCAATAGCTGCAAGAAACATTTCTCCAGAAACTTCTTTTCCATAGGGAAGAGAAGTAATGCGAAGCACTGTTTAAGAGAAAGCATTAGCCTACCAGTGAGCAAAGTACAGGAAAAACAGAGGCCTGGGGCTCAGCAGCACCAGCTAAGACATTTGAGGGCCTTAAATGAGAAGCTCTGGGCCCAGTCTTGCATAGTTAAGGTAACATGTTATTGGCAAGAAGGAAGTTGTGATTTCCAGAACACCTCCTTTGTTAGTGCTGTTGAACGCCAGCTCTCTATGTATTCCCTGCACTTTGCTCACTGGTGCACTTTACTTTTTTCTTAAACTACCTGGCAATCCTTCCCATCACTTCTCTTCTTCCCTGAAGAATGGAAGGTTCTGGAAGAAACAATAAACCTGTTGTTTATTGCTGATGTCCTCTGAATTCATGCTCCTAGGATGGCAACTAGTTTATGCATGACAGCAGCAGTGTATTGAAAATAGACAAATAACTTCCGTGAATATTGATATACTCTGACAACAATGAACTTACAATGCAGCCTCACATACTCTGGGATCTGACAACCTCTCCTCCCATCTCTTCTGGATGGCTAGGAGAATGACATGATGGAGCAGCCCAGCTTTATTGGCTAACTTCTACTCTGCCATATATAGATGATCTATGATCTTTGTGAGCCTCAATTCTTACATCTATGGAAATGGGCTTTACCGCCATTTGCCTACAATTCCTAAGATTCAGGAATTTTCCTAATCATGCACTCCCAATAAAATATGAAAGAAAAAAGAGAAGAGGAATACTAGTTAAAATGTATGAATATATGCATAAGACAGCAAGGGATAAAATATGATTAAGCATCACAATTCTTATTTCTGAACTGATCACAAGGTTATAGCTGTACAAGAAAAAACTAGAAGCCTTTACAGAAAATTCCCCCAATTCCACTGAATTCCATGTAAAATCTTCCCTGTCTCCGTTATAAAACAGCAAACCTATTTCCAATTGATGGGAATATCATCTCAGTTAACATAGAATCATTATTTTTGCTTGTTTTCCAGATGCAAGAGGAATGCTAGATGGCCAGGTAGCAAACTCAGCTCCCAACATTGTTATGCCTCTTGACAATAGAAACATTTCTCTGTTGTTTTCTAACAGCCTTAAAATGAGTTTCCAAAGATGGGAGAGGAAATAAAGTCTGTTGGAGTGGTTAGGTTTTAACAGGGAGATGTGCCACTCCCATTTCCAACCTTGTTTTCAAGACCCCTGTGTTCTAGCTGTAGAGCAAACAGGCCCAGCTAGCTGGTCCAGAGCAAATGCACATGTTGTGTAACAGCCCCCCTATTCACAAGGAACTGCTATCCTGTGACTCATCACTGAGGTTTCAGGGGACCATTCCACAGAGCTATCGAGCCAGCTCCTGCTGATAGTAGAGAACATAGTAGGATGAGTTTCTTGCTTTGTTTCTTTCTCTGAAATAACTTCTTTGTTCTGTAAACTCTGGGACTGTTCAAGCCTTATGAAAAGGCAATCTGCAGTGTTCAAATGAAGACTTGTTCTTGCCTCCATGCAGTTCTCTCTTTACCTTTTTCAAGCCAGTTTTTTTATTTTCTTATTTTTGGCTGGGGGGAGACAGAGAACATGATTCTCAAGATTCCTCAGAGTCCCACAGCAATCACAAGCAAGGCATTCCTGCCTGCCAACATGTGTACATGGTCTCTAACTCCTCTCTCCTGCCCTCCCTCTCCCTTCTCGCCCCCCTCAGTCTTTGCAGAGACAGCAAATGGTAGTTAAATGAAGTTTGCAGATGATGCTAAATTAAGAGCTGTTGCTAATACCAGTAAAAATATTAAAATTCTTCTAATTTTTCCTTTTTTACCATGTACTCTTGTTATATTTTTTGTTGTTTCAACTACCCACCACTTTACCCAAATAGAGAAAAGACCCACCCCTACCTAAATTTTCCAGAGTAACCTTTATCCCACGCACCCCCAAGCATATTATATCACTAGATTAGCAAATACTGAAAGAAAAAAAAAAAAGACTTGAGACTATTGCATTATTCTTCCCAGCATAAAAACACCAATTTGTCTCATTTGTCTTTATTTTAAAAGTTCAATCTTTGATTCTTTCACTGCAAAAAAAAAAAAATTTATGCATTTATATATCAGAAGAATTGTTTGCAAATTTCCTCCTACAATCTTCACAAATTTTCTGTTTCAGCCTCTAAGATAATTTTTCTTTCAAAATAAAAATCTTCTTTCACAGACAGTCTTATTAGATAATTGTGTTTTAACCAAGCATTTCAGACACTTTTAATCTATCTACAAACCTGTTTTATCAAGTTAAAGTATATATTTTCAATATAAAAAGTACTTTTAACCTTTTTGAATATTTTCTTATATATGTATTATTGTTATTACTGTTGTTTTATCCTTATCTAACTTGTGTTGACAAATTTTATTTTGTGATTTTGATCTTTAGTGATGGATCTATGATAAAGGTAGCCATTATTTCTATAATCTGACATCTTTCAGAAACTTAGAAGCCCAAGCTTAAATGTTCTCTATTGACTGTCAAACGTCTGTTTTTACTAATAATATGGTTTTGTGGAAAAGATAAAGGATGGCTTAAAATTTCAGTGAGGATTTTTCAGTTGAGACTTAAATGGGAATCTACAAAAGAAAAAGCAATTTATTGTAAATAGCATGTGGGCAGAAATGTTCTAAAATGGAAGGAAATTTTCTGAGAATTAAAAAAGGAGTAGTTGGAACATAGAAACACACAAATATATGCACACTTTTCTATAGGGTTATGGTTTTCCTCTTTTTGGGTCTTGAATCCCTTTGAGATTCTAACTAGAGCTATGGACTTTCTACCTAGAAAGAAACATATTGACACACAGGGACCATGGTTCTTAACTTGGGTTTAATTTTTAATATTATTAAAATATTATATCCTAGGCATATTGTAGTCTAGGAATATTGCTAGACAATTAATCCAAGTCAAAATACACTGTTGCTCTCTTTCTGTCCCAAAACCCCACTTGTTGAAACTTAGAATTCATCCTGAAATAGAAGTAAGGGCAGTACAATTCTATCCATCACTACAGAGCAGAGCAAGAATGAATGAATGAGCGAGTGGATGCAGGCACGACTCACCTTTGTAGTGACTCTGTAGAAATACTGTGGACCCTTGTTTGGAGGACGTCATTCTTAGCAGATGAAACCACCTGAGCTAAGGGAGGCGGTGTGAAGCATGAGCTGCAGGGGTTAGATTACCTGTGTGAAGGTGCAGTGCAAGAGATGGGAACATTACATGGGGGAGAGGCCCGGCATGAATTACTGGCACTTAGACTTGACCTTGTAGAGAAAGGGTTTTGAACAGTAGAGTAACTAACTGGTTAACTTGAAATGTTAGAGATTACCCTGGCCAAATGTGGAGTGTGGTTTTGGGAATAAGACCAGAATGCTGGAGACAGAAAAGCCATTGGGAGGTGGTTACTAAAGTTCAGAGCAAAGGTGATGAGAGACTGAACTAAAGCATGATAGTAGCACAAAAAGAAGTGGAAAAACATACAAATATATGTATATATGTTTGTGTATATATATGTGTGTGTGTTTATAAATATGAATTTTTTAAAAGCAAGACTTAGAGTATAAATTGGAGGTGATGAAAATTAAAAATTAAACGTACCACCCCCCCTAGGGATACTTACATTTTATGGAGTAGTTAAATTGTAAAATTAATAGGTTTGTCATCCCAGGACCACCCTACTGAGGGTTTTAGGTGGTCTTGTGCAGAGGACACAGTCATTATGTGACATTTCCTTTCCCTGGATTATATATAGTACTGAATCTAGGAAGCAGAAAAATTTGGGCTAAGGAGGGAAGGAAACTCACATAGAGGGTTATATACCTATAAATGCTCTTATAATTCCTAACTCACACTGCACACACACACACACACACACACTGAGCCCCAAAACCAGAGAGTGGGAACCATGCATAGCCATTCAACTGGATTCAGCCATGTTTCTTGCACAAAATGGAAAGCAACACACTCTGCTACTGAGTGCCTGAAGTAAGTTTTCTTTGATTTTCAAAATGCTTTCTTTCATGTTGAAAAATTGCTCTTCTAAGTGCTTATACTAATAAAATCACAGCTTATGATTCATATGCCTGATTCTGCTTCACTGAGTTTTGACTCTGTTTATAGCAGATATATTTCAGAGATATTTCCTAATTCCTGGTGAATTCCCTCTTCCTCTTTTCTTCAGGTCACTGCCAACTGAAAGTTAGGGAGAACCAAAATGGAAAAGGAAAGGAAGAGCCTGTATATGGAAGTATTTATTCTGGTTAATGGTTACATCAATGCTTTTCATACACCTCTCTTCTTTTCATCAAGCCCAGAGAAGGTGGTGAGGTCAAGGGGTGAATACTAAGAGGTTTTCAACTCCACTCCACTCTCCTAGTAATCTCCATTAGGGCTTTCTTCAAGCAATCTATATAAAATTACAAGAGAAATTTAAGTAAAACCATGTGATTTTTTTTCTCAGACCCAATTATAAGTCTCTCCCATCCCCATTTCCAACCAAACTTGCTATTTCTAAACCCCTTTTATTAAACATTTTGGTTCAAAAACAGTTAAATGTCTGCAGTTTCACATAGGTCAACTTCGTATGTAGAAATACTGGAGCCTGATTTCCAAAATATGTCCCTCCTGAGATATAGGAATGAACGACATTCTTATTTTTTTTATACCCTACCCGGCCCACCCCAGAAAGACATTCTAAGCCATTCCTTCTGTTAATGTCACCTGTTCTACATCTCTGTAAGTCCCTAGTTTCTCCTACTTCAGATGAGGATTCTCCCTTCCATAAAGTTTTATTGGGTTGAAGAAAAACGGCCAGGAGTTCTGAAACCTTAGGAAGTTGCCAGGGAGGGAAAAAAAAGAAAAGTCATCTTTAGTCTAGCCTGTATCAGAATAGAGTCCTCCTTTATACGACAGTATATAGCTTCCCAAAACCATCCCACTGAGGGCCAATGTGTTCTTGCTGTCCTCAGGACACAGCACCAGCATAGGACTGAATGAGGAGAGAATGTATTTCCCTCACAATAGACCTTGAGATAAAATCCAATGCACTGTGCTGGCCTCTAAAGAAAGATCCCTCCCTCCTGAATACAGGAGGGGGAAAAATGTAGATTTTACCAAATGTGGCCAATAAGAGAAAACTGGAATCCAAACTCTGGAGACAATTCAGTATAAATTCATATCAGAATTTAATAATCAATAGCTTATCCTGGCATGCCAGTTATTATCACACATGCTTTATGCCTGGAGATTGTGATACAATCAAACTTTCATTTATATTTATGTGACCAGGAGGATTTGTGTTTGATGATTTTAAAAGATGCATGGATTCAGCTCTGTTTAATTCTGATATATTGGTCTATTAACTATAAGAGGCCATTGGCTAAATTGTACTATTCACATGAGGGCCTATGATGGAACTTTATCAGGATAATAGGGAAATATTCATATTTTGGTTTTCTTCAACAGTAAAATTTGAGAATATGAGTATTTGTGCTTCCAAATGGCCATCAGAATTAGATTTAAGAGGACCTCATTGTACAACAAATGCATTATTAAAATAGTTTGTTATGCTGCATTAAAAGAGAAGCAGCTTGACAATTGATGAAGTCAAAGAGATTAAATCCACAGAATTGCAGCAGATAAAACTGTAGTCTTGGAGTCAAACTCAGCAAGGTTAGGGAAGGCCCCTAACAATGATGGAAACTAACATTTCTTAAATAAGCAGAGTTATTATTTTTTTTAAAGATTCATTTATTTATACAAGAACCGGGGTACAGGCCAGATGTGCAGGAAGGAGGGTGAGAGGATTCACCAGAGACAGAGCCGGGAACAGAACAGGCAGACTGACAAAATACACTGCTGAGGGGAGCAGCGGGCGAGACAGGAGAGGTCTGCCGTGCCATGTGGGATTCTCGCTGGCCAGCAGGGATCTAACCTGTGCTGCAGAGGCTGTGGACAGCTTCACAGTGCAGCGCTCAACCGCCTGTGACACCAGGGAGGTCCTTTTTTTTTTTTTAATTTAAAAAATACAGTATTTAACTTCCTGTCTGTTAAACCAAACAAATCACTTCAGTTTTATAGGCCCTTCATTCATTCAGTATTGGTGGGTTAGGTGTCTCGGTGTGGTCATTATTGTGTCAGGCATCGATTTTCAAAGAGAATATTCAAGGTCACTGAGACACTGACCTTAGGATTCTGACAGTCTAGAGAGAAAATGCACAGATATCCTGGTAGAGCGGAGTAATCTAGTGTTCCTCCTACAGATGGTAAGGAGAGGCAAGAAATTCCTGGTTCCCAGTGGGAATTTCAACAGTATTGAAGAAAAATTATTTTAAGCAATGGTAATAGTAATAATAATAGTAGTAAATCATTCTTGTGTGAGATCATGACATGCATACTCAGGATGCTAGTTTTGATGAGCCAAGATAATTGACTTATAAGCAGCATGGGGGATAAAAATTAGATTTAGGGTCAGAAATTCTGGCACTGAATTCCAGCTCTGTCACTTCCTGCCTATGAGACCCTGGAAAAATCATTCCAGCTCCAGATCCCAGATTTCCTCTGTTATGAAGTGTCAATGAAATATTGAAAGTCACCGAAGCTTAATGTGGAACTGAGTCTTTGCCTGCCAACTCTAAATAAATATCATTACACGTAGGCACCTGTGGAGCATTTGACTTTGTCTCAGAGTCAAATGTGAAATCCTACCTGTAAAAGGCCATATGATCTTACTAAAAATGTAGATTTTCCCTTCTTTGTACATTGGATATCGAGAACTAAAGTCTAAAAGTCCATGCCTTCGATGGATATGTACTGGTCATGGAAAACAGCAGGAATAAAACAGTGTCTCATCCCTGTCACCACCACCCCACTCTCCACCTCCAGCAAAAGCAAGAAAAGGCTTCTGGATTTTAGGTCAAGAAAGTCAAATATCTTACAGCTGGTATCATAGATGCCTACATCTGAAATGATGTTAGAGATTATATAGGAAATCCTCAATATTTTGCATTAGGGGAAAACAGACCTGGACACATATCTTTCCCAAGTCTGGAAAGAAGTTACATTCTTCATTTAGTCAAGAAATATTTGGACTCTGGATGTTTTTCTAGATACTAAGAAAACAACAGCAAACACTCACAAATGTTATATTTGAATGGGGGCGGGCAGATAAGTAAATATGATTTGAGAAGTATTATGATCTGGAAGCTCATTTTAGAGGGTTTGAAAGCTTTCTTGAGAGAATCAAAACCACACTGAGCTGTAAAGGATGGGTTAGGAGATACAGAGTTAAAAATAAGAATCCTAATTGATATTAACTGATTTATACAAACCAGGATTAAATTGGGACTCACCACTCAATGGGGGGAGCGGAATCTATTCCTGGATGTTTATCTGCTCTCAGCCCTGTCTGACAGAACATGTCAGCTAGTTCCTGAAAACCTTTGTCTGGATTCCTCTACCCCTCTCTTTGATGAATGGTGGGTAGAATTATATGGTAGTAAAACCACATCAAATGGAGTTGAGAAGACCTGGGTTCAATCCCAACTCACAGCGACTGCAGCTCTGACCTTCGTTAAAAATCTTCTCTGCACTTCATACTTCACAGCTGCAAAATGAGGAAAAGACCTCCTTAATGAAGTTGTTGAGTTTTTAGTCAGATAATAATAAAAACAGAAAAAGCCTGCACAAGCCAGACTGAATACAGAAGGCACAGAGAGTGGCTTTGAAGGGTCAGGCAACTCCAAATGCATGAAGTTGTAGACTTCTCCTCAGGGCTGACTAGAAGACTTTGCAAAAGAAACAATACATTCAAGGTTGCTAAACACTTCTGTTCTGCTCCTTTGCTTTTTCATTATCAATTAAAATTATTATAAACTTTCTTGGTGCTTTATATCATTTATTAAACAATATCTCTATAAATCCTCCATCCCAAGCTCATCACTAGGATAAGCTTACTGAAAAAAGCACAAAAATAAAATTCAAATGTACAGATTTACTGATTAGAATCAATTCACTCAGCCATAACATAAAAAGAAGCACAATTTCTGTTGTCTTGTTCTTCTGGCATAATTAATTATAGTTGATTCAAAGAAATTTTTAATGAAGGATCTAATTAATTAAACTATAAATGTAGACCTAGGTATGTTTTAAATAAAAGCATCAAGTACTCCATCCTGCTTCCTATATTAAAGGGGGTCCTCCCCGGTAGAAAGAAATACTGGTCCCTAAAGTGGTCCTCCTTGATTGGATACAGAATAAAGTAGTTGAATTGATGACATAAAGACAGAGAGATCATGCACCCAAAATGTGATTTCTCATCAGGAAGTAAGGAATTTTGTCTCAGTCAAAAGGAAGCAACAGGCCTGTGTTCCCCACTTCTTCCTCCAATCAGACATCGTTTCCAAGGGGCCATTCAAGAAAAGAGCTCATCCTTTTCCTCCACCTCCTCCAGGATACATGTGTGGAGTCTCCTGGGATCATTTTCCACTAAGGGGATCCCTGGTCCCACCTCCTCCATTCATTTATTTGTCTTCATCTAGAAGTTTTCCTCATTATCTTCCCCCAAGGGCTGGATTTTCCCCCTCCCCTCACACACTGAAAGTAGAAATGAGTTCCCTACAGGATTGATTCTGCCTTCAAACGAAACTACTACTGAACATATAAAACTACAACTAGAAATGACAATATTTTTGGTCTCTCTTCTAAAAAAATTTTGACTTCTGTCTCATTTTCAGTTTAAGTAACTGCTGTTATTTAAATGATTGTACTTTTATTCAAATTGAAGCTTAATGGAATTTAGTTGTCAGGATACTATTTTGTAAATAAAGATGATTTAATTATTTAATTTCTACTCTGGTTTTTCAGAGATAATGGTGATTTAAATTCACTGTTTCCACTTTAGACTCTATCAGCTTCTAGGTTATGATTTTTATCATTTTAATGATCCCTTAGCCATTGGTCTTAATTCCAACTGTACAAATCCTAAGTATGTTTCTAACAGCTGGAAAAGCAACCTACAAATTCTTTTGTCTACTTTCTTCACAAATGCTCACATCATCAAGAAGTCAAACTCATCACATAAGAGAAGGATAATGTTTAAATCCTGAGAGAGAGCCATCATTTGATTTAATTAATCCATTAGAAACCCGTGTACCCTTTTAGCTAATTTTAAAATTTCCATCAATTGTGATTACCCTTATATAGTTTTTCTAAAGAGAATCAAATTTCAGAAATAAACAAAAATGCACAAAAGGGGAATATATGGTTATTCTTACCAGCATGAAAAAGGAGAATTCTGTTTCAAAATATCATCAGTAGCTCCTTTTTCACTTTATCAAAAATGAGTCATGACCTCACTCTCCACCTTTGGTGTAAAAATTTTCAGAGTACAAGAAAAAAAAGAGTGAATGTACTTTTTCATGACTATTCAAAACACAAAGTTCTTAGACTTCTAATTGTTCCTTCTCTTTTACATACTTCTGATAAGAATGAAAGTAGACATTAAAAATAAAAAATATGGCTACCTGTTTGGATGTTCTACATGCATATGTACAATAAAATGGGGCTAGTTGTAATAAAGATAAAATGAAATAAAGTAAGAATAATAATTTTGTTGAGTGACTTATCTTCTATGCCCTTTTATCAAAAATTCATTATTCATGAGGGAGAATCTGTTGAGAGTAAGGCAAAAAGAACAAGAACATTTGTAAGAAATATTGAACAATATATATGATCCCTTTTTAGGCATTGAAATACAAACATACTTCTCAGTTATTCTCATGTGTTCATCTCTAACACATGTCATTAGCTAGGAACAAAACAGCTTCCATCTTTACAAACAACAAAAACCAAGTAGCTAGCTAGCATCAGCCTAAATAGTAAAGGTTAGTGACACAGATATTTTTAATGTATTATAAGTGGAGTGCTTTCTGGAACTCCAAATTTTTCAAGGTAGATTAGATAAAACCCACAGATAAATTTCTGTGTGATTTCTTTTACGATTTGATGTGTTATTAAATAAGGTAGTTAAAAATTTATCTGGTCGTACCTTAAAATATTTATTCTAATCTTCATTTTATGAAAAGTTTAATATTTCCACATCTTATTAATATAAAATTATGCTAGCTACCAGACTGATTTCATTTTTAGCAGTTTATATACCTTTCTCATTTGTTTCACATGTAGTAACTTTGATCATAGTGTCAAACTGAAATAATGGTGGTATTTTTTATATTTATACTTGAACATTATTAAATTATCCTTGAGCAGTGTTGAAAAATATTCAAAAAGGCAGTGACTGAAAATTTTCCGTAATTATAAAATTATACCAAACATCAAAATATGATATTTACACACCACATATGCAAACACATCTACCTGAAGAATGCCATGTCTTTTATTGCAATTCCTATTTTTGGAGTAACATAATTGTATCTATAGAGTACACTATATTTTGTAAATTAAGGAAAAATTACATAGGAAATTATTTTGCCTTTCTATCTTGGTACAAAAGGGATGAGTTAGTTATAATATTGAATCCAAAGCATGTAAATATTGATTTAGCTATTTTAACAATCATTGTTATAAGGTACACTTTATAATTTTTCTTTTTTTAATATTTATTTTTATACAAGAGCTGGGGTACAGGCCAGAGGTGCAGTGGGGTGAGAGGATTCACTAGAGACAGAGCGGGGAACAGAACAGGCAGACTGACTGAAATACATTGCTGAGCGGAGCAGCAGGCAAGACAAGAGAGGTCTGCCATGCCCTGTGGAAATCTCCCTGGCAGGCCTGGAATCAAACTGGTGCTGGAGAGGCTGAGGACAGCTTCACAGTGCTGCGCTCAAACCGCTGTGCCACCGAGGAGGCCCCTATAATTTCTTTCTTCAGAGTTTTTATTCCTCAAAACCCACTTAATTGACAAATTGCTTTATTTAAAAATGAAATGAGAGTTATTTCCAATTCTAGAAAATGGAGGAGACACTGTTCCCCATATGTACAACTAAAATTCCTGGACATCATATCAAAAACAAGAAGACTCTGAAAGGTGAGGAAGGCAGGTCAATGAGGGTACTTGGGATTTATGAAACAACCTGGCAATGAGTTCCCTTGTTTTTCTGTATGCCTTTTTTTTCAATATATTTATTATATCATCCTTCATTTTTGTACAGTGCTTTTCTATATGCCTTATATACTCTTGACTGGCTAGAGAATCCAAACATTCAGTAACATTAACATTTTCTGTAACAGGTACAGAAAAAAAATTTTGTCTCGAAGTCTGTTCTTTCTAGCCAAAGAACCAGAAGAAAATGAAGAGAGAAAACTTTTAGACAATGACATTCCTACTCCACTCACACACCATGGAAAATATGAGACCTCACCCCCACCCCCACCAGCAAAGCCAAGTGGGGAGCTTAGAATTCTCTTCCATTAGGCCATAGGTATTTGAGCCTCCCTACTGCCAGGGTGGTGTCAGAGAAGGCCATATGGCAAACCAGGGCTTTCCCAACCACCCTAATCCTGGTAAGAATAGCTCCCCCAACCTATGGTGTCACTGGAGGCCACATAGGGAGCCTGAACACCACCCTTGCCCAAGAGTAAATTAGTCACCTCTCACTGTTTAATTGGAATCTGATCATATACCCCCACCTGAAAGCAACTGGGTGGTGTGCACCTTCCCCACCAGCATGATGCCAGAGGAGGTGTGCTTAAACAGAAGATTTAGATCGAACTCAGAGTTGTTTAACATAATATTTAAAATGTCCAAAATATAAATTGATAAATTGCAAAAATTAAAAATTAAAAAATTAAAATGTCCAAAATATAATAAAAAATCATACCCACTATTAAGAACCAGGAATATTTAATTCAAATGAGATAATATAATCAAAAGACCCCAACATCAGGATAACACAGGTAATGGAATTATCTGACAAAGATTATAAACCAGCTATGATTAAAAAAAAAAAAAAAACTTCAATGAGTAATTACAAACATGACTTAAACTAAAGAAAAAAATAGGAAATTTCAGCAAAGAAACAAACTCTCAACAAAGAAGTAGATGATATGAAAACAAATAGAATGGAAATTTTAGAACTGGAAATGCAATAAGTAAAATAAAAGCTTCAATGGATGGGCTCAACAGCAGAACAAAGAGGGCAGAAAAAAGAATCATTACTCAATCTAAACAACAGACAGAAAAATAGAATGAAAATTAGTGGCCGTCTAGGGATTTGTGACTGTAACAAAAGTTCTAACATTCATATTGTCAGAGTTCCAGGAAAAGAAGAGGATAACAGTGTTGAAAAACAAGCAAAAAGGTAGTGACTGAAAATTTTCCAAATCTGGCAAAAGTTATAAATCTGTACACTCAAAAAATTCAGCAAATTCTAAATAGAATAAACCCAAAGTCATTCAGACCAAGACATAGGACATTTTGAAAGTAGCAAGGAAGAAATACCTTACCTAAGGGCAATTCTAACAATAACCAATTTCTTATCAGAAAATATGCAAAGAGGCCAGAAATAGCTAGTAAATTATTTTTCAAATGCTGAAAAAAGGAACTGTGAACCTGGAATCTTATATCCAGGAAAAATATTCTTCAGGAATGAAGGGGAAAATTAAGACATTCATTGAAAAAGGAAAACTAAAAATTTGTCACCAGCAGAACTGCCCTAAAGGAAAATCTTGATGCAATTTGATGAAAGAAGAAATCTCAAAACGTTGTTAAAAAAGAAAACACAATAAAAAAAAATGAATAGTGTAATAGATTTCCCTGTTTCTCTGAGTTTTTGAAATCATGTTTGATGGTTAAAGTAAACATTTTAAAATTCTTGAATGTGATTCTTATTGTATGTAGAGAAGATATTTAAAACAATTATATTACAAATGAGAAGAGTAAAGGGGCTTAAAACGAAATGAGGGTTTTATGCTTCACTCAAATTGATAAAATGTCAATAATAGCATACTGTGGTGTGTGTGTATAATGTAATATCTATACAAACCATTAAAAACTACCTGCAAAAAATGTATAGACTCAAAAGCACTATAGACAAATCAAAATGAAATTCTAAAATATGTTTAAGTAACCCACAGGAAGGAAGACAAAAACAAAAAAAGGAAACAAAAAACTTGGTACTTGAATGTTTAGCTGGAGTCTGTCCTGTGAATACCTAGTTAGAGATTTAGCCATAGTTTATGACATCACTCGGAGCTCTATCTCTCCAGCTCTCTTGGATTTCCCCACTCAGTTGCCAATAACTGTGTTTGCTCCCCCTCTGTACTCTGGTTCTTCCAGCCAGAAAAATCTGAGAATTTTCTTTCACATTTTCAGTGACACTTTAGTATCAACTTTGGCCTGTCCTCAGGCTAAATACTATTGAAAAATGGATAAATCTTCCTTACGTTCCCCTTTTCAAAGAGTCAACACCTCTCCAAAATTTGCTTTGTTTTTTTTCACTCTCCAGTACATTCATGTC
Organism: Talpa occidentalis; assembly: GCF_014898055.3. Taxonomy (NCBI): domain Eukaryota; kingdom Metazoa; phylum Chordata; class Mammalia; order Eulipotyphla; family Talpidae; genus Talpa; species Talpa occidentalis. Next base: position 34,237,527 of record NW_023604861.1, on the reverse strand, counting down.
ATTGGTTTCTCAGTTTTGTGCAGAATGTATAGTGTTCAGCAGGATAGTGAGGTTTAGTGGGAGCTATTCAACCCTATTGAAAGAAGTATGATTAGGACCAATCTTGATTGTGATTTATAATTACTTACTGAGTCTTTGCTGTATATAAGAACTGTGAGATATGTACCTATAGATCTACTCATTCATTCAATCCTATAGGAAACCCAGGAGAGAAGGAAATGCTATTGCTTACATTTTGCAGATAAGGAAATGCAAGTAGAGAAAGGTTAGAGGTCACATTCAATTAACAGGTTCAAATCTGAGTGTTTTAGGTCCAATGTTCACACTTTTAAACTTTAGGAAAGGAAATTAGTTCTCACTACCAAAAAGTGCCCCGAGGCACCAAAGACTGCCCTAGGCGGGTTTTTTAATCAAAAGCCAATTTTAAACTAGATGATTGCAGGTACATAGAAATTCATCTTCTTATTCACTTAAAGAAGTGTTTTCCAAGTTGGCTTATCATAAGGATCACCTGAGGGGAACTTCTGGCCAGAGATCACAGACTTTTTGAGTCAGTCTCCAGAGACAGAGGCTAAAATTCCAAATATTGAACAGGCACTCCAGATGATTCAATATTCTTCCAAGTTTGAAAACATTTACTTAGAGAAATGAGCACTTGGTATCCAAACACTTCATTCACAACTCTGTGTTTCCTGTTATAAATAATGATAATAAGAAGAAATATTACCTAAAGTTTAACTCAGGCCTGGCAAGCTTGTTTCTAAGTATTTCACATGTATTATCTCCTTTAATCCTTCCAACAAGCCCATAAGTCACTACTGTTTTAATGAAGAAACCGCTATTTCCACTAGTAACTAGAGTACCCCAGTTTAGTTAGGCTATATGAGTGTATCACCACTCTTTGTATCCCTGAACTGCTCCCTTTCCTCTTGTCCAATTTACCATGATCACTCCAGGAAAGAAGTTTGGGTAAACATGTGGCTATGAGGCCAAGGATCCAAAACTAAGATTCTAACCTAGAAAGAACCCCTCTTCCCTTGATAACCTATTGAGCCTTTCAATTGTGCTCTAGCAGCTACAAAATGTCCAGCTAGTTTCACTACTTTTAGCAGAAGATTGGAAAAATATAGGAAGGAACGCTGGAGAGTTCAGCCAACTGATTCACAATAATTTATTTCCTAAGTGTAAATAACGGGCCCAATTATTTCCATACATCTACCATAGTAGCACTTGTGCTAAGTGTCAGGGTATAAACCAAATGAGTGTATTGTCTAAGGAAGAAGTAAGACAAGTGAGAATGCATAGATTGTGGTAGCCACCAAGAAGTATAAGAGGAACAGTGAGGAGCAACTTTGAAGCCAGTGAGTGGTGCTCATAGACACCACTGGTAACTTTCCAGACTCTGTCACCCTCTGACTTCCTGAATGGGGGCTGCTGGGAACTAGGGGCAGAGTGGAACCACCCATATGAACTTGATAAGACTGAACACAGGTGGACTGCTCTCTTTTTTGACATTCACTTGTCCCCTCTTCTTTGCTCAGCTGGGAGACTAATGACATCCTGCCACATGTCGGTGAATAAATTTTCTCTTTCAGCACCCCTTTTTTACACCTGATGTAAATCTGCTTTGAGGTCTTCTTCTGTATTCTCAAGTTTGAGGGTGAGGACTCACAAACCAGGTTGTCACCATTTCCCCCAGGTTTGAAATCAAGTCAGCTATTTCTTTACAATAGATTGTGCTGAAAGCAAGTCATTGATCAATAGATGTTTATTAATGAACATTTGATCTACAAATAGTCTTAAAGAAATAATTTGTGTGCCTCCCCTGGTGGCGCAGCGGTTGAGTGCTGGGCTGTGAAGCTGCCCGCAGCCTCTGCAGCACCGGTTCGATCCCCGGCCACCGGCGAGGGTCCCACATGGCACGTAGACCTCTTCTGCCACACCCACTGCTCCCCTCAGCAGTGTATTTCATCATTCTGCCTGTTCTGTTCCCCGCTCTGGCTCTGGTGAATTCTTTCACCCTCCCGTGCTTCTGACTGTACCCAGTGCTTGTATAAATAAATAAATAAATCTTTTAAAAAAATTAAAAAAAAGAAATAATTCGTGCAACTTCTGTAGATTGGAGATGACTTCTGCTCTCTAACATTTCAGACAATTTAGCACCAACTTTGCCTAGAAAGCTCATTCCAGGACAATGCCAAGTTCCCAGAGGCAGGTTCTGTTATCCAGTGACCTACAGAATCTGCAGTTCATGGCTACAAACCAGACCTTTTAACTGCAATACCTAAGGATACAAACGCAGATGTTGCTGGATGCTTATACTTTATTCATGCTATTTATTAAGCATTCAATGTATATTAAATAATTTAATTTCATAACTGACAGCTCATTTCTAATATCCCACGCATTAAGCAATAGACTACTTTTTATGCAAATAGAAACCTATTTCTGACATCAAATATGCTAATTAGAAAGAATGTGCTATTGATGAAAATGTGGATAAAAAGAGGGCCAGTGATGGCTACTTCTGGAATGTGGGCCTGTTAGAATGTTATCTGACCCCTCAGTTGCACTTAATTAACATGCCAGTTGACCACTTCCTGGCTTTGCTTTCTAGTTTAAGCCCTGGGTATTGATTTAACCTAGGTTTTACATCCTGCAATAGAATATTGTAATGCTAAAAAGCTTTAAAGATAATTGCAGACACTGTAACAACAAATAAGTTAGAAAACATGATAAGTGCTGGAAAGGAAGCCCACTACAGAGAGTTTTTTTTTTTTAAATATTGCTATTAACTTTGTATTTTTTCCTATTATAATGGTGTATTTTATTTTATTTTATTTATTTATACAAGCACTGGGTACAGTCAGAAGCACGGGAGGGTGAGAGAATTCACCAGAGCCAGAGTGGGGAGCAGAACAGGCAGAATGATGAAATACACTGCTGAGGGGAGCAGTGGGTGGCAGGAGAGGTCTGCACACCATGTGGGACCCTCGCCGGTGGCCGGGAATCAAACCGGCGCTGCAGAGGCTGCGGGCAGCTTCACAGCCCAGCGCTCAACCGCTGCGCCACCAGGGGAGGCCCCCACTACAGAGAGTTTTTATAGGGAATAAGAAAGGTGATCATTTTCCTCCTCATTCGAGCCCCAAGACTGGAGGAAGGGGAGATTCAGGAGTCAGGAGTCACCTTCCCCACTTTTACCTCTCATAGTGCCTCAGTTGCCCAGAAATACAAGTAGGACAGAGCAGAGAAAGTTCAGGTTGGTGCAGGGAACAGCAATCATGAAAGTCAGTGAAGGGGAAAGATAAGTTCCAGTACTAGAGGTCAACACAAATGCTTCCAGAAAATACCCCAACTCATACCTTCCCAGGTATTGAGCTGGTGTAGTGGCCTCAATGGTTCTTAGACACCTAGATCCTTTCTCAGAGTGCTCCCAATTCTACACCCTAAGAGCACATTTCCTCACACTGACCCACTCCACACTGTTGTAAAGCTGCCTCCACCACTTCTCTTCTACACATCTTCCTTTCACCCAGCCTGATGTTATCCTTTCCTAGCAAAACTGTATCTGGTCATTTATACTTCCAGCAATGTTTGTCCTCTGCTCCTTAGCTCCTAAAGAATGTCAACTGAGGGATTCTGTTCAATTTTATACTACCACTGGTTAGGCTTTCTTTGGAATAAAAAAAATTTTGTTTTGCTTATTATACAAAGAAATGTGATATGCAAATGAATAAGGAATAAAGCAAGACCTTAAATCCTATAACGTAAAGAAAATCACGGTTAACAATTTAACTTTTAGGGCCTCCCTGGTGGCACAGCGGGTTGAGTGCCGCGCTGTGAAGCTGTCCTCAGCCTCTGCAGTGCGGGTTCGATTCCCTGCTGGCCAGGGAGAAACCCACATGGCACAGCAGACCTCTCCTGCCTCACCCGCTGCTCCCCTTAGCAGTGTCTTCGGTCTGTCTGGTTCTGCTGTTCTGCTCCCCGCTGTCTCTGGTGAATTCTCTCACCCTCCCGCGCCTCTGACCTGTACCCCAGTTCTTGTATAAATAAATAACTTAAAAAAAAAAATTAACTTTTCAATATCATCTACAAATAAATACATAAATTTGTAAAATTTTACATAAATAGGACTATTAATTATATAAGTTCATTTTCTCACAGTCTTATTTCTTTTTTTAATACATTTTTGACTTGTTTCCACACTCATACTATCATATAATCACAAACAAACATATGCACATATGTGGGAGAATTATCATTTTTTTAATGTAAGCATGTTACAGATTTTTTTCCTGTCATCTTGCTTTCATCATGGAAATTCCTCAATGCCTATGTTTTAAATTTAATTCGTTCTTTTTAAGATCAGCATAATATTCCATGGTATATATTACCAGAGTTTATTTAACCGTTCCCTGAATGGCAGGCATTCACACTGTGTCTAAAATTTTGGTTTTGTTTTTTATTTGCTCCACAATGTTTGAGTATTTATTCTTTTATTTTCTAGATTTATTTACTTATGCATACAAGAGCTGGGGAACAGGCCAGAGGTGTGGGGGCGGGGGTGGTGAGAGGATTCACCAGAGACAGAGCCAAGAAGAAAACAGGCAGACTGACCGAAATACACTGCTGAGGGGAGGAGTGGCAAGACAGGAGATGTCTGCTGTGCCATGTGGGTTGCTCCCTGGCCAGACGGGTATTGAACTGGCACTGCAGAGGCTGGGGACAGCTTCGCAGGGCTGCATTTTAACCCCTTGCACCACCAGGGAGACCCTGAATATTTATTCTTTTCATATATCCTTTATACATAGATCTCTATTTCTTCTTTATTTCTCTTTCTATAGAGAAAAATCTGCAGGCAACTGGAAATTATTTTAAAATTGTTTCACGACTAGAATAAGATTGCAACAAACTTCTAGACTACACTCCTAATTGTTTCCTTAGGTTAAATTCCTTAAAGTTAAATTAGTAAATTAATGAAGTAGAATTTTTTTTTTAAGATTCTTAGTTGTTAAGTTTCTCTTCAGAAAGACTGTGGTTGTAGCCTTTTTAATCTGCCTAGCAGAGTATGAGAGGCTTATTTTATAGTCTTCCCTCTAGTGTGAACTATTATTCTTAAACTCCTTTGTTCATTAACTCTCTCTCTTAAGAGGATTCCCAATCATAATCATCATTTTGTGTGTCCACATCTCTTGTTAGATTCTGAAATTCTTGACATCGGGCTGGTGGCTTACTTTTCAATTTTTTAAAAGTGGCCCTCAATTTTTTAAAAATGGAACTTCTGGAAGAAATGGAACTTCTTTTTACTTTGGAGTGGTTTTCACTATTACTGGTTACAGGTTGAAGGTCAGGAACAGGACACAGTGCAGGTTTTCTGATCCCATGCAGACCGGGTAAAGGAGGAGTCAGAGTCCTCAGTGGTTTTGCAGGTTTTTATTGGGGTTCAGCGGTTACGTGGCAAGCAGGGGTGCGGGGGTGCTGGGGGGCTGGGAGGCTGGCAGGCCTCCCAGCCCCCAGCAAATCCTCACTCTATCTGGGCTCTCTGGTGATCTCAGCTTCTCTTCGGTTTCTGCTGCTGCTTTCTCGGCTTCTGGCGTCCCTGTGACGCCACCCTTAAAAAGCACAGTCTTAGCGCAGGTGTACCCACTTCAGGAGCCCGCCATCAGGCATGCATTCAGGATCACAGGGTTCCCTCATCTATCCTGATGGCGGGAGGGCAGAAAAGCCTGATACCTTTTACCTTACCCTACACAAGTACACAGTTAGTACATAACTTTGTCTTTCAAGGTAGATGGATTTTATGCCTTAAGATTTATAGCACTGATAGACATACATTTATGGGTGTGTCTTTTAGACAGAAGACAGACAATATTAGCCAGGAAGAGGTTTAGAATCTTCATTTCTACAAAATGCTTGCTTCTCAAGAATATCTAAAAACAAAGCATCCAGACAATTTGTCCCAACAATGCTCAAAATTAACATCCATCAGCATCACCCAAGGGCTTGTTCAAGGGGCTGAGCCCCACCCCAGAGTTTCTGATTCTGTAGGTCTGGGGCAGGGTTTAGGAATTTTCATTTTTAATAAGCTTTCAGGTGGTACTAATGATGCTGGTCCATTAGTAACACTTGAAGACCACTGATCTAGCCGATCTCCTCACCTATTTAGTTATAGAAACTAGTATTTGATAAGCCTCTCCATGAAGTTCTATTAATTCTCTATAAAGTATCGCGTCTTTTATTAGTTCTGCGACAGTAAAGAATAGCTGGTCAGCACCTTCCTCATTATAACCTTTCATATACTTCAGGAAAAATATTAAGTTTCCCACATTCTCCTTTTCACCTATCTAAAGTCCTGATTCCCTCAGCCTTTCCTCATAACTACATAGGCAACCTGCTCATCATTTTTATTGCTCTTCCCTGAAGCCCATTTTGAATTTCCACCTCACCCCACCCCACTCCTGTCACCATCTCAGTTCATAAGATATGAGAGAAAGGGAATGTGCTAGCATAATCTTTGAATGCATAACGTATTGGGCTGCTCTAACCAGGATCTCTAGGAAAAATATTTCAAGTGTGTAGTGGCAGGAACAGATGCGGTGCAGGTTTTCTGATCTAGAAGACTGGGTGAAGGAGGAGTCAGAGTCCTTAGTGGCTTTTGCAGGTCTTTTATTGGGGTTCACCAGGTATACAACAGGCAGGAGTGCTGGGGGGCTGGTAGGCTGGCAGGCCTCCCAGCCCCCAGCAAGTCTTCACTATATCTGGGCTCTCCGGCCTTCTCTGTTTCTCTCTCGGCTTCTCTTTTGGCTTCTGCTGCTGCTGCTGGCATCCCCGTGACACCGCCCTTAAAAACCCAGTCTTTGCCCAGGTGAGTCCCATCTACCTTTGCTCACACCCTACTCCAGGTGCCCGCCATCAGGCATGCACTCAGGACCACAAGGATCCATCATCTATCCTGATGGCGGGAGGGCAGAAAAGCTTCCTAAAAATTGGTCTGTATGACTTTCTTCTCCATTCTTTATTTCAAAGACTATAGCATTACACAAATGAGTAGGAAATATAGGTCACTTTGTTCACATGTATCCAAACATAATCTGCTACATATTTTGGTTCAAGAAATAACCATTCATTTATTTACTTCACAAATATTTATTGACTACCTAGAATGTGCCAGGTGCTCTGAATACCATTATGTCATGGATATGGCATTAACTTTGGGCCAGGTCAATTTGTTTAGTCAGACCCTAACAGCTTTAGAATATCAGAAATGTTTCCACAACCTCACCCACAATATGGCTGAAAAGATAAAGTTTAGCAACCCAAACATTATTTTAGGCTTTTCCAAATCTCCTGTGTTCAAACAGAAATAGACATAGATTATCGTCAACTTCATATTATCTATACGTGATAATACTTTCTGTAATTCAAGTTGCCATATTATTTAAAACAATCACTTCTGTTTGGTTTTGGGGTGTGTTTGGAAATATGCACCTGATTAGTCACAAAGCTGTGCCTAAAACTATATTAGTTTTCAAATTGTAAAAGAAGAGAGGCAGTTTTGTGGACCTTTTATTATAACAGCACTAATGTCATTCTTTGATGTCATTCTGATGTTTCTTTGCCCCTATGACTTAAGAACCTCACAACATAAGAACCCCACATCCTCACACCATCACATTGGGGCATTGCAATTTCAATACATGAATGGGGAGAGCATGAGGTTAGGGGCACACAAACTTATTCAGCTTATACAGAATTTTTTTTTTTAAAAAAGCTACTTTAAAAAAGCTATTAAATGATGTCGCCCATGGCATGAACATTCTTCTATATCATGAGGCAACAAATGTTTGCATGGTAGACTGCACTATGTGTACTTGATGGTGTGTTCCTGGCATTATGCTAGTGGTGTTAAGACATCAGAAGGTTAAAATGGGCCAGTGTTTTGCCAGCAAGCACAGGGTAGCTTCTCTACCTATTCAAGAGAAGGGTAAAGGACAATCCTAGAGCCCTCAGTGACTTTTTCAGGCTTTTAATGATCTTTCTACACCATTTGTAGTGAGACAACCAGGTGCAGGGCAGGCAGGGGGGCCAAGAGGCTGGCAGGCTTCCCAAACCCCAGTGAATCTTTACTCTCTCTGGTCTCTCTCCATCACTCTGCTGCTGGAGCCATCCTCTGCATGGCTGTCTGCTGCGCACCACTCTCTGCTGCACATCGTCTGGGTGACAGTGCCCTTGTAGCCTCAGCCTCTAGGCTCAGGTTCGCCCACTTACTTGTGCCCACACCATAATCCAGGTGTCCATCAGCAGGCATGCGTACCCAGAGCCCACACTCCTGGCCTTGAGTGCCTTCTGCATTCAAGGCCAAAAGTGACAGACACAGAGGAGGCATAAAAGCCTATTTCATTTACCCTACATCCAGATAGGGTGTATCAGGCTACCCTATGTGATGTAATCAGTATTTAAATTATTTAACTCTCTTCTACCAGTTATTCTAGTGGCTAATGAGTGGGTTTTGACTCCTAAATTCCCACAAAGTATATGCAAACAACCATGCTAGATCTATCTCAAGTAAACAATAATCCATCCCATTCCATGGAAAATGCTTCTTAAAGAGTCAAAATAAGTAGGAAGCAGAGGATAATCTCAATACATGCTAAAGAGATGTTTGATAAAATTTACTCCCATTCTTAGTTGTAAGGTCTCTAAAAATTAGACACTGATGAAGACTGTTTTCCTATAATAAGGAATACCTATCTCAAACTAAAAGATTATATACTTAATGGTAAAATACTGTAAATATTTTGTGAAAATGTGAATGAAGAATGTCCACTACAATAATTAATATGCAAAATCCATTTCTTTATTCAAAATATATATTAACCTCATACATTTTTCTTTATACTACAGGTATAAAAATGAAAAAAAAAATGCTTATTGCCTTGAGCGTTCTCACCAAATACAAATGAGAAAGTTATTTACAGACAACATCAGTTTACGTAGACATTAGTTTATGTAGAAAATATCAAATAATAAACTGAAAATATAGATTAACAAGTGAGGTTAAAAACATAAATGCCTCCAAATGAATTTGGGGAGAAAATGTCAATCTGAAACTGGGACCCGCAGCCTGGGCTGCACCACGAGACTGGCGCTTTACCAGCGCAGCCTAAGCGGCGGGGCCGGAGCAGCTGGAAAAAGCTGCGGCAGTTTTGCACCAGGACCTATACGCTGTTTGTGGACACTGCAAGCGGCTGCCATGTGGAGGGGCATTTTGCCACGGGCACCCAGGAGCCCCCTGGAACTCAGGCTGCAGACAGAGGCCAGCAGTGATGGCAGGTGGCAGTGGCTCCCGAACCATATCGCCTCAGGACAATGCAGAGCGTAGTTTGGGGGCTGCAGGGAGGAACATGACCCCCCATGGGCCAGCGCCAAGGCTGTGGCTTTCCCAGCTGCAAGCAGTAGAGAGGCCCGTGGACTTGGTGCCTGGATGATGGGGTGGACCAGGTGCAGCCCTGAACTGATTGCTACCGTCCAATCAGCCACAGGATTGAAAAGTCCCATCAGACTTGTGGGTGGGGGGCGCTGAAAGGGGATATCAGACAGGGAGGAGCAAGCTTGGACTCTTGGACTGGCGCTCACTCTCAGACTTTCTCTGTTCCTGGCCTCCAAAGAAGAAAGGAAAAAGAAGCAGCATTCAGCAGCAGACCTCCAAAGAGAAGTCGAAAAGCTTTGCGGCACCCTTTGCACAAAAGGCCCGGGCCTGGTGTCTCCAGGAGTTGTCGTTGGTGTGGGCCAAGGACTCACATGGCGCTGTAATGCTGGTGTTTCTTTCCCCGCCTCTGGTGACCGCATAACCCGCACTACCGGCCAGTGCTGCCCAGCACTGCTGACAGGTGACCGGTACTCTATGTCTAGCTCACCTCTGAGAGCTGTTAACTCCTCTGGGTCAGTGTCACCACCTCCCAGTGCTGCTGTCTCCATGGCTGTCTGGTCCAGCGCCTGGTGTTGTCCATCCCGACCTTCAGACTGTGGCTGCTGCAGCGTCATCTCCGCGGTCCCACCTTTGAGCACCTCCAACTGTGGTGAGTTGGATCCTGGCCTGCCCCTGGCCTGTGTGTCAGGAGCTCCAGGCCCTTTTTGGTGAGAGGGTGACATCTAGGATAAACAATCTTTTGTTTGGCACTTACGATGAACACTGTGGACGCTCTGTGGGGTGAGATAGCTGGTCACCTGTGGCCTTAGAGCCTCCTTGTTTCCCCTGTTTGTTAAGTAAACCCCATTGTTGTTCTCTGAACCTCGGTGGTCTTGCAATTGTGTGCTCTGGTGAAGAACCCAGTGACCTGTCCTCTATTGGGCACTGTCTCCAATTCATTAAGTAACAAATTCTTTAAATTTGTAGCAAATAAAAAATCAGGCATCTTACCAAGGATTATGAACAGTACGCATATGAAGGGTACCAGAATGTCACCCCAAATATGCCTCTTTGTCTTATGGGTTATTTTAAGGGAAAGACAATGGAGAGCCAGCAAGGACCGGAAATGCTATCTAACTCTTCCAAACTGACTAAAAAGAGTCTAAAGGTCTCCTTTGCATTATAAAGGTATCTGCACTACCTCACTAGGAAGAGAGCTAGTGTTACATCACTCTTACCACCTGAGCTCGATTTGCATGGCATATGCCTTATAAGCCCTCATTTCTCCCCCTCACTTTCAAGTAATTTGGCTCTTCCACCAGGAGCTCAAACTTCTCATTTCTCTGCTTAGCTCTAGATGGTGCAGAGCCTCCAGTCACCTGACCACCTCCTTGAGTTGCCTTCCTTTATGAAATGACCGTCATCATGTGAGTAACACAAATTGTTTTTTCTATTCCTAATCGTTTTGGTGTTTTTATCGGCTTTATGCTTGGGTCCCAGCCATTAAATCTGGGAGGGTGGAGGAAGAGTTGTTTTTTTTTCCCCTTCCTAAAACTGTTAAGTTTACAGAAATATGCCAAAGAAAACATGACTAAAAGGAATGACGTACTAATTAAATAGAATACCATAATCATTTCTTCTGAAAGACCATATATAGCTTGGATAAACTTTCAATTAAATAGCAGTGATTTTTTTTTTTTACTTGACAGAAGTGATTCTAAATTTAATCTGAAAAATAAAAGGCAAAACTAACCAAGAATTTTTTGAAAAAGGTGAGTAAGGGAAGTCTTTACCAGATAATAAAATCTTTAGAGCTACAGTAATAATTTTTTAATTCTGCTTCTTGAAGACTTAGATAAAACAATAGAATCATAAATTTATAGCACAAAAAGTGATTCATTAAAAGAGTTTGGTGAAACTGAATTTAGAAATAATCCACTTCCATCTAACTATACAGATGGGTTAAAAAATTAAACATAGAAATAAATTTCTAAAAAACTTAAAATATAGAATTACCCTAAGACCTAGAAATTACATTTCTATATATACACACTTAAAATAACTAAAAACCAGTATGCAAACAAAATACTTGTACACAAATGTTCATAAAAGTACTATTGACAATAGCCAAAAGGTGGAAATAACCCATATGCCTATAAATGAGTGGATAAACAAAATGTGGTATATAATACGATGTTATTTATATAAAGGATTAAAATACTTAAACATGCTTCAGGGTGGATGAACTTCAAAACATGGTAGTAAGTGAAATAATCCAAACAGAAAAGGTTACTTATTGTATGATTACACTTTTTTTAATTGAATTTTTTAAAATATTTTCTTTATTTATTTTTGTACAGTATTTGATTTCTCCCCTCGGGTGTAGTTTCCATAGTTCTGCCACCATAGCATTGGCGATACTGCTCTTCCCTCCCGAGTTTGGACCTCTCTCCTCCCCTGCCCCTGCTGTATGACTCAGACCTATGGTCATCTTGCAAGTTTGTCTGTTTGTTTGGGGTCTCTATATTCCACGTATAAATGAAACCATCCAATATTTATCTTTCTCCTTCTGACTTATTTTGCTTAGCATAATCCCTTCCAGCTCCATCCACGTTGCCACAAATGGCATGAGTTTATCTTTTTTTTAAAAAAAGGTTTGTTTACGCACACGAGAGCTGGGGTGTAGGCTAGAGGTGTGGGGGGGTGAGACAATTCACCAGAGACAGAGTGGAGAGCAGAACAGGCAGATCCACTGAAATACACTGCTGAGGGGAGCAACAGGCAAGGCAGGAGAGGTATGCTGTTCCATGTGGGTTGCTCCCTGGCCAGCCAGGGAATCGAACTTGTGCTGCAGTGGCTGGTGATAGCTTGATAGCGCTGTCTTTAACCCCTGCGGCATGAGGGGGGCCCCATGAGTTTATCTTTTTTGATTGCAGAGTAGTATTCTATTGTATATAATATACCACTACTTTTTGATGCATTCATCTATTTGGGGGCATTTAGGTTGTTTCCTTATCTTAGCTGTTATAAATAGTACTGCAATAAACATGGAATGCAGGTTTCCTTTTGAATTAGTTGTTTGCAGTTTAATATGTATCGTTCTCACTGGCATGAGGCTGTATCCAAATCCATAGTGATTTTGATTCGTGTTGCCATCATTAGTGATGTTGAACATTTTTTCATGTGCTTGTTGGCCATTTGTGTTTCTTCTTTGGAAGAAACTTTTTAGCGCTTCTGCTCATCTTTTGACTGGGTTGTTTGGTTTTGTTGTGTAAGGTTTTGTAGATCTTTGAAATCGTACAATCTTGTCAGTTGTATGGTGTGCAAATATTTTCCATACAGTAGATGTCTCTTTGTTTCAGTTGCTATCTAGTCTACTATACAGAAGCTTTTTCATTTAATGTAGTCCCAGTTGTTTATCTTCTCCATTTTCTTCTGGAGATGAGTCCTGAAAGAGATTCTTGAGGCTGATGTCACGGACTGTTTTGCCTCTGTTTTCTTCTATATATTTTATGATTTCAGGTATTGCATCCAAGTCTTTTATCCATTTTGAGTTGGTTTTTATGTCTGGTGTGAGATAGTTGTCTAGTTTCATTCTTTTGCATGTGGCAGTTTTCCCAGCACCATTTGTTGAAGAGACTTTCCATGTTCCAGTGTATTCTTTTCTCCTTTGTCGTAGATTAGTTGACCATATGTGTGGTTTTATTTGTGTGGTTTTATTTATATGAAATTTCAAGAATAAGTAAGCCCATAGAAGACATTGTAGAAAGCAGCTTAGTAGTTGCCAGGGGCTGCGGAAAGTGGAAAATGGGTGGGAATTTTTAGTGGCTGTGGTCTCCTTTAGGGGTCATGGAATGTTTGTAAGTAAAGAGGTGATGGTTGTACAAAATTGTAGTTCGCTAAATGTCCCTTTCTAATGATTGTTATGTAAACTTCACCTCAGTAAAACTGTGGCATGAGGTAAATAAAATTTGTAAAGAAAATTACAAAGAAAATGTTGTACCTGCTCTAAAATCTGGATGTAGAAAAGCTTTCTAAAGAAATATGAAAGAAGTCAAAGGTAAAGATGAATACGCTTGAGGGGTGAAAATATTTAAAATTTGGCGAGTCTAATGACCTAATAAAACTGGACTATATAGATATGAATTTCAAGAAATGCAAGTTGTTGTCTCCAAGCCTGCTCTCCCCACTCATAACTCCTTCCTTAGCCACTGTTAGTGATAATCAGCACCTCTTATTAGTCTGATCCAAAACACCAGCTGAAAGGATATAGGATATATTCATAAAATTGCTGTTTCACACCTTGCCAACAGTATGAAATAAGTCTTAGTAGAGGGTTTATGAAGACACTATTTATGCCCACAAAGTGTTGAATTTTAAAAGGAGCAGATCATAGCAAGATTTGTCATAAGTCTCAGTCTGGTTAATCTATAAACAGATTTTTATTAGATATTTATTTAGATGTTCTGTACAGATTGTTTTGTTTAATTTTGAAATTAAGTTTCCAGGTTGGCAGTAGTTTTAAATACTTGAAGAAAGGGAGCAGCTTTTAACCTTTGTACTTCTCCTTTAAAAGCTAATTAGGAAATTAAATCCAAAATGACTGAATCCTTAAAATGTTGGCTGGTAATGCTAATGGAACAATTCAAGTCACCTGCTATTTTGGTGTCAGCTCCTGATTAGTCATTGGAATGAGATATTCAAAGAATTCAAAAAGATTTAAAAAAATAATTTAGGAACTCCACTACCTTTGCTAATATCAGAAACTTTATTGCTTGGAAAATTAAATCTGAACAGGGAGGTATTTTAGATTTTATCCTGGCTAAACATTTTCTTAATCTATTATGCACTTGATCAGTCGGTAAACTTTGGGGATAATTCCTAGTAGTGGTGTCAGCTGGAGCTCCAGAGCCTGCCCATTATCTCTGTAGGTGCCCTGGCGCCCTGTGGGCTCACCACAAACAGGTGGAGTCCACTGAGGGGGGTGGGGGAAATACTGAAGTTTTTTGTACCTCCTATGAGCTCTTGCAATTCACAGCGACATTCAAAATACTCCTTTCCTTGAACATAAGTTTTCATTTACAGCTGTGACCCTCGGCCACTTCAAATGGGTTTGAAATACCTCCCGACATTGAGTTATTTTTTTTCTCTTGCCTTGAATATGCCCAGGATTGCGTGAAATCACATCAATACTCAGCGAGACCCAGATGTGTGGGTAGGTCTTGGCTGTAAGCATCCTAGGATTCACCTGTTAGCATCTCCATTTGAATTTTTCTGTCAAATATCAATTGTGTGAAGCATATTTTCTGGTTAATTCAATTCTCAAAAAGAAGCCTTTTTAATTCAACAAAGGTTTTTAAGGGACTACCTTATATCTGACACTTGGACACATGAAAACAAGTCTGAAAGTGTTTTAAGACAGGCAGAAGTACAAATGAATAATTTTTGTTGTAGGTGCCAAATGACAAGCCTGCAAGGGGGAGGGGAGGGCTACAAAGGAGGGTGGGCTTAATTATGCCTTGAGGTATGGGAGTTAGGGAAGATGGTAAAGGTGTGTTTGCTTATGGATATAGTGGAAGGGGGGAAGCATTTCTGACAGGGGTAGCTGGTCTCCAAGATGGTCACCATCACCCATGATGCTCCCCATATCAAGATTTGGAGCTGATTCCTCTAACCTTAAATATGGGTAGATCTTAGTAACTCCTAACTAGTATAATGTGGCAGAAGTACACTACACTGTGACTTCTAGAGCTAAGTTAGAAAAGGCCGTGCTTCTGTTTGTGGAAAATCAAAGGCTCATCTACCTGATGTGCATATATACCAAAAGTATGCTACCAGGGCTTGGGAAATGAAAGGACTTTAATGTGGAGTAAGAGGTAGGACCCCAGCGTTCAAACCTTCTCCCTAAAATGTTGGGAATGGGCAAATATATTTTGGAAAGAGAGGCTTGAGAACAAAAGAGTTGAATTCCCTTGGCTGGGGAGTGGGCTATGGGAGGATGTGAATGCAGGTTTGGCAGGAGGTTTTTGAGTAAAGTGGGCAGGGAAGCAGAGGAATGCAGTTAGCTGCAGCCCATTGTCCAGTTACAAATCATCCCACATGGGGAAAGGTGGTTTTCAAATGACCTTCCAGAAGGAAGGACCTTGAATGCTACCTGGGTGCTTCCTTTTCCTGTCTTTTTGGTTCTGTGTCAGTGGTCTTTTGATTCCTGCTCTATGACTCACAATCAAGCATCCTGTAGCTTCTGTGAAAAGAAATTCAAAAACTGTTAACCATGCCCAACTGTTCTGCTGATACAGTGGATCAGCTATGATTTTACTAATTTTACCTAGTCTTTTTGGGATGTAAACTGACCCAGTTGGAGCCCAGGCCACATGAGTTGCCATCTCTGAGATGATTCCAGTCCCCCTCACCATCACATTGCAATCTTATGAGAGAACACAAGCAAGAATTGCCTAGTTGAGCCCAGTCAGGCCTTACCACTGTAAAATGAAATCATCATAAATAATTGTCTTAAGCTGCAGTGTTTTAGGGTGGCTTCTTACGTAGCCATAGATAACTACACTGGCAAAGGAGGAAGCATAAGAAAGGGCGCAGGGACACTGAATAGCCTGACTTTGGGCATCACAGGCTCACTGATATTGAGGGAAGAGGATAGAGTGGGAAGTATGGTACAGGCTGCAGTGTTAGGGGCAGGATCAGGATGACACTGATGCCATATGAAGAAGAGAAGGGTCAAGGAAGAAGTGATTCTTATTTGTTTTGCTGCAATCATGTGTCTGTTAATTCAACAAATGCTCACCCTTGTGACTGATGGGCATGCCACTGTGAAAAAGGAAGAAAGCTCAATTTATAGGGTTTTATTGTATTAGGGAAGACAGAAAATAAAGATAGTGTAAAGTCACTGTATTAGTGTTCCTATTGCTGCTGTAACAAAATACTTAGTGCCTTAAAATGCACAGTTCTTGAGGTCAGAAGTCTGAAAACAGATCTCAGAGTCCAAGGATCAGTGAGACAGTGCTTTTATTTTCCCTTTTCCTTGCCTTTTCCAGTTTCTTAAAGCCACCTGCATTCCTAGGCTCACGGCCCTCTCGCCACATTGACATCACTCTGACCTGTCTCCCTTGTCATAGCTCCTTCTCTGACTCTGATCATCCTGCCTGTCTCTTCTAGGGACAGATTATCTTATTCTAAAATAATTCAGGATGACCTTCTCTCAATATCTTTAATCACATCTGGAAAGTCTGTGTTGCCACATAAAGTAACACACATACTGACAAGTTTTGCGAATTAAACCATGAATATCTTTGAGAATCATTGGCCATCACTATGTGCCTGAGGTGGACAGGGTTATAGGCAAGAGGAATATGTGTGAAATATTTATTTAGGGGAAATGAAGAATGCCTTGATGAGGGAAATGTTGTGGGTTTCCTGGGCAATGTTGAAAGCCCTTTGAGGATTATAGTCATTAATTTAAAGCCAGCAGGCTGTGTGCTTTTTCCTCAGTGTTTTTTTTCTCAGTAGTTATCAGCTGCTTGGGAACAGAAATAGAGAACATGCAAAGTTGGATTTAATCAGGGTTAGAGTTTTGAGTATGAACACAGTGGGAAGAAGGATTTGAGGGTGATATAATGGAGCGATTATAAACATGAACTATGGAATCTAATTTGAAGAAGGAAGAAAATAAGGACCTAGAGCAGTGGAGGACAGTAGATAGAGGTAGGATGTGTCAAATGTCCTAGTGGGGGTTTCTCTCCCTTTCTCTCTCTTCTTTCTTGCTCATGTGTTACAGACACACACACACACACAGATATTAAAGTGAGCTTGAAAAATAGAAGGTAGTGCTCAGTATGGGATGCCTAACATTAGATTGGGAGGCAATATATGTATCAGTAACAAAGCATATGATTGTACTAGATTGCTAAAATGCAATGGAATTTGAAATCATCGGAGGAAAAAACAAGGTGTAAGACGTATTATCTATTTAGTTATTGAAAATAAAGGCTGAGGGCCTCCCCATTGGCACAGCGGTTGAGCGCTGGGTTGCGAAGCTGCCCGCAGCCTCTGCAGCGCCGGTTCGATCCCCGGCTGCTCCCCGGCCACTGGAGGAGGGTCCCACATGGCGAGCAGACCTCTCCTGCCGCCCGCTGCTCCCCTCAGCAGTGTACTTCGGCCCTTCTGCCTGCTCTGCTCCCCGCTCTGGCTCTGGTGAATTCTCTCACCCTCCCACGCTTCTGACTGTACCCAGTGCTTGTATAAATAAGTAAAATAAATAAATAAATAAATAAAAATAAATCTTTAAAAAAAAAAAAAAAGAAAATAAAGGCTGACAAGAGATGCTAGGTAAATTGAGTATTCTAGGGCCTACATCCTCTAACAAGGGCTAGACAATTGGAATATTAGTGATTATTAAAAAGAGGAGTATCAAGTAATATAGACAAAACAATGAAGAGTTTTACCTTTCTAGGCACAGTAGACTTTGGAGTGGTAAGCAAGAACAACGCCATCATTTGAGTCATGCTAAAGCCCTGCTCTCAAGGGACAGACGGATGGAAGAATCTGATAGGCATAAGAAACTCAAAGGAACATTGGGTTCTGTATATTTAGGGGATTTTGCTGACAATACACTATGTGTTCCTGAAATAACAACTGCCAGGTTTTAAGAGCTCAGGGAGGGGTAGGGGTCTGGGTCATAATGAGAGCTGCACAGCTTCCCCCCTCCCCATAATGCCCGGGAGGCTTGGGCTTCTTGTGCAGACTGGGGACACAAGGGATGTAAGGAATCATTCTAATGCCCTCTTAGGCAGGGGTCAGCAAATATTTTCTTTATCTTTTTTTTTATTAATTTATTTATTTTTAAGATTTATTTATACATGCACTGGGTATAGTCAGAAGCACGGGAGGGTGAGAGAATTCACCAGAGCCAGAGCGGGGAGCAGAGCAGGCAGAAGGACCGAGGTACACTGCTGAGGGGAGCAGTGGGCGGCAGGAGAGGTCTGCGCGCCATGTGGGACCCTCCTCCGGTGGCCGGGGAGCAGCTGGGGATTGAACCGGCGTTGCAGGGGCTGTGGGCAGCTTCGCAACCCGGCACTCAACCACTGCGCCACCGGGGAGGCCCGTCAGAAAATATTTTCTGTAAAGAATAAGTCAGTGGACTTTATAGAAATAAGCTATCTGTCACAGTCATGCAGCTCTGCCCCGTGCAAAGCAGAAGCAACCATCGGTGATCTATAGATGTGTCATGGCTGAGTGTCAATAAAACTTCATTTAGTAAAAAAGGCAGTTAGCCAACCCTTGTCTTATGCGAAGTCACATGATGAATTCTAAGGGCCAATATTTAAGCAGTTGCAGAGCTAAAGCATGTGGAGGATGGAGGTTGGTGAATAGTGTTCTCAGCAGCAGGAATCGTGTTCATGTTATCATAGGGTCCTCCCTCCTGCCTGCAGGTTGAGAGTCAAGTATTCTCTGTGGTATTTGGAAACCCACAGGCACACTCAGGTCCTGCTGTGACCCCCCCCCCATCCCCCACATGTCAGCTAGAATAACAGGTGAACAGTTGAGTCATCCTCAAAGAAGACGTAGTGAGAGACTTATTTGAGGGAACGATGACTTATTTCATGTATGATGTTGTTTGTGAAGTTTGTCAACTTCCATTCGGCAATGACGAGGAGCCAGTTGAATTGAGGTCTAGAACTCGAATGTCTGGGTGGAGCATATTGTAGATGAAGCTGTCATTCTTGAGTGGGGAATAATGTGAAAGCTCACCCTGGCTCCAGTGGAGGCCAGCTCCTTGGGGGAGTAGGGGGGACATTTCAAGGGCAGGCGGAAACAGACACAGAAATAGATACAGAAATCCCCTCTGAGTCTTGATAAACTGATATATTGATAAAATTAATCCCATATTTTCTAAATCCTAGCCTCATTTTTTGCTGAGTAGGCACTGAGTTTCTGAAATGTGAGACAAAGTTTCCACCATGTATAGGTCAGATAAATGCACTGCTTGCTCTAAGTTGTATAGCTGAGAAATGAGTGCATTGAAAAAAATCTTGAATCTTGAATTTGCAATTTTTCAGCAGAGCATTACTGATAAATGAGTCAGGGGTTGATTTTTTCCCTCTCCCATTTTGATGGCTCATTTTTTGGCTCATCATCATCTCTAGAAGAGAACAAAGAAATGAAATGAGAAGATATGTAAATCATTTGACATTATTACCAAATAACAGTCCTGTTGAAGGAAGTAAACAAATTGTTGCTTAAGTGGATTCCTTCACGCTGCCTCTTTCTGTACCCTGAGAACCCACATGTCAGTATGAGAAAGTGGAAGCATGACTTTTTCTGGGAATCCAAAGACTTGAATTTGAGAAGTGGTTCTGGCTTGGACAGGAAATGTGACCTTGAACTCCTCACTTAACCTCTCTGGACCCAGTATTCTCACTTACAGAGCTCCAAGTCATATGCGAAACATATGCCATGATATGTGCCTGGTTTTGTTTAATCCCTGTCTAAAACAGGGAAGCTGTAAGAGTCACATGAGAACGTGGATATAAAAATACTTTGCAAACCATAATGCAAAATACTGACTTAGGGAATTGTATAACAGTAATCATTTGTTTTCAGTGACCCTAATTGCTCTCAAAATAACAATAGGTTTCCCCACGCTTGAAGGCCTCATTTTTTGGTTTGGTTTGGTGGATTTTTTTTTGTACTTTATTTTTATTTTTGTTTTCAGATTAAGGAACCAAACTTACCATTTTCATTTTATACTGAAATTGCCACACTCAGAAAAAGGAAAGTGAAGTTCCAAAATTCTTAGGTGAGCCGTGCCCCAATCCTTTTATTAAATTTGCTGTGACTTTTGGAAACTACAGTAGTCTGCTGCTCCTTTAAAGCTCCCCTAAGCAAAGTAAAGGGTTTGGAAAAGGAATCCATAGGGGTGCTCTTTCCTAGGCTGAGGAGGGCACTGCCATTAGAATATGATGGCATTCTTGCATTATAATTTACACCTGCATTTCATGCATTTTATTCACTGCCAATAATTATTGAATAATTACTGTGTTCTCCCACTGGGCCCTCTCTTTGTACTCCTACTTCTTCCTAGGGTTTCAGCTAGATTGTTGCCTTTTGAAAGTTCTTTCCCTCTGAAAAGAAGGCAGGTGGTTTGTAATTCTTATTTTTGAGCCAAGCATTTAAATAGGCAAGTTCTTTACTGGGTCACCCGTCCCCTCTCCTTGGTCTCTGTGTACCCCACTTACTGGAAGGATGACAGGAAGTAGTTTGTCCTAGGAAGTCACTTTTGCTTAAAGACCTTAAAATTCATGTGTTTGTGACTCCCATGTTACCTATTTTCATGTAGCATCTTCCAAATTTGCTAAGCTGATTTGAATTGAGATAAATTAGATCATTTGCAGCCCAACTTGCCTGCCAAATTCAAATTGGCACTTGAAGCACTTTATCTATGTTTGGGGGTTTGTTGGAAGACAAAATCATCAAGGCTTAGCTACATTGGAGGAGTTTGTTTTATTTTCCTGTATGGGAAAACATGTTTAACTCTTGCATTTTTCTTTCTCCCTTTTCTACAAAATATAATTCTCCCATGGCCCAATTGCTGTTCATTCTCTAGGTTAGAGAAGAGTCCCCCCCCCCCTTTTTTTTTTTTTTTGCATAAGAGCTTCAGAAGTAATAGATTAATCTAAAGTATTAGATATAATCTGATTACTTTCCTTAGGTGGTTTTCTAGCCATTCCAGTGTCACTGCTTCTGGGGAAATTTTTATTAAGACTGGGATCTTTACTCATCATTCCTTTCTGTTATAAATCTATAATTAATCTTGGAAGGAACTTAAACTTCTGTCACTCCCAGAAGAGTGCTTATTCTGCATC
Organism: Talpa occidentalis; assembly: GCF_014898055.3. Lineage (NCBI taxonomy): Eukaryota > Metazoa > Chordata > Mammalia > Eulipotyphla > Talpidae > Talpa > Talpa occidentalis. Next base: position 34,216,239 of record NW_023604861.1, on the reverse strand, counting down.
CTAAAGTGTTTAGTGGGTTTGTTGCATACTTTATAACCATGAAAACCCTTAGTATATGGCAGTTTAATAACCAAGTCTTTCTCGAGCCTGATTATTGAAATGAAGACAAAAGCTATTCTGAAGTCCAAACCTTGTACACAGTATCAGTCAGTTTTGTGTCTTTACTGAGTCTTAGAATTTGTAACCTAAATGACCCAAGTCCTAGTACTATAGAATAATTGAATGCCTATTATTAGGAGGCCACCTCCACTAAATAAATACGCATATCACTCATATTGCTATAATGTGGCATTTAGCACTTTCTTGCTAAGGCAATGTGCTTTATAGCCCTCACAGCAAGCTTTCCATGAAGTGGGTAGGTGGGACATGGGAAATAATGATCTTTGCTTTAGAGAAGAGGAATTAGACTAGTTGAAATCAGTTTGGAAATCTAAGCTTAGACATTTCAGCACGTCATTTTGTTCCCAGGGGCCTCTTCAATGTGAGGAGTTTCCAAGTGGTTTCACAGAACAGAGATGAGAAAGAGAGTTATCAGAACATTTGAGACCTCTTTTTTGTTTTCTTGTAAATAATACATTCTTTTAAATAATAGCCACATAATAAGCACATATGTCACTTTGGCTAGCCATCTCTATTGTGAAAAACTGAGATTTGGGAGAGAAAACATTGGTATCCCCAATGCCCAATTGTTTTGAAGTGTCTGAAAAAATCGAAGTCAGCCTCCATGTATTTTTTAGACTTTGATCAATTCAGTTAATAAATTATTAACATGTGCTTCATGCTAGCTACTTGTGCTAGGTACTGCTGATAAAACAAGACACAGTTCCTGCCCACCATGGGACCATTAGCAGCTGCTAAAAGTAAAATTAGTATAAAAATCCAGGAGATGAGGCTGACCTCAAATACCCTGCATGTGCCAAGATGTTAAAACACACAACTGATAAACCATTGTGGTAAGTCAGTTTTTAACTAACCCAAATATAGTGCTTAGAAGTCGAACTAACTAACTGAATGCATTTGCTCATCTGTCAGATACTTACTTGTGTACTTTCCTTGCCCTCAAAGAACTAAGAGCACTCAGTTTTCACCAGCCATGAATATATTACCACATTTATTCAGTTACGTACACAAAATTGCAGAGAAGTCTTTCCCTCAACCTCAAACATCCCCTGATCTCCCACCCCCAACAATCCTGGAGCAGACTTTGCCAACTCCAAGACACATCCTGAATCTACCCTTTTTTTTTTTTTTTTTTTGCAGTTTCCACACAGTCGCTAGCTTCACACAGTCCCATTATCCCTCATCTGACCCTCTTCCATGGAGTCTGAGCCAGTCTCCCTGCTCTACTCTTCTGACTCCAACACACACACCATCACGCTATCCTGATTCAGTAGCCAATGAACTTTTATAATGGAAACCAGATTCCACCACTTACCTGCCTAAAGTAGTTTCCCTTTGTATACGGAAAAAAAATTGACACTACTTTTTTACCCAGCTATGAGGGCACATATGACCCAGCCCCTGTCTCTCCAAATTCCACTCCTACTATGATGACTCATCCCCAGTCACACTGGCCTTTCTGTGCCTCAAATTCATCAACTTCCTGCCTGAATTTGAGCTTTTGTACAGGCTGGTCCTTCGAACTTGTGCATAGCTGCTTCCTTCATCATCATCCCAGTGTGGTGACATTCTCAGAACTCTTCCTGATGCCCTGTTACCATCACATCATCACCACTTGACTTCTCTGACCACTTAATCACAACCTGGGAGGGTTCCCCCCTGTGCATCGACTTACTTGACATCTGCATAAACAAAATTCCTCAAGCAGTCACACTGCAATGACTAAAAGAACACCTAAATAAAGCAGTCAGTCAGAGTATATCTAGTACTTTGGATTTATCTCTCACTTCTGATATTTATGTTTTCTGCAAAAAAAAAAAAAATGGGACTCTTGTTTGACTGGATACCACTAAAATGCTCCATGTCTCTCTTGTGTTATGTTACAACTATGTAGTGGATACTGAGTAAATACTTGCAGACTGACTGGATAAGTCATGTCAGTTACAGAAGGAGGGAGGTATGGGGAGCTGAAGGGAGAGAAGGTGAAGAGAAAAGGAGAGATTGAGACATGGTAAACTATGGAGAGATTTTGACAGAGTAGGGAGAAGAGTGAAAGTCAGAGAGACAATAAGAGATATTAGCTGAGATTGAGATTCCAAGGGTGGACAGAAAGTTAAATACGCCAGGAGTATAAAGTGGGGTGAGGAAGAGAGCAGAGCAGTGAGGATGGGGAGGCGGACAGCAGACAGATTATCAAGATATCTGAAATCCAAGAAAAGGAGTTTGTACTTTCTCCTGTGGAACCCAATTAAAGGTTTTAAGTAGGGGAGCGACAGAATCAGATTTGTATTTTAGAAAGATCACCATGGCTGCAGTGTTAGAGAATAAATTAGAATAGAGAAGACAGAAGAAAAATTATGTTAACAGAAAGGAATGGTCAGTGTGGCAGCTCAAACAAAGGAGAGTCAGAAAGCCAGGATTTGGCAGTGTTTTTCCAGCACTGTCAGGGAAAAGACAGTAAATCTGAGAAACTGAGCCTTCCAGAGAGTGCAGAGGAAGTATATAATGGTGGTTAAGAGACTGGGCTTGGAGTCAGACAGAACTGGGTTTAACCTCAAATCTATCACTATGTAGTTTATGTGATCTCGCACAAGTTATCCACTCTAAGCCACAATTTCCTCTTCTGAAAGTAGGAATAACTGTAAACATGTTGGCAGCTTAGCTCTCTGCCTGTTATGTATGACTGCAAAGTAAATATTATTTTTATTATTGGGTGTGCTCTGTTATGGGTTTGGATCATTCTAATAGGTCAATCCGTGGCCTGGGTGAGCTAGACTTTCTTTTAACCACCTCCTTTTAATACAGTTCTTTACAAATCAAGTCTGTCTCATGAACTTGACTTCCTACCTATGTGATTTATGTGTGTCCTACAGGCCAAATAAAAGCGTGTTTCCTAATGAATATTTAACTTGAGTCAGTCCCCTGAACGTACTCATCTCAAGAGCAACCCAAATAGTGAGGTGTGGCATCTCAAAGGGTGAAGTTCAAGCCCGGACCCAGTGATGGCACCCCCCCACCCCACCTTCATCCTGGAGAGTGAGCAGCAGGCTGCCCTGGACAGCTTTTCCCAGTTGTGACTATAGAATCGTGTGCTTTGAATGTAATCACTCTTCTGCAGGATAACTCTCCAATACTTAAAATTTCCTCCTTTTATTTTACCTCCTTCCCCCAAATCTTCCCTCGAAGATGGATATCCAGCTAGAATAAGAAACAGCGAGGGCTGTTTTATAGTTCTGAGCAAATGGATTCAGAGTGATACCTGCCTACGCATTTGATGTGTTTTTCTTTTAATCTGTCTTTGGGGGAAAGGACTATATCTGTTAGAGACTTAATATTTTTAGAAATGTAATAGGCTCATTTGGAGGTAAATATTTTAAACAGGCCACCCATGCATCACATTAACAGTCCCTCGCTGTGACATTATCGCAAAGACATCAAACCTTAGGGACTAAGAAACCTTTTAACACTCTGTTTAGTAAATGGTAAACCCTTGGTTGACGATGTGAGTTCACTTCCCCTTAGTGTAGCTCGGGCTGCTGAGGCTGGTGATATTTTAGTCATTTGAATGTCAGTCTAGAAGCACGAACATTTCTGCTGCACATCATCAGAGCCCCGGGTCATTTACACTTGTGGTTGTTTTACTTCACAGCCCAGAGCCTTCCCTGAGCTGCTGTCATTCTGACCCTGAGGCCGCCCTTCACAGCCTCCTAACTCCCAACATCCTCTTTCAAACTGACACAGAGCAGAGGCTGACCTTGTCCCATCAACCACTTACCACACAGACCCAATTAATCTTTGGTTGCCAGTCAATCTAGCTCACTTCTCTCCTTGAATACTATAGAATCTCACAGAGGGGATGCGTTTGACTTCATTTGCTTCCATACAGAATGAGCTGTGGCTGAAGTATAGACAGCTGCCCTATGGAAAGATCTGAGGACTCCTGGTAACCAAAGGTTTCTTCCTGTCAGTTTCAGGGTGTGGGGACTCACCCCCACTCCTTTTGTACTGTTACTTAGAATTTCTTTTCAAGGTAGGAATTCTTTGAATAATTAACCAATTACCTCCAACCAGGGAGCTTGTCCTAAGACAGATTCAATATTAATGGGGAAAGGATGAGAGGACACTAACAGAGGGATTCGGAATGTCTTAAGATGAATAAGGGTGCAGGGGTAGCTACAGGTATTACAGAGAGGATCCCTATAAAAGGGGGAGGTTCCATGTCCCCTGCCCCACCTAATGAAGGGTGGAGCTGAGCAGGGAAGAGAAGCAGAAGAAGACTGGGAGAAGATTCTTGGAGGAAGACTTGGAGAAATCTATTAGTGGGTAGACTGAGGATCAAACACCCAAAGTTACCGATCTCCTTATGGGTATGTGCCTAGTTAAATAGGCCCAAATGGGACAGCTGGGGCCCAAAAGCTTGCCATGAATATAAGGCACCTTCTGGCATCTGGTAGAGACCCATAGAAAAGGGGCAGAAGGGCCCATGCAAGTCTGGGATGAAAAGAACAAAATCAAAATATAAATTAAAGTAAAGGCTGCCATTGTCAGCCTCTTGATGGGTCTCTCACCCCTGTCTCTACCAAGTGTCTCCTTCCATGTCCCCCAAATCCCTTGTGCAAGTCCAAAACTGAGAAGCAAGAGGGACTCCTTCATGTCTCTCTGTTCTGTGTGTCTTCTGCTATCTCCTATCCAAGTCTCCAAGTCGTGTTCACCTCCTCCTTCCCTCTCAGCTCTAGCCTTCATTAAGTGGGGCAGGGAACATGCAATTAATGCAGCTAACTGCATTATGGAGCTCCTCTCTGTATCACAGGTAGTGGGTGTCCATGATTCTAGTGGGGCCCATGATTCTAGAGACAAAATCACCTGGTTTTTTTCAAGGTGATAAAGCTCTGTGACCTGGGTAAGATATTCTACCTCTCTGAAGATATATTCATCTGAAAGTTAGATGACATTTTTTATGCACAGGACTTTGCAGAGAGCCTACAAGCCACATATCTGTGTTGTAATAGAGACAAATGCCACTCATTGTTGAATTTAACCTTGGTCAGACTTGATTTCAGTCAGGAACACAAAAACATAAATCAGTTGCTATTTCAACAAATGTAGGGCAGAGGTCGAGAAATGAGGACTCAGCTTCAGCATTTGGTATTCAGAACATTCGAAATGCATTCAGATCACTTGTAGGAAGATAACAGATGTCTATATGAGATGCTTACATCGGTACTGACCTGGATTTGATGAGCTTCTCACCCATGCGTACAGTGGAGGCTGGGACTGGGGTGAAAGGTCTGACAAGGAAGCAGCATTGTCCTTGGGCGAGAAACTTGGGTAGGGAAGGGCAGTAGCCTAGCAGAACTTCTGATGTCAGGAACAACATCACATCGCAACATCCCTAGAGTTCTTGGGACCCATGTGTTGTCCATGGAAACAGGAGTTGGGATATATATTTCTGTCCTATGGTAAGCAAAACATTAGCCCCTGTCTCCAAATGTGCCCATGTTCTAATCACCAGATTCTGTGAATATGTGAAAGGAGAATTAAGGCTGCAGATGGAATTAAGGTCACTAATCAACTCCCCTGGATGGGCAAGATTGTCCTGATGGGCAAAGTGTAATCGCAGAGATCTTTAAAAGTAGAAAAGGGAAACAGAAGAGGTGAGAAAGATGAACTAAGAAGGACTTGCACCCTGTTGCTGGTTTCGAAGATGTGGGTAGAGGGCACCAGGCAAGAAATGCAGGAGCAGGAAAAATTAAGGGCAGACTCTCCCCTAACTCTCGCATAGCCCTACAATTGCCTAGCCCAGTGTGACCCATTTTGGACTTAGAATCTACAGAACTGTAAGATAATAAATGCTGTGTTGTTTTAAAGCACTAAGTTCACAATATTTTGTCACATCAGCCATAGAAGATGAATGCAGGTGGCTTCGGAGGTGGAGATTTAGATGACCTCCCACTGGGGACAATTGTCCAAAGCAGTGAATCATTTCTTCAGTCCTTGGAGTTTCTTCTCATCTTTAACCAAAAGCTAAAGCAGGGAAGGTGGAATTCCACCAGGAGGTGGAAACTATTCCACCTCCCCTATGTCACACCCAGCAACTCTGTGTCCAAAGCCATTCAGAAGTTCCAGGGGGGCAGCAAGTGCTCGGGGAAGAGCATCCATTATCGGAAGACCTCGAGAAACTTATCTCAGAACTTTTCAGACCATTACTTCAAAAGAAGAAAAAAACATGAAGGGGGTTATTAGGGATCTGACTAGGCAGCTTTAGGGGGAAAAGTCTAGAGACAAAAAGCCCTGTATCTCAAGTTTACCTTTATTGTTCCAAAGAATAGCGGGGCTCTTAGAAGACTGTCATCTTAAAGCACAATGTGTGGAGTTAAAGATGGAGTGGCAGTATTAATGGAAATGCCGTGCTTTAGTAGGTTTAAGGCAAATCCTTAACATTATTTTCCTGCCGTTTTCTAAATTAAATTTATAAGAAATATTATGTATCCTGCTGTGCCGAGTGAAAGCTGTATTCTTGTAAAGGGCTTATAATCATATTAAAAAGCTGGAGGGTGAAGTTTCTTCATGCCATCAAAGTCACAAACTAAAAAATAGTCTTACATTGTGCATTTTTATAATGGTAATACCTTTTGGGGTCTATAACACCACAAAGTGCTTCGCTGATATTGTTTCCTTAATCCTCAGAACATACCCAGCGGGGAAGTATATTTTTATCTCCACTTTGCATATGGGAAAACTGAGGCACAGTGAGTGTTTGCGATTTGCCCGGCCTGCCAGTGGGTTGGCAGCACAGCTCGCATGGAAAACCCCGGGATCTTAGCCTGAAGACTAGTCATACCATTCATCAGATGACAGTCATCTCTCTAATCTACCTTTCTGCAGGTACAGAAATAGCTCCAGGAGGACTTCTGCATTGCTCAAACTTTATCTTTAAGTTCCTTTAGGAAAAAAGTCCTATAAATACACTTCCTGTTAATTCTACTACATCTGCTTAAAATACTCAGTCTGTGGGTTGGAGTGGGAGGACTCAGAGTAAGGACATTTTTGCAAAGGTGGTGGGGAACAAGGCATGCTCTGGGGAAAGCCACCAGGGATACTGTCTGGGGAACTGTTTGTAAGCCAGAAGCACCCCATAGGAAGCTGCCTGGCAAAAAAGCACATATTTTCCCCCAGGCCAGGAAATTTCAGGGTTTTCAGGTGGCTATGTCCCCAAGCATGAAACATACCCCCCTTTTTCTGCAGACTTAGATTTTACTCTGCTAGCTGCCTTGTTTGGCAGGCTTTCAACTAACAAGTACAGCCCAGATTTGAGCATCTTGATAGAAACCTACAATACCTTACATCTTTACCACTCCCCTGTGTCACTGGAGGGGTGGAATTTCCCAAATCTCATTCTCTCATTCTCCCTGGTGATGTGTCTCTGAGTGACAAACTAAAGGTTTAAGCGCCTTTAAAAACAAAAGTGAATAAAATGTTTAAGCACTCGGCATTAGTCTTGGTGTGTCATTCCTGTGACCTCACTGGAATGATCTGTCCCATGATATACAAGAGGTAGAGTCATTTGCTCAAGGCCACACTGTCAGTAAGTGGTGGGTCAGGTTTGGTGCCAGGTCTGTCAGGACTTAACTACCTGCTTTTAACCACCATGCTGTCTCCCTCCAGTACTCTAGGCTGTTAGAGTGCTCCACGTGTCCTATAATACTTGGACTCTGCCAAACCAGAAGTGCCCTCCTGGCACAGCGATATACTTGGCATAGTTTGCTGTTTTCATCTTTGGTACCCACCATTGAGCCTGATAAGTCACGTCCATTTCTCTTTGCATTTAAAAGGTTGTCTTATCCTCAACACTTTTTTTATAGAAATACCAGGGACATTGTTTCTAGTTCTTCCTGGGAAATTTATTTAAAACAAGAATTGTTAATTTTTTTGAATGATTTCCATGTTCTAGTCCTTCCCTTCCGATGTGTGTAGTATTTGTGTCATGACTATTGCAAATGCTCAGTTGTTTTATGACTTATTTATGCAGATGGTTGATTGACAAGCTGCAGAGAAGTACAGTTTAGAGCAAAGTTTCTATTCCATGATTAGATGAACAATAGGGAGACAAGGGACTTATTCTGCCTGTTTCCTCCAGGACAGTGTAGATGGTCTTACACAGAGTTGTTTTTCACATAGGCATTCAGCAGCCAACTGGAGTGTTTCCCAGACCTGCCAGTAGAGTACTAGACACGTCCCCGCACTTCACACCATTCCAGTATGTGCCAAGGACTCATGCTGCCAGCACCAGGGCTTTGTGCATGCTCAGCTAGAGAGGAGAGGAGGTGAGAAAAGTGGTGGGAATTACCACTCCTGGGGCAGCACTAGCCAGTGAAGAGTGGAAATTAATGGACAAATATTCCATCTTCAAGCTCTTTGCAGAACATTTGAGACATAATCTAAATCATTTCAGAGACTTTTGCAGAATTTACAACAGTCGCCCATAGAAATAACCTCCCCATGACTATACTTACTGTTGGCCTCCTTTAATTCCCTGATGGTTCCTCCTGAGAGGACCTCCCACACAAGCACAGGGTCTGCTTCTAAGAGTAGCCTACCCAATACACTTGAGTTTCCTGGGCTTGTCTTCCTTGTCATGTAAAATGCTGACCCGATGAGTCTTGGAGTCATCTAGCTCCATAACAGCCCTTTAGGTGGAGGAAGCACCAGGAAGGCAGGAGGCTACCCATTTCCTTCAACTAGAGCTGGGAAATTTCTATGTGTTTTACCTCTTGTCTTGTCAGTAATATTCCATTTGAACTAAAGGAGCTAAACCTTGAAAAATTGCTTGAGAACCATGGAGCTAGGCACTCATTCCCCAGTCTATCTGGATTAGCTTCCTGTTGCTGCTGTAACTACATACTTAAAAACAGCAGGAATTTATTCTCACATTTCTGGAGGCCAGGAGTCCAAAAATAGTTTGTTAGCAGGGTCATGCTTCCTTTTAAGATTGTATGGGCACATCCTTTCTCCTGGTTCTCTGTGGCTCCAAGCATTCCCTGGCTTGATGTGATCTTCCATCACTCTGATAACTGCCTTTCTCTTCAAGAACCTTTTCTACTGTGTTTGTTTCATCTCATCTTTTGTCTCTTATAAGAATACTTCTTGTTTTTAGGGTTAACCCAGATAATCCAGGATGATCTTCTGTTGAGATTTTTGCATTGTGTATCTACAGTGGTCCTTTTTCCAAATAAAGTCACATTCATGGGTCATTGGGGTTAAGGTGTGTTCTATTGTTAGGACATGGGAGGCACCATTCAACCTACTAGATCATCCATATTGTCTCTGGTTAATGTCATGTGATCACAGCTCAAACTGGTATTGATTAGGAACCCCTTTCCTTACAAGACAGGTAATTCCAGTTTTGCTAACCTCTAATTCCATAAAAGATAGCCTTCATCTTGTGTCCAATATTGTGCCAAATCAGCTCCCTGTAGTTTTTCCCCATCAGTCCTCTTTTTACCTATGAAAATACAGTTCCTTTCCAATGAGTTTAGGCTCCAGTGAGCCTAAACACTGAGTGTTGGAGAAATATGGAAGTTTTTGAATTCAGGAAAATCTGGACAGCTAATTTAACTCATTAATTATTCATGCTATGTTTGCTTTGTGCAATGTGCTCTAGTGGATGGCACAAAAGATTCTAAGATGGATAAGGGCTAAGAATCCAGGATCCCCAGTATGTTGCCTCTAGCAAGACAACAGAATATGTTCACATATAACTACAATGTGCAGTATATGCAAATAACAGAAGGTGATGTCACAAAAGAGAATTATTACAGTGGGAATTATTACAGTGGAAGTTAGATAGTAGAGAGTATACTTTGGCCTCCACTCCAATCTACTCTCCACACAGAAGACAAAGATGTTAAAAAAAAAAGAAAGAAAGAAAAGAAATCTGAGCTCTTCTTTTAGACTCGAAATGGTCTAATGGTTTTTCATGGGAAAATGAAATTCAACTCCTAGTATGGCCTTCAAAGTTCCTCCTGATTTGGTGTCTGCCACCTTTCAGCCTCGGTATGTACACATTTCTCCTTGCTTTCTGGATAGGCAGAGCCATTTGAACCCATATTTAATTCCTTAGACATGCTAAGCTCTGTTCTGCTCCATGGTCATTCTCCCATTACTCCCTGTGGCTGGAATATGCTCCCCCTACAGTGCTTTGCTCATCATAGGTCTCAGCCTCAGAGAAGACGCTCTTGATTTTCTCATTTAAAGTAGATCCCCCTGTCATGTTCTCTTATAACACCCTGACTTTTCTTTTTACCATTTACTACAATTTATATTTTGCCATATTTATGTTATAGGAATCTTTGCCTTTCAAGGGCAAGCTTTATTAGGGCCATTGTTTCTCAGTGTCCACATGGTCTATCACTGTGCCTGGATGACAGAGGTTCAATAAAGGCATTTGCTGGAAAGAGCACTTCAGTGAGGAACCGATGAGTACACCTGAGGAAAGTTTCCTGAAGGAGGTACATTTGAGGAGAATTTGAAAGACTCTAAGAGTTGGGATCAGGAAAAAAATTTTTTTTTAAAGATTTATTTATGCATACAAGAGCTGGGGTATAGGCCAGAGGTGTGGGGGGTGAGAGGATTCATCAGAGACAGAGCAGGGAAGAGAACAGGCAGACTGACTGAAATACACTACTGAGGGGAGCAGCGGGTGAGTCAGGAGAGGTCTGATGTGCCATGTGGGTAGCTCCCTGGCCAGGGATTGAACTCGTGCTGCAGAGGCTTCAGATTGCTTCATAGTGAGGTGCTTAACCCCTTACACCACCAGGGAGGCCCCGGGAAAACATTTTTGGAGTGAAACATGTTAACAGGTAAAATGAGGGGCACCCTGGACCCCCAAACCTACATGCTTTAAGTGAGTTGTTCTGCCATCTGTTACTTAAAGACAAAACATACTTAGTGCATAGACTTTCAATAGAAAAGAACTTTAAAGGATTAGTGTGCAATAGAGAGAAGAGAGAGAAAAGAATATAGTCTCCCAATGAAGCACCCAAAGTTACCCATCCTCACATGGGTGATTGCCCAGCCAAACAGGGTTGGTCCAAATCAGGGCCACTGAGGTCTGAAACTTTGCCACAAATCTAAGGCACTTTTTGGTATCTGATAGGGACCCATATATGAAAGGAGCAGACGGGGTCACAGAGGTCTGGAAGGAAAGGAGCAAAATCAAAATACAAGTCGAGATAAAAGCTGCCATTGTCAGCCTCCCCACCAGACTCTCACCCACATCTCTAAGTGTCTCCTTCCAAGTCCCACAAGTCCCAGGTGCAAGTCCAAGGCTGAGAAGCAAGCACGGCTTTTTAGCTTCTCCTCTCTCCTTAGCTCCACCCTTCTTGGGTGATGCAGGGAGAATGAAACCTCCCCTTTCTATGAGGATTACACTGTTACAAAAGTATAAATGGAGGGCCTCCCTGGTGGCAAGGGGCTAAGATGCAATCTATGAAGCTCACCACAGCCACTGCAGCACAAGTTTGATCCTCCACCAGGGAGCTACCCACATGGCGCAGCAGACCTCTCCTGACTTGCCTGCTGCTCCCCTCAGCAGTGTGTTTCAGTCAGTCTGCCTGTTCTGTTCCCCACTCTGTCTCTGGTGAACCCTCTCACCCCTCGCACCTCTGGCCTGTACCCCAGATCTTGTATGAATAAATAAATCAATCTTAAAAAAAAGTATAAATGGAAAGTTCAGAGCTTCCAGTTTGGTTTTTAATATAGGAAAATAGCTAGAGCAACGATCAACCATCTTTTCTGTAAAGGGCTGAATAGTAAATATCTTACATATGTGGGCCATATGATATCTTGTAATTATCTAACATTGTAGCATATTCTACCTTTGTAAAGTGAAAACTGACTGACAATTTACAAAGTGGGTGTGGTTTTGTTCTAATAAAACTTCATTTACAGAAACAAGTCATGGTCCAAATTTGGTTCATAGGTTTTGGTTTGCTGGCCCTTAGTCTAGGGGATAATGGGAGAACTGGAGTTAGTTGGAGTCTGGTGCAGCTCCTTCCATGCTAAGCTATGAAGCCAGTAGTTTCCTAGACAGGGAGTCGGGAGCCACAGCAAGAGTTTGGAAAAAGCAGGTATGTGATTAGAGAGGGTTTCTAGTATGAGTAATGTGGAAGCACCCTCTAATGAACTGAATCAGAAGAGTTTAGAGGAGAATGATTATAATTATTTCAGTAAAAGATCTTAAAGAGTCTCACATGAAAACAGACAATGAATAGCTCAGGAAAACTGTGATATTAACCGTTTTCATCATGAGTTCTAGAAAATGGTTTCCGGTCAGTAGGGAAGAAGCAGTGATGTTGGGAGTAGGGACAATTTTGGTATTGCTGAAAAACAAAATTCATCTGTATAAATTGAGAGATCTCACTGGCCAAATTAAATGATTCATCAGTTGGGCAGCCTCCATCCAGCAAGGAGAAAGGCTCTGAAATGAGTGAACAAGGGGGGAGCAGGACAAGGTGGTCAGGGGAGCGTAGGGGGCCTCCTATGCAGATTTCTCCAGGGATGCTGATTAGGCAACTCCAAACTAATTGGCTTAGAATTTCGCTTTGTTGAACTACTGAAACTTATTAGGTTAGGTGTTAAGTCTCTGCGGTCCATCAGGAAAGACTCCATTTTGGACTATTTCTTTTTTGAATGGTGTTGAAGGACAACAGCCAGTTCTGTTTCTGTACATGCAGCTTGAGTATACAACAGGTGAGAAAGTCCAGGGCTTCAGTGAGGGGTTTGAATTGAGGATGCAATCTTGGGTGGATTACTGGGGGTGTAGCGAGAAGAAAGACTCTGTGTACAAGGGCAGAGCTGGGAGATGATCTTCATTTACACACTTAGTGGAGGAACAAAGCAAAAACGAGTGACCCAGGAGAGCAGGGGGCCATAGAAGGTAAACAGAGCAGATTTCAAGAAAGAACAGACCCTTCCAGAATGCAAACAAAAAACAAATCTGTTTCTGGAATTATTAAAAAAATATATCCACAACATGGTGCTTTAACCAGAAATGATGTTCTAAAATTAGCCATGTAAGCCTGGCCTCAGGGTCAGTGCCGCCCGCCCTGTTCTATTCAAGAAGCTGCATCACAAAGAACGTGACTCAGAAAAGAGACAGACCTATTTGCTTTCTTTATCCTAGGCAGGCACTCATACTTCAAATGACCTGAAAAAATTCAATAATCTGTTCATTTGCTAGAGTCTCTCTCCGAGACTCCATTGATGGGCGATTTATCAGAGCAGCCAGGGCCAGCACAGGGGCAGTGTCTGCATTTACTTTGATGCCCTGATGCCAAAGTACATTATCAGGCCTGAAGGCCGTTATTTCCATGGAAAACAATGACTCGTGGTTAATACCACCCTGTTGTCATATAATAGGGGAGATGACTGGCGATAATGTGAGGGCTGAGAGTTCACTGCAGCCCAGTCTGCCCTTCAGCTGAAGCCACTGTATGCTCTGCATCCTGATGCTGCCCACGCTGTCCCAGAAAGAGTGGCTGTGTCTGTGCTGTTGAACAAAGGCATGGACTCCACCTTGGTCCTGGGTATAATCTGGAGAGAAAATTCTCATCTAGCAGAGAACTGACAAAGCTGATCTCCCTGGGATTTTCTCTTCCCACTCTGAGCCAAATGCATTTGACCACAGATTCGTGTGTTTAATCGGGAGAGAAATGATTGGAAGGGGGAGAGTGATGATTCCAAATAAACTTTCTGGAAATTTCTTCCCACCTGCTAAGCACTCTCCAGGTGCTCTTGAATTTAGGTTACTGTTTATTAGGTTCTGTGGGTATTTTTTGGCGGAAAGATTTTCATGTGCATTTCTTGGAATAAAAAAAAAAACTGAGGCATCTTTGGGGATTTTACAATCAGGAAGTAGAAAACTGTGTTTTGAGTTGAAGCTAAGCAGAGATCACCCTGTCATATTAGATGGAATATAAGGCTCTGTGTGTTGAGGGAAGGGATAGAGGAAACCTGCAGTCTGCCTGCTGCTGTTCTGTCACCAGGAAAATTTCAGCTTTACCATCTGACAAGGAAGGTTTGCAGCCTAGAACATGTTGTACCTCAAGTGAAAAACAACTGTTACCAATTCAGGTAACAATGCATCTGATTTTCACAAAGTCATCTGGCTACAGGGTAATGAGTCACTTTATTTCTTTGGGATGACTTTCAATAGAGTTTCTCTGTGAATATATTTCAAATTTTAACAACACTTCAGTGTTGCAAGTGTAAAATCTTCCAGGCCAGAAATTGAACTGTGCTAGTTACCTACCTCTATCGCCTCCAAATCTACTCCCTGGCCTGTCCTGTCCATGGTGATTTCTGTAAACTGACCAAGAGCAGGCACCCGCTGCAGAGGAGGGGGCAGGATGAGGGAGGTCAGCATACTGTTTTCCTGTCCCTATTCTTTCTCTTTCATTTTCCCAAGTTTTTATTTTTATCTGAAGATTTATTTATGTATATAAGAACTGGGGTAGAGGCCAGAGGTTGGGGGGGTGGGATGAGAGGATTCACCAGAGACAGAGTGAGGAACAGAACATGCAGATTCACTGAAATACACTGCTGAGGGGAGCAGTCGGCAAGCCAGGAGAGGTCTGCTGCACCATGGGGGTTGCTCCCTGGCTGGGGATGGAACTCATGCTGCAGTCAGCTTCATAGGTTGCGTGTTAACCCCTTGCGTCACTAGGGAGGCCCTATTTTCCCAAGTTTTTAAATTGAGGTCTAATTAACATTTCAGGGGTACAACATAATAACTTGATATTTGTATACATAGCAAAATGATGTTCGCAGTAAGTCTAGTTACCATGTAACTATACAAAGTCAGCTTTTAGGGTCCATTCTCTTGGCAACTTTCAAGCATGTTCTACATTATGACTGCCTAGCATCACCACGCTGGATATTATATTCCCATGACTGACTGCTTTTATGAGGTACTTGTTTGTACCTCTTGACCTCTTTTACGTATTTTGCCTATCCCACAAGTCTTCTCTCTGCTCCTTCCCTGGATTTGGTCAGTGGCTACGTTCCTGTCATCTGATCCCACTTGTGAGCTCTAGTCTCAGGGGCTTCACTTTGCTCCTGCTGGTTCAGGGGTGCTAGTAACTTCCCCTCTCTCCCTGGGTTCGTCTCCATCTTCTGTTGGTCCCTCTATGCCTATTCACAACTCTGCAAATAGTCCCCTTATTACCTTCTCTTTAATGCCATGTGTTTTCTGACTGTGTCCCCTTATGGAAATAACAGCCATGTTTTCATAATACCATTTGTAAAATGATAAAAGAGGAGGGCCTCCCTGGTGGTGACAGGGGTTAAGCACTCACTCTACTATGAAGCAATCCGCAGCCTCTGCAGCGTGGGTTTGATTCCCAGCTGGCCAGGGAGATACCCACATGGCGCAGCAGACCTCTCCTGTCTTGCCCACTGCTCCCCTCAGCAGTGTGTTTCAGTCAATCTGCCTGTTCTGTTCCTCACTCTGTCCCTGGTGGATCCTCTTACCCCACCCCTGCATCTCTGGCCTGTACCCCAGCTCTTGTATGCATAAATAAATAAATCTTTTTTTTAAAAAATGATAAAAGCGAGTGTTGAAATACCATGTCCATCTAGTCAAATTTTTAACAGGCTTATAGGGAGAATTGATAGAATGATTCTAAAATTTGTATGAAAGAAAAAATGTTCAAGAATAGGAAAATTCTAAAAATCAACTTTAAAAGTTACAGCAATGAATGAGTTTTAAATTTTTAAATGTAACTAACTGAAAACAAATGAACACTAAATAGAAGACAAATCAAAGAATAGAGAGCCTGGACATCGTGCAAGAATCAGGAAAGTAATTTATGAAAATGGTAATATTTCTATTTACTAGAGAAAGTAATGATTACTTAATAAAAGGTGTTAGGGTAACTATTTTAAAAATTTGTAAAAAAATAAAACTGAATTCCCAGCTTTATTACTTATATCACAACAAATTACAGATGAATCAAAGATTTCAAGGGGGGGAGAAGTCTAGCAATAAAATACTAGCAGAAAACATTTGAACAGTTTTATGACCTCGGAATAAGTATATATGGGTGTTAAGTATGTCAGGAAAATATGAAATAATGCAGGATGAATTATTAATTGCAGTATTAGGGAATAAATAGTCTGAAAATTTTTCCTGCTGACAGCAACTAAAATTGCTGGACAAAAATCTCAAGTTTAGCTGAGCCTGAAAAAAACTGAATAATTTTCAGAGGTCAAAAGTGAAATTAAAGTAGGATCCTGTGTGACGCCTGAGGACCAGACAGTTTTCACCCTGAGGATGTCCACACCCCTGGTGTCTTCGGTCTGCATTTTTTTGGGTGGTATTTTATAGCAAAGGGGACAAGGTAAAGTAGAGGCCACACAGGGACCCTCAAGGCTACATCTTCAAGGTGGATGAGCAAGTGGTATGTCCTATTGTGTTGAAGGAGAGAGCAAGAAAATTGCCTGTGACCATTTTCATATTAAATAAACATGTCCATGTTCACTGAATGGAAATTCTCCCCTGGGGATTTGCCAGCCCTGGTGGGACTCTGCCACCAGAGATCTCATCCTCTGATGTCGTTTACTCAAGTAACCTCAAGGGCTGTGACCTCAGACAACTAGCAGCACGAGTGCAGACCCTCTGAGAATTGCATGAGTTTTTCTTTTTGATCGCTGAATAGTATTCCATTGTGTGTATATACCACATCTTACAAGAGATCATTTTAATAAAACACATCTGTAAATTCCTGTTGTCATCTATATTATGTCACTATTAACAGGACTCCTTTATTGTGCGCCTTCTATATTTATTAGCATATGTAAACAATATTCTGAAAGGCAGAAATAGGATCAGCCAAGTGGCTGTAGTGGAAATCTTCAGTTTTCCCATTGTTCTCCCCTCCCATGGGCACAGAGCAACTACAGTTTTCCAGTTTTCCTTAAAGGACAGTGCCTAAATTATCTTCAGTAGAAAGGAGTGCTAATGGTGTCTGCTGCTCTGAACAGTCAAATGGCCCAGTGTCCTCTATACTATTTTTGCCTCTAGTCTGTCGACTGCCCACTCTCCTACCTCCCAGCCCCCTGCATAGCAAAGCCACATGCTGAAATGGCAAAGCCACCATCAGCCTAGGTTCAGAGTGACTGTGTGGAATACTCTACCCTCCACCCCGTGCCAACTTCAGACTGCTCTAGATTGTCCCTGATGGCAGGAGCTCATTGCTGTTGTGTTGAACCATGAGTCTTGAGGCTCTTTATTTCCACTGTCATGTCTACACTCACCCCTAAGTAAAATAGTGGCAAATTTTTCAAGAGTTGCTCAAAATGACCTGAGAATGAAAACTTTTTTTCTCTAATGATTTTTCGTAGAAGTCCCTTTGAGATGAATCCTTAAGCACCGTGTGGTGGTTCACCCATGAATGTCAGAATCACCTCATTAGTTAATTGGATCTCCTGGGTGAAAACAATTGGTCTTCTCACTCTTTTGTGTGGAGGCACTGTCTGGGGGGTTCATCTCAGATGCCGAAAGTTAAGCAGAACTGTGTTTTCTACTAGAACCGTTTGGTTTGTGACAATGAAGGATGGGAATGTGATCTGGAAGCTGAAACTGCAGTTTTGAGAGTACAAAAATAACAGCAACAAGTCTTATATTTAGAGGAAACAAAAGGCTTAAAATGACAGAACAAAAACTAAGTAATGTGCTGTTCTGAACCTAGGCTGCAGAAATCTCAGCAGAGTTGTCTCCTTCTGAAATAAGCCACTGTTTTTGTTGGCCCTCAGATATTACCTGCATATAGCTGAGCCCTGTACACCTGCCCCTCACCTGACTCCAGAAGTTGCGGGGAATAAGATGGGTGTTTCCCAAAGGTTTGGGGGAAGCAGTATTGCCAGGCTTCATACATGGCACACACAGAAAAATACCTCCCAATTCCTTCTCACCTACCGATCTCCACTAGGTCTGCAAGGGCTGCAAAAATACTCCCTCCTCACACACCCCCGGAAATTTCTGCATTTTTCCCTCTTTTTATGTCTTCCTCCCTTCATAAATCTTCTCTGTTGGCTTCAATATAAATTTTTTTTATTAAAAAAATTTTTTTACATCGTTGTTCATTTTTATACAATATTTACTTCCCCCACCCCCTCAGGTTTAGTCCCCATAGTTTCCTTCACCAGTGCTTCCGTGCACCATCACCTCAGTCCCCTGTGCTCCTCCCTCGCTCCCTTTCATCCCTCTCCCGCCTCCTCCCCTGCAGGATGTCTCTGATTTATAATTGTCCATTTTTGCTTTGCTGTGTTTTGCACTATTATTTTTTTACACTGATGTCTTATTTGGTCTCCCTATATTCCTGCTATAAGTGAAACCATCCGGTATTTTTCTTTTCCTTTCTGGCTTATTTCATTGAGCATAATTCCTTCTAGCTCCATCCACATTGTTGTGAATGGCATGAAATTATCTTTTTTGATTGCTGGATAATATTCCATTGTGTATATATGTACCACATCTTCTTGATCCAGTCATCTATTTTGGGGCATTTGGGTTGTTTTCTAGGCTTTACCTATTGTAAATAGTGCTGCAGTGAACATAGGGGTACAGGTGTGCTTTTGAATCACTGTTTTTGTGTCCTTTGGGTAGATCCCTAGGAGTGGAATTGCTGGGTCATATGGTAGCTCCATTTTTAGTAGACTGAGAAATATCCAGACAGCTTTCCATAGTGGTTGGGCCAGTTTGCTTCAATATAAATTTTACTGCCTTCTTATACCGTTTCCCCAGATATTTCACTCCTCTCAATAACCTGACCTCCATGGAACAATCCAAGGAAAGGAATCTTGGTTTTAAAGAAAGAGGCTGTGAATCTTTTAAGTTTTCATTCTTTTGGTCCCCATCATAGCAATATAGAAGCTTTTATGAGAGTGTGTTGATCATAGGATTTTTTTCCATACTCTTTCCATATATTCAGAAAGAAGCTCTTCGGTCTCCAACAGCCTAATAGCCTTTGACTGACTAAGTTGGGGAGGTTTTAGGGATGGCATAGGCCCAGAAATGAGAGATGAAGCTTTGACCTCTACCAGCATCAATTGTAATTCTCATCAATTTGGGGGGAGGGGTGTCTAGTGCTCTAATCCATTGACATAGAAGAGAATTATTCAGTTTACTTTCATTTACCTAGAACTCTTAATTTTATGGACTTTATTTAAAAAAGCTGTTCCGTAAGTCTTGCTTGTCCTTCTAGGATTTTTGAGAACAGATGGTTCTTTAGGCTATAGTTTTGTCCATATGCTTGCTCTACAGTAAAGAATGATGGTAATTATTTAGAACAGGGGCCTGGAGGTTTGTGTGAGATCAGAGTCAGTGACAGAAGGAGATTATGAGATACGGACTCCAGTAGGACCCAGAGTCCTCTGATAGCTGACAGCTCCACTGATAGCTGAGAACCCAGTCTTGGGTGACCTGCTCTGTTTCTCTTACTGTAAAAGAACTGGGAACTCAAAGGGCTCATGTTGCTGTGGCCCTTTCACTTGGCCTGATCCCTCATTTGGCCAAGCCATCTGGCATCTTACTCCTGAAGTTTCTGCTACACATTTGAGAATCGAGTCCCCGACTATTTCTTGTCACTTCTCATTTTCTTTGGGACCTTCACAGTTGTCAAATAAGCTTATGGCCTCTCTACCCCTATACATTTACCCCCAAAATGAAATAAAACTACACATTAAATACTTTGGGCTCCCAGGCACATTGTTTTGAGCTACTTTTGTAGCTCTTTGCTGTCTAACATTCATTTCCAAGCATGGCCACACTGCCTTTTCTGAACACATTGTGTTCTCTCAGAGGTGGCATGACATCAGCTTGTTTAGATGAAAGGACTGGGCCTGTTTTGGTAGCTTCTATTTGGCTTATTTGACTTTGGTGAGATCATATTAAAGTTTCATGCTTTCTGGGTGTGTAAAATTGATGTAGCATAAATTAGTAGGCTGATCTATGCATTTTTGCTCTATTGTTTGGAAATGGCTATCTCTGGGAAGCTCCCTAGTAGATACAACCTTGCCTTTATAGATCCCAGACAAAACACTACTGTTAGTATTTGTCAGAAAAATCTGCATCTATAGAGGAAAAAAAAGAGTTGTCTGAAAAAAAATTAGATAAAATGGTCATTTTTATGTATTCTTATTTTTTCCTCCCTAACATTTTTAAAGAATGTATATCTTACAGTGATGTGGGTGATCTAATGGCATTTTGTACCAGTAAAAATTACAGATTTAATCTGAAACTTTATGGTTATTTTCTAAAACAATCACAAGAAGCATATACTGAAAATGTATCAAGTAGGAAGGTGGTGTGCTTGCCTTAAATACCAAGATAATTTCGTGCAGACTTTATGCAATAATTAATATAATAACAGATGTTCACCTTGCAATGTTTTAAATATAGAAATTCTGATGCATATAAAATTAATGAAAAATTGAAGCCTCCTAATTTAATTATATTTTGCTTTTATGAAGATGAAACAAAATTTAATGATATTTGATACTGAGTAATTATTTTCTCTTTGTAGTTTGGCTCAGCAACATTTACACAACCCTTTTACAGATTTTTAAAAATTCCAATGGTTTAAGAAAAAATATGGGCATCAGTGTGTTATATAGGAAGCTTTTCTTCAACCTCAGACCTGGTCTGTGTCCTGAAATGAAAATTTCATTAGGTTCCTTCTGTAAATCCTCAGTACATGTTCCCTCTACCTGGCACTCTTGGCTTGCCACATTTTGCCCACTCTTCTCCACTTCAACTTAACTTACTACCCAGGAGAGCATACTGATCCTTCCATCAACTCAGTTACAGTCTCCTTTTCAAGGCTGTGCTTCCTATAGCAAGCACACTTACTCTGTTTGTCTTCCATGGTGGATTAGATACTCTTCAGTGAAGGAACTCTGTTTGTTGAGCTTTATTGTATCCCCAGGGGTTACCTGAGGCGCTGTCATTATTGAATGAAGGGGTTGATGGTAAGGGCTGACATCTGAACAGCTATAATGTGAGTTTCAGCAAATCACTATTTTACATACATTGATGGACCTTTGCAAAAAGGGTAAGAGTTGTCCATGAATAAGCCAAGGTCATTCTCTACGGGATCCCTTGGTCTTTCTTCATTAAACAGATGGTGAAATCATTGTTTTCAAAACAGTTGAAGTAAACTTTATTAAGCTTTATGCCAGGTTATCACCTAAGACACTAAAGATAGTGATTAATAAAACATAGCCCATGTCTTTGTAAGCAAAGCAGATAATGGATACATATGCTATTAGATCTGCTTGCTGAGATAATGTCAGCAACTTTTAACTTTAAAAGAATTAACTGTGAAAACAAAGGGATAGACAAAGGTTTTTACTGGACTGCTTTAGTGACAGTGGGCAAATTTGCTTTTTATTTAAGTTGTCTTTAAAAATTCAGTTACTCATTTGTTAGTGTTGCTAGTTATGGAATGGGAGAACCACATGTACAGGAGGCAGCCAAGACCAAGTTCAGATCATCCACAATCAATCTCTTACTTTCAATGCAATTTGGAACATAAATTGCCTTGTATCCAAATGATAAAATTCAGAAATCTCTCAAAATATGTTATTCCAAAATGCACAGCTTGCTACCAATCTAAGGTGTGAGAAATACCTTGATGAATGGACTAAAACTTCTTAAGACTTCACACATTTTGAATTTGTTTTTTTAAAAAATGAAGCTCAAATGCTCTTAAAATTCTAGAAATTATGAAAAGGACAACTTTTTTTTAAAAAAGTGATTATTTTGGCAGACTATAAATCTTGTCAAAGTTGCTACTTAAGTATTTCACTTCTATTTCTTCCTAAACTTAGGAAGAAAGGCCAGAAAGAAAAAGGGAAGCCAAGGGAAAAAACAAAAATGATGAACCATGTTATTTTGCAGAGAGGCTAACGGTTTGGGAAGACTCATCTCTTGTACATACTGTACTTACTAAAATCTCATGAGTCTTCAAAACTCGGAGGGCTTTGACAGACTGTTCATGTGTTCAAGAAAAGCAGTCCTGGTGGGAGCAGTGCCTGGAAAGTGAACCAGTCTCAGAGGATCCTAAATTCCTGTCAACAGTTGGTCATCTTGACCAACTCTGGCAGCAAATGTTCATGTTTAAAGTCACCTTAAATTTATATGTGTGATTATTTGACAAAACTGTTCTCAAATAGGAGCAGTGATGACAGGATTTCAAATGGGAAAATGTTTTATAAAATCTACTTTGCATTTTTGGTATTAGAGACTCTGGCAAATCATGGCATTTTGAAAGAAATATATGAAGCTGAGTGGTAAGTCGGTTTTGTGTAGGAGAAAACAAACTGGCTGTAAAAGCATGGGACACATAAGATGTTTGTTTCTTTCCCCTGATTTTTCCAGGAGGTAGTTTGGAACTACACAAGGAGGAGACAGTTGAAGATTGCAGGGTATAGAGTTTTGGAATATCTAGATTTTAATCCAAAGTTCACTCCTTACTAGCTGTGTGACCATGGCTAAACTACTTCTCTGGTCCTTAGTCTCTTCACTGGTAAAATGGGCTCCAAGAGCAATTCTTTTTTAGTGAGTTAGACAAATATAGTGAGCTAAGACATATAACATATAACATGCCTAGCAGGTAAGGCTACCCCACGTTAGTTAATATTTTCCTCACTTTTCTGCACCCTGTGAATGAGCAGCTTCATCACTTCCACTGAGGCAACACACCAGCCCAGACCTTTAGCAGATCCTCCTTCTCCCTGGACTTGCTGCCTTTCCAGATCATTTCTTTCTAAGATACGGCTGATTTATTTCAGTTGCAAGACCTGGTGCAGGCACATGAATAAACCAAGACAGTAATTATGTTCCTCAATGAGATAAGCAAGCAGAATATGTGATGGTATGAAGAAGGTGATAAGCCCCAAGGCTAGCAGGCCCACTTGTGATTCCATAAAATCACAGAACACAGATTCCAGGAGTATAGTCCTTCAGTGCTCATATATGCCAACCTACCACCTTTGTCATAGATCCTGCATTGTCTCCCAGTTGAAGGGAGACTGATCTCTGCTTACTGAGGGAACTCGGTGAGAGAGGCTGTGATAGGGTTGGGTGGGGCAGGGCGTGCAAACAACAGAGAGACATGGACTCCATCATGGTGGGGGTATAAATTCACTCCACCCTTCAGATAGGAAAAGAGGGGTTCAAATTATATGACCTCCACTTTCCCTCATAAAAACTTGCTCATATTCTAAGACTTAATGACTTCTTCGTCTTAAAGGAGAGCTGCTTGCTTTTCCATATGTGCTGTTGGCCCTCAACCTATCCTCTGGAGACACACAGAATGAGCATTATCTTTTTCATCTGAGTCTCTTAAGGATCTGAAGGCTGCTGTCCTGCTTTCTATGAGTCCTCCCTCGCTCTAAACTTAGTCAAACATACTTGTGCATTTGGGTTGCTTCCAGTCCTCACTGTGCAGGATTCTCTTATCTCATCCTTCAACAAACCAACAATCTCAGGCACCCTGTTCTGCCTTTCTAACTCCATGCACGGTCTCTGTCCCCACACACGTGCCATGGTGCAGTGGTATGATTCCTGAAAGTGATTGGTGTTTAGCATCATGCAGTTTATAGCAAAGGAATTCTATACCAAATCAATAAAGACGTCAAACTCAGGGTCCAGCTAACTCTAGTGTGGCTAACAGTACTGTAGTCAGGCAGGACCCGGTGTCTTGTTTCTGAGGCCAAAATGGCTAGACAATCTTCAGGGACATAGAGGATATAATTCTGGGTCTGAATCAATGGTTGTCATCCTGTTAGGTTCCCTGAAACTATAATGGGGCCGATTTGTTCAAGCACGTGCTATTAGACCCCTTTATAGCCATAGCTGCCAGAACACTGTGCTCAGCTTCTCAAAATGGGAAGGGATGTTTCTGTGGAGGACAAGAACTGTGGTTTACTAGCTTATGTATCTTTATATTTCTTGTTACCTCTATTTTCTTTCTGCTTGGAGCTTTTATAGCTCCATTTGAAAGTTCAAACTTGTCTCGATTCTGCATAGAGAATGGAAGAAAGGACTTTTGTCCATGCTTTGATTTTAGCATTAAAGGGGAAGAAGCTCCCTTTGAAGACATACTGGTGTTGACAAGGGTATTGAGGTTGAAAGAACACCAGAAGGTGTGCGTTGGGGTTCAGTTTAGTGAGTGAGCGTTGATTCCCTCAGTTTGTTGCTTCTCAATTGTCCACTAGTTTACTTTTAACCCTTAAAAGTAAATGGAGGGGTAACACTGTCATGATCATCTACCTAAAGAACTCTACTGACTGAAGAATATAGCATAAGTCAAAAGGGTAACAAAATCGCAGTGTCTCAGGAGGATTGGAGCTTACCCAAATGAAATTTTGTTTTTCTCATGTTATACCCGAGGCATGTTCAAAGAATGGTCATCCTAAATGAGGCTCTCCATGTGTATAGGGCATTTATCTGGTCTCCACAGGCATGGATGTCATTCCCACGTGCCATGAGTATCTTCCTGCTTAACATTGTTTTCTTGAAGTATTCCTGTTCTTACATAAGTGTGCTTGCCTTTGTTTCATCAGGCAGACACTGCTGAGCTTCTCTAGAGAGTATGAGAAATGCTATCACAACATATCAAAAAACTTCTTTTCCATATGAATTCATGAGAGAATACCTGGGAGGCTACTCTTCCCAATGCTTGCCAGTATAAAGGAACTGATGTTTAGGAGTGTGTGGTAAACTGGTGAACTGGGTGAATATGTAGGATAGACTTCCTACAACATCCTGGGACCCCAGAAGTTATTAAGGAATGAAGCTGGACCTTTTATTTTTATTTTTTTTAAGATTTTATTTATTCACACAAGAACTGGTGTGTAATCCAGAGGTGCAGGGGGTGAAAGGACTCACTAGAGAGAGTGCAGAGCAGAACAGGCAGATGAACTGAAATACTCTGCTGAGGGGAGCAGTGGGCAAGGCAGGAGAGGTCTGCTGTACCATGTGGGTAGCTCCCTGGCTGGCCAGGGATCGAACTGGTGCTGTAGTGGCTGGCAATAGGTTGGCAGCACTATCTTTAACCCCTGTGCCACCAGGGAGGCCCCAATGCTTGATGAGGTCCTTTTATCTCTGAGATCTTCAGTATTCATTTCATAAAGTGAGAAACATTTAATCTAATGGAGGCAGTAAATGTTCTGTAGAAAATGGAGTGAATTCCAGGGCATCTTAACTGACTTTCTTAGATTTTAAAAAGACCCATATTTGTTTTCTTCAGGTAAGCAATCCTTTATTTGGGGGACAGACTATGGAAGGAGGAGTTGGTTACAGATAAAAGCTATGATTCAGGAGGGTGATACAGGAAGGTCAGGCAATTATGTGTGAGAACATGTTAGAAATATCATCAGATTCCTTTGGTAGTTATAAAGGTGCGTTAATTCTTGTCCTTGCCAAATATCCTATGATAGCATGGCAAGATTTTATTTATTATCACAGTCAAATTTGACTCTGAAGTGCTGGGTAGGCCACAGGTGTGGAATGTCAGTCACAGCTCTCACCATAATCAGAATGGCTCTTGTTAGGTCATTAACGAAAAGAAAGGATTCAAGATGACACCTTTCAAAGAAAATGTCACTTTTTCTGGCTGGAGAGGCACTTGCTTGTTTTTATTAGGCACCTAGTTGGTATTGCACTAAAAGGGTCAAGTATTTGTGCCTGAAACAAAGGAAGGAAAGAAATCTCCCTTTTTGAAATCAAGCTTCTCTTAGAGGTTGGGTCCTTCAGTTATGAAGTTTAAATTGTGGGGGCCTAACTTTGGCATTTTTTTTTAAGATTAATTTATTTTTATACAAGAACTGGGGTATAGGCCAGAGGTGCAGGAGGGTGAGAGGATTTACCAGAGACAGAGCGGGGAACAGAACAGGCAGACAGACAGAAATACACTACTGAGGGGAGCCAGCGGGTGAGAGAGGAGAGGTCTGCTGCACCATGTGGGTATCTCCCTGGCCGGCCTGGAATCAAACCCGTGCTGCAGAGGCTGCTGACAGCTTCACAAGCGCTGCGCTCAACCTGCTGCACCACTCGGGAGGCCCTAATTTTGGCTTATTTTAATAGAAACAGATGTACACATATTGAGCCTTGAAATTATTACAAATGATACATTTTATATATTAATCAGTATAAATCCATATTAATATATATCCATACTTAACTATATTTGCCTTTGTAATGCTATTAAGTATATTAAGTTAAATATACATATTATTAAATACTTACGGTTAATCTGCTTTTTTTTTTTTTTTTTTTATAGAGGCATGTTTTTTATTTATTTATTTATTTTGTTTGTTTGTTTTGTTTATACATGCACTGGGTACAGTCAGAAGCGCGGGAGGGTGAGAGAATTCACCAGAGTCAGAGCGGGGAGCAGAGCAGGCAGAAGGACCGAAGTACACTGCTGAGGGGAGCAGCGGGCGGCAGGAGAGGTCTGCGCGCCATGTGGGACCCTCCTCCGGTGGCCGGGGAGCAGCCGAGGATCGAACCGGCGCTGCAGCCGCGGGCAGCTTCGCAACCCAGCGCTCAACCGCTGCGCCACCTGGGAGGCCCTAATCTGCTTTTTGATGCAAAGATGAATGTGCCACAGGAATCAACAAATGCAAAAACACATACTTTAGGAAATTTGAGATTTGGGTCTTGCGCTTAAGAAATAATTCACTAGAATGCTTGTTTTGTTCATCTATTTTATACCTTCCTACCACTTGCTTTATTTGACCACCAGTTTCATTAGTTATACATAAGATATTTGGATTCATTCTAAATCTAAGACATGGGAAGTTCATCTTTAAATTTTTAGTAATCCTTTGTTAAAAATTCAGGAGAAAGATTTTTTTGAAATTGGTTTATAATAACATGGACTAGAAATGCCAAGAGAAAGTAGAAAATCTCATACTTTGGTTGCAATTTTTTTAAAAAAATTGCATAATAGAAATTCCTAAGATACTTTAAAAAGGTTGTTGTAAACAAATGCACTACCCCTAAAGAGATCTAGAAATTTGGCTTCCAATTCCATCCTCAGAATTTTAGAAAATTATACATTTCATAAGAATGTAGATCCCTAAGAACATGGAAAATGTTGGTCATATTAATTAAGGAGGCAATATCTCTGGAGCATTTTTTTGGTCCAATGGCTGGCGTTCAAAATGAATACGGGAAAAATTATCATTTTAAGTTTTCCTGAAAGAAACCAAGATTCCTTTTAAGTTCTTATCTCTGGAGATGTCTCAACAGTGTGTGCTGAAATCAAGTAATCTAATTGGAGTGTTGGAATGGAGACACAGAAGCCTCTAGAGTCAGACCCTAATTAGAGAACAGTTAACTTTCATTCTACCTGAGATCCCACCCCCAACTGTAACTGCTTATACTCATTTTATTTTTATTTTTTTAATAAATTTTATTTTTATATTCCCCATACAATTGCAACCCCCCCCATTCTGACCCCAATCCCTCCCCTCCCGCCCCCACCCCCAAAAAGTGTCTCTGGTTCATAGTTTTTTGTTGATTTTGATTTTCACTTTCTTATAGTTATTCATTTTCCTGGTCCCTTATTTAAGTTTTCTACTCATTTTAAAAGACAAAGGTCTGGGCCTCACCGGTGGCACAGTGGGTTGAGCACTGCTCTGTGAAGCTGTGTGCAGCCTCTGTACATGGGTTCGATTCCTGGACAGCCAGGGAGAAACCCACCTGGCACGGCAGATCTCTTCTGTCTCGCCCACTGCTCCCCTCAGCAGTGTCCTTGGTCCTTCTGCCTGTTCTGCTCCCGCTCTGTTTCTGGAGAATTCTCTTACCCTCCTGCACCTTTGACTGTACCCCAGTTCCTGTTTTTTTTTTTTTTTTTTTAAAAAAAAAGACAAAGCTCTGTTTAGGGATGAACTTTTATAGTTTAAGGTTCCACTATTTTCATTTTATGGGACTATTTGGATTCAATCCTGAAATAACATGTAGTGTCTGTTTTTTTGGCAACACCATGTGTGTTGCCAAAGGGTGGCCCTTAGAGGAATGGTTCAACAATCTGGCCCTGGGACACATTTTAAAAACACTCATGACCATTCTCCAGACATAATTGATTACCAGGTCTCTGCCAGCTACAATTCCTGGCTCTAACAACAACAAATAAAATTAATGTATAATTGACTTACAGCCTTAATTTCAGGTGTACAACACAAAATAATTACCACAATAAGTATTTCCCATTTATTCCTAGCAATTTTTCAAATTTTCAATTCTGCATTATTGACTATGGACCCCATGCTGTATGATATATCCTGTGATTGATTTTTAGAACTGGAAATTTGTATCTTTTGATGCCCTTTTTCTATTTTGCCCCCTTTTCCAACCACCGATTCCTACAGACATTTCTTTGAATTAGTGTTTTCATTTACTTTAGATAAATACCCAGAAGTATAACAGCTGGATCACAAAGTAGCTCTAATTTTTTGAAGAACCTCCAAACTGTTTTATGTAGTGGCTGTACCATTTTACTTTCTTACCAACAATGAACAGGTTTCCGTTTTCTCCACATTCTCACCAGTAACAAAAGTTGCTATTTCTTGTATTTGGTCATAGCCATTCTGGCGGGTGAGTTGATCTATTATTGTAGTTAATTTGTATTTCCCCGACTAGTGATTTTGAGTGTCTTTTCATTGTGCCTGCTGGCCAGCTCTATATCTTCTTTGAACAAGTCTAATCAGATCCTTTGCCTCTTTTAAAATAAAATAAGTCATTGAATTCATAAGTTTTTTATATATTTTGGATATTATGCCCTTACCAGATATATAATTTGGTAATATTTACTCCTAATCACTAGGTTGTCTTTTCATTTTGTTTATTTTTGCGTTTATTTCCCTTGTCTTTGGTGTAAGATAAAAGGAAAAAAAACACTAAAAACATTGCTAACACCTATTCAAGGAGATTACTGCCTATGTGCTTTCTTGCATTTTGTGGTTTCAGGTATTACATTCAGGCTTTTAAATACATTTTTTTGGCTTAGTTTTTGTGTGTGGTATAAGCTATGGCCCAATTTCATTTGTTTGCATGTGACTGTATGACTGTTTTGATAACATTTGTAATATAGTTCAAAATAATGAAGTGCATCCTCAAGATTGCTTTAGCTGTCTGGGATCTTTTGTGGTTTCATGTAA
This sequence comes from Talpa occidentalis, assembly GCF_014898055.3. Lineage (NCBI taxonomy): Eukaryota > Metazoa > Chordata > Mammalia > Eulipotyphla > Talpidae > Talpa > Talpa occidentalis. Next base: position 34,186,887 of record NW_023604861.1, on the reverse strand, counting down.
ATCTGAGGATTGGTTGTTCTGTTTCTGTGGAAAATGCCACTGGGATGTTGATAGGGACTTTAATTGATGTAATTGACTCTGAAATTGTAGTGGGCAATAGGGACATTTTGATGATATCCTTCCAATCTATGAGCATGGAATATCTTTCCACTTTTTCAGTTTCTTTCAATAATACCTTCTAGTTTTCAGTGTACAGGCCTTTCATCCCCTTGGTTAAATTCCAAGGCATTTCATTTTTTGTGATGCAAATATCAATGGGATTAAATTCTTTCTGATATTTCATTAGTGCATAAAAATTAAACATATTTCCATATATTAATTTCATAGCATGAAAACTTTACTAAATTTGCTTATTATTTCTAAGATTTTTTTTTTGGTGGAATCTTTAAGGTTTTCTATGTGTAAAATCACATTCTCCACACTGAGTTTTCTCTTGTCTAATTGCTCTAGCTAACTCTTCTAATATTATGTGAGTAAAAGTGCTGATAGTGGGTACTCTTGTCTTATTTCTAACCTTAGAGTGAAGGTATTCAGCTTTTCACCATTGAGTAAAATATTAGTTGTGGGTTGGTATTATTTTTGGTCTTTATTATGTGAAGGTTGTTCCTTCTAAACCCATTTTGAGTTTTTATCATAAGTAGATGTTGAATCTTATTAAATGCTTTTTTTGCATCTATTGATGGGATCAAATAATTTTTTTATCCTTTTGATTTGGTGGATCATGTTTATTGATTTGTGTATGTTGAAACATTCTTGCATCCCTGGAATGAATCCCACTTGATACGGCATGTGATCCTGTTAGTGTATTACTGAATTTCGTTTACTAATAATTTGTTGAACATTTCTGCATCTATGTTGATCAGGAAATATATATATGGTGCTGCTCTGTCTAGTTTTGGAATCAGGGTGACACTGACTTCATAAAAATAATTTTGGATGTGTTCCCTTCGCTTCAAGTTTTTGGAAGAGAAGGTTTTTAGTTTACGAATAGGTAATACATTAAAATATTTTAATATGAAGAAAATGAATGCAACTTTTTGATTTTCACTTTTGAGTATGATTTTTAATCAGATTAAGTTTACATGTTAGGATCTATTACTTTCAAAAGTTACACAGTTTGTGCTAAAGATTGTGACAAAACTACCAGTTGTGCTCTCGGTCTACCTGTAAGTATTTATAAAAGTGTTTAAGAAGATGAAATCTAGCACAAATATATAATACAGCCTAAGCAATTTAGTCTCTAACTAGTAAACTCAGAGCTAGAACAGATTATGATACTTTAAAATATGAAGCACTTGGGAATCATTTGTGACTAAACTAACATTTTGAAGTCATTAATAACTATTTTTGAAGAGTATGCTAACAACTGAAATAGTTTTAGAGCAACTTTTTATACATAACTAATTTTATATGAATTATTGAAATATATTTCTTCATATAAAACATTAGATGTTGTTTTGGATATACTTTGTTTAAATATTCAAATATGTTAACAAAGGGCATCTATGCATATAATTACATTGCTTTCCTTTTTAAAAAATTACCTTAGAGGGCCTCCCCGGTGGCGCAGCGGTTGAGCGCTGGGTTGCGAAGCTGCCTGCAACCTCTGCAGCCGGTTCAATCCCCGGCTGCTCCCCGGCCACCGGAGGAGGGTCCCACATGGCGCGCAGACCTCTCCTGCCGCCCGCTGCTCCCCTCAGCAGTGTCCTTCGGTCCTTCTGCCTGCTCTGCTCCCCGCTCTGGCTCTGGTGAATTCTCTCACCCTCCCGCGCTTCTGACTGTACCCAGTGCATGTATAAACCAACCAAACAAACAAATAATAAATAAATAAGACATGCCTCTAGAAAATTAAAAAAAAAAAAAAAAAATTACCTTAGATATTTGATTCAGAAAACTTGTTAGCCGGAGGTCTTTACTTTGGGACAACTCATTGATCTCCGAGACAGCACAGTTGTCTATGTGTTCTTGCCAAATTCTCTACACTGGCCTGAGAGAAAGGGGAAGAAACTGTTTGGGGTTTGTCACTAGCCTGGATGGAACATCCTCATCAAGTCACTGAGCTGTGTCAGATGGTTTACTGAGTTGGCCTTTTATCTACTAATTCAAATGAACAAACTCTGTTTGCTCAGAAACACGGAATTGTACCTCAATGTCTGCCCTTCAAATTAAAGGTCAATGCTATAGCTTTCATCTATAGTTGGCTAAAGGAATGTTATGAATTTAAAAACCCTCATTATAACCTCCAGTCCATTGTTGAAGGGGCATTTATCAAGGAAATATCTGCAACAGAAAATGATCTGCTTCTTGGTTGGCACTTATCTCTGTCAACCTCTGTTCTGTGTTTTCCTCTTCACAGCTACAGTCCTATTTGGGCAGCTTAGTGCCAGTTTCTGGCAGTCAGGGAGAGGGGTGGCTCCTGGCCCTCCTGCTTGAAGGCTCTCCTTCTGCTCCTGCAGACAGATGTTCAGGGGACTCTTGGTCTGTCTCAGTCCCTAGTAGTCTGTATCATTTCAATTCCCTTTATTCACTGGGCTGCCTCCCCTGTGGCTGCTCCTCAGTTTCCAGGGTGTTTCATTGTCTAAACTATCTGTTTGAATTTCAGCTTTGTTTTTAAACATGCAAAAGCATGTTAAGGCACCAGTAAAATTCTTTTCTTGCTGTTAGGACTCCTGTCTACTTAAATGTGTAAATGCCTTTCATGATTTCTAAGATTGGTTCACTAGAAAATAGGAATTGCGACTGAAGGGCAAATGGATATTTCAGCACTAAATACAAGAACAGCTTATTCCCGCATTGGTTGTGGATAACATTGTGTTCCCCAATGTCTATAAATAGGGACTGGTTCATAGTTCTAATTAATTAAACGTTGTTAAGTTAGAGTTGAAAGGAGGAGGTGTCAACCTAAACAAGGAAATAAAAAGCATTGGACCTCACAAGACTAGTTCCATATAACAGATTTTCAACTGAAGGTGAAAGAGCAGCAGCCACTTATTGTCATAATAAAACAACATATGCTTAGATTTATTGCATATCAACATCCTAGTTCCAGCTAATTCATAGTATATGCTAATGATAAAAAAAAAGTGATTTTTTTCATTTAGAGCAAATAAGTTTATTTCTTGGCTATAGAATTAACAAGTGCCTCAAGTGAGGTAAAATTGCAATATCGGCATAGGGAAACTTTTCTTAAAACAATTTTTGTTAGTTATTGATTGTCAGGTTAAAGAAAATGGCAATTTTCATTCACAGAAATTTAAAAAAAAATTGAAAGTTTCAAAATGGCAATCCTGTTTGAGTCCTAATCACTAGGAGAAAAAATGTTCACTTGACTAAGTTTCAGCAACACGATACTACATAGCTCCACTTCATACAAAAAAAGTGCATGCATTGTGCAGAGAAACATACATTCCTAGTACATTATTTTTGGAAATGTACTCAATTGCCTTTTAACTTTTGCAGGGTCTAACTAAAATGAATTTAATAATAATGATAATGAGTTTACAACCATCTCCTCAAATATCTGACACATTCAGTTTTTTGTGTCGATACGATAACTGAAAAGCATGTAAATTCCAATTGAGGAGAAAATAGGCCTATATAAATAATATACATGGAATGTACATGGTTATGTGTAGCAAGACTTCAGGTTGATGATTTCACATTCATTAATTTTGAATAAAGTAATGTAAAAATTACAATTATAGTGACATAGAAAGATATTTAGGACACACTGCTGAACACATAGTCACCTACGTGCTCTCTAAATCATTATGTATAATATAACCACCAAATATAGAATGTGTGAATACCAGGAGACCAAAAGAAAGCATTAAAGCCCATTACAATCTTGAATAAGCTAAAACCTCAAGCACATAGAAAAAGCATTGCAATCATATATTTAGCTTTGCTTTATTTTTCTAATATATACCATAATTTAAAGCTATATAAAGTCACTCATATAAAAAGCAATTTTTTTCAAGTGTTATAGCTTAGAGCATAGCTTTATATTTGGCTTAATCATTTTTTACCAGTTTAATTTATAAAGCTCGTAATCTTGCCAGCAGGGCCTCAACTTCAGGAACGGATTCATTTTTAGAAACAGAGCCAGGAAGTTCCATTTCTTTTTTTCTGTTGCTTTCTATGTTACAGGCTTCCTTCTTCTCAACTGCCTTGATCCTCCCTGTAGACGTATGAGTGTCTAGATTATAATTAAGTTCCTTGGCGACTGGAGTCCTTGTTGAGTGGCAATTGATATTGTAGTGTGAACGTGACCCTTCTGTCAACGGCACTTTCTGATTTTCTATAGTAAGGATGAAAGAAACATAAAACTTATCACTGCAATAAGAAAGGACAGTGCACATTATGAAGCATAAATCTAGAAAAATTATCCTCAATAAACAAGTCCTTTAGACAGATTAAAATGAAATGATTCAACAGAGTAAGTTAGATTTAAAATAAACACACAGAGGTTAAGAAAAACTAAAATACAATGCACAATCATTTCAATAGCATTAATGCTGCTGCTTCCTATGTGCCTGAAACGTCGATGGCTCAGTTATTATGTTCAGGTTTGTGTGTTAGATGCTATCTGAGTAGAGAGGTCTTCTTTGACATCTTTCTTAAATATCACTTACTCTTTTTCTCTTCACCCCAAATCTTTCCTCCGTAGGACACATTATATACTTGCTTATTTGTCCATTATCTATCTCTGCACTAGCAAGCAAGCTGAGACATCAGGGACATAGCTTTGAATACTAATGCAATGTAGGTGAGTGCCTAGAATGGTCTTGTTGCACAACAGATGCTCAATAAATGTGCATGGGGTAAAGAAACCATTTTCACACTCTTTCACCCAAGAGAAGTATTAGTGTGAATAATAATGATAACTCTTTTTGAACAAAACCAAGGAGGAAAGTTTGTAATAGGAATTTAAAAATTCAATGATTTCCCTTAAACTAATTTGGCAATTAAACGAATTTGGAAGTTAAAACTTCCTAGCCGATAAGAATTATATACACACAAATCTATATAGACATTTACACACACACCTTCTTTCATTTGTAAGTGACAATGATCTTGAGACTAAGGAGAAAGTGGCCATCACTAATGACTAAAGGGCTCTGGCTGATTGATTTTTTCAGGGAACACTAAATTTTCTTTTAACCGACTCACACATCATACGATCCTATGAGTGCTCCCTCTCGTACATCTCTAACATTTTGAAAACAGACACCCTCAGTATTCATGTAACCTTGAACGGGGCTTGGAAATGGCTTCCACAAACTTGACATGACATTTAAAGTTTTTTGGTTATTCGCTGAGAGATGTTCCATTATCCCAATAGTAATGACTTTGGAGCACAAGCAGTCACTCATGACAGTGTGTTTTATGTGAGTGCTGAAAATTCCAACCGAAAACAGCTTGTACATTAAAAGGTGGCTGCTGAAGATATTTACTGCACTGTCATTTCCTGACCAGGGGCTTCCAGTGATGGATGAGTATTTTACACACTTTCTTGGACAATCTCAACAAATTTTAGAAGTATGATCACCTTTTAGCTGTTGGAAGAAAATACACTTTTCCTATCACCACTATCAGGTGGGCCATTGTTACTCAAAAATCAAAATCTAACAGCAGTGATTTTCTCTTAAGAGGAGTTTATAATGTATATATTGCATTGCAGTAATGAGCAGAGTGGATATGGTATTCCCATAACCACACATACATGGTTTTTCTTCGCAGGCCCCCTCCTGCCCTAAAGGATGTCTGAAAATGGCATTTGTAGCTCAGCGCAACTTTTTAGCTACCTTACTCTTCCTTCCTTGAGATGTTCCTACCTTGTCAGTTGACTTCTTGTAAACATAAACTGTATTCTATTGGGCAACTCTACTGAAATGTTTCATGGCAGAGAAGAGATTAAGTTGGTTAAAATAGGTCTATAATATTTGTAAACAAATTTGAACATACATTCTATGATTATAATGTAGTGAGCCCAATTCCACAGGTGGCAGTGAAGAGTATGGTATCATAAGGTAAATCTGGATTGAAATCCAACCTCCACCAGTTGGCTTCAACTGGTTATTTAATGCTTTGAGTCTAATAATCAACCTTGAAGAGTAGCTGTGAGAATTAAAGGTAACTATGTAGGTGATGCCTATATTGAATCTTATCTTTTCCTTCCTCTGTAAACTCTAAGTTAGTCATTTGCCATCCAAGTCTGAGGCTATTTGGATGCTCTGATCTTTTTGACTTTCTGATCACCTTACCAGTGAGGCCTGAAATACCATTTTATGAATACCTTGTGTTTGTTAGCACCTTTATCTATACAGCATTTGCTGTACTTTAAACATTACTACCCTCATTTTATAGACTGAGAGGTAAAAGCAAAAGGAGGTTAAGTCATTTGTTGAGACTTAAGGTACTCAGTAAATCACTGACAGAAGCCAACTGCTGTCTCTGGAGATAGAGGCTGTCTAGAAATTTGAAAAGCTTTTTGCTAAGGCAAAGTGCTAAGGAACCCAAATCTAATTTTCCTAACAACTAAGTCTTATATTTCAAAATACTTTGATACATTTAATTCTCCCACCCAATCACTTGTAAAGCAGCTAGTATACCTATGTAAACTGCCTTAGCACACTATGTCCAAGGTCACATATAATTCTTTTCTTTTCTCATCTCACTTAACTTCGTGACTATGAAGTTAAGTGCAACCTGAATTGCACTACAGTTTCCTAGTGCAAAAATACTTTCATTTTCCTAGATAACTATTTCACACCCTCACCTCTCAAATGTGGTCTTCTTTGCTCTTATTTAATTCATTCATAGAAGCAATCAGAAGGGCATTCCCATGGGCTCCCTACATCTACCAGTACTGGATAGACATACATTCCTCTGTCTGACACCACCCTGCAAGATGAGCACCAGTACTGCTCTCATTTATTCACGAACATTCCTTCAGCAGCTGTGCCCTCTCTCCTCACTGGAAAGGCTTCCTTCTTTAGGGCAGTGTTCCGCTCAGCATACCAGCATATAGTGACAACTGTTACCTTAACAGGAAAAAAAATCTCAATTTGACTCCACTTCCTGCTCCATCTACTACTTCAATTGTTGACTCCCTTTATAGCAAAATATCTCAAAGAATTGCCCATACTTACTGTCTCAATTCCTCTCATCCCATTTTTCTCTTAAACCCACTCCAATCATGCTTTTGACCCTTTACTCTTCTGAAACAGCTTCTGTCAAGGTCACTAATAAACTATGTGTTGCTGAAAACAAGGATTGCATTCCACTTGGAAATTCCAGACCTCCTTATTCGACTTATACCAGATCCAAGGATGAAATGCCTGACAGTGTGAGTTTCTCTTTTAGTGTTTCCTCTTTCAACTTCTTTCAAGGCTTAGGTAGATTACAATGGGTGGGCTAATGCAGGTAGGGGCATTTCTACCCTCTTGAGAAAACTCCAAGCAGCTGTGGGCTGGCTTTAGCGACAAAATAAGCTGGTATTTAACTCCTCTGTGGTTTTAGGTGGAGAAATTTTCATAAGAAGCAATAGATAAGACATATAAAAAAGAAACAGGTCATTCCTGAGACCACTGAAGAAGTAAAAAAGTGAACAAGGGTTTCTTTAATAAGCTTATAAATTCCATTAGAAATTCCTAGATAACAACCTTTTGCTCCGACCCTCACATTCATTTCTAATAGTCCCACCTAGATCCTTAGCATCTTTCTTTTTTGCTTTGTGTCCAGACATGAGACACCAAATAGAAAATGAGGCAGTCACATCTTAAATTGTGAAGCAGATAAAGGAAGTTGGGTTGGAGGAGTGTCCTATCGTACTGTATCTAGAGAAAACAACTGCTTGTAGAAGAAGCTCCTAAACTGGTAGTTTACTTTTATATAGAAATCTTATGTTGGCTCAAGGTGGGGGGTCTTTTGCCATTATTATTATTTTAAAAGTCAGTTATTGGTAGCATCATGTGGGCTGAATTGGAGACTCAAATTCCACACAGTACATTTAAAACATACTCTTAGTTGCAAAAGTGGTTTATTTCAAACATCAGGGGGATGCCCCAACTCTGCAAGTTGAACACTGATAGAGGAGCTCAGCCTTTTCATGTGAAATCAGTACCAAATACAAGATGACACGCTGGGACATAAGGTCTCTGAATGAAGCATAAGGCTGGGTGTAAATAAAAAAGCATTTTCTATTTTCCCTCAACTCAAATCTTTAACCAACACACATTTTAAAATGGAAACTAAAAGTATGAAGGCAAAGTAGAATTATTGTTTGATTTGCCAAAGAGAGGAAGCTTGTGCTTTTTCTATGAATTGAATCCAAGGTGAACTCCCCTCTTTAAGATGCTATAATTGATATCTGTGAGAAGTATGATCTATCTAGGGTAACTGGCAATATTCCTGGGCCACTGGTGATTGCAGCACAGATGGGCAAAGACCAACTGCTATTCTTAGTACCAGGTCAGTAAGGGAATTCAATCCACACATCTTGTATTTGTTTCTGTAGCAATAAATGGTGAAAATACATGCTATTTTAACGACAGGAAAATTCATTTATTTTAATTCCTCATGATTCTTACTCTAAGAACTGATTCTAACATCCTGCCACAGCATTTTAATTTTTTTTTGAAACTGAAAAGTTGAATGGCTCTTAAATACAGAGAACCCACTGGACTTAGAAATGAGAATAAAAACCTGGAAATATACCAGTGTTATATCCCACATGACCTTTGGCAGGCTGCAGATTTGGATGGCAAAGCAAGCTAAAAAAAAAAAAAAAAAAAAAAAAAAATACACCATCATCCTGAGCTAACATTTCCATTGTTTCTTGAGTACCACAAAGAACATAGGAAATCAGGAAAGCTTCAGACAAAAAGGTAAATATAAATATATGTAATTTGGCATCCAAATGAAGGAACTATTTCAGTCAACAGTTGTTAAGCTTCTGGAGGTAAGAAGGCAAGGCGTGGGCCCTGCCTGGCAGCCCTCGGGGAAAACGCTCTCTGCTGCAGGAAATATCAGTTATGGTTCAGAAAGAGGCATTATTCCCTTTAAGTCACTATTGATCCCCCATCACATTGTGGTTCTAATGGTCACTGGCTTCTTAGAAGTGCCAACTCTCAGATGAAATATAAAATTGAGCCCCTGCCTTTTGTGGTCAATGGTGAGCCTGTGGCAGCTTTTTCTATATTTGAGGAAGAATATAGAACTCTGGTGTCCTAGATTGACTGCTTCTATTCAGTCTTCCTGAAATCTGGTCTCTCCTTACAATTCTTCACCTTTGCTCTTAACTATTACTTTGACCTACTAAGTAGCCATTTGTTTCACCCCAGCAATGGCTTTACTTTGGTGAGAGAAAAAAAAATGACCCATAAATATAATTTTTAAAGCCCTACTGGGTCTACATGATAGTAAAGTGTGTGACAAATATATGTTTTTAATCTATGCAATAACCGAAGTTAGTGCTGGCCGCCAGCAGCCCTTATCCCTGTGGTTTTCCTTACTGTTGATTTACTGGTCCTATATATAATTGTCTTCCCTTGGTTTTATTTTGCTGTTTATTTTACCTTTTGTATTGAAAATATATAAAAATGATAAAAAGAGTAAAAGGACATTTTGTATATAGTTATAATCTCTCAGAAGTGCCAAGAAACCCTCATTGAAACCAATTACATAAAGACAAAAATCAAATTATTCTCCAAATTCAAACAAACTAGTCAAAGCAGAGTGGTTTTTTACGAAGTTATCTCTGAATAGAGAAGATAATTGACAATTACACTAGAGTTTTTGGGGGCAGAACCTCATAGCTCTTTTTCTCCCATCTTACTCTCTATCAATGCCTTTAAAATGAAAATTCCATATAGCAGAACCAAATAAGGGATCAGGGAAAAAATAAACAGACAACTATAAATCAGACATTCTGCAGGGGAGGGAGGAGCACACGGGACATACACACTACGGCGAAGAGCACAAGGGACTATGGGTGAATATTCTATGGGGACTCTACTGAGAAAAAGTAAACACTGTTAAAAAAAAGAATGAAAAATATATATAAATAATAAAAAAATGCTAGACAGCATTGCCATTTTGCAATTTCCTATATTGACTCTTCCTAATTGATCACAGGGCTACAAGGAACTGGAGATGGGCATGCTCCTGATAACAGGTCATCCAGCTTCAGTCCAGCCTCTTCCCTCTAAAGAGAATAGCAGTGCAAATTTTTCCAGTCAACTGCTTATCTCCCTGATTTCTGATAAATCTCTAGAGTTGAATGTCCCTCTCTAGAGTTGCTTCCCCCCATGAAACCTCTCCATTCTTAGCAAATTGTGATTTGGTTTTCATCCATCCCTCTCTATGGAAACTGGCCCCTACAAGATTACTAGCAGCCTTAAAATTCCTAAACTCATAGAAATTTTCTCATGCCCCATCTTCTCTTACATCTGCTAAAATTTTAGAATGTGTGCATGAAGAAGCATTTGGTTGGCCTCTGTCCAGATCCTGGAAGGTAGTCTAAACCGGCTGATAGAAGCATCGGTGTTGTTGATGGTAGGCCTCTAGATTATGGTGGTGAGTGATTGGAGATGGGGAGTGATGGCATGGCACAAAGACTCATGTGTTTAGAAGGTTGTGGTTTTAAGCCAAGTGATATATGAGCCTGGTGTTCAACGAGGGGAGAAGAGTGGAGATTAAATTCAACTATGTGGCCAATTTTTCAATCAATTATGGCTAAGTAACAAGGCCTCAAGAGAAACTCTGGACTCTGAGGCTAAGGTGAGTTTCTAGGTGGCATGTGATATTTCTTGTCATACTCTGATGTGCTGGGGGGTAATGTAACCCTGACGACAAGAGAAGCTTCCTGTTTGGGACCCTCTGGGATCTTACCTAGATTGGGTCTCTCTGGTTTGTTCTGACTTGTCCTTTTACTATAATAAAGTATAGTAACAGTAAGTACAGCACCTTTCTAAATTCGAGGAGTCATTCTAACAAATTTTTTGAACCTGAGGGGCTAATGAAACCCTTGAATTTACAGACAGTTGGTGAGAAGTGAGGATAGACTGTGAAACTCTGTGCCGGCCACTGGTGTCTGATGCCAGGACAATCACCTGTGAAGTCTGAATACTTAGTCATAGTTTGAATATTATGTAATAATGTCGATATTATCACATAATCTTTATATATAGCCATTCTATCGTTTGCAACCATTTGCCCCATATATCAACTTATTTGATTATTATAACACCTCCATGAGAGAGGTGACATGGATAGATTTATCTTGTTATACATAGAACAGAGTCAGAGACAAAACTCATCTATAGATTGCAGCTTCAAACGTTCTGTAATGAAAAGGCCTTTACTATGCTTACTCTTCTGCTTTTTGAGCATTCATTTGAATCTCCCTCTATAATGTATTCTATGTTCCCAACTCCTACCCCAAACAACTACACTTTTCTCAATGTGTCTGTTCCTCATGGTTACATCCTTGGCCCACTTTTCAGTGCTTTGCTCATTTTTACCAGGATCTCCCAGCTTCAAACATCTCTAGGAAGGAGAGTCCCATATCTGTATCTCCAAGCCTCATAGCAGACCTTCAATACTCTGCCCACCTCAGCCTCCACAAGCATTTCTACCTAATGCCTGCCTTTACTTCAACACATTTTCAAACCAAATTTTTATGTCTAAAGCAGCTTATTCTTCATACAGACAAACTGAAAGCAACTCTAATGTCTTTTACCAGTCCTGCTATCTGTTACTGACAACTCTCAGGTCACTGTATAAGTGTGGTCACCAATGTGTGGCTCAGCTACTAAGTAAATATTGCTAAAGTATATAATTGCCTGCTGGCTAATAAGTATCAGATGGTAAATAACTTGATCTGCAGGTTCATAAGCAAGAGGGTGAACAAAGAATACAGAGATATGTTTTGATGTTATGGTTATTGAACACACACTGTATACCTGATGAAACCTTTACATTTAAAAAATTTTGAAATACTGGGCCTCCCCGGTGGCGCAGTGGTAGAGCGCTGGGTTGCGAAGCTGCCCGCGGCCTCTGCGGTGCGGGTTCAGTCCCCGGCTGCTCCCCGGCCACCGGAGGAGGGTCCCACATGGCGCGCAGACCTCTCCTGCCGCCCGCTGCTCCCCTCAGCAGTGTACTTCGGTCCTTCTGCCTGCTCTGCTCCCCGCTCTGGCTCTGGTGAATTCTCTCACCCTCCCGTGCTTCTGACTGTACCCAGTGCATGTATAAACAAAACAAACAAACAAATAAATAAAAACATGCCTCTATTTAAAAAAAAAAAATTAAAAAAAAATAAAAATTTTTGAGATACTCTTAAACAGATATTAGCAAGTCTTATAAAAGAGGATACTGAGGTTTAAAGAAGCCCATGAATTTCCATGGCCTAAGGCAAACTCAATTGAAATTTTATGTCCCTGTGGCTCAGACTCACATGACAACCACGGCAGTCAGTCATATTGTGGAACGGGAAGAACATGTCACTTCTCTAGAATGAGGGATTTTAGGACAGACTGATTTGCAGTGCTAATGACTTAACTGGTTATTTTCTAATACAACTTTAAATAAAAAATAAGGAAACTAAACACTTTCCTGAAGCCATTTTTCGGTACTTTTTAGTCTGCTTTCAAGTATTGGCTTTTACTTCTTATACTTCCTAATTCAACATTTATTAGATAGTTCCAGTGTACAGTTATTTCTTTTGAATAACTCAGGCTGCTATTTATGCTACATTTCACTTCGCTCCATAGAATTGTATAATACAGGATCATGTAATATCGGGATTGGAAAGACCCTTAGTTACTTGTAGAACTATCAAGGCAATGCTTGAATTCCATTTATTCGGCATCCTGTTGAGTGGTGATCTACTTTATTTTTGAAGGTGTCCAGTCATAGCCTCAGAATCTTATAAGACAATATATTCCTTCTTTGGATAGCTCTAATGATTTAATGTTTTACCTTATATCCCTGAAATCTGTTACTGGTACTACTTACTGTTCTTATGCATCAGGGCTTCATTAAGCAAATCTAATTCCTTTCACCTCTTGAACAATTTAAAAATGGCAAAGAAAAGAATGAGGGAATATGCTAAGTTAAATTGCCATAATTTCTTCAAATGTTCTTCCAGAAATCATGAGTTGAGGTTATGATGAAGTCAATTCATTAGTTAAATCAATGAGTAGTTAGTCACCATGCTCGGTGTTGAGTCCTTGAAACATTTAGGATTCTATCATTTCTATTACAAACATGCAAAATCATACTCAATTAATCAACTGAAAAAACACATCTAGCAGATCTAGTACTATGAAACTATACATATGCTTATAGGATCCTTTTGAATATAACCTTTGAAGTATTTCTATGCAAACTTAAAACCAAGGTTAACTTTCAGTATATGCCTAGTAAGAATCTGCTTAAAGCAATCTGCTTCATGAGAGAATTCAATCCTGGAGTTGAACTGTATTGTATTGAAGACCATTTTAACTTCCAATCATTTTCCATGTAACTATATACACACAGATATGTTCCTTTACTTCTCTGTCACAAAATATTATTTAAATTATCTAAAAGATTATATGTTTTAGAGTAAGAAAAGCAAGCTCATAGCCATCTAACTCTAACATAACTTGGTACTCAGAACATTACCTATCTTTTAATGAGCTTAATATATTATTGCTTGAGTAACTAAGTCTAAGCCTGATGTAACTGTGTACTGTATGACTTTGTTACACCTTTTATATTAATCTGCCCCAAAGGAAATACTTTGAAATAATATTACCTAGGTAATAAGCTGAGGACCTTTTTTTTTTTTTTTTTTTGGTACCTCCTGGCTCCTTTAACATTGGGTCTAAAACAGTACTGTCCAATAGAAAATGACAGTCACAAAAGTAGGCTACATATGCAACTTAAAACTTTCAAGAGGCCATGTTAAATAATGGGGGAAAAAACCCATGTGATAGATTTTAAAGCATTCTTAAAATGAAATATCAAGTAATTAATGATCTTATTCTTTCTGGTAGCAGATTCTTGAAATCAAATATGTATTTTATACTTACAGTATATCTTAACTCAGGCTAACCACATTTCAAAAGCTGAAGGGCCACATCTGGCTACTATGTTGGACAGCAGAGGTCTATCTAGAACCTGAAGTGTCTACCACTGTTATATCCAATAGTGTTTTAGTTGGATTCTGTACTACTAGAAAGCTAATTATTACCAAAAAAAGCAGGAATTATGACAAAGTTTAAACTTAAAAGTCCCTTATTTAATTGCTCATTTTCCCATACTTACTAAAAAAAACTTCTGTAAGTCACCATATGGGAATATGTAGTTCACTTGGCTAGAGTAATAGCTATACATCAAGATTGCAAGCGCCATCTCTGTAAGGACTAGTAATCTGAGCTTTGTTAAATGGTCACAGATTCTACAGTAATCATTTGCTTATCAAATAAACATATGCCATTTGAATTATAGGAAAGTAAATCAGGTACAAATGTATCCCTAATACTGAGGGGGAAAAAACTCCAAATATATAACCTATTGAGATTAGGTCAATAATGAAAGATAACAGGGAAAATATTTTCTGTTTTTTTTTTTTTTAATGATGTGAAAAAAATCAAGAATGCAATGTTCCGAAATTTGGCATTTCACTACAATTTTGTCATATATTACGAGGAGGCAACAGTTATATATTCCTAGGTAATTTGGATTTGGATAGCTTCTGTGAATGGTAAAATAGACAATAGCTAAAGGCTAAAAATACAACCATGAAACTTGATGAGAATGAGGACTCCGAGTGCTGCTATTGTTTGTTTTGCCCTATGCTTATCTTGCCACAGAGCTGAGGGAGACCAGGTTGCCATTTAGACTCTCTTCTACTTTTACTTCAGAATTCTGTACATGTCTTAGTAAATCAGTAGAAATAAGGACCTAACTTATTAAACATGACTCTCTTTCCCAAAATGGTTCTGACCTTGATTTCTTGCCACCCTCCTATTCAAATTGGAACAGGACCTGTAGTGGGTCTGAGGTGCAGAGGTGTCACTGTTAGCTGATCTACTTGCCTGTTTTGATTTAGTCAGAGACCAGGGAGGAGTATATTGTACTGGATTGATGGTATCCAGTTTCATTATGAAATCTGAAACCACTTTTAAGATTTTGGTTTCATGGATTTCTAGAAAATGAGTCAAAATGAAAATCTGGCATGAGCCACAGACATTACCTTAAAAAGAGCTCAAGGTGGTACATGTCTGCCTCCTGCTGTCAGTGTGAGGAAAGTGAATGCCTCAGAGGCCCTGACTCAACCTTAGAATAGTTACCAGTGTACAGACCACTGGTCTTTCAGAGAACATCTTTGTGCACTATGCCCTTGAACTAGTAGTGTTATAGAGCAACCCCGATATTAAACGGGTTCCTGGCTGTGGGTCCTCACCCGCGCGCTTTAAAGGGACTTATGAATACTCTACTACAGACACACGCAAAAGGGTTAATAAAAGGTTTATTTACAAGAGAAAAAGAAATAAGGAAAATATACAACTCAGGGAGAAAATAGGGAAATAAAGTCTTTAATGCGTCCTACCCGATCCGACGACCTGGAAACCCAAAGTCACTCTCTGAGCTGGCCGCACGCTGCGAGCTGGTGGAGAGCCAAAATGGAGAGCCCCCCCAAAGCCCACGTGTCTGCCTTTTGTATCCACCTGGCTGCTTAACCCCACCCTCATGTCCCAGCCATCTTCCCTTTGGTGGTGATGGGATTTGGAGTTCCCAGTGTCTTTGGCTTTGACCTGGGGTGGGGGTGGAGTCCACAAAGCCTATATGGAATTTGCTTTGGGACATCCTTTTCCCCCTAACAGTAGCTTAGGCAGGTAAGTGGTTTTCTGAATTTAAGTTCTTTCCTTGCTTAACATCATCTGTTCTTTCAAAATCGTACTTTACATTATTTTGTTCAAAAGTTTTTCATTTTTCTCTTCCCCATCTACAAATTTTTCTCCTTTCCTGCCTTACCACATGTACATCTGTAAGGCAAAGGCAAGAGAAAAAAAAGTTATTGTGAAGTCCTTAAGACAGCTTCCTCCTTTATAAAAATACTTTAACTTATACTTGTTAATACAGAGTGGAAAATATAACAATTCAGTAAATCAGAGAAATATTTAAAAGCCTTATGTACCTAAAATACGGAAGGAGTAAATAACAATTAAGCATATTTGGATCAGTGATTTGGGTGCTGGTTGTGGAGTTCCTTGTGCTCAAACTGCAATGTGATTTCTGATGGTTTCAGCTGAGTCAAAGAATATTGATGTTCATTTTAAAGGTGAGATTTTTGACCAGCATAATAAGACAAGTAAAAAGGAAATTTCTTAGAAACTGCTCTTTTAATGAGGAAACAGTAAATGAATAAGTCTGTGTCACTTCAGTTATTTTCTTGTAGATAAAACACTAGGTTTGGTTCAGATGAAACCTCAGGCTGCACCGAGATCTCTGAAAAATTGGTTTATGTAAACTCATTTTGAATGCAGCATTGGCTGGATCTATGCATCCTACAATGTTATGGACACACAGTTGGATCTGACTACATAATTCCCTCTTTCCATTTACTGCTTGATTCCTGCCTCGGGCTTTTCTAGCCAGCAGGCCTATTTCCTCAAAGACCTGCTTCCACTCCTCTTCCCAGGGCTTTCAAGCTCCTCCTGTCTCTATGGTAACATGAAACACAAAGCACTAGAAATATACCAAAAGGCAGGCAGATAAGAAAGAAATTAGAGTGTAGTACTCTTGGTAAACTAAAGAAGGTGCTGACTGCAGGAAAATGGACAGAGGAAGAGATGTAGCAATTGCTAGTTTCATTTCCCATCTATTCTCTTACAAGAGCTACGAGTGTTAGTATAGAAGACGCCTTAAAGTATACGGAACTTTATAATCCACGTGGTATTTGAAATTTAAAAAATTATTAAAGATCCACATCAGTCATAAATGTCCAGCACTTTATAGCTCATTAAACTATTGAGAAAAAAGTTCTCACTGAGATACAAAGTATGAAAAGAAAAATTAAATACTGTAGCTTGCTATGTTAAAGACAAAGGAAAATGTACTATCAGAAGGCAGAATTTTTTTTGATTATTCAACCTGAAGGTAATACAAATGTCTTAGTATTTTTCAATCGGGGCATCATATTAAATATAACATTTGTATATTTAGTTTAGTGATTCAGAGTAATCGCCTTACATCCCCACATTGTTGGCCAATCTCAATTTGTTTCATGATGACCAAAAACATCCTTAACTCATGATGGAATGAGTAACAATAATGCTCTTCAACTTGAATCTTAAAATATTCAATTAAATCCACACATCTACATGTTATGAAAGATGTTTATATAGGCATCTAATTAGCATATGCATTGTATACAGCGATTCTGTTGATAGTTTAAAATGTTTCATGCAGCCTATAAAGTAATGCTGAACATCAATGCTAGAGACTAGTAAGAACTTCAGAATCTGTACTAAAAATAGTGTAGAGATTTGTTGGGTTTGGTTGTCAGGGCAGGATCTGCTGACATATTTCAAGCATCTGAATTTACAGCTTGACAAAGTTGGTTCACAACTCTGTTTTGTTGAGGCAGTACCCGGACAACTCGACTAGTAGAACTTCAGGGAAGTTAATCATACACTCCCTCGTAGAACTCTATTATTCGCATCTGTGAACAATTCTTTCTGTATTTTTTTTTTGAACCTAACCACTGCGATGCAGCTAAAAGCTATAGCCACTAGAGGTCAGACACTTATACCTGTCACCAATCAGTAAATTTAAGTGGGCATTATAGTACCGTGAAGAACTATTAGTGACTTAAAAATTATGGAACATATACTCTTTTAACAACTATTATAACATTCTTGCTAATTAATTATTCTATCTTAACGATCTTACATTTTACAATGGTAGTACCCTTCTATACTGGTTCTCATTTAATTGGAAGAGGAAAAAATGCAATGAATTAACAGGTCAGTGTCCCTTCACTTATTCTAGAAATCTTTGCAATTAATGATGAGGATTCCATGACATGAAAAGCTTCCCCTGGAGTACAACACCAAAGCAATGTATTCTGCAGTATTATCAGGTCCATTTGGTAATTCTAATAATCAAGACCCTTCTAACATGAATGATTTTGTTTTTCTAATAACTGTTTTCTCCTGGAAAATCGTCTTCTACTTTATTGCTCTACAGATCAGAGTACAGTAGTAATTATAATAGGGGGGGGGGTCACATTTCTTCTGATAGAGGTTACTTAATATGTGACAAACTAAAAATACTTTGCTAACCTACAGCAAAAACTTTCAACAATGACATAATCAGCAAATATGGAACTCTGATTTAGTACTAATAAAAATATATTCACTTTTCTCACTGTCAAAGTTTTCCCATTTCAGGTTTTATTTCACAAAAGAATAAAATACTAACATGTTCTAGCACTTAAGTACTGTCTGCACAAGGTGCTGTACATGAATCTTAATAGTTTAATGAAAAATAGTTTTTTACTCTCCCTGTTCACCAGTGAAGGATGAGGCTTTGAGATGTTAAACTTTCCCCAATTCTGGAGGCAAATTAGCATGGACTTCAGATTCAAGCCCAAGTTCCCTGATTAAGCTTCAGGACCCACCCTGTAATACTCCTTTTTAAGTGAAAACAAACAAACAAAAAAAAACCCCAAACCAAACTATAAATGCTTAAGGAAAATCCTTAAGATGGAGAAGCAGACAGTATTCCAGTATTAGCAAGAAGTCAAGAGAAATATAAGACACTTCATTTTTACTGATATTGTTACTGACCGATACCTTAAAAATCTATTGAGTTCACGGGTTAAACAGAAGCAGGGACTTTTTTCCTCCAGGGTTTTTTCCTCTCTAATATAAAGTAATGCCTATACTTAATAATTGCAATATAACTAATTATTCACAGAAGCAAAATCTATGGCTCAGATTCACCAGTACATTTAGAAAATATTCAAAGCTAATTATTTTGACATTATTGCACATAAAACTTTACATTTAAATGAATACTATCTAATTTGTACCAAGTAGGGAACCCAGACTTGTAAAATTATCTCCTATAAAATAAATAAACTAATCACAAGTGCCTCTATCTATTTTAAATGTTAAAAGTTTTAACAAATGTTTCTCTCACTAATAATCCATGCTTGAGGAAACAACTTTTAGGAAATGGTATAATTTCTGAAACTAAGACATAGATTTTGACCTTTTTTTTTAGTTGTACTCAGCAGTGAACTCTATATATAACATTATCTCCTCTGTCCTAATCATTGCGTCTAATTATGATCCCTTAAGACTCATCAAATGCTACCACTCCCGATTTCCCGAAAGGTTGTGCTATCACCTTCCACTTAATTTCCATTATACTTCTCTCATATGTTGTGTATCCTGCTTGGTTTGGTTGTTAGTTTTTTGTTTCCCTGTCACGGGCTAGAGTTGAGTGACAAAATCAAACTAGCTGGAGTAAGGTCTGTGTCCTTAACTCTTGTGGTGTTAAAAGCAATACTTTACATGCAGATGAGTCTGATTTCACCACAAGACTACATTCAAGAGGGCAGAGATAAAGTTTCATAACTTCTAGCAAGATACAACATTTTAATAGGATATAAGATAGATAATGCTTTCATTTAGTCAAAAAATGGTGAGTCTGTATGGTGGGCCACATAGCAGAGCATGAGCAGACATGGGTTCCTATCTTTAGGATGTCTACAATATAACAGCACCACTATCTATAGAGTTATAGGGAAGATGATCAGTAAGTATAACAAGGGAAAATGGCAAGCTGCATTATTAAGAGTAGTACTTTAGGACTTTCAGCAAAGTTAGTATTCATGCCTCCTAAATAATGTTTAAGTTCTGCAGTTGTTAGATTGCAAAGAAAAATGCTTAGGGTAAAGCGGGGATGTCATGTTTAGCAGGGCTAAACTACTTGGGACACTGAAAGACATGTGATGGAGTGAAAAGGCTAAGTTGAAAGCAGGTACGAGTCAATCAAATCAAGAGTTTACAAAGGATGGGCAGGGTTTTCAGAATAACACATTAAGAAAACAATGGATTTGGATGGATTTGTAATCAGAAGTCCTCAGTTGAGACACTGATGAAGTTGAGCATGGTGGCTGTCTCCGTTGTTCTTTCATCGCAGTTAGCATTCTATCAATCTCTTGGTTGTCAATGCTGTCAATATAGGGAGAAGAATGATGTCTGAATTCATCCCTCTATGGGGGCCTCGCTTAGGCGGACTGCTGCTGTTCCAGTTCCCATTCTCTTTCCAGTCAGTCTAAAACAAGGTCATCGTGCTTTGGGTGTAAGTTATTTAACCCCCCTTAACTCACGCTATACACTCCCCTCATTCATTCTCATAGCACAATGTTCTTTCATCGCACTTACCATAAACTGTCTAATTATAATACTTGATATCTGTCTCCTCTAGTACAGTCTACAAAAGAAATCTTTCATCAGGTCTTATCCAAATGGTGATGATGACTTATTGTCCCTCTATGTGTCAGACGGAATGGGCTTTAATAACATTTTCTGTGCTACTTCTTACATGCTCTGTGAAATTGTTAATATCCCCATTATACAGGGGGGGGGAAAATCGAGGTGAAGAGGTCAGCTACTATCTGTCAGATGGTGACAATGCACTTGGTTTTGCTGCCGTACTTCTTTCCTAGTCTCATCTCCAGGAGATGATGGTTGTGATTGCCTCAGGCAAATTAAAGGCCCCCTTTTTGGTGGGAGGTTAGTTTAGCTTTCTTTCTTTCCCAGCTGCCTCTGCAGATTTGGTTTTAACTAAACTCATGGCTACAGAACTACCTTTTTGTTTATCAAGCTGCACACTCATTGATTTGTTTGTTCTTTGGATTTACATGAAAGGGAACTAAAAACAATTTTGTCTGGCTCATCTGGTGAGTTGCAAACTCTCCATCTGTGACTACTTAGACCAGGGGGTAATCTATTATGAGTTTATATCTAGAAGGAAAAAATTATAAGCGTTTCTTCTTAGCTCTGGCATTCATTTTATATCCTGGAACGACTTATCTTAATCTTTCTAGATTTCAGCACTTTTCCTGGTTTGCTGAAGATGATTAAATAAGCCAAACCTACAATAGATTTTTGTGACAAAAATAATATATACAAAAGCTCTTTGGCAGGTATGATCAGCATTCAAATAGAAGGCATTGAAAGGTGTCCTTTCACCACAAACCTTGAGAGTGGCTGTGTTGGGGCCTCTTTTCTGATGGTTACAGGGTATAATAACAGTAGACACTCCTGAAGTCATATAAATATGGGTGAAAATACAGCTATAAAGTTTTTTTAAATTGATGTCTCAATGTTAAAAAGAAAAACCTAATATCAGTATAATCTACCTCATCAGCAAACTGACGTATGATTATTCATAGGTAAAATGATAAAATACAGTGGGGTGTATTTATTTGTTAATTTGTTGGGAATAAAGTAAGTGGATATCCAAATTCTGAATATTTTTGAGAATGGCAGCTATAATATTTATAAATTATAACTGTCATTTTAAATAAGCTGACAGCTTCCTCTTAAAGCATGATATTAGCAATACATTTAAAATAAAGTTTGAGAATTTCGGGTCTACTGTTATTATGAAAAAAGCTTTTTTCTTGGGAGGGGGCAGCAAGGAGGTATTTCATTTTCTGAGAGCCAGGGAAACACTTCATTCTTTTTACTGCTACTTTCAAATATCCTGAGATATACCTGTGACATTATTTTTTGAGTAGTAACTACCACATTATGTTCATGAATAAAGTGGAACTGAAGAAACAGCATCATTGAATCTCTTGTTTAATTAAATATAAAAGCTATCTTGTTTTTTGTGTTCTGGCCTTTTTCAAGTGTCTTCCTAGTTCTCCTTGGCTATCAAGCACAGGTCTCACAGAAGCAGGTGTGTGGACATATTAGCACATAGTCTTCATTTAATTCTCCTGTGAGGTGGTTATTATTTATCTCCATTTACTGCCAAGGAAACTTTGCCCAAAAGTTAAGTGGATTACTCCAGTCACAGGGTTAGGAAAAGGCAGATGCATAATCAAAACTGTTTTAAGGGGCACAATGTCACTGTCTTCTCGGCAATGGGTTAGTTGTGTGGAAAGGAGCGTTCTATTGTTTAAATGTCGGCTGCTGTGAGAGATGATGACCAGAGATGAGAAGGGTTACTGTTGTGGTTGTATGGACAATAAAAATATATTAGAAATGCAATAGATCCAAGCCAGTTTTGAATTTGTGGTGACAGAGTTTGAGTAAAAGGAAACTAAAGTTTTGTTGATCCTAACACTTTCATGTGGAATATATTTGGAGACTGATAAATTTATTTATTCAGTTTGAATATAGATTTTAGTTCCTCTCAAATTAAAGTTAACATTTGCAGTGGTTGAAAATTGGAAATCCCCAAACGAAAAATGCCACTCACTATTTGTGGCCTTGCGTCAGTCAGGTTCACATTTGTCAGTCACAAAATGCACACTTTTCTAAGATCTTGTCTATTCTTTGATTCTAGGATGGAAAAAAATACTAAAGATAATGCTATAAATATTTGCTAGTACAATCTATCGGAGAAAGAAATAGGTTACAGAAAATATGATGCTCAGTCATTTATCCTTTCTTTTGGAACAAAGGAACAGGTAAAAGCCTAATTGCTGGTGGTACGATTACATAGTAATTCTAAGATGTAAATCTGTCAGTTACTACTGGCCTGATTTAGTACCTTAGAGATGACATGTATATTTTTTATCTTATACTGTCTAAGAGTAACATCACAAACAATATCCATACCAATGATGCACTTGAAAAAGAACAAGAAATTTCAACTCACAGGTGGTTACAGGCAGGAGTATTCATAGATTCCAAAGGAATAAATATGAAAGCTGAAGCACTTTGGGCTCTTTAGAAAAAAGAAACTGCTATTTAATAAATTCAAGTCTCTTTCCCATTGAGGTAAAGTAAAAAAATGCTTTCAATGACAAAACAGGGCATCCATTTTAACAGTTTTGTATACCTTGACTTTGTTGTAAATACAGTGTCTGATTTACTCTGGGCTAGAGGTGAGGACAGGAAGCCTTTCGCCTGGCTTGTGCCAGAGGCTTATCACAGTTTACACACCCAGGTTAAGGACAATTTAAAGCAGATTCTAACATCACACGGTCTCAGGCAAAACCATGTGCACCAAAGCGTTGCAGAGACAGCCTTCAGAAGTAGAACAGAGCATGGCACAACCGTGAAAAACACTGCAAAGACGAGAAGCTTTCCTGATCTTTGACAAGTGATGGTATATAAAACAGTAACAACTTCAGAGCCATTGGAGGTGCTGGGGGTGCATGTAAAAGCAACATCCATTTCTTTCTGTCTGCTCTAGTTGAGCTGCCCCATCAAGACTGAGTCTAGACCAACAGGCAATATTAAAAACAAAAGGTTAGAGATCATCATGGGACATTAATTATGCAAAAGGCGGCAAACTGAATTTAATCAGAAGCTGCATACTCAGTGGAAGAAGAATTTTCTCTTTTTGACAGAAGCAGTTAGGAAAACATTTATGGTAATACCACAGCATCTGCTGATTACAGTCAAAGCTGCAGGACACCAACATTAAATCACTGAGCCATCCTGACAGCTCCTGGGTACTCAAGTCACATCGAACAGCAATTTACAGTGATATTCATCCAAGTCTAAAAATCAGCCAACATATTTAAAGCAGAGAGAAATAACTTAGAATTCCCCTTTTATAATCATTCTTTAAATGTCCAAACTCTGACAAAAGTTTGGATCTAATATAAGTATTTGTTCTCAACAATTTTTAAAGAGCACATGAATTTTCAGATCTGTTACTGTATACTATGTGGCCACTAAAATTTTGATATTTATCAGAAGGATAAATCTGACATCCTTCCTAAGTGCTCTGAATCGGCATGTCTAAAGAATTTAGAGAGAAATTAGAATAATTTTTAAACAATTAACTTGGTTGCTAAGCAAATATGGGTAAAACAAAGAGCTCATAGAAATGATGAGCTACAAAGAAGTATGACTTTACGATGATTATTCTATGAACTGCCTACAGAAGGACAAGGAGCATAACCAAATATATTGCCACCCATCTGGAATTACTGAAGTGGTAATTAAAAGAATAATAAATTCTATAGATACTAATAACCAAAACCTTCATATATAGATATTTCAGTGGATTTTCTTGTGGTCAAGAAACATTGGTGTTTAAATTTAAATCTGTGAATGACCCAAGAGTCCAGAGAATAAAACGTCTTTTGCAATTAAAATTCACAAAAGTAAATGTCTCATATTCTATCCAAAATCAACACCAAAGATTTTCCTTCCCCATTTGCCTTGGGAGTTCAACTAAGTATTATTCATAACATGAGATTAAAGGAAGGAAAAAAACCAAAAACTTGAAAATGACTATTTTTGAGGAAAGCCATTGAAACTGTTCACAAGGGATGGCTCCATTGTTATCTTTCTCTCAGCTAGATAAACTGTTTCAGAATGTGTTCACTACAGTTAATCACTAACACAATATTCATCTACAATTTCAAAATCTGAACTTATTTATTCAACTTATTTCTAAAACATTAAAATGCCTCTAGAATTATATTTATAAACATAACCTATTGATGATAAAAATGCAACTGGGTAATCAAAAACACTGACCAAAAACCTAATAATGGAAAAGGTCAAAAAATGAATCAGTTGAAAACTTCAACTTAACAAGTAAGTCAATACGTAATTGAATAATGAATCAATAAACATTTATTGAATACCTGTATGTATAAGATACAAAACTAGAGACCACCAAGAGGTTTAAGATACTATTGCTGGTCTTAAGGGGACTGCAGACAAAAGGAGAACCTACGTTGGCTCATTTTTCCTGTATGCAAAGACCCCATGAGTTGTGCATATAATAAATGCAACAGTGGGGGGGGGGGCCTCCCTGATGGCACAGTGGTTGAGTGCTGGGTTGTGAAGCTGCCCACAGCCTCTGCAGTGCCGGTTCGATCCCAGGCCACCAGGTGAGGGTCCCACATGGTGTGCAGACCTCTCCTGCTGTCCACTGCTCCCCTCAGCAATGTACTTCGTCTGTCTGCCTGCTCTGCTCTCCGCTCTGACTCTGGTGAATTCTCTCACCCTCCCACGCTTCTGACTGTACCCAGTGCTTGTATAAATAATTAAAAAAAAATAAATGCAACAGGATTTTAGAGGAGTAAGGTCAACCTGGGGATATTTCAAGTGGAGCCACAGTGCACACTGGCAGGGTCTCACTTAAGACCTGAACTTTGCAGTAACAACAGGACTGAAGATAGAAACAATTTGCCTGGAGAGCTATTAAAAATGTCACAAAGGTCCCTCCTGGTAGATGCCATGATTCAGAACAAGTGACACTCATGTAGGTGAACACGTAGGACAACAAAGAAAACACCTCACCTGGGTCATCTAGTACTGCTATGTAAAGTTATCAAACTGCATTGGAAATTTCACAAATAAAGGGCTTACTTGTTTAGGGCACAGAAGGAAAGCAAAAATTAAGAGACACAAATGTGAATCTCTTCTTACGGAAAGTTAGAGTCGAAGAATTTACCGTCTTTCTTTTGTTTCAGGAAAGTCTCCTCAAAAGTGACATCATTTCTGGGGAGGCTTAACTACGAAGTGGAAAATACAGAGGACCTGCCAGCTCGTGGAGGCTGAATGACAGTCAGAGACAAGGAGGTGAGTCTCAAGCATTTTGTATGGAAGACAGCAGGTCCCTGCTGGCCATACTGTTACCCACATGAAAAGGAAGGAAGGAGCTGGAAAAGTGGGACGTCCAGGTGGTATGGTAAAAACAGATGAAGGAACTAAAATGGACTACACTAAAATAAAAAACAAACACTAGTCATGGACAACCAGATGGCTCCTAATAGGGAATCAAGTTTGATTAGACAGTTAGCTGGAGCATGTCTCTATCTACTGTATACCACAATCCACTGAGAAACTCTTATGCAAATCATGAAAAGAAACTTTTCTTCTCATGGAAGAAAACAATTTTGAGTAAGGAACAAGAAGGTCATTATTCTGCATGTTTGGACAAACATGCTACATGACAGAAGTTAGTTTCTAATTGGATTCTGATGGCAGATGTGGGGGAACAAATTGGTTTAAGGTGGGTATATTCAGCCCACTCAGGCAAAAATTGCATCTACCAGTAAAGGATATGCAACAGGTACCAGAGCAAATTTATATTAGTGTATTGAAGAACAACTCCAGGCCATATTTATGACCTCGCTAGGCCATATTTGATATCACCAAAGTTACCACTCTGTTATAATCAAGTAATATTAAATGCAGACATTTGGATTACAAGGTCTTCTAATGGAAGTGCTACTTTGTCCAAAAGGAAACTAAGGCCCAGAGAGCTTAACTCACATATCTAGGAGCTGGTCACAGTGAAGAAAGGATAACATGGTGGTTACCTAGTGTCCAGACTTTGGGGTCAGGGCAACTGAGGTTCTGCTATATGACTTTTCGTTCCATTAAATGCTCATGAGTTGGTTTAGTTTCATTTGAGTTTGAGTACTTTATACCATAATACACACTGGATTCGTGTAGTGCTCTATGCTTCAGTGTGTGTGTATCTCCATGTTTTTTCTTCAGGGGGTTCAGGCAAGTACACTAAGTTGGTGAATATATTCAGCAATCCTGCTCTTGTTGCTAGGTCATGTTAGACCTGCCCATTGGTATAATTTGCCCTGGATTGCAGTTTCTGCACAAAAGAGGAATTGTATTTACTTAATGTAATGAAAACACTGCACATTTGTAACCCTGCTGTTTTCTGCTATTTTTCATTACAACTGCACAGTGTTTCAGTTACATTATGGGTTAAATAGACTCATGAGGACTAGCCTGGGAACCTAACCACCATTTATAACATTGTTTCTGTGGCAAATTGCTTTGTGAGTTCCAAAACAACTGATTTAAAAATTAACTTTGGGAATACAACTGGTTTTAAAGTAGAAGATTGTTTGTAGGACATTTTCATGTAATTGGTTACTTAATTCATGCACTGAAGGAACAATAATGGATTGCCTACTATGCACCTACCCCGTCACTGTGCTGGGGATGTAGAGATGAGACACTTATATCTAGCAGTGAGAAGCGTCTTATTAAAACAAATAAATTATACATAAGCACTAAAACAGCTACAGGGGAAATGCTGCAGGAACAAAAAGGACAGAGAATTAAAGCTTCCACAGGATTAAACGTGGAAGTAACATTTGTGTTGAGTCTTGACAAGTAAGTACAAGTCTATCATATAGAGAAGAGTAGGAGGAGCAGATACAAATACTGGGATGTGAAAGGCTCTGGGGGTTTATGGGAAAGAATACAGGAGGAGGAAGGCAGGCTGTGAACCATTAAATGCTTTGTTGTCATAAAATTTTTTAATTGCTAGAGAAAGGACTATAAGAGAAAATATCAAAATTAATATAGAAGCAAAGATGGATGAAATGTGGCTTCTTAAACTACTGTATCTTCTTGGATTTTCCAAAGGAAAGAGGATGACCAGATCAAGTAATTTATATAGACTCCTGCTCTGCATAAAAGATGGAATTTGTTTGCTCATTTAACTCGTTATTTTTACCTTCAGGTGTCATATGATTTATCAAGTCAAAAATCACAAAAGCTTGCCTAATGATATTTTAGTGTCTTAGGAAATATGGTAAAAGGATCAGCACTTAAAAATGGGCACACTGCAACCATTTCCTTGTTTGTTAAATTAATGGTTTTTACACCAGCAAAATTATAATCTTTTTGGCTATATGTATAAAACCATCTCACTATAAATACGTTTTAGAAAAATTCAGAATAAAAGTTCACCTGATGTTTCAGTTCATACACAGAGTAATTTTAGATAATGCACCCAGAACTATAACATGAGCAAGAGAGAGGCAGCAACTCTAGAGAAAGGGAAAGACGGAAACAAATAGGAAAGAGTATTTCAGCTCAAGTACATTTTAAATTTACCAGGAACTCTTTTATATGCAGGTACACAATCCATTTGCAGATGGCTGACTGAGAGTGTTTGGGACTAAGTACACTCTTTCATGTGTAACATAAACAAAAGGATACAGTCCACTGATCCTTTGTAAACATTAGTTAAAAATAATTCTGACCTTTCAGTGTAAAGCTTAAACCGATGTACATGTTAGGACTAAAATACTTCATTGAGCCTAAGACAAGTCAAAAAGGATTTTAAAAAGCCAAGCATAGAATTTAGAATGTAGAACATCCCACCTGTAGTTGAGAGGATTCTGTTTGTTTCTGATAACTAAAAATAGAATGGACTTTTACTTTCCCTCTATCTTACTTGGTTATTTTTTTTTTATCAGAAAAGAATGTCAGGGGCCTCCCTGGTAGCGCAGGGGTTAAAGTTGCAGTGCTATCAAGCTATCGCCAGCCACTGAAGCACAAGTTCTATCCCTGGCCAGAGAGCTGACCCACATGGTGCCGCAGACCTCTCCTGTCTCACTGGCTGCTCCCGGCTCTCTGGTGAATCCTCTTACACCCTACACCCTTGTCCGACACCCCAGTTCTTGTATGCATAAATAAAAATAAATCTTTGAGAATATCAGCTTTCATAGATACTTGCACTCCTAATTTTTGAATCCTGAGAATTTATGAAATTTTGGTGAGTAAAAGGAGAATTAATGTTTAGGACTAAGGGTGCTAAGCAAGGCTGTGAATGATAAATAATTATGAATTTGGAGTCAAAGAGGTCACTTATGAAGGAGAAAGGTAAACATACCACATGGTGTCACTAATATGTAGAATATAAAGTAACTAAACTAACAGTCAGATAAAGACAAACTGAAAAACTAGCCTGAGAGGTGTCTACAGAACTGAAGCACCAAGAAAGAGCAGGGGTTTGGGGGGATGAACAAAGAGGGAAGGAAGCACAATGGTCTATGGTGGTGGTAAGTGGGTGCACTGCGGTGGTAATATGATGGGGGTACTCCAATATTACCTCAGTTAAAAATACATTATTAAAAAAAAGATCATTTAAAAATTTCTAATGATACCCTTCCTCCAGGCCTTCTATATGCCTCCACCCTTCTCCCCAGAAGTCTATATTCTTGGGTGTGTCTAGAATCCTTGTCATGGTTCACAAATACAACTCATCTTCCAGAAACTAAAAAAAATACCAGTGGCCCAAGACTCATTCTATCCTGTTTGAGGTTGACAATATTAATTTAGGTTTCTTGTTACTGGCAAGGAAACAGGCCCAGAGTGATGAAGAGACATGTCCACAATGTATAGTCGGGGTATACTCTCTCATAAAAAACAAACCCACCTCCCACCCCGTTAGGTTTCTGAAAATCAGTCTGAGCACCTCCTAGAGCACAGCACATAGCCTTTCCTTGATCTTATGGTTTTCTGCCTGTATTTTGCTCCCTGGGAGTTATTTTGATCTAATTTACCTGTCAAAAGTGTGAAATACTGATTATAATAAGTCTTTCTTCTGACTCCAACTCTTTCTTTAATCATCGAGCTTTTACTCTATTGGGAGAACTAGGCATTAAACAAATAAATATGTAATTATAACTTGTAAGCACAATGAAGGAACGCAAAGGATGCAATTATGAAGTATAATAGAGGTTTGATTTAAGTTTTAGAGGCAAGGTAGTTCTAGGAATGCTTATATACTGAAGGCTGTGTGTAGAAGTTTCCTGTGTTTGGAATATAGTGAACAGAAGTAAGAGTGATAACTGAGGTGGGAGAGGTGGCACTGCCTGACGAATGAAGATGCATGGTAAAAACTGTCCCAATAACCATGGGACGCCATTAAAACATGCAGAAGTGCTCTTATGAGATCTCTCTGATGGTCCTTGTCACAGAACTAGAAAGCATATGTTATTAGAATAAAGAATGAAGAGAATTATCAATGCAAATTCTTCTCTCCCACTTATAAATTCAGAGCAAATGCTCTTTAGATAGTCTTTATATAGTATCATATAATATAGATTATCTTAGCAATGCAATATAACATGAAAACTAATTGCAGAACAAAAATAGCATACTTCCCAGTCTTAGAAAGAAGTTTGGGCAAAATTCATGAAACGTGATAACTTCAAATAGTGAAAATATATAGTGTTTAAGAAATGACAAAGGAAACTGTTACATAATAAGTGAAATTTGAGTTTCTTATTTGCAAAATGAACTTAGAATCATAATTTATATGGAATATTATTTTCTAATCTGAACTTTTAATATTAACCTTTATAATCCTGACTTTAAAAGCAAGATCAAAAGTGGATTCTCAAATAGTTTCTGAATAAGGAAATGACAATTGCTTTTGTATATAATAATCCAAAAAAAAAAAAAAAAAGAACCCTTAGTAATCTACTGAAGTAGGAGCCTTCTCAAATAAGTGAATTTATTTTTGTGATCCTGAATTATTTGAAGGTATTATTCATAAAGCACAGTTGCCAAATACTCCAACTTCAATTTGCCTGCCATTATAAAGCCACAGGTATGAGATCCTATTAATTTTTTTGGCTTTGAAATTAATATTAATCATCAGTAATCAACCTCAATAACACAGAGAAAAATAATTATTTGGAAGGATCAAACCGAGGTAAAATGAAGTGGGAGACTAGCAAAAATTCAAAATTGTGTGTAACCCTTAACCTTCATAGGACACTGAGATTTATTTGCTGTAGGGATTGAGGCTCTCTTTTCAGGTCAAGTTTATTTCAAGAGTAAGTTGATTCACTTGATTTCTGTCTAGCTTATGAGAAAGGAAGAGATATCAGTCTTCATTTGTAGCCCAATTCTTAAAAGAAAAATGTAAAGCTCTAGTTAGATATACATTATAGGAAGCAGCATATTTCACCATTTTAAAAGTTAGATTTGTTTCTTAGTTGGGTACTTTAATAAGCCAGATAATTTTCATAGTTTCTAAAATAGTTGCTAGTTAAAATAAATAATGCTTTTGGGATGCCCACCTCTCTGCTTAATAAAGTAAATTAGCCTTAACATAGCTTCTAAATGAACATAAGACTTAAACACTTGCTTTGTTCCTGATTCTTGGGAAAATATTAAAAACAAAAACAAAGTAAACATTATACCTCTAGAATGAAACAAAGTTATTTAGTCATCTGAAACATCTGGTACCTAATGCCGATTTCTTAATTATTGAGAGGGCCCCGAAATATAAATATTCACAGGTTCAAAAGAGTGCTGCCAAATAGGTTATCAAGCAAAAAATACGCAACCACCTGGAGAACAAAATCCATCTGTCAGACTGAATTTAGTTGAAAATAATTTTTTTTGACTTGTTAGTAAAACCCTCATGTAAAATTTATTTGATTGAATAATTTACTAAGAATATTTCCGTAAGCATCATAAAGTGCTACAGTTGATAAAAATGAATATACTAATCATCTTTCTAACTTTGAATCACTGCCACAGCTCCTAGTGAATATATTTCATAGGTTACTAGTAAGGCTTCATCATGCCTGTGGTCTCAACTTGAAAAAAGGTAGATAGATAAAAAATGGAGAGTCCAATTATACACTCCCTTGATAGGGAAAAACAGTTGAGACTAAATATGCCTGGGTGCAACTGATATCACCTGAAGGCAAACCTCAATGTCTTTCCCTGAGAGATCTGCATGCTGCTGATTTTTGTCGCCTTCCCTGATCTTGGAACTCAGAACATGGCCAGTGTTAGGACAAGAAGAGGCAGTAGGGAAAATACTATATCTCTATTTTCTTTCCTGGAACCTGCTTTAGCAATAAACTGTTTCTGAAAATAACCCACTATTGCAATACATCCAGATGATTCTCCCACCAAATATTTCCACGTTAAAGGGGAATGTATGAAATGAGATAAGGCAGTGTAGGTAAAGCGCATAGCACAGTCCTTCAACCTGTAAAAGTCACTGAACCAGTCTAAGTTTCATCAATGAAACTGCTTCCCACTCATAAGCATCAGAAAATAGTGACCTCCTAACAAAGAAAAGAGGTCCCTAATCGGGTAAGATCATCTGTTAGTAGCTTAATTGTCAAAACACAACCCAAATGGATTCACCATTTTGATACTGAAATGTGCACTTTCTGAACACTGAAAGATGAGAAGTTAGTACTAAACTTTTACCAGAATAAGAGTATTCCAACAAAAGGACATTAAGTAGTAGAATAAAATGACCCTTATCTAAAAAAGAATGACAATCCAAACTGAATCAAGCAATTAAAAAGATATGCACTGGTAACCTTTCTTCTAATAGATGAAAAATTGTCTTCTACAAATTCTTCTATTACCCAAACCTCTTTAACAACGAAACAAAATCAAAAATGAAGATCTACACCTTCATCTTCCAAACTGTAGAAAACAATTGCTTCCTAACATTTACATTTTAACTACTCAATTCCATTCACTAGTTTCTATTCAGATGGGATGGTTACTTGATCTTATGCTTTTAGTCAGAGATCAATCAAGATAATATAGTAAAAATCAAAATGGCATATTATTTAAATTAATAATCACTTTAGAAATAGCTGAACGGATTTCATATCATCTGAATTGATTTTTGAACATTAAACAACAGATGGTTATTAATGGTACAATATTAGAACATAAAATCTAGGGCAATCTGAAACCCATCAGCTGATACGATTATACCATTTGGGAACATGTGGAGTTACTTCTTGGAGACAATGCCATGTTCCCTTATGTCACAAACCTGTTACCATGACAGGGAGGACAAACGCCTGCCATATAGCGCTATGCATTCCATTACAATGGGTTCATTCATATTTATAATACAATCTGTGATGTCAGTGCAATCACTTTAGATCTCACTGTTATTTCAAACAAATCCATAACTGAGCAAAAGGCAGGATGTTGACAGGAGTTAATGTGGGTTTTACGCCATTTACAATTGCTTTCTAATCTACTAAATGGCTGTGAAAATTGATGCAGTGTTAGGAGTGCTTTTATATACCAGTTCAGATAAAGAGCTGTTGTGTTGCAGTAATCTCTGTAATGCTAAATTGAATTTTCTACAGTGCTTTATGTTTTCTTTCTTTGTATGTGGTTAAGTAGGCTTCCAAGTTTATGCAAAACATTAATAAAGAAAACAAAAACATCACCTAATTTTATTGAGATGTATTTGCTTTTACTTCCAGAAACAAAGTCACAGTAAACTTGAAATTTGAGCCTAGTTCCTTAAGGAATCACATTCCCAAAAGATTTGGATTATCTTATTCCAAACTGCTGAATCATTTAACTTGACTAGAAACGTGATGGTCACATGGTATATTGAGGACTATGTAACCTAAGGATAGTTGTAAAAATTTAGAAACACACGATCTGATATAATACCTCCTCAAAGTACTCTATGTGCTGATAGCATAGGTAACGGGGCAGAAAGGTTTTTCAAAGGTGGAATTGAGGTTCATGTATCAAATTCTATAATTATATATATGGTACATATATACACAGATAGCTTATTTATTTATTTATGCATACAAGAACTGGGGTACAGGCCAAAGGTACGGGGGGGGGTGAGAGGATTCACCAGAGACAGAGTGGGGAACAGAACAGGCAGACTTACTGAAATACACTGCTGAGGGGAGCAGCGGGCAAGTCAGGAGAGGTCTGCTGCACCATGTGGGTTGCTCCCTGACTGGCTGGGGATTGAATTCATGCTTCAGTGGCTGCGGACAGCTTCATGGGTTGCGTCTTAACCCCTTGCGCCACCAGGGAGCCCCCCACCCCATAGCTTATTTAAATGTCACTGCAGACAATGTGTGAAGGCCTTTTAGTCATCATAGCTACCAGAAGACTATACTGCCTCCGTGACAGAGGTAAGGTTGTAAACATGTGGCAGATCCAAGAATGGGTTCACTTTTTGGTGGCTATGACTCCTTGTTGGAGGTCACCATTGGAACAACCTGGAACCTGAGAATTGGAAGCTGGGATTTGATAAAATCAAAAGACGTGTTCAAGATGCTTAAAAACAAATTTGAATCTTCCATCTAGTTATCAACTATTTGTTTATTGTGCTAATGGTTTTATATTTTCCAAGAAAAGGGGTAGAAATAGTGGATAATTATGTTTTTATTATAAGATGTTAACTATGCTTATAAACAGTTGCTTCTATATAACGTTTATTTAGAATTTTTTTTTTAGCTGACTTTAAAAATTAAAGTGGCCAGGGAGAGAACTCTCTTACATAGTGGTGAGAATAACACACTTAGGAAAGTCCCATAAAATGCATATGCCCAAATGTACAAAAACCAAAGTGCTTATTTTATGACTATTGAACTCTTACACCCTGAGTGTAAGGCAGAAGGAGGCTCACTGCGACATGTAAGAAAACAAACATCTGTTTAGGGAGGTCAGCATGATGGAGAAAAAGGCAGGGTAAATGTACTGAGGATTGGGTTACTATTGAAATAGAGGCAGCATCCTTTTAAAAAGGTCTTTCTCTTTTTTAAACTTATTGATACATTTCATGCTCCTATCATTTTTCTCCCTAGGACAAATTATTGCATTGACATTTATAAAGTGCATCATTAAGAAAATTAAATAATTGATTGTCTGATTACAATTTCACTCTGAGCTTAATATGGGGTTTTGAAGTCTTTTTCCATCTGCTATGTTTTATTCCCTGTGGTAAACTGGTCTTCCCAAGGACCTAAAATAACTTAAAATGATGTCTTCCTAATGAAGGAACACAAGACTGTTTTACTGCTGCAAAACAACTAATAAAAGAAAGGGAGCAAAAAATAAACGAAGTAACAACAAACCTTTGATGACAACCTGCTACATCTGGAAATCAGAGTTATAGAACACAGCAGTTGCAGAAGCAACTTGAAAATGAAAATAAAATTTAATGATACTAAAGATAGCAAGACACTAGCAAATACTCATTCTTCTCCTTTATCTTTTAAAAATTTCTGTTGCACAAACATGGGACAAATGTGCAAGAAACAAATGTTGCCAAAGTAGTGCATGAAGAAGTATTGTGACTGCATTCTCCTGACGAAAGGTACAGCACAATAGCCACATTTCTGCTTCCTTAAAAATTGGGCAGTAAGCCATGTCCTTACTTCCTTATATCAACTTGAAATAATTTATTTCCTATGAATAACACAAATACTACATGGCAAGGATTAACAGACCCAAGAGAATTAGGATCAAATGGTGTAGTGGTCCCTAACAAGCTGCTCACATGAGTTCACTGAGTCAAAATCAGAAAAAAATGATTCCTGAAGTTAAATTATACACATTTAAAATTAACCTTGTAAAGAAAGAATACCATTCAACTATTAAAAAAGAACTCTCAACGCTATGTCCTCTCTTTTTTTCGGTGTGAACATATGCCACTTAAAAATCAAATAAAGATGACTGTGAAGAATCATCTTGTACATCTATTCACTCAATGATTAGTTAATGAACTTCTATTAGGGATCAAGCTCTGTTCTAGAAAGAGCAGAAAGGGACACTGAAAAGGTCCCTGCCTTCATGAAAATTGCACACAGGGTAGGGCAGGAGGTGGCTCACTGACACTAACAAGTACACAGAGGTATCTGTTTTAGGGTGGTCAGCATAGTGGTAAAAGGCAGGGTAAGTGTGCTGAGCTCAGGGTGCATTGTTGTTCTGCAAAGGCTTGCTAGAATAAGCCCCTCTGATAAAGTGAAAATAGTTGCATGAGCTGCAAGAGTAAATGAAGTGAACATGTGCCTATTTTAGAAGGAAAATGTTCCAGGCTAAAGAAAGAGCAAGTGCAAAGATGAAAGTGTTCTAGGGATAGCAAGGTGGTTCAGATGGCTGAAAAGAAAGACAAGGCACTATCAGCAGAAATGAGGTCAAAGAAATGAGGGGACAGATGGTTTGGAGTGGCAGGACTCTTGTTCCACCAGAGAGTTTTGAGAAGACTACTCAAATCTACTGTCATCTACACTTGAATAAACTCACACTGGCTGCTAAGCTCAGAAAAGCCCAGAATCCAGGGTAGAAGCTAGGAAGCCAGTCAAGAGACAATTCCAAGAGTCCAAATGACAGGTGATGTGACCACATTTGTTCTCCTACATGAGAGATCCTGAGGACACCTGAGTGGTTGATTCAATAGCAGTCGTTTTAATAATGACTTTCTAATTTATTTCCTAGTGTTGGACTTTTTTTCCAGAAACACTTTCAGGCAGATACTGATCTTAATTCCAGGTTTTTATTAGAAAGTGGTTTCAGTCATTCACTCCATCTTAATTTATAGCTGGATTTTCTCCAGGACTGCCTTACGGCTCAGGGACTTTGGACAGTTTGGCATTTGGAAGCAGATCTCACTGGAGAAGGGCTGGCAGCTAGTGACTTTGCACGGGCCGTTGGAGCGGAATTAGAGTGATGACCTCACTTGGATTTCCTAATCCCTGGGACAGTGGAAAGAACTATTCTTTTTATCCTTTTCTGTTCAAGCCTCTTGGTATATTCTTGCTTCCCCTAAAATCATACTGCTCCTTTACATCTCTTAATCCTAAGATACTCTTATCCTCCAACCACACACTCACTCTGTCAACTGTAAATGTGGACGCTTCCCCCAAGAGAGATCACCAGTCTCCATGGCTTCCACGGCAGGTTTGGGGCTCCATGCTGTTCACCTCTATGCTAAAGGCTGTTCAGAGTTACAGATCTTAGTTTCTCTCTGTTTATAGAATGTCACCCTTTCCTTCTTCAAATTTCTCATGTCTAAATGCAGACTGATTCTCTCCTAGGGAGAAAAACCTGCTCTTTTTTCCTTTACATTCTCTATTTTAGTTAGTGGTACCACTATTTTCCTGCTTAGTCAATTACCTCTATCCTGGGGAAACATAAAGGAGAGGAAATAGCAATTCTAATAATAGTGTATCCCTCTACAGTATAACAATGAATTGTCTGCTTCCCTTTTCTCCAGCAATCACTCAGTCAGAAATCTTTGTAATAGTTGCCACATATTTCTCTGGGAATTTGTTCTGGAGAACCCTGGAAAAAAGGGGATGTGTGTGTCCATGTAGGGGTGTACACACAAATTCTTTTGTTAGGGCACAAGGATATTTTTGCTCACCAGTGTACCCAAAGAATACAATGTCAGAAGGCATGGCAGACATGGTGCTCAGCAAATATTCCATGTGACTGCCTACATTTCCTGAACGGCTCTGCAATTAGTGTGGGCCATGTGACTTGCTCTTATCTCTAAGTATGAATTAAAGTGGTATGTGTCATAAGTGGAATGAGCCAAAGTGTCTCCTCCATCCTCTTTCCCTTGAGTAGGGACGGCGGTCTCTGAGGATAGAGTTTCAGGATGGAGGAAGTTTGCTGACTCACACAGACCTCATACGGGAGGGAAAAAGAAATTTTTTTTTTTATATTAAGCCAATGAGATTGCAGGGTTTGTCTGCTCTAACTGTAAGTCATCATTACCCTGACTAATAGAGGTTGCCTATTATCCTTTTAAACTAACCTTATTTGTTAAACATGATTTTAGTACTCTTGCCATTCTAAAATTTGTCAAAAATCTTCATTTCCATTAATAATTTTATCAGGAACATCTTTAGGATAGGATAATCAGTCCAGAAATTTACTTCCTTAGTAAAGGAAGTTACCCTCATCAAGTTTTGATTTTTATTCCAGTGTTGGGGGTGGGGGTAGGGAAGATTTGGTCAAATAAATTTGCAAATAAATTATCTCTCTATCCACCCATCCAGTTTGTATAGGTCTGTTTTACAGTGCTCTCTTGGCCTCTGCCTTTGAGTTAAAAAAAAAAAAAAAAAAAAACACACACACACATTTAAAATTTGTGTTTATCATTCTGTACATTTTAGTTACTTTATTCAATTTACCTATCTTTAGGTATGTGAGACCCACAGATAAAAAAATGTTTGCAATATAGATCAATAAAGTTCTGTTTGAGCTTTTTGTAAAATTTTGACTGAAGATAACAACTTTAAGACAATTAGATGTTTCCTCACTGCACCTCTGAAATTCCTGTGTGCCGCCTATGGTCTATATTAAATGCTCCTCCAGTCTACCACAGCACGTTAGGATAGGGGTGGTAGCGGGGAAAGTAGTTATCACATTACAGCATAAATGCTTGATTATCTCCTTCTGCAAATTGTAACCTACTCAAGGTCAGATGCTAAGTTTGACTTCATGTCTGTGTATTTCCAGCACTTAATGTGAAATCAAATTTATAACTAAAGTTCAATAAATATTTGTTCACTCATGGAATAAATGGCTTAAAGAAAGTAATTTCTGAACTTTTTCAGCTAATTCAAGACTACTACCTTGAAACATGATTCCTACTGTGGGGATTATGAGCCTCTTCCTACGGAAAGGATTCATAATTCAATTAGCTTTCAAAAGGGTAAAGCACTTTTGCTTTGACTTGCTTTAAAGTCACACACATAGTGGATTTTCAATACCTAGCCTTATACTACTGCATTTGCCCATTTCAACAATCAGTTGCCCAGTAGCACAAAGCTGTAAGGTCTCCCCCCTGAGGACCCTTACCTATTATTGACTCTTTCCTACTAGAAAGTTTTGTGTTCTCTAAAACCTCTGATATTTGACTGAGTACTGCCTTTCTCAGATTATTTGTAAAAGTGTTAAGTAAGCCTAGAGCTAATATCAATCCCTGAAGAGACCTAGTCTTTAAACTTCTCAACCTTTTCTTCTTACCATTTGCTTTCCTTTTCTAAGATAGCTGCTTTACTGTAATTAATCCTCTCATCTAATCTCAGAAAATGAAACTTCATACTATTTTTTCACCTTGGCTACAGGAAGTGTGTGTGTGTGTATATATATATATATATATATATATATATATATGTATTTTTTTTGACATACCTTTGAGCAGGAAGACAATATATAACACCCAGCAGCCTCATTTTAAAAGTCTCTATTTGTCAAATGACGAAATACCTAATCTTTCAAACCAGATATATAATACATTAAGGAGCAGGAATATGTTTCAGACTGAGCTACTTATAACAATAAAAATTAAAAAAATCAAGCTTAACTTACTGGTTGAATATGGTTATTTTCAATCTTTAAAATAGAAAATAAAATATAAGAAATATGCAATTGAATAACTACTGATTTTCTTGTTGGAAATTATATTCACAGCCTGGAATAATTGTTATGTAAGGAATTTATGCTAACACAGCTTGACCACACCTTAAGAACTACAGAAAAATGACATCTGAAAACCAATGTTAAAACACACCCTCCTTTCTTGACCCTTCACACAGCATATTTAGTAGTACATTTACCAAAACATTTCATGACATTATCAGTCATGTAAAAAAGCATTTTTCAAATAACAGAAAAACAAAGGCTAATTTTTTTGGCCTTGATATTTGTTTAATATGATGTGAATGAGCAAAATATGAAAATATGCAGATATTCTTTATTTCTATATAAATTTCTAGAAGTCTATTAAGACTTTCCATTATATGGGTCCCCTTTGCTTCTCTGGCCCAATCTCCTCCTAATCTCCCAGTTAGTCCACACACTGGCCTCCTTGAGGCTTTTAAAAAAGGCCAGCTTATGTTTCTTGGAAATAAACAAGTCAAACTTCTAGCTAGACTCACTAAGAAAAAGAGAAAAAAACTCAAATAAGATCAAAAATGAAAGAAGAGAAGTTACACCACAGCAGAAATTCAGAGGATAATAAACAGTTAATGTAAACATTTATGTTAACAAGTTTAGTAACCTAGAAGATATGGACAGTTTTTTAGAATTATACATTCATAAGAGACTGAATAAGGAAGAAATAGAAAACCTGAACAGACTAATTGCAAGGAAGGAAATTGAAACAGTAATAAAAACTACCAAAAACAAAAGTCCAGGACCAGATTGTTTCACAAGTGAATTTGCCAAACTTTCCAAGATGAACTAATACCTATCCTGCTTAAACTCTTCCAAAAATTTGAAAAAGAACACTTCCAAACACATTTTATGATGCCAACATTAATACCAAAACCAAAAAAAGACACTTCTAAAACAAAACAAAACAAAACAAAACAGACTGCAGCTCAATCTCCCAAATGAGCACAGATGCAAAAATCCACAATAAAATGTTAGCAAACTGAATCTAACTATGCATTAAAAGGATGCATAGTGAACCAAGTGGGATTTATACCAGGGACACAAGGATGGTTCAACATCCAAAAATTAACCATTGTAAATTGCCATATCAATAACAGCAGAGATAAAAACTATATGATCATAGGGCCTCCCCTGGTGGCACAGCGGTTGCGCGGTGGGCTGAGAAGCTGCCAGCAGCCTCTGCAGTGCTGGTTCGATCCCCGCCGGCCGGCGAGCGTCCCACATGGCGCGCAGACCTCTCTTGCTGTGCCTAGTGCTCCCCTCAGCAGTGCATTTCGTTGGTCTGTCTGTTCTGTTCCCCGTTCTGGCTCTGGTAAATTCTCTCACCCTCCCTCGCTTCTGACTGTACCCCGGTTCTTGTATAAATAAATAAATAAATAAATCTTTAAAAAAAAAAACAAAAAACCAAATAGAGCCTCCCCGGTGGCATAGCGGTTGAGCGCTGGGTTGCGAAGCTGCCCGCAGCCTCTGTAGCGCCGGTTCGATCCCCGGCTGCTCCCCGGCCACCGGAGGAGGGTCCCACATGGCGCGCAGACCTCTCCTGCCGCCCGCTGCTCCCCTCAGCAGTGTACTTCGGTCCTTCTGCCTGCTCTGTTCCCCGCTCTGGTGAATTCTCTCGCCCTCCCGCGCTTCTGACTGTACCCAGTGCTTGTATAAATAAATAAATCTTTAAAAAAAAAAATATGATCATAGATGCTAAGAAAGCATTCAGTAAAATCCAAGATCTATTTATGATTAGCCCCCCCCAAACTGGGGATAAATGGAATATATCTTAACATAATAAGATACATATGACAAACCCACAGCAAACAACATTCTCAATTGTGAAAAACAAATTTTCCACTAAGATCTGGTACAAGAGAAGGGTTTTTACTCACCATTATTATTCAATTTAGTATTGGAAGTGCTAGCTAGAGTAATTAGAAAAAATATATAAAAGGAATCCAAATTGGGAAAGAAGAAGTAAAGCTATTATTTACAGATGACATAACCATACACGGAGAACCCTAAAGACTCCACTGAAAAACATATTAAAACAATAAATCAGTTAAGCAAAGTGGAAGGTTAAAAAATCAATAATCAGTTGCCTTCCTATATGCAAACAATGAGCTAGAAGTGGAAATTAGGAAAATGATCCCATTGACAATCACAACAACAACAAAAAAAATTAAATACCTGAGCATAAACCTAGCAAAGGTGATGAAGGACCCATGCAAAGAAAACTACAAGACATTGTTAAAAGAAACAGAGGACAAGAAATGGAAATGTATTTTCTGCTCACATCAGATCAACATTGTCAAAATGGTCATCGAACCCAAAGTAATACACATTTTAATGCAATGCCAATAAAAATTTCAATAGCATTTCTCAAAGAAAGGGAACAATAACGAAATTCATATGAAACCACAAAATACCCTGAGAATCCAAAATAATCGTGGTATCATATTTCTAGACTTAAAGCTATGCTATAAAGTCATAATAATTAAACAGTATAGTAGTGGAACAAAAACAGAAACACAAACCAGTGGAATAGAACTAAGAATCCAGAAATAAACCCACATATACAGGGACAATTCATCTCTAACAAAGGAGCCATGGGTATACACTAGAACAAGACAAGTCTCTTCAATAAATGGTACTGGCAGGGCCTCCCCTGGTGGCGCAGCGGTTGAGCGCTGGGCTGCGAGGCTGCCTGCAGCCTCTGCAGCGCCGGTTAGTTCCCTGGCCGCTGGCGAGGGTCCCACCAAAAAAAAAAAAAAAAAGGTACTGGAAAACTGGAAAGCCACATGCAAAAGAATGTAAGAAACTATACACTATCTCCCACTATACCCAAAAGTCAAGTCAAAACAGATTAAAGATTTTGTTAGAAGAATTGAAACAAAATACATGGAAGAAAAAATAGGCAAAACACTTCATGACAAGCTTCACTGCTGTCTTTGCAGATTCAAATAAACTGTATTGTGAAAATTTCAGCTATTTAAGTTTTATATTTGTTAAATCTTTTTGTACCTCAGGTCTAGTCCACTCTGTTCTTCTCCCCTGCCCGCCCCCCCCCCCCCCGCTTCTGATTGGGTATTTTCTATTGACTTCCAATTCACCATAGCTCTTGGCATGCTATGGATGGTCCCCATGATACTGTCTTTTATCAGAGGGTTCACACTCAAAACTGGAATAGGGCTGACCCCAGGCTAACTTGCAGGCCACTCTGCTTTGCCCTATTTTCAAGGGTACAGGCTTTTAGGGTTTTTGAATTGATTGCTGGTAGGTTATATCCTCAACAACAGATGTTTTCTCCAACTCCTCACTGCTCAGAGCTTCAGAAAACAGTAAACATCACAAAAGGGAAACAGCTTCTATTCTGACTCCCTGTAAGGCTCCCTTTTTTGCTGTTTCAGTCCCATGTGACTGTCAAAATATGGCTGGTTTCTCTGTTGCCAAGTAGCTGCCCTCTTAGTGGGTTCAAGTCCACATTCCATTCTATAGCTTCAGTGGCTGCAAGTATAATTTTACAGGTGTAGATACGTATCTCAGCTGCAGATATTAGAAGAAGGTAAACTGCTCCAAAATTTTTGTCCATCTGGTCCTTAGAGCTTCTACAGCTTTTTGACAAGCTATGACCTATCTGGCTTCCTAGTTATTTCTGACCTGCCACATGCTCTGTCTCCATCCAGAAGCAGATGTTTGCTTTATATTCTTCGTAGCACACTTCACCATAAAACATCTTACGTTATTTCATTTATTTAACTTATTAATCATCTTTTTTTTCATTAGAATATAGCCTCCAGGAGGGCTGGAGGCTTTCTCTATTTTTTTTCAAATCTGATTCTTGAGATATATAGGAATGATGAATTTATAGCCACTGCTTTGAAAGGATATGAGAAATCTGAATAAAAGAAAGTCTTAGGCAAAGATGAACTGATTTGTTTTCTCAAGAAGTAGACACACACTTTACCATCATATACTGGACCCTTTCTACCATATGCTAAACAGTACGTTAGGAGCTGGGCATTCAAAAATGGATACAACATATCCTAGCCCCACCCTGAAAAAAAAAAAAAGACAGCCCCCCCCCCCAAAAAAAGAGTAAAAACCAAAGGAACAAACTAGAATATACTTTGACTTATGACAAGATAGCAGCAATTGGATTTTAAACATATGAGGACCCTAATTAACAACAAACTCTTTCAAAAGTTTCTGTGAGAAGTTAAGCTCTTATTCCCTTGATGAGTCTCGATTTTGCTCAGAACAAATCTGTCAATTTTTCTATAATTGCCCTCAGGGTCTTTTTTCAGTGGTGGCAAAAATTCTTCTCTTTAAAGTAGATTTGACTTTAGACAATCAGAAGCCTTTTGGGGTAAGGTTTGGTAAGAAAAAAAAAATAATAAAGTCATGCTGATCAAGGAGAAAAGACTATGAAGTAAACAGGACTTTTTTTTTTTCTGGGGCTATATGTCAACTGGCTCTGAAGGCAAGCAATTTCAAGAAAATTTGTAAAAGTGAAAATACTGTTCAATGAAGATTTTAGTGTTCTTTCTCATTATTTTAGTCCTATGGTTAAACATTAATTTTCAGAGTATAGAAGACAATTGACAGGTAAGTATCAAAGAATATATGAAAGACAACATTAGCATACGGAGAATTATGGCAAATGGAATAATTTAGATTTCACAATTCCTGTGGGTTATAGCTTGGAATGCAATACTAATACTAAAAAGCAGATCTTCACTAACAATTCTATTTTGTGTTTCATGACACTGAGCTATATCTATAATAGTTCAGTTTTCCTGACATATTTTTGCTATCCACTTAAGAAGATGCATGCATTCATGCACGTATTCCCCACTTCTAACAATTCTGGTAAGTCTCAACTTCAAGAGGATATGGTACATATACACAATGGAATATTACTAGCAATCAAAAAGATAAACTCATGCCATTTGTAGCAACATGGATAGAGCTGGAAGTGATCATGCTCAGTGAAATAAGCCAGAAAGAAAAAGAGAAATACTGGATGGT
Organism: Talpa occidentalis; assembly: GCF_014898055.3. NCBI lineage: Eukaryota > Metazoa > Chordata > Mammalia > Eulipotyphla > Talpidae > Talpa > Talpa occidentalis. The sequence continues at coordinate 34,142,650 of NW_023604861.1, read as the reverse complement.
CTCACTTATAGCAGGAATTTAGAAAACCCATATAAGGGATCAGGAAAAAGACTAATTATAATAAAGTAAAAATCAAAATCAACAGGCAACTATAAACCAGAAACACACTACAGGGGTGGGGAGGAGAAGAGATTAGCATCAAAACAAGGGTGGGGATTATAACCAAGATGACAAACCATACATTGTACAAAAATGAAAAATGATGTAAAAATACATAAAATAAAAAAAATTAAAAAGAAAAAACCTGAAAATAACTTAAAAAAAGAATACATGTAATCAGAAATAACAGTGAAAGAAAAGAACTACCATTTCCCATTATCAGCTGAAGAGTTACTAGGTCTAACAGGGAAGAAAGAAAAGAGAACATGAACATGTTAAGAACATTCATGTTAAGAACATGAATATAAGCTAGAAAACTGAAAGTTGGCTTCAAGTTTCTTAAAATATTGGGCAAAATATTCTAACATTTGGATTTATAAACGACTAGAGGACCCGAAATGAAGACAGACAAAGTTTTCCACAAGCCGCAAGCTACCGATTTCTTTTATAATACCGATACTTGAATAAAATAATCTTTATAAGAGATCTGCTACTAATAGCAGGAAATAAAACAACTACAGGGAGATCACCTTCTTTCCTTCCCCTTTCTCTCTCAATTGTCATTCTCAGGTAACTATTAATAATATTGATTAGTTATATTAGCATTTTTAGACAATAATGACTTTAATTTCATTTTACCAACAAAATGCTAATATGTTATCTTAACATATTTTCTATGGGAATATTTTGATTGGGTAGAACTGACACATACATATAAATGCAATGAAGTAATTATGATTATATTATTAGTAGTTACTGTAGCAATAATTTCAGAAAATGGTTATAAGCCATCTGTCTTGAGAAAACAGACTTTAAGACAAAAGGTAGTCATTCATTACATGAAAGAACTTATTAGAACTTAGTAGTAAAACCAGTTAAATGTGTTCCTACCAGGCTCCAAGTTTAAGTTTTAATGCATTTTTAAATGTTTCTGGTCTCAAAACATTGAACAGCTGACAATTTCCCCCAAGAGAACAATACCTTGAGGGGAAAAGCAATTAGAATATGGATTGACCAGCAATCAGTAATCATTACTTGGTACATTAAATGTAGTATGCTGGCACCTGGGCAAGTAATTTTGAAAGTGGTTAAATATCTGGAAAACAGAGCTTTCTCAAGTTAAATGCGAAAAATGTGAAAACTCAGAAAATAAAATGGACTTTCCCACAGTTACACTAGGAAGAAAACTGCAGAATAAGGTTTTAGAAAGTTAGAACTGGGTGAACATTTTAAGGCAATTGGAATCAAAGGGATTGAAGCAGAAAGTCTGGTATTTCTAGAAAGTTTAAATTCTCCAAAGTTTATAACTTGGAAGAGCTGATGATACATTTCATATCAAGGTTTAATATTTCTGTGAAAGTGCTTTAAGTAAACTACAATTCCAAAAAAGCTTTTAATAAAATTATTAAGTAAGAAGAGAAGAAATGAAATTTCTGAAGCAGTGAGACAAGAACTTGCCCAAATTCCCTTCTCTGGTGACATCTTTCCATCCACTTTACTGTGGCCCACAAACCTTCCTGATGAACTGTCAAGGTCAGCCCTCCATTGGAGACCCAGACCTCATTCCTCTCATTCACCGACAGCACTCCAGCAATCTAGTCATCTTTTCATAACATCAGCAGTTTTTTTACACATCAGTGTATTGTTCCTTTTTTATGAAATAAGCATGCTACTATTTCTTTCATCTTAAAAAAAATGCCTTTTCTTTGACCCCCAACTCCTCCTCAAACTACTAGTCCATTTTCTCCTTTCTATAGTAGACTTCCATCTTATAATCTGTTTCTAATCTCTCTCCTTCTGTTGAACCTGTTGCACTTAAACTAGCCTTCTCAAGGTAACCAGTTATCTCCAATTTAATAAACCCAACACTGTTTCCCAATTCTCTTTCCCCTACCTCTTAGCAATATTGCATGCATCACTTTCCTCCTGAAATGTTCTTCATTCAGTTTCTAGGACATCAGTGTTGCCTGGTTTTCCTTTTCAGTATTTTGATGTGTTCTCTCATTATCTTGAGCCCCAAATATTAACAAATCCTAGGGTTTAGTCCTCTATCATTTCTTTTCTAGCAATGCTGCTTTCAAAGTAATCTAGTCTAATTGTTTAAAAACCATTTGCCTACTGATAATTCCCAAATTTATATCTCTATAACATGGACCTGTTTCATAATGGATTTTCTAAATATTTTATATAAGATATTATTTTAATGAGTAACCCTTCCTAAAAAAAAATAACCCCCAAACTATTGCTTTCCCTCCAGATAAACAAGACTCTATTGACTATGGACAATCAAAAACTAACTTAATAGTACATTTCTTAAAAAGTGCATTTACGGTTTTTCTTAAGTGCTATGTAGAAATAGAAAAATGGAAAATTAAAAATTACTTGTCCTATAACTTAGAGATAACTATATTTAAATGCATAAACTCATTAAAATGTATGAAAAAATGTAGAAAGTGTCATCTATTTGAAACAAAATTATACCTGAAAAAGTTTTTAGACACATGTCTTTTGTTTTCTTTCATATATTCTTAATAAATTTTATATTTGAATGAGCCTGTAACTTTATGGAGTCATTAGTTTATCATGATTGATTTTCATTATGTTGGGCTTCTTGAAAAATGACAGATTGATGACAGTAAGGTAGAAAAGTACCAAAAAACACCCTATCTGTAAATATCTTATTACAGGTTTCAAGTACACAAGAAAAAAGCACCATTATTGTTTTTTCACATGACTCTCTACATGTTTTAAAAATGATACAACATATGATAATAACAACTTCAATCTGAAAAAGACATTACATTAAAATATGAGAGATTAGGAATATATTAATAAGAGTGATTCGACTAAAAAAGGGATTGAATCCAACTTCAATTATTGATAAACAACCAAGAAAGAAGGAATATAGTAAACTTGCTCAATTGACAATGTGGATAAAAATGTGGGTTGTGAATATAGGCATGGGGAAGTCTAAGTTTTAGTTTCTTTTGCTCTAAAATGAAGATAATACCGATTCTCTATCTCTTGATTGTTGTGAAACTAAGTAACATATGTAAATACCTTAGCATAGTGCCAGATCTATATGATCTATAAACTAAGGGCTTAACAAATACTAGCTATCATTACCATTATATATAATTTTTTTTTACTATCACTTATTTTCTTCCTAAGGAGTTCTTTTTCACCAAAGCTATTCGAACGAACAAGTAACAAAATAATTAAAGAATATTCACACTGAGCTCTGAATTCTCTCCGAAAGTTTTAAAACAACAGAATCTATTACAGAGAACAAAGCTGTATTTTGCAATCAGTTTGTTCTGTCAAAAATGACAAAAAAGCTCAAAGGACGTATCTGAATGACTGTAATGCACCTTGGTCCAGTAGCAAGGGTTTAACTCGCTCTTTAGAGTACATGCAAGTGAGCATTGTTCTTTCCATTTTAATAAAGACTTTCCATCCCTAAATTGACTTTCTGAAATAGTGAGATAATTGTACACTTTTAAGTCACTTTGTCAGTGTTCTTGAACTGTGAAAGTAATTCCCTGTTGAACTCATAAAATATACCCTCCAAGATCCAAGTTTAAGTGAGCATAGTGATTTGTTTCCTAACATTAGAGCCCAACTAAATTTAAAAACTCCTTTGTAGTGGACAGTCCTTGAAGCTTTGAGCACCTTTCTTATCCACAGCTCTTCTGAGTAAAGCAGCCAAGGGTGGTTTTTGTGTATTTAATCTACTATCACTCTCCCACAATTGTCATGATCAAAACTCTTTACTACTCCCATCATCTCCACCATACTCCCCACTGCCTCAGCAATTCCCTATAATATCACAACCACTGCCATCACTCTTACTGCCACCATCAACATCACTGCCTCTCTTACTACTATCACTAATGATGGATATGAAAAAACTAAGCCCTTTACTTGTCTGTAGCATTTATTTCTCAAAACAACTCAAGATATGTTGTTTCCATTTTACAGATGAGGAAATCAAGGCACAGAGAAATTAAGACTAATTCCTGGATTATGTTCATAGAGCTGGTTAATGGGAAAGCCAGAATCTAGATCAAAATTTTAATTCTACAAGTCATGTGCATATTTTATGGCCTACTGTATAGCTTGGCAGAGATAATTAAAAAAAAATTCTGCATGGGCAGATAAGAATTGTCATACTTTGGGTCACAGGGCAGTGGCCACAGCTTAATGGACAAGAGGCTGGAGACTGCCCTAAAGGACATTTTATACTTGATATTACCTGAATCACTGGTAAACTCTTTTTGCAGGCAATGAAAGACACACAGAGGGACACAAAGTAATAATGGAGACACTAAAATCAGGGACTAAAGAGCAGGCAATGGGTTAGAGTCATAAAGTCTAAAAAGTCAGTGTAAATATAAGCCAAAAAAGTAGAAGCATTCTATTTGATGGTAAAGACGACAGAATCAGAGGCAGGGGCACAGACAGAGGGTACAGGGGAGGCCCCTTTACTTTTACACAATATTTGCTTCTCCCCCACCCCTCAGATTGAGTCCCCCTAGAAATTCCTTCCCCGAGGCACCCGTGCACCATCACCACAGTTTCCTGTGCTCCTCCCTCCCTCTCGTTCACCCCTCTCCCTCCTCCTCTGCTGCAGGATGTGTCTGGTTTATAATTGTCTGTTTTTGCTTTGTTGTGTTTGTACTGTTATATTTTTTTTTCACACTGATGTCTTATTTGGTTCCCCTATATTCCTGTTATAAGTGAAACCATCCGATAATTTTCTTTTTCTTTCTGGCTTATTTCACTGAGCATAATTCCTTCTAGCTCCATCCATATTGCTGCGAATGGCATGAGTTTATCTTTTTTGATTGCTGAATAATATTCCATTGTGTATATATACCACATCTTCTTGATCCAGTCATCTATTTTGGGGCATTTGGGGTTGTTTCCAGGTTTTACCTATTGTAAATAGTGCTGCAATAAACATAGGTGTACAGGTGTTCTTTTGAAGCACTATTTTTGTGTCCTTTGGGTCGATCCCTAATAGTGGAATTGCCGGATCGTATGGTAGCTCCATTTTTAGTAGACTGAGGAACCTCCAGACAGCTTTCCACAGTGGTTGGACCAGTTTGCACTCCCACCAGCAATGTAGGAGAGTTCCTTTTTCACCACATTCTCGCCAACATTTGTTGTTGCTTGTTTTTTTGATATGTGCCATTCTTACTGGTATAAGATGGTATCTCAGTGTGGTTTTGATTTGCATTTCCCTGATGATAAGGGATGTTGAACATTTTTCCATATGCCTGTTGGCCATTTGCATTTCCTCTTTGGAGAAATGTCTTTTAAGTTCTTCTGCCCATTTCTTGACCAGATTGTTTATTTTGTTTTTGTTGAGCCCTGTGAATTCTTTGTATATCTTTGTGATCAGTCCCTTATCAGTTGAATGGAGTACAAAGATTTTTTTCCCAATCAGTGGGATGTCTCTCTGTTTTGGTTAATGTCTCCTTGGCTGTACAGAAGCTTTTCAGTTTGATGTAATCCCAGGTGTTTATCTTTGCCTTCACTATCACTGCTTTGGTGTACCCCAGTTCTTGTATAAGTAAATAAATCTTTAAAAAAATAAAAAAGATATCTGTAACTTTTTTTTTGTTGTTCAGGTGGCTGGCTGACTGAAGCTCTCAGGGAGCAGGCTGGCAGTATGGAGAATGCACAATCTCATTTTCTAACATTTAACATCCACATCAATTTAATAAGAAAATTAATTTTCCTTAACAAAAATAAGTATTCTATGCATACCCCACCTCCAAATCTCCCAAATCAACTCCCTCTTCCCCAAATATAATAAGGAAGTAAATAGAGCAAGAAGGGCACTAGTGAACAAAATTTCTTTTGTACTGAAATGCTTATTACATGCCAGAAGGTGAGGTAGACCTTCCCCCACCTATCTATCTAAATGTGACATTCTGGGCCATCAGGGAGGGGTTAAGTCTCAGCACTGTGAAGCTATAGGCAGCCACTGCAGCATGAGTTTGATCCGAGGCCAGGGTGCTTACCCACATGGTGCAGCAGACCTCTCCTGTCTTGCCCACTGCTCCCCTCAGCAGTATATTTCAGTCAATCTGCCTATTCTGCTCCCCACTCTGTCTCTGGTGAATATTCTTACCTCTTCTCACCCCCAATCTTAATGCACAAATATGTCCTTTAATAGATAATCTCAGTTATGTACTACAAGAGGTTGTTTGTGGACATTTTAATATTTTGATGAAAATTTTGACATTAAAATGCATAAATAGTCATGATTTCACCTTTCTTACAGTCACAGGAATCATGCTGGGTTTAGGCAACCAAGAAATGTTATTTTTAAAAGACATGATAATGAATACAATGTTCACCACAAACATACAGACACCTCATAGCAACTTGCTCTGTGCCAGGTAATATACTAAGTCCTTCACATCTGAGTAGCTTCGAGTGCTCATAAAAGCCTTTTGAAGTAGGCATTATTATCATCTCCATTTTATACATATGAAACTGAACCCAAGGTAGCTTAAGTAACTCGAAAAAGGTCACACTATAATTGGCTGCGGCTGGATTTGGAAACCCGGTCTTTGCTGTTATATACCCTCTATTTGGGTCTCTTCATATATAAAATGAGTGAAGCTGACAGATTTATAAAAATTTATTTACTCAAGGAATTGTGTTTTGCATGAGATTAACGATCAACAGAGGACTATTTGACTATTTTACAGTGCACAACATTACATCAGTTCTCTTTTATGGTGATTGTGACTATGACACAACAGGTGTACTTACTAAAAAGTAAAAGGTAATAATAAAAATTCTGACTTAACTTTTTTCTTTAAAACCCTGTACACTATGATAATTATCACAAAACACAGAACGATATCTATCAAGCATGAACACATTATCTTGAAGATACTCTCTAAATATATTCAAAATATCTGCATTGTAACAGTTCAGGAGGGTTGACATTTTAAATGGCAATTAAAATATAGGACTGACAAAGATTAGTATAATTTTAGAAAAATCACAAAAACCAGTAAATTAATAAATGTAACTAATTTGAGTTTATGAAACAGTTTAAAAATCTTATTTGAATGTTAAGAATTTATAGTGTATTGGCTCAATTTTTAGACCTTTCAATTTTTAATCTATATGCATGGGTTTAAGCTGTAAGTACTTTCTCTGTATTTTAAGTACTTTTAAGTACTTTCTCAGAGGACTACTTAACTGTGTGCAGAGAGGGGAGCCATCTGTCAGCCAGTTGCCTTTACTGTTGTCCAGTGATCCACGGTAGCAGGAACTTGAGTTCTGTTGCTTTCTCTAGTTTCAAGTCCTGCATTAATTTGTCACCCAACAGCCCACTCTTCCTGGTTCAACCAAGACCCTGGTCACCCAGACCCTTCGGGGAGAACCTACCAGGTTACAGATGAAATTATACAATAAAAAATATCCTATAATATTTATAGAATTTAAAGAACCCCTTGATAATTGGGTCATGCTTTCAGATATCTATGTGAGAAACACATTGGTGACTTTCTCACATAAACATAAATCCACTCTACATTGCTGTCACTGATTTGGTAGCAACCAAGAGAATGGTAGATATAGGAGCATAAACCTTCCAAAGTGTTAGCCTTTCATTTCCAAATATTTATACACACACACGATTATTAAAATGGACAATTTACATGTCATTGATTATACTGAACTTTTTGTCTTGAGTCATCTCTAAAGAGATCACTAAACACACAACACAGAATTTTAACAATGGAAAGAAAAATCCATAATTACTAAACTGGTATAAACCTAGCCAGGCCCTTTTATATATGAATTCATTTTCAGACTCAAAGCAAAACCTTTCATGGTTAGAATTATTATTCCAGTTTTACAGTGAGGAAACAGACGTAAAGGCCAAGGTCATGAAGTTGGCCACCTTCTTGACACTGTGCTGCCTGTGGTAAGGAAAAACTCACTTAACTTTCTTCCCATTAAAAAGAATACCACAGAACATAAACCACCCTAATAAGGTCCTAAACTTTTAGAGAAGGTACTAAGGGAAGTCCCTGTAATTACAAGACTGAATTCCTCTTGTTCTGCAGTTTATTTGAACAGCTCAAAGAGAAAATCAAATCTGTTTAGCACTTGGCAATCTATTCAAATTTCAGAGACAGTGATAGTATTTTATTCAAGGAAAAGCATTATAAGTTATAAATACCAATGTGTTATTGGCCTAAATAAATCAGACTACTTAATCCATGCATAGCTACTGAATGTGAAAACCTTAATGAATTTGCTTAATGTGATGTGTCTGTTAAGATGATACTAGGTAGAAAGGAAACCACCATAAGCAAGCTTCCAAAGCCTGAGAAAGAAAATACAGCTAGTGTCATTGTGTGCAAAATAAAAAAGAAAAAAATGAAATTCATAGGAATAGAGTGGGAAAGTGGTTGTCAGGGGTGGGAGGTGGGTGAAATAGGGAGAGGCTGGTTAACCTTCCTGTGATAAGATGAATAAGGTCTTTTCTAGTGCAAGTCATGGTGACTACAGTTTATAATCTGTATTGTGTAACTGCTAAGACTAGAACTTAAATGTTCTTGACAAAAAGGGAAAAAGTAAGTATGTGAGATAATGGATATGTTAATTAATTCACTTGGGGCAATTCTGTCACTATGGGCATGTGTAGCAGATCACCATGTTGTACACTCTAAATGTCTTCCAAATTTGTCAGTCATACCTCAGCAGAGCTGAAATAAATTAAATAATAGTTTTTCAAATATTTTATCAAGGATTTTGTGAGAATACTTCATGTTTAATGGTTTTAGTAACAGTGCCCCCACAATTCTACTGATAAAGAAAATATATTCATGATATTAAAATGATCATCTTACCCAAAGCAATATGTAAGTTCAACATAGCCTCTATCAACATTTCAATGGAATTTTTCAAAGAAAGAGAGAAAACATTACTGAAATTTATATGGAACTACAAAAAGACCCCAAATAGTCAAAGCAATCAGGACAAAAAAGAAGAGGAATGAAGATACCATTCTCCTGGAAAGGAGATGTCAAACTATACTACAAAGCTAGAGTTCTCAAAACACTATATATTGGACTAAGTATATACACAGACAAATGGAATAGAATTGATACTCCAAAAATAAACCCACACTTAAATCTAACAAAGACTTAAATCTAACAAAGAAGCCAAGAGCATATACTGGAGGAAGGAAAGTCTCTTGAACAAACAGTGATAGGAAAACAAAACAATCATATGCAAAAAATGAAACTAGACACTCACATCATACATAAAAATCAACTCAAAGTGGATTAAAGACTTGTTTGCAAGACCTGAAACTATAAAATACAGAGAAGAAACATAGGCAAAACTCTCTATGATATTGACCTCAGTGATGTCTTTGGGAGACTTGACTGCAATATAAGGGAAACAAAAGAGAATATAAAGAAATCATTACATCGGACTGAAAAGCTTCTTCAGAATAAAGGAAACTATCACGGAAATAAAAAGACATCCAAGCAAATAGAAAATACTTGTACATCATATACCTGACAAGGGGCTCATAATCAAGATTTACAAAAAACTCACATAATCCAACAGCAACAAAAAAAACCCAAATTAATAAAAAGGGCAGAAGAGCTAAACAGACACTTTTCCAATGAAGACGAACAGATGTCCAACAGGCACATGAACAAATGCTCATCACTTATCATCAGGGGAAAGCAAACCAAAACCATAACGAGATATCACCTCGGTTTAGTTGGGATGGCCCATAACAAAAACAAAAAGCCCCACCATGCACAAAAAACTGAAACAACAAATGTTGAAAGTATGGAGAAAAAGTAATCCTCATATACTGCAGGTAGAAATGTAGACTGGTTCAGCCTCCATGGAAAAAACATATGGAAGTTCCTCCAAAATATTAAAAATGGGCTACTATATGACCCAGCAATTCTATTCCTTGGTATTTATCCAAAGAATGCAAAAAAAAAAAAATCACAAATTTGCAGGCTTATATACATGGTGTGTTCACTACAGCACTATTTATAATAGTCAAGTGGAAATAACCTGAGTGGATTAAAGAACCTGTGGTATATGTACACAGTGGAATACTACTCAGTTATAAAAAAGAGTTGAAGTCTTGCCATCTTGTGGGTAAAAGTGGACGGAATTATGCTAAATGAAATAAGCCAGAAGGAAAAGGAAAATACCAGATGATTTCATTCATCTGTGGAATACAAAGAAACAAAACAAAGGAACAGACAAAACTAAGCCAAACAAATGCTAGAAATATGACTGCAGAATTGAGATTACTAGAGAGTGAAGAGGGTTAGGTGGGAAACAAAGAGGTGAGGAGGCCCAGTGGATTGTGGTGGAAGACTATGGGTGCTCTGGGGGTGGATGCAGTGTGGTAACATACATCTGAAGAGGTGTGACCTAGTCCCCTAAATCATACACACACTATAAACAGTGTGTGTGTGGTGTGTATTCAGAATTCATTCAACCCCGAAATAAGTATAATATAAAGATGACAGATAGTCCATTTCTTTCCCTGATATTTATCTCATGATCTGCCTCTTATTAGGAAAATGCATCTTTCTAAAATGCCCTCCCAGTTTTCTGGAGCATAAAAAAACAGTAGACTGCTTTTTCTACAATACTATAAAATACTTTCCCCCTCCAGAATATTTTTCCCCTCTGAAATTAAGTCATAAAATAAAATGCCTTGGTGAAAAATAGTGTTTTAGTGAAACGGGACAAATGTACTTTTGTAATTTGAACCGAATACAGCATGTAGAGAGAGTCACATTTTAACTTTAGGGAAGATATCTATCAAATATTTAATACTAGTTCTATTTCACATTGCTAGGAAAAATTTTAGTTAACAAATAAAACACTATGTTTTAATAAAGAATGAATTAACTTGCAAGTTATGATACACAGAGTTATGAAAAGAAGTTGGCCTTGGGCAAAAAGGTAAAATAACTGAAGCCTGCCTTGACTGCTGTTGTCTGTGGTAACATACCATTCCAAGCACTCCTTTCTAACAAGTTACTCAAGGCCTATTTACTACCTGCATCCCATTCATATGAGTCCCTTGTAAGCTGAATGTCTTTCTCCTTCTCTTTTTCTTGGTGTAGGGGAAAATTCTTTCAGTTCCTCTGTGGAATGCAGAAATCACAGCTAGCGCACCAGTAACCAAACTGGACCAAGAAGCAGATTTGAGATTAGAAGTTAAAGGATAAAGATGGAAGGAGAAAATCCTTTGCACTCATCCTTTTCCACCTGGGCTCAGTAGAGATGGTTCCCTTCCAGAAGAGTAGTGAGAAGAAGGGCTGCGCAGTCACCAACAAAGAGGTGAGCAGAGACTACACCATCAGCACATCTGTGGGGTGGGCTTCAAGAGGTGTGCCCCTTGGCACTCAGAGAGATCTGGAAGTGTGTCATGAAGGATATGGGAGCATCAGAAGTACACACTGACACCTGGCTCAACAAAGCTGTCTGGGCCAAAGGAAAAAGGAAGGCACCATAGCACAGCGTACCCAGGGGTAGCTGTCCAGAAATAGAGTGAGGGTAAAGAGTTACCAAACTCTACACTGGTTACCTATGTACTTGTCCCCGCCATCAAAAATTTACAGTCTATGTGAATGAGACCTAATGATTGTCAAGTAAAATGGATCACTTTGTGGACTTTCACACACGCAACAGACCAAAACCTCTGAATTTCTCTATTTCTGTGAAGCGTTTAAGTCAATATTTGAGTTTTTTCTTATATGTACTGGAATCTAATTATAATCAATATTCATTTTTGCTGAGGAGGGAAAATTGGTTGGTTGAAGGAGAAAGGGAAGATGGGGATTTTTCACTTTATCTTTTTTTTGAAATTTCAGTTTAGAACTATGTGAACATTTTAACCAGTCTATGTTAAAATTAATGAAAAGTTAAATTCTTAACAATGAACAAAATCCTGTGAAACTTTAGAAATTGTTATTGTTTAATGAAAACATTTAAGTTTATTTTATGCAAAAGATCATGTAATGTAGACATGAAATATTTATTTTAATAAACATGAGGTGATTTAAATCTTAATTTCTTCTGCAAACTGAAAATTCCATCAAAACAGGAACTCATGCGTTCACCTTGTAACAGCAGCGTCTGTTCAGGAGTTATGCATGTGACGGCTGCCTGAAAAGACTGGTTGAACCAAAGAGGTGTCATAAAATACATCACCATTGGAAAGTGCTCTCCTCTGTATATGCCTGACAGTTATCCATAAAGCTCAATGAATGAGGAAGACATTAGGCAAACACAGAGGGAAAAGATTAGAATTTTTGAGTAGAAGCTTAGCAGAACACAGTTTCTGGTAGTTTCTTTAAGCTAGTAAGCAAATATTATAAGCCCATTTATTTATCTGCCTCAATAACTCATTTTCCTGTGCAAGTATTCTCTGTGACTGACTAGCATATGTGATAATCTCCAAGTGAAAGTTAATAAAGTATTGAGGTTGGGTAGGGCATAGAATTGATAGTAATTAAATATAGGAACTTAGTCCTAATTCCCATGATTTTAAGAAACATTTTTATTCTATAAAAGCAATCCCAACGCATACAACTTTCAAAATGTACATTTGACTCAATTTTTATACTGAAAAATTCTACAAGTAACTCTCCACACAGTACATAAATCAAGAATTTTGATTTATATTATACATTTACACTGTTGCACATCTTTTTGTTGTTGATGTTCTATTGGAAAAAAAAAAAATCACACGTCATCCCAAAAGGGATGGTTAACAATTATATCCAGCTTATATGAAAATTTGATTAGAATAGCTGAAATGGATTTTGCAAATAAGGTCTTTTTACTGAGCAAATCCATGAAACTTTCAAAAGATTGATAGGAATGTGTAACTCACTTTGTCAGTTCCATTTTTCATGTCTTGGTAATAAACGTTATTTTGATAAATAAAGATGATTTTTATTGCATTTATTGCACTGTGATTTTTATACAAGTACGGTTCCTAAAGTAATAAAAAAAGGAGGAGCTACACTTCAGAACTTAAGCTGTTAACTCATGATTCTTTCAAAGTTATTTGTCAACATTTCCACATGTGTATAAAAAAAATAGGTGAATTGATGATGTGGGTTTCTCTGTCAGACAAAATGAAAATTCCAGGGACTGAAAAAAAATGGTGTGACGACCCTATAGATTTTTATGGACTATGGCTAATTCTTCTCTATTTGCCTCTTGTTGTCTTAGGAAGCTGTTTGCTTTATGTCCACCTGATGAAAATGAGGAAAGAGGCTATATGGCAAGCAAACAACACTTGGGTGGACTTGAACATGCCCCACTTGGCATCAGTTGAATCATAACTGTAGGTGAAAGAAGGAAGAAATTCCATTCCCTCAGGTAGCTTGCTTAAATCCAGAGAAACCAAAGCAGAACTAATCCAGATAGAAATTGGGACTTGCGAAGTCATTTTCCGAGCACTGTGGCAGTAGTGGCAGAAGGGTACTAGCTTCTTAAGCCATTTCACGGATTAGGTTTCACTAGATCACCGAAAAAAACAAGGCAAATGCTTCTGAACACTACAACCATAGGAAGAAGCCTTCACATTTTATATAAAACAGTTACCAAAACATTGTCCTGAACACCTAATTGTCCCTGTCAAAAGTCTGTGTTCAAAGTCCTTAGGAGTTCAAGGTCAGAGGTTTAAAAAAACAAAAAAAACCTTGCCACTATTTTAGAATTGGTATATGACCTTGTAGACAGAAATAATAATGATATAACTTATGAAAGGTCCCTAGAAATATTTTCCAAAAGGCATCAGAGATCCTTATAAGATGGCCTTTAATGATATTTACCTTCTCTAAGGTGAATTTGTGACTATTACTTGTAAACAAGAATATCTGTCCTAGTTACAGACATGAATTTCCATTTTATCTACCTATGAGAATGCCCAAATTTGTAAATGAGACAGAGGCCATGTTTTTGCTGGTTTTGTTCCCAAGTCTGACTTGAAAAGCATCTGGGATTCTCTCACAGCATCACGACAACCATTGATATCTAGCTTTGTGGGTGCTGTGAGGTAGGGGGGACAGACACCTGTTGTGTTGGTGAGTAACGTATCAGACACTACGAGTTTCATTAGCTAGCAATAACCAGGTTACTTCCTGATCCCAGGGACTTCCTGTCAGGGAGTGGCAATGAGGTTCTAGAGCTGGTAGCTGAAGAAGGTTTCACAATTCAGCAGGCAGTTTTTGGGTCACAGAGCAAGGAGCATATGCCTTGGATGTCTGTGTTGTGACTTTGGATGTTGTTCATCAAATAAATCTAGATCATTTCTCCAATCTTCCCAAAGACTCTATAATCCAATTAATAGGCCATTATAGTTTTTGCTTAAACTGGATTCTAGTCTCTGCAGTTGAACCCTGATCTATACAAATGCCAGCATATCAGACCCCTTCCAAGAAATGGATTTCCTATTTGCAGGGTTTAAAGGTCTACAAGGAATGAAGCACTCCAAAATAATGTTCAGGGACTAATGGGTGCTGACTCTGCTTTCCCCCACTTGGAATGAAGATGTGTTGCTGGTGAAGCTGTGATGTGTTCAAGGTCCAGGACAGGCCAATTTAAAAGAGTTCTTTGAGTTTAAGTGTCCAGACTGTCAGATAAAGTACTTCCAGAATACTATCCAAGATTTAAAACCCCACGTATAAAAGAACAGTAAGTGCAACAAAAACTAAGCTGCTCAAAGTCACTGAGCCCCTCCTTTATGGAAACAGTGTCCTGGCAACTGCAGGCCCCATTAGTTCCTTGAGGCAATGGGGTGCTGAAATGTGCCACATCTGCTCTTGCCAAGCAGCCATTTCACGTCCACAGGATGCTGGGTCTCTGGCTATTTCAATAGGGGAGAGAGAGGGAGGGAGAGGGAGAGAGGTCTTTTCTCACTGGTCGGTAGCTCTCTAGAAATACTAAAATTCTATTGATAAAGATTAATTTTTTAGTTTATTAAACACTGTTTAAAGATTCTTTTAAGTCTCTTTATCATGGTCTTGCTCTTTATCCCCATTAGTATTCTCAACAAAAGTTAGAAGAAAAATAAGACTTTTGATTGGCTGTCACTGGAAGTCTCAGACCTTGTGATAGAGGGACAATCCCCGTATTATAGTGTATGAGGCTTACCTGCAAAGCTGTGGGTAGGATTCCCAATTTTAGCAAAACCAAAAAAAAAAAAAAAAAAAAAAAAAAAATGAGGACAACTGGGAAAACTGAAACTAAAAAAAGGACACAAAACATGAACGTTCTGAAATCTGATCTAGTCAAGAGTATATTGGAGAAGGGGTGTAGTTGGTGGTGGTGGTGGGGAGCAGCAAGGAGGAAAAAATGAGGATATTTAATTAAATGTGTATTTTGGAAAACTAATTGCTCAGATAAATAATAAGTTTTTAGTGTAAGGATGTGCCATGCAATATTTGAAAAATATTTATATTTGGAAAATATTTATGGGACATACTGATATTAGGAAACTATTCATTACTATCTGGAATTCAAATTTACCTGACCATTTCATGTTTTACCTGGAAATCCCAGTTGCAGAAAAGCCCTTGCAGATACTGCTACTCAGAGTGAACTTACTCTATAGCTGCTTAAGGGCCTACATGGTGTACATTCACCTGCAGGCAGGAGGAAAGAGCTCACTGTGGATAACTACAGCATTTTAAAGAATGGAAGTAAAGAGTAAATGAAGCTCTTAATTGGTCTCAAACTTTCAGCAGTTCCTAGATTTTGTTTCCTTAAACCTAGCTTTAAGTAAGTGTTTGCTCAGGGGATGCAGCACAAGTGCTGGCCTCTATCACCAGCCCTGTTTCATTTTTTCCCCCTGGCTGTCAGGAAGCTCAGAAATAAATCACAGTACTGACTTTTCAGTTTCTTCTTCATCCTTCATCCTTAGCAAAGTCACCTCAAATTCTTTGGGAAAAAAAAGAGAGATGGGCCATAAAATACTAAATCAAATGACCTGATTTTTCTCTATGGTAGTCACAACAGAAGTCACCTTCCTGATTTTCCATCTGTGGGAAATAAAACCTAGTTCTGCTGTTTATTTTAATAGTTATATATGTTAAAAATTTGGTTATATAAGTTCAAAATATATCAGTACACATCCTGATATACAGTATATGTCTGCACTGTTCTTGCCATGATGAATGTATGCCCTAGAGCAGAAAAACTATTCCAAGAATTACAACTTTTATTTACCAAGGCATGTGCTCTAAAAGACAAGGAGAGCAGTATCAAGCACTTGTGTTTTTATTTGCTTCACTGCTAAAGTAGAAGTGAAAATGTAGCTCAACTTTGAAATGTTATATATATCTGAAAAATAAGATAATTTGTAGCATAGTTAAACTTTGCTCAAGTCTAGAGAGATAACATGAAAAATTCTCAGGCTAGCAATTTGCTGACTAGAAAATCACTATGTTTTCAATCAGCCTAATATGGCAGTTGTTTTTCACAGGCAAAGAAAAGCTAAAGAAGACTTACAATCTGTAGCTATTCAGCAAAGCTTGGCAAAATTTAGCTGCTAGTTTTTTTCTTATCCTTGTTATACGTTTTCCATATGGGACTTATTATTATCAATGAGAAGAAATAATAGAAGTGAACAGAAGCAAGAGGAAGGTCCACACTGGCATGCATTAACTGCTTGTCAACTACGGTTTTCCTAATGAATTGCCCTGTTGCTCTGTATCTCACTGATTACAGTACAACAGCTTTCATTAGTCACTGCAAATAAGACTTAGTGCCACCTTATTTACATTCTATTGCAAATAATTAGCATTTCATATTAGCATCATCCAAGGCACTTCTGAACTTACAGCAAGAGTATTTGACATCATCCAATACTTGATTCAATCCTGAACAAGCCTGAAAACAGATTCTCTACTTTTAGTTACAATGGTGTCACCAATGAATTCTACCATGGCTTAAATTCCTGCCAATACTGTAGCTGGGGATATCAAAATGCTGCAGTAATTAGACCTTGCAAGCTTGACTTCCCTAGTGGTAGAACTGTCATAGAAAGGGAGGAATTGATATTCAAAGTTTATAATAACTCAAACCTCTACAATTATTGTTAGAACATGAGCACAACCACTTTAAATGGCAAAAAGCAGTAAGAAAAAGCCTTCCTACAAAAGACACAAAAAATAGCATCATATATTTGATGACCAATACCTTTTCTCTGCTAAAAATTTATAATTACTTACTGAAACTCGAACCTCATTATTAACTTAGTGAGCAAGTATTTCTTTTGAAAACCTAAGTGCCCTTTTTAAGATTGTAAAGCCTGTTTTATTATACAAATTAGAACTTGACGTTACAAGTATATTATTCTAGAATTAAATGTGTAGATTTGCATATAATATTTCATAAAACCAAATTTACAAAGTATTTTGCACAAAACCAGTTATTTCCATTCCTACATAAACAATGCATATATATATATTATACATATATTTAATTATATATAACTGATGCTTTCTTTAGCATTCACCTACAGTAAAACAGGAATCAGTGAATTAAATAATTCTGAATTTGTGTGACTATGTTGTTCACAGAAAGAATTACTTAATTTGAGCATAGTACCTCAGGGAAAGGATACTATCAGACCCAGGATAGCTGGGTCCCTCTGCCTGCTCTTATTTCTCTGCCTTTTTCATTACAGGGCTCTGTGCTGTTTGTATAGCTTCAGGACTTCATGAGAAAAATGAGTTTCCTGGTCCAATTATCCAATTCAAGAATCCCCAACTAATACATATTTCTTCCTTTTTTCACTAAGTCACAGATCCAGGCTGAATCTCCAGATGCTGATCAAGTGGTTTCCTCACTCATAGACAATATTGGTGATCTATTAGACTCTTCCTACCTTAGTAACTCAGTTTTTAACTAATAAATTTAACAATCTTCACTAGACAGTTGAGAAAAACAGGCAAGTGGATGTAAAAATGCAATATAGTTACAATAAAAATTAGCCTTAGGGGCAAGGAAATAAATACAAACTTACTAAAAATAATAGTGTGTTCAGACTGTTGACTAAGAGCTCCTAGTGAATGTGTTAGAGAATAGAGGTTAGAATCAATGATGATGATGAAATGTGCTCAATTGATAAAGGTCTTTCATACAAATTATCTTTTTTATAGAAGCATTGAAGACCCTGAAAGAAATAGTCTCTCTTTCACATTAAATGCTTTATTCCTTACCATGTCTCTCAATGGGAGCTGTGAATTAGTTCTACCAGAAGGAAACCTTTTCAAAAATGAGGCAAATCTCTGTAGATTTCTTGCAAGGTCATTGTGACCTGCAATAACAAAGGGGTTTTATTCTCCCCTGGCAACAGCTGGTGGTCAAATTCAGGCTCTAGTTCCTTAGGGGTATAAGGTTGTTGTTTAGGAAACTGGGATGATAATTAGTCCTATGTTCATGAAGTCACATGGAAGATAGTAAACAATTATTTGATATCCAGGGGAGAAGACTGTCAGAACTTGTCTGGACTGATACAGTCTGTCTCCTTCCCAAATGGCTGCCTAAATCTACCAGGGAATTTGGAAACTCTTTCCCATCCAAGTATTTATTGTCATCCATCCATCCATCTGTCAAGAGTAAAGAATATGGACAAATGAACGGGTTTAAATTACATTTTTGTCATTTACTATTTAACCTTGAACAAGTTCCTTAACCTTTCTGTACCAAAAGTTTCATTTCTTTCCTATCTCCTCCTTTACATTATAACTCAAATGTCATTGTCTAAGGAAGGCCTTTGACAATGATTGCGCCTTCTCATTAATTTCTTCCACAGCATTTATGATAAGCTATTGTAATATATAAATGTGTATGATCTACCTTATGCCACACACACACCCCCTATGTCTTAAGGAATTTTTGTAATGATGGATTTAACACATATAAGTTTTTAACTATAGAAGCTACATAAATGTTCATTTTGTTTCTATTGTGAGGAAGATGTTAGGTAGAGAAAATTTAAAATAAATGTAAACCTAATAAAGAAATTTCTTGTCTGCTTTATTATTAAAAAGGCCCAGTGTGGCCCTATATAGTCAACCTACCACCATACAATAATTTGACACGCAGCCTTAATTCCTGTATTTTGGTCTCTAACACTCTTCTTCTTTTAAGAGAATGAGTATAAGATAACTGATACCAAATTCTATAGCACCTGAAAAAAAAAAAAACTGTTAAAATGGGCTTGGGACATCTTGTTGCTAAAATATAAGGACACATTAAAAACTGCCTGGGGCAATGTTCAAAGGCCATAGAAACTTGGAGAAGATTCTTACTGGACAAGTCTGACTGTGTCGGTATTCAAAAGAGAAATTAGTCCTTACCAGTAGAGTATATTCTTAATTTCTTGCTTGTTGCTCCATTTTGTAATATTTGGTAAGGCTATGCCATCTAATTATTTTGCTTGTTTGCTTTTAAATTTGAATTTTAGATTATCATCCGTATTTCTAAGAAAAATTCAGTAGGTAATTAATTTTAAGTGACTTAATGTTGAATGGCATCTTTATGAATGGATAAAGAATTCTTAGAAATAATTTAGAAAAAGATCAAATAACACAATAAACATGGGGAAAGACAGTGTTATTCAAAGGACAGAGGTAGAAGTGAAATTTAAAAAAAATTCAATTCTGAAGCATAAAATTCTGTTACATTTTAAAATAAAATTATAAGAATGCAATCATTGTTAACTGGATGAATCTGAATATAAACACTAGTGCTTTGTGGCATATAAGACTGGAAAATTTATAGGACATGAAGTAACAAACACAGGTGAATTTTTTACTAATTTAACACATCAGTACTTAGCGGGGAAAAGTATACTCATTTAGATGGATTTTTATTCATTTCTATAAGGAGAAAGGGATATATATGGGGCACTATTAAGACATAATAGTTTCAAGGTTGGACATAATGCAAGAAGTAGGAAGAGTTCAAAGGAGGACTATAAAAGCATGGATAATGCCAGGATCCTGAGAGGAGACCTGGCTGTGTATCCCAACGACTCCTAGCTCTAGGGAGCTGACATCTTGGAATGACTTTGCTAATTATGGGATACTTATAAGTCACAATAATGTGCACACTGAGGAAAAATGGAATACTCTGTGCTCAAGACATTCACATGGTAAAGATAAAAGGCATTGCATTGTCTGGCAATATGAGGACTTTAAAGATTCCACCAATGCAGAATAGGAGGCTTGATGGTAGCCAGTGGGCCAGCTCAATAAACACAGATCTGGGGCTGTCTTGGAAGGAACCTGATCTTGTGAAAAAAATCAGTTAGGTATTTACTTAGAACATTTACCCTTAACTGGTCTGAGATCATATTCCTTTTCTTTCTGATCTGGTAAAATTAGAGTAACTTTGGAGGTATAGAGAATAAAAGAAGAAACACTTACATAGACCAGACAAATTCTAGTATAGATGCATGCAATCAATAATTGAGTTAGAAAAAAATTTAAAAATTAGTCAATAATTTGTATAATGATGGCTCCCAGTTGTTAAGCATGTGTGTGTATGCATAAAAAAACTGACTATGAAAGAGTAACATGGGTTCTTTGTGATAATTAAATCTATATCATGATTACGGTGGTAGTTTACAAATTTATACGTGGTAACTTTGCAGACTTATACAACATTCATACACAAATGAATGCATGTAAAACTGGTGAAATATGAGTAAGTATATGGCATGAAACCAAGTCAATTTGACATTTTCTTGGTTATGTGTAACTATTGTTATGTAAGATATGACCATTGGGGAACACTGGGGATTCTCTATACTATTAAAGCAACACCCTGTGAATATAATTATTTCAAAATAGAAAGTTAAAATATTTTTCAACATCTATTAAATACTATGAATCAAAAAAAGATGTAGGTGGACTACAAATATATATATATAAACTTTATGTAATACACACACACAAATATACATATACATACACACACACACACACACACACACACACACACACACATAAACTTAAAAATTAGAGGCAAACTGAAAGTTTAGTTGGGCCCTTGAGAAGTAGTTGAAGGGATTAACCTATAGGGCACACACACTTGCAGCCAGATTTTAAAAAGGAGTGATTAAAAAGGAGCTGTATTTTTAAATTGTGAGATTCTTCATAAAAATATAGTCTCTCATGAGAAACAGAAGGACTGCATCCTAAGCACAATCCAGAGAACTAAGCAGCTGACCTCCTTAGAGAGAGCATGTGCTCTCCAATTCCCCTCTTTACTTGCACTTCCGTTTCCATGTTCCAGTCTGCAGTGGTATTTTAGTTTTTATCTCTCCTTTAGTAGTAGGATAAGTTTATACTCTCCATGTTTCATATATCTGGATGTGCGTGAAAAAATTATAAAGGAAAAGTGCTAAGTAAGGGGCAAACAAAGATATAAACTGGGAAGTGTTAGTATCTTTTTAATTATTTTTATTACAAATGAAAAATTTAGGGCAGAAACACATCATGGAAAACTAGGCCTGCTATTCTTTTGTTACTCACATTCTTAGCAACTTGAGGAAGGTATTTTTAAAATATCAAGAGGAATGTAAATAAAGCACCGAAGGTAAAATGAGGTCTGTATACTGTTTATCTTTTTTGTTGCTGAGTAGTATTCCATCGTATATATACACCACATCTTCTTGAGCCACTCTTCTGTTCTGGGTCATGTATATTCTCCCATAGTTTAGCTATAGTAAATAGCATTGCAATAAATATGGGAGTGCAAATTTCCTTTCAAATAAGTGTTTTTGAATTTTTTTTTTTTGATTGATGCCTAGGAGTGGAACTACTAGGTTGAATGGCAGATCCACGTTTAATGTTTTGAGGCACCTCCATACAGTTTTTCATAAGAGCTGGGGTATCCCAATATTGCCTCAATTAAAAATATATTAAAATTTTCTTATTGAAAAATGAACAAAAACATCCCAATGCTTTATATTGATATTGACTAACAATATGTTGACTATATTAGGTTAAACAAAATATATTTAAAAATAAAAGTACACTGTAGAGGTAGAGAATGTGAGCTCTGGAACCCAGAGCTATCTCCTCATAGTAACCATTTTTAATTTGTAAAGATACTTAATCTTTTATCTTCCCCTTTTAACTTCTTTTCCCACTTGCTCCTCATTTATTCATCCTTCACCTCCCTGTTCTCATCAACATCATTCCTTTGCTGATTCCTTCAAGAAGCCCTGGTTTTTCCTGCCTCTGTATATTCTCTCTTGCTTCTTGCTGACTCTTATCAGGCTGGGACCTTCCAAGGTCTCCCTTCACATTGCACTACAAATGTCACTGTTTAAGAAAGGCTTTTGCTGATGACCAAATCATCTCATTTATTTCCTTCATAGCATTTATGACAAGCTGTTATTCTGTTACTTGTTTACTTGCTGTTGCAAGAGAAGACAGACCTTATTAGGCTCACAGAGCAGGAATGGGTAGAGCCCTGGCATCTTAACAGAGGCTCCCAGGAGCTGCACCACGAGCATCTACTGAGTGTATGCTCAGCATTAAACCACAACACACTGATGAAGAAACTGCAGATTTTATGTCCAAGAGCAAATCATGTTTTTTTGCTTAAATGTTTAACTTTGATTAATCTCTCATAAAGTTCAAAAGAAAACTCAATCATGTAATTATATTTAGAAAGAATATTCAGAACATTGAGACAAGCAATGGCACAACAAAAAAAGAATGCCATTTTGATAAATATTAAGCAATCCAATTAGACAGCCACCATACCTACTTCTGTGTAACATTTTGACCTGCAAATTGTGCGTTCACACAGTAGAGGCAGCTCTATAATTACTCTGATCACCACAGTTAAAAAGCTGAGAAAGAAAATGAGCCAGTAAATCAACATGAAAGACATAATTGCCATATTTGAAGCTCATACAAGGCTGTTTGTTATCTATAGTCCAATATAGTCATTTTTTTAAAAAAAGGAAAACAAGAACCAAAAAGATTGTTTAGCTTCTCACAGTTGTAATAAAAATGTTCATACCTTGGGCCTCCCCTGGTGGCGCAGCGGTTGAGCGCTGGGCTACGAGACTGCCCGCAGCCTTTGCAGCGCCGGTTAGTTTCCTGGCCGCCGGCGAGGGTCCCACACACAAAAAAAAAAAAAAAAAAAAAAAAAAAAAGTTCATACCTAAATTTAGAAAGATTTCTGGATTATATTCTACTTTCACTTGGATTTTATGATTTTTAACATCAAAATGATCTTTACTAGTCATCTGTCAGAATCCTGGTGTGTATGTCACGGAAAATATTTAATCATCTCCTATTATTATGAGAACTTATTAACTGTATTAAACTACACTTTTTGGGATATCAGAATAACTTAGAACAGTATAATGTTCTTAATCTAGTCAAAGTGAGTTAACAATTTCCAACTTTGGCCCTCACTGCTGTGTAAAGCCTGATTTGTCATTTTTTTTTTAAATATTTATTTATTTATACAAGCACTGGGTACAGTCAGAAGTGCCGGAGGGTGAGAGAATTCACCAGAGCCATAGCAGGGAACAGAATAAGCAGATTGATGAAGTACACTGCTGAAGGGAGCAGCGGGTGAGGCAGGAGAGGTCTGTGCGCCATGTGGGACCCTCGCTGGTGGCCGGGTATAGAACCTGCGCTGTAAGGGCTGCAGGCAGCTTCGCAGCCCAGCGCTCAACCGCTGCACCACCATTGGAGGCCCTGTCATGTTTTCCTATCTGTACAGAATGCTGTTAAAACATCTCACCCCAAAAAGATTCCCTTTTTATTCTGACCCAAAAAGTTTCCATCAAAAAATAGTATGCTTTTCTCTACTCATTCAAAATTTAGTTCACATTATATTGTTTATAAACTTTTTAGTCTAAGCATGTGGGTTAGCTCCCTTGCTGGCCGGGGATCCCCTCATTAGTGTACTCTATTTGCAATTCTATTTGCTGTAAATTGGTATTAAGAGATTTTTTGTTAATGATGTAATATATTTATGTTTTCTTCTAGTTACATTTCAGCCTATATATTCTTTGAGAGCTTGGAGCTTAATTTCTGTAAGTTCTTAATAGTAGATTGTAGGGGTTGTATCAATTAATTTTTTACAAAGGTATCCTCAGTTTTGGTTTTAGCTTCTTCATAAGTAAAATGAGAAAATGAGATTTTTAAATTTCAGGTCATTATCCATCAATATAGACATTATCCTTTTCAAAAAGTAGAAGAGTCTGGATAAGAAATTAGGAAAGAGACTAAATTAATAAAGATACAAATAATGAACATTTCTTTTAATATTTTTAGGCAGGTGTTTCTGCATGTATATATAGCAGGTCTTGATGTGGTATGGACTTTGAAATGTGGGTTAAAGTAAAAAAAGATTTAACACCATCACGGGGCTATAAGAACTCTAGGTTTTCTCAATATCTCCAGTTCCAAGGCACTCATTTAGATATTAATCTTTCTACATATATCATTTCTCATTAAGAACTATTACTGAGGGGGCCTCCCTGGTGGCACAAGGTTTTGAGTCACAGCACTATGAAGCTCTCCACAGCCACTGCAGCACAGCATGAGTTCCATTCCGGGCCAGCCAGGAAGCTGACCCACATGGCACAACAGACCTCTCTTCTCTCTTCTGCTGCTCCCCTCAGCAGTGTATTTCAGTCAATCTGCCTGTTCTGTTCCCCACTCTGTCTCTGGTGAATCCTCTTACCCCCTGCACCTCTGGCCTATACCCCAGTTCTTGTATGAATAAATAAATCTTTTTAAAAAAGGACTATTATTGAATTAAATGCAATTTTTATTTATTTATTTATTTTTTAATCTTAAATTTTATTTTTATATTCCCCCATACAATTGCAAACGCCCCATTCTGACCCCAATCCTTCCCCTCCCACCCCCCACCCCCCAAAAGTGTCTCTGGTTCATAGTTTTTTGTTGATTTTGATTTTCACTTTCTTATATTCATTTTCCTGGTCCCTTATTTAAGTTTTCTAGATTCCTGCTATGAGTGAGACCATCCGGTATTTTTCTTTTTCTTTTTGGCTTATTTCGCTGAGCATGATCCCTTCCAGCGCCATCCATGTTGCTGCAAATTGCATGTGTTTATCTTTTTTGAATGCTGAGTAATATTCCATGGTATATATGTACCACATCTTCTTGATCCAGTCATCTACTTTTGGGCATTTGGGTTGTTTCCAAAGCTTAGCTATTGTAAACAGTGCTGCTATAAACATAGGGGTGCAGGTGCTCTTTGGAATTGATGTTTCTGTGTCCTTTGGGTAAATACCTAGGAGTGGAATTGCTGGATCATATGGAAGCTCTATGTTTAGTAGGTCCAGAAATCTCCACACAGCTCTCCATAGTGGTTGGACCAGTTTGCACTCCCACCAACAGTGCAGAAGAGTTCCTTTTTCTCCACACCCTCGCCAACATTTGTTGTTGCTATTTTTTTTAATATGTGCCATTCTCACTGGTGTGAGATGGTATCTCATGGTAGTTTTGATTTGCATTTCCCTGATGACAAGTGATGTTGAACATTTTTTCATATGTCTGTTGGCCATTTGCATTTCCTCTTCAGAGAAGTTTCTTTTTAGCTCTTCTGCCCATTTTTTGACTGGATTATTTTCTTTGTTGTTGCTGAGTCTCATCAGCTCTTTGCAGATTAAATGCAATTTTATCCAAAGCAGACTACTAAGAAAAATTCTCATAAGCACATCAATGACTAAGAAAATGTTCATTTCTGAATGACAGAAATAGATTTCTAGCAATTTTTCCTGCACAACAAACCCAGAATTTAATTTCCATAAAAAATTTTCAATTTGAAACACCTAATCTAAATATAACTAGTGAGAAGATAAAAATAAAACCTACTATCAAAAAAAAGTAGTGTGCAAATATTATGTTCTATCACTTATTCTGAAATTTGATATAAAAATATCCTAGAAGATTTCTGAAAGAAATCTTTATAAAAGACAAAATATATAACCTTTGATGAATTCATTACAGGTAAAATCTGAAGAATAATATCCAAGTTATGAAGGTTTAATTATATTTAAGTCTTCTGCAGCCTTCAAATACCTTTAGTTTTATGGTGCTTAGGTTTCTTAACTATTATTTCTTAGGAAAAAGAACCAAAGTACATATTTACCCCAGTCTCCTTCCAATATCAAATTTGTGGCATATAATATACTACTTCCCTTTTCAGTACCAATCACAGACATCACTAAGTGCACACAAGTTTCTTTCCAAATGATCCTTTGCCAATCCAGCAGTCAAAGAAGCAAATACTAGTCGATATGTTATTGAGGGGAGAGGAAACAGTTTCCTAGTTTGGCTTGAACAGAATCCGCTTATGTCACAAAAACTTGGACCTAGAAACCAAGTTGTCATCTTTCTCTCTCTCTCTCTCTCTCACTCTCACACACACACTGCCTAACTGATACAAATATATATATATTCATTAATCTGTTTTTGTTTTGTTTTTTTTTTTTTTGAAGATTTATTTATTTATTTATACAAGCACTGGGTACAGTCATAAGTGCGGGAGGGTGAGAGAATTCACCAGAGGCAGAGTAGGGAGCAGAACAGGTAGAGGGACCAAAGTACACTGCTGAGGGGAGCAGCGGGCGGCAGGAGAGGTCTGCGCACCATGTGGGACCCTTGCCTGGTGGCCGGGGATCGAACCGGCGCTGCAGAGCCTGTGGGCAGCTTCACAACCCAGTGCTCAATCGCTGCGCCACCAGGGAGGCCCTCACAAATCTGTTTTTGATTTAGGTTAACAGTAAGTCAAGAGATAGTAACTTTAACCTTGTATTGTGTTTAGTTGCTGAAATTGCTTGACATAATGAAACTCAACTTACTCTTATTGTTCAAACTCAAGAATAAAGATTATATATGAAGGAAGATGTCTAGTTCCTATGCTCTTCCTTTCTTAGCTCCCCATTAAAATTCGGTTTCATTCACTGTGCAGAAGCTTTTTAGTTTGACATAGTCCCATTAGTTTATATTGTTTTGTTTCCCTTGCCTTTGGAGTGAAGTGCCCAAAGACATTACTGACAGTATCAAAGAATATTTTGCCTAAGTTTTTTGTCTATGTATTTTATGGTTTCAGATCTTACATCCAAGTCTTTTATCCATTTTGAGTTAATTAATGTATATGGTGTTATATATTGGCATAGTTTCATTCTTTTGCATGTGACTGTACAATTTTCCCAGAATCATTAGTTCAAAACTTTCCCTTTCTACAATGTATATGTTTGACTTCTTTGTTACAGATTAACTGTACATGTAAGTGTGGGTTTGTAGCTAGGTTCACAATTCTATTCCTTTGGTCTCTGTGTGTCTATTTTTATTCCAGAACTATACTCTTTTGGTTATTATAGCTTTGTAGTTAAAGTCTGAAGTCTGGAGTAAGATGCTACTGTTCTTGTTTGTCAGGATTGCTTTGGCTATCCAAGGTCTTTAAAACAAAAGACACCCAAGTATATGGGAGAAATATTTGCACATCGAACATCTGACAAAGGGACGATATCCAGGCTCTACAAAGAATTCATATAACTCAACAAAAACAAAAACCCCATCAAAAAACGGATAGAAGAGCTAAATAGATACTTTCCCAAGGAAGCCATACAGATGACTAACAGGTACATAAAAAATGTCCATCATCACTTATCACCTGGGAAATACAAATCAAAACCACTGTGAGATACCATCTTACACCTATAAGAATGGATCATATCAAGAAGACCAGAAACAAAAAGTGTTGGTGAAGATGTGGATAAAATAAACCTTGTACCCCTATGGAAATAGTGTGGAGGATTCTCAAAAGATTAAAAATATATCTGCTATATGATTCAGCAATTCCACACTAGGTATCTACCCCCCAAAAAGTGAAAGATATTAATTAAAACGTGTTCATGCAGCACTATTTACAATAGCCAAGTTATGGAAAAAACCTTAGTGCCTGAGGACAGATGAATTGATTAGAAAGCTGTGGTGCATATACACATTGGCTCAGTTCTTTAAAAAAAAAGATGAACTCTTGCCATTTGCAACAATGGATGGAACTGGAAGGGATTATGCTAAGCAATATAAGTCAAAAGCGCAAAGACAAGTATCAAATAGTTTCAATTATATGGAATGTAAAGAAACTAAACAAAGGGTCACATAGAACCAAACCAAAAAAAAAAAAAAACCCAAAAAACACCCAAAAAACCTTGTACAACTGAAGCTACCAAAGGGGAAGTAGGAAGGAGAGCAAAGGAGGGTGGGGCCACAATGGACTGTGGTGGAGGATACTGGGTGCTGTGGTGGTGGTGGTGCGGTGTAGAAACCTATCTGAAGAGGTGTGATCCTGTGCCTCTGAATGATATACAGTACTTTAAACCAGTGTTACCTTGATAAAAATAAAACTCACTATCTTATCAAATGGGTTATAATGGGAATGAGACACAATACAGGAAGTTCTGCATTAAAAAATATACTAATTATTATTTATGGATAACTGAGTTTTGGAAGTGAATAAAGAAAACATGAAAGGCTAGTTTAATTCAACAAAAAATCCCATAAAGTTTAACTTTTAAAAACTAAAGTCTAATTTACTTTTTGCTCATCAACATCTTGTAACAAAAGTTAAAATTTATGAATTATTGAATTGGTGAGTAAATTTGCCCCTGTAAATCATCTGACTTTGCCTCTGAGGAACTGTGTCACTTCCTCTTCATGTCAATGTCTTGCATGGCTGAGTTGCCACAATCCGCTTTGGCCACTAAAGCTCAAGTCATTCGGAGCCATCAAATCAATTATAACAGCCGCTGCTGCCTTACACAGACAGCCAGTGATTGATAACAAAACCTGTCTGCTTTCAGTTCTCATCTGACAGCAACAAACTAGTCCCTGCCTGCTCTTAGTGGCATTTGTCATAAATCAATAGCAATTCCACCAGCAGAAAGGTGCTGGCAACTATCTTTAGTTCACCTGGTCTCATTTTATTTTCAAATTATAAAACTATAATTATTAAGGAAGATTAACACTAAAGTTTATGTCTTGAAGTGTCTAGTATTACATGCCAGTAATCTCATAATTTGACAACATACAATAATCCCACTTTATAATTCAATTTCTTTTTGTGAGATTTTAAACATTTTTATTATTTCACAATATGGGTGCAGCCACATAGTTTTCTCACCACCAAAGTTCCCACAATCCTCCACTATCTTCCATAGCACTCTCCTCCCCACCTGTTCTCTGTTCTTCCCTTCCCTCTTCCCCTCCTGAGTGTCTTACCTCAACTTCTAAAGTCAATGACTAAAACTTTGAGTAAGAAAAAAATTTATACCAATATTCTCCAATTTTATATTTAGTAGTACAAAAATGGTATTTCTTTTCAGATTATTTCACCCTTTGTCATCTTTTTCATTTGTTTCACCAAATATTCTCAATTATTATTATAATTTAGCAGTCACTGCCAACAAAGCAAAAAATTAAATGCAACATTTAAGAAAATATTAGTCAACAATTTAATTAGAAGACTACACTTTACAGATGAAAATATAAAACTCTCAGAAAAAGTTATTACTGGAAGACTGAGGCCAGTATACTTAAAATATTTTGTGGAATTGTATAATACCTAGTCATTTGCAAGAAAACACTAATCTAATTTGCTGATTTAGGAGAACACTTTAAGAATTTCTAACATCTTACTATGTAACATCAATGCAACCTTACTATGTAACATCAAAAACACTTAATAGAAAATCTGGATACTTTTGATATATTGGGGTAGCATGCTAATTTAAGCAATAATGAATGATTCCAGTAGTGATCTTACATAATGAGAGTAAAACAAAGATGATTCATAACAGGATAAAATATTTATATAAGGGGGGAGGGAAAAGAAAGAAATATATTAAGAACACATATATTTTATATAAGGCACTCATAAGCCCTGTATATACACGATTTATTGGCTCCTCAAACCTCTAAGGTAGGGATTTTTATTCTCAATTTACAAATAGGAGGACATGGGGTCAATGTAAACTTTAAGTCATTTCTGCTTGATGTCATTGCTTATAGTCTTTGTGGGCTCATTTATCATTTACTCACCATTTATTGAGAATCTACTATAAGTTATCTGCTAACCTAAAGCATCTGACATGGAAAAACTAATAAAACTCAGACAATGAGAACACAGGTAAACAAAACAGACATGGTAGGGGGTAGACCAGCCATGACTATAAAAATGGAACATCAACATCATAGAGATAAAGGCAGCAATAGTTCCACTTGCTTCAGTCCTCAACATGTGTGCTCTTATTTAGAAAGCTTGACTTAAATTTCAGTTAGGATAACTAGTTGCATGGGCATGGGTAAATGATTCTCTACCCTTAACATTTTCTCATCTGTAAAAATGGATTTTCCTAAAAAAAGGTTTGATTTTAATTTGAAATGAATTAACTGGAAAACAGAGTATATGATGGTTAGTCATTAAATGTTAATTTCACTTTCCCTGGATATAGAAACCTTCACATTTAACACCTTTCAAGTTCAGTAACCATCCTAAGAAATATACAAGATCTATCTTCTTCATTCAAAATGCAAAATTAAATGATTCCTAGAACTCCCCAACCAGCACTTGTACTCATGATAACAATGGCTTGGGATAATTTTAATAAGGAACCTGGCTAAGAAGGTGGCCCTGTGAAGCATTAAGATGACTAAGACAAACACATGTATAAGATAATATATTGCTTAATAGTATGTAAGTAAAACCTATGAGCCCATCAGCACATGAAAATTATTTTTTGCAGCACCAGTTTAAAGAATCTACTTCTTTATATAATAGATTGCAGTATCCATAGGGAATTGTGTTAAATTCAAAACTGTAAAGTCAGTTTTGCATACGTTCCAGTAACAGTTAGAGTAACTTGAAATTTATCTTCATAAATTTTGACAATTTGATCACTGTATACATATTATCTGTGTCTCTCTGTATACTGAGATATTTTCACCAACACATCATCTCTCTATAAAAATTTGAATGAATTTATAACCAATGGCTTTCCCATTTCTGAAAGTTTTTTTTTTTTTTAAGCAGAAGCAAGAAAAAACAATTTTAGGTATTAATAACATATCAGGGGTGAGTTTAAACTCTCTCCTTACTTGCCTCCATCCTTTCCTCATCATGCTGCAAGGATCAATGCCTCATGCTTGGGTCCAAAGTATCAATATTAGCTGCTGTTAGTAGAGGGATTAGTGAAGGGATTTGAAGTTTAAAATTTGTATTTTGTTAAGAATGTGATCCTCTACAATAATGTGATGAATAAAATAAACTAACGACATTTCCTCTACTGAATTGCAATTCAAATCTTGAATGTATTTGGCATTCTAATACTGAACTGTGGGAAGCTGCGCAGTAGAGAAGAAAAACCACATCAGATGCAAGAATTAGAAACTCTTTACTCCATACGTAGCAATATGAGCTGATCAGTTAACTACTCTTGAGTGCCCATTTTCTCATTTGTTAATGGGCACTACTTTCATCAACCCACACACCTCACAGTTCTGTTCTAAGAATCAATGGCAGTACCACCAGCACCAGTAGTGTCAGAAGTACAAGTAGCGTCAGAAGTACAATAGCATCTATGATCTTTCATGTTTCTAAGTATTATTCTGGGCCAGGCATTCTGTGAAAAGCTTTTAAGCACAGAACTTATTTAGTACCTGCAGCAATCTACAAAGTACATATATTTTACGTATTTTAAGGAAGGTAAAACTGAGACACACAAAGATTAAACATTAAGCAAATATCAAAGCTGGGATTTAGACACAGGTCTACTTATGTCAAAGCCTGTCTTCTTACCAAAGTGTTGACTCCTTCTCTGTACTATTAAAATGTAATGGTGGAGGGCCTCCCTGGTGGCACAAGGGGTTAAACACAGCATTACGAAGCTATCCACAGCCTCTCTGCAGCACGAGTTTGATACCCAGCCAGTCCGGGAGCTATACACATGGTGCAGCAGACCTCTCCTGTCTTGCCCGCTGCTTCCCTCAGCAGTGTATTTCAGTCAATCTGCCTGTTCTGTTCCCCACTCTGTCTCTGTCTGGTGAATCCTCCCCCCCCCCGACACCTCTGGCCTGTACCCCAGTTTGTATATGCATAAATAAATAAATCTTAAAAAAATGCAATGGTGGAGACTAAAAAAATACATAAAATTACACTTCCACACTAATCTTGAAATTTAAACACATATGCACATTTTTGACATGGTGTATACAGTCCCTGTACCTATTTATTACATGGTAGGTTGCAGAATCTTTTCAGAATAATTTTTCCTTGTTTCCTGAGAAAATATGCTGTTGTCTAAGAACAATCAAAGAATATTTTTAAGCACAGAATGTAAACAATAGCTATTTTGAAGTCAAGAAAGTTCTGAGTTCCAATCTACATCTCCTATACATATGAGAACATTACCATTAATGTCACCTTTCTTAACTTGGAAATGGGAACACTGACTTACTTCACAGAACCTTTGCAAGAGTTAAGTACACAATGCCAGTCATGGAGAGAATGCTCAGTAAATAATCTGCTAATATTAATTACAGTGATAGTAGTGATGACATTTAATGAGCCTATATGTGGGAATTGCCCACATGCTAAGTCTAACACCATGCACCAAAGCATTCTGTGATCTGTAAAATTAGCAAACAATGGGCATTTAAGCACTAAATAAAAATGACATGGAAGAAAGTAAAGGCAAATTAAATTCTCAATCAGATACCTTGAGAAAAAGTTCAAGTTGTATGTAAAGAATTATGAAACTTATAACAAGTCAAAATTAGATAACTTACCTACCTTTTACAAGTTGGAGAAACATTTATATTAGAGTAACAATATAGTCACTCCCCTCCTATTTATTCACCAAAATAAGGGGATGAAGAGCAGATGATGGGGGACAGAAAAAGATTGATGGATGTGTGTACTAAAAGCACTAAAAGGGCCTCCCTGGTGGCGCAAGGGGTTAAGACATAGCACTAAGAAGCTATCGCCAGCCACTGCAACACGGGTTCAATCCCCCGACAAGGGAGCTTGACCTACATGGTGGGTGCAGCAGACCTCTCCTGTCTCACCCACTGTTCCCTTCACAGTGTATTTCAGTCAATCTGCCTGTTCTGCTCCCCACTCTGTCTCTGGTGAGTCCTCTTACCACCCTGCACCTCTGGCCTACACCACAGTTCTTGTAGGCATCAATAAATCAATCTTAAAAAAATAAAAGCTAAGATCATATGAAAAGATCAATAAAATTAAAAGATTAGTAAGATC
This sequence comes from Talpa occidentalis, assembly GCF_014898055.3. NCBI lineage: Eukaryota > Metazoa > Chordata > Mammalia > Eulipotyphla > Talpidae > Talpa > Talpa occidentalis. The sequence goes on along the minus strand of NW_023604861.1, from coordinate 34,109,155 downwards.
AAATATGATCAAAAAAGATCAATAAGATAAAATAAAAGCAATAAGATCTTACAGTTGCTGAAAGGTGGAGTAGCTCAAAGGAATTCATACCCAAGAGGGAGAAGATAATTGGGGTGGTAAGCAAAATGGGGTGAGGTGAAATGGTGACCCAGAATTGTAGGGAAGTAAAGGTTACTACTTACTTCCTGTGCCACTACTTATTTCACTCTCAACTCCTTTACAGTTTAGCTAGCTGTCATTTCTGAGATAACAAACATGGGATCAACTTAAAGGAAACTTTCAAATTAAGCAGGTGCTATTTAAATGAAAAAGAATGGGTGCAAGGGATGGGTAGCTAGAAGAGAAGAAATACAAGGGGAAGGTTTTTTCCCCTTGAATTTCTACTCGTTACATGTTATTTTGGGAGCGTGTACACGTAAGACAAATACACAAATAGAGCATATGAGTAAGTCTCTATAAAGGGAAAAGGAAAAAAGACATTCTAATAATAACACCTATACTATTATACTACTTACTTGAGTTTCTCATATCCACATAATGAAAATATTAGATTTAAGTGTATTTCAGAGATAAGAATACCAATGTAAGGAAAAGTTGTATTTGCAGTACAACTTGTATTTGTATTGTAAAATAAAAGGGTAAATATAAAATGCTACTTTTTAGAGATACATTATACTCTTTAATGCTCAATTATGTAATCTTACACTAAAATGATTTTAGACTTCTAAATAAATTTATCAGTATAAATTTAGGCTGATAAATTATCAGTATTATAAATTAATTTAGGTAGCCTGTTAATAAAGATTTACTGCAAGATTAAAATCTACATGTATGCAATATTTTAGTAAGATTTTAAAAAAATGAAAGAACACATTACTATTAAAACTAAAAATAGAAAAAAGATTAAAGGATAACATAAAAATCCCACAATTTTCTATGTAAAATGGAAAGGACCATAATGCAGGAAGAGGCTTATTTACAAACAAAACACTGAAATGAAGGATGCTAATTGCTGACCCATACCTCTGCAGATTTTCAACAAAATACCAATTTTCTAAAAGTAAGTTTCTGAGTTCAGAAAGGCATTAGATTAAGTAGTGGAATGAGGGAATGGGTGGAGTAACTGAGAACTTGGGTAAGAGCCAAACTCTGCAATGTAGTACAAAATGTGGGTGTAAGGAGAAGTGGGGTGTAAGGAAGCTATAGCCCTCCAAGTCAAGAGAGATAGCTACAGGTGAAGAACTGAATCTGTTAGGTTCATCAGAAAAAGTCTGTGACTTCAGAGGCTTTACAATGCTTGGACAATGAAAAGCAAAAAGACTCAGGGCAATAAAAAGAAGTTAAATGAAGAAGAGTGAATGTCTTCTCAAGCCTATACAGACTAGCTCTTACCACCCATTCATCTTAATCCCTCACCAAACTATTCTCAGTAGTCAACAAATGAGAAGTAATTTAAAAAGACAAGCACTGGACCAAAGCATAAATACTGCAAGGAGAAGGGGACAAAAGAAATGTGTAAAAATAACAGATCCAGACATGTCTACACAACAGGCCACAATTTTGCTTTATATAGTCTTATCAATTTTATGCTGATATTTAGGCAGCTTATACAATTCATTCTTTGTGAACAAGAAGATTCATCAGAATTGAAGAAATAGTAGATTTTATGGGGTGGGCATTCTCAAAGCGAGCATTCATATTTTTAATTTTACTGAGATGCTGGCATGTGAATCAGAAACAACATTCCTAGAAAATGAAATGACTGCAGAAAGAGTTGAAAATATGGGTCAAGCTGGGTATTTCAAATGGTTTGAGTATAGCCCAGTGGTGGAATCTGGTGACAGAGTACAAAAAGATGAACCTGAGGTGGCACACACAGGATTGTGTGGGAATTTAACATTCTGACCTACTGAAATTTACAGAGAGCATGAAAATATGTGTATTTTTGGATGGTATCCTTAGCAGTGCTAGTTTGGATGTGATACCGTAATTTCAGGATTTCAGGCCTAGTCTGGCCATGAACGGCTCCCAGGCTGCAGGGGCAGCGCCGGGTCCCAGCCTCTAGACCACCACAGGTTGGTGTCTCACGAAGCCACAGCAGGAACTTTGCAGACGCTCAGGCAAGCAAGCGAGAGGAGGCAGATTTGTTCAGAGAAAGAAAAAGTTTATGGAGGAGAAAAGGAAGAATATAAAGTGGGACTCCCAGGCCAGTAGAACCAGACCAGGGAGGGGCAAGGAAGCCCAAGTGGAGTCCTAGGTCAGGAAATATAGACCTTCCTTCCTTAATTATTCTAAAGCCCCACCAGACAGTCTCTTTGTGATTTGTTAGTTCTCCGTGGTCTCACTCACTGTCTTAATGTCCCTGTGCCTTGATTAAGTCTCTGTGCCCCAGCTCTTATCTCAGCATACTTTTCTTTATCATCCTTGTTTGGAATGCCCTGTTGCCCCTAGTCCTGGGGGTGTTTGATTAGTCCCCTTTGGAACTTGTTGCCCTTATCTCTGGAGCCTTCCTTCACTCTCCTGAAGTCTCTGCCTGCACTGTCCCTGAGAAGAAGAGAAAATGGTTACTATTGCAAAAAAACAAAAAAAACAAACAAACAACAACAAAAAAAGAAAAAAAAAAAAACCCAAAACAAAAACAACCTAGAAAGATGGATGGAAGCCCAGATTAAGCAATTTTAGGGGATGTGATAAATTGTGCTTGGTGACAAATGGAATGGGTGTGTGGTAGTCATTAAGGTAAAGGAGACTTGGAGAGGGGTAGGAAACTGAGCAGGTAGGGCTGTAGTTAAGTTAGGAAAAGAGGGCCCAGATGTACTAAGCTGGGGGAACCTGAGAGATGATCACCCAGAGAGAATGCTCTCAGCCTCTGAGGGCTTCATGACAGCCCAAGCTGAGGGTGCAGAGAAAGAGAATGAAGTTTGCTCTTTTGAACATTTTAAAGAAAAAGTAGGCAATTATCTTTTTGTAATGGCTATTCAAGGATCTACAGAAAGGTCTCTTGTACCTTTTGATTCTATGACAGCTGCCTTTTGCAGAGTCAGAGAGGGATGCTTGGGGAATTAATGGGATATTTGTAAAGCATTTTCATTTCCTTTAAAGTTTTTATTTACAATCCATTTACATACATTTAAATGCAGCTAGAAAAGCATATTTAAATTCAATTTCCTTTTAAATTGCCAAGGGACTGCAACAGGGAGGATAAAAAAGCACTTTAATAGAGGAAAAAAAGTCTACACACCACAGGCATCATTGTCACTTCCTTGTCACAACATGCACATGCACACGCACACACACATGCACGCACGCACGCACACACATAAAATGGTGGCAAACCATGCTATCTGCTAAGTTTATGTTAGGATCAATAATTTATTTTCTCTGGTACATCCTACACTGGTAAAAACCCATATGGTCTAGATACACAGTGAATTCATTTTGAGAAAATACAATGAACTATGTTCTCTTATGATTTGTGCATTTTCTGCATGTAATAATTTAGTAAAAAAAAAAATTGCAGCAACCAAGAATAAAAACACAATTTTTAAAGATGATTATAACACATAATGATGTAGTTTCCAACATTTGGACTGATGGCACCAGTTAATTACCAGAAAAAAAGGTCATCTAGGGACAGATGTCATCATGGCTAGAAAGACTAATAACAAAGTTCTATTTAATGTATACCATCTGCAGAACATTCTGCTAGGTATTGAGAGATGAGAGATGAAGAAAATGGTACCTGTTCTCTAGTAGTTCATATCCAAGTAAGAGACACAATCACACCAACAACAAACCAAGTAATTAATAACAAGGGCAGCGCATACTCTTGCAGCACAGAGCAGCAGATAGTATCTTTCTTTGACAAGGAGGGGTTTGGCAGAGAACCTGGAAGGTGACCTCTGAAACCAAGAGTGTGCCTGAATAAGGGAGAAAAAAAATCTCAAGGAAATGATCCAAGATGTGGAACAACTAAAGCATTTTAGTGAAGAGTGAGTAGTGTGGAGTTCATGGACAATGTGTAAGACTCCAAGCCCTTTTGTTCAGATAGGTTTCTTGCTGTATTGCTTTCATAAAAACTGACAACTTTAGCCTGCCAGGAATGAAGTGTTTTAAAACTTGCTTTTTTGTATTTCTTTTTCCTCCAGCTTTACCACACAGCCTGAGGTTTCTAAGCATGTTTAACAAGAGCAAAGCAAGAGAGTAAAAGAGAAGGCAACATAGTAGGGAAATAGGACCAAAAATCAACATGGCAGAAATCAATACTATTTCCAGTGTGAATACTGTTTAACTTAAGGGTTAAATGTTTCGGAAAAAAATGCCAATGATTTTGCAATTTCCTGTGGTATATTTGGAGAGTGATACTTCTAATACTGGAGGAGCAAAATATTTGGAAGTATTATAGACAAATGAATTCAGGGTGTTGAGTTCTCTCATGATTTTAGTGGGCTGAGACAAGAAACAGTCACTAATGGCTGGTGTATATCATTGAGATATTCTTTAACTGAGAATTAGCTGAAGCCAATGGTTACTAAGGCCCAACTCTGTAAAACAAGGTTCTATCTATAACTGTAGTTTAAATTGTCATTTATTATACTCTAATTAATCAGCAGCCCATACTTTATTGAAGCAATGAGTCTATTAGCTAGGGAACAGTAGGCTGGACTCAGAGCTGCTGTTCTCAGCTTTAGGTGAACTGTCACTAACAAACTCATCACAAATTAATGTACACAATCAATGCACACTTTAGGATTACCTAAAAATTACTTTCAAACAAAGAAATTTTCTAATTAAGTTTCAGCCAATTGTGGCTGCTAGTTTGGCAATTTTCACTAATGCTGAAAATATGTTTGAAGCTTTAAGTAAACAGTCTGGAAGGATATGAATTGAAAATGAATGTTTCCAAGCACTATTTCATGCAGTTACACACATATATATATTTTGCCCTCTGGGGTATATATTTTTAACAACTTTTACATCTTATACATAGTGATTCTCTCCATGTTCTATATTACTTTATATTTATTTTCAGTCAGCAATACTTATGTTATCTTATATTTTTATTGCACACATATTTTATATTCAAATATTTGAAATATTTTCTTTTTACACAAAAAATAAACATCAAAAAAGAGCAAAAAGTAAAAATGTAAGCTTTGAATATTCCTAGAATTGATATCAAGATTTTTTTAAATCTTTTTTTATCTTTTTATGATTTATTTATTTATTTTTAAAGAAAAGATTTATTTATTTATTTATTTTTACAAGCACTGGGTACAGTCAGAAGCGCGGGAGGGTGAGAGAATTCACCAGAGCCAGAGCGGGGAGCAGAGCAGGCAGAAGGACCAAAGTACACTGCTGAGGGGAGCAGCAGGCGCAAGGAGAGGTCTGCGCGCCATGTGGGACCCTCCTCTGGTGGCTGGGGAGCAGCCGGGGATCGAACCGGCGCTGCAGAGGCTGCGGGCAGCTTCGCAACCCAGCGCTCAACCGCTGCGCCACCGGGGAGGCCCTGATTTATTTATTTTTATACAAGAACCGGGGTATGGACCAGATACACAGGAGGGAGAGAGGATTCACCGGAGACAGAGTGGGAAAAGAACAGGCAGACTGATGAAATACACTGCTGAGGGGAGCAGCAGGCGCGACAGGAGAGGTCTGCTGCACCATGTGGGATTCTTGCCAGCTGGCCGGGATCGAACCCTCACTGCAGAGGCTGCGGACAGCTTCACAGTGCGACGCTCAACTGCCTGTGCCACCAGGGGAGGCCCCTGACATCAAGATTTTAAAACTTATTTTGGCATTGAAATCTCTATCTGTGAGAAGTATTACTCTAGATCACTGTTTGCAAAATACTCTTTTCCGAAAAAAAAAAACCCTCAGGTGTACACAGTAATTTGTTTTTTAAAGAGAGTCCTGGCACCTATCCCCACAATTCTGATTGGTAGTTTTGGTATACGGCACATAAAATTCTTTAAAGAAGCTATAGGTCGCTATTAAATAAGTTTTGGAACCACTCAAAATGTTCTCATAATACTTTATAGTTTAAATAGTGCTATTTTCTGGCTTGGCAAATCATTTTCATGCAATGACTGACAAAGAGAAAAGTGAACCGAACAAAAAATTTAAACTTGAACAATCATCAACCAAAAATTATAAAAATCATGTTAACAAGCAAAAAATATATGAATATATCATTAGTAGTGGGACAAGGTGACCCATGGGATGATGTGGCATTCCTCACCACTAGATACTGGTTATTTAAATGCAACAAGATGTATACCTGCCCAGTCACAATGTCGTGACACTTTCAAGAATTCAAGACAAAGAATTTTGAAGGTGGCTAGGGAAACAAGGAAATAACCTATAAAGCTTTTCATCAAACGTCTCTGAGAAAAACCTACAAGCAGAGCCTGGAATGATGTATTTAAATTACTTAAAGATAAAAACTGCCAGCCGAGAATACTATATCTTGCAAGGCTCTCCTTCAGAGATGAGAGAGAAATAATGGCCTTCCCAGAAAAACAGAAGCTGGAGGAGTTTGCAAACATGAAACTTCCCCTATAAGAAATATTGAAAGAAACTCTCTTATTTAAATTTAAGAAAAGAAAAACCACAAAAAAATGTAACAAGGAAATAGGTAGAACCAGAAAACTAAATACAAAACAGCACTAGCAGACCCTCATAATAAGAAATTACCCTAAATGAAAATGGACTAACCTCAATAATCAAAAAAGGTACTGAGTAACTGATTGGATCAGAAAAACAAACCCAACTCTCTGGTCTTTCCAGGAGACCCACCTGAGCTGCAAAGATAAACAATACATGCTGAAAGTAAATGGTTGGAAAATAACCCTACAAGCAAAGAGAAACCCCCAAAGGGAGGGACAGCCAAATAGACTGTCCAGTAAAATAGACTTCCAGATATAAAAGATAACAACACAGGGATGGACATTATATAATGATTAAAGTAATAATACCTCAAGACATAACATTTATCAATATATATGCACCAAATGAAGGAACATCAAAATATAAGGCAACTCTTAACAAATCTGAAAAAAGACACTGCAATAACACAATAAATGTAGGGGACTTCAACACTCTTATCAATGGACAAATCAACTAGCATAAAATCAATAAGGAAACAATAACTATAAACAGTAAATACAAATGAGGAGTAAGACCACATGGACTATTTATCGGACACTGCTGCTGCAAAATGAGTACACATTTCTTAAGTGCACAATGGAACATTTTCCAGGATAAAATCACATGTTGAGTCACCAAATAAGTGCCAATATATACATGAAAATTTAAATGTGGTGTCTTCTCTGATCACCGTGATATGAACTAGAAATCAAATCAATCACAAAAAGCAGGAAAAACCTCTAATTTGTGGAGACTCAATAACATATTACTGAATGACTATTGGGTTAATGTGGAAATCAAAGAAGAAATTAAAAAGAAAAAAGAAAATCCACAACTTGGAGATGAACCAAAATGAAGATATGAGTTACCAGAATCCAAGGGACACAGAAGCAGCAGTACTAAACAGGAAATATATAGCAATACAGGTATCAAGAAACAAGAAAGAGCACAAATAATAATGTAACCATATACTTTAAATAACTAGAAAAAGAAAAAAAAAATAAAACCAAGACCAGTAAGAAGAAGGAAATAATAAAAATTGGATCAGGAAGAAAGTAAAATAAAAGTACAGTCCAAAAGATCAATGAAACCAAAAGCTGGTTCTTGAAAATTAAAAGCAAACAGGCAAACTTCTAGGTAGGCTCATAAAGAAAAAGAGGGAGAAAACTTTAATGAATAGAATCAGAATGGGAGAAAAACAACACACATCTCAGAAGACAGAGGATCATAAGAGACTACGAGAATGTCTCCATGTCAATAAACTGAATTATCTAGAAGAAATGGAGAAATTGTTAGAAGTAAACAACCTTCTAAGACCCAATCAGGAAGAAACAGAAAACCTGAACAGACCAATTTTAATTAAGAAATTGAAACAGTAATCAAAAATCTTCCAAATGCAAAAGCCCATGTTTCTTGAGTTAAATACTTCACTGTGAATGCACTCTTTCCTTAAGAGGACAATGCTTACATTTGAATGATTTATGACTGCATTCTTCTAATTTCAGGAAATGCTTATACTGTCATCCATATCAGATTGAAGGTAGGGGAGCCAGTTTGGTCCCTGGATACCTTTTTCCTTATATTCAACTCTTCCTTCTCAGGTAATAGTCCTTGTGCAAGTCCCACTCCAATCAAGCAATCTGATTATGGACTATCATTTTCCATCAGACATTGTTTGGGAATGCTTTGGTTAATCTCTGCCCAAATTTGCTTAGCTAACCAGATGTCAGACATGTCGCCTCTGCTACAAGCAAAGGTCTACAAACCACCCAGCAAGACAAACAGCTGCAGGTTTTCACACTGGTGACTATGGAACCCAATCAGCAATGGTTAGGAGTCTATCCCTAGAATAATGTTGGTGAGAGTCTTCCAGGAACCACAAAGAGCTGACTTTCCTGATGAGGTTTAATATTAGGTGCTTTCAGACTACCCCTTGATATTAGAGCACTCCTCATTCTATATTCAGGCTCTAGGTCTTTCATCTCTCTGGCCATTGAAGTAAAGAACTTTGGCAGAGTGAGGACGGCCTGTGTAGTCCTATTTCTCTACAGGGCTACTGTAGCCTGATAGTAATGGAAATCTGGCTTGCCAGTTACCATCCAGTTCATTGCTGAGCTTTGTGTTAACACAAATTCTCCCTGCCAAGGAAAAGTGGATATGCAGCTTCATGGCAAGGATATTTTAGACTTCATTTGTTTTCAGAACCTGATGGGAGATGTAATCATTTGTGCGCACTGGAAACCAACACTGGTGGTAAATTGGACAGTATATATCTTGATCTCTGTTGACTAAGTCATTAAGAGTATTTCTTACTTTCAAAGCTCTTGTCATTTATTATGAGAATATCATTTTAGAGATATAGCTAAATATTTTAAAGTTAAGGACTTAATAACCTTTAAAAATATTCCATAGTACTTATTCAGGAATATCTGAAGTGCCTTACATATAAAATTTACAAATCAAATATACATAACATTTAAAAATAGCATTATATAGTTTATAGGCATTTTCTTAAAAAATATGAAGAGAAAAAAACGGTAAGTCTTAGAAAATTTCAACAAATACATTTCAAGTCTTTTTTTCTTGGAAATTTATGGGCTGAGTATTTTATTGAATGAGATGGGCTTAATTTATTTAGTGTTTCAAGCACACAAGTGACTTTTTTTTTTTTTAAAAGATTTATTTATACAAGACCAGACCTGGGGTATGGGTCAGAAGTGCGGGAGGGCGAGAGAACTTACCAGAGACAGAGAGGGGAGCTGAACAGGCAGATGGAGAAGACACTGCTGAGGGGAGCAGTGGGCAAGCCAGAGGAGGTCTGCTGCCATGTGGGTTTCTCCCTGGCTGGCGGGGAATCGAACTGGTGCTGCAGAGGCTGCGGATAGCCCCACAGCGTGGTGCTCAACTGCTGCGCCACTGGGGAGGCCCACAAGTGACTTATTATGATCATTATCATCAGAAAGTAATTTACTTCAGGGCACTGAATGATACTCTGGTAAAATTGCCTCCCTGGATCTTTCTTGCAGGGCAAGTGATTAAAACATTAACTATACATGGAGTTCTTTTAAGGGGAATTGAAAGATATTTTTCTCCAGTAAAAAGAAAACTCTGCAGTTATGATTGGGACATCACTATACAAATTTTGACTCCTTCAATGTAAGCAAACATAAAGCTATAGTGAGGAATAGCCTGATACAACAGTTTATGAGATCAGTTCCTCTGACATTAAGAATGTTTCAGCCAGGACTCAACATCAGTCGATTCAACTAGGAGGTATATACGCTAAATATATCCATTAAAAACTACCTTGACATATATTAGCATGCTTACACAGAGGCTGGTTTTACAAAGTCTCATGAACTTGACCATTTTTTGGAACAGTACACTTTTAAAGGAAAGATGTAACAGTTTAAAAATACCTCACATGATTTTCTTACCATTATTATCATTTTTTTTCTTCCCCAAGTACCTATAGCAATTAGACTTTACAATGAATTACTACTTGCTAGGTTTAAGAGCATTTTCTCAAATTAAACTAACATCAAAGACTATAGGATTGGTAGATTATACCTTGTCCTCTAGTTTGCAAAAGGGACCTATCTCATTTACATTGAGTTGATTTTTAGTTTCAACTCATTTCTGGCTGTTACATCATAAATCTCTAAAAAAAAGGGGGGATTATAAAGAGAGGAGGGAGTTACCAGTACAAACTGAATCTAATACCTATGTGATTTACAACTGGTTGGTTACATCCAAATGAATATTTTTACCTCAGGCCACAGTAATGCAGTTTCAGATGGAAATAAGAGGAGGAACCATTGATCTGCCTCCTACAGCCTCTGGGCATTCCAGTATTGAGTTTAGCCTGGATAAACAGTTGTTATGATATGCCTAGCACCTACCTCTGAGGGACTGGTGTCAAATTAATCTCCATGTCATCAGTACCTTCTCAACAGGTTTTAAACAGTCTTCTCTTTCCCTCTAAGTCCCAGATCAACAGTTGTCAAGGGCTGAGTCAAGCTGTGCTTCTGCCCACATAGTGGCACTGTCAGCACTGTCGGCTGCTCAAATGATTTTTTAAGCAGAGCAGCCGGTTGCCTTCAGCAGCAATGCTTTTGGGGGCACTCCGTGCTGTTCACCCAGTCTCTGGCTGCTCTACAACTGTGCTAGTTAAGGGATCGACAGAAGGAACAACAAATGGCTACAATTAGCATTCGCCCTGCTCCCGCAAAAGAATTTCATTGCTATGGCAACAAGAGTTGCCCAGACAACATAGGGCTTTGGCTGAGAACAGTGTACTGCATTATATCAAATATAATATAGGAACAAAATAGCCAGAGACCAGGCTCTCGCTTCACGGCACAAAGATCTCTGCCATCATATTTAAGTTTAATTAACAAGAACTGATTTCTTAATTTTGGGAGCCAAGTTTCTGGTTGTTAACAGCCTGGAACAAAATATCATTATTGATCCAGCCTTTTAAAATTCTAGTAAAATAATTATTTAGAGTGATTAAATTGGATTCCATATAACCTGATATTTCTATTTCCTACCTTATGAGACACCTCTTTCTTTTACTGCTGCAACATGCAATTCACAAACCCATTTTTCCTTGATCAGCTGGTATGATACACACACACACACACACACACACACACACATGCAGTGAAAAATTAACATGCACTTCCTTACACCTGGATATTCACCCTAGCCCTAAATGTTTATAGCTGTAGGAAGAAAGGAGCTACACTATAAGCAATTTATGTTAAGAGCTGCAATCTTGCAGGTCCTTCTAAATCATTCAAAGTCAAGCAGGAGCATAAATATCACACCATTTTTGAAATAGACTTTTAAAGCAGAAAACTTTTCAGTTCTCTTGAAACTGGTATGAAAGTAGTATCAGCAGAATGATAAAATTATATCAAAATGACATAAAAATAAACTACACTGACTACCTTTAAATACCTCTGCAGTCAAGCTGGGTAATTGGATCAGTGCCACTCATAGTCATGCAAACCATTTTGAAGATCTGATCCAGGACATTCCTTAACAAGCCAGGAAGGGTGATAACTTCAGGAAATACAGCACAATGAGGCTAGTTGGTGTAATTTGGTAGAAGATGATCTTCTTTTCTCGTATTTTCAAAACTCAAGTATTTCCAAAGTATAGTGTCTTTCCTAGTCAAAATCCTTGTCCGTATAGGACCAAATATTATCAGTAACAGTTAACATTGATTACATACAAAGTGTTTTGCATGACTTGCTAATTCAGCTTTCAAATATACCCTTCTAAGATGGGTATAATTTATGCCCATTAACATATGATGAAACTAAGGTACAAAGAGACGGGGAAGAGTCAGCGTATCATTAGCTTATCAGCAGTAAAGCAGGAATTCAAAACTAAGCCTATCCTATAGAATTTTCTTTATTCAGCTAAATTGTGTTACAACACAACTGTTTAAGTGATAATTTTAAAGCATTAATTATTTCAGAACAATACTAAGTACAAATTCTATAATGGACAAAATCTAATAAAAATTTAGTAATATGGATGGAGCTGGAAGGGATCATGCTCAGCGAAATAAGCCTGAAAGAAAAAGAAAAATAACGAATGGTCTCACTCATAGCAGGAATTTAGAAAACCTAAATAAGAGACCAGGAAAAAGAATAACTATAATAAAGAAAAAAATCAAAATCAAGAAGCAACTATAAAGCAGAGACACACTATGGGGGCGGGGAGAGGAGGGATTGAGGTCAAAATAAGAGGGGTGCAATTGCATGGGGAATATAACCAAGATGAAAATTCATACATTGTGCAAAAAACGAAAAATGATGTAAGAAATATATAAAAAATAAAAAATAAATTTAAAAAATTTAGTAATGTATATAATAAGTATAATGATACTTAAATAATATTCTGGAGAAGTTAAGAGAGGGAGAACTGAACTGTCTCTGAGCACATTACTGGTTTGGGTATAAAGTGCCTGAACACACACACACACACACACACACACACTCTCACTCTCTCTCTCTCTCTCTCTCTGAATAGAAATTTTGTATCTTAAATTACTTATGTAGGCATATATTTTCATTTTTGTTAATGACTATTTTTATTTTTTAAAAAATTTTTAAAAGATTTATTTATTTATTTATACAAGCACTGGGTAGAGTCAGAAGCGGGGGAGGGTGAGAGAATTCACCAGCTCCAGAGTGGGGAGCAGAACAGGCAGACTGATGAGGTACACTGCTGAGGGGAGCAGTGGGCAGCAGGAGAGGTCTGCGCGCCATGTGGGACCCTCCTCCGGTGGCAGGGGAGCAGCCGGGGATCGAACCAGCGCTGCAGAGGCTGCAGGCAGCTTCGCAACCCAGCGCTCAACCGCTGCGCCACCAGGGAGGCCCTGTTAATGACTGTTTTTAAAAGTAAACACTATCGGGCCTCCCCGGTGGCGCAGAGGTTGAGCGCTGGGTTGCGAAGCTGCCTGCAGCCTCCGCGGCGCAGGTTCGATCCCCGGCTGCTCCCCGGCCACCAGAGGAGGGTCCCGCATGGCGTGCAGACCTCTCCTGCCGCCCGCTGCTCCCCTCAGCAGTGTATTTCGTCAGTCTGCCTGCTCTGCTCCCCGCTCTGGCTCTGGTGAATTCTCTCACCCTTCCGCGCTTCTGACTGTACCCAGTGCATGTATAAACAAAGCAAGCAAACAAACAAACAAATAAATAAAAAAAAAAAACATGCCTCTATAAAAAAAAAAAAAAAAAAAAAAAAAAAGTAAACACTATCGGGCCTCCCCGGTGGCGCAGCGGTTGAGCGCTGGGTTGCAAAGCTGCCAGCGACCTCTGCGGCGCCGGTTCGATCCCCGGCTGCTCCCCGGCCACTGGAGGAGGGTCCCACATGGCGCGCAGACCTCTCCTGCCGCCCGCTGCTCCCCTCAGCGGTGTACTTTGGTCCTTCTGCCTGCTCTGCTCCCCGCTCTGGCTCTGGTGAATTCTCTCACCCTCCCGCGCTTCTGACTGTGCCCAGTGCATGTATAAACAAAACGAACGAACAAACAAACAAATAAATAAAAAAACATGCCTCTATAAAAAAAAAAAAAAAAAAAAAAAAAAAAAGTAAACACTATCATGGGAATAAGTAGCCATTAATGAAAGGTAAGACTATTTTACTGCCTGGTAGAAATAATCCAGCTTCACAGCTTTTTGAATACTTTCTGGATAGTTCAGATGTCATTGTGTTACTTAGTTCCTAGATTAATGCCAATCAAGAAAAGCAAAGGAACAAAAATAAGTGTAGGGTAAAAAACCTATTTTTAGAAATACACAAACCTGACTAATTCTAACTTTAGTCCAGTGTAACAGTATAGAGCAGATATTGGAACACTTACCAGGAAATTCAAAGTCTGAGGCTTCTATACTTTCATGAACCACTAGATATTTATGTAATTCTAATTTACGAAAGCAAGAGCCTTTTATAAATTGTCAAACATCAGACAAAATACAGTACAGAGGGTTTTTTATGATTCCACAAGCTACAGCAATGCAAGCCTGACAATAGTTTTTTATCAAACTTGTATTTTGTGACTGCAAACTACATTACATGGGGAAAATTACTTCATTTTGAACATGTTTGAGCTGTTGGAGTATTGAGATTTTTTAGAGACAAAAAGAAGGTATGAAATGAAAGGAAAGAAAGACAAAACTCTTCCATGACACTGCCTGATGGTCAGTATTTTGTGAACAATACCTACACTTAAATATTTGATTATAATTAAACTTGATTTATAAGGAAATAAAGTTTAAAAAGATATGGACAAAGAAATTCTAGTAAGTTGTGGTATCTATGCAATTTGGCATAAAAGTATGTCATGCATTTACGGATATTTTAGGGTAATAGAAGCAAACTTGTAAAAGTACACACCAATAAAAGCAAACAAAATAACATACATGAAAGCACTGTGAAACTGTAAAGTGATACTAAATGTGTGTTTCACTGAAAAAGTGTTAGTTTTTTATGGGATCAAAGAGATTACCCTTGATGTTTATTTAAATAAACCAGTGGGGAAAAGAAATACATAAACTGCATATTTATATATGCGATCCCTTCCAATCTATCTGTATTCTAAAACATGCACCTAGGCCACTTTCAGTCCTGTTTCTGGGATACCTCCACATTTTAGCCAGTTAACTAATTTAAATAATTGTTAAACAAAAGTAAGTCCCTCAGCATATTTTCCCCCCACATTTACTGTCTCAAAACACTAAGTAAGCATAATTCCTCTCTCTACCTCATTTTTCTCTCCTTTGCTTGTGATATTTTTGAGTGCATCTTCAAATTCACTAAAAGTAATCTGATTCCATTCAAAGACAGACATTTTATTGAAGTGATTTAGAGAATGAATTTGCTGTCATATCTGGGTTCAGTTCCTGGTTCTCTTATTTATCACCTTGATGATTTTGTGAAAGTTATTTAAACCTTCCTAAGTTTCAGTTTGAGACAAAGTAAATATACATTCAATAATGTCTGGACATAGTCAGTGGTCTTATACTGGCTCTAGTCTTTTTGGAATCTTAGGTTTGCAAAATAGATTCCTACCACCTTCATTCATTAAGTCTGGGAGTATCTGTTCCCTGCTTTTACCATTTAGCAATTGTTAACTTGTAGACAGACATCCTGAGTTTGAATCCTGGCTCTGCCTCTTAGCAGCTATAATAATCTGCAAAAGCACTTTTTTGAATAATAAACACAGCACACCCAGAAAGAAAATCTCTCTGCTTGCAGAAAAAATGCTCAAACTAGTGAAAACCAAAGGTTCCATATTAGTCTCATTTGTCAGTGAAGAAGGCAGATCCCAGACCAAACATCTTTTTATTATCTGGATTATAAATTACCAGTCTTGTCGAATAGAATCTAAAATATCTTCCACCATCAGTACTTTAATTGACCCTTAATCAGTATTATTTATTTCAACTATGGCTATATATTAGGCACTGTTGAAAATTTCCAATACATTATCTGATTTTAATCCTTACAACCAAAATAGGAATGACTAAGACCTCATTTTATAGATGATAAAATGGAGGCACAAGGAAAGCAAGGAATAAATTCCTTGGGTTACACAGCTATGTAAGCAGCAGCAGATATTCAACCTCTATTGTACAGAGTCATAGTTAGGATTAGGATCATTATATCAATCTATGGACTGTATTTTCAATGTTCGATTTGTGGGCTTAAATTCTTATATACAGTGTTGCTCATTTAGCTCATCTTGTATACATTTTCTCCAAAGAATTAAAACTACAAGGAGTAAGATTTGTAACTTGTTTTTAACGATTCACAAGTCATAGAACTTGATTCAACACCACACAACTTCTAAGCACTAAATAAATGCTCATTGATAATGAAGAAAATGTGCATGACCAGGGCAAAGTCAAGGTAGCATTACCCACGTGACAGAAATAATTTGCAATAACATTATAAAATATTAAAACTTAATGAGCACCATCTCAATTAGAAAACTGAAAATCTGCTCATTAAACTTGCAGATGATATTTAGTTGGGCAGGGGTTAAACACTTTAGAAGAAAGAAATAGAATTTAAAATGACCTTGATAGATTAGAGGAATGGTTCTTCAAAAAACAGGATGAAGCTCAATTAAGAAAAGAACAAAACGGAATACTTAAGAACCAAAAGCATACCACAATGAGTGGTAAGTCACATTGATGGAAAAACAAAAACACAAAGCCCAACGCAATGAAAAAACCTGATTATCTATTTGCAATATGAGATATTTTTCTCTCTATCCATGGCTTACAATTCTGGCAGCACATTAGAAGCACAAAATGAGGCTTTAAAAACTACATCGTGTAAGACCTGTTCAAGATCAGTTATATCAAAATAGGTGGAGATAAGACTCCATATTGGCACTATTTAAAAACTTTCTAGGTGTTTCTAAGGTAGCTAAGGTTCTGAACCACTGGAACATATTACCAAACATTTCTTTATTCCCTTATGAAGAGGCTTATGAAAATAAGCCTCAGATAGTAAGACAGAAGGTACAGAAAAACAACTACTTAATTTAAAAAAAATCTAAAACTAATCAGTTATGATTTCAAATTCTCAAAACAGAAACAAGAGAATCTTTATTTGTGGTTCTCAAAATCTGCTTCATGAATACCCAGCATCTAGGAATTTATGAGAAATGCAAATATTTATGCCCACCACAAATGCTTCGGTTACTGAAAGTAACTGGGTTGGACCCAGTAACCTTGTCCAAGGTGACTGATACATTACTGAAGTTGAGAAACAAGGTTAATAAGTCTACATTCTTTTGTTTCCTTATAGCATCTGTTTTCTCAGATAACTAAAGATTTGTTACACACCTTCTAAAAAAGCCATCTGAAATTCTTTTTAGAAGTAAATTTTAGAAAGTTACAATTTTATGATCACCAAAGTGATCATAATGCACAAATAACTCTATTGTTGAAAAATCTTTTATTAAATGGATTTATGTGGTTAAAAAAAGTGGAAAAAATTGGTTAAAATAGTCCAGAATTACTTGGTTGGTTCACTTTCTTTAGCATTTAATGGGATCTGCTGGCCTCAACCAGACTAACTTTGAGTCACAAGTATCTTTACTATCTATTAAACTGCTACATAATGATTCAAATCCTTCTGGGAAGATGTGATTCTAGCCTTTTATTTTTTATTAAAGTAACATTGGTTTATATCATATCAATTTCAGGGGTACAGCATTACAATTCAACATGTGTATTGACTACATTACCATGGCCACCAAAAGTCTAATTTCCACCCATCGCTATACAATTGATTCCTTCTCCCAGTTTAACTATCCCACTTCCCCTACCCTTCTGGTAGCTACCATTTGGTTCTTATAGTTTAAGAGTTTATTTTTTTGTGTTGTGTTTGTTCATTTGTTAAATTCATCTTTCATATGAGTAAAATCATGCAGTATTTTTATTTCTCCAACTGGCTTATCATAATTCTCTCAAAATCCAACCACATCGTTGCAAATGGCTAGATTTTATAGACGAAACAGAATTAAGAGTCCAGAAATATACATATGGATAACCAACTTATGACAAAGAAGCCAAGAACACACAATTGAGGAAGGAAAGTCTCTTCAATAAATGTGTTGGAAAAACTAGGCAGTCACATGCAAAAGCATGAAAGTAGAACACTATCTTACACCACAAAAATTAATTCAAAATGGATTACTATTTGCATATAAGACTTGAAATCATAACATACATAGGAAAAAAAGTAGGCAGTAAGCTCTTAAATTTTGAATTTACAGATAACTTTGTGGACTCCTTTCCAATGGAAAGGGAAACAAATGCAAAAATAAACAAACATATGGGACTGCATCACTAAAAAACTTCTGCCCAGTGAAAGAACTAGCAAAATGAAAGGGCACTCTATTAAATAGTAGACGTCTCAAATCATATATCTGGCAAGTTTATTCTTTCCTTCAAGGATTCACATTTTCAATCATTCATTAATTCAGGAGTTCAGAAAAACTAGAGATGATGGATTACTATCACATGATGACAAGGATCAGGTGAACCAAAGGAAATTTTATAGAAGGTAACTAACTGGTAGCAGAGCACACAACATGCTTGCTCTTTCAACGTATAGTGTTGACCAGGCATGGCCTTCTAAGGTCTCCTTATGGAAGATCTGAGTGATATGGGCGACTATATAACCATGAAGTGACACAGGCTTTGCTTTTATGGGCATTTTGACACAGTGTTTTTATGGAATTCTAAATTGTGTCAAAATCTATTTATGTGCAATATGAAAAACACCCATAAGCCAATGGAAAAATAGGCAAATGACTTGAACAGGCACTTTACATGACAGGATATCCAAAAAGCCAATAAGCATATGAAAAAGTATTCATGTTACTCATAAGAGATATGCAAATCAAAGCCACAATGAGATATCCTACTAGAATTGGTGAAACTCTCATGCATTGCTGATGGTAGTATAAACTAATATAATCATTTTGAAAAGCTGTTGAGCAGAATCTACTAAAGCTGAATATATGTATACCTAATGAAACAGCAATTACACTCCTAGATGAGCACTTGACAGAAACAAAAGACATGCATACGAATGTTCTTGGCAGGACTATTTGTAACAGCCCAAATCTACAAACAACGTAATATCCACCAACAAAGAAAAAAAATCACATCTATTTTTAGACTACAAAGCAACAACAAGAATATATAAATTACAACTTCACACAACCACATGGTTACAAAGTGTATGGTGTCATTTCATTTATAAAAAGGACAAAGTAAAACCAGTTTATGCTGTCAGAATGGGTCACCTGTGGATTGTGAGGTTGAGAGTGGGAGGAATTTGTATGTTTCCAATATACTGTTTCTTGATCTGAGTACTGGTTATACAGGTAAATTTATTTTAGGAGCCTGCAAGTCATACATTTAGGAATCGTATACTTTTCTATTAATATATTTGCAATTCTTCAATGTGAAGTTTACATTTAAAATGAGGGAAGAGGGCCTCCTTGGTGGTGCAATGGGTTAAGCATGGCACTATGAAGAAATCTGCAGCCTCTGCAGGATGAGTCTGATCCCTGGCCAGGGAGCAACCCACATGGGGCAGCAGACCTCTCCGGTCTCGCCCGCTGTTCCCCTCAGCAAGTGTATTTCAATTAGTCTGACTTTTGCTCCCTGCTCTGTCTCGGGTGAATCCTCTCACCCCGCCCCCACATCTCTGGCTTGTACCCCAGCTCTTGTATGCGTAAATAAATAAATCTTTTTTAAAAAATGAGGGAAGAGGTGAAATAATATAAAGAATGTTTAAGCAAAACAAAACTACCCAGTGCATGACCATAGAAAGTGGCAGGTAATTTAGTGAAACAGAGGGAGAGGATTTTGGTGAGGCAATAATTTGTGTTTATAGTAGTTTACTGCTGATTTTGAAAGTAGACACAATGCCCCCTTTCTCCTCCTCCCCCCCAACCCCTACCTATAACACACACATACACACCCCAGGAGTAGACACAGTGCTTGGTATTTCTTGAAAGAGGGTAGAGAAGACCTTAGTCAAAAACACAAAGATTACAGCTAGGAATTGAGATGTGTTTAGAAAATTTACATGTGACTAACCATATGGGGCTACAACATGGGAAAAAAAGACACTTTTCAAAAGACGCAGACCCAGGGGCACAGAAACTACTATGAGGAGAGTATACCAGCAGGATATGGAAACTCATCACAAAATAATTGAAAAAAAAATTACTCTCAGAATCTTTTTTCTGACTTCAAGACAAACAAATATGTAGAATACACAGGGTTAATTTCTAGGAGGTGTTATAAGTGTCTCCCACTTAGTACCTACAGTTACTGACTTTCCTTCATTTCACTACTGCACATATTTTTCTCTTTCTCACCCTGAACAGAAGATGTCCTTTTATGTTTGGATAAAGAAAAGGAATAGGAATCAGTGAATGAAGAGAATGGAGGTTAATAGAATGGAGAGTAATAGACCATGTCCAGTTTCGAGAAAGCGAGCAGCAAACAGAAAGACCAGTGTTTAAGAAGTGATGTAAACCTCTGCACTTATTAGAGAATGTTACTGCCAAGGGCTGTAACTGTAGCACAGATCCCAGGAGCTCTCTCAGGCGGTGCTTTTCTCTGCCCTGGAAAGCTGTGCTGGATATATCTTCAAGCACTATGCCCTTCATTTATTTCTGTCTGCACATTCAAAAATAGAGCATCATCATCAGTATTTGAAAAGTGCCTGATGACGGATCACAATGATTTTAAATCCTTGTCTCTAAGAAAGAGGTATGAAAATATACCTTTCACAAAGTGACATGATGTACTTTGGATTAAATGAAACTCTGGTTCATGGTTTAACAAGTGTCAGCTTAAAAATTCCTTAGGCTATGGCCACATGACAAAGGAGGCAGAGATTGAAGTGATGTAGTCACAGGCCCAGGAATCCTGAACATTGTCAGCAAATACCAGAAACCAGAAGAGGGAAGGTCAAGCCTGCAATGCCACAAAGAAACCTGCTTATGGATATAATGAAAAAAGATAAAATATTTAGAGCAGGTGTCATAAACAATAGCATTCTAGAAAATTTTCAAAATCAGGCAACATGGCAAATTTTGGTTATTTAACAAATTTTGGTTATCTACCCTATTCTAACAGGTTAGACAGTTTTGATGAAATAGGAATATTAAATGAGGATTTATAAAAATTAACCTATAAGGAAAATAAGAGGTTAATAAGAAATATGGACTGCAGAAATGAGTGTTGAGAAAAGATGAAAGACAGTAAAATAGAAGAATGAAAAGTGAAGAGAACAGTAATTAATTCCACATGGATTATACACCGAAATGTTTAAGAAACCTTTTTAAAACTCCTAGGACAATTTATTGGAAAATATACTTAAGATAACACTATAGGGAAAGATTTTTTTTAAAGCATCCATAAAGTATGCAAACATAAAAGAGAAGCATGACAAGTTTAACTGCAGAAAATACATACTACTCTGTAGAACAAAGGACAGGATTTACAAAGGCCTCAAACAAGCTGCAGCCTGGGAAAACATATTTGTAATCCACATCACAAAAAATAAATGGCAGCCATGTTTGAAGGACTCCTACAAATTAATTTTAAAAACACTAATGATCCAATAGAAAAATGAGGAAATAATGAACGCACAAAATTCTCAGATGAAGAATCCTGTTTGAACAAAAATATATGGAGAGTACTAAAAAAAAATTCCCTAGGCTAAATATATCAATAGGAATAGGACATAAAAGGATCAATAATAAAACTTTCTTAGTTGTATCATGTAATTGTAGCCTTGAAGTTCTATGGACTTTGAGATACTAGCTTGTGAGAACTAAAAACAATATGTTACCACACTTGCAATGCTCTATCTAAACAGTGTTGGATTATTTTTTAATATGGATATGTTGTTAAGGATTTTGTTTTTATTTGCATATCATATTAACATTTTTCTGCTGCATAAGTGCTTTAATGGGAAAAGTATGCATATATAATAGATGTAACCATATTTCAAATTAAAAAAAAAAATGCCAGAAAACTTTTAACCTTGAGGCTGCTATTAGGGACTTGATAAGGGTAAATAAAGTGGCTCTGTGAGGTAAGTGGTGATGCACTATCAAATTTTAAGTATATTTCAATGTTCTTTTATTTCATGATTTCTCTAGAAATTGGGACTAGACAGTTTCTCTGACTAATTAATTCAAAGAGGTTTGATTAATAGGAGATTGCAAGCATGATTAGTAAAATGATAATGTACATAGCACTTAATGGTCATTATCATTTATTCTAATATCGGTGCTAATAAATAGTGAAATTATTTAAGTCAAATGCTGTCACATCACAATACAGAACATTAAGGCTAACACTAATAATTTCTAACTTACTTAGGAACCAATAGAATCTGCAGCTTTTTTAATGCTTGTCTGTTTTCTTCAATAAATTTATACTCTCTTAAAATAGGAAACCATTTGTGTCCTTACCTAGACTATGAAACAAGCAGATATACCACCATTCCCTTCCAAAGCACAAGTGATTCTAACTACTACCTCCTTGATTTTCAGAAGGCTAGTGAAATGTTTTAAGGCACTTATTTACAAAGAGCCAATGATTATAACTAACATTAATGTCTCAAAATTGTAATTTCATCCCATTCTCTGGCTTTCTAAGAATTCAGAGGATACAGATTTACTATCAAGTTTTTAGGCTGCACAGAAAAGCTACTTTTGTTTTAAAAGGCAAAAAAAATCAAATATAGATACTTGCTTTGCTCTGTTACTCTTTTCTATCCTACTTTCTCTCACATTAAGAATGTCAAAGAGAGAGAACATTCAGATAAGTGCCACAAAAGGACTGGCCAGTATTATCTACCAAACAGACAAAAAGATTGAAAGAGTAACTCTTTTATACTGAGAACCACATTTATTATCCTGAGCTAGAAACACAACTATTATTGACTCTCTACATCTCCTGTACTCATTAGTAATGCATGTTAGAGAACACAGTTTTTGTATCACATAAAAATGATCAACTGAAAATTAGAATAGCAAGATGTCCTCTTCAGGTTGGAAGAGAGAAAAGGAAAAATAAAAGTAAAAATATAATCAATGCATTTTAGGAGAAACAGATATATAAGTAATAAATAAAGAAGAGGTTTCAGCTTCTGTGATATCTTAATAGGGATAAACTAAGTTGGAGATATCTTCCTGTCTTGACTGTCACCCTCTGCCCCATGTCCATCAAGACCTTTAATATTTCTGAACTCTAATTTTCTTTAAAAGCTAGTTGTTATTTCACACCTCCCTGGTGGCGCAGACTAGGTTAAGTCTCAGTGCTACCACCACTAGCTTTGAGTTCCATCCTTGACCAGGGAGCTACCCACATGGCTCAGCAGAGCTCTCCTGTCTCTCCCGCTGCTCCCCTCAGCAGTGTATTTCAGTAGATCTGCCTGTTCTGCTCCCCACTCTGTCTCTGGTATATCCTTTCCCTGTTCCCCCTGTACCTCTGGTCTACACCCCAGTTCTTCTAAGCAAAAATAAAATTTTTTTTAAAAAGCTAATGGTTATTTTACAAAGAAATACAAAATACTTGTAAAAACACAACAGCAGTCCTTTGCCTGACTCTCTGACATATTTACACTTCTATCTCTTGATTGATTTTAGATATTACTAATTTTTTATTGATCGATTGAAAATTAATGTTCTCACAAGTGGAGCTCTGCAAAAGATTGTCACAACACGGTATCCCCCAGAGCCAAGAGAGGGTGAAATCATGACTGAGTACCCAAGATGAAAGTCACAGTATGTTGTATAACCTAATCTCGGATATAGCACACCATCATTTCTGTCTCTTTCAAATGGTTATAGATTAATCTTGGAAAGTGTCTGAGGGTTGAATTACGTGAGGATATGGACACCAGAGTTTATATCATTATGACTGTAAATAAGCATACAAGAAAGGCAAGTACGATGATGTATGTAGTGTGATGAAGCAAGTAGTACGATGATTTCCATTTCTTCTCTCTAGAGTTAACAATTCTCTTAATAATTATCTTTGTGCCTATCAATCTTTCCAAGCTTTCCTGAAAACTTTTTAATATACAATAGTATGCAATTATGCAAATATCACTGTACAATAACACAACTGAAACCATGGTCAAATTTATCATATCTGTAAATTCTACATTTCCCCCCCATCTTCCCCTAGAACGTTCTGTTCATATTTTCCCAAATAATGTGATTTTTTTCTGTTCTCATACTTTTCATATTCAAAAGATCTTTTAACTATTTTTATATAAACTGTCTGCTGATGAATCCTTGATCCAAATTAATATTTCAGATTATTTGTGAGGAGGCAGGTTTGTTAACAAGTAGGCATCTCTGGGATGCTCTTGAAGTAAGCTAGCATTTAATTTTTTTTATTTTTTGAGGGGAGGGAACCCAAATTCTACTTTCTTTTCTATGGACTGTTCTTTACCTCCAAAGTACACCTATCATCCACTTAAGAGTAGAAGGCTTGGTTCCTATGGACTTCGGTCTAAGTGGTAAATTGGGGCCAGAAGAGGATTTTGCCCCTTTCTCCTGAAGACCTTCCTCCATGTTCATGCAAGCTGTTTTCAGTGGAGTCCCTCATCTCTGCATTGTATTCCCACTCTAGAGTTTTTAGCACAATTTCCCAATCAATATACCTCTCATCTCTTGGTTGGGTTAGTGGACTAGCAGGAAGGGAAGTGTAACATAATAGTTACAAGTGTGGACTTTGGAGCCACATGCCTGGATGGATGTCAAACTGCTTTTTGCCATCCCTTGTTTCCAGTTCTGTTCTTCAGTCCTTCTGCAGTGGTTCCTGGAACCTGTCATTTCTGGCCCTTCTGTCTTGCTGGAGGATTAAGTTGATCTGTTTCTCATTGGGGTCACCTGTTGGTGTGGGTTGAATGGTGTCCCTAGAAAAGGAGTCTTAGCACCTGGAACATGTGAATGTGGCCTATTTGTAAAGGTGGTCTCTGCAGATAAAATCAAGTTAAAATTGGATCATAAGAAATTAGTTTGAGCCCTCATCAAATGACTAGTATCCTTATAAGGACACAGATACTTAGGGAGACTGTGCCTTGAAGATGGAGCCAGAGATTAGAGCAGTGCAGCGGAAGTCAAGGAACACTAGGACTTCTGGCAACTATAGAAGCAACTAGAGAGAGAGAGAGAAAAAGGAACAGGTTCTCCTCAGATCCTCCAGAAAGAAACAATTTTGCCAACACTTTTGACAGACTTTGAGTCTCTGGAATTGTGAGAGAATTTTCTATTGTTTTAAGACCCCCAGGTGGTAGTAATTTGTTATGGTAGCCTTGGAAACAAATAAACCTAAATTTCAGCACTTTCCTTCCTGCATTCTTTTCTATATGCTTTCCATCTTTAGGTGTTGTTGTTCCACATTAACGATACTTACTTACACAGGGGTTGAGACTGGTTTTAGGTATTCCTCCTCTGTTTGGCTTTTTTTTTTAAAAAGATTTATTTATTTATTATTTATACAAGCACTGGGTACAGTCAGAAGCGCGGGAGGGTGAGAGAATTCACCAGAGCCAGAGCGGAAAGCAGAGCAGGCAGAAGGACGGCGGGCGGCAGGAGAGGTCTGCGCGCCATGTGGGACCCTCCTCTGGTGGCCGGGGAGCAGCCGGGGATCGAACCGGCGCTGCAGAGGCTGCGGGCAGCTTTGCAACCCAGCGCTCAACCACTGCGCCACCGGGGAGGCCCTCCCCGGTGACTTTGGCTTTGTGGTGACTCCTAAGAGGAAAAGGGGCGGGGGTACATCTTAATTATCCTATTTTAAAGCCAAATCTCTAGGGTCTTCTATTTTTTCATCATTTTGGTATCACTTCATACACTTTAAATGCAGTACAGGAAACAATCATAGTACAAAAATTAATTTCATTGTCTCCAATTACTATACCCTTTTGCATACCATTATCATGTTGCTCAAGAATTTACAACTTTCTATTGAAAAATGCATCATAAAAGGCAGGGAGAAAAGGGAAGGAATGCAGAGGAACTAAAGTATATTGAATTTGTTGAATATCTACTCAATTCCGAGTATTATAGTTGAATATTGTCATGTGCTTTCAAATACTCTTCCAAACAGTCTAGGAAGAATATAGCATAATTTCTCTTTTTATAGCTGAGGGAAAGGAAAGTCAAATGTTTAATACCTGAGATGGTCAGGTCACCCCGTTAGTAGTAAGGTGAGAAGTCAAACCAAGAACTGTTGCTTCCTGGCTCCAGCCTGCTTTTCAAGGTCAGACTGCCTTGCCCTAACATTTAAGCCCTCTATAATATAAACAGGACTTGAAAATCTAGCTAGTTTTATAGTTTCCCAAATAGCCACTAAATAAAAACTCTTTCTTTTTTTAAGTAACTACA
Source organism: Talpa occidentalis (assembly GCF_014898055.3). NCBI lineage: Eukaryota > Metazoa > Chordata > Mammalia > Eulipotyphla > Talpidae > Talpa > Talpa occidentalis. Next base: position 34,083,036 of record NW_023604861.1, on the reverse strand, counting down.
ATGTGCCAGACAGGCATTTTGCAAAACATTTACCTTTAATACTGACAACAATCTTGAAAGGTGGTTTTTCTATCTGTGACTACTCCAACCTGATCTGTTACAGATGTTACAGATGTTATGTTTTTTCTAATATTTATTTATTTATACATACAAGAACTGGGTGTAGGCCAGAGGTGTAGGGGGTAAGAGGATTCACCAGAAACAGAACGGGGAACAGAACAGGCAGACTGACTGAAATACACTGCTGAGGGGAGCAGGAGGCGAGTCAGGAGAGGTCTGCCGCACCATGTGGACAGTTCCCTGGCCGGGGATCGAACTCGCGCTGCAGTGGTTGTGGACAGCTTCGTAGGGTGTGTCATAACCCCTTGAGCCACCAGGAAGGCCCTACAGATATTATGTTTAATATAATAAAATATAAACCTGACAGTGCTTCAGGAAAAATGGGCTTAGCACCAAGTGTTTGTAGAAAGCTCTCAGACAAGTCATGCAGTTGGCACACACCTAGAAGGAACCAGCGATAGGAGGGCTGCCACTCTCACCCCTGCTAGATCACCTTCCTCTTTCGGAACGAAACACCCATACAGTGCCGAAACACACACTGTATAAAGATGTTCCAACAGTTTCCATCATCTTCCTAAATTACTACACTGCTTGAAAACATGAAATATAAAGACTTCTAAAAATGTGATGACCCTGTTTAGCACAAGCACACCTAGTCTGCCTACTGTCCAGCTGTTTGCTGTGGTTACATTTGGAGATTAATTTTTAGAGCCTTTAGGCTATTGGGGAACCAAATACTCTTTGTCATAGAGCTGGGCAAGCAACATGGTTACTTACTCTCCCTTCGTCTGAAGGGCACACAGACTGCTACCTGCTATTATTATACATGTAGTAGCTCCCCTTTTCAGCTGGGTCACTGGTGCAAAAAATTACTTTGCATCTCCCTGAGCAGCTACCTTCAATCCCAGGGCAGATATGCAGTTCTCCACGGACCTTGCCTTCCTTCCCATCAAGAGACTGTCACTTTTGAGGGAAGACCTCCTATCTTGGTTCTCAGAGAAAACAGATGTTGCCAGGTAAGACCTTCAAACCCTCCCTTCGCATCCACTTCTCTCTGCGCATTGTTCTTTTACAGAGTCTAGGCTGTCCATTCCTGTGCTCGCCCAGGGCTCGGCCCCCTAACCAGTGTCCCGCTAACTTACAGTGTTATCATACAATCCTATTCCAATTAAAAATAACAATTTTATTCTCATATAAAAAGATAAACCCTAAAGTCTTAATAGAATGATTTTGTTACCAGGACAAAGTGTGTAAATACTCTCATTGGCTCAGAGCCTCTCTTGCTGGTCTGGGTCCCACTATCCACTGCCACAAATGCCACAAGGGCATTTGGTACAGAAAAAAAAAAAAGGAAAATATTCAAAAGGGTAGAGTGAGAGGGAAAGGATCAGTAGGAGCTGGAGCCTGCAACACCTCATGGCAAAGTCTTACCAAGTCCTGCCACCACGAAGGAGGCAGGTAACAGCAGAGGCCTCCTGTAGAAAGGAGGCCCCCGACTCCATACACTCTCCCTCACAGGGGTGGGCATGAAAGGCCATCACCAGGCTGGCTGCAGGGGCAGCTGCCTTAGGCAACAGCTCTGATAAAAAAATGTGTAAGCCCACTATGGGGGGGGGTGTGGAGAAAGGAGGGATTGGGGTCAAAATAAGGGGATTGCAATTTTATGGGGAATATAAAAACAAAATAAAAAAAATGTGTAAGCCCACTTTCATCCTCCTTATTAGAGAATCCCCAAATGGTCTCAGCTTCACCCCCTTGCCAGCAGCACCCTTCCTCAAGATATCAGGGGCAGAGTTCAGACCAAGGCACTGGCTCACTCACCCCAGATCACTTCAACAATATAAGAATTTACTTTCAGTTTACATTAACATGAATAAAAACAAGTGTATTAAAAAAACGAATGCTGTAAAGGAGGTACATACTTTCCTTAAGAATGTAGGGGAGCAAAAATCTGCCACCCCAAAATATATCTTTGCAGCAAAAGCTTCTTTTCCAAGAGGGGCTGTGAAGGTTGGGCAAGGTTTGCTTTTGATAGTACATGTTAACTTTTCTTGGTAGAAACCTGTCCCAGGAAGCCCCAACAGCCTTAACTCTTTTTCAAGATAAAGGCAGAACTCAATATACATTGACTTTTACCTTTTGCATGCTGTGCCTTCCCTTCCCCCAGACCCCTCATACCCCACTCCCCTAGTCTTAGCTAAGCTATTTAAGATTTTTAAAAAAAAAATTTTATTTATACAATAGCTGGGGTACAAGCCAGAGGCGCAGGAGGGTGAGAGGATTCACTGGAGACAGAGTGGGGAGCAGAACAGGCAGACAGACCAAAAGCACTGCTGAGGGGAGCAGTGGGCGAGACAGGAGAGGTCTGCTGTGCCATGTAGGAATCTCTCCGGCCAGCCAGGAATAGAACCTGTGTTGCAGAGGTTGCGGACAGCTTCACAGCGCTGTGTTCAACCCGCTGCACCACCAGGGAGACCCAGCTAAGCTATATAAGATGGCTTCTGAAGCCAAGTGATAAGTTACTCAGTCATTCTGGGTCTTTCCCATGTATATAGGAGGTATATATGTTATTACTAAAACTTCTTTTCGGATTTTTCTCTTATTATCCTGTCTGAAGTTTATTTGCCAGCCTAGAAGGATCCAGAAGGGTATAGGATAATTTTCTTTGCATCTTGATAGGAATAAAGGTCAGCAAACTTAAAAAGTAAAAATTATGAAAAAGGTGAGATTTGGAAATGGAGATTTCTATCAAAAACTAAAACAAAATATAAAGCAATTCACCCCCTCCAGAACACAAAGACAGAACATCTTCGCAGAACACAAAGACAGCATAGCCAATATCATATGAAATGCTCATTAAATTATGAACCATCTTAGTTGTTGCTATTTTTCTTTTTCTTTTATAGCTAGGTTTTTAGAAAGGTCAGCCTCAATTTCACCAACCAATGCTTTCTGACTTCAGTTTATTACTTTTGTATGAAACTCTTCTTCCTGAGGTTGAGATAGTATAGGAGAGCAGGGACAGAAGCTGGTAGAAAGGAGTGGATTAAAATCCTGTTTAAAATAGCTTGGTAAGCAATCAAGCCTGCCTACCCCCCCATCCCTGCTCTCCAGTAGACACCAAGTGACCCACTACATGAACTTTGGGGGGTGGTGGTAGCCAGCATTCTGCCATCTTGGAAGGAAAAATGCATGGGTCACCAACAAGGCTTGAAAGGGGCATGTGTAGAAAATCAACAGCTGTTTTAGCACTTGCTGCCCACCCTAGAATGTCCAAGAATAGATTGACCCAACACCACTACCCATGATTGGACAATTCTGTCAATACACCCAGTGAAGGGACCCTTTTAAAAATCCTTTTCCTGCTCACTTGGGAGAGTCAGCCTGAACTTTTCCTTCCCAGTGCTGTCTGCCTATGGCACCAGTCTAACAAGCCTTGTCTGGATGTAATTTGCCCTGCCACCTTGTTGAATCCTTTGATAAGGGGCAAAAACCTCTGAAGGAAACCCCAGGTCAGTACAAAGAGAACGATGATAACCATGGCCTTCATGTTCATCTGTTCCAGGTGTTCCCCATGTAAGCCACATAGCCCAGAGGAGCTGTGCACACCTTCTTACCTCAGAAGTCAGAACTCTACCAGCCATGGCACCCATGAAGTCTTTCGCTCCCTGGATCCTGAATGAAGCACCACTTTAGCATCATTTATTGGACTGTAATTATTTATCCAAAACAATTTACTTCTCACTAAATGGTAGATCCTCCAACTATTTGACATGTTTCCCACATTTGTGACTAGTCAATGAAAGTTTAGTTCTCAAATGTCAAATATTATAGTAAATTGGTTTCCTTTTAAGTATATACAAAACACAACATGTAAAAATAGAAAAAAGTTGTAACCAGTAATCAAATAATAAAATAAATAATTATTAGCTTCTTTGGGGAAAGGTTGACAAAATCAACAGATTGTTTCACCATAAAAATATACATAAATATATACAAAAACACATACATACACACACACAGAGAGAAAAACACAAAATCTAAAATGAAAGTACAATGTTCATCCACTGACTTTTTATAAAGCCAGATTTTGAACCTGTGGTATAAGGGAGCAAGAATTTAGAGTGGTTCAAAAATTTTAAAAGATCACAATAACTGTAGTCTTCTACAGAACACAAAACAAGAGTCATTAATTAAACTTATTTCAGGAAAGTCAAGGACATCATTTTCCTTATACAATAAATATCTCTTATCTCCTTTAAATTTAATCCCAGTCTTGCTAGGCCTTGCTCATATATGTGAATATTCATAAAATAAAAGGTGTTTGTAATTTCTTGCACAAATGTCCTTTTAAAACTACATGAGGTCCTTACTACTTGAGAATGTTCTAACTTGTTTGTGGGAAGAGTCTGCTTGATAATGACTGAACCAAAATGTTGCTCTGCCCCGACAATGAATTAGAAAGATCTTTCCTGTCCACCCACAGGGCTTCCTTGCCTAGGCAGGAGTCCCGCTGAGTCCCTTCTCCCTTTTGCTTGACCACATATTAAATATAAGTGAGTGATGTTTGAAGAAAAGTGAAATCACCCAACTTGTTTTACATTCTTGGCCTAAAAAAGTCCACTTGAAAAGCATTTAAGCCTTTTGACAGTTACAGGTAGCCTGTGATACTGCTTGAAAGCCCAAGTGTAAGGGTGTCTAAAGCAATTAGTATTTTAATAGTTCCCTTTCTTAGGTTATTTCACAGGCGCAAGTTCACCAGAAGGAGAACAAAAAATGATCTCAAGAAAATAAGCTAAAGACGTTTAGCTAAATTATATATAATTTTACTACAGTCTTCCTTATACGTTTTTAACTTTAAAATAGGCTGGAGTTTCAAGAAATGGTAGTTGTCAAGATTTACCACCTTGATAGATAAGGTTTTCTAGGCAAAGGCTGCTTTGGGGTTGTCCTCAGTTTCCATAGAAGCCTTGAGGGAACAGTGCTCAGCACACACCAATGAAAACCTTAGAAATGTCCTAACTCCACCTCAAGAAAAATTCTTGCTGCTTGGGGAAAAGGTAGGTAAAGGAAAGAGGGGATGTGGGGCTGGGTAGACTAGGGATGGGGGTGGGGGAAGGGGTGGCTATGTATGAAGTCTTGACACATCAAGGACAAAGCCTGTCTTGTGTGTCTCCTCAGAGTTATTTTGTGAAAAAATATGCTAATTCAAAGATATCTAACTAGCTTCACATTTAATTCTAACTTCAAATCTTAGAGTGGCAGAGCAGCTGTGCCTGGAGGCAATACAATCTTATTTCTATAAAAATCTCTCAATGCTCCATATATAAGTAGAAGAGTAAAAATAGGTAATCAAATCCAAATTAAGGCTATTAAGAATTGATTTAGTATAAAGATAATATAGCAAGATTTTGTTTAGGTTATGTATGTATACTAAAAATGTGTAATATTTGTTTGCCTAAAATTTTGATTATGTTTTATCTTATTTTGTCACAGTTAAATAGTTTTATCATTAGGGGTTTTAATTGCATATAGTTTATAGAATCCTTTCTGATTACTCTATATCCATTTAACTGAAAAAAAAAAAATCCTACTGTACTACTAAATGAAAAGGGAACCATCTAATGAGGGTGCAATCAAATTGCAGGCAGATGCATTCAAGGTGTGGTTAAATAGTTTGCATTTGTGAAACCTTTGTCACAAACATCTTACAGGGTCTTCATAGTGTATAAGGGGAAGAGAAGTCTCTGAAGAGAGTAGGAAATAATGTTTCCTGAACACTAGTCACTCATGATATAAAGAAAAAAAAAAAAAAAAAAAAACCAGGGAAACTAAGTTTTTGAAAATCTTCTTTCCAACCTTCATAATGTGGGCTCCACTATTATGTGATCTCCCCTATGTATCTCATGTTAAGTCTCTATTCCATTAGTTATCTGTGCTCCTTCCTAATGTTTAGTCATCAATTTGTCATTCTATGGATTTAAAGATTTTCCTCTGGTAACTCATTTGCAATTGTCTGTGAGGGCCTCTCAACCCAGAGCTCCAAGTCTGGCTTCTTTCCTCAAATCTTGTTGACTCTTTCCCCATTAAGTGCAGTGAATTCATGTCTGCATGGAGGTGGCTATGAAGTCCTTTCTAGTCTTTCCTGTCTCCTAAGGTTTGTCAACTCAGCTCTTTTCACACTGCTCAGGTTCTTCATTTTCCTGCTCAAAAAACCTCAACAGTAAAAATTATTGGTCCAACATCAGATTCCGAACATACTTCTTCCCTATCGACCCCTAAATTTCAACCAAGCCATTAGATTCATTAATCTCCAAATATGATCTAAACTTTATAAAAATGTATTAATATATATGATGATCTTAAAAGAGGACATTTTACTATTTTTATAGAGGGTAGAGTGCACTGTGTTGAGCAAGAAGAGATCTAATGCAGTATACTCATTAGCAGATGCTTTCTTCTATTTGTTGCTATTAAACCTGGCTTGATTGATAAGTAAGGGAAAGAAATCTAATTAATAAGTAAACCTCCATGTCTAAAGACTGAATAATAGAATCAAGACTGAGTCACATCTTCCAAATTTGATCCAACGACCTTTTGAAGCACAGATCAGTGATGGTCAAATATAAACTTCTGATGACAAACAAAATTTAAGGAAGGACACGAGATGTAGTTCACAACTAGAGTTTTTGCAATTAACATATTAAATCACACTTATTTGGGTGACATACAGAAAACTGATTTGCTCAATATACATTTAAACCTAAACAGGAACATGTCTGTTCATTTGACACATTATTATCCATGTGTTGGGCACCAATCCAGATAAGGACTGGGTTTACAGAAGTAAATAAGGCAGATTGCTCTTTAGGTCTTGCCTGCACCCTAATGGTGCTCACAAATAGTATTGCAGATGAGTATGAAACTTTTCAGGGAGCACTGAAAAATGGGAAAAACCATAGTGCATATAGTTTTGTAGAGTACAGATTAGGTTTCGGATAGGATCTCCTGAGAAAGTGTGTACATGTTTCTACTACTTCTTGGCTTCCCCTAAGGTTTTTGGTCTCATTTCTAGTCCTCTCTCAAAACTTAAATTGGACTTCAGATCTGTCTAGGCACTACATCTGGATTGTCTTCCAGATGTCTTGGGATACCAAAATTTTTTGTGTGTATCTCTATCCAGTCATTAACTAAATGTATAGAAATTAGTACTCATCTGTCTCCCAAATAAATATAAATTCTTACAGGGTATCTATCACAGGTGTCTAGCAAATGCTTACTGAAATTTGCTAAATAAGCAAAGGAAGGAAAATAGCCAATACTTAATTTCTGTCTAAGCCTTAACAACCAAAACAAAAAATGAAAAAGGCAAAGGTTCTGACCAAAGTATTTTTGGTAGAGGTTTGGAGAACAGTGCAGAATTGGGTTATTCACAGTATAATATATTTATGCTTTTGAAGCCCATAGTTAGAATGCTTAAGGTCTGTGTATATCTCATTCTGTTGATAAATAAATTGATCTATCTATCTACCTACCTACCTACCTACCTACCTACCTGCCTGCCTATGTAAAAGTAAATGAGTTTTGGATCATAGATCTGGTTTAAAAGGCATAATACTGAGAAATTAAAATTAAAGCTAATAAACAACTCTTAGCTTTAAAGATTTTGTATTTCTAAATAATATCTATAATAGTATATATTTTATTATATATTGCTATATCATGACATATCAATATATTAACTACATTAATATACTATTATATAATCAAGATCTTTCTAGTACAGTATACATTCATTAAAATTGATGTATTTTAATAAATAAAATATTAAAGGAAATAAAAAGGGATCCTAATTCAGGAGCTAGTATATCTTTATAATTCAAGTCTCAGAAAAGGAAATGAGTGCTAAGCTAGTTTCAATCTAGCAACAAGAGAAGGAGATCGCCAGAGGTAAGAAAACCTCTGAGAGGGAATTTCAATAGTTCAACCTTATGTCACAAGAGAAAAAAAATATACACACATACTCATCATCATCAGTTCCAGGATGAGAAGATTTCAACTGTATTCAGAAGATTTGGCAGAGAGATTAAGAACTTGGACTAGGAAGTCAGACAGACCTGGGTTTGAAATTTGGCCATAGCACTATAAGCAAATTTCAGATCTACTGAATCCTTGGCTATTTTCAACTCTCAAATTGAGATGAAAATATTGATTCACTGACAGGATTACTGAGAGTAAATACAGGATGACATGTATCAAACATTCAGCATAGTACTCGGCATTTAGTAAGCCAAACAGTAAACAATAGCTTATAAGCTAATATTATTTTACTCAGGAGGTAAAGAAATTTGAAATAACCATGGGAGATTTCACAAATCATTTATAAGCCTTAACTACAATATACTTTTATGAAATAAAAATATCACATTTGACTTTGGTTTAGAGTACCTGAAAGCAAATTAAAAAGTAAAAGGGGTTCAATTTTACATTTCAATCATATAGTTCAGTGCCAGAGTTAGTACTGTTCAAGGGGGGGGGGGGATAGAAATAGATTACAAAAGAAACACAAATATCTTTTCCTACAAATAATCATGATTCTTGTTTAGGAATGTGAAGGGAAAACATGAACAGAAAAAAGTTTGAATTTGGACTTAGTAATATATCTCCTCTGACATGCTGTATAACCTAGTAGCTTAACTATCACAATAACCTTAGTACATAATTTAGTACAATTAGTACTATAAGCTTTAGTAAAGATAGAAATGCAATCCTTATCTGCTTTTGAATAATGGAATGAAATTATAATTTAAAGTAATTATAAATTAACTTTCATAACCTGGACACTTTACTAACATTAGAGTCACAGAAACACTGGATTCAACAAGACCAGCACACAAATTTATCTTAAATACTTTCCCTCTATGGAATACCTGAACTATTTTAAGCTAAGCATAACATGGGTATATGTATGATATTGTAATCAAACCATGATCTTTGTTTTGGTTGTGGTTTCTTAAGGACTTGCAATATGGGCAGATGTGCTTATTTTATATATTTCATTAATAACAAAAAATAAAGTATGCATATGTAATCAAGAGAAATGCAGTGGGAATCAGAACTAGAGTCAGATTTGTCACCACCTACTTCTGCATTCTTAGGAAGTATTCAGCTTCTTTGAATTTTCATTTATTCATCTACAAAACAATTTCTAAGTCCCAGAAACAGTCTATCTTACACACTTTTTGCTATTATTTAATATGCTACGACGACTCTAAATCATAAATCCAAAGCTATGGACTACTTTTCTACAATTCTTCTTTCCTATTGTTAGAGTAGAATAAGGCAAAACAGTAACAAAAACATACTGCTAAAAAGAATTACAAGATCTATTTAAAGTTATGCAGATTTTTACCTTCTCATTCAGCAAGCATCTACTATATATACTTTAACTTGAGCAGAAGGAATTTACACAGCCATTTAAGAAAGTATTACATTCATGTCTAGATATTACTTACCTTATGATTTTTCAGGCTTTCCAGGAAATTTGATGCGAGTTTCTGTACTTATTCACATATTAATACTTTAATCAATAGAACTTACCTTATCCACGTTGAAAAGCAACCTTAAATGAAATATGTGAACATTTTTTTTCACTTACAAGTCTCACAAACTTTGGTGACAACACTCTGAATGGCAATCACAATAGATGGTTTTGTTTTTGACTATACAAGGTAAACAGAAGCCCCCTCCCAATCCCCCACCACACACACACACATAACAGTAAAAGAAAGGAAACCAAAGTAAATAAAACCCAATCAAGACTAACTGGCACCATGAAGGGAAGAAGAAGGCTCAGTGGGGTTGGGGGTGCAGCACTTGGTTGGGGATTTCTGAAAGGAGTCAATCTCTATAACCCTCAGTCATTAGGTTAATTCACCTTTTTTAGTGATTCTAGCACATCCTTCCACAATAAGATCACATGAAACTCATCTGTAGTAATGATTTTCACAAAAAGCTGGTCACAATATTTCAAATTGTACTGGCAAATATGGTTGAGTAAAACATGTAACAGACTCAGTATTTCAAATTGTATCTTAGAATAAATTCACTACTTAAAATAGCATTATGAGAGCACAATGCATTTGAAAGGATGTACTGGACATCACTGACAGAAGTGTGTAAGGTAACTTCATATAATAAAAATAAACATTCACTTAAGAATGAACCCTAGATATTACCTCAAGGCAATAATGTAGGCATGGAAAATATGAGTACACAATCTTATTGCAAATATGTACATCCACACATATTTCCTATTTTAGTTATATGGAAACTTGAGAACTTCACAGCAGCCTACTAAAATCACAGATCAACAGACAGAAGTAGATAAGAATGTGCAATTTATGAATACGGTTTATTACCATGGTTACAAACTTTGAGAACAGGCCTCTGAGACATTGGACTGAGACTTTGTCGAATATCTGTTTCAAAAAAAAAAAAAATACAAGAAACTTAATAAAGAAGTCTGTTCGTCTCAAGGAATATAACTGTATTAGACTTTTTTCCCAAGGTTAAGTATTTCTGGAAACAAAGCAATGCTTCAATACCCTGAAATACTTGAAGAAATAATGTTATGACTTTTACTTCCCATTTAATTATGTTACCATAAACTCCACTGGGATAAGGTACATATGGTTCTTTAGATGAGACTTGTCACACTAATCAGGATTTTCTAGGTTCAGTGCATTGATTTGGTAATGTGCTACTGACATCGGCCAACTGGAATACTACTCTTGCTGACATTTGTCATTGCACAGAAGGATTAAGCAAACTTATGAAACTTCTGAAGAGATGCTGCCTGTAGCACTACATTCTTGACACATGACTTTAAAAGAAATAAAAAAAAAAAAAGTTGTTCTTTGTGATAGTTCCCTAGAAAGTAACACGAAACAAGGATAATGTTCACCTTTCGGCTTAGGTGTCCTTTTCCTTCGGTCGCGGAAGGCAGCCCCTGACTGCAAGGCCTCCAGCAGACTATCCATCACTCCTGTCTCATCACCCTCTGTGAAAAGAGATGCAGGGAATTCCATCAGCCCTTAGGGTTACCATAGCAATGTCAAAGCATACAGAAAAACTAGTGATGGGGGGGTTGGGGGTGCTGGGAGATCAGATGCCAAAACTAAGCTAGTGATTTCAAAATAAGATAGGACTTTAACCCTCTCATAAATCAAGTATGTTTTAATGAAATCTGTCTCATTAGTGCCTGTGTTACTGTCCACTAAATGGGACCCTGTTCCACTGATTCACTTCAGAGCACTGCTTTATAATCCCGCAGCACAATAACTTTAAATGGAATGTGATTCTAGTCACAGGTTATCATAAATCACATTTCCCTTGTAGAAGAAAGGGTTTTATTCAAAGCATCAGCTTCTATTCTAAAATTGACCAGGTGTGGGAAAGTGGGTTTGTTTGTTGTTATGGAGATCCAATGTCTAAACTTACTGTACAAAATTTTATTTGCAGGCTTTTGTGAACACACTCCTGGTAACTGATTTTTCAAATAGAAAAAAAAAATCCCCTGACTTTAAGTGACAAAGACCAATCACTATAAACTTCTATAGAATGCATGAAAAGTTTGTCTTCTATAATGAAAAATAAACTAAAAGAGGCTCTTAAAAGTCTAAAGTAACGCATACATTGTGATTGGTTCAAACTGACAATATGTATATATTTAATGAAGGGTGTGATTATTGAGCCGATCCTCTCTACAAATAACAAATTACCTTGTAATATTCATAGTTATTTATAGTTGTCAGTACAAATTAGTCAAAGGAAGCTGGGGAAAAAAGCCTCAAAGATACCTGGTGGTGTAAGGGGTTAAGCACAGCACTATGAAGCAATCGGCAAACTCTGCAGCATGAGTTCGATGCCTGGCCAGCCAGAGAGGTGATCCACATAGCCCTGCAGATCCCTCCTGTCTCGCTTGCTGCTCCCTCAGCAGTGTATTTCAGTCACTCTGTCTCTCGTGAATCCTTTCACCCCCTGCACCTCGGGCCTGTACCCCAGCTCTTGTATGAATAAATAAATGAATCTTTAAAAAATAAAAATAAAAAAGATACTACTGACCCAACCCAAATTCAAGAAAACACAAAGGACTTTTTTATTGTTCCTCAGAAGGATGTTATTTGCAGGTATCCTCTATGAAATTGTGTGGCTAGTATACAGTTATGTCTCAAGTAATAGAAAACAATTTTCCTCTGGATTTTGAATTTCTTTTTCTGACACTCAATCCCTTTACAGTGAACAGATGACGAATGAATGCAGTAGAGTACAAATAACACACTCATTTACAGTTTATAAACAGATATATAAATATAAATATGTAAAACCCTTTTTCCATCTGGTTCTATTCATATTTTTAGAAAAGTACTAAACTTACAGGTGTAATCAAAATAAAGGTGGGTAAAAAGTAGAGTATTTGGGGGTTGTTAATTTAAATGTAAATTTAAATCTAAAGTGGCTTAATGGCTATTTTAATTAAAATACATTAAATATTTCAGACACTTTAATTAGTAACTACCTAGCTATCTTCGAAAATTTACGGTTTTCAAACTCAACTATATTTTTTCCTGAAAAGAACTGCATGCAATGCCAAATATTTAAGGAAGTGAATATATGCTATTTGTAAAAAGAAACATTTAAAAAATCCAAAAGTTTAAGAAAGCAGGCATCATAGTAATGGAGTACACTTCATGGAAAAAAAAAAAGAACTGCAAAGAAAATTTGAATTGCTAGTAAATTCATTGTTGGTAGTACTATTGATTTATTGATTCTGAAACTATTATGTCAGTAAGATTTAGCAGAAGATGTTTGGGGCAGCACAAGTCTTACTAGGAAAGAAAATACAAAGATAGAATGAGGGAAAGAGAGGGAGAAGCATGAAGTGTTGAATTGGATTTAAAGACATTCAAGGTTTTAAAAAAAATACTTTTCCCAGCTTAGTGCCCCCAAAGAGTTCATGTGTAATGGCAATGCAGTGACAATGAACAACTAGCCATCAGAGCATGCTTTCTAAATATCATTACTCACTAACAGGAGCCAGAATACTTAGAAAAATGGCTGATTCTAGGGCTGAGCCCAAGAAAGTGTAAAATGAACTAGGAACATATGTCAGAAAAGAAGAAAGTGGTCAGAAACAGCTAGGGGTGTGTCAAGTAATGATGGGATTGGATTGTTAGACACTGGAAAAAATAATGCTGAACTAGTACTAAAAAAAAAGATACATTAAATAGAAGGAAAGAAAGCTTTTCTTTACAGAATGTCAATCAATTATTATCAAAGATAGGGAAAGAGAAAATTCACCAAATTACTTACTACTTACATAGTTAAGAAATGATTTGGGTAGAAATGATCAATGGTTGCAAAAACCAAAAAAAAAAAAAAAAAACCACAAAAAACCAAACCATAAGGTTGTTGGGAACATGATATGGAGAAAATCTGACATTTATCACTTATTTAAGTAATCAAATTTGATAACATCAAAAATAGGACACACTGATATCAACTGCCTCCTGAAGTGATGCCCTAAGACAGGCAACCCAAAGTAACATGTGTAGTGCTTTGCACAAAAATATTCAATATGAATCACACTGATTGTGTCACTTGGAAGTGCACTTGGAAGTGCAAAACATGGAAGTGTTTTGTCACTTGGAAGTGCAAAACATGCAGGAGAATAAAAGTCACAGACGCAGAGGGGACAGGGGAAGTGGTGGGAGAACACACAACACAGCTTTGTTTCTTTCCCCCCTTTTCGCATCCATCTAGCAGCCAAACCTTGTTTAAAACACTTCCAGTATCTTTCACATCATTTTCCATTTTTGCACAACATATGCATAATAAAATAAAGAAGTAAAAAAAAATAAATTAAAACTTTCTCTTGAAATATTCACCACTGATAAAAAGAACTTTTGTAGATATAATAAGAAAGAAAGAAAAAAAAAAAAAAACACTTCTAGTATCTCATGAATGGATCCCTGTTCCCTTTTCTGACTAAACTTTACATGGGTGCTTCAAAACTCAACTATTTTTCACATGAAATATCACATGAGTTATCTAGTCATGTTTCCAGTTTATTCCTAATTCATCTCAGATAATACTAATAAATCCCAAAGCTGAATTATGATCTTAATCCCCCCAGTCCTAAATTTTCAGTGTCTCCCATTTCCCACAAAATAAAGTTCCAAGTCTTTCTCTTACCCTATCATTAATTCCAACTGCTTTTTTAAAAAAAAAGATTATTTATGCATACAAGAGCTGGGGTACAGGCCAGAGATGTGGGAGGCGAGAGGGTTCTCCAGAGACAGAGTGGGGAGCAGAACAGGCAGATTGACTGAAATACACTGCTGAGGGGAGCAGCGGGCGAGGCAGGAGAGGTCTGCTGCACCTGGCTTGGGATTGATCTCGTGTGCAGTAGCTGTAGACTGCCCAGTTGCTTTTCTAATCTTATCACTTTTTTTTAAATTTTTATTTTAATTTTTATATTTCCCATACAATTGCAACCCCGATTTTGACCCCATTCCTCCTTTCCACTCCCTCCCCACCCCTCTCAAAGAGTGTTTCTGGTTCATAGTTATTTGTTGTCTAATCTTATCACTTTCAACACCACAATGTATTCTTCAGCTGAAGGCAACCTCCTGGGATTCCCCAAGACCCCACCTGGAAGAGTGCTTGTCCTCCAGAGCTGATGGCTATTCTTGTTCTCCTTTCCCACACAAATAACGACAAAGACATGCATTCCAGTCTGAGCTTTCAGCTACCTGTGTGACCCTGGACTACTTACATAATCATTATGACACATGTAATAGAGATAATACCTGTCTAGGGTTAAAGAGAGGGTGAAAAGAGATAATACAAATGAAAGCACCTGGCAAATTGCTAAGTCATAAAAATCTAGGGAATAAATTCATAAATGAACTCCACAGTGCACTATAGGAAGCTGAGGAAATACCTACTTATTAATATGTTTCAAGCATTCATTGTTTTATACATTATAAATTAAATATATCATTTATAGAATATTTGATTAAGTCTCTGGTAAAGAATATAGTCATATATGACAGCTCTTCTAAGGGAAACTGATTGTAAGCACAAGTAGATTGTTCATCTAATGGATAAGATGAAGACATAATGAAGACTTTTCAAATGTTAAAAATGCATTTTAAAATTTTCATTTCATACATATTTACTGAGGGATTACAGTGTACCTTTCTAGGCAACAGAGATATGACTTAGGGCCTCAGAAATAGAAAAAGGGGACTGGTACATGAGGGATCTATTAGAATTATGAGACATATAAGGCTTTCTACCGAATTATGACTATACAAATCAGCAAAAGCTAGTCATGGCAGGGTATGGGGAAGGAATGGTGGGAACAAAGGCAAAAGATAACAACTAGAGTGAGGCTTAATAAAGTATTTAAATGATTCATATTTACAGTATCCTAATACAAACCAGCAAAAAATTAGCCATTTTTTATTATAGACTAGAATTCAATTTCACTAACAAGTCAATTTATATTCAAAATATTTATAGCTTCTCTCCTACTATGAAAACTTTTAAATAGACTAATTATAATAGTCAAAGCTTTGCTAGGTCTGAGTAACATATCACCTTGGATAATTTGTAAATGGTATTCTAAACATCACAAAGCATCAAGGGAAGTGGAGAAGGGTGAGTAAAGATGAGATATTACTAAAGTAGAATCAGGAGCATGTGGGTCAGGCAGAGGATGGATCTGCTAAAGTGTGAGGCAGATTTGTCTAAAGTCTCTTGGGTCTATGACTGAAGGAACAGAAAATATGGGGACTTAAAAAAAATTCAGTTTGGTGGGTGACAAATGTTAGATAGTAAATTTTCTTGCAGACATGTGAGTATAAGGTAGTCACAGAGACCTCTAGCCTCAATTTCAAATTAAAATTTGGCTAATATTTTTGGAAGCCATTTCCTACTTTAAAAAAAAAAAAAAAAAAAAGTCATTCAGCACCATGGACCAGACCCTGAAGAAGGTCCTATATATATCAGGTAAGACTTGACCCTTGACTTCCAGGTGATAGGGGCACTCTGGAAAGTACATATATAACTGAATCAGGAGGAGCAGTATCTTAAGAACCACCTCAATGTAAAGAGTAGCAAAGAAAGATAAGGCAGTGAGATGGTAGGAACTTTCTTGCCTTTATTCTCATTTCCCCAAAAGTTCAACAACACTGAAATTGCAGAAAACTGAGAAAACAAGTAAGATCCTAAAAGATTCCAGAAGAGAACACATATAAAGGAATCTGAAATAGAACTGGATTTCTCCATAGCAATACTAAATTCTACAAGAAAAAGAAATTTCAAATTCTGAAAAGCAGTTATATCTAATGAAAAAATGATGATGTTGCCAATAAGAAAATGGAAATTTCCTACTTATGCACTCTTTCTTAAAAAGCAACTGGAAGGTGAACTTTTACAAAGCAAGGGATAAAAGTAAGAAGATGACAAAATAGCAAAGTGGCAGAAAGTGTAGTTAGGGCAACACCGTGTTCCAGATTCAGAGCAGCCAGTCAGCTCTCACATGGCAGAAAACTGTTGTAGGAGAGAACAGTGGCCAAAGAATGGAAAGCAAATCTGTTGTGTTGGACCATTTGCAAAACTGATTGTTGCTTATTGCACAGATCTGTCAGAGAGTTTGGACAAAACAGTGACAGGTATATACAAATACTAAGCGCAGTTTTAAAAAATGTTAGTACTTAAGTAGGAATAACATTTTCCAATAGGGAACAGTCATTGGATACTAACTGGATGAGTAGAGTTTGCACAGTTCCAATTTTACAAACAATGACTCTTTTTTGGCAACTGATTATTAACAATTATAATGAAAAGGCACCAGAGGTAAAGGAGAAGGAGTTTAAGTGGTCAGTATATGTAGCAAGACAACAAAAGGGGACTAAGTCCCCAAGCACTTTGTAAGGAACCTGGTAATACCTAAAATGAATGCATTTATCTAGAAACATAGTAGAGATAAATAACAGGTAAAAACAGTGGAGGTAAAAAAAAAAAAAAAACTATGAATTAAGTGATTATCTCTGGGAATGGGTGAGGGAGTTGTAAGGAATGAGGGAGGAAAAAGATATTTTACTAGGCTATCACCCTATTACATTGAACTTAGGAGATTGCAGACAATACATTGATAAATACCAAATAATTTTTAAAAGTTCCTGACAGGAAAAGACAACCGAGGAGAAAAGGACTCATGACATACAGGTACTTTCCTCTGATAAGGAAAGGAAGTCAGGTAACAAATGGCCCAAGATAATATAAGTATTATTATGGAAATCTCCACAAAGGGCACCTGGTGTGGGACACAGAAAGCAGGGGTAGCAGTTACAGTTACTAAAGGTCTTCTGGATCTCTAAGACTGAAAGAAGAGCTTTAGGTTTGTAAGAGCTTGCAGAAGAGGGAGGGAAGACCCTATTACACTTTATAGAACTGTAAAGGAACAGGAGTTCTGAAGTGATGTGAAAAGAGAAGGAGAACTCGATAGGAACAGGGTTCTAGTGGGGAATTTGGAGAGGTAAAACTGGGGATTCAGTTAAAGGTCAACTCAAGAAAGGTCGAAAATGCAAAGCAACGGAGCATGGGTTTTATCTTCAATGGTGTTACTAACTTGTTTTAAACTAGAAAGGAACTTTTTTACCTTAGAATGTAATTTTTTTTTTTTACATTCTACATTTATCCTTAGATAAAATTAAAATTAATTCTACATTTATCCTTAGATAAAATTTTTACTTTAGAATGATCACGCCAAGAAGAGACAAAATGAAAGGCAAGGAAAAAAGGAATATGTTTAGGGATTTAAACCTAGGCAACATGTGATTGCAGTGTCCAAGTGAGGAATATGAGTGACCAATATAAAAAGGAAAAAGATGGAAGAATGAAAAATTCTTGGTCAACATGGATGTGGGCATTTTTAAAATGTGAGCATTAAAATGAAGTTGAGGGTAACTTGAAGGTATCAGCTTGGCCAAGCAGACACATGTTGATACCTTGATACCATTCTCCAAGAACCAAATAATCTTTGTTTGGTGGTAGATCATGCTGAAACTAGAAAGGAGATCAGTTTTGGGTAAGTTGAGATGCTTATGAGATATTTAACTACTGTGATTAAAGGCATCTAAGAGAGAGGATTTCACAAACTTAAAACATGGGAGGGGAGGAACTAAGTTAACGGAAGCAAAATGGCTGCATTTGAAGTGATAGAAGAGAGTGTAATCACAGAGAAGTGGTAAAGAACACAAGTTTGAATTCAAACAATTTGGATTTCAGTACCGGTCTTCTAATTAGCAAGCAACGTGACTATGGCCAAATTAACATTCCCACTCCTCATTTTTCCCCTCATCTTGAATGTGAGATAATAACAGTACCTGCTTCACAGGTTAAATGGAGGAATAAAGGAGATAAATCATACGTAATGTTAAGTAGAATGCTTGGCACACAGTAAGAACTCAGAAACAACAGTTCACCTCCATTGTGGTGGTTATTGGTATTATTGTGGAACATGAGCTCTCTTAGGATTCCCAAGTGTGTGCATGAATAAGAGAGGTGAGAGTGAGGCACAAAGGCAAACTAATATATAATATATATATATATAGGGGGGTTTTAGGGGATTTTAGCAATAAATGGCTGTTCTCAACCTTGTGAGCCATTATCACTGTTTACATGTGCTTTTAGAATTCTCTTTTTAACTCCTATCTTCTCCTGCCATCCTTCTTCAAGTTTCAGCATATTTTATGATTTCAGTAGTAGTGAAAGATGTAAGGATAACTACCCGGAATTTAGAGTGGGTATATGGAAGGAAACTTCAGTTTCCTCAAAGAAACTGTTGAAAGTGAGCAGTTATTGCACACTATTCAGAGGCTTGTAGTTTAGCTGATCTCTTTCTAAAAGAAACATGAGACAGTTGCCTTAAAAAATTACATGAATTACTGTTTGGTGTTGCTAGTTGTAGATCTTCTGGGAACCAGATTATATTTGCTTTACTTGGTAACCTAGTTTAGTCTTTACCCTTCTATAACAAAGCTCAAAATACTGCGTAAACCAGATGGCAAAAATACAGGAATTAACTTAACAGTCTTTGAGTTTGTTGTAATCTAGATGTGATACTTAAAATTTATTTGAGTCAAGGAAATTAGAAAGTCAATTTTCATTGGGATTTAACTGATAAAATGATAATTAGAACTGTCTTTTTAATAGAGTAATTAAATGATAGGTTCAGCCATAAGACCTGGAATTTCATGTATGAAAACCTAATGGTTTAATATTTCTGTTTTTTCCTCCATTATTTGCATGAGTTGAATTAAATGTTTCCATTCTTTCATTTTTAAAACTAATGAACACAATTGCAGAATTCCAGAAAAATAAGTTACTTGCAGCTCATGCAATTCTCCCAAATCAAAAACGCACACAAATTTTTGGAATGTAAGCATCTTAAGGCATAAGATTTCAATATAACCATATGATCAATGAATGTGTTGCCATTAAAAACTATTACAGCAAAGGTGGGAAAGCAAACTGGACTAACTGCTATGGAAAACTGTGTGGATGTTCCTCAAACTACTAAAAATGAAGATACCATATGATCCAGCAATCCTACCACTAGGGATATACCCAAAGGACACAAGACATGAATTCCAAAGGATACCTGCATCCCTGTGTTTATTGCAGCACTTACAATAGGTTAAGATATGGAAATAACATAAATGCCCCAAAATAGATGAATGGATCAAGAAGATGTAGTATATATACACAATAGAATACTATTCAGTAATCAAAAAAGATAAACTCATGACATTTGCAGCAACATGGATAGAGCTGGAAGGGATTATACTCAGTGAAATAAGCCAGAGGTAAAAAGAAAAATATTGGATGGCTATACTTATAGGAGGAATATAGGAGAACCAAATAAGGGATTGGGGGAAAAAAATAATAAATAAAAATAGCAGGTAACTACAAATCAGAGACATTCTGCAAGGGAGGGGGAGATAGAGGAATAAAAATAGGGGAAAGAAGAGCACCAGGGACTATGATGATGGTTCACAGGTGAATTGGTGGTGGGACTTTTATGGGAAATACACCTTGAAGGTGAAAGCATATAAGCATGCATTGTACAAAAATGAACAATGATATTATATATGTAAAAATTAAAAATGAATATTATGCAAAAATTTAGTTGGGTCATATTAAAAAGATATTCTACACACACACACACAAATACCAAAACTTAAATAAGACTACTAAAGTGTCTGCCATGGGACACTACTCCCACAAGCTGAGTACATGTATGTACACAAATTTGTGTTGTGCAGAAGTTACGGGTGACTGGTTTGTTGAGTAACTTTGGAAAATAATGTATAGTATATACTTCTCTTGGCACTACACATCAATACACACCAATTCTGACCAAAAATTCAATTCATCATTATCGATAAATGTGGCATTTCAAATTGGGGGGTGATAAGAAAATGTTCAATAACAATAGTATTTGGATACTGTTCTGCTATTCACATAATAAATTGTGAATGTGTGAAACATTTCAAAATAAAAAATCAAATTGCAAATATATAGCAGACAGTATGGAAAAGCATATTTTTTGTTAGTTGTGGATTTTTCTCCTAGGAAAAATCTAAATACCCAAATGTCATATAGATTATACTACACCAAATGTCTACTAATCAAAAGAATAGCAAGACTATACAAACAATGAAAGGATAAACTAGAAAACATTTGAAATACAGGTATTCTAAGTCAGATTTTCTTGAAATAAACATTATGACAGTAAGAGAAAGGCCAACAATTTAATAAAAAGCACAACAAAAAATATGGGCAAATAATATGCTCAAGAAACGCATCTTTGGGGCCTCCCTGGTGATGCGAGGGGTTTAAATCTCAGCACTATGAAGCAATCCCCAGCCACTGCAGCATGAATTGGATCCCTGGCCAGGTTGCTAACACACATGGTGTAGCAGACCTCTCCTGTCTCTCCTCAGCAGTTTATTTCAGTCAATCTGCCTGTTTGGCTCTCCACTCCATCTCTGGCGAATCCTCTCACCACCCCCTATACCTCTGTCCTATACCCCAGCTCATGTATACATAAATAAATCTTTTTTAAGAAAAGAAATGTATCTTTAAAATGAACACCTTTTATGCAGAGGATATAATTCTCAACCTTTTTCATAATTGAAGATAGTAAATACAATCAATGAGAAATAATTTTTCACTTATCATCATGGCAACAATAAAAAATGAGGATAATTGCTAAAGGTTGGAAAACAGATCACTCCACACATTGTTGGTGGAATAAGAAAACTAATGTAACCTCTTTGGAATGCAACTGAGCAATCTGTATCTGAAATAAAATTGCGCACATCATTGACAAAATAATTTTATTCTAAGAAAATTAGCCTATTATCAGACTAAGGGACAATGGCATCAGAATAAAGTCCCTGCTTAGCTGTGAAGAGATTAAATTGGGAAGTTCAGATAGGCACTGAATTTGATATTCTTCCAAAAGGCATGGAGGGAGTGGTGTGAAGGAGAGTGGGGGTGGTGGGCTTGGGGTCAAAACCTGAGTACCTCACAATTGCCTGGGACAAACACTGACCAGAATCAACAGAATGATGTGGAGAAATTGCAACTCAAGAGAACAAATAGAGAGTGGAGGGAGAGGTAGCTGTTGGGGTGGAAACTATTGTTCATATCTGCACCCCAGGAAAGTCAAAGAAAGATGAGTGTTGAGAATCTAGCCATGGGAGATGAGATATAGGCATGAATGCTATGGGGTGCCAGGAAGACTGCCAGAGGTTGTGGTACAAACTGGAAAACAAACTTAGAAAGGTACAACTAATCCTACCGAGTTCCCCCAGGAACTGAAGTTCATGCACAGATATGGGAACAAACAGATAAAATGAGGTATCAATGGAATGCTCTGGGGTTGCATGAAGGGCCCAGTACACAAATTGCAGAGATATAGCACTGAGTCCCAGAGAAAAGTGCCAGTAGTGTGGACACAGGCAAGAGTCAAAAGAGAACTAGCACTCAGCATCCCAAGTCACAGACCACTCCATGACCCCTGCACTCACTGCAGACACAGCTACAGATCAGCTCTGTCAGGCATATATCACCATCTACTGGAATAATGGAAGATATGCACCCTTAATTTTTATAAAGTAAATCATGGGGGAAAGACTTCAACAGCCAATCTGAGCCCTCATGAGAATTCTACACCACAGGGAGAGAACAAATATCCCTACCACAACAACAAGGGTATGGAAGAATTTCCACAGAATTCAAAATTGTCATGATAAAGAAGTTCAGAAAACAAATGGAAGAAAACTCTGAAAAGCAAATGAATGCCCTGAGAAACACAAATAATGAACAGGATTGAAATTAAAGATTTAAGTAAGAAAGTAACAGATTTACGAAGAAAACTATAAGACATTGCTAAAAGAAATAGAAGAAAGAAATGAAATGGTATCCCCTGCTCATGGATTGGAAGAATAAACATTGCCAAAATGCCCATCCTACCTAAAGCAATAAACTGATTTAATGCAATTCCTGTCAAAGTTTCAATGGCATTCTTCAAAGAAATAGAACAAATGTTACTGAAATTCATATAGAACCACAAAGACACTCACTAGTCAAAAAAATTCTGACAAAATAGAGGAAGAGTGGAAGAATCACATGAATGAACTTAAAACTATACTATAAAGCCTTAATAATCAAAAGAGTATGGTACAGAGAAAGACAAGTGGAATAGAATTCCGATCCCAGAAATAAACCCACATCTGCACAGTTTATCTATTACAAAGGAGCCAAGACTATACACTTGAGCAAGGAAAACTTCTTCAATAAATGGTGTTGCAGAAATTGGACAGCTGAATGCAGAAAACAGAAACAACCTCTATCTTACAACATATACAAAAATCAACTCAATGGATAAAAGATTTGGATATAAGACCTGGAACAAAAAAATACACAGAAGAAAACTGGGAAACTGTACCAGCATAGTCTTCACAGATATTTTTGTGGATATATCTCCAGCAGCAAGGGAAACAAAATACAAACACTTGGGACTACATCCAACTTAAAAGCTTCTGTACAGTAAAAGAAACTGTCACGAAAACAAAAAGACACTACTGAATGGGAGAAAATATTTGCCCCCATAATTCTGACAAAGGAATAGTATCCATTTGTTGCATGAAGATACAACCCAATAAGAATAAAGCAACCCCATCAAATAATGGGTAGAGAAACCAAATAGGCACTTGTCCAAAGAAGACATACAGATAACCAACAGGCACGTTGAAAAAAATGCTTATCCTTATCTGAGAGAAATGCAAATCAAAAACACAAGAAAACACCTCACTACTGTGCAAATGGTACAAATCAAAAATACCACAAAGAGCAAGTGTTGGTGAAAATGTTGAGAAAAAGGAACTCTCTTATATGGTTGGTGGGAATGGAGACCCGCTCAGTCCCTATGAAAACAGTACAGATGATTTTCAAAATATTAAAAATAGACCTACCATATGACCCAGCAATTCTACTCACAGGTATCTATCTAAAGAATGCAAAAAACACTGATTTGAAGGAAAATATACACTCTTATGTTCTGTACAGCACTATTTACAATTTGTTTAGCTAAGCTGTTGAAACCCTTAGTGCCGAAATACAGGTAAGTGCATCAGAAGATGTACTATTTACACATGTTGAAATACTACTCAGTTACTGAAAAGATAAATTCTTGCCATTTGTGGAACACAGGTACAGGAAGAGGGGATTATCTTAATAAGAAGAGAAAGACTAATTTAGGATCATGTCTTAGAAGGGTCCAATAAAGCCGAACTAACAACAAACCCTAGACAGCGGACTACAGAACTGAGGCCAAGAGAGAGGGAGGTGCTGAGGGAGAGAGAATAGTGGTCTACTGAGGATGGACTATGGGTGCTTTGGTGGTGGTTGTTGTGGTGTAACAACACCTGGAGTGGGAGCTCCTATACTTCTAAAACACAATGATGTAAACCAGTGTTAATCAACTGAAACAAACAAAAGAACATTAACCTTTGGGAACTCACTTGTGTGCAAAGTCTCATGGATAAGAGTATCATTACAATGTTAGTAACAAGAGATTGGAAATTAATTATCCATTTGCAAGAGACAGACTAAATTATGATATCCATGCACTAAGGTATGTTAAGATATTAAAAAATAATGAAATATTAAAATTGTTGATACATACCATCTCCAAAAGATAGCATGAAAAAAAAAAAAACATATTTTTTCACCGAGGTCAGTGAACACAAACCTTTCTATGACCATGTGTGGCTATTAATTACAAAGCGGAGGGTAAGTTTTCTGACTTCCTGCTTAGCGATTACTCTACCACATAGTGCTGAAGAAAGGCTTTCTTTAATCATCCTTTCAGTGTTAAATGCTTTTTAAAACGTCTCTCATGTAAGTATTTAAGTGTCCAACTCTGATTAGCTTGTTCACAGTGAACTATTCCAACAATTACTAAAGAAAGCAAAATTCAAAAACCAGTGTGGCCTCCTTGGTGAAAAGAATGTTGTTTAAGTCAGCCTAGGGTGCTGAACAGATGCCTTCAGTTGCAAAAACACAGAATGTCAGGGGAAAAATAATGTATCTATTTTAATATATATGTAGATGTGAAATGATAATGACATGTAACAAGATGTGACTCTCACATACAGTGAACACCCATGACCCCTTTAATCACAGAGTAACCCAGAGAAGAAAAGGTTAATTACATGGCATAACACAACCACTTCAGGATAGAAGCTTCACTTGTCATCCACAAGAGTCTCTTCACTTTACTGAGACATAAGCTTGGCAATTGCTTTCTTCCCATTGAAAACATATTAGGATGTTTTAGATTTGTTTTGCTATTTTCTTATATCAGAGAGGAATTTTAAAAAATCCTTTGCGATGTTTCTAGTCCTCATAAAGTTTCTGAACAACGAACAAAACAATTTCAAACTGAGAAGATGAAAGTGCTTAATCCTACCAAAAATCAAAAAAAGGAAGGGGGAAGCAAGGGAATAGTCGTGACTTCACAGGAATTGTCTAGGAGAAGCTGGGATAAATGAACTGAGGCCAAGAGTGGTAACTCTCAGCGAGTGGTACCTGGAACACTGAATGGGGCCCAGATGGGTCCCCAAAGTCGTGCTCTGACAGCAGCATATGGTGTACACCGGGGAAAGGGGAAAATAAGATGAGGAAGGCAGGCCAAGGGAACTTGGATTCAAAGCTGAAGAACTGACATGGAATGTTTTTGAAAGGTGTGAAATAATCAAAACTGTATTTCACTATGATTAAAGCTGGCACAGTGTGAGGATGTCAAGCCTGGATAACTGGGAAAATGGTGGTATCCTTAACCCAAAACGAGAACATGAACATCAGGTTTTATGTGGAACACGATAACTTAGGTTTTAGATGAATTGATTTTGAGGTGCTGGCAGAATATTCAAACTGTTTTGTCCAAGTAGTTGGAAATATAAAACTATGAAGTCAATTCAATTCTACAAATACGCACTAAGGAATATGTGCCAGGCACTGAAACCAGCCCCAGTCCTACTTCTCATGGGACTTAAGAGTCCAAGGGCAATTTCAACGCATAGTTCGTGACTACCAGTATGACAAATGTTCCAAAGAAGAAAGCAGAGTGCTATGAAATTGCTTAATATAGAGGCAGTAGGTTAGAGATATAGCATGGCTGCCCAGTGATGATTTTAAGGGGTTCTGCTTTGAAATCTATTTGTACTTACATTTCTGAAGATATTTTTCTTGTCCTTTAAAATACAGGACTCTATACACAGCATATTAAACAGTAGAAACTTGTGTACTACCATCCTGGGTGCCAAGAGTGGTAGTTAAACATCCTCTCACTGCTGCCAAACTTGTCTAGGCAAAGCAATTTTATTAGATTCAAGTTCTAGGTTCATTGCGAATATGAATTTGTGAGTCGCAGTATTGTATTTTTCCTTTTCATTTCAAAGGAGAAATGCAGATATATTCTGCACAGATATGGTATTTCCTTCCTATCTCTTCCCTAATCAGATGCAGAAATTTAAGAAGAAGAAATTTAAAAATCTTAATCAGTGTAATAGCAACATATTTTTAAAAGAAAAGAAATCAGCAAAGACAATAAGGCAAATCTGAATGAGTGGAAAGTGGAGAGGAAAAGGAACTGACATATGCTTTGGGAGAAAGCAAATAACACAGAAAAGAAATGAAAATGGGAGACAACTGAACTTTCGATGAACTCATTAAAAATTGCAAAGAAACTGGAGGCAAAAAAATGTGCTAAACTCTCTCAAGAGAACAATAGAAGATTTTTCCCTAGACTACAAAAAAGCTGACAAAATGAATACAGAAGCCCCCAAATAAATACTGATATCAGCTAGGTTTGAGAACAATTCTATTTAGAAAAATGGTATGCTTGAGAGAAAGAACAAAAATCTAAATATGAATTAAGATACAGGAGGAACCATCAATTTGATTGAATGTCTGATAGCTGGGGTCTGGGGAGTATTTCACTTAGCTTTTCTAATCTAATTTTCACCAACTCAATTCCCTATTAAAGCCAGCAAACCTGGGAGCAAGGAAGTAATGTATCCATAATGTATCCCCTCTGAGTATCAGAGGGGAGGTGTGACAAGACACCTTTCTGATTCTAATGCTCACATTCTTTTCATTACAGACGTTTCATATGATACAGACCTTGTATAACCGAGAAGTACTCAGATCTTTGGTTCTGTGGACTTAAAGTGAGTTTTTGGAAATGCCTCATGACCCAAAAAAGAGAGTAACTTTTATAGTTGGGAACTCAACCAACAAGCACAGATTAGGTTTCTCCAAATTCACTGAGAACCAGATGCCTTTCCCTAGAACCTGGCAATAAATGAGATGCAGATCATAGACGACTCCTTTGTCACAAAGATATTCCCTCTTCTAGGACCAGAAGGATCTAGATATACTAGAATCAGACCAGTCTGCAGTGGCTTCCTGGCCTTGCCCTACAACCTACCTGCTGGGCAATTGTTATAGTTTCACCAAGATCATTATCACTCCCAGCAGTCACCACTGTCCAGAAGGTAAGTTCTTCCTGGATGTTTCATCAGCACTTAATAGCATAAACAACTTCTCCACTACCTCAATATCTTCAGTGAACATTCCTCGCACCTGTTTATCTTAATTTGAAATGGGCTCTATCTGGGAATGGAGAAATGTTTTCCTTCCTTCACTCTTAGCAGATGTTGCTCATCCTCTTATGTGACTTATATGGTGTATAAATAGAGAAGTTTATCTTCTCTCTCTCTCTCTCTCTCTCTCTCTTCATTGTTACATCAGACTGTCATTTCTTCTCCCTGATGTGAAAAAGCACTCTCCTTTGAAACACGTGTCATTCAGTTGTACCACAGTCAACCCCCTAGGTCAATGTCATCTTGTCATGTACTAGTCTCCCCTCCCACACAAAACAGATTATGTCATCTGATTCCACCTTTCTCTTTCGGCCATCAGCAAGTGTGAATTCAATTCCATGTGAATGAATTCAACAGCAAATTCCCTGGACAAATCCTTTCTGTCTACTTTTTACTATCCACTCCTTTTTTTTTTGGGGGGGGGGTTGTAGCTTTTTTTTTTTTTTTTTAAGATTTATTTATTTATACAAGCACTGGGTACAGTCAGAAGTGCAGGAGTGTGAGAGAATTCACCAGAGCCAGAGCAGGGAGCAGAACAGGCAGAAGGACCGAAGTACACTGCTGAGGGGAGCAGCGGGAGGCAGGAGACGTCTGCGCGCCATGTGGGACCCTCCCCCAGCAGCCGGGGATCAAACCGGCCGGGGATTGAACCGGCGCTGCAGAGGCTGCGGGCAGCTTCACAATCCAGCGCTCAACCGCTGCGCCACCAGGGAGGCCCTTTACTATCCACTCTTATATTCATAATTTGAACGTTGCTGCCACCCACAACTTTTCTTCTTCCAATAACTAAATCCCTACAAGCTACTCCTGTGCTTCCTGTTCTTTCTCTCTCACTAGTTCTGTCCCCTGTCCATGGAAGTGTCCAATATTCTGCTCTGATCACCTTCATTTCCTCATTTATCTAGCTTATACTCTATGGTTCATCACTTTCACCTGGTGAACCACAGGTAATCTAACCCTTCTTCAGTAGATGTCTTCCTCTATTTCAGATACAAAAAAAAACTGCTGGATGAAAATATCTTAACTTTAAATCTACAATGTATCTGCACTTAGGCCCAGTCATTCCTCCTCCCTCACCATCACAATAGCAGAGTGTCTTGCTTTCCAAGACAATTTCCCACCTGGCATCTTAATGCTCTACACTTTGTCCTGTTGCCCTTAGGACCTTACTCTATTGAGAGTCATTCTCTCCCAACTTCCATTTTCCATTCCTCCCATCACAAAATTTAAACAAATTCAAATGCCTTCTCTGCCTTCTCTTAACCCCAAACCCTCTCTAATTACTATCTTTTCTTACAGACTCACTACCCATATTAATTTATCGACACTTTATGCTCTCCTTCAAACTGATGTTAATGGGGCAATTATCAGTTTACTACAGGATCTCTTGGTAGCATGATAATATTGACTATGGCTTCTCCTTTGAAACTAATGTCTTCTTTTTCCTGGGCTTCCTGATACCACAATTTCTCAGCACCTTACCACCTCCATGTTGGTGCCTTCCCTGACTCCTCTCCCCTGGCCCCATAATTACAGCCTTTCTCATATGCCTCATCATTTCTGCCCCATCGCCTTGGATGTTGAGAACTCCTAAGTTTTATCAACAGCACAAGATCCACTCCTGAGCCCCAACTAAAATGACCAACAAACACTGTTTGCAAAGACTCAGGGTTTCCTGGACACAGAGCTTTCAGCACTAAAACTGGGAAAATCTTCCGGTAAACTGGGATGAGTTTACCTAATCGCCTTTACCCACTATGAAGTCACAACGGAGACATGGTAACTTGAGTGTTCTACACATATCTAAAAGTAACCCCTAAGAAAGTGAATACCATTTTCCTCAAACTTCCACCTTCTCCTAGGTTCCTTACATTGGTCAAGGCACATCTGTTGCAGCCAGGAGGTGACTATTGAAGGAAAGCATACCTAGCAGGAGCTCTGAATCTCAAAGTGCTGAGATCCTAGCGATTTTTTTTTTCTGACCAGGGAAATAGCCATATAACCTGGTAGCACCTACAAGCCCTCCTAAATGAAAGACAACAATAAAAACAAATATATCATTTAACTGAAAAAAAAAATATATACATGTATTAGCTAGCTCCAGCGGTGCAAGATTTCTTTCTTCAATGCCATGTTTTTTCTATCATTCAAGTTCATCACACTAATTTTGACCACTTTCTTTAATCCATTATAATTTTTCTTCTTTAAACAACGTGGAGCATGCCTAATATACTATTTGTGGAATGATTAATTTTCCTTTCCAGTAAATTGAAATAAAGAAAATGTTCCTTAAGGAAATTATGGAAAACAAATGTTAACTCAAGACTACCTCAGTCTGAAGACACAGTACACATTTTGCAAGTCACTAGAAGACAAAAGGGATCCACATCATAGTTCATTCTTTAAATAATCCTTGGACCTCATTGGGATGTAGCTCCTGGCTCTGGGTGAGCGCTATCAAAAAATGCCTTTAAAGTTTTTTGGACAAGTAAAATAAAGCTGAAAGGAAAATGAATGAAAGTTCAGATTAAGAACATATGGAAGAACAAGATTCAAGACTCTTTAGGCTGAAGAAAACAGGCAGAGTAACTTCACTCGTGATGTCAAGTAGTCTATTTTAATTACATCCATTCATCTTCTTTCAGTATAAGGCAGTACAGTGAAAAATGGAGACTAAATTACAGAAAGAATTACCTGAAATGATTGTTAATACAGGATCACACTGTCAAGGTCTTTGGTTTCTCTCATACTTAAGGAGATAGTAATAGTATTGTTGAGGTAGGTGGTTTGCTATGGTTTCACAACTTGAAAAGTATTATTTGACTCACAGCTACAAACATATATGAACAATCCTTCATTGCTCAATACATATTTAACTGAGTTCATGCCTTCCCATTTCTATCCTCTTCTCAGACATCTTGTGACCACTTTTGTACATACTAGTGTTTTCACTGAGGGTATGTGCAAAAATAAGAAGAGTTGAAATTAGATTAATTTTACTACATCATTAAGAGTTGTGGTAAAAAAGTCCTAAGAGAAAGAAGATTGAAACTAGCTAAAATGAGGGGTTTGCATTGTAAGTGAATCTAAATTATCTGTGTCCCCTAGTCCTCTGGATAACTGAGAGTCAGCTGTGCACACATCTGTGGGTGTTTATAAACATTTACCATCTGTGAGAAACTTATGGGTTGTAAATGGTGGGCTAATTAGTGAAATGCTAGTCATTCTTAATGACAGTTGTTACGGATAAAGGTTTTATCCAAGTTAAATTGATCTCAGAACCCTGTTGATCACTGGAGGCCACTCTACCTTTTATTACAAGACCAAGGAGCTATACTACACTGTAATAAGTTACACATTAAAGATGCATTATAACTAGATGAGGCTGCCAGTTTATGCATGTTAGTGTGTTCTGCTCTTAATAGATTAAAGTGCTGATTGAGTATTTGTCTGAGAATATGAGAAGTTGTCATCCTGTAAAAAGGTCATCTGATTCTGTAATATATGACATTTTCATTTCTGTTCTACATACATACTAAACACACCTTCCATTCAAAAAACTAAGAAAGCTTATATAGCAAAGTAGTAACTATCAAGAGACAACTCATTCATGGAAAGGTCTGTGCATATACATAAATGTACATATATGTATTTCCTAGGTTCTCTATCAATAACTTTTCAAAATCATCTTTGAAAGATCGAAAACATTAAAAACTTAACATCTAGATAAATCCATCCTATAACTGGGGCTCCCTGGCAGCAGAGAGGTTAAAGTCTCAGTGCTATCACCAGCCACTGCAGCAAGAGTTTGATCCCTGGCCAGGGAGTTAGTCCACATGCCACAGAAGACCTCTCCTATTTCGCTCACTGCTCCCCTCAGCAGTGTCTTTCAGTGGATCTGCCTGTTCTGCTCTCCACTCTTGTCTCTGGTGAATCCTCTCATTCTCCTGCACCTCTGGCTTACACCCCAGCTTTTGTATGCATTAAAATAAATCTTTAAAAAAAATTGTCATATGACCAATTAGAAAACAAAAAAAAAACCCTACAAAATACAAAACTGCACATGAAGACTTATATTTCCTGACAATGAAAAGTGTCTTCTAAGAGTGTATTTTAATAGAGACTGATATTATAGAATAAGAGGAGGCCTAAGCAAATATTGATTCCTTGGGTTTTGACACAAAATATCTATTATTATTTAAAAGTCAATCTAAAGAATCTAGATGGAAATTTCGGAGTTAGAAGGAAGATAATTTTATGGATGATGAGACTTATGTCCAGGGAAATTAAGTGATCTGCTAATTATCACTTAGCTACTAGTAGAGCCAGGGCTGGAACACAGGTGACCCTGACTCCCAGGCTGGAGCACTCACTCAATGGCAAGTGACACTGCTGGTGCTCCATCGGGAATTCTGACAAATGAAAACAACAGCCCTATTTTAAAGGTCACTCCTTTACTCCCCATACCTCCTATCCTTCATACATGCCTGCTTTATTTTATTCTTCTTAGAACTTATTTACTTCTAACACTGTAGCCTAAATGTTGCCTGTCTTCTCTACCAGAATATATCTAAGTCCACAAGGGCAGGCGTGTTTGTTTGTTTTGTTTGCTGGTGTGTTCCCAGGAACTAGAACAGTAACATGGCATAAAATGTGCTTAATAATTATTTGTTGAATGAAATAAAGCTTTTTGATAGGAAAAAGTTTTTTGCTATTACAGTAATAATTTTATCAGTGAAGGAGGTATTCCAATTTTGCCAGAGATTTAATAACCACAGAGCAAATTACACAGGAGCCATGGGGATGCCTTTGGAATACTAGATGAGATGTGCTTAATGGTTAAAGAAAAAAAAAAAAAAACACTAAAAATACGAAAACAATCACATATGCCAGGAAAATAAACGTGAGAGCAAATGTCAATAATGAGAATTGCAGAGCCTTAGAACTGAATACCTGGGCTGATTTCAGCTGAAGTGGCAGGAGTGATATTGATTAGTTTTCCTTCAAGAGAATAATGGGACATATTTTGTCTTATCTTACCTACATCCCACCTCTCACTCAGACTCTCCAGGAGATAGCTACTCCAGCTTAAGCTCATGAGCTACATGATTTTTAAAATATTCTTGGCGTAATTATTCTAGTTACAAAAAATTCCTAAACTGCCTTTGTAACAAAGAAGATTTTCTTTCCTAAGAAGGAAGTTACCATGTACAGTTGTTGTTTTTCATACCTGCAGGATCTTGCAGAAAAAATTATCCCCTAGATTAAAAGATTTTAAATTGGAGAAGAAAAAATAACATCATCCAAGCTCATCATGAAAGTTTTTCCCTGCCTTCCCACACCCAATCAGCTACAGAGCCCTGTTGGCATGTCCTCAAAACTGTCTCAAATTCATCCTGTCTTCTCCTTCTTAGTACACCCCCATTTATGCCTTTGGCATTTATCTCCTACAAAATTACAAAAGCCTCCTAAGTGGTCTCACTCATTCTACTGTCCCACACCCTCTAATCCATCTGCATTTCCACCATCAGAAAGAAGATCCTATCACTGCTCTACTTAACACTCTTGGTGTGTGCCTGTAGGATGAAGAAAAAAAACCTAAAGCACAGCACCCACTGTGCACTTCCAATTTAGCCTCATCTCTTCCCATCATTCAGGCCTGTTGCATTATCTGTTGCTGTCCAAATAGGAATGTCATGCCATTGTGTCTTAATTTATTCAGTCCCAGGTTTGGAAGCCCTGGCTCATTTCACTCTGTGTTCATTTGGTATCATTTAATTCAATGTTTAGCAATTCAAAGGAGTGCCAGAAATTCTCTTTGCTGCACAACTGCTCAGGTTTCAATCCACCTTCCCTTCCTGTCCCCTAATGGGGAAGTCAAAATGATCACTCACAATATAAGAATGACACACAGAAGAAAGAATGCACACCACATTCTTGGGTGGTAAATGGGCAAGATTTCCCCCAGCTAATGGGACAGAGACAATTCTGTGCACACTGCTGCTCATTTCAGGAGGAAATGGGCTTAGAGGGTAGAATTTCCCAAGGAGTAAAAGGTAGTGGAATCTTAGAGTAGTAGTATCTTCTGTCCAACACACAGAACTGGGAGGGCAGATCCAATGATGCATCAAGTCCTCTTCAGAGGGAGTCTGGGATTAAGTCTGGGCCCAAGGTAGTTCAGAAGCCCCCACAGCAGTTAAGTGCTATGGGAGGAACACAGTGACTTCCTATGGGGACTGACTAGGAGGAAAGAAAATCAGCAGAGAAAAAGTACATGTTCAAGTAATTGGAAGAACATGGATAGGATTCCCAGAACCACCAACGTCAGAGAGCAGACAAGGAATCTAAGATTTCCTTAGATTCCTTAGATTCCTTTAGACAAGGATCTAAATTTCCAAGGTTATCAAACAGAAGCCAAACACACATCACCTTTACCAAAGACAGACTGGAAAAATTATGCCAAAGTAAGGAGACCATTGTGGGCCCAGAGAGAGCTGAAACAAGTGTGCAAATTCTTAGAAGTGAGCTCTCATCAAGTTTGGAGCTCATTTATAGGGAGAAGGACAATAATAGAGTGGAAGGGAATTTCAAACATGATGAAATTCTATACTGGACTTGCAGGGCTAAAATTCATCATATGCACATACACAAAGAGGTAGAGAGGGAGGGAAGGAGAGAGAGGGAGACTGAATTTACTAAGCTGTTTATATGAGGTAGGCTCATGAGTGGCCCCAAGTCAGAAATTAAATTGCATTTATAGAAATAGTTGCATCTTTGCACACCTGAATTTGTCATTGTGTCTGACTTTATCTGTTACCAACACTGTAAGATTTTAACAATTATCATAAACTATATTTTCCTCTACCAAAAAGCATACTTGACAGATGTCATATCTTGTTTTAGAATTGGGCCAATTTACCATTAGTGAGTATATCCAAATATATACAACTGAGAAATTGTCCCACAAACATGAGTTCCATAAATATTTCAAAAATACTCATTGAACACCTGCTATAGGAAGAAACTATTAGAAACAGCAGCTCACTTTAAAAAATGGTTTATTCTTAAAAATGCTCACTTTCCTATAAGAATTTTATTTTTGTAATATTTAGTGAAAAATAATGGTATGTTTGATTTTCATGTAAAAAGATGAAAGTGTTTAATAGCCAAATCAGAACATTAAACTATAAATTAAAATAACTATAGTAAATGGTTCATACCATTCTTTCATTTTATTTTATAAAAGATAAATATCTAATTAATGAAATGAGATAAACCTTTACACCAAAGAAGGCTTCAATACATTTCTAGGAGAGATACACCAAATCCCAATATTTGATTTCTGTATTCAAAACTGACCTCACATTGGAGCAGGTTTAAAGCAGGTGCACACACACACAAGCCTCCACTGGCTAAACTGTAATAAATGGCACTTTTTTATTTCCGAGTTCCTCAGATTCTAGCTACAATGGCAAACACTGTTGGAGATATTTTTCCTTTCGCTTCTTTCCTTTCCCTTTTTAGAGTTCAGGAATGATGACAGTTTGTATTCTATTTCCACTATATCACAGTGCAATGCTTTAGGAACAGGATGGTACCAAACATAAAATAGGAATTTTGTCATGGGGGGAGAGCAAAGATTTGAAAAACAACACTCCTCTCCAAGCCTGTTCCCACCGAGGGAGTGTAGCAATTCTGAACAAAGCTTGCTATCATATGGGCTCTTCTCTTCTAGTATTTTCCGGGCAGAGAAGAGAGTTTTTAAACTATCCCAAGTGTCTCCAAATGTGCACTAAGATATCTGTTCACTATCACCAGATACTGTGACTTAGGGAAAAAACACTTCCTCAGACTGCAACATTGTATACCTTGAAGTGTTGTGAAAGAATGAAATGGAGGAATCAGAAAAGGAAGAATCAATAGAAAACACTATCATCCAAACCCCTGTTTCTTTGGAACTAACTCTTTAGTATCCCATACAAAAGTCCTCTAAGGGTTGCAGGCAAGAGGGCATCATTAGGTATTTTTGCATGGATAAAGGTTTCTTCAATTATCATAAATGATATTTTCTTCTATTAAAGGTGAAGTCAGAGTACCATGACTAGGGTCACAGCAAAATGGCCAAATAATGCATTAAAGTATCTACACATTTATTCATTTGTTAATATTTATCTAATTAAAACAGAAATGAGTGACTACAATCAAAAGGCTCATGTATTTTTGAAAGACTATTTGTTCTATAACAAACATTAAAATAAAGGAGGGCAAATTTAAAAAAAGGATGTTAGTCACATGTGAATCCAACAGATAATAGAAACTAATTAGCATTGAGACTATTCAGTGGAAACCAGAGATCAAAACTGCAATTCAGCAATAACACACTCTAATTTCAAAACTATACCTGGAGTACAAATACGATAGAAAGATGCCTTTCACTTAATTCTTCACTTTTGAATTAGTTCCTTTTGTTCACCAAGTACACTATCTTTTTGACTTTGTGACATTTGAGTCTACTTTGCAGTTAAGTTAAAAAGAGGAACTGTCACATTTCAAATCTGAAGAGTAAAGGCAAGTGAGAGAATCAAGAGTCAGAATGACTTTGGAGGGAAACTAACAGAGTGATCCTTCAACACACCACTCCTAAAAGTGATGAAGCCTCTGATTCAACACTAATGGGACAAAAAAAAATGTTTCTACTTTGCAAGAGTTCCTGCGTGAATAGCACTAATAGTTCAAAAACAATCATCGAGAGGATTGTACTGAACTAAAATTACTGCCACTTCTACCCATTAGTGGTAATTATTGGTGGAAGTTCTATGGTGACAGTTCACTCTCACCAGGCAATGGTCTCCCAAGAATTGCTTGTTCCAAAAACAGTCGTCTATTTTCTGTTATTATACTAGTCTGTCAAATTCTTCCTACCTTGGGGCATCTGAGTCTGTGTTAAGGCTGTCCTTAATGTTAACTCCATTAATATTATGCTGCTTCTAATTTTCTAGAAGAACACTGGATATCTGAGGAAGGAAGCTATCGAGGAAACAATATTTAAAATCCTATTACAAAATAATGTCTGCTTTCATCTAAACACTAATGCCTATTTATACCATTTCAAGTAACACATAAATATTCAATTTCTTTGCTTAATTTTTCCAGCCTGCTTCAGGGTATATTTATTCAACATGAAAAGGCAAATACTACTGAGTTCCTTTTGTATTCAGCAAGATAATCACTTTAGACTTTGAGCAACCTTCATGACCAAGTTCAGCAGCAGTGAATGGATTTCCTTCAACTTTAAGGATTTAATGTCAAAATGACCAAAAATAGGAAGAGAAAAGAGAGAGCCTATTAATAAAGAAATAAAAACTTGGCTCCCCTATGACCTTTTGACACATTGATATTTTCATCTCAAAAGATATACAAACAATAGTACAGAAATACTGGGGATTATAAGCTGGGATAAAAGGGTAAGAGTACAATGGTTGTGCTAGACTGGTTACTGAAATGAACGACAGCCTAGATGCTTGCTAGCATTTCAAAAGTTCAACTGCACCACTTTTCATTTCAAATTAATGGAATCTAAAAATCAGATAATTTTCTGCTGTTATATATGTACCAAAAATTAGTTTTTCCTAAACAATCACCTTTTATCAATAATTTTACTTGTTTAACTATTAGATATTCATTTTCAACACAGATGGGCCATTTTGCAAAAGTATGCTTTTCGGCTTATAGAGAGACAAAGAGAAAAGTTAACAAAGTTTTATTTTTTACTCTATTATACAAATCAAAGAATAGTCTCTAAAGAGCATTGTTTTAAATCAGGAGTTGGCAAATGTTTTCAGTAAAGGGCCAGATAGCAAATATTCTAGGATTTGTAGCACAAACATCTGTGACCCCACTATTAATTCTGCACTTGCAGAACAATGGCTGTCATTATGTTAACATTAATGCATTAAGGAACTGGTGTGATAATCTTCCAATAAAGCTTTATTTATAAAAACAGGTGCAGTCTGATTTGGCTCAAGGGCTATAATATATGTTTTTATTTTATACATTAAAAAAGTAATATGCTAAACTGAACACAAGGTGAAAGAGATATCTTTTAAGCAGTTTTTATCAATTGTCTCACAAGTCTTGAGTGTCTTCTGGTACAACTTAGGTACTAGGTCTTAGGAGATAAAGAATGCATAAATCTGTGTTCTTGAAAAATATACAAGGTATTAGAAGCTTAAGAAAAAAGACAATGTAACCAAATATTCTATAATGTTAATATAAGACTTAAGGTTTATGAGAAAGATTATCAAATATAAAGGACAAATAATTCAGTGGAGACCATTTTGGAGAATGCAAGAATTGAACTCAATCATATTTTGATACATTCAGTCAGTTAAGAATTAGAGGAAAGGTATTTATGGCAAGGGAACAACAGAAATGAATGCAGGTAAGAAGGAACTGCTGTCTGAGATAATATGGATGATATAACCAGTTCAAGAGAGGCAGAGCAAGAGTAGTCACTGAGAAGTTTGTTGATAGTCTCTTATTCACAAGTTTTGCATGAAGATATTTTAGAATCAGAGTTTTTCAGACTAAGAGAAGGTCAAAAAGGTATGCATATGCTGTAAAATAGTAGCATATTCAGAGCAACATAGGCTCTCTTTTAATTTTAGGTGATCTTTTCTGCAACACGAATACTCACACTTCATGCGACCTATCAATTCAGATGAAGTTTGTCATAAAATGAGTTTGGATACTATGGTATAAACATTTTGGATTTCAGAGAACTTGCACTTTGAACAGCAAAAGAGGTGGGGGAAAGACAGTGAATTTATCTGCCCTGAGGGCACAGCAATCCTTTTTTTTTTTTTTTTTTTTTTTAAATTTTGTTTGCTTGGTTGTTAAGAGTTTTTTTGCTTGGTACTAGTAAGTATTCAGTGTTAGAGATAGTATGAATTTCACCTCTTTTCCAAATATATATATTTCTCTGTTTAGTGTTGAACTGGACTTTACAAGGTACCAACCAGGTTCAAAAGTTCGTCTTTCTAAGGAGATGTCTCTGGAGGCCATTGTTTCTGAGGGTTTATGCTTAAAATAGAGATTTACATAATGCATTAGATATGCATTAGATAATCCTGAAGGGTAAATTTCTTAAAAGATAGAGAAATATATGATTGCATCTGAAAATAAACAACATTTATTTGTCAATCTCTGAAATTAATAAGTTAACTTTCTATCAAATACAAACAATAATTCCACTCAGAACTAAAGGTCTCATCATGACAACAATTCACTGATTTAGAAGGCTCACACTGTTAACTACTGATTTGGAAGAAAGTTTCCTAAAGATTATTCAATGTTATACACAAAGAAGATGCCACTGTGATTGAGTTCTCAATAACAATAAATGTAGCAGATGCTATCAAAGTAAGAGTTCTCCATTGTAATAAGAACCAAATGACTGGAATGATTTCTGCCCCAGAATATGAACAGGGTGAATCTGTGCTTAGTAACAGCAGAACTCTAAGTAATGTAAATACAAAGATTTTTTTTTTTTTTGTAAAACTTAAAAGTAATTCATGCTATATGATAAATATCCTAGTTATTTTGACCCAAAAAAAGTTTGATAACTGGAATTTAATGTTTCATCTCAGAAGCAATGTTAAAAAAAATGGAGTTTATTTTCAAGTCAGCACATAGTTAATATATATAATACTGATAAGAACAGCACTAAAAAAGTCATTCTGAAAATGATTTTAAAATATTGGATGAGGGCCTCCCCGGTGGCGTAGCGGTTGAGTGCTGGGCTGTGAAGCAGCCCGCCCTCTGCAACGCCGAAGCTTCGGTGGTTGGATCCCTGGCCACTGGTGAGGGTCCCACACGGCGCTCAGACCTCTCCTGTTGCCCGCTGCTCCCCTCAGCAGTGTATTTCTTCAGTCTGCCTGCTCTGCTCTCCCCTCTGGCTCTGGTGAATTCTCTCACCCTCCTGCACTTCTGACTATACCCAGTGCTTGTATAAATAAATAAATCTTTAAAAAAAAAAAATTGGATGAGCAATAAGCTGATTAGTATGTATCATAAAGATGCTTAATGAAGAGTGACACAATAAAGAAAGTACAAAGAATAAAAAATAATTACTATTTTCAAGATATGTTGGTCTGGAAACGACTCAGAACCTCCTCTCCAAGTTTCTCCTTTCTTGGGCATTTACAAAGGAGACAGAGGATGGTCTGTGAGTCTTGAATGGTTACAAAGAGAAAACATTTATTATTGCACACAAAGATTGGGCTCTGAGTTTTCACAAATAAAACTGTTATTCCAGTGAAAGGTATTCCTGCACACCCATGAAAACCTGAATATAACAAGACTCTCGAACATATTTCCCAAGAATATCCCTCAAGACAATTCATGGCTTCTCAGTCTCTTAATACCTTATCGGAAAAGAAACTGTTACAAGGTAGAGCTGAGGGTAAACTGTGGGGTGTAGCAGGACACTTGTTCTAGAGTAAAGCACACTAAGGTGCTTGTGCCCTCTTCCCAAACCTACTATACTGTTCAGGCCTTGTTTCCATAACCTTTAACTGGGGTAAAACAATGAAAATATTGAAGAAATAGACCTTTCAACCCTCTCCATCCCTTGACTTTAAAACTGTTGACCTCTGACTATGTGGGTGGGCACAGAACTAGTCAGATCATGGCAAACTCTCAGAGGGAAAGTGGGTCGTAGTGAAGTTATCCTCCTAGTTCTGAGAATTGGGATAAACAAATCCTTGGGCAAGCAAAAAAAGAAGCAGCAGAGTCTGAACCAGAGTAGCTGAACATTTCTAACACACAATACCCTCAAATTTCTGGACACAAAGGAAGGGGTCATTTGGCTTAAATTTGTTGACTATGGTACCAAAGAGATAGTTGTCCCTCTCAGTCAAATGTATCCAGGGATGACCTCCAAACATAGGTACAGTTTAGCACCCGTTACCAATCATTACACTTGTTTTGACTCCTTTTTCTTGCACTATATATATAAAGGACAAATAATTCAGTGGAGACCATTTTGGAGAATGCAAGAATTGAACTCAATCATATTTTGATACATTCAGTCAGTTAAGTATCCAAACTCATTTTATGACAAACTTCATCTGAATTGATAGGTCGCATGAAGTGTGAGTATTCGTGCTGCAGAAAAGATCACCTAAAATTAAGAGAGCCTATGTTGCTCTGAATATGCTACTGTTTTACAGCATATACATACCTTTTTGACCTTCTCGTAGTCTGAAAAACTCTGATTCTAAAATATCTGCATGCAAATGGCTAAATCATCAGTACTAAAGGAACAATAGCACAATAGTTAAAAATAGTTAACTATTTTTAGTTAAAAATAGAAGACTACCATACTGAATTTACTGTTTGTTATATCTGTGACCATCTACAAAGAAATTAAATTCTTTGATTAAATATAGTCTCATAACTTTGCTGTAAGCACTACATACAAAAATGAAGTGACATAAGAATGGCAATGTGTGAGCAATATAAAGTAGTAGTAGAGGGCCTCCCCGGTGGTGCAGCGGTTGAGCGCTGGGTTGCAAAGCTGCCCGCGGCCTCTGCAGCGCCGGTTCGATCCCCGGCTGCTCCCCAGCCACCAGAGGAGGGTCCCACATAGTGCGCAGACCTCACCTGCCGCCTGCTGCTCCCCTCAGCAGTGTACTTAGGTCCTTCTGCCTGCTCTGCTCCCCGCTCTGGCTCTGGTGAATTCTCTCACCCTCCCACGCTTCTGACTGTACCCAGTGCATGTATAAAACAAACAAACAAATAAGTATATAAATAAATGAATAAAATACATGCCTCTTTAAAAAAAAAAAAAGTAGTAGTAGAGCAGCGGTAGTGAACAGGGTTAAGAAAAGAGAAATATACTAAAGCCAATACAAGTCTAATTTGTTATGCTGTTCTATATACTGATTTCTTATATAAAGAGAAAATTAAAACCATTGGCTTGTCTACATGTATCAATTGCCAATGATACTCAAAAATTGAAAGCACTGCTGCACAAAACTACAATATATGCAATTATGGAAAATAATCTAAGCTTTACGATATTTGTAGAGGACAGGGTAATTGTCACAGCCTTTATGAAAGCAAGTACGCACATTAATTGCATATCTGTTGAGATTGGCAGAGACATTCCCAAGTAGTATTTATGTAATATGCATTTCCTCTAAAATGGAAGCCTAATTGCTTAGCTATTCTAAATTGCAGAATGGAAAACAAAGGAGCAGTTTTGGCCATGTGGGTAAACAACAGATTTCTAAAAGCTAATTATCTCTTTATTTAATAGACTGAAGTTGCACCAAATGAGACATTTAAGTCTAATAAATAATAAACAAATTGTAACCTAAAGACTGAAATATAGGAGCTGCTCATACAGCTTTTATTGGTCATTAAATAAACTCTTATTTACTTCCCCACCAAAACATAATTATACAGCACTGTGTCCATTTCAAGGCCATTTTGATGTGCTATTTAAAAATTATGTGAATCAACTTACATACTCAGGAAATCTTAAAGCATAATATTTGAATTCTATTATCAAATGCCCTATTTGTTTCCATGATTATAAAACAAATGCAGTCTCAAAAAGTTGTACATAATCACATAAAATCACTATTACTATTTGTCCTGGTAGAAATAATTATACATAAGCATAGCTATACATTTTAAATAATTAAATACTAGTGTATACACTTACTTGCTCTATATCAGATGGCTAGTACTTTCCTATCCTTTAAATTAAAAGAATTCAAACTTAAATAAACTTAGAAGATGTATTCAAAATCCACATAGCGATTAAATAAGGACATCATGAAAATGTAGCTAATTTGCTTGTTTGTTTAATGTAATACCAAATCATTCAACAGAAATAACCAAAATGTATATGTGAATATTTAAAAGACCTCCAGGCTCATCATTTTTAAAGAAAACAAAAATGAGAAAAATGATCTTTTAATGCTGTAACTTGATAATTTGAGATGCTATGCTTTCTTAGCTTTGCTGCTCAAAAGAATTTTTAATGTTTCATTTTTCTTCATAGGGAAATTTAACCCACTATTCTATCTTTATTTTCATTCTATTAACAAAAAATCACATTTTGAATTGATAGTCATAATAAATAGTAGACTTGAAAATAGATGCTTTCTCTCTTGCCAAAGGCAAGTAATGATTTATGAAGGATAAGAACAGGGATTTAATTTACTCTACTACCTCAGGTGGTGATACAAGAATGTGTGCATCTGTGAAAAAAGCAGTTCTTATCTGCATGGTGAAAATACATAAGACATGAAAATCTATGGAAGGAAGCTCCCTGTGGGCTTATGGCAGGGTTATGTGAAGATTTTCTATCACTCAGAGATCTATTTCCTATATACAAAAATAAAACAAAAAGCTCCTCATCCAGAGAGGTGACCAAACACTAATGTAGATTCATTCCACCCTTCTCCATATTTTTAAGACTAGGAAAGCTCTACAAAGATTAGAGAAGCACTATGTTCTGTACTAAAATATAATGCTAACAAAATGAAAAAAATTTGCAAAATTTTAACTGATCTTCATAGTAAGATACTTAAAAATTACTATTATCAGCATAATACATAGCATAGTATATAAATGTGAACCTGCTTATCTTATCAATTTCTACAGATTATTACAAACAACATTTTAGATCATCAAGTTTGGTATAAATCTTCTCCTCAATCCTGTAAGACTGAATTTTGTCATTACTATATCCTCTGCTTCTGTCAGTGTGCCTCTCATTATCCTGTCTTACTTTACTTCATATACTTTTTTTATAATAGGAAATAT
This sequence comes from Talpa occidentalis, assembly GCF_014898055.3. NCBI lineage: Eukaryota > Metazoa > Chordata > Mammalia > Eulipotyphla > Talpidae > Talpa > Talpa occidentalis. The sequence goes on along the minus strand of NW_023604861.1, from coordinate 34,039,816 downwards.
CTCATACATGTGTTGTCTGAATCACTTATTAGAATACTAAACTTCATCAAAGCAGGAACCTTATTTATCCCTGAAACCCATCATATAGGAAAAAAAGCTACCTTTTAATGAATAAAAGAAAATTGCTCTGGCTATTAAATGTCTTTTCTATACCAATAAAATAATAATGTAGGGCCATATACGGCACTATGTTTTTCAGAGTATTAAATGTCTTTAATTGAAGATATTTGTCAAATATTAAAAATGCATAAAATTCAGTGAAAGTAGAAAAAAATGACATTGTGCATAATAATACTGTAAATAACTGAGTGCTAGTTAAATATACTACTATGTAACTTCTATTTCATAAGTCTCCAAATCTGTAAACATCATGATTTCACAAAAAGTATCATCTACCTGTAACATGGGAAAAAAGATGACTGCATATTTATACATGGGTAAGTTATTCAATCATGTTGGGTGTCTCCCATGTATACAGGAGGTATCCACGTTATTATTAAACTTATTTTTGGCTTTCTCTCTAGCAATCTGTCTGATGATTAATGGCTCACATAGAAGAAATCACAGGGGTACAGGTTGATTTCCTTTGCAAACAGACACAAACAAGGAACTTATATAAGCTAATGATATAAGTTAGTGAAATTAGTCTAATACTTTTGGAACTCAAGTGTAGAAAAAATCTTAAAAATATTTATCCTTTTCCAGTTCATTTCCCAATAATAAAATTTGTCAATTATTTATGTATAAATGTATTGAAAAGCTGGAAAGTAACTATTATTCTATGACCTCATTACTGACTAATGAAAGTTAAATTGGTTAAGACATGTCCAATAGATACCATGATATATATGAAAAATTAAAAATTATACCTTACAAATAGTATCAAGTACTCCAAAGTTTGACAAAATAAAAGATGTTAATCTGCATATTCACTAGGATCATAGCTATTAGTCAAAGGCAAAAAATTTCAAAACAAGCAAAAATGTGCCAAAATGTTAACATTGATTCTTTGGATAGAAGAATGTATGTTTTTTGATCTACCACTTTTTAGGTGTTTTTTTATAACACAGAGGTATTCTCTTTAAATTGGAAAAATAAAGCAGTCATCTTAAAAATAGAGCTTTCATAGGGGAAATACAAATTTAAGTTAAAATATTATTACTAGTATTTTGGATTTGAAGTTGCATTAAATTTTTTGTTTCCTAGATTTTACCTTTTCAGTTATGATAAAACAGAGAACATTGCTGAGAGCTAATGTATCATAAACCTTGGACAAAACCCACAAACAACACAATCTGCCATCAAGTATCTCATGTAGTTGCCTCTTTAACCAAAATTGAATGAATTAAGTTTCAAATATCAGAATATCTGGTAAAGTAGAAAGTAATAAATTATTTTAAAATGATTTCCAGAAGCATATTTTTTAAATCAATGCTAAGCCTGTCTGATCTCCATTTTTGTTAATACTTTAAGATGTTTCTGAGAACACTTCCTGAATTTTAAGTATAGCCATATAAAGAAGAAAATGTGCTTAGATTATATTTTTCCCCTGCAAGAAATGTGTGATACATTAAGGTACTCAGTTTGCTTTATTAAACATAATTTATGTCCACAAAAGTGAAATCAAAGTTTTACTCCTGGGTAAAGCTTAGGTGAATTTGCAGTCCAGAGTTGTAAACTGTGTAATTTAACAGTGAAGCTGATGGATTTTAATTCAAGTCTTCCGCGGTTTGTAGGTGGAAGAGACAGAATGTTTGAGACTGGGGTGGGGAGGTGAGGGGGTGAAAATATAATTACAATTTACTGAATTTCTTTTGCTTCTAAGTTGGTGGTATCTTTTAGCTTTGGAAAAAAGACCTAGCTGTAAAACACTGTTATTTTTCTATTTGAAAAATTTTCCAAGAACTTTGTATTAAAAAAGAATTTAAATATATACAGGTAGAGATATTAGTGCATCGAACAACTAAACTCCTCCAAGTACCCATCACCCAATTTTAGCAATTTCTATTATAGCCAATCTTGTTTCCTATGCACACCTGCCTACTTCCAACTCATTCTGGATGATTTTGATGGAAATCACAGACATAATATCTTTTCCCCTGTAAAATTTCAGTATGAGTCCTAAAAGATACTTTAAAGCATATTCACAATACTGTCATGTCTACAAGACAAAGAGTATTCAAATTTTCAGACTGCTTTTCTACAGTTACTTGTTTGGATTAGAATATACGAAAGTTCCATTTCTTACATTTGGTTGAGATGTCCCATAAATTTCAAATTTCCCTTTTATCCCTTTTCCCCCCTGAAAATATTTTGTTGAAGGAGTCAGATTACTTGCCCTGCAGAATTTTCCAGTTTCCAGTAAATGTTAATTTATTACTTCATATTACAAAGTGGGTTTAAAGCAGTCAAAGAAATGTGAATATACCAGAGGACTAAATCACCTAGAACCAAAGCCAGACTGAAAACACTATTTGTTAATAAACCTATGGGGAAAAGCAAAAGATTGTTTCACTGCAGAAGTGATCATATGTTCCTTTTTCACAGAAGTATGAGAAACTGCTAATAAAATAGCCATTATCAAACTTATGTATATGTAGTATAAATACTAAAATTTGAGAGTACTCACCAGTCTTCATTTCTAATAAGCGCTTTTTCTTTTGCTGGCGTTCAAGTCTTTCTTTCTCTGCCAATTCTTTGGCTATCCTGGCACGTTTTTCCTTTTCCTCTGCTTCCCTTTTTTTGACATTCTCCTTTATTGCTTGCTATTACAAATAAATTTTGAAAAATAATCAACAACAGATTCCACAAAGAAGATGGAAAATTACTAAAGTGTAGAACTGTAATTAAGTGTCTTTTAGATAAGGGTTACTTCTTATATTAGTAGCAGTCTTTCAAAAGATAAGCATAGGAACTCTTGCTAAATGTTATGTATCTATAAATACAACTGTTATGGTTAAAGCACCTGCATCTTAGTGGAATCAACTTAGAGAAGGGAGACAGAAACTAAAAATAAAAAAGCATTTAATTTACAAATCAAAACAGTTTTCACACACAGAGATATTTCTAAAAGAGTGTCTAGCATATGTATTAGTGTCTCCCACACTCTAAGTAAACTACTGAGTATAACAAAATATTTGAAGACATGAAAGAACGGAAATTTTGTAATGGCTACTTGATATTATAATCACTTAATTTCTCTCATATGTAAAGAAGTATCATAAGGATGGGTTAAAGAAATACTTGATATTTCAAAGTCAGAACCTCTTACTATTCATTGTAATGAATTAACACGTGAGCCACAAGATTTCAAAAGAAATGTGATTAATTTTTTTTTTTCGAAATTGTATACAAATCAAGTAGTTGCATCATCCTGTGTGGTATTAGTAAGAATTAGCAGGTAAAAAACACGAATGTCTCTAAGTGTCAACAAACTGCATGGCATCAGAGGAGATTGTATTCTCAGTAGTGATAAATCCAAACAGGTTATCTAGTTGCTACTGTATCACTAATAGTATGAAATAAAAAAGCACAAAGCTAAGCTATAACAAGTAGGCATATAATTTGGTGGTAGACTTTAATTTTTTTTTACTGTAATAATCTATTTTTCTTTTTTTACACAAGAGTACAAATTCCTCATTAGAAATTAAATAAATTTTAATATTATTGACCAAAACAATTAAAAGCACAAGGATAAAAAGGAAGAAGAGCATAGAGTAAATACTGACTCAACCATCACCCATCCCATACTGAGATCCTGAATACTAAATGGTACTCTTCTAAGGACACTATACATATATGTGTATGACTCTAAAACAGATTTACATTCTTTATATTCTGTGTGAGAGGGGCAAGGCAGGAGGCAGAGAGAGAAAACCAACAATAAAAAGTTTGATAAATACAGTACTATGACAAAAAGGGTGATAAATGCTTATGCTTATGGAGTTACTTTACATTAGGTGGTCAGAGAAAAATCTCACTCGCTTAAGCAGAATTTTGAATGTCAAGAAGCTAGCTAGGTGATGATCTGGGAAACGGCAAAGGCAAAGGCTATAGGTGGGTTTCAGAGCAAGATGGTCAGAATAATGGTATAAGGTGAGATGCCCGATACCTGATCAGTTAGGGTCTTCTAAGCGAAGAGAAGTAAAATTAGGTTTTAAGGGGATTGGACATTTTTTAGCAAGAAACTATAAGACTAAACACTTCAAGATACCAGTATTAATCAAGCACCTTTGTTTCAAAGGGTCTTTTCAGAGCTATTTATATAATGAAAAGGGCTAAGGTTAGGTAGTCTTACTACCTCTTTAAAAAGATGGGTCCAGAGTCTGCTCTACTCCCAGTAGCCCCCACTATTTTGTATGTAGGTTTTAAACCTGGCCCACTAAACATTGGTCTCTGGGAATTTGGGCTAAAGAATCTACAATATTGCGTAGTCTGACTGCTGCTATTGCTGTGAGTAATCAACTGCAGACCCCACAGACTTGTGTCTTCTGCCAACATTCACATAATTATGGCGGGCTAACTTGTTAGCCTGCTGTTGACAATAGGTAAATTCTCAGATTCTTCCCAGCTTATGACATATATCAATACTAATTATTGCTGTTCAACTATGAAACATAAGATTCAACAATAGGTGTTTTAATATTCACTTCATCCAATTCTCAGAATGGATTCTCTACTCTCCATTTTGGCACAAAATGAGTAATTATTTGTTTACTATGATGAAGTAGTAAGAGGTAAGATTTGAAAACTAGCTATAGTCTATGTTGTTTCCGCCATGTAGTTTCAAATTATGGCATAGTAAGATAAACACTAGCTATAAGACAACAGCTGCTATAAAAATCAATACAAGTTAGGAAGGTTAGAATTGGCAACATGAAAGTAGAAAATAAGGCGGACTTCAAAGATAAGTGTGTGTGTGTGTGTGTGTGTGTGTGTGTGTGTGTGTGTGCATGAGATTGCTCTTGCTTGAGAGAAATGACTAAAAGGAACCTGGAAGGGATTTTTTAAAATATGCCATGTAGCTTATTTATGAAGCTTTATTAAAGTATAAACTTTTCTGATGTGAGTTTTCTATTTTAATGACTTGGTGCATTTCAATGAGAACATTTAATAGGCCACATCAGATATAATTGTCACACCCTTTCAGTATGCCATTGGGCAATAAAAAGTCCAAATTACTTCCTAGGACCTATAAAAATAATGTTTATATTTAGAAATAAGGTCTGAAGTAGTTCGTAAAGCTATTTTGTTTTATGGAAAATGCACTATTGATTTTCATTTAAAAGCCTATCTCATTTAAAACATATCTTATTCTGACAATATAACTATTAGGAGAAGAATTTTAGCTGACAAACTATCAACAGACAGCACAGAAATAGATATTTAGTCTGAAACTAATATGCCATTTCAATGAGGAACTTGGAATTTTATTTTATTCTAAATATTGATAATAAAAGAAGTCTAAAAAAACCCCGCCAAATAGAGAACCCATTATTTTAGATACAATTGTCTCTTAGTTACTTCAATTCTAAAATTGAAGGCAGAAAGTTAAGGGTGAGACATATATAAAGATTACCAGCTATAAGACTTTTTTTATCACCTTATTCTTGACCTGGCTTTCTGTTTTATCAATCGGCTAATAAATTGGTTTGTTACTAACTAGTTTCAGCTATACAATACCTAAAGAAATTCTTTGAGTGCTTGTAGAACTTCTCAGATTCAGCCTGTTGCATGTTATCTCAAAGATCTGTAGGTTTACTCATCTACAGCAAAGACCAGAGGATTTTAAAACTTTTGTCACATTTTTGACAGTTCATTTCAATGCCATAATCAATAAGTTACCTGAATTCCTAAGGCTTACTTTTTTTAGAAACACCAGATTCTAAGATATCTATGTAAAAATACATAGGTATATCAACACATACACCTATATAAAAATACAAACATGTTATATATATGCAAGTGTGTGGGAAAAAAAAAAACTATGAGCTTACAATTAAAATCCAATTTTCCAATTTAAAGTCCAATTTCCCCTCTATGTTTCCTCCAACTATTTTACACATTATAGCATTATATACAACATATAATTTTAACAGAGAAACCAAAATGAACTAAGCCAGCCTATTTAAAAGTGTTTTAAGTGTATTTCTGTTTGTATGTATGTATGCATGTACATATGTAAAATCTGGAAGAGTCTAGCAAAGTTTAATCCTCTATAACTTGTGGCTGTTATCATAAACATTATCTTTGAGTTTTTTAAAAAAAATTGCATTTTTTTTTTTAAAGATTTATTTATTTATTTATACAAGCACTGGGTACAGTCAGAACCGCGGGAGGGTGAGAGAATTCACTGGAACCAGAGCAGGGAGCAGAGCAGGCAGAAGGACTGAAGTACACTGCTGAGGGGAACAGCGGGCAGCAGGAGAGGTCTGCATGCCATGTGGGACCCTCCTCGGGTGGCCGGGGAGCAGCCGGGGATTGAACCAGCACTGCAGAGGCTGCAGGTAGCTTTGCAACCCAGCGCTCAACTGCTGCGCCACCGGGGATGCCCAAAAATTGCATCTTTTATTGAAAACTGCTGTAACTTGTTTTTTTACTCAATTTCTTCCTAAGATTTATCCTCATTTCTATGTATAATCTGTACTTCATTTTCATTACTTATAACCATTGCATTTTATTATTTATTCTCTGGTCAGAGGGATTTGGGCTATTTCCAATTTCAGGCTATCATAAACAAAACAGACACAAATATTTTGTGTATGTCTTCTTGTGTCTATGAGCTTTTTAATGGTAGGTACCATTATTTGGTTCTATTATTGTTTAGAAAATTCATTTAGTCACTCTAAATGAAAAGGCAAAGAAAGTTTTAGATGCTAACACAAGCAAAAGATAAATAATATTGAAACTTCTGTATGTATTCTAAAAATACAAATACCTAAGAGTGCTGGGTGCAAGGTAACGTGGGTCATGGTGAAATGCTTTGAAAGTCACTGCTCTCCAGATAGCAGTGGAGCTGACAAAGAGGATCATCTTCATTCTTACTAGATAGATAACATAATGGTTTTCAATACAGTTGTGTCAATGTACATCCCTATCGCCAGCATATAATCACAGAGCAAACACTCACAAAAACTATTATCAAATGTTCTACCACCTTTTTGGTATTTATATAATAATATCACATCATGCTTTAAACTTGTATTTCTATGGTTATTAATTAGTTCAAGTATCTTTTCATGCTTGTAAAACATCTGCATTTCCTATTTTGTGAAATACGTATTTACATATTTTATTCACTTCCATTAGGTTCATCATTTTCTTAATGATATTCTAGATACTAATATTTTGTTATTTTTTGTGTTTTATAAATATTATGAATTGTAACTGTCATTGTACTTCATTTTTAAGTAAACAGCGGTTCTTAAATTTATGTAGTCAAAAAACAAATAAGGTATTGTTGGCACATTTTATAAGTTGTTAAAGAAATTCCTCCCTACCACAAAGACATAAAGCTATTCATCTATTTCTATGTATTTTCTTAATAAAGTTTCAATGAAAAATTGTTCACATTTTAGTAATACTTCAAATGAAGTCACTGTTTTTGAATTGTATGAGGTGGGATCCAACTTACTTTTTTGTCACAAGTTGACCCTGACCTTTTCACAACCAGCCTGTCTTTTCTCCATTGATCTGCAAAATCACCTCTTCTTTCATGTGTCATATACCTGTTAATGCTTTGGACCTTAGTCCATTTGGACAATATATTCACATTTGCACAAATAACAATGTCTTTATTACAACATGTCTAGCTTTTCTTCTTTAGAAATAGCTTCACTATTTTTGGATCTTTGTCCTCATATCTATCTTTTAAATAGACTCATAAGGGTTTTGTAAAGAACTACTGGGATTTATCAACAGAATTGCTCTGATTCTGCAGATTAAGTTAGAGAGAATTAATATCTCTACAATATTGACAATATTTATGAATATGATGTGGTTCTCCATTAACTTAGTTTTTTTCTCTCATAAAAACATTATAATTTTCCCCAGTCAAATCTTATTCATCTTTTTGTTAAATTTACTCTCTGTATTTTCTCTACTTCTCTTACAGTGTCATTTACAAAATTATAATTTCTAATATTTTTTCACTGATGTCTTTAATCAAATGACTCAAACACACACTTATTTGTCCAAGAATAGTTCAAAAGGAGTCACTTTCTAGCTTACATCAATTATACATGCATCTATCAAGCATACGAGGGATTGCTTGTTTTCTAACTCCTGTGAGAATACAAATGCTTTCCATTCAGAGATGTTGGAATAAGATCTTTGGTTGAGTTAATGGGAAGTAATATCAAGGCATGAATCCAATACAGTTGGATTATTTGGCCAGGAAGATACAGAGGTGAACTGAATGTGGAAGACAAGATGTATTCTTGACCTCTAGTCTAACTATTTACTACTAAACATTTAACTATGCTAAAGATTTAGTTTATTTCTATATGTAATTTATATACACACATACTGCATGCATGTATGTTAGACATGTTTTAATCCTTCTAAATCTAATAATTTTTTAAAAAGATTTATTTATACATACAAGAGCTGGGGTACAGGCCAGAGATGCAGGGGGTGAGAGGATTCACCAGAGACAGAGTAGGGTAAAGAACAGGCAGACTGACTGAAATACATTGCTGAGGGGAGCAGCAGGCGAGACAGGAGAGGTCTGCTGCGCCATGTGGGTTGCTCCCTGGCTGGCCGGGGATGGAACTCCTGCTGCAGAGGCTGCGGACTGCTTCATAGTGTGGTGCTTAACCCCTTGCGCCACCAGGGAGGCCCCCTATATGTAATAGTTTTATGAGATTTTGTTCTAGAATAAAAGTTTATTTCCTTGTATTTTTCCCCAAAGTATTGCTTGCATTTGAAATGAGATATTCCTGATAAATTAAAACTTTCCCAGAGATAAAATTACTAGATTTTCCCAACAGTAAAATAGATTTTCCAAAAAAAAAATGTAAAATTGCCTCCACCAAAAAATATTAAAGAATAATTATATTATAAATATGCCTTATTTTGTAAAATATTGATAAAACTGTAATAAATCACAAGAGTACACAACATGAGTAGAAGTCCACAGATACTTTTTGATTGTACTTCGTCTCCATTTCTGATTCTTATTCCATTTAAATGGTTCAACTAATTTGATATTTTTCAACATAGTATGATATCCTATATATTTTCTTAACGTTGGAAACTATTTTATCATGTAAAATAAATGTTGAAAGGTTTATAAATGTTTTCTCATTTGGACATATGTCGTTCAACATCAATGGATAATTAAGCTATGTAAGTAGGGATCACTATAGTACAGTTTTCACTTTAAAAATCTTCTCTTCTTGTCTAAGTATTCAATTTTGATTGCCAAGTCTCTAAAATGAGATTAGAAAAACTGAATTTAAATCTCTGTGCTTTCCAGAGAGGTGGGTGTTAGGTAATGTGATAGAACAGGCTTATTTCTCCAAAGTAAATAACAATGTATGAGACCAAAACATACTCACAAAATGCTTTGTTAGTTTACTTAACCTTGAGAAAAAGCAACACTCAGCCACACAAAGCATTCTAGAAACACCTAATGACCATAGTTTTAGGAAAGGAATGAACATTTTTTAAACCTAAAGAATTAATCAATTTCTCTAGTATTTCCAAATTCAATAAATAAAATACTTTCAATGAGAATAGAGACCATGATATATTATGTACTGACCCAAACAATTCATCTTTCTAACATTCATTTAACATTCAATACAAGGTGTCATAATTTGACCTTCATAATACCATGAAACTTATGAAAATGGGAAAACATCCTTTGAGATTGTTCCAAAGGATATACAGGTCTTGGTGACTAAACTGCTTCATCTTTAAGTTGTTCTTTATCATACACTCAGCTGAAACAATACAATTACTTATTAATCCATCTGGGACTTAACATTACAGACCCTTTATAACTGTGCTAAGGATTTGTTTGCAATTCCTTCAAACGCTTAGCAAAATTCCCAAATAAATGAGGTTTTTCAATCTATTCATTAAGTTCTTTAATAAAATATAAAATGTTCATAATAGATTTCACAAAATAGAACTTAATTTTCTATTAAATGTGCTCTCTTGCATCCAGAGTGGTATATTATGAAACTATTTTCCTGCCAAATAAAGGTGCAGCTAGGCACACAAGATGGTAGCAAGTATAGTGCTTAAAGGTAGGCTCTAAGACAAGGCAGCATTTTAAGTTACTGCTAATCAACTAGACAAAGGAATCATCTAACTAAAACCCCAGAATATTCTATGTGAACTTGGCAATATAAAAAAAATTACATAAAAAGTAACCAATAATGTCTCCTTTGTTTCTCTCTCCTTCTACCTCTCCCCCTCCTTCTCATTCTTCCAAGCAGAAGACCAGTATATCCAAGGTACAAAGAATATGCCATTTGAATCATTTTTGTTCGTGGTAGCCTAGTTTAGCATCTTGTCAATTACATGGGTCAATATTCTCAATAATTAGCTTAAACTTATTTAAGCTAATTCTTTTTCTTTTTCTGCATAATCAATCAAATGTTGTTCCCATTATTGCATTAAAATAACCCAGTTGTCTCTTTGCACTGTATCATATCAGTGTACAGGCAAAATACTGAAAATGTAAACACAAAATACAAATTACCACATGATCATGCAGAGTCTGTCAGTCAAATGAATTTATTTTACCACTGAGAACTACAGAGTAAGAATAAATCTTATCAGTAAAGAGAAAAATAAAGCTAATTAATCTAGATGTATTTTCATTGTGAGAATCCTAAAGTCTGAAGATTAAAGGAAACTACCAGAATTAAATTATTTTCAAGGTTACAAACCTAAAATATTCAGCATGTGGAATTGATTTAATTCCTTAAATAAAGATAGCAAATGATAAGAATTTATTTTTTTTTTAAATTAATTTATTTATTTATACAAGCACTGGGTACAGTCAGAAGCGTGGGAGGGTGAGAGAATTCACCAGAGCCAGAATGGGGAGCAGAACAGGCAGACTGACGAAGAAGTACACTGCTGAGGGGAGCAGCGGGCGGCAGGAGAGGTCTGCGCGCCATGTGGGACCCTCCTCCGGTGGCCGGGGAGCAGTCAGGGATCGAACCGACACTGCAGAGGCTGCAGGCAGCTTCGCAGCCCAGCGCTCAACCGCTGCGCCACCAAGGGAGACCCGCAAATGATAAGAATTTAAAAGAAAAATCATATAGGTAAGAATATTTGGTCCTGGATTAGGAGCTTTTTACCTGCAAGTAAAAAGCTTGAAGACTGAAGTTCAAAATAAGCAAGAATAGAAAATACTACTATAATGAGGCAAGTTGGCTTAACATTCAGCCACAGGACTATAAAATGATTTTTTCTCTGATAACATTTAACTACTCAGTCTAAGAGCAGCCAGCACATACAAAATGCTTAATCACCTCGTTGGTCTATATAGTAGTCATCAGAAATGACATTTTGAATTGAAAAATATCAAATTTGTGTAATTTAACAGATTTGGGAAAATGAGTTTTGTCCTAACTGTCCTTTATATATCCAAAATGTTTTAGACTGAAATACTCTCTCATTGGATGATTTCATTTTTGTTTGGGAAATAGCTCCTTTAGTCTGAGTATTCAGCAAAAGAATAAATTGCATTTGATCAACACATGCAGCAAGATTAAATGTGTTATTATTGATTTTATATTTGTTCATGATACAGTGTATTTCAATTGCATGAATCAAAAATCCACTTAAAGACTGCAAACAGCATGAATAACGAATCTTTAACGGGATGAAACATAACTTTAACGAAAATGTAGAAATAATGTAACACAAAACTATCAATAAAAATATGTAGCTATTTACTTAGTTCAAAGTATTCTATATGGAAGTACAAAATACAGGATATAATACTTAAAATATTGATCTCGTTCATAATGAGATGGCCAAGGTGAAAATGACTTACATTCTTTGTAGGAAACTAACTTGTTTCAAAATGTACATTATGTCATTTAATCTTCCAGTGTAACATCCCAGAGAAACAAAGAAATGATATTATTAATAGGATGCTGAGGCTCAGAGTAAGGTCAAATACCTTGGCCCACAGTCTTATCTCCCTTATGAGACTAGGTCATTGTAGGTTACTGCTGCTTTTTCAAAAGTGAGGCAGATAGCTAAACATTATTATTAAAAGCAGAAGGAGATGCTTATTGTAGACTATATTTATAAATCACCAAAGACTTAAAGAAATCAGAGTAAAACCTTTACTCTTTGACTGTCATCACACATAACTCAAATGGGAGGTATATACGTGGGAAAGTTTATGAAGGAACAGACTGGACTTTATGAACTAGAAAATAGTAGCTGCACAGTTCAGCACATATATCTAAAGCCTGGGTACAAAGAAAAAGCATGTTAAAAAGCTGTTCCACTTTCTGTGTCTGCCCATGTAATCCCTTGTAACACAGGAATTGCTTTCCATTGAACTTGAAACTTAACCCTAAAGCAGGGTGTCCAGATACACAGGGATTAAGAAAATATTAATAAAGAAGGATGTCTAGTAATCTTCAGAATGGTAAATTCCCAACTGAAAATGTTCATGGGTTCAGAAAAAAAGCTACACAAACCCAAAATCATACCAATTCTATAGGGGAATATATGAAATTGTAAAACAGAGGTTCTGAAAAACAGTTATGTCTAATTAAAACGGAAAAATGACATATTCTTTTTTATTTTTTTATACAAGCACTGGGTACAGTCAGAAGCATGGGAGGGTGAGAGAATTCACCAGAGCCAGAGCAGGGAACAGAACAGGCAGACCAACGAAGTACACTGTTGAGGGGTGCAGCGGGCGGCAGGAGAGGTCTGCCCGCCATGTGGGACCCTCGCCCGGTGGCTGGGGATCAAACCAGCACTGCAGAGGCTGCAGGCAGCTTCGCAGCCCAGCGCTCAACCGCTGTGCCACCAGGGGAGGCCTAAAATGACATATTCTTAATCAGTATAATTTGATGGGAAATTGTTTCAAATACATTATCTATAAAAGGATGAATAACCAAGAAGTCCTCTAAGAGGTGAGAGCATTTGCAAACACTTTTCTAAGATGACAAGTTATGCAAAATAAGTAAGGTATTAGTTAAAATTTGCTGAAGAGCACTGCTGAACTGAGTTAACAGTTATGGTTAAAGAAAGAATAGCAAAACCCTTTTAATGATTAAATAAAGTAAGTATCATCAGGGTAAGAAATGAGTGTTGAAGAAGAAACCACTTAATTCAGGCCTGTGTGTGTAAAAGCAGTTTGAGCAAAATTCTCTAATATTATGAGTATAAATGGGAAGTGAGACCAGGACATACATTATACTTCAAGGCACAGTGACACATGAGACATGAATGACATGAAAATTAGGTTTGGGCTTAAAGGGCAAACATGAACAGAAAGTGTGGTCCTAATGAGTCAAAACAATTTCTTAATGAGCACAATTCATGCTATAAAAGCATGATATTGCTTTTACAGGTCCATTGGTCAATGGCTTATAAACATGAGTTTGAAACCAGGCACAAGTGGAAGTAGAAAACAAGAAAGACTGCTATACAACACTAGATGACTAGAGGCATGAGCATCATTTGGTGAAGACTGATGCCTGGCAGACCATCAATTAGTGATCCAAAGTGTGAGGTCAAACATCTCCACCAAGTACCTCCAATATGAATTCTATGTTTCACATGAGTCCTCTAGGAAATAAAAGTCTATTACAGAGAGGTGCTGACTCTCCAGCCCTCACATAAAACCTCACTCTAGCCACAAGGCTTTATATTAATAAGCCTCTAATTTAAAAAGCAAACATTTTATGCTTTGAAACAGAACCAGGCCTGTAAACATTCTCCTAGCATGAACCCATCAGAGTAAGCAAAGTTCTATCAAACAATGAGGAAATTTAGTTTATCTTTGGCCAAATTCCCTGTTTTTGCTTTTGTTTTGATCAAAAACACTTTTAAAATTATATTTTGACTTTATTTTCAAACTCAGAGAAGTAGTATACTTGGAAACTAACATACTTTTAAAAAGTAGAGGCTTTGGAACAGGGCAACCCCACAAACCCAAATTCCTATTACCTTCACAGCCAGTCTGCAAAGGTACTGATTTTTGCTACACACCAGTTAGTTCACCAGAAACCCATGTAAAGCACCCAGCACAGTGTCTAGCAAAAAGCAAGCACTCCAAAAACAATGCCATCGGTTTTAGTTTTGTCCTGTTGAAGATGGTAGTAAAAACAAAGCTATGAAAACTTATTTACTATTTCTTTAAAGTTGGCAGATAATTCTATATACACACCTCTCTGGACTAGCATAGTCCCTACAGTAGATGGCTAAAACAGCAACCAATTAATTCCCAATTGAGAATCCTCAACCAGAAGAGGGGTGAGTTAAACTGCTGTCACAATGAACAGCTGTTTCTCCCAGGAAGCTACAAGATCATGAAACTTTCCCCCTTGGTCTACATGGCTGGAGGCAGCAGTCTGTTTCTCCTTTAGCTATTTGAAAGACTCTTAGAGAGAAAGAAAAAAGGAATCTGAGTAGCTTTATCCAAATAGTTATGAGATCTAATGACATTACTAGGCTCTTGTATAAATTCAAGGTTTAACCTTTCATTCAAAAGGGCTTTGAATAAAAATAGACAGTTTTTAATTGCTTAAGTCTAAAATTCTGAGCAATCCTAATGCACAAACATTTTCAGGTACATCACCCACAAACTAAATAATTAAAAATGAAGGTGGCCTAAGTTTTATAAGGGGTAGTTAAATTTCAGGTTAGTCCTATTAAATGTAACTCCTACACTGAATAGGACTCAGTAAAATTCACCTATCTATGGCATAGCCTGAAGTGAAACTCCCTGGCTTAGCATCTAAGTTCTATCACTTGCTAAGTAAACAGGCAAATCACAAGCTCTCTAAGCTTCAGTTTCCTCCTCTGCAAAATAGGGAAAATAGCTATACAATACCACATCTGGTGCATGTAAGGATTAAATTAAGAATTAAATGAATTAAGGATTGAATGAATTAAGATAGCGCCTGGCACTTGGTTGGCACTATAAGTTTTTGCTATTGAAGTCAGTCACTGCTTTATAGATGGGGACATCTGTTACTACACAATTTTATCTATGTATGCCCTGCATTTTACTAGAGATACCAAGGAAAATAAGATAGAAAGGTCTTACTAGATTTAGAAATGAGAATAGTTAAGTATGACAATTTACCCAGACAAATTTGGAGGGAGTGCTCTAGGCAAAGGGAACAGCAAGCCACTTGCCCTGAATTTGAGAGAAAACATTTCATGGAAAATGCCACATGGGGCAGGTGTGGAATAGGACAGTGGCTCTAACTCCTTCTATGCAATACAAAATGCACCTCCACTATATGGTTAAATTTGCTCATTCATGACCAAGAATACACAATGTAAACATATCTTAACAGTATTTTTGTAAAAAGAGAAACTTTGCTTATTATATTTATGTGGATTTCTACAAAGTCCTTCAACATTATTAAAGTTCCATATATGTTGTTAATATTTTAATACTGGCTAGGTGATTTAACCTGGTTTTCAAAGAATCGCAAGAGATTAAACAATAACCTAAAGGACTGGAAGACTTTGACAAAACAAGATATTTTTCAATAGTTTTTGCCAATGTTGACACTGTAATCTTTTAAAGGATATATTATCTAAAATTCAAGGAGTATAACCATACTGGCAGGGAAGGAGGGAAAGAAAATTTGTGTGGAAAATTCACTCCCTTGATATAATCACTTTCCTCCCAGTCTTCTTTATGCATACAGTTAGCCTAAAGAAACCTTCTCTATAAAGTATTTTGATCAAAAATGTTTTTTGAATCCTTTTCCATTCAAATATTTTACTTTCTTCCTCTTTCTACCACTGAGTCATGGAAACCCCAAGTTAGCCACCAAAAACCAAAAGCCCTGTAATACTACCCAGTCTTAGGAAATTTGCCATTGAATCTGGATTAAAATCCCAGTTTGATAACTGACAAACACTAATGGACTTGGTCTCATTAGGAAACCCTCCAATGTCAGTGTTCTTATGGCAGTGTCTTATGTCTAGTTGATAGACACTTTTTAATATATACTGGGTATTATTTCATAAATGCAATTTATACATACGGATGTCATTTATGCATTATTGTCCGAAGGTCATATGACCACATTTAGCTATGATAATTTATTGGAAAGATTCAGAGAACTTAGAGAAGCTGTTCTATTCCTTGTTACAGGTTATGATGGTGAAAGGGCACAGATTAAAATCACAGCTGTCATCTCCTATAGTGGCATTTCATTATATCAGCAATAATGTACAACGTTTATGAAGTTTTGCTAACCAGGGAATTTCTCCCAAACCTTCATGTGCAGTTTGTTTTAAGGGGAATGTCAGTCATGTAGACACACCTCCCCTACATGACTAACCTCAGCTACTTAGTCACCAACAAAAGACAAATGGACAGGATAGCACAGGGCGCCAGGAAACAGAAACAGGTGTTCACCATAAATCACATTTTAAGCATAAATTATCAGGCACACAAAGACACCCTCATCAGGCAGGACAGTTCCAAGGATTAGAGGTGATGCCGCAGAAGCCAGTCAAGGGCCAGTACTTTCTTTGGAATACAACTGGGTTTCAATACCTCAGACTCTCTTAGTTAACTCTTTAAGCCTATACCATGTGCTAAGAGCTATTATGCCTAGGATACATTACCTTACTAAACATTTCAACTCTATTACGAGAAAGAAATTAATATCCTTTTAGACATACAGGAAACAGAGTCTCAGGAATGTTAAACAGTGTCACAGTCACATAACTGGCACAGAATCCAAACTTTGTTCTCTCAGACTGCAAAGCCTTTGCTACTTCTATTAAGAAATGTTACTAAGACATCACAAAAATTATATAATACAGATAAAAGCACACAATAAATATCTTTAATAATCAAATTCATTTCTGGAGGTGAAAAAATAAAGAACCACTGTGAATCTGTGGAAAAACAAGTTCTGAGCAAATGTGTATATATTATACATTAGTTTTCTTTTAAAATATTGAATTTTTATTAAAAGATTATCTAATCAGAACTAAGTGAATATAACAAAGTCCAATAAATTCAGCAAAAATTTCAGAGATGAAAAAAAAACCAGTTCTTTAAATTCAACCTTTCTTTAAGCTTCAAAACTTTTTAATCTCCACATACATTTGCTGAAATACAGAACTGACTTACTCATCTATTAAGAATAACAATTTTTCATTGTAGAAATGTATCGCCAGTTTCCTTAGGGAGGCAACAACGCTTTCTCACTCTTAATATGTATATTTTTTTCCACATCTAATCAGCTAATACTTTTGAAAAGATCTTTTTAATGCCTAAATGAAAGGATTCCACATCAAAGACCTGACCTCCCTACTAAAGTATCTAAAAGAAACCCTAGGAATGTGAAATCCATTCAAAGGCAAATCACAGGTAGCTTATTGTACAATGCATTAAGAAAAGAAAAGGGGAAAAAAGCTTCATAAGAGCTACACAGAATTTGGTAAAATTATACCACAAAAATACAAATTGATCTTAAGTATAAAGAAACAAATTTCTAGCCAAAAACTTATTAAAAAGTGCTCTGTAATCAGCCAGGAGGGGAGTCTTTATGGAAAACTTCAGATTATGTCACTTTTTCAATCAAATTTCTGATTATAGCTTAATGTTGGGAAGGCCAAAAAGAACACACCTTTTTCAGCAGATTTAAAATCTAAAAATTTTAAAGCCAACTTTCATCATTAGAAAAGGTAAGTTTTACTGGAGGCAAGAAGAATGGAAAGAAGCAATGAAATAAAAATAACAATGGAAAAGAAAGCATAAACAATATGTTTTAAAAAACAAATTAGAAGTTTCAACATACCATGAATGAAGTTCTGAAGTTACTCAAGTCAGTAAAAAAGTCTTCCACGGACACCTTCTTCACGTCAATGGCATAGTATCCCATTACACTCTGGTATAACTTTTCCATATTTTCATGCAACTTGAAAAGTTTCTCATATTGTTCTTTTGCACTGATAACAAAGCTGTATATTACCGTTAAGGTATTCTGAAACTTACAAAGCAATGTTTTAGAGGGAAAAAAATCTTGCATTTAATTCCTAATGGTTATCAGTAT
This sequence comes from Talpa occidentalis, assembly GCF_014898055.3. Lineage (NCBI taxonomy): Eukaryota > Metazoa > Chordata > Mammalia > Eulipotyphla > Talpidae > Talpa > Talpa occidentalis. The sequence continues at coordinate 34,021,562 of NW_023604861.1, read as the reverse complement.
CTACTATGTTTCTTCTAGAATTGAATTCAAGAACAATTTTATTTCAATTCGCAATTCTGTAGTATTCAGATCATGCAATATGACTTAAAAGTATAGTTCAGTAGTTGTTATTAATTGCAATGATACTGAAATCAGCAACAGTGGTATTAAGCATAGTAATTTATTGGACAACCTGGGATAAATTTATAGTTCCTACACGTAGGAACTGGTAGTTTTGCATCTGTGGGCAATTAACTTCATCTCTCACAATTTCCTCACCTATAAAATGGAAGTAATGCCACCAATCTCACAGGGACATTGTGAGAAGCAAGTGAGCTAATACATGCCACGTTCTTAGAAAAATGAATGACATTTAGAGTACACATGAAGTATTTATCAGTTATTCATTTGAAAAACAAATAGAATTCTAAAAGTTACATTAACAACTACTTATATTGTACAAATGCATCCAAGTTTAACTCTAATTTTAAAAACTGGTAAAGTATATGCATTATGATATAAATTATGACTATACACACACACAGAGAAATGTTCTCTCATTTGTGTGTAACAACATAGTTCAAAATACACTGAAAGTGAGAAGACTTAACAAGTATGATTGTGGTGGCAGGAGAAAACATTTTCTAAACAAACCGGAGTTTCTTTGTGATGTGAAAAATTGCTCATGCAGTTAGTTTCAGCACATTCTGAAAAGATGACTTTTAGAGCAGCACTCATAATTGACATGGCACCTTCAAATTGGGACATTTAAAGGAATAGAACATACTGTATTAAGCTTACTTGTCATTTTATTATCTCTGAATAATGTAAAAGGATACCCAGAATCAGCACAATTTTTTTAAATCAGCAAATTAGTAAGAATAACTGGATTCAAATTAAAAGAAACCAACAAATGGAATATATATGTACATATGTTATGTATATGTATACATATATATGCTATATGCATATATAGCACGCATATATATGTGTGTGTGTGTGTATATATATATATATATATATATATATATATATATATATATATATATATATGGAAAACTTTACTACAATTCCAAAAAGATATGGTTCCTCTGGTCAGAAGCCCTTCATTTTTTTTTAATATTTATTTATTTATACAAGAACTGGGGTACAGGCCAGATGCACAGGAGAGTAAGAGGATTCACCAGAGACAGAGTGGGGAGCAGAACAGGCACACTGACTGAAATACATTGCTGAGAGGAGCAGTGGGCTAGACAGGAAAGGTCTGCTGCGCCATGTGGGATTCTCGCCGGCTGGCCGGGATCGAACCGGCGCTGCAGAGGCGGTGGACAGCTTCACAGTGTGGCGCTTAACCGCCTGCGCCACCAGAGAGGCCCAGAAGCCCTTCATTTAAAAAAAAAATAAATGCTCAAGGAAGAAAGAGGTACCACTGCTGCCAGATAGGCAGTGACTCCAGGATCACTGAAGAACTCTTATTAGAACTCAAGCTTCCCACAAATCACCTGTACCCATGTTAATTTCACAAATTACTTATTGCTCTTTCATTTTTTATATGCTATGCTTAGCTATATATTCGTATTTTATATAAAAAGCTATATATTGGGCCTCCCTGGTGGTGCAAGGGGTTAAGCACCGCACTATGAAGCAATCCACAGACTCTGCAGCACGAATTCGATCCCCGGCCCGCCAAGGAGCAACCCACATGGCGCAGCAGACCTCTCCCGCTGCTCCTCAGCAGTGTACTTCAGTCAGTCTGTCTGTTCTGTTCTCCACTCTGTCTCTGGTGAATCCTCTCACCACCACCCCCCACCGCATCTCTGGCCTGTACCCCAGCTCTTGTATGCATAAATAAATCAACCTTTTAAAAAAAGTAGCTATATATTTATAGCTATATATAGTTTATAAGAAGAGAGTAGAAAAGTAGGGATTCTAATGCAAGTTGATGCATTTATTATATGTAATGTCAACTTTTAATTTGTGGATGAACAAAAGATGACAAAAATTTGTAAGAAGTTAGTCTTATGAATGGCCCATATTCATGAAATGTTATATGTATATAAGTTTATGTAAATATAAGTCACATTTGAAATGCATTCAGAAAGTATCATTAACTGGAAAATGTGATTCATTCATAATGAGAAATAATTAACCTTCATTTACCTAGTAAGTTCAGAAGTCAACACTTTTTTAATCTATAAACACTCACAAAAAAATTACATTCCATATGGAGATTATATCACAAGGATTATTTCCTTAATGTCTGTCTAAAAGAGAAATTGTTTTATCTTTGCTTGTCTAAACCTATCATTCAAGCATTCATTCTACGAAGTTTTCTTCTCTATCCTCTACAGCTAGGAATGATCACTTATTCTAATGAATACACAGTGTTTGTAGTATATTATACTCATCTGCAATGAAGTGGAGTTTACCCGACTAATTCAATTTCCTAGTAGTGCTTTGTTCTTGCCACATTTCGGATCATCTGTCCTTTCTCTAGGTGCTGTGCAATACCTTCTTAGATATATTAAATTTAATCATCTGCAAATCTTTATCATATCCTGGTATCATCACTCTTAAACTTTAGTGGAAAGGGTAACAAGTCTTTTAAAAGTCTAATTAAAGTGATGGAATTTCCATCATAAAATTGTGTATATACATGCACACACATAATTTGGATGTAATGTTAAAAGCTAAGAGAGCCCCTGAAAAGTAGTTATCCTGGACAACATGTTATACTACTTTGTTAGGTTATTTCCAACTGTTAAGTTATTTCCAATTCTATAGCTACTTCTTTTCTGCCCTTATTATGGCTTTGAATTTTAATTATTAGGACCTAACAAAATACTAGTAATTTTATGTTAACACTTGACAATTTGTCTATTCTCAACAACTAATTTGAAAAACAGGTTAAAAAAAACTAAGTATTAATAATAATATCTTAGATGTACAGGTAAGATCATAAGTTAATGATATTAGAAATATACCTGGGCATACTTAATAAAAACTAGTACAATTCCATTAAAAGATATGAATGGAAATAAGATCAAGAGACAAAACTATGGAAATTACATGACCTTGTTCTAACAGCCAGAGAGCTTTCTAAGTTAATTTTCTTATCATTGTTATCTTTAAAACAATTTGCTCCCAAAGGAAATGAAATGGAACTTGGAATAACTGGAATTTTGGAAATAGCCAAATTAATTGTCAGAAGTTTAAAAATGACTGTTTGATAAAATGGAATGAATGGTTACATTAATGAGGTACTCTATGACATTATAAATGAACCCTCTCATTAATAGATGGTAAAACAACCAGATAAATCAGCAGCAGCGGCAGCATTACCATCATCCAAGAGAAACACCAATATAGCTGTTCTTGTAACAATAAAGTACACATAAAGGGAATGACCATGTAAACAGCAATTAAGCTTTAATTATTTTCTTCCCAGCAAGTCCTGTATTTGTACAGAGCTTTAGGGAAATAGGTGAGTTACTTAACAAATAATTGATAAAATTCTTTATAAAATATTGATATATATCCAATTACTCAATGTATTTGTAAAACCTAATGTCTTTTCTTTACCAGAGTTAAGGCGAAATTCTCATGAAATTCTACTTGAATCACCAGAATCTTCCCATTTGAAAAGTGTGACAACCCGATCTGTATTCGCAAGCACTGGGCCACACATACTTTGTGCTGGTCAACTACACAGCAAGACTAAGGTCTGGGATTCTTCTCCTGGTCAGCTAGGACTGCTGATTCCCAACCCATCCTAACACAAAAAAATTGTCCAGGTATTCTAATATTCTGTCCTCATCACTGCACTTTCCCCTCCAAATATGTCTATTACTTCCATTAACACAGGTTAAAACGATCAGCTGAAATCAGGCTATAAATCTAATACCTTACATGAAACATCTTTAAGTATCCAGGGTCTAGCCAGCCAGTCATTTGGAGTGCATTCATTGAGCCCCAGTGTATTCCCCTCTTTCAGAAGGAAAAAGGGAACAATGTCAAGTCCCTGCTTTGTGAAACATGCATTCTACAGCGTGGTGACAGATAGTACAGAAGTAAATGAATGAGCTATTCAGAGAGTGATAGCTATGATGAAGAAAATAAAAATTTGTGATGTTATAGTGAGTGATAGAGGCTAATTTATATTGGGGAGACAGGGAAGTCCTGGCTAGACACTGATACTGATTGAAACAACTGACTGTCACAGAGCAGTAAGCACTAAGTTGTGCAGCACCTCATGAAATCGTGATAGAGAAGGAAAAGGCCTCTCAATATGTGAAGATTCATAAATGATAAGAAACATTAAAAGTTTGTTAAAAGTGGGTTAAATGAAACACAGGCAAGAAAGAAAGACAGGAAAGAGTGGGAGAAGACTGAGGACACAAAAAATCTAATTTTCCAAATCAGTTACCCAGCTTGATCCTCATGTACATGGACGGTGGGCTAGACAAGCTTACATTTCACATTTCACCCATTCCACTCTTCTCTTGTACTTCCCAGCCACAGTTAGATGAAGTAACAATGTACTTCTTTTATCTGAAAAACACTGTTATATGTAGTATGGGATACTTATATAGAAGATGGAAGTCCACTTCTCAAGGAATTGAGATAGTTTTACCATATATGTAGTGATTTCAGCCTAAAATATTACATCATAGTGCAACAACAAAAGAAAATATAATAGGATTACAATGATGAAATTTAAAGACTATACCATGAGGAAGAGTGAAATAATTCACCACCTAAGTTGTGATAAATATAAAAATAAATATAAAAATGCATAAATGTTTAGGAAAAAATTTTTTTTCTAAGAGGCTCAGGAGAGGAGATAGGAAAGAAATATAAAGGTAAATATTTGTGCAAGGAGAATTCCAAGGGCAAAACTCTAGGGTCTATTTGTTATTTCCCTTAAATTAAGAAAAATTTCAGAATTTAAAGGTCAAAAGAAAGGAACAGGCACTGCATGACATAAATCCTGGCATTTTTCTAATATTCTTGCCGATAAGACCTTAGGAAGCATGTATGCATCACAAATAATAGTTTACATATAATACTAATGTCCCGATCTCAAATCCACTTTACATACTTTTCAAGCAAATATTTGCAGCATAACTACTCACTTCTATTGTGTTTCTATCCAGGGTTAACTATTGGAAATAACAATTGTTACTAAAATATCAGTGATATTTTATATATATTTTAAAGAATACACTAAATGTATAATGATGTATATAAAGAAGAACACAAGACAATATGGTATAATTGAATGCTAATAGTAACATTTCATACTCTAACATAATAGCATCATTTAAAACTACTAACATATAGTTCCCTACATCATGATTAAGTATCTACTTATAAAAATGCATCCATATTCCTTACAGACTAGTTGATGAACCAAAACATTTGGTATGTATTTCAACTAATAAGCATGAAAAATTAAAACATAAAGTTAGAGCATTCATAACCTAAACTTTTTGCTTAGGTTTACATGTTTACTCTTGTGCATTTTAGTTTCCAAATTCGTCCATTTCCTAAGATTTAGGAAGCTCACAATTTGTGATTTTAATAAGATCCGTATAAATGCATTTAATATTCAAAATCTGACTTGTCAGTCCTAATTAAAGTAAACAAAGCTTTGCAATGAATGAATTTAATTATTTCAAAACTAGTATGTCTAAGATGAAAAACAAACGAATGCAATCTAATCTCAGCAAAGAATATTTATGATTATAAGCTTTGTCAATAGCAAAGTGCACCAACTGTTCATATATCTGACTTCCAAGAGATACATGCATGCTAATCAGTTCATTAGAGGCTTCTAGGTTGTGATATTTAGCAACAGGATGTACTAGCTTTCTTGTCCATGGAGTGTAATTGTACTCAGAATGAAAAATTGTTTCCAACAAAGAATCATCCTTCCTGTTTCTGATTTCCTGCTGGTTGCTTTTTATGAGCTGCATACCTTTCAAGATGCCGACATCATTCAGCTTCTTGTGTCATATGAATACAAGTATGGATAGGTTCTGAGATTGTCCACTGAGCAGGATTCTCAACCTTTACATAAGCTCAGGAATTCATCATAGGTGATGTGTCCCAGAAACCTAGGCTTCAAATTAGTACACTCACAGTGTATTAGCAGAAACTGCATGCGAGCAAAACCTTCACTGAAATGCTTTCTATCTATAGGGAACAATAAGTACTTCAATTAACAGCACTTAATGATTAAAATAGTCAAATATGAATATTTTAACATGATAAAATGATTGAGGGGAACAAGCTAAGAATGATGAAACTAATGTAACTCTGCAATAACAGATTTAGTTTTAAAACACATACTTTACCATATGAGAAGGTGCTACAAAAATATTTTTTGGTGAAAACATTTAATCTTCAGTTTTTTTAAAACCAACCTTTTCTAGTATAATGATAAAGGCACCAATGCCTAAGAAACTGGATGAAAAGAAAGATACAAAAGAAAACAAACACATTAGCCTGAACTGACTGTTGCTGGAGTGTATTTTTATGATATTTCCCAAAAGAGACACTGAAGAAAGCTAAAAATGAACTAATTCACAATTAAGCTGAAAGCATATACAATAAAATCTATGACAAGCCGAATAATTTCTGCGATTCACTAAATCTCAAGGGAGGAGTGACAGAAACAGGAAAAGCAGTTATTTCAAATATCTTAGTTTACAATAAAATATTAGAAATCTCTTTATAAGAGCTTGTTAGAGTGGGCTATTCGTTCATATAGAATTCAGCAGTCCATATGGGATTTTAATAATTCATAGTAGTAATTCTTTATCATAACAGAAAAGATGATCATTCTCTAACTTCATAGTTATTCAACATTTCAGAAAGTAAAAAAAAAAGTCTATTATTTTAACTACTTATTAGAAATTAAACCACAAAGTCAGAGAAACCAAACATAATTGAATTCAATACTTTAACCTCATGCTATTAATTTTACATACACACACACACACATACACACAAAAAAAATTGGTCAATTTTATTTTGGATTTGGAGACACTTACAAAAGTAGTGATTGTTAGGAATTAAATTTTGATTTTGGAGCCATGTACTATGTCTAAAGGAAATAGTAAAGTTTCTAGAACATAAACTAATTTTTACTAACTACTGTTCAGGAACAGAATATGCTGCTCCAAAGTGAGTCACTTTCACATGTGGCTTATTTTGAGCAGAAGATAATCAAGACCCAGCATACACAGAAATTGTTTTTTTTACCTCTCAATAACCTAAAAGCATTTAGATAGAGGACCTAGCCCAGTGAAAGCAATTACCAGTGATAACTTTATTTTTTAATCTGAAAGACTTACCTGCTTGGTAGAGCAAATATCCAAATACCAAATATCTTCTTATCTTCCTGTGAATTGCCCTCCTCCCCTTTGATGTACCAGATCCAGCCCACATTCCTTAGCACAGGGTGGCATGTTAGTCTTAATTGCTGGATTTGCCATTTCTCTTTCTCTCTTTGGGCTCCATTATGAAATTAAAATTACTTTTATCCTGTTAATCTGTCTTTTGTCAATTTGATTATTAGATTGCCAAAGAACTTAGAAGAAAATAAGGGAAAATTCACTCACTCCCAATAAAACCAAACCTTAACATTTAGTTGACTAGTTAAACCAGTTTATAAATCTTTATCTCCTTCCTGAAACATTTCAAAAGTATCTATATCACACCATGATGCTAGATTAAAATGTCCTCAAATTGAGTTTTCATATCCTTTCAATTTACCACAAACATCAGAAGGAAGCAGGGCATATGGAAGGGAGAGAAGAGAAAAAAATATTACCCAACTTGATAAAAAAGAAAAAAAGAATTAAAATCAGTAGAATGCACTTGTATATTATTCATGATAGATTGAAATGTTGATAAATTTCCCAGCAAAAGGAAATGGTTAAATCTTCTACAAGTTGGCACCCTAGCATGATCTCTGATTATGTAAAAATACCTAAAAACATAAAATAAATTGTAATTCTAGTTGACTAGTGACTTAAGTTACTTCAATATCAAAAGGATATGGACATCTTTGTCACAAACTTATCATGCAAGTCCTCAGGAGGGGGAAAGGTTTCCAAATCTTTCTCAAGCTGTTGAAGCTGCCTTCCCATCTGTTTCAAATTCTTTTCCAGCATTTCTACAGAGACTAAAAGAGAGTACATTAAATGCCTTGAAAGGACAAAATTATAATATATAAAAGGTAAAACACTCTAGAAACAAAACATTTGTGACAAACTGTAAAATAATGTTAGAAGAGTCACTATAACAAAAGGAAGAACTATTTCACTAATTTCTTTTTTTTTTTCCTGAATTTTTAAATCCACACATAAAGGAACTTTAACAAGAGTTTTCAAGACTTAAGATGAAATTTAGGAGTGCTTACATGAACAAATTACATTTAAGAAATACGTTTTAGTTAAACTTAGAGTACTTGACCTCTATAAACATGACAAGATCATCAGCGTATTCAGGTGAAGTGGAGCTAAGAAAGAGTCCGTTTTTAAATTAGATCTATTTTAGTATAATTGAAATGTTCTCAAAAGCATTGTTTCTTGAGAGAAAACAGTGATTAGTATATGAAGATGGGAAAGACTGTTTTCTATTGTCCAAGGTGATCCATCATAGGAACGAAATGGTATCAGAGGGTGAGCAACATGAAGAACAAATGTCAAACCTTCTTTACTGGGACTCAGAGAACAAACTGTTATCTAATAAGATTTGCCTTCTTTGACTTAGTTATCATTGCAGGGCACAAGAAGGAACAAAGGTAAAGCAGAGCACTAAGAAACTTGCAGAATGTACTGGTCACCCAGCAGGGCATACATTAAAAATATCTGCCTAGAATTTTTTGCTTTGTCATTTTTACATAAGATACCTAAACAAGGTGTAATGGCTAGCACCATTATCTATCTGCTTTTGGTTCAGATGAATTTCAGTAACAAAACACTTGTTTTGTTTCCCACTAATGTAAATTATACAAAATAATGTTTAAAAGTACGTATAATAAGGCAATTCTAGGTAAGCTACCATTTTCAGATTTCAAGTTTTTCCTGACGAATGGGTGCAAGACAAGTTTCACCTAAAAGAATCAGACACTATTTGGAAACAGTCTACATGCCCAGCAAAATGGGACTGAGTTAAAAACAAATTAGGTTTACAACCTTGGCTCAACAGAATAGAATCAAAGGGAGGTATGAAATATAACATAAGAACAAGAAGCTTTTTGATTTTCAACAAGCTGTACAAAAAAATAACATTTGCTATTCTAACATACTAAGAGCTATTACTAAATCTTCACCACACTTTATTGTAAATACTATTAGTAAGCTAATTCTCAGATACAATGTTTAATAAATCAACTGAACTCTTCAGAAAACCACATGATAGGTGCTGGTGCCAAATCAATGATGACACTTCAATCTTCAGTTCTCACTGAAGTCATTCTGAACTTACACTGGCACATATTTTCTCCCTAGCTTTTTTACTACTCACGTTTCCCTTTTCTGTGATCCTTAAGATTGAGACAATAATCCAAGTAATAGAGTGCAGAAAATGTTTCTAAATGATAGCATTTAGTGTATTAATTAATTCAGTCTACTTAACTCACATCCCCAGTATCTTGCTGTACACTGCTCATGTGGTAACATGTATTTCCTATGCTATGCTCTTTCATTTTTATATCTGTCAATTATTCAAAACCAGGACATCCATTTGATTAGGTCTATGGTGTTTCAATGACACCTCTCATTTCCAAATGTTTTTGTGCTTCTTTCAAAGTTCAGTATCTGCATTATAAGCAGAGATTCCTTTTACTCTTCTAGTCTATTTGATCTCCTCTCTAAAATCTCATTTACATTTCCTCAATCATTTCTCAAGCACTCCTACAGGTAGTACAGTTACTTTTGTACTTCCCTAAACTTTGAAATTTCTCATTAAACAAAAGTTCAAAAATACATAAAATCATTTCATTAAGTAAATGTATTCAGGAAAGTTTGTAAGTTATGCAACCAATTTATGTTATGTTATGAATTAGGTTCAGAAGAAGTGTATTAATAGTCTAGTACCACTAGTAGTTGTAATGGTGATGATGTTAAGAATTACAACAGTGAAGCTAGCAGCTAAAATTCAGTCTTTATGTATGTTAGGTAGTGTCAAGTGTTTTCCATTATTTTTTTCAAAATCTTCACAAGACCATCATGAGATAGGCATTGTTATTACTACTGTTTTAACGAGAAAACTGCAGTTGGGTAGCTGAAATAAAAGTCAAAAAATTAAATGGTAAAGCCAAAATTTGACTGAGGTGGTTAAACTTCTTGACTTTAGTTTTAACTATTCAGAAATTATTACAGAAATTATCACATTACTTTTACCACCCCTACCTGCCAGTCAGTAATACCACTTAAGTACACATGTCTTGTACAATTATAAGTAATCCACATATGGCTTCATCTGAGACAACAGACCTGGGCATTCTGGATAGATTAACAGGTAGATGTACTACTATATTTTTGAATGAGCATTTACTAACACACCATTGAACAAAACCACATAATTAAAATATGATTTAGTCTGCTGACTTAATTTTATTATGCATACACATCAAGTTTTGATAAATAGCTAGAAAAAGAATAGAAGTCTGAAGAGCTACCATGTAACAAGCACAATGCAACCATTGGGAGGGAACATAGAAATGACTTTTTTTAAAAGATTTATTTATTTATGCATACAAGAGCTGGGGTACAGGCCAGAGGTGTGGGGGTGAGAGGATTCACCAGAGACAGAGTAGAGAACAGAACAGGCAGATTGACCAAAGTTCACTGCTGAGGGAAGCAGCAGGTGAGACAGGAGAGATCAGTTGCGCCATGTGGGTAGCTCCCTGGCTGGCTGGGAATTGAACTAATGCTGCAGTGGCTGTGGATTGTCTCATAGGTTGCGTTTTAACCCTTGTGCCACCAGAGAGGCCCTGTTTTTTTTTTTTTTAACAACATGTACATGATTCCAATTCTCCAACATCAAGTATCTTTCAATTCAATTCTGATACTAACTACCTGGAGTTAGGGCAGACGCCACAGGTTTAAGGACTAAGTTCCAAGAGAAAGCCCTCATTTCCAAAAAGTGACTTGCCCTGGGACAAAACATATATCTGACCAGTTAGACATTCTGGGGTTCCCATGACTTCTTCACCCTATTTCCTCTAATTTGCTAGGATGACTAAAAGAACTAAAAATGCGCTACATTTAGCTGTTACAAGTTTTAGTAGAAAGGATAAAAGTCAGGGACAGTTAAATGGAAGACTTGCATAAGGCAAGCAATGGGGGCGTTCCCATGCTCTCCTCAGGTGCACCATCCATGTGTCCACCAAAACAGAAGCTCTCTTAGCCTCCTTTCAGAGTTATTATTATTTATTTTTACATCATTGTTCATTTTTAAACAATATTTGCTTCCCCCACCAGGTGTATTCCCCATAGAATTTCCTTCACCAATGCACCCGTGCACCATCACCACAGTCTCCTGTTCTTATTAAAGCTCCATCACAGAAGTACAGTTGATTAAACCATTGGTCATTGATGACTGGGCTCAATCTCCAGCCCCTCTACCCTGCCTGGAGGTCAAAGGGTGGGTTGAAAGTTTTAATCACATGGTTGGTACCTTTGGCAACCAATGCTAACTCTCCCCCCAACTCTCTTTCTGAAGCTATCCATCCTTCCACCATCACCTGCTGTGAGTCATCTCTTTAGCGTATGAAATAAATTATTTTTATCACTTAAGGAATTCTAAAAATTTAAGGAAGTCTATGTCAGGAACTGGGAAAATAATCCAATACTTATTTTTTACTACACACCACATGGACAGAGAAGTATATGTCTGGTCAAAGGGCAGAACTCAAAGGGCCTGTGAGGTGTTGTAAAAGAAGTATATTTTTGATTCATGAGATGTCATCCATAGAGCTGTCTTACAGCTTGGGCTGCCCTCAGAGGAGTCCAGCTGCTTGTAACTGAACACAAAGCCCATCCTTCTCAATGGGATGAGAGAAGACTTGAAATTTAGATGAAAGAATGTATCAGGTCATCCTGATTCTTTTCCTACTCTTTGGTAGCCAGTGGGTCAGTGACTATTTTCTATCATTGAGATTTGAAGCAACTGCTCACTGGTTCAATTTCCACTTTTCACATCAGTAAAATTGGAAGAACCACACCTTATATTTTTACCTCACAGATAGTTCATACAAGATAAATGCTATAAGATGAAGAATTTTTTTAAGTACAGTATGTAGTGTTACACTTATTTTTAGAACATATAGAGAGATGAAGAGCTTATGGATTGAAATAATAGGAGAATTAAAGAAAAAGTAAAGAAAATCATTACCATGTGCATCGTGTCAGGACCAGTGCTATGCAAGTATAAAGAAAAAAAGGCTATATAGAAAAAAATCTAATTTCAAGAGTAAATATATAAGGAATGTTTGAAGCATATTCAAGCATTGAAAGTTGACATTATAAACAGTAAGCAAGCTATGACTGCTTTGTTAGAAACCCTAAAAGCATTACTACGCTTCATCAGCAATCTCTGATTACATCACTTGGTTGTTATAAGAGCATGTAACTATAATGGAGCGACTTTTCACTGTTAGTTGCTTTTTAAAAAATAAAGAACCAAAGCACACTTGAAAGAGAGAAGAAAGGCATGGGCAATTTATAAGTTAATAAAATAGGGTCTAATGTGTAAAATAAAGAGTATTTAAAAATTCCATTGGTGCCCTTTTTTTAGCAATTATATTTCCGTAGATAATCCCTTCACATATCTTCAAATATAAGTTTAGCTACTGTTTTCACATATGTCAAGTTCTTTGATGCCAGTGACTATATTACTTTGCACTCAAAATTGCAGCTAGAGTGGAGAGTTTTAAATTGTCCACCTTCAAAGAAGTGATAATTTACTGTTGTCTTTGTATGTGACCTGTGTATGAATTTTATCTTTTAATTTTGTCAGATCACTTGACCAAGAAATTAATCTTATTTTTTATACCTTTTTATTATTTAGAAGAAAACATAGCTATCATTAAACAGAGTGGACTAGATTAAGGCAATTTCACTTCTACAATCTACTTAGTTCATATTCAATCAGATGGGTGTTTCTCAGTCACCTCAGACATCATTTGTGTTTGCCCCCAATCAACTGCTCATCTATAATCTCTACACCTCAGTGGGCAGCAAAACCATGAATTCTATTTCCTGTACTAGAAACCTGCTGATCTTTAGTCTTCCCTCTCCTGCAACTTCAGATCCAAACAATCATGACATCTTCAGCATTTTACTTGACAAACTGCACTTAATTCCTTGCTCACTCAAACACTAAAGTCATCTGCAATCTTCATCTCTACTGATTTCTTGTCTTCTCTCGTTTTGTCCAATGCCAACTCTGCATCATACATGGGGACTTCTAAACATTAAAGATGTCTTTTTCCTGCTGAAAACCTGCTAAGAAACTGCTTATGTGAGTATGTATGAGCGCCATCTACAGCCTGACTCCACTTAACTTCATATTATGCCCACTTGACTCCCCCAAATAACATCCTGCTTATTGCTTTGATCTTCCATCCCTCTTCATCCATTTTGTATCTGATGCCGGAAATAATGTGTCTATTTTCTTTGTCCAAGCCACCTGAGTCACTCCTACTCATACTTTATAACAGGGAGCTCTCCAGTGAGGTACCGTTCCTACCCATCACACCTGGCAATTACCTCAGTCTTCACAAATATTACACTCTTACTTTTGTCTTTTTAAAAATGTCTTTCTCTCCCAATTGACTGGGAATTCCTGCAGGGAAAATCACTAATGTAGTCAACTTTGTATCTTCAGTTATACAACATAGTGCTGACACTCAAAAGTTGTATGTATTTTGGATTTAATTTTAACCTCTCAAGATAAAAGCATTAAGAACAAAATGGGAAGATACAATAGATTAAATATTGAAAGCCTTAAAATCTAAGACAGAGACTTGTCTCCAAGTGCTTTGTCATTATGATAATTACACACTAGAGGTGTTAAAGCAGCTTTGAATGAAAGTTAAAATCAGAACAATAAATATTTGTTTAAATTAGCCATCAACATGAACTTTTGGTTATATGATGGCCTCTGATTTGCTGTGTTAAGATTTCAGATTAAGAAAAGTAGAAATTACATACATAAAAGCAGACTTTGTAATTAAATAATAATCCTCTGAGAATATCTTCTAGTAATGTTGATCATTATTTTATAACAAACTTACTAAGAAATATTACATTCATTCTTAGGATATTATGATACATTTCAGGGAAGCTGATTTTTTGAGAGAATGTTTAAACAATAATTATCATCACAAAACAACTTTAAGATTCTAACTAACCTTCCTATGCTCATAGACACAATTCATCTGTGAAGGAAACCAGAGACTATAGAATTTCAGGTTCCCAACAAAGTATTTTCTTCTAGACGATTATAATAAAGGTATTTAACAAAGTTGTAAAAACATTTTATAAATGCAAGTTAAAAAATTGAGTGGACAAAAATAAATCTCAGTAGAATTAAAAAAAAATTGTAACATTAACTAGATCTATAACAAAGACTAAGTTCTAGAAAATCATTGTAAAACCCATTATGGTGCTTTGAGAGAAAGTATAAAACTGAAACAAGATGAAAAAAAAAAAAATGCCACAAACTCAAAACAAATTGAGACTTGGTTCCTAACAAAGGTAAACTGAAAGCAGCAAGGCTGTAAGTTATCCTCAGTTTGTCTAACTGCTCAGAGTTTTTCTTCTCATTGTTCTGACTTTTGAGGAGACCTCATATAATAATACACCATAACTAGAGTTCCCTAATTAACATGCTATACTATATGCAATGAGGGTGTGTGTTTGTTTTTAATGTCCCACGGTGAGAGTACTGCCTACATTTGCTATAGAATTTGCAAAGACAAAAGGGAGAAGGCAAGCAGAGGGATCTAGGCACACAGCCAGTAGTAACAGGGTTCTGGTTAGTTCAGTTGAACCATTTCCCAGACTCTGGGGAGCAGGCAGTTGCTTTGCCTTTTACTACTATGGAGATGGTGTTTAAATACAAAACAGCTTTTTAAAAGATAAAAATAGTATTAGTGGGAGAAGCCTACCTAATGGAAAACATGTTTGTAAGAATTTAGAGAATTCCCTTGGACAAAGAAGATATTCAATATGGTAGATATTAAATTAAAAGATGCATAATAGAGATGTTTCTAACAATGGATCACACTGATATGGCATTTGTGCGCATGTATATAGGAAGGGGTGTTATTGCTTAATGTGTCCCATGATAAATATTAAGCATGGAGAGATTGACTGACTTACAAATTATAAGACAATATTATTCGAGACCAAGCAGTCTAACAAGTCTTGCACTCCATATTTCCAGACCTGAAAATTTTTGATATTTTTCTCCTTGCAAGATCTGCCCCTGAACTCCAACTGCCTGCTGGACAGCTTTTCTTGATGTTTACTAGGCATCTCAAAGCTACATTTTCAAACTGGAACTTTTCTTCTTCCTCATGCTACTCTTACATCTCAGTAAATAATTGGTGATGTGACTACTTTCCCTCACATCCCACACATCCAATCATCTGTTTTGTTCATTCTACCTCCAAATATATTCATTATCCAAGTATCTCTCAACACCTTTGACTACCTCCCCCAGGAAAGGCAACATTATCTCTCCCTTGTATTATTATTACAGAATCCAACAGATTCCACTGCTCCTGCATTGTCCCTTTTCCACTTTTTCCAACACAGTCGTCTCTGAAATGCAAGCCAGATGTCACTCTCCTGCTCAAAGACCTTACAATGGATTCTCATCTTAAAGTCAAAATCCCTACAATGGTTAATATAGTAACATCCCACCAGATCTCTTCTGATCTTAGCTTCTTTCATGTTTCGCCTTGTACTCGAGTCTCCAGGGTACACTTTTGGGGCCTATACACTTGCTTTTCCCTCTACCAATCAAATATTCAAATGCCTTGCCATGTCATTCCTCCTTCAAATTTTTCCTCAAAGGCCACCTTCTCTATGGAACTTTCTCTGACCACTCAATCTTAACTGCAACCATCAACTCTGCCCTGATATAGCAGAGCTCACTATCTAACATAATATGTTGACTTCTTTGGTTTATATTCTGTACATGTCAGCTAAAAGGTAAACTTCAAGGAGAAGGGATTTTCTTCTTAGTATCCAAGGCCCTATCCAGTAACCCTAATGGTGCCTGGCCAGAAGAGGCACTTAATAAATGATAGTGAACTAATGCATAAATCTTTTTAAGCCACTGTGATTTTCTTCCTGTCCTTCAAAGTCAAGTCTAATCTTACTAATACAAATGCCTAGCACAGTGTCCACTACACAGCAAAAGTAAAGCTTTTTTGAAAGTTTCCTTATAAAGTCAACAGATATAAAGAGTACTACTACTTTTTCTTAAAACATGTGGCTTGACAGACAGCTATTGAGAAACTGCCACCACAGTGAGGACATATTTACACGACAAAAGGTGCCCCTTACAGATGATTTTTTTAAAGATGACCTCCTCAGAAGAAAGGGGGATGATTATCCAAGAACCTATTTTCTTTAGGTTTTTCCTAGGGAGGTAGGTAAACATCTTTTCAGATGTTTCTATCACTTACATCTTGTATCTACTAAGTGTTAGTTTCAGATATCCATATGGAATTACTGAGTAATTCCACTGAGCTGGTTCATTTATTTTGCAAACATGCAAAAACCTTCTGGAAAAAAAAAAATCTTCAAGTCTTGAAGAGTTGCTGGATAACAGTTGTTTTTAAAGTTTATTAACAGAAACCCTTTTTCAAATGAGAACTTATATTAAAACAAGCAAAAAACAAATCATACATCAGAGTACAAAATATGAAATTAGTGTCTTAAAAAAAACAAA
Source organism: Talpa occidentalis (assembly GCF_014898055.3). Classification (NCBI taxonomy): domain Eukaryota; kingdom Metazoa; phylum Chordata; class Mammalia; order Eulipotyphla; family Talpidae; genus Talpa; species Talpa occidentalis. The sequence goes on along the minus strand of NW_023604861.1, from coordinate 34,004,594 downwards.
ACTAGTTTCTCAAATTCTATTTCTCATGTCAGTATGTCCACATGCAATGAGCTATTGTTATTTATGATTTCTGAAAATTCCTATATACATATTAATCTTTAATTTTCAGAAAAAAATTAATAATAAATCTATGAAGTTATTGACTTTATATTCTAAAGCTTGCATAAGTTTCAGACAATTAAAATCTATTCAAATCACCTCTTTTTTTTTTTTTTTGAAGATTTATTTATTTTTACAAGCACTGGGTACAGTCAGAAGTGCGGGAGGGTGAAAGAATTTACCAGAGTCAGAGCTGGAGTAAAACAGGCAGGACTGAAGTACACTGCTGAGGGGAGCAGTGGGCGTGGCAGGAGAGGTCAGCGTGCCATGTGGGACCCTCGCCTGGGGGCTGGGGTCGAACTGGCGCAACAGAGGCTGCGGGAAGCTTTGCAACCCAGTGCTCAACCGCTGTGCCACTGGGGAGGCCCTATTCAAATCACTTTTGGGAATACACATTAAAATTCTGTATTACTCAGATACTTGTGTTTACCTGCATCATTAATGACAGCATCGATGTTTGTTAATGAGAAATCACTGAAGAATAACAGTAGCCACTATAACAAATGTAGAGAATATTTAGAGTGCTATTTAAGCTTTATAAATATTTGCACATATTAAACTATTAAACCTTCCTCACAAATCTCTGTATTAAGTACTACTACATACCTCATTTTACAGGTAAGGGAACTGAATCCAAGAAAGGAAAAGTAACTCATCCAAGATTATACCCTCAACAAGCAGAACTGGGATCGGAACCTAATTTTCTAGCTTCAGAGTCTATGAACTTAACAAAAACCTCTCCCATAATATAATGCGTCTACAGTCTAATTAAATCACGTTTTTAATTTTGCACACTGAAATCATTTATTAGGGCTATGACAATTGTCAATGTCTATCATAAAAATACCAGAAATGCAGATGAATATATGAATTTGTTTCAACAGATATAGGTTTTGCATATGAAATACAAGGATATTTCAAAAGCTCATGAACAATAACCCTTAAACACCAAAATATTTCACAATAATGGAAAATATTTTAAATATATACTTATCACTATAATTTCCCTTAATCATTTCATAATACTCAATGCAGTAATGGGAGTGATGACAAGGATGAGTGTTCTAGGTTAAACAGAGTTCCCCAAAATTCATATCCACGAAGAACACTTTAAAAAGTCACTTATTTAGAAACATGAGATTTGCAGATGTTATCAGCTGAGGATCTTGAGATGAAATCGTTCTGTATTTTAGATGGGCTCTAAGTCAAATATCCCATAAGAAGTGAGGATACAGAGATGCTCAGAAAAAAATGGCAATATGAAAATGGAGGCAGAACTATGAGAAACAAATTAAGAAATGCCAAGAATTATTGGCAGCCACGAGAAGAGAGACATTGGAGAGTCCTTTCCTTAGAGCTTCCAGAAGGAACGAATCCTACAGATACCTTAATTGCAGACTTCTGAATGCCTGAATTGTTAGATAATAATGTTTTCTTAAAGTGACCCAGTGTATGACAATTGTTTAATGGCAGTATTAGGAAACTAATACAACTACTAATTCAAGATTTGGTAAGCTAATGGACTGCTACTCAGCTATAAAAAAAGGATGAGCTGCCATTTGTGACAACATGGATGGAACGAGAGAGAATAATGCTAAGCAATATAAGTCACAAGAAGAAAGACAAATAATGGATGGTCTCACTTGTATGTAGAGTATAGAAAAACATAAAGGGTCCATCAAAACTAAGCCAATAATAAGCTCTTAACATCTAACTACAAAACTGATACAACCAGAGAACAGGTCCTGAGGTAGTCAAGGGGGAAGGAAGGGGTTCGATGGCATGTGGAAGAGGATTGTTGAGGCCCTGGTGGTGGGCAGGGTGTGGCAGTACACATATGTAGAGATTTCAACCTATAAACCCTGAAGCGGATACAAATGTAAGCCTTCTTTATCTCAATAAGCATAATTTGGGGGGAAAAAAGAGGCCTATTAAACCAGCTGCCTATATATATATGCTATTACATGCTATATATATATATATATATATATATATATATATGAGCTATCTATATCTATCTAGATATGCGCTATTATCTACATTGAGCTTTTTAACAGTCCTAGAAAGAAAAATATTTAAAAAAGTAATTTTGAAAGTGGCATAAACAGAGTCTGCTTTCTGGTAAGCAGTTGGCAATTCTACCTGAAGCATTTGATCAACTTCATGTCTCTTCACCCAGTCAGTTATATGTCAACCTTGTAAGCAGTGGGATTCAGCAGATTGCCATAAATGTGTTTGTTCCATCCACTGTTTTTGCTTCTTTCTAGTAAACAGATTTACTATGTTAAACTATCCTCAGAATACACTTACTCTAAAATTTTCTTTCATCTACATTGTTTGTAATTTTTCACTTCATGTTGCAAAACTTAAGTGCATTAAATACTGCTTCAGAACCAGCAGTCTAAAAGAGCTCCAAGACCTTGGTTGCCACTGTTGATCCTGTCCTATTACTTGACGTTAGCTATAGCTCCTAGATGACACTGATAAAACCGTTCAAGTAGCTATTTCAAATGTGTCGCTGGCCAAAAATCTGCAAACACTGTAAACTGTTAGTTCCTTCAAAAGATTAATGCTGTATTGATGCCACTTGTAGTCTGCTAACCTTCAAAAAGATAGAGCAGTCTTTCTGATGTGGTTTTCCTCCTCCTCATCATCTATCAGCCCAACTAGCAACAGATACAGGAAATGTTCCTGGCTCAGTATCTCAAAAAAGCAATCTTTAGCTACAAGTAGTCCCTCCATGCCCAGTGTTCTTCAATGTCAGTCTACAGAATTCTTAATCCTTCTATGGATTTTGGCCCTATTCTTTCTATATTTCATTCTGTTGCTTTCCAAAATAGTTTATACTTGCATTATACAGTAGTACAACAACCTTACATACAAGTCTCCAATTTAAACTTTTGATGCCAACACCACATAGATAATCCCTGGAAATAAAGTGGTGGGACTTAAGGCTTTTTTATTTTCTTATTTTATTCTGCATAGAGGATCTAGGGTGTAGGCCAGAGGTGCGGGGGGTGAGAAGATTCACCAGAGACAGAGTGGGGAGCAGAACAGGAGGATCTATTGAAATACACTGCTGAGGGGAGCAGCGGGCAAGACGGGGGAGGTCTGTGTGTTAGCACCATGGCCAGGGATCAAACTTAGGCTGTCGTGGTGATAGAGATGAGACTTAATGCCTAAGCAGCTGGGGAGCCCTCAAAAGTGGTAGGACTTAAATGTTATTCATAAGATAATGTGGCTCCTACCATGCTCACAATGAACTATAAATATTTCTTATAAAATAGGAATGAGTGGTAGAGAAATATACATGAGGATATACTGAGAAAAAAGGACAAAGTAAAAACTTGGTACATTTTAGTGTAAATGAATGCATTCGAAAGTAAAATCTAGATGATGCCATAGATTTAACCCTGAAATTAAATGTGAATGCTCATGAATATTTTTATTTAGAATGCCTTAATATTTCCTTCTACACTAATAATTTACATGTCATGTCTACTCAAAAAAGGAATTGAAGCATAGTTATAATTAAGTAAATCCATGTGATAATTCATGGTTTGTACAAGAGCCTTTGATAATCCTAAATTGATTACTAGTGAACATCCAACACAGAAAGTCAATGATTGTTTGTTCAACTGATCTAATAAAGTAAAAAAGTAATTATCTATAGGCTACAGGCAAAAAACTCTAAGCAAGAAAATGTCTAAAGTTAATTTATTAATTTGCTAAGGCTGCCATCACAAATTACCATATACTGGTGACTTAAATAACAGAAATCTATTTTTTCAAAGTTCTAGAGTTCAAGATAAAGGTGTGGGTAGGTTTGCTTTCTTCTGAAGCATCTTTCCTTGACTTGGAGGTGACCACCTTCTATCTGTATTTTCACACTCTCTTTTCTGTGCATGCACATCCCCAGTGACTCTTTATACCCAAATTCACTTTTTTTTTTTTAAATTTTGTTGAGCTAACATTGGTTTACACTGTTGTTTGTATTTTGGAAGTACAGGTTCCCTGACTTCTGATGCTATTACCATAGCACACTCACCACCAAAGAACACTCACAGTGCATGCATTGCCTTTCTTTTCATAAGGACACTAGTCAGGTATGGTTAAAGCCTACCCAAAGGGCCTCTTTATCTTAATCACTTCTTTAAAAGCCCTATCACATTCTGAGGGGTTAGTGCCTCAACACACAGGGACAAAAAAATCAGCTCCTAATAGAATGTATCCTACATTTATCTTTGCTATTTTATTATAAATGATCTCCAAACAACCATGTATCCTGTTAATCACTTCATTATGTTGAAAATACACTAATGTGTATTTTCATAAAACCCTGATATCTTACAATTGATTTGAAACTCCAAATAAACTATTTAGCTTGCAAAATTATGACACCTCAACCTTATAATCTCCATGGCATAATCATTCCAACCAATAATACAATGTTACTCTTGTTAATTTTGTTGCACAATATTTTTACGTATTTATAACATACACTTAAAATATACAATGCAATTTGAATTAACAACTAATACTGAATATTCAATATATATATCAAACTGGCTAATAAATTTTAATTGACATTTTTGGGAAACTGTAACATAAGGAGATTAATGGAAGCCTTTGAAAATGCTTTTTGCTTGCTACAGCAGATGAGTTTGAAATTTTCAAACACTATGCAGTTTCCAGGTGGCAGCCACCTGGAAATTAAGTGTTCTAAGTGTTCACAGTAGGTGAATAAAAGATAAACATTTGGTATTTAGTAAGGCATTTATCATAAAATATTGGAAAGTCACAAGGAATGAGAAACCAGGAGATGCGTTTAAGTAGACAAATATTTCCGTCAGGGCAAGGATTTACTAGCTAAAAGCAAACAAATAGTTTTAAAAGCCAAGAGGTTATAAAATGGAGAGAAAAATAATCAAATATAAGATATGAAGGATTACTGTTGAAAACTAACAACACAGAAATAAAAAAACAATGACAAAAATACCCACTCTGATAATAAAAGGACTGAGTATTGTCCTTTCTCTAGATAGTGACACAGACTTCCAGCACTTTGAGAAATGGTCTCTATTCTAGAGCAGTATTTCTCAAATAGTGGTCTAAGATTTTTCTGGAAAAATCTATGAATTTATTTTTAAGGAAAGAGTGGAATATACATAAATTTAGGTGTGTTTCCAAGGAAGCATCATGATAAAACAGCAAGGAAAGGGAAGGTGACATTTACTTTAAGTCACTCGGTAACAGAGAAAAACAGACAACATTCTGGGCCATAGCTGCAACTTCCCATAGATTTAACGTAGACTCTACCACAAACTTTTGGAGGTTCAGGAGGCGTTGAATGAGACAGAGTTAATGAGACAAATGGAATGGGAAGGAAGCCAAGAAAGGTTTTTTTCAAGTAAGCAGAATCTGGGAAGGGAAGTTAAGGGTATAGAATCAAAAGCCACATTTCACGGTATACTGTGATCTACATAATTGAGATATAGCTGGAGATTATAACTAAGCTCTTAGATACACAAGTGTGGAGGCTCAAAAGGGAAGTCTGGATATAAATTTTAAGGTACATATAATAATTTTATTCAAATCCTTGGGAACTGAAAAGATTAGAAGGAGAATGTATAGGGATGGGGAAAAAAAGACAGGTTCAGCATTATGCTGATAGCAACAGTAATACTTAGAGGTTGCACAAAAGAGAAGGAAAAGATATTCAGAGTAAGAGGGAAGAGTCAGTTGAGACAGAACCAGATGTGAGGTGACGTGGATTACACTATGACTCAGAAACAGTACCGTAGACCAGCGGCAAGACAAGAGTTTCTAACACAGGGAGTAATCACATGTCACATGCTTATCAAATGAATGGGCAGTAACTGAATTACAGATTGGATTAGCACAGCAGTATTTCTAGAATTAAGAGATGACTATCTAGACAAAACCAAAAATATGATGGCAGAGGTATGAAAATTCTAAAAAAGACAGCTCTGAACATGGCGACACTGTAAATTTACCTCGGTTATACTTTAATACACCCCCAAGCCATCACAGTTTTGTCATATTTTCTACTCATTAATATAATACCATTCCAATTTAATCATGAAACAGGTTATTAAGAAGTAATCAATGATACCTTCACAGATTAGAGTCAATTAATTGCAACTCTTCAGGCAAGGGAGAGAATATACTCAATTTTTAGAAGTCCAGAAAGGAAAGATATATTACAATGGTGTACAGAAATACAATAATGACCCAAAATATTTTCACTGAAATACAACAGTAAAGCTGTAAGCTATTATCTCTTAGAAAAGAAGCAGTCCTAATGAAGTAGATTTTTGAAAATTGTCATACGGGTAAGCTCATTAGTTGCAATGAAAGTTCCCCCCGCTGATCCAGGAGTATCTAATGACCAGGATTTGTTATGTCTCAAAAACAAAGGTACTTTTTAATTCATGTGATAGCTCACTAAGGAGATTTCAAATCTGCAAACTTTTAAATGATGGTATATAAGAGCATTGAAATTCTCCAAAGCAGACATAGACTTATTGCACCTCAAATACTACATTTATTCTTGTAAAATCTCATTCATTAATAGGGTGATAAAAATCATAAAAAGAAATTATGCTCAACAATCACCTACACCACATTAAAGTTCTTCCAGTGATGGCTTTTCTATTTCCAATCTGAGGTTGGTTGCTCCCTGTGAAACATATTAACAATATCTGCTGAATCATGTACATTGTAGCTTCCTCTCTAGCAGATGGAAACTAAAAACCCCTAAGGCCTAGGGTGCCCCCCACACACACCAAAAAAGAAAACAGAGAATCTAATAACCAACTAACAACTCTCCAACCCCTTACTGATAGTTAAATATTTTAAAAAGCAAAATATATTTATACATAATTTTATGTACAAATAAGTCGAGGCAGGTAAATTACTTCTTAAAATTTTAATTTGTAGCAAAACCACTAGAAAATAATTTTGACAATAAAAAAGTACATGTGAAAGAGAAGTGTGTTCTGGCTGTTTAATTTTAGAACTGGCCAGAAATGCAATTGCTCCTATTTGACAATGCTTGCCCTAACTTAATTCTTGTTAAAGTTCTAGTGTTGATAAAGCTATTAACTACTCATCCTTTCCCTACAAAAAGAACTTCCTCTAAATTTCAAGGCATTTTGTACTACTCATCAATCACTATTACGTTACTTATCTAGTTTAACATTCCTCAAGAATAACCATTTTTAGTTCTTATTCAACACACTTAATTTCCAAAATCTCTGAAAGCATATTTTAGGAAAGTTGCCTGTCCTGAGTTAATGAACAAATCAGTTAAAAGCTATATTTAATATCACTGAGTTATTTTTAATATTTGCCCCACTATGTGATCTTTTGCCCTATCTCAATGCTTAATATGAGAAAATATTTGGATTATTTTTCCTTCTTAAATTTCAATGAAACACACATATATACAGACATTATCTTCTTATTCCAAGGACATCTTAAGGTAGCACAAGGGGAAAGCAATTCCAATACCATTAGAATTTTAGGGAACAGAAGTAAAAGGTTATTATTGGTGTAAAAACTCCATATTATTTTCAATGTTTTTCCCCCAACAGATTATGAGAGATATACCCTTCAAAGAAACATATATCTCAAAATATTTTAAGGAACTATTTCAACGGATATCTCATCTAGTCATATTCCTTTTTGCACATAAAGTGCTACTCTGGCCATTTTATAGCATATGACATAATTTAAAGGGGGTAGTAATGATAAAAGTGATTTTCTATTACTTAGCAGGAATATTCATGGCAATAAGGAAAAAAAAAGTCCTTTTCATTTACTTCATAAATTCCAATTTTAAGATGTAAATACACAGATTACTAAAATAGTTGACAATGTTAATGACCAGAGGACAGCACAAAAAGAAGAGATATTCCACCATTTTAAACGAGTTGTCTTTCAAAATGTATAGTCCTTCATTTGTATCTATTCATACAAAAGAGTATTCATAAATTGGTTATTTGGAGCCAAATAAGTTTTTTTTTTCCCAGAGTTCAACGTGATATGAAAGAGAAAACTAGGTGCCGCAAGTAGTCAAAAATTATATTAACATATTACAACCAAGTATTAATAACAGGTCCCAGCCTTTCTATGATCCATTACAACCTGATCTAAACACAGTTGGGGCAAAAAGTAGGTTAGAAATTTGGGCAGTAGGAAGGAAGGAATATAATCTCTGGCATTTTCATCACTACTAGAACAAAGAATGCAGGTCCCATCTGCAAGGTAGGCAGAGACAGATGTAGAACTAAGACAAAAGGGAGACACTGATAATTTGTATTTGACTGAGAAACATCATAGTCCCTAAGTACTTATGAATGAGTGTACCAGGGCAGCACCTCACTGACCACAGTGAAGGGGCTTGCTTGGCAGCAGCGGGTAGAGCTGTGGGTATTCACAAGATTGAAACTGCAAAAAATGTATTTTTCAATACAGAACCACATTATCTAATTAAACAAATTAAATCCATGCTCCAATAATGACAATCATAAAATAAATGACCTACTATTTTCTATTTTTAAAATGACATATTCAGTATGAAAACACTGACAAAGTGGCTAGTATATTCAAATAAAAGCATTATTTTCGATGTTCAAGTACTAATTGAAGACCCAAAGGAGTAAAATGTTGTCAATGAAAGCACATACCTTTACTAGCTTTGTCTAAATGTTCCAAATCATCCACAAAATTCAGAATATCAGGGTGCTTTTCTTCACATATTTCCACCAGAAAATGAAGTAGTGTTGTTTTCTGATCTGCTGATTTTGTGTCTTTTAGCTAAATAGGGTAAGAGAGGAAAAAAAAGTAAAAAATATTTTGATAAACTGTCTATTGTCTATTTTGTAGATGAGAAAAAGGTGAGTAGTAATACTAGTTTATTTTTGATGAGTATTTAAATACATGAAAAGCTACATTTTAAATACTGCTTAAAGTCAATTAACATTTACTGTAAAGAAGGTATAAGTTTCAACCAATTTAGCATGCAAGATTTTATAGAATAAAAAAAAATGGATGAATACCTACAAAAAACAAAATAACCAGAAAGTCTACAAAAGTAGTACTTAAAAACACCCTGGGTTTTTATTCATTTTCCATTTGACACATATTTGTAGAATGCCTACATGATACTATGGGAATAGAGATACAACAACAAAAAAGACACAAAATCACTCCTCAAGGAGAGGTTTACAGTAAAAATAATCACAAAGTGCATGTAGGAGGACATGACATTTGAAGTGAATATTGGTAGGCGGGAAGTTGTATGGGGTTTGGGAAGGGATGGAGAAAACTGAAAAGCACAAGATCACAGGGAGATGGAGTAGCATTTGAAAAGGGTCATTGATGAGGAATAAAATGGCAAGATTGAGGAGTCTGAGTAATCCAAAATAAACATCTGTGTTGTGGAGGGCAAGAGGGGAGAACAGAAAGATATAAATTTCGGAAGACAGAAAAGACCAGAAAATAAAAGGAAATGTAATGGAAATTCCATACATTGGAAATAGGATTTCGATCCCTATGAATTGGGAGTTTTTAAACCGCATGAGACATTTGAGAAAGTTGCCTCTAGTCAGCTTGGATTAAAGATTAGAGCAAGGTAATAACAGAAGGTAGAGTAATTTAAAGAGCTGTAGCAAGAATCCAGAGAGGAAAAGATGATAGTCTGAGCTGAGGTACTGCCTTGGGAATGGAGAAAACCGGAGAGCAGACAAGAGAACTCTATCAGAGTAAAAGCTGAAACACTGAAACCAGTCAGAAAGGACAAGAAACAGATATGGGAGTGTGGCCAGAGAAATAACTGTTTCAGTTTTGGTCAAGTTGAGTTTGAAACTTTTAAAGCAACAGCCATGTGAAAATGATATATACTATATAATGATTTACACAGGTGTAGAACAATGTTTCTCAACTGGTTTATTCCTGACTTGAAGACCTGTCTTGAAGACCAGGGTGGACAAATGCTAATACGAAATGGTCAAGGAATATAATTTAGAAGGTTGGGGGGGGTGATTAGGTTATAATCTGAGTGATCAATGGGACTTAGCTTGGGTTTTGTGTAATGACTGAGGTAGAAGGTGTTGGATGTATACACAGGACAACTATATCATCTAATACCATTCTCTACAGCACAACTTATCTTTCACAGCACATACACATAAGAGGGGGGAAATCACCCTCCCCATCAGTATTTCATTTAGAGCTGGAAATTCTTGGCATACCTAAATCTGAACAGCCCTACTTACTTGCTTTTATTCCAACAATTTCATACTTTAAGTTACGCATATAAATATATCTCCACATATTTCAGTTTCTATATCACTAAATATTACACCATTATCAGAAAAATATCAAATAACAGTTAATATTCAATAGTTGAAGAGATAATCTGTATCATCATGTATTAACATACCACTACTTATCAATGAATAAGTTATATCTTGGAAAAACAGAGCTACCACCATCCTAGATAGCCTAACTTTCACATGATTATTCATGTAATAGGTTTGTAACAGGGTGGTCCCCAGGAAAGGGGGAAGTTCCAGGTTCCCTGCCCCACCCAAGGGAGGGTGGAGCTGAGCAGGAAGAGGAGAAGCTGCAGAAGAGACTGAGGAAGGAAGCGGGATGGAGCCAGAAGGAGACCTGGAGGAGGCGCATGGAGCCTAGAGACACGTAAAGAAACTGCTTGTCTTTTGGTCGTGGACTGGGTGACACAGATGTGGGTGAGACCCGTGGGGAGGTGACAATGGCAGTTTTTATCTTGATGTTGATTTTGCTCTTTTCCTTCCGGGCTTGTCCAGTTGTTTGTGATCCTTTTCTGTGGGTCCCCACTGGAAGATGTTTTAGACTTGTGGTCGACTTTGGGGCCTTGTTCTGGGCCGATCCCATATGGATGGACTTTTACCCACGAGGGGATGGGTAACTTTGGGTGCTTCATTTAGAAACTAGACTCTTTGCCTTACCTGTATTGTTTCCTAGTTTTATTAAAGTTCCTTCCCATTAAAGTCTCATGTGTTTTGTGTTGATGCGGCGGATGGCAGAACCCATTTAGAATAGGCAGGTTTGCGGGGCTTGGGCTGCCCCTCTCCCTGTCCTATAACAGGTTCAGATTCTATGCTGTCCTATTCATCATGCACTCTAAAAGAATGGTTCTTGGCACTTTACAAACTAACCAATATAAAAATTTATTTGGAGTTCATTATTTGATGTGAGGTTTCAAAGGAACACAGAGTATTGGAGAGAGGTAATCCCTACACCATTGATGGGAATGCAAACCAGTCCAGCCTCTATAGAACAGTATGGAGGTTCTCAATACATGAAAAACAGGTCTACCATATGATCCATCAATTCCACACCTAGGGATCTGCCCAAAGTACTCAAAAACACTAACTTGAAGGGATCCATCGACTTTGGTGTTTATGCAGCACTATTGGTAACAGGCTCTGAAAACCTAAGTGACCAATGGCTAGCGCACGTGTGTGTGTGTGCACCCACCCACCCACACACACACCTGCACACAAAGGAATACTGTTCAGCTATAAAAAAGAAATCTTGCTACTTGCAGCAACATGGATGGAACTGGAGGGGATTATGCTAAGTGAAATTAAGTCAAAATCAGAAAGACCAACACTGAATGATTTTATTCCACAAAGAGCAAAGAAATATAGCAAAAAAAAAACAAATGAATGAGGATGGGGACTCAATGAATTATGTGGAGGATTACTGCAACTGCAGTAGTGGGTGTAGTGTAGTAACAGATTTGCAGAATTCTGAGCCTACGCCTATAAAACATATACAGTGTTGTAAACCAACATTACCTTAATCAAAAACATTGATCACCACAATGATTTGATTGTTTGAAAGAGTATACCTCAAATAATGACTCAATTACTAGCTAAATTAATTGCCGCTAATATGTAGATAACCTGTTAATGCTAGAAGATGCCCTTAACTATCAGTAACATAATCTTCGGCAAGTTTCGGGACCTTACTTTTCACATATGCAAAAATAAGAATATGGTGTTAAATAGGAAAGTAGAACTTTTAATTCACTTTCTACTCTAAAAATATTAAATATAGGTTATAGTGAAATGAAGTGTTAGTAAACATAGAAAAATCTAACTAACAAATAGCAGTATTAGAATAAATGAACAAAATCTAGTTATAGTCTCAGTTCAAAAGCTAATTTTCAACACTGGGGTCAGTTGGAATCTTCCAAAGAGTTTCAGTTTTTATGTATACTGAGAAAGTTAATCTGATTTATAAAAATTCCTCTAAACCCTGTAATGTCATTCATATGATCATCTTAGAGGGATATGGTCAGAATAAAAGTAATGAACTTTCACAAATTGTGCCTCTCACACAAAAAAAGTTAACATAAAAGACTTGTCTTTTGGTGTTTTTTTTTTAAGTATCCCAGTAGCAAAGCTCTCCCCTCCTCCACCTACCCCCCACTACCCCCTATCCTTAGAGCAATGATTACCTGGGTAAAGCAGTCCCTGTTGACAACTTTCAACTGACCGCCACTACTTTACAGCCTCCCTTACTGTGTTTCTTTCATGTGAACCTAGATACGCAGCTTGTGTGCAATGTTGATTAAGTAAAGCACCATCTACCTCTTTAATTTGTAAAGTATGAAAAGAACTTTCCTGTAGGATTCGTGACATAGCTAAACAGTCAGCAACTGCTAGGATTAATATATCATGCAATCTCTAAGATCCAACAACCAACTGGAATAATCTTAATGTTTATTCATGAGCAATAAGAATTTAAAAGTACAATTCTGGAATATAATAGTTTATAGCAACTACTGGCTTAAAAAGTGTTAAGTATGTACGTCAAACAAAGATTCTAGTTATTAAGAGACAATCATTAAGTTCAACACTAATTTATGGAGGAGGGTGCTATCCTGGCTACATTATTGAAAACACAAATGATTAGCAAGTGACATATTGGTAACAGCCTAATATTAAAGCATATTAAAGCATAAACTCACTGAATAGAAAATGGAAGCAAAATTCTCCCATTCATACAAAATCCTTAACAATTTTTGAGATGAATATGAAAATTTCAAATAAAGTAAAAATTAATAAATGAAAAGAAGTTCAGAAAAGAAACACAGATGGCAACCATTTGTTCATAATTCATGGCATAATCACATTTACAGACTAGTCTGAGGCTCTAAATTCCAGGGTGGAGATTCTTCATTCAGGTCCTAGAAGCATCAGAAAAAAACTGTGCAATGTCGCCAAGATATTCTTCCTCCCTCAATTTCTCTATTCCCTACCCCATCCTCAAAATCATTTTAAAAACGAAGCCTCCAAAAGCATAAAAGCACAATAAAATGTATTTATCAAAGTCTTAGATTACTCAGTGCTTTTTCCTTTGTTTTTTTTTTTTTTTTTGATCGGCATTAACAACTAAAAAGGGCACATTCTATTTTGACTAATTACTTGTATCATACATAATCAGTGATTGAACCAGTATAAGTAAAACCTGGGAGACAGTGCTAATTTTGTTGAAGAGAATGAACAAATTGAGCACACTTTGTAATGCTAACTGTTGCAAAGAAAATGAAGGTAAAATATTTGCTTTAAAAATTCTGTTTGGTTTAAAAATATGCTTTATTTAAATCTTTACAGACATTGCTTGACAGGATTCCTTTTGTATTATTGTCAAGAGATTTATCTTACTGAAGAGTAATCATCACTGTTAAGTAGAATTTCTTATTTATATATTGTTTCTTTAAGGTACATTTAATGTGGCATGGATGTCAAATAAACAAAAAGATGGATGGAGTTTCTCCAACCGCTCTGTTCATTCCAGACAAAATAATGTTAAAAGCAGATCCTGTAATAAATCATGGCCTAGTTGTCAGTTTGGAGTACAACTCCTTTGTAGCTACAATGCAAGATTTTGGAATATTTTAAAGGTATTCGGCACAAATTTAGATGACATTTATAGACTATTCCATTGTTCAGTCATGGGAAGAAAATACCTAAAATAAAAACAAGCATTTCTTCTTGGTGATCTTCAGAATCCAAAGAACTATACCTCCTTACTTGAAATAATTAAATTTATATCTTTAGAATACTGCCACATTAGTAACTGTCCCCCATTAGTTTCCTATAATTTAAACATATACCAGAACAGCACAGACTGTAAATACTGTCAAACATTAAAACCATGACAGATCTATTAAAATCCTATAATGACCATAAGAACATTCAAGAAAACCCTAATGTCTGATAGTATTAAATGCTGAGGTCCATAGCAGTGAATGTCACACTTATTTTAAAACAGGGACTAGCCAGATACTGTTCAGTGCACAAAACACACAACATCCCTATGAGGAAGGAATTAGTACTATACCCACTACTAAGGAAAAAAAAAAAATGGAGAAATCATGCAACATATCTTAGGTAACAGTTACTATCGGGTACAAGATTTAAAGCCTTGTCTGTGTGAATCCAAAGCTCTCCACTACTATAAAATACAGTTCAGCTATGAAAATCTATAGTCAAGCTTATTATAGATCAAGAGAAACAAAGTTCTCAAAAACACAGTGGACAAAAATGGTAGAAAGTCAACAAAAGAGCAATAATGCAATTTAAAATACTGAAGTCCTATAATCTGCTAATTTCAGCCTGGAAAGCCTCTAAAGATAAAAACCCTATCTAGTTCTGGGAGTATGACATTCTTTCTTTTTTTTTAAAATCTATAAAGTTAACAAAATACCCTCTGAATCCTATCACTCAAACAGCAAGTCTCTCCATATTGCTAATAGACTGGTGCTGATGAAATAGCAGGGTGAAACCATCTCTGTAAAGTTGAACCTTTAACAGATTTAACAAGTATATTTACTATCATATTCTGCCTTAAACTGTTTGTAGCAAAAAGTGGTTTGTATTGAGCAGTATTTCTAAATATAAATCAGATGCATTAACATGAAAATGGTTATGTGAGTATTGCCAAAGGATATATATCATATGTGCTTCTTGGATAATGTTTTCTGATACATTAAAAAAATCACTTTGCTGTTTAAATTTCTCAAAAAGACTGAATTTCCCTTCAAAATGAATGGAAATAAAAATCTTCACATAAATTAAGCAAGATGCTTAGCATTCTCTATGTCATTGCCATTATATCTATAATAAACCTTTTATAATGATTTTCAAGAGAGGCTGAGGTCAGCTGATAATAGGTAAAACAGGTCAATATGCCAGTCCTATATAAACAATCTACATTTATTGCTTAATTTTCCTTGTAAAATGATAGTCAAAACATTAAATAGGCAAAAAAAATTTAATTAATGTAGCTGCAATAATCATAAGTTGGTTTCTAACATTTCCCCAAAGACATACTTTCTCTGAATTATATTTTTACCATTATTTCTCTTGAATTTTATTGAGAACAGAAATTTCAATATGAAAAGCACTTGTGAACTTTAATAAAATTTTAGCTTATTATCTATTGTATTATTGAATGTTCTGTTTATTTATAGTTCTGACATATTCAGAAGATTTAAAATAGCTCAATGTTCTTTAGTAATATAAATTGATCAAATGCATTAATTTTAAATTAGCTGTTTTTTTCCCCTTTTTTTAATTCACAGACTTTAGAGCAGCTATATTGGAAAATAGAGTATATTGGAAAATTCAATGTTCCAATATACTCTCCCTTCCACAAAAATTCCCCTATTACTAACAGCTTGCATTAGTATAGTACATTTGTTGTGCCAGTATAGATACATTGTTATTAACTAAGCATCTCAGTTTATAACAGGGTTCACTCTATGTTCTACAGTTGTATGATTTTGACAAATGCATAACTCATTAATCTACCATCTACAGAGTCACACAGGATGATTTCACCACCCTGAAAAAAGAATTCCACTTATTCAATGCTTTCTTCTTCCCTCATCCTTACCCCACAATCCCTGATAAACCACGCATCTTTTTACTATCTCATGAATTTTATCTTTTCCAGAATGTCATATAGTTGGAATCAAAGTATGGCACTTATCAGATTCACTTCTTCACTTAGCCATATGCACTTAAGGCTCTTCCCTGTTTTCTTGGTTGAGCTAACATTTCTTTTTTTTTTTTTTTTTTTAAAGTATTTTGAAATTCCATCTTTATTTATTTATTTATACATACAAGCGGGGAGCGGAGCAGGCAGAAGGACGGAAGTACACTGCTGAGGGGAGCAGCGGGCGGCAGGAGAGGTCTGCACGCCATGCGGGATCCTCCTCCAGTGGCCGGGGAGCAGCCGGGGATCGAACTGGCACTGCAGAGGCTGCGGGCAGCTTCACAACCCAGAGCTCAACCGCTGCGCCACCGGGGAGGCCCCGAGCTAACATTTCTTATCATTCATGAGTAACATCCCATTTTATGGATATTACCAGTTTGTTTATCCAGTCATCAACTGAAGGACAGCTAAGTTGCTACCAAATTCTTGTGAAAATGAGTAAAACTGCTATAAACATTTGCATGTAATAGTTCAATTTCTTTGGCAAACAGGAATATGAATACTGAATTACATGCAAAATCTGCATTTAGATTTGTAACTGATAGTCTTCTCATTGGTTAATCATTTTGCATTCTCTTCAACAATGAGAGTTCCTGTTGTAACATGCCCTTGTCAGGAACAAATATTCATAATATTATTGGTTGAGTAGTGATATATAGATGGTGCTATCACATGTTTTGCCTATGGGTTTGAAGATGTAGAAAAAGTATAGATTCTTGATGGAAGGAGAGGCATACAATAACCTTTTTTGAATATCAGGAATGTGGTGTCTTATTTTATATTTTTCATTTAAATATACAAAAACAGAAACTGACTAAAGCAGGCATGGTTTGTAACAATCACCTTGGATGCTACCTGTGATGGGGTAGTTGCTCTCTATAAACACAGTTTCAAGGAAAATTGTGTGTTGCAGGGAAAGAAGGCTGACAGATTAACAATGCTATGAGAACATCAAGGTAAGTACACTTAAGAGGTGTATTTGGGGGCTTCTTGGTGCCGCAAGGGGTTAAGACACAACATATGAAGCAATCCGCAGCCACTGCAGACGAGTTAGATCCCTGGCCAGGGAACTACCCACATGGCGCAGCAGGCCTCTCCTGGCTCTCCCACTGCCCCCCTCAGCAGTGTATTTCAGTCTTCCTGACTGTTCTGTTCCCCACTCTGTCTCTGGTGAATCCTCTCAACCCCCCACACCTCTGGCCTGTACCCCAGCTCTTGTATGCATAAATAAATCTTAAAAAAAAGAGGTGTATTTGCTGTCTGTGAGCAAAACCACTTTTTTGGGTAATTTAATTAAAGAATCATTCTAATTTACAATGATTAATAGCAATTGGAAAAAAAAAAGGTAATGTGAAAAAAATCAAAAACACTACTTAGTAAAGTCAACTAAGAATTTCTTGGAAACTTACAGATCAAACATATAATGAATAAGTCAAAGGGGGTTAAGAATTCTAAATAGTTTCACATTGCCTAGGGAGTCAGTATTTCAGTGATTTAATTGACTAGATGCAGAATAAAGAAGACATTTGTTATCTGCAAGTCTTTGGCCAAAACCTTTACTTTTAAAGGGTGCCAAAATTTACTGGTGTGATTTTGCCAAGTTGATAAAGAATAAAAATCACTCAGAACACTGAATGAATGCAAATGGAACAATGGATTTGTTTGGCAGTGGTCTTTCATAAAAATAACTTCAGAGCAAGGGAAATGATGATATATGAGAAGATTTCACAAAAATGAATTAATCTATGTGACTGTGACAAGTAAAGTTCTCCTACTTTTTATAAACATGGAAACTCTACACATACAAGGTAGATCCTGCCACAATCTTGGACACTATCAATTTATTTTAATTCTACTGTTTGCCTCAAGTTCAGACTCCATTTAATCCTTTTCTGCACTTTCAAAATAGTTTTCAACGGCATGAAAGAAAAGCAGAAATTTTGGGATATATTTTCACCATTTATCCTTAAGTGAATAAGCAGAATTGTTTCCTTTTTGTTTTTATGCTGTTTAGTTTTGCTTTTGTATGTTTGTTTGTCGATTGGTTCCAGACTACCAATTAAGGATTTTCCATTCCGGGATAAAGTAGGACAGAGGACAGAAAAAGTGATTCCCATATTAGATTGTGCATTTAAGTCACCTGGGGAAGTGTTTTTAAAAATGCCCACATTCATACATGCTGAAGCAACTGATTAGGCTGATATGGAGCTGATATACTGATTTCTCTTAAACAGTTTTCCAGGCTGAGAATTAATGTCCTGGAAGAAGAGTTGCTCACAGGTTCAAGAAGTCACTCACTGGAGTTTGTGGGAGCATTAAGGAAAGGGAAATTAAGTTTGTTCGTTTTTTTTCCCCAAAAACCTTTCGCATCACAGTTTCAAATGAGGTTCCACTTTTGGTTAGCCTGTGCTTGTAAAAGATAGCAGATTAAAAAAATTCATGTACTTGTCAAGAGAAAAACAACAACAAAATCAATTCTGCCTGTCACTTGCACCCTTTTAACACCTAATTCCCAACCCCACAGCCCTATTATTTGATATCCTTTGATGACATCACCTTTGTGATGAACTGAATACAGATTCCACTAGAAAAGTAATTCAAAAAAAATACAAATACTAAGAAAATTAGCTCTTACACTTGATCAACTCTTCCAAATATATACCTTCCAAAATGTGTATCTTTTCCAAAATACGTATCTACTATCCCAATATAGGAATTGAATTTCTCTAACCATCTAGGGTAAAGATCTAGCTTTTACAGCTGTACCATTTAGTTGTATTGATAGGGATAGTTTGAAAAATATTCAGAAATCACACTTCTTCTTAGACACTAAACAGTAAGCACTTGTTATGTTACTATGTATAGACTAATAACATTTGCCCTTTACCTTTACAAGTTAAAACCACCTCCTACGTTAATATGATTTTGCACCTTGATGAACGTGTTAATTCATTTTTTGGTAGACTGCTGGTCCACTTGGCCTACTGACAGGTTTTCTAGAAGTAACTTCAACACTAACCAGATAAAAATTTTTCTAGGTAGGGTCAGGCAATGGTCTACATTTGATGACTGAACTTTTAAGGTTATTATTTGCATTTAATCAATTCCAGGTCCTCAGAAATTATACAATTATCAAACAGCCTATTGCCCAATTTTTATCTAAAGTCTAGTATCTTTAGAGGACTTTATGAGTGACGAGAAGTTCATCCATTCTTCCATATATTCTATGGTTTATCCTTTTAAAAAGTCAAGCTATCAGAAAGCAAGTTCTTAAACATTTTGTACAAACTTTGTATAAACTTTGTATAGTGTTACTATAACTGAAAAGTTAATGTCCATCTTACCGTAAGTGTTCTCTTACAGAGTCAAGTCCTAAGACACCCTGAATACTTATTTGTAGGGGAAGGGGAAGGATGTAAAGAAAGTAGAGAAGTTTCTAAGAAAAAAAATCTCATAGAAACAATTCATTTGCTGTTTACATGAACACTGCTTGACACCACATATTTCTTTAATAACAATATGCATTTAAATTTTCTTGTGAAGTTCAGGTTTGGCTAATCAAAACTCATGAAAAGTTTTGTGACATTGGTAGCCCTTCACTTTTACCACTAGAAAGCCTCAAGCCTACAACTACTTTAATTTCTATTTCTATTTTAATTACAGGTTCTAGTTGGTTTACTTTTATCTCTTAATTTACTTTTATTTCTATTTGTCATAGGACATATCAAATCTGTGGGGTGAAAAATAAAAGGAAATAACCTTTTGTCTCTGAACCTAGTTATTAAAGTTAGTCATCTTAAATACAAATGGACAAAAAGATACAACATGGCTCCTAAAACTGTATATAGAATTGATAATTCACCTAATTATTTTTTAACAATCCAAAATTATCAATTAAGTATGAATTTCTATTCACTTCAAATACTTGAGCTAAATTTATAAAGGGCATTTAAAAGTAAAAATTTTAAATATAGAATTTATATTTATATTTAAATATATAATTACTTAGCAGATTTTAACAAATTAAAATATTACTGTCTACTGTCAAATACATATGGAATTCCTTGTGTGGGGGCTAATCATCAAACCAAATGCTTTATACTTTGTGAAAATTCAATCACAACTGTCAAAGATCAAGCTGCTACTTCTGATAAACAAACATGATAACATCTTGTTCAATATGTGCTTTCAAGTTGACATGTAGGATAATAAAAAAAAAAGAAGTCGTAGTACTTATTTTGTTCTTGCACAACAGAAGGCTCCTAAGAGGAATGATCAAAATATCCAGTATCATTGCCTGAAAATACAGTCAACTCTATTATCCAAGGAAAGGTTAACAGGTTTGCAGATTAACTGCAATAAAAATAGTAACAGCATGCATTGCATTTGTAAAAGGTTTTAAAATTACTATGTATCGGTGACTGAATTTTAGCATGAGAGTAGTCTATTTGGTATAAAATAGAGAGGCATAGCACTGTGCCTGCTGCACCATTCATTCAGCAGCCATTTATTGATTACATAATATATATCAAGCGCTGTATTAGGCCAATCCCCCTTACTGATCAGACCTGATTTCCTGTCAACAGCTCTGTTTAGAAGAAGGCGTAAGAGAGGTCATGAGGGCCTCCCCTGGTGGGGCAGCGGTTGAGTGCTGGGCTGCAAAGCTGCCCGCAGCCTGTGCAGCACCAGTTTGATCCCCGGACGCTAGCAAGGGTCCCACATGGTGCACAGACCTCTCCTGCCGCACGCTGCTCCCCTCAGCAGTGTACTTCGTCAGTCTGCCTGTTCTACTCTCCGCTCTGGCTCTGGTGAATTCTCACCCTCCCGCGCTTCTGGCTGTATCCCAGTGCTTGTATAAAATAAATAAATAAATCATTAAAAAAAAGAGAGAGGTCATGAAATCAAATTTTGATGAGTTGATTATATTTCTGAGATGCAAATTTGAAATGCCCAATTTAGAACTATGTATAAAATCCAGTAGATGTGTAGGTATCTACTTAACTTTTCCTCTACCTTGCTTCTCCTACTGTTTTTCTTCCTTTGCTTCTTTTCTCAGAGAAAGCCGAATCTGGCAGTTTTGCTTTCTCTGTGTCCTTCACTCTACAATTTCATAACTACCAGGTCCTGACAATTATCTGGATCTTCCTCCCTTCAATCCTTTTCCCACTCTGCCTCAACCTCCTTGTCCACTGTCTTAGCTCAGACCTTCATCATCCCAAAGCGTAGAGACTGTTACATAATGGACGCTGCAATATTTGCTAAATAATTGAATAGGGTAGTTTTAATCAGATATCCTCTCCAGAGACTGAGGGCAACAAGGGGAAGAAGACACAAAAAGCACCCTGAAGGCAATCTATTTTGAACAGGCACTTTTAATACGTCAGTAGCAACATCTCCCACCAGTTGGCTAAGCTGTAAATTATTTTTGATTGCTCCCTTTATTTTAGCACCTCCCATATTGTCTCCCCTAATTTCTTTTTTCCCCCACCGCCCCATTCTTGTCTTCCCTAATTGCTATCTTGACTTCCTGTCATTTTTCTAAGTCATGTTCTATATATCAATCAATCACTAAGTCACTCCCCACAACCCTCTAAACCAGTGTTGTCCAATAGAACTTTCTGCAATGATGAAAATGTGTTATGTGGTTGTTCCCAACATTTATGCACACTGAGTTACACAAAGCAAAGCAAGTTTGCCTGAGGAATGAAATTCTTACTTGTATTTAGATTTTAGTTTAAATTTAAGCAGCCATATGTAGCTAATGTGACAATACTGGTCAGTACAATTTAACTTTCCGCCATACAGTTAGAATTCTCTTCCCACAAGACATATAATAACACCATTTTGCTTTCAATAACCCTTCCCCATAAGGTGTGACAGTGAATGCTCTTTCCCACCTCCACCAATATACTATGTCATTTCCCCTTTTCCACTCTTTTCTTATCTAGTCTCTAACTTTAGCAAATCACTTGATATGATCACACTGGATCACACATGCCATGCTCTAATTCTTTATGAAATCTGCTGTCATATCCTCCCAGGGAACATGCACTCAGCTTTCCAGACCAGCTCAAGTTCTTATTCCTTTCTGAATACTTACCTACTCTCTCTCAGCAAAATCGGTCCCCCTCTTTCATAAATCTATGGCCATACCTTTTTTCTTTATTGCCCCAGAAAAACAAACTAAAAACACTTAATCATAATTGATGGTCCACATGTGAAAAATAGGAAATCTATGTATGCCAGGCAAATATTAATCATAGACATTAAATGATCAGGTCAAGAATTATGATTTAGGGCATCCCCGGTGGCACAGTGGTTGAGCGATGGGTTGCAAAGCTGCCCGCAGCCTCTGCAGCACCGATTCAATCCCCAGCCACTGGGCGAGGGTCCCACATGGTGCGGAGACCTCTCCTGCCGCCCGCTGCTCCCCTCAGCAGTGTACTGTGTCAGTCTGCCTGTACTGTTCCCTGCTCTGGCTCTGGTGAATTCTCTCACCCTCCCGCACTTCTGACTGTACCCAGTGCTTGTAAAAATAAATAAATAGATAGATTGATAGATAGATAGATAAATTAAATCTTTAAAAAAAAAGAATTATGACTTGGTATTTTAGCCTGAGTAAACCCTTGAGATAGGTGTAAAGTCCTCAACACATGTGTTAGGAATTGCATCACACATACTAAGGAACATAGCTAAATATAGAAGGCTGAGCTAAAAAGAGAGGAAAATAAAGATGGAGATGGGAAAGGAAACAAGTTGACAAGATATTGATACTACTAGGAGTTTTAGGTCAGAGAAATCATGTAAGAAAGGCATGAAAGCACCAAGAGATTAACAATTCAGTAAACCAATAGTTAGAACTGAACTTGTTTCTCACCTTCCCTACCTAACTGGCAGTGGCAATAATCAAATTCCTTCATCAGGGAGTGTAGATGTTACCAGGTCAAGAACAAGAAAAAGCTTTTCTCATGATGTGTAACTGAGAACAATTTGTTGTAAGCAGATCAATGAAGCAGTATTACTATGGCTCATTTCTTAGGAAAGAGCCCTGTTATATAAAACATTGAAAATATTTGCTGTAGGGAAATTTAACCTGTAAATGAATGCAGGAGAAACAAAAATCTTTCACTTGACTCAATTTTAACATCCTGTAAAACTATATTTAGATAGAAACATTTCAAACTCATCAGTGACACTGAAGGTACGTGTATTCCTAATAAATGATGTTTCTCTTAGTATAAAGCAGTCTCACTTTCCTCCTCCTATAGTCAGCTTGCAAGAGGAAACATGCAAAGAAATATTTTAATAGCTAAAGGTAAAAATTTTAGTGACATTCCTAAGTAATTCTCAATATAAATACCCTGATATCCTGATACACAGGTATCTCAATTGAATTTTAACTTTAAGTAATATTTTGATGACCCATTTCATTAGTCTGAGAAAGCATAGGTTTACAACATAATTTTGTTATTAAGCAATATCTTTCAGTTGGATTTGCACAAGAGAGAAAATTAATATTTGGATTTAGTTCGGAGGTTGAGTAAATTAGTTCAGTTCACTGTGGGTTTGGGAGCATGGTTCAGTTCAAGCTCTTGATAATGAGCATGTCAAAATAAAAATATATTTAAATAATGTAATCGGGGCTGACATTTAAGAATGTGTTCAGGCAAATATGTGTTTAAAAAAAAAAAAAAAAAACAACAAACTCACTTTACAGAGGGAGCTAAGGTTAAATCCGAAGGTTTGAGCATTCCGGGAGCCGGCGTTCATGTAGTTTCCCATTAGCAATACCAGTTCCAGCAACTTGCTAAAGCTTTTGCTCTTCTTTATCTCTTCACAGGCAGTACTGACAGCCATGATGTCAGGTTTGATGTTGTTCACCTGCTCTTCAAACTGAAGCTTAAAGAGAATAGCACTGAGCCGTGGCCGTAGTCTCTTCACATTGCTCATCTGATTGAAAAGAAAATAGCAGATTTCCTTTAAAATGCATGGTATACTTTAGTACTGTACGGCTGCAAGTAATCTGGGATGATTTATTGGTATGACAGTACCGACGAAGCAATATGTCCCCTAAAACTGATAGCAGGAGCAGAGAAAAGCTCTGGCTGTTTTTGTGAGGAATTTGGAGTCATCCCTCAAAGAAAAAATTAACAATTCAGATGCTCCATGAAAAGAAAGCTTTAACTAAATGATAATGTTTAATTAAGTAATGAAATATACATAATTTTTGCAGAAAGTAAAATTTAAAAAGGTTACAGGATACAGAGGCAACAAATTACAAGGCATTCCTATCATTACTTTAATTTTTGTTCAATAATGAAATCTGCTGGGTGAAGTTTAACACATATTCAGAAAGATCTAAAGAGGGTATTTCTTCCAATACCAATTGCTATCTCAGGAGTCCTGCTGACTAACAACAGTATGTGTTAGAGAGAGGAAGAGTAAATAGGTCCCAATTTGTACTAAATTGACTCTCTTCAGAAACACAGGGAAGGAGAATGACTCCTGACACAATACTAAATTAGCAGAGTCTGAGGGAGGAAGCCTGGGCAAAGCTGGAGACAGAAGTGATGTGAAGCCACACTCTATCACACTCCAAGTTAACCGTGTTTGGGGTACTGGATTTCCCCTTGGGGAATGCCAGGGTTGCAGGTGTCAAAGAGAACAAAAGGGCTAAAGGGTCAGCAAGTTCTTCCTTAAATTTAATACCCTGTGTTCCACCAACACATGTGAGGAGGCGATCCATTTGCATGAAGGCTGGAGGAAGATACTATGTTAAAGCTATACATGAATTCCTTGACCAAACATACTAGAATTTGAGATTTAAAATAATGATTTGTTTTAATTGAGGCTTCAAATACATCAATGAGACAGTAGTAATAAAACTATAGAACTTCAACAACTACTGTATATATCAAAAGCATTTTGAGGCAAGGTCTTGAAGAAAACAGTAACAGAATGCAACAAGGTTTAAATAGGGGCTAGTTCCACACTGACAGACCTAAAGAAAGGGGCAAAAACATGGCTATACAAAGCTCATAGGACACCAAATCTAATGAAAACTATGCTAGCTTGGGAGTCAGAAAGCTATTACTTCATAAAGTGACTGCTATTTAAAATAAAACACCCCACAAAAAAACGTGAACATATTACTAGATTCAAAAGGATAATACAGACAGTGCCTTAATGACGTAACACTATAACTTACTAATCTAACAAGGACATAACAATGAAGGTTTAGCTCTCAGTAGGTTCCTGAGAGAACATTTTTAGATAGACCTAGTTCTTAGTACCTGAAAACTTCCTTAGCAAATAACATGCATATCACATTTATATCTAAAATTCTCCCCAGCCACTTCAAGTTAGATGTTTTTGTGCAAAGAAATAAGATTCTAGAAGCACAACTAATATAATTAAGAAGAAATCCCTTCTACACAGAAATCTAAGAAATGTCTTAAAATTCCTTGACTTCAAGGACTATCTTGAACTTCCCACCTAGGTAAAATACTGTTTTTCTTCTAGAAGAGAGTATATTTTTGAGACTGTTAGTTCAAGAATACATTTTTGAATATAAAAAGAAATATTACTAACAATGGTTTCTAGAATTTTATAAAGTTTCAGAAAGACAAAGTGAGATACTATCAAAATGCTAATTCTCAGTGGGCATGAATCCTTCTATTTGGACACTGTAGCTTCAGCAAACGTAGCAGAGACTGTCATAAAGTCACCTCACATGTCTTAAAGTATATTGTAGGACCCCTAATGAATGTACTTTTCTGGAATGCGTAATCTTACCTAGGCAATGCAAATGGTAGGTATTCACACTATATTAGATCAATTTTATATAATGCTTTACTACCATTAATATAGCCTTTTGAATATACAAATACATAACAGAACCTCTGCATCTGTTCTCCAGTATGTGCCCTTTTTCATGATTATGAAGACGGGTATTTGACACTTTGCAATAAAAATGAGAAGGAAGTCTTAGTAGCCCATGCAAAACATTAGTATTACAGAATGTAGTCATTTTAACATATATTAATGTACTACTTCGTGCACAAAGAGAAAATGATTGCTTAATGCCTATATTATACCGCCCCAAAATATGTTAAAGCTTTCCTGCTGACAAGCTAACCATATGTAGCCAGTATGAAGTAATTAATTTTCCTAGAAAAATATAACCTAGATTTGTATGAGTAATGAGTCTACCTGGCACAAGGGACAGGTACCTTGAAAAGATAGAGTAAGTCTATGAGGTAATGCAGAACAAAATGCTACGAGTTCATGAAAATCCCTGACAAAGCAAAGTCAGAAAAGATAACCTAAAAACAGACTTTGAACACCTTTTAAAATACGTTCTTTTCATATTGTTCTTTCTTCTAAATTTTGACTGGTAATAAATGTATTTTAGTGAACAAATTTACTGTGCTAGAAAGGAGTAAGAACTCATCTAGAGCTAGTTCCTATCTTTAGTTCATTACTTAGTCTACTCTGATTCCCTAGGCCAAATGGTTGACATTTTGAGTAGAAAAAAAATCTTAGTGAAAGTTTATGTTCTAAGACCTCCAAACCTTGAATTCTACAGTTACAACAGAGATATTCTTGCAAATTATTGTTAGCAGTATAAATACATACCACCAAAATCTGAAAATAGTGAGTTATACTCTAAAGATCCATCAGAAGGCCTAAGAAAGCAAAACCACTTTGCTTCCCTATCACTTCACATACTCTATCTATACAGGGGATTTGTATTCTTGTTTGCTAAGGAACTTAGATCTCTGACTTGGATATGAAAACTAAGCTGCATGCAGCAAAGAATGGCTGTGGTGTTCAACAAATACTCTCAATGGTAATGGAAAATCATAAAAATGTTAAAAAGAAAGAAAAGCTATAGTAACTGTCAGGTGGTTAACAACTAGAATGTTAGAAGAAATTAGAATTCTGTCTTTACAGAGATTCTTGCAAATTATTGTTAGCAATATAAATACAGACCACCAAAATCTTGAAATAGTGAGTTATACTCTAAAGATCCATCAGAAGGCCTAAGAAAGTAAAAACACTTTAATTTCACAATAGTTTTTGAAGGCAAAGAACATACTCCTGCAGTCAGCCAGGCCACAATCATAGATGTTACAAGCCAGAAGAAGAAACCTTAAAAACAGTGACTCATGGGCCTCCCCGGTGGTGCAGCGATTGAGCGCTGGGTTGCAAAACTGCCCGCAGCCTCTGCAGCGCTGGTTCGATCCCTGGCCACCTTGCGAGGGTCCCACATGGCGCGCAGACCTCTCCTGCCACCCGCTGCTCCCCTCAGCAGTGTACTTCGTCAGTCTGCCTGTTCTGTTCCCTGCTCTGGCTCTGGTGCATTCCCTCACCCTCCCGCACTTCTGACTGCACCCAGTGCTCATATAAATAAATAAATAAATCTTTTTTTAAAAAAAAATCAAAAACAATATCCAGTACCCTAGGGATGAATTCTATTTCAAAATTTTATTTGTTGTTCACATACGTGTTGTTGGAGCTGGGACAAAATAAGATGAAAAGACCTTTACAAAATCAATCAATCAACAAGTATTGACTGGGCACCACTCAGTGCTAGGAGAGGCACAGAAGAAGTAGCTGCTGTCCTTATGGCTCAGATCATCTAATTCTTCTCATGCCTCAAAGGGTAAAAAAAGTAGAAAAATTCTCTAGGGAAATATAATCTCCTTTATACTCATTAGTCATTTTTTTCCACACATAATTTAAATTTTATCCATTATTCTATAGGGGAAAAATATACAATTTGACATTTTTACACCGTCTATCTTTTACACTATATCTGGGTCTCTTTATACAGTTTCTTTTATATACAAGCATTTTTCAAGAGCTAACTTAGAACTTACTGGGTTTTTCCCTGACTACAGAGTTCTATAGACTGAACTGAAAACAAAGATTAAAACACACTCCTTATCTTTGCTATTCTACTGTAGTCACTTTAAAATCTGTAAAATTATAGGGCTTCCCAAGTGGTGCAAGGGGTTAAGACGCAACGTATGAAGCTGTCCTCAGCCACTGCAGCATGAGTTTGATCCCTGGCCAGGGAGCTGCCCACATGGCACAGCAGACCTCTCCTGACTTGCCCGCTGCTCCCCTCAGCAGTGTATTTCGGTCAGTCTGCCTGTTCTGTTCCCCAGTCTGTCTCTACTGAATCCTCTCACTCCCCACACCTCTGGCCTGTACCCCAGTTCTTGTATGTATAAATAAATAAATCTTTAAAAAAAACCATAAAACTATACATTTATCTTTCTAACTCTATAAGTAGCTCTATAAGTAACTCATTGAAAAGCTACAGGCTGCAGTTTTAATTGATTAACTACTCTTAACCTTTACTTCATACACTTTCTAAATTCATACACTAATTTTAAGGATAATGAAGCAGCATGTCAAGAAAATTAAATGACTTCTTCAAGGTCACGTAATAAGAGGGAAGCAAATTTGTTGCCAACCAAGCATACATGCCACTCAAGACATCTCAATGTGGAAATGAGTAACCACAATTCAAAAGTCATCTGACATTCAAACTACTACTTCAGATTTCTTTCCTTTTCCTTGGCTTAGCCCACTAACTCTTATTGCACTGAATTTTTAATATTGTCTTCAGACCCACTTTTGTTGTCCCCTCCACAACACACTTTAAATTCTAACTCTTCTGTTCTCTGTAGGAAACATGTGACCAGGAGGATGTAAAAGCACATATGAATGACGAGACTAGAGAAAACGGCAAGGGTTGAAGAAGAAACTGACATCTGAAAAAGGAATAGTATAACAGAATTTAGATTCAAACTTGATTTTTCTAATTAAATTATGAGGCATACTGTTTATTGTTACCTGGTTAGTATTTTTCCTAATTCTCAGGAAAAAAAGTTTATTTCAAGAAAGTAATCCACAACTTAACTATTCCAGTGCCTTATGCTTGGGCAGCATTGAGAATATCAAAATTGTTTTTTTAAATAAACATATTCTTATGATAATAAGGCTAAGATAGAATTATTTTAGAAAGCACAATAGCAAAGTACATATTGTATGCTTTGCTCATGTTTTCACAAGAGTAAGGTAAAGTCAAGAATTGTACACAAAGTATTTAAAGGATGGAATGTTGGTACCTCCAGCTAGACAAGAAACAGACAATTGATTCCAGATATCAGGTATTGCTTTATCTTTGTTTACAAATCCTTATCAATTATGGACCATTAAGAATTTCACAGGAGGTCCTAATGAGTTCAGTAGATACTCAGGATCTGCAAATGGTAAAGTTACAGACTTCCTATTGAATTTGGCAATCTAAGCAAATACTCTGCACACATAAGTTTCATATTTGTTGAATTAAAAAGCTGGCATAAAACCCAGAGCCATGTAGGAGTCATAAATCCATTCATGTCTGCTTCCAGACAATTCCCAACTCACCACAGCAAAGCAGTGCTTTGATTTCTATTGCTATAACTAAGTTTTGCCTAGTCTTGAATTTATATTAATGAAACATACAGCAAACACTTTAATGTCTGGCATTTTTCATGCAACAATATGACTGAGATTTATAAACATAGTACAATTTAGTACCTCATTCCTCTTTAGGATAGCAATATTTCAATGATTGGTGGACTTTTGTTCCCCTGCTTCTGCCACCTGAGTCTGGGCTATATAGAAGGTTGGCTTATATAGGGACTCAAGAAAGTAATATACATCTAAATCCTATCTCCAAATAACTGGAGTTACTACTCCTAGTAAATAAGTCTATGGAACTATAAAGATCACTAGATGGGATCCTGTAGGATTTAGGCCCTAATCCCCCTCACCCCCCCCCACACACACACACGTACACGCGCGCAATCACGCACATGCACGCACACACATATACACAGTCAAGACATGCCAAGAACTGTAAACATCCACCAATGCTAGGCGAGAGGAATAGAACAGATGCTTCCTCAAAGTCTACAGAAGGAACCAATCCTGCCAACATCCTCATTTAGGACTTTTGGCCTCTAGAAATGCAAGAGGATAAGTTAGGATTGATTTGAACATCGAAGGTTGGTGACAATTTTTATGGCTGCCCAGGGAAACTAATACAGTATATTAAGAACATTCTCACATGAGTCTTTTTATTCTCTTAAATATCTAAAACTGATAGGGCAAATAAATGTATACTTAACAGTATAAGATATTGTCAAACTGCTTGGCAAAGTGGCTTATATCATTTGCTTTATTCTGCAAGTTTAATGTTTTATCTTTGCATGTTAATGTCAATCTCTATACCTCAAGTATACTGAGTTGTGATGAACAGTTGAGAGTCATTTTAGTGCCCAGTGCCAATATATACAATATATATATATTCACTAGTTGTGATGTGTGGGACTAGAGTAGGTACCCCTTTAGGGTGCAGTTTTTCATTCATAAAGTACAATCTTTTCCAGTTGTTTAAGTGAATGCCAAGTAACTTGAGTTGTTAAGATTTTTCTGTTTCAGAGGGCCACAACTTCAATGCCTCCCAGCAATGCTGCACCTCAAGTCTATCTGTTCCATCATCACTTCCTAGCTGATGTTTTCTGGCAAACCTTGCTCCGCATAAGAAGAGTTAAACCTCTGGGCACAGACCCAAGGGAGAGCCCCACTTGAACTAATGGAATTTCTTTCTGCACAATTTCTTCCCCTTCATAGTGCCCTGCCCTTCAGCTTCTAGTTGCTTTAGCTGATGTAAATTTTGATCTCTTTCTTCCCAGCTCAAAGGAAACCACACCCTTTGCTGGAACACCAGCAATGTGTTAGACTTGGAAAACAACCAGATCAAAAACTGAAAATTCCTGAAGTTCATAAATTTCTGTTCAATGTATACAGTTTTCTCTACTAATTGTCTTAAAACACTTGATTTGCATATTTTGCCCAGATTTATCATTGCTAGTGGCTCACACAGTTTCTTTCAAATTCGTTCTTAAATATTCTATGGCTGTTTTTGTTAACATAAATCAAAATTTTAAAATTACTTACAATTTCTGTTTTAATACAAAATAATGCTCCTTACCTAAGTTAACCAATTATTTACATTTTGACTCATTTTATCACAATGCCTATTGCCCTTCTACCTCTATTCTTCGCGTGCGCACACACACACAGAGTTAAGGTTGTCTACCAGTTCTTCCAGTGGAAAGGTACTATATGTTTCCTTTGTAAATGAGTAATTTGTAGGGTGATATTTAAGACTAAATAGTATATATATAATCTATTTTCATCGATTTTTCACATTTTCTGTCAAGAGGGATAACCCACTGAGTAAAACAATAGCCAATATTATTCACTCAAATTTACTGAAGAAGAACTTTATAGTCCCGTCCAGATGGCTTCAAGAATGAGACATAAAGGTACAAATAAAAAAAGCCTATATCTACAACAATTACACATTAAGTTACAAGTGCAATAAAAATGCCTTCCTAGACAGTAATTTAGTTCCATTAAGTCCAGCCTCCCCTTTTCCATTATGATTCCAAAGTAGTCTTAGAAGAGAATTATGTAGACGTACAGAAAGGGATTGGCAGAATACAGAAAAACCTTCCCAGGCAATAGATGATATTCAGATCTAAAACACTACCTTAAAACAATGTTGTTTGCAAAGTGATGAATCATAAGAGACCTTTTTGCTCATAACTACAAAACGCTTTAGGCTTTATTTCAAATGAATGATGTATGGCTAGTAATTAGTATGTGACTGTAATGATGTTTTGTTTTGTTTTTGAAAATGAAACGAATTAAGCAGATTGTGTCATAAAATTTCAAAACCACATAGATGGTCTAACTAGAAAGTATCATATTTTTATACCAAATACAACAAAACCCTGCAAAATTCCCATTACATAATTAATGCACCACTGTTTTGTTTTCTGTATAGAAGATTTAAAAAACTCCAGGAAAAGGTAGAAACAAAATATACAAAAATTTAATTTCAAGTTCAACAATTCATGCTCTTACTTAAACAATCTAAGTTATTTAGATCTGTTATTAGCTGAAAGTTAATCTTTAGATATTAAAAATAAATTGTTCCAGTAATGAAGCATACAGAAACCACTGCTAAAACAATTTTAAGTAAAGTAGGCACTACAGCAAACAGAAACATGAGAGACTGAAATGGATTGTTCTTTAGTGTCCTAAAACTAAGGCTTAAAGCTGAACTGTAATAGCTACTAATTAGTGAAAAAGTTGCCACATCCATAAAATGGTATTATCTGTATCTAGGATTATGTCTTGAATTAGGTCTTGAATGTAGAACCTGAAACCATAAAACTCCCAGGAGAAAACAGAAAGAGTAAACTCCTATGTGCTTGGCAACGGTTTTTTGGATTTGATGCTATCAGCAAAGACAACAAAAGCAAAAATAAGTAAGTGGGACAGTCTCAAAGAAGAAAGCTACTTCATGGCAATGGAAGCCATCAACAAGGCTATCAAATATGAGAAAACATTTGCAAATCATGTCTGATAAGGACACAATACCCAAAATACATGAAGAATTCATATAACAATAGCAAAAAAAGCAACGGTATAGTTTCAAATGGGCAGAGAATCTGAATGTTTTCTTCTAAAGATGAAATGCATAAACATGGCCAATAGATACATGAAAAGGTACTCAACATCATTAATAAGCAGGGAAATGCAAGTCACAATCAAAATGAGATATCACCTCATACCAATTAGAATACTCATTACTAAAAAGTCCAAGGAACATCAAGTACTGGTGTTAATATAGACAAAAAGGGATCCCTTGTACACTGCTGGAGGGAATGGAAATTGGTACAGTTACTCTGAACAACATGAGGGGTTACTCAAAAAGTTAAAAATAGAAACACCATATGATCCAGCAATCCCACTTCTGGGTAATTGTCCTAAGTAAATAAAAACACTAACTCAAATATATGCAATGCCATGTTCACTGTCGTATTATACACAATAGTCAAGACATGGAAACAACCTAAGCATCCATCAGAGGGTGAATCAATAAAAGGTAGTATGTGTATACATACATACATACATACATACATACATACACACATACACACACCACACATACACACACACAGAGAGAGAGAGAGAGAGAGAGAGAGAGAGAGAGAGAGCGCACACATGCGCACACCCTCAGAAAAGTATTCAGCCATGAAAAAGAAGGGAATCTTGTCATTTGCAACAACATACCCTGAAGGCATTATAGGAAATAAGTTAGACATAGAAAAACAAATACCATATCATCTCACTTGTATATGACTGTAAACAAACAAAAAAACAATAAACAAGTGGCCACACAGAGAAACTGCTGGTTGCCAGAGGCAGGAAGTGGGAGGTAGCAAAATGGGTGAAGATGGTTGAAAGGAATAACTTCAAGTTTCAAAATAAGTACTGGAGATATATATAATATAAAGCTTCGTGACTCTAATACTGTATATTTGAAAACTGCTCAGATAAAAGAACTAAACAGTTCTCATTACCAAAAAAAGATTTGTGACTACACATGTTGCTGGCTGTTAAGTATTTATTATGGTGATCATTGTGTAACATATACAAATACCAACTCATTATGCTAGATACCTGAAACATTATAGCTTACTTATATCTAATTTTTTTTAAGATTGATCAACAGACCAGGTAAAGGTCAGTTATTCACGTGTAGAAGAGAAAGTTGTATGTAGAAGTAGGATGCAAAGAATAAATAAAATAGTGTCAGATTCTTTCACATAATTCCAGTTAGCTGACCCTTTTATATCTGTCAATAGAAGCTGATCTCATAGCAGACATTGGAGTTTTAGGTTTTACTCGGGGAGCACAGGATCAGAGATGGTGGAAGTAAGAGTGGCTAGAAAATTACTAATTAGTTTATTTAAAAATAAGGACTTTTTCCTATAACATTCGCTAACAACTTAATGTTTAAAAATAACAACTTTCCATGAACTACTCTTTAATAACTAATTCCTTGACTTGACTTTAATTTCACCTATGCCATTTTAAAAATTCTTGTTCTTTCTCTGATGCCAGAATATTAATGGCAAAGGTGTTTCTGTATTTATTCCAAACATAAACCCATTAAGAATGACACCTTGCTGAGTTTCTTAGTATTGATTGTTTGCAGTTTTTATTCTCTGTTTCTATATTAGGACAAACAAAATTCATTCAGCCACTTCTAAAAATAAATCAATGGCCTTTCAGAAATTCATTCATGTTTGGGTTCATGCTTCAGTTCAAGCCATTGATTTGGTGGTTGCATTTTGGGAGCATTCAAATCAAATCCCTGTGATACATTTTTCAGGCAACTCCTCTGCCCTTCAGTAATAAAGCATGTCTATTGTTTTGTCCAAAGATGCCAGAGGGGCCAAGTCTGTGGTCTGCATTTCAGCAGAAATGTCTCAAGGCAGGATTTAGACAACAGACATAACTAATAAATAATTAGGTGATAGCTAAAACCCATGGCTAAGAAAAAACAGGAGGAAATCTGCATTTGGGTGAGAATAAATTTGGCAAAAAATCGTCTTTAACTGACAAATAGCTACTAAAATCCAGCAGGCAGTATAATGGATAGTTTCAAAGGAGGTTTTAAGAATCCAGTAGTAAGCAAGGACCTAAGAACACAGGAGACATACGCCATTATAAGGAAAGTATTGCCATCCATGAAGATAATGGAACTAATTTCTCTTAATTACATTAAAAAATACCAAACACTTAAAGGAATTTTGGGTGAGAACCAAAGTTTAAATACAGTGTCAAAAAAACTATAAACAAAGCTACGGGAATTTTAAATCTTTTCAGGAGATAACTACCATTCAATTGAACACAATGATTTAGGTGCTTTACTGTGGCTAGTGGTTCTATGGAGAGCTACTTATAAAGGAAATATTGACAAAAATAGGACAGAAAAACTTGTACTTCCCCACTGCATAAAACTTTAGCAATGCCATATAGTTTACTAGAGGAAGAAACACAAACTGTGGCATCAGTGAAAAAAAAATAACAGAATATTGATCCAATCACAGTTTGAAAGTCAAAAACTATGAGAACTCTTAAATAAATGAAAATATACACTTGTGACTAACATAAGTAAATATAAGCCAATGTCATATAAATGGTAGAGTACATACACCCTTATACACACAGAGAGTTAGATTTTTCTAGCAGAAAAGAATTTGGACAAGTATTAGAGTAAGTCAAATGATTTGTCAGTGGTAATGCTGGTGGTACATAGGTTAACATTAGCTTTTCACTAAAGAGGGGTTAACACTAGCTTTTCACTAAATTAGCTTTTACTTTGAATGTTCCCTATTCCACCTCCTAAATTAGTGTATGAACTTGGATACAAAATTGGCATCTTTGGTAAAGAAATTAAAATAGCAGTAATAAAGGATAATAGCTCAGTTGCAGGACAGAAAATGACTCATTATTAGATGAAAGAAAACAAACACATTTATCCCTTCAAAAGAGCTAAGTCTGGCATGGAAGATAAGAATATTTAATGAAACATACTACTGAATACAAAATAAAAATATAAGCAAAGAGAGAAAAGGAAGAAAAAATTTCAGACAAGTAGTATGTAATGAACCAAATAAATGTGGGATCAACCACCACCACCCTCTGGTTCAGGAGCCACATGCAAATGGAGTTAAGTAAAACATAGATAATTGATTCTAGCTATCCCAGAAAAGTTGTTAAGGACACTTGCCTTAGCATCATACATCACCTTTGCTAATAGGGGACAGAAACCTATACAAAGTTTACTCAAGTGAGGTCAGTGGTCAAACCACAAGAGGAATGAGCCAGATGAGACAGGCCACATTCTAGAAACATCTATACATACCAGCTTTTATAAGGAAAGAGAGGATTTCCTGCCCCTTTTAGCAAACAATTTGTAGATGAATGTGGCTAATGTTTGATTATTGCCCAAAAAAAACAGAGGACTGATTTCGAGCAAAAACACAATGTAGGATAAAGTCTATCTATAAAACCTTTCCATT
This sequence comes from Talpa occidentalis, assembly GCF_014898055.3. Classification (NCBI taxonomy): domain Eukaryota; kingdom Metazoa; phylum Chordata; class Mammalia; order Eulipotyphla; family Talpidae; genus Talpa; species Talpa occidentalis. Next base: position 33,968,391 of record NW_023604861.1, on the reverse strand, counting down.
TGAATTCTTCTGCCTTTTTCCACCACCTGTAAACATCTACTTTTTTGCCAACAGATCAAGAGTCTTATACTTAGAAACAGCATGGTATGATAGAAACAGAGTACAATATGGAAATGTGGCATCAAAAATGCCAAGTTTGAATCCTTTTCTTTTTGTGACTCAAGGTTCAGTTCCTGCAGCCCTAAGGGGCTGTGGTGAGGAATATATCAGATAAATGTATATAAAGAAACTTTGAGAGGTATATCATTATAAAAAAGCCAAATAACATAACTGTCATGTAATTACTTGGCTGCTTTACAATTCCTCATTTAATATAATACTTATGTTATTGACCTGAAACTCTGTAAGTATTCTCCCTACACCTATAACTCACACCTTCATCTTTAAAGTATACAAAAGCCTCAGATATCAAATTAGAAAAACAATCATAATGAGCTACTGCAGATTAAGATTTTAGTGCCCTCTACCTATCCCATTGTATTAAATAACTTAGAAGCAGAAGAATAATCTGTTGTTTTGTAGTATCTCCATTAAAGCAAATTTGTGATATCCTTTTTTTTTTTGCCCTTGAGCACACTTTCAATAACAAACCATTAAATTATTATTGTATGCAACTGGATGACTTTAATTTCAGGGGATTCCTAAAGCTAAAGTCTTTGTTTGGATATACCACAGGTAGAAAACTGTTGACTCATATAGTTGGGGTCAATATGTGCAATTTTAAAATCAGGAGAGAATGAGCTTTTCAATAACTTGAATTGTATTCTTGAACTTTATCTTCATAAATAGAATATAAATTCATCAGCACTATGTCTCACCATCAGATCTTGGAGCCATGGAAATTGATCATAACTGGACTACTTCTCAAAGCTTACATTTTGTGTCAAACCCTTAATATCTCTTTGCTGCTTAGTGAAAAATTGAAAGTCGAAGTACAAAAAGTCTGGACGATCTAAAAATTGTTCAGAAGGGGTTATTAATAATTATGGGGTGGAAAAATATTGAAGAAGAGGAGGATATGAAAAAAAGGAAAAGCAGAGAATAGAATCTGAGTAAGATGTTAAAGTGTTGGAAGAAATCGGAAAAGAGCCAGGGAGTAAGTTAGTCAAGAAGCACAAGGAAGCCAGACTAGAAAACAAGAAAGTAGATGAAACTAGCAGGGTGAAATGATAACCTAAGGTTGAGAGTATGTAAGAAGAAAGCTGAAAAGTATATGTTGGATCTGGAATTAGGAGGTTGTCTATAAAATTGACAGTGAACTCTTTTTTTTTTTTTTTTAATAGAGGCATGTTTTATTTATTTATTTGTTTGTTTATACATGCGCTGGGTACAGTCAGAAGCGCGGGAGGGTGAGAGAATTCACCAGAGCCAGAGCGGGGAGCAGAGCAGGCAGAAGGACCGAGGTACACTGCTGAGGGGAGCAGCGGGCGGCAGGAGGGGTCTGCGCGCCATGTGGGACCCTCCTTCGGCAGAGGCCGCGGGCAGCTTCGCAACCCAGCGCTCAACCACTGCGCCACCGGGGAGGCCCGACAGTGAACTCTTAAGGCCAAGGTAAGAGCAAAAACACATATACATACCACCAGGAAGAGGAAGACTAAACAGTAAGGGAAAAATTCTACAAAGTAAGGAATGGCTCTTATGGAAAGAAAGTGGTGAATTCTCTCACCCTCCCGTGCTTCTGACTGTACACAGTGCTTGTATAAATAAATAAATCTTTAAAAAAATAATAATAATAATATTTAAAAAGAAAAAAAAAGAAATATGCCCAAAGATTTATATTCAGTTATGGTAAATTAAAATTTCAAAGCCAGGTCTATCTAATTAGACTAGAAATGCATTGAATATTGAAGAAATTTGGAATAACAAGATTAAGTATTTTTTTTAAGGTTTTATTTATTTTTGCATAGAAGAGCTGGGGTGTAGGCAAGAGGTGCAGAGGGTGAGAGGATTCACCAGAGACAGAGCAGGGAGCAGAACAGTGGATTTACTGAAACATATTGCTGAGGGGAGCCGCAGATGAGACAGAAGAGGTCTGCTGTGTTATGTTAGCTTCCTGGCCAGTAGCATGGAGACTTAATCCCTCCCTAGGTCACTAGGGAGGCCTCACAAAATGAAGTTTTTTTAACTTGGATTCATGATTCAATACTAGGAACATGTTGCATAGCAAACCTAGTAAGCCAAGAGTTAAATAGTTTTAGTTTGTCAGCATTTAAAATCAATCCTGATGTGCCTTAGGGAAAGTTTCTTACTCATTCATCAGACATTGGTGAGTGCTTACTGAATGTCAGATATTGTTCAAGTTACTAAGAACTCACCAATGAATACCTGTGAATTGTTCTTGACATCATGTACATTCTTATGATAGATTAACAAATAGGAGGTATTTCTAATACCTTCGCTAGGTGATCTCATCTGGTGTCATAGCTGGTATGAGAAGATAAGCACTTGGGGGGCAAAATGGGAAGAGAACAAAGGTAACTGGAGATGAACTTTCAAATAGGCTGCTCAGAGTAGGCTTCCGGAAGTTAACATATGAAGAAAGACTGGAAAGAGGAGAGGGAACAAGCTATTTCGATATCTGCAGGAAGCAAGGTTCAAGGAGAGGAAGCAGCAAATGTAATATTCCTAAGAATGTGACTGGCCTGTTTGAGCAATAGTATAGAGGTCATGTAGTTAAGGCTGAGTTAGCCCTGGGAGAGTGGAAGAAGATAAGGCAGAAGACACCTAGATGGTAGTAGAAAATGTAGAGCTTTGAAGATGACTGCAAGGATTTAGGGTTTTCTCCTGGGGCCAGAAGCCATTATGGGATTATAGGTACACACAGAATAAAATCTGACTTAAATCCTTGACATTTGCACTAAGAATAGACTGTGTTGAAGATAAATTGAGGTATTATATCTTAACATTATCACATCCTTTCACACATTTTATATTTTATGTATTACATAAAATGCAACAAAACTTTGTACCCCTTGCCACAAAGTGAAATAAGGGAAAAGACCAAGATAAACAGCAGTATAAAATTCTAGCTTTTTGAGAAACTCACTACAGCTAGCAACTCAATGCAATCGCATATTACTCAGAACATGCTGTGTTTTTATTAGTTCTAATAAATTAAAGAATTGACATTCTGCTAATTTCAAGGGAACAAGGGTAACAAAAGTTCCTGAGAGAATTCATTCAGAGTTCAATTCCACTTATCCTCCCACTCTGCAGAGCACACAATTGGTAGTATTTGAGTGATTTTTTCCTTTAATGGCAGGATTTCATATTACTATTTTGATGGAGATTTGAACTAAATGAACTCAATCCCTTGATTAAATAAGAGTTATTTTATCAAGGAATAAGCCTGCTCGCTTTTGGCATTTTAACTTTATCTTTGTTCATAATATAGGCACATACATTTATTATGATGATGTATTTGAGCTTATTCCACTTTCTTTAATACGAGAGGAAGGACTGGAAGCAAAAGTAGTCTTTTCTTTCTTTCTACAATTTCATGACCACTAACTGCTTTCCCAAAGTCCCTGACAAATTATATACTACAAATACTAAATAGCCCTCTGACCCATGTTTAAGCTTGGTTTTTGAAACGAACTGCAATAGTGTCATATTATAAAATCACCTGGTACAATTCCCTAGACCAGGGACTACAATTTTCCTCAGAGAGGTAGTAACCAGCAGCAAAAACAAACAAAAGCTTGCTGATGATGAGTCCCTCTCCAGGGAGAAGACTGAGAAAAACAGTAAGGTTTGCATATTTTGCCTTGCCCTTGCTGCCTCCTGTGTTAATTTCTAATACCTTCCCTAGGTGATCTCATCTGGTGTCATAGCTGTAAATGCCACCTATATGTAACTGGCTTCCAAATTTATATCTTCAGCCCTAATCCAGCTTACATCTCAACTGCATACTTTATATGTCCACTTGGATATCTACAGACATGTTACAAATCTCTCCTCCCACAATCTCCTTCTCTTGCAAGTTTGCTTCTCGTCTCTGTAAATGGAAACTCTTCTAGTTGCACAGGTAAATAACTTTGGAGTCATCCTTGACTCCTCTCCTAACCCAAAATGCAATCCATCAGAAATCTTGTCACTGCAGCTTTCAAAATAAACCTGGAAAAGACCACTTCTCACCAGTGACATTGCCATCAAGCCTGTGAAGATTCCACTGAGTCTTACCTTAATAATTAGACTATTGTAATAGCGAATTAACTAGATGCTGGCTTCAATTTATGCTACTTCACAATCTGTTCCCTGACAGAGCTGCCAGAATTACAGCCCTAAAGCATCAATCTGATCATTTCACTCCTTTGTTTAAAATGCTTCAATAGTTTTGTTAGAATGAAGTCCACCTGCCTCGCACCACGCTGCAAAGCCCCAGTGACCTCTAACACCATCTCCTACCATGCCCCCCTTATTCACTCTGCCATAGCCACTGGCCTTAATTTTGCCAAATTTGTCCCTCAAAACCTTGGTGCTTATGGAGTCCAAGATCTATTATATGCCTCTCGAAGACAGGCATATAAGACAGTCACAGTTAACAAAAGTCACTCATTAAGGTTCTACTCAAATATTACCTCTTCAGAGAGCCCTTGCCTAGAGATGTCAATGCAGAGACACATAGACCCTTACCCCATGATTTCCCAAGGAGGAACTATTTTTAAATATTTTATTTACTTATTTTTGTGTAGAACTGGAGTGTAGGCCAGATGTGTGGGGAGTGAGGGGATTCACCAGATACAGAGACGGGAACAGAAAAGGCAGATGTACTGAAATACACTGATGACGGGAGCAGCAGGTAAGACAAGAGAGGTCAGCTGTGTCATGTGGGTCAGCTCCCTGGCTGAGGATTGAACTCAGGCCTTCTTGGTAGTAGCTCAGAGACTTAACCCCTAGGCCACCAAAGAGGTTCCCCGAGGAGTAATTATTATTACTTGGTATTATTATATTCTTGTGTATGTGCATATTGTTGTTGTAATCAACTAAAACCAGTAAGAATTAAGTGATACTCATTGTAACAAATCAGAGCCTAGAACAATGCCTAGCATATGGTGTTATTTATATCAAATAAATGCATGCATGAATGCTATTGCTGAACCAAAATGACATGGTATTGAAATGAAACTTATCAGACAGCGGTTTATTTAATCAACACAGTCTCACTGTCTAAATTTATCCATAAAATATCTGGCAATCCAAGTTCCTATAGCACTAAGAGGCTGAGACCTACATTAATGGAAAAGTTGTTACCTGGAGCCATTTCCTAAGAATCATCTAAATTCAATATTAAAAAGGTCCTTAAATATTCTCAATCTATTAGTGAAATCATGTTAAGGTTAACCATTAGAAAGCCTCTTTTGTGAATTTCAGAATATTTGATCAAATCTATATATCTTTTCATATTATTTTATATTATGTTAAAATGTCAAGAAAAGATGTAAATGGTCTTCTAGGAGTTTTGTTAACATACACATCCATTGTATCATGTGCAAGAGAATTAAGGAGAAATCTGATGAAAAACATCTTCAGAGAAAAAATATATTAAGGGAGATAAGGTAAAGATACCTGAAAACTGATTTCAATCAATTAAACAAAATTTCATTAAGTCTAATAATTCAAATGGCATTATGACTATTTTGACTTAGAGTGCTAAAGGAGATGTGAAGTAAAAATCAGATCACAAGAAAAATTATGTAATTATAAAATATCTGAAGAATTTTAGGTTACTAATCAATGATGATTGAAAGCAAGCTACAGTATTAAGTCCTGAACAATGTAAAAGAAAAACCATCTGTGCTAGTGAACCTATAATAAGTCCTGGATCCTGGGAGAAGTATGTCAAAAGGGTTGCAAAGTGAAGTGACAAGAATAACTGAACAACAGCTGAATGCTTATGAAAAGCAGACCTGTAAGATTTAAACAGCTTTGAATATAGTTATAATAATTTATTATTCTAAACAAATGTCCTGAGCAATGAAAGCTTTGCAAATAAGGTTGCCAAAATCCTCTCTAAAGCATCAGGATATTTGAGAGGCTTAAACAAGTAGACAGAACAACCATAACAGCAGAAGACAAACAGACCTTGCATTTTCCAGGAGAAGAGACTATTAAGATCTATGTCATTGGCAGACAAGTTCCAAAGCAAATTATTAAAGAAAAAAGAAGTAGTAATTACAAAGCGCAAATGGGTTCTTGAAGAAGAAATTATAGCATTCTAACTCCCATGTCTTTTATTGTCTTAAAGTTATAACTAAGTCAGTAAAACAAGGTTGATTTTGTATCTACAAAACACTTAAAATAATCAACACATTCGGCATGAAAGAAAGACTTTCTGGAAAAATGATGGCTGGGTGAAGGATATTCTTTTAATTCCTCAACTATCTTGGCATGTCTTTTTTGAAGTTGTTTCATTACTCATGATTCTAGAACCCATCTCCATTCCCTCAAGCTCTTTTAGAAAATAAAACCACTGCATAAGGTGCTTAGTATTCACAGACTTACACAACATGACCTTCTCGGGTAAAGAAGGATCAAAAAAGAGTTCAGTTTAAGTGCAGTATCTGAAGAGCAGAATGTCATGAAAAGCCTACAAGTTAAGTAATAAATTACAAAGAGTGGTTAAATTCTGTTTTTGTTAAAAGTGTGAATTGAAGCATACTCAAATGTGCTAGTTGCTCAGTCTACTTTTGAATTAATCCATTTTCATACACGAAAAATCATTATCTAAATATTCAACAAAATTAAAATAATTATCTCAAAAGGGTCCATTATATTAAAGAGATAGTTTCATGGATATAGTCATATGTCAAAATTAATCAAACCCTACATTTAAAATATGTGCATTTTATTATATGTCAATTAAGCTTCAATGAAAGTTTTGTGTTTTTTTAAGGCCTAATGCTAATTCTAATAATTCTGGACATCCATTATAAGTAATGGGGATCATCTGAAGAATTGTAGGAGGTCAGTGAAAGATAATCAGTGGCCTTTCACTATTTTATACCATTAAAATATTGCAAATCAAACTGAAGACTTAATAACTACTATTTATCATGGTTTTTTGTTAAAATGGACCAAGTTTGTCCCTCTCCGCTGAATATATAATTGATACATATAAATAACCAACAAACATAATAATTACTTCAGTCCCTTCTAATAGCCAAGAAATATGAGGTTTAAAAAAATCAAGTGAAAAAAGAAAGGTAATATTAAGTTTTGGTGCAAGAAAAAGAATATTGTTCATGAAAGTGTAAGTTGACATGGTTCCTAGAAAGGTAATTTAACAATAACTATCAAGATTTAAAACAACCTTTAACCTAGCAATTAAAAATCTGAAACTTGTTCTCAAAGAAATTCTGATAACAAAAGCTAAGATTTTTTCAGAGTTTATGACTACAGATAATTGACCTATATTCATTATATCGACTTATTGATCTTTATTACAATGCAATGGAAGTAGGTATTAATGTTGTCCCTGTTGTTTACAGAATAGTAATCACCCAAATATGACCATATACTAATCACTAAAACCTTTGAGTATGTTATCTTGCATGCCAAAAGAGATTTTGCAGGCGTGATCGTATTAAAGATCTTGAGATAGGAAGAAGATGCTGAATTTTCCCAGCAGACTTGGGAGTCAGAGGAGATGTGGCAACAAAAGCAGAAGTCAGAGTGATGCTGTACCATGAGCCAAGGAAGGTGGGCAACCTCAAGAAGTTGGGAAAAGCAAGGAAATAAATGACCATCTAGAATCTTCAGACAGAATGCAGCATTGCTGATCCAAATTCGGCTTCTGTGCTTAGAATAAGATAACAAACTTGTTTTAAGCCAGGTTGTAGTAGTTTGTCACAGCAGCAACAGGAGATTAATAATATATACCCATTTCATAAATAAGGAAACTGAGGTACAGAAAAATGAATTCCCTAAGATAATACAGCTAGTAAGCCCATGTAAGATAAATCCACAGTCCATGCTTACAACATCTAAGAAATACTGCCTTTAATTACATATAGAGAATGACTTTTTAACCCTCTGGAGAAAACAAGAACTATCCTTCATTAAGGGAATGGTTAAAAGAAAAAGCCATAATATGAAATCATAAAATAACACATACGACTATTTAAAAAGTATAACAAAAAAAGCCCTCCAGAATACATTTTATAGCAGACAGGTTTCAAACCAGTCCTTTTTTTCCCAATGTGCATATGAACATGTATACATCTTTACCTATGAAAAAAACTGAACAGGAAGTTCAACAACTTGTTAAAAATGATCATATATATGGAATGCAGAAGGGTACTGGGATACAAGGAACTTCTATTGTAGTCAATATTTATGTATGTTATTTGAATGTTTTACAACCAGAATACTAGGGTGTACTTGAAAACAAGGCATTTTTAATGCAAGGAAATAAGCATGAACTTCCTACATTTGACTGAAAAAAAAAAAAGAAAAAAGAAAAAAGTAAATGGAGTCCTCTACTATACAAAGTTTAAAAGCCCTGCCCTACAGTGACACCAAATGGTGGCAGATCAAAATACAGTATACAAACAGGACATTTGTTCAAATCAACCTCCCTATAAATGTTTTAATTCCTTTGAAGAACAGGCAGTTAACAATTTAAGAATATAGATACAAATACTCAAACCCAGAATTTTTTTTTAACAGCGAAAGTCTAGTATGTCAAGTTTCAGAAGCAAAATTTGAGACCTTTTCCCAAGTCAGTTAATCTTCTGATCCTATTGAATATTTAAAATATCTGCTACTGTGAAAACAGATAATTTTACTTGGGACTTATTGACAAAAGAAATGTTACAAATAACAAAAAATGTAGTCTTGCAAAATCAGATTGTACTCAATGGGAACCAACCTTCGGGAAGTAGGTAATATTTGGGGGGAGATAAATGAGGAAGTGTTGGAGTTGAGGGCGGGAAGGAATCTGAGAAGAGACAGGCAACTGATCTAATGAGTGAGAGTTCCTAGGAAGCATAGCTTCATTTCCTAATCTTATTGGATAGAAAATTAGGTTGGGTAAAGCATGAAGCCAGGGGATTCCACATGTATGCCAATTTCTTAAAAAAAGAAGTTTTGTCCTAGATGGTGGAGGAGACATAATATTTCAAATTAAGCACATCAGTCAGTACTTGGTACCCTCTGCCTAGAACCGACGGCAGCAATAAAACCAGCATGTAAACTGTCATTAATTTCAAGTCACATAAGAAGATACAGAACACTCCTATTTCCCTGAGCACTCTTCCAAAATACAGCTTAACCAGAACCCATAGTCCCTCAGCATTAAAAGATAGTTTGCTCACATTTTTTGATGGCTTATTATTCTTATGTCAATATCTACCAGAAAACATAAAGGACACAAATATACTACTATCAGATACAAAAACAAGTCAATAATACCATTAATTAAACTACTAGGCTCTGAATTCATAGCACAGGTTTCCAGTCTAACAGGTACCAGCCCACCTACCAGCACCATCACTATGTCACCAAAGCTACTAGACTGTGAGCCATGGACAGGACAGCTCTTGAGAATCATCCTGCTCAATTCAGCCAAATTACAAGCCATACGACTGCAAAGAGAATTAGTTTAGGATGGTGCATTAAGAAATAACAGATGAATGACTGAACTCTTAATACCATAAAAGTGTCTGGGTCTAGTACTTGCACATTTAAAACTGATGTTTTTAGAATTAGAGGTAATATCAGTATTTTAAAAATTTGCTTCAAATTTCAAGCGAGAAATGAAGAGGGGATATGAAACTCACTATTGCTAGAGACATTGTAGATGTATGGAATGGTTTAATGGTTGAAGGAAAACTTCAAACACATCATTTAATTGCTACTGACATATTACAGACATATTTGTATCTGAACTGTAAATCTGTATACCGCACACAGCAGGTCATAAAGAACTGGATAGTTTTTTTGGCATCAATACGAAAGTAAAACATATTTTGAATTATGTATTATGTCATATTCTAACCAACCTTTAATTGACATCACTTGTCAATTTGGATTGACATTCTGGAAGTGTCATTTTAGCATAAGACCTTCCTACCAGGAGAAAGGAATGTAAATATATGCCAATACCCTGGTAGAGCTGCTTTTTGTTTATTGTTTATATAATTCTTGTATGGAATTTAAATTGATTACATAATATAAACCATGGCAGTGACTTTCCGTTGAACCAAATTTGGGTGTTTGTTTAACTTACCTTTCTGAGATATCTATAATTCACATCACTAAAATTAGGTCATATAGTTGGATAAAGGAAAAATTTAAACTGGTAAGTCACATAACTTCAGAGTTTAAACTAAACAATATTAGAAATCATGTTAGTCTACAGAAAGTGAAGATGAAAATGAACTGGTAAATTTATGGTGAAAAACAAATGAAAAGGCAAGTTTTGGCCCCCTTGGGGATGCAAAGGTGAGCCCAATCTTCACTATTCCATTTGTGACTATGATGGCTTTTTAGGTAGAAATTACCAGTATTTTAAACCTAGGTTTAATCAATAAGTAAATGTCTTTCTCCAATATAAAATGCCTTATAGGAGTCAGGAGTTTAATTTACCTTATGTTAATTACCCAACTTTGGTATAAATATAATTCCAACTTTTTAATGAAGCTTAGTATTATGGGAGTCTTACAGAAATACACACGGTGATTATGATCAATTTCCTAAAACCACCCAATAAGTGAATTTAAAACATATCACTGTTTAATAAGTAAATTTAAAATTAAGCTTTCAACCCAGAAAGGAACAGAAAACATCACGCATTTCATACTGTTGTACATTTTTGTTGATTTTTTTGAGAATTCTTAAGTATTGCTTGGAACTTTAAGCAGGTTGTCCCCCTTTTGAGGGGGCAGAAACTCTAACAATGGGGGAGGCAGATTGAAAATTGTCAAACGTTGAAACTGAACATAGTGATATGGAAGAACAATACTGTAGGAAAAAATACACATACAGAGTTTTCAACATTTCCTCAATTTTCTACTTCTTCACCTAAATAACTATATTTTAAAGTCTTAGTACCACACAAACTAGTACTTAAACAAACTGTGCAAGAGTATCCACAATCAACAGATCATAAAGCACTGTTCAGATTGCCCATAGAAGATGTTTTTCACCAACATTACTCTTCCTCATTAAATTCCATCTGCAGTTAGTAATGACCTGGCATGAATGTGTGCATTCAAAGTCAAGTTTGAACTGACATCTCCTGAAAAGGAAATGGTCTGTCTCTGTCTTAAAACTGTAACCTCTCACACTAGTATTTAGGAATCTAATATACTTTAACTTTTGGATGCTTATGAGTAACTGCGTGCAAATTGATGTGAAATATAGATTTTTCAAAAAAGGGCATGACTTGTCTATTTTAAATACATTGAAAATATCTGAAAGTTTGAACTCATTTTTCTGTGACAACCACTAAGACTTGGGAATTGCTTTAAATTGCTTCTGTGATGTTATGCAACATAAAAAAGTCACTAACATTTCATATAAACTTGAAAGTATTTCAGATTTATACATTATAATTGTACATTTTATAATGTACATATTTAATGTACAATTATAAAATTATAATTTTACATCCTTATTTTCATTCAGGAATCAAAAAAAGATGAGAAAAAAATCAAAATTCTAAGTAGTCTGTGATTTTTTTTTTTTGAGAATACTTCAGTAGTATTTAGAATTTTAAGCAGGTTCTCCCCCTTTTGAGGGGGAGAAAAGTCTATGAATGGGGGAGGTGGTGGTTGAAAATTAAATGAAAATTCTCCCCTATCCTTATTATTCTCATATAAAGACAATGCAGATAAAGCATCAAATAGTTATCAAGTGATCAGGTAGAACCATATAAAGCAAACAAGAACAGAACGAAATAAAAATAAGAGGAGAAAAGATTTGAAAGAATTGGATAAAAGCATAAAAATAATTTTTGTTTTATAAAAGTCAATGAGTCAAAAAGTTTTATAATGCAAATTTTCAAATCAAATAGAGAGTCCTTTGTTTCTTCTGTGGTCTATTCAAAGAAGTTTTTCCTTTTTTTTTTCCTTTTTTTGGTGGAGTGGTGGGGAAAAGTGGGCTAATGCAGAGTCAGGAAGTTTAAGAGTAAATGCTAACAAAATGCAAAATATGGTGTACAGATACACTCCTTTAGTAAGTATATCCAGTTTTTCAAAATGATAGCAAATACAATCCCAGTATGGCCATATTCATGATACTATAAAAGGAAAAATAAATAAAAGGAAATAAAAGGAAAAATATAGTATATAAAAATATGAAACACTACTTTAAACTATTTCATGATGACTGAGTACAACCAACCTCCAAAATAATTTCATGGTAAGAGAAAAGAGTAGGAAATAAAAACTTGATGAAAAGCTTAATTTTAAGTTGCCACACAGCTAATATATAACACTGGCAAGTATTTTCACCTCTTCAGAGCCCAGTTTCTATAAAATAGGAGTTGGAACAGATGATTTTTTAAAAACATTGATTTTTTTTTAGTCCTCATTACTAAGAAAGACTTTATTTCTAATTTCAGAGTTGAAAATATGAAATGAACTGAATTGATGTTTGTAACCAGAAACTAAAGCTGATCTTGCAATATGTGGGAATACAATTCTCAAGAATAAGTCAATCTGTCTAGTCTTAAGGACTAGCTTTCATTTACATTTTGACATTCAATTGAGAACATTAAAAAAAATAAGTTTATACTTTGTAAAGTCCTTTGGGCTTCACTGACAGACTTTCACTATATACTTCAAAACAAGATAATGTTTCATGAATATCCTTTGTTTAAAAATAAAGGCATGATGAATATTAAATGTTTGTGAATAATAATGATGTAAAAAGGCTGGACATTGACTTTCCCCTGTTTTACAAAATATAAAAAATTCCTCAAAAGAAAGATTAACACTGAAAAACAGTACTTACCACAACAGCAAACTGCTCGGGTTCACATAAGTTGTTATAATCATTCTTGAACTGAGACAATGAATTTAATTGGTCTTGAACAGGAAGATGCTTTATTAAGTTCTAAAAATTAAAACCAAAAATAAAAAATCTTCACTAAATGTGCTTCTTAAATTCTAAGAAAGTTAATTTTTAATAAAATTACAGAAAGGAAAGCAATGAAGAAGTTAATCTTTAGTTTTATTTCTAGGTAACCTCCCTTATACTAAGCCTTCTCCAGCTACATTTCCTGTTTCTTAAAAGCAGTCAATTTTCCTTTCCTCTATCCCAGTGTCATTATATATTCAAATCAAGCACTACTGAATGTTTATTTGATTAGCTATATAATTGAGAAAGAAGAACTCAACCTATACCAAAGGAACAGCTTTCTCACCTGGATAAATGTGATCAATTACATTTCAGCTTTAGGGAATTAAATGTCAGAAATTTCAAGCAAAGCCAAACATATTTTAACACTTCACTCAGGGAGATAAAAGAAATCACATCGCTACTAAAAGGTAAGGGAAAGAATAGAAAGGAAATCAGGGGAATTTATGACAGTGCTTGCAAGATTTAACCAATATGATTACAGTTTTAATAATAAAAATGAAGCTATTTCTGAAACAAAGACAAAGTAACTTTTCTGATGTGAAAGAAAATCTGAAAAGGCACTGAAGACACAGGATGATAGGGCCTCCCCGGTGGCGCAGCGGTTGAGCGCTGGGTTGCGAAGCTGCCCGCAGCCTCTGGGGCGCTGGTTCGATCCCCGGCTGCTCCCCGGCCACCGGAGGAGGGTCCCACATGGCGCGCAGACCTCTCCTGCCGCCCGCTGCTCCCCTCAGCAGTGTACTTCGGTCCTTCTGCCTGCTCTGCTCCCCGCTCTGGCTCTGGTGAATTCTCTCACCCTCCTGCACTTCTGACTGTACCCAGTGCATGTATAAACAAAACAAACAAATAAAACATGCCTCTATAAAAAAAAAAAAAAAGACACAGGATGATAAACTTTGCAGAAAAGCATACAAAGAGAATCTTTAGGAATTATGGTGCTCATGGCTATAACTGGCCTTTACCTAAATGGTCTGTAGTCCAAAACCACAGACTCATTTGATTGTTTTAGTTCCTTTGTGTAAGAATAAACTTTCCCAAGTCACACAACAGACAAAAGAAACACTCCCAATGGAGATGACCAAGGGAATCCATCTAGTTATGCCTTCCTGTTAGAACATAAATGATTAAGCATTCCTCTGTACAAAATCTACATAAATCCTCTGTTTCAAAATATAATTGTCTATAATAGCATTATGTTAGTTAAAATTAAGAAAAAAGTGATTGGTGTTCATAATTCCCAATTAATATTAAGAAAAAAGTGATTGGTGCTCATAATTCCCAATTATAACATCCATGTATTCTGTAAAAGCCCAAAGTCAAGTAGAAATTATAATTAGGCCTATATCATGCTATATATATTTATGGTGACAAAAATTCCCCAAAGGTGTTATTAGTTAAAACTGCTGGAAAATAATATAAATCAAAGTAGTTACAGCAAATAGCAAGTTTTTGACTCACTGTATACCTTTCACAAAAACTTGGTTGGCCAAAAACAAACAAAAAGTAGCAATTTACGATCATCTCTAGGAAAAAAATCACTACTAATACTATCAAACTGAAAAAAAAAAAACAAACCTATAAAAGCCTATGATTTTCTCCCATAAATAGAAGTTACTCTTATAATTGCCTTAGACCAAAGACATGCTTATTTGTATGCATGTTTTAAAAATCTGTGACAGCTGGATTGTTTGAGTTTCATCAAGTTTCCAAAACTGTTCAGCACTCTTTCAGATGATCAAATTACCTTGGATATTTTTAGTTAACATGAATTAAATTTTAATCTTTCATTTGAAATTTATTAATTTTTTCAAAATTATTTTTGCTTCCTAAAGTAATTACTATGATTTGTAAGAGTATACAGCTCCAAATTTCCTCTCTCCCTGTACTGTATTTCCCATCCCTTCATATAAGCTAACCTCATAAACTCCTCACAGTTGCCCCCACCCACACAGCTTTTCTCTTGCAACTCAGGGAATTATTACTGCCAGAATAATTGCCCTTCACTGCATTGCTCACACTATGCTCTGCCCTTTTCTGCCTGCACATCTTATCCCCCACTTTCAAGTACCTTTACTTCTGTACATATACACACCTAGTGCACCCCTAACACAATAACTGGTTCTAAAGCAAACATAATGAAACCATTTGTATTTTGTATTAAAATTATATTTGTAAACATCATCTCTCTTGTCAAAATATAAATTCAAAGAAGGTAGTCTACTTCTGATTGAGCCTAACACTTGTGCTGCATATGATGGGCACCACAAAATATTTGCTAAATGAATGAATGAAAGACTGATGAAACAAAGGTAAATGGATAAAGAATGAGACAGAAAAATGATGTTAAAAACAACACACTACTGACATCTTGTTTTATATGAATAAACAACTAGATCTACCGAAATAAAATGATGACAGAGAATAAAGCCTACCAAAATGATGATTATCACAAAGTAATACATTTTCCATGTTCTATTTAAGCAGGCAGTTCTTCACTTTGAAACTAGGAATATATTTGTAAGCATAAAAATAAGACTTCAAATAGAATGACTTAACTTTCTGATGAATATGAGGCAGACTTTGTATTTAGTGAATAAGTGTGGTAGGCAGAATAGGGCCTATACCCCAAAGGGTCCAGAAACTGTAAAAGTTTTAGATTGTGACAAAGGAATTAGGTTCCAGATGGAATTAAGGTTGTCATCAGTGGATCTCAAAGTAAGGAGCTTATCTTGGATTATTAGGGTATTCTAAATATCACAAGGGCCCAAAGTAGAAGGAGACAGAACAATAGAGAGCTGTGACTATGAAAGAAAGGAACAGAGAAATGCAATATTGCTGTTTTGGACCTGAAGGAAGGTACCCATTAGCCAATAAATGTGGGCAGCCATGAGAAGCTAGGAAAGACAAAGAGAGATATTTTTCTCAAAAGCCTAAGGAAAAAAAAAAAAAAAAAGCCAATTCTAGCAACATTTTCACTTTAGCACAGGAAGGTTCATGTCAGGCAGAAATGTAAGATAACTTTGTGTTATTTTAATACGCTAAATTTGTAGTAAGTTGTTACAGTGCAATAGAAATCTGTGTTATTTTAATCTAATAAATTTGTAGTAAGATGTTACAGTAGCAATGGAAACTGGATATATTTATTTATGGAACTGAATGTTCTTTGAACATAAGGTAAAACGTACAAATATTTTTTTCCCATCTCTATCCAACAAGCCACATGATCATCCAAAACATACATGCAATCAAGAATGCATTATAAAAATAACAATAATATATTAAATAAGACAAATTTCTTTAAGGAACTTGGAATCTAATCGTAACAGCAAAGGCACATACACAGACAGTAATAATAAAGACAAAAAGCTAGCAAAAAGAAAGCACTAGAGAAAAAGTTACTTAGAAGTTGCTAAATTAGTTAATGAGATTCACAGGTACACCACACAAATCAGTAAAGAGGTTACATTACCACTTGCATTGAGAAGAAAAGCTAGCAGGCATTAACAAATGTTGGCAAAGATGTGGAGAAAAAAGAACTCTCCTACACTGCTGGTGGGAATGAAAACCGGTCCAACCACCATGGAAAGCAATGTGGAGCTTCCTCAAACTACAAAAAATGGAGCTACCATATGACCCAGCAATTCTACTGATAGGAATCTACCCAAAGACATAAAAACATGAATTTAAAAGGATACTTGCACCCCTATGTTTACTGCAGTACTATTTACTATAGGTAAGATACGTAAACAACACAAATGCCCAAAAATAGATGACTAGATCAAGAAGATGTGTTATATACACACAATGGAATACCATTCCCCAATCAAAAAAGATAAACTATGCCATTTGCAGCAACATGGACAGAGCTTGAAGGGATCATGCTCAGTGAAATAAACCAGAAGGAAAAAGAAAAATATCGAATGGTTTCATTTATAGGAAGAATATAGGGGAGCCAAATAAGGCATCAGGAAAAAAAAAAAACAATAATAATAAAACTAGAAGGCAACCATAAATAAAAGATATTCTGCAAGGGAGGGGAAGAAAAAGTATCAAAACAGAGGAGAGAAGAGCACAAGGACTATGGCAGTGGTTCCCAGGTGAACTACTAGTGGGAATTTTATGGGCAATACACATTTATGTAAAAGATATAAATAAAAAAAAATTTAAAAAGAGGAGAAAAGATAGGAGAGGCAAAACCAAGAACAACTTCTAAGGTTACCACTTAGTGATGGATTAAAATATCTAGACTGCTTTTATTCAATTGTTGACACAAGTAATTTATGGCTTATTTTTGTTAAAAAAAAATCATTTTCCTAAATACATCAGTTTTGAAAATTAAATATAGTAAATATAGTAAACTGAGAAAATCACTGTCTCACTAATTATGATTTCATACTCCAACTAATTATGATTTCATACTCCATTCTATCAAGATATGCATTAATGATGACTCATGTGGGATTAGCAAGTAACTTTGCTAACATATACACATTCATTAAAAATTACTGCAGGTAGAAACCATTTAAAAAATCACCCAGCCTTCTGAATGAATGCAGAAAACTGTGCAAACTCTAGTATTCATAGGAGCAATATGACTCAATAAGAGAGTTAATAAAGGTAACCCTAATGAATAAAACACTCCCAAAATCTATTGTGCCAAGTAATATTGCAAATTTTGACACTTAAGTCTAAAAGGGGAAAAAAAAAAACATTCTAAAAGAAGCATACAAAAAATTTGCAGGACTGAACTGTAACAAAAAAAAAACAAACCCAAATACATGAAAATTAAACAATTTGCCTTTAAGAAACAGTCATTTAAAATAATTGAAATGTAATCATTTTGATAGCATTATACTTAGTTTGCAGTTAAGAGAAGATGCAGAGTTTTATCTCCAGGCAATGCAGAAATCATGCTAAAGCTAATTATGCAGCAATGATTTTCCAGTTGGATGATTTGGTTTAAGAATTTTGCTTCACTTACAGATTTCTATTTAATGAGAAGCTTGCAATGAAATATTGGAATGGAAGCTCTCTGCCAGTTTGTTTACCTGAATCATAGACTCTGCCAAATGTGTTTCATCCACTTCCAATATCATCCTTTTGATTTCCTCATATGGCACCCGAAAAGAGCTCAGGAAGATTGCTAAGAGGGAAAATAAAAAGTTCATAATGAATAAGACTTTGAAACACAGTTCTATCTATAAAATTAATTTTAAAATGAGAGATTTTAAACATTTAATAAAATATTGTGGGAGAAATTTCATTAGCAACTTTTATACTTGTCTCCAGATTTAGAACTTGCAAGTTTAAATAACATTCCTACATTATTACACTGGTTCTGAGGTTGATTTTTAGTGCTAAGTTATTAGCCTAACATAGGAATGGTAAAATTTTTCAGGTGATCAAAAAACTGATATCTGCAAATACATTAGAAAAATATCACACTGTAATGACAAAAAATGTGAAAAAAATGAAAAGACTCTCAAGCCCCAACATGTGCAAATATTTGTTCAAAATGTGTTATTATTTTGTATTGTATCTCCCATTCCTTCCTAATTCAGGAAAAAATATTTTAAAACTGCTAAGCAATGCAGTAACACTTTTGCAAGTTATAATAACATATCATTGTTCAAAAATATTATAGACAATATGCCAGAAAAATTCCCTTTGCACGTAACTGAACCTTAAATATCCAATATTAGAAAACAAATTTTCATGGAAAACTGTTTAAATGGATTAGATGGAATAATGTTATTACTAAAAATTCCAATAATATTTATGTTTTTCTTAATATCTCATATATTTATTGTTAAAACATAATGATCTTCTGAAAAGCTAGTGAGGTATATAAGGATATTTCATAGCATTAGATTTTGTTCATTTGCTCTTCCTTCCTTTTTCTATGGTTTCTTCTCACCAGTGATAGATGTCACTCACGTATTGAACATACTCAAAATTTGTCACCAATACAAAATTATTCTATATACTGAATTTATGCCATTTATATATATATATATATATACACACACACACACACACACACACACACACACATATTTTCATGTAGAGACATTTTTTTCTAGATTTTCACAGGACTCAAAAAACAAGATAGGCTTCTTTCTTGGATTGAGGCTATATTTCAGATTCCTGAGGACATAATGTATCATTTACAAATGAATAACAAGGGCACCATCTGTGTTCTTAAAACAAGCTTCATTCACACATTTCTAAACTCTAACAGTCATAAATGTGGAATAATAGTACTAGAAATTATGGATGTGTATAATTCTTAATATTCCAACAAATAAGGTAGAATGGATATAAATAATATCTGACAACAAAAAGAAAACACTAATGATAAAGCACTTAGAACAATTAAAGCAAGGAAGCTGAGAGACAAACCTTCCTCAAATGTCAGCACATTTTCCTTCTTTGATTATTGTACCATGAGATAAAAATAGGAAAATGGGCAAAATCTATTTAAACTCAATTAAAAGACTAAGAATATACAACAAATACATATGCAAACACGCACAAATATATGTTAAACCTCAGGAGTAAGCCAATTGAGAAGAACTACTGATACACACACCTCTACACATGTATACACACTTCAAATTTACTAAGATTAACAGAATCCTTGAAATTACTGATTTTATTTTCTCCCAGGATTTCTGTTTTCCTTCCATTTCACAACACCTTTAATATGCAATAAAATAAGATTGAATATATATTTCACTCTGAGAACAATAAATTCCACTCCAGAAACCCAGTGTGTGGATACAACAGCAAAACATATAAAAGGTTGTAATGTTAAGTACAAAGGTTCAAAGGATAAGAATTTCTCTGGAAAGGAACCCAGTGATTGAGAAAGAAGTGGTAGTTGTATACTTCGGACATTTTGACAATGTAGAGAGACGACCCTGAAATGTCTAAAGAAAGATACACTTAACCTTAATCTTAATGTATTTCTGAGGTATCCTGAAAAGAAGGAAAGTAGAAATTCTGGGAGAAAATTAAATAATTATTTAAAGAATGAAAAGAAAAGATTAAGTCATTCAGCAGGGAAAAACAAGTGAAATTAACAGAAAGAAAAATGAAGTTTTAGGGGGAAAAAAGTAGAATTTTTAAGTCATTAACAATTTATAATAAATTACAAATTCAGCTTATGAATTAGATATCAGATAAAACTGAAAATAAAAGGAGAAAAAGAAACTATATAAACTACAACACAAAGACAAAGAGGTAAAAAAAAATACTAAGAGATACAATAGATGAGAAAGGATACGGTAAAAATTACCAGTTGAAGTCCCAAATGGAAATCAAAAAAGAGAGAAAGAAAGCAGCATATCTGAAGAGAAAATATCAGAATTTTCCAGAATTAGAGACACGAATCATTAGATCAAAGTGGTTCTATAAATTACAAACACAATAAAAATTCTAAAAATCACACTAGATCCTTGTAAAGCTAGACATTTAGTGAAGTCATAGAGTAGAAATGCTCAAGGACTGATACTGAAAGAGTAAAAAACATGGAGCAGGTATATTCATAGAGTAGGAGGTTACTCTACTTTTTTGCAAATTTTTTCTAGAAAAGGCCAAATAGTAAGTATTTTAGGTTCTTTTGTTTTCATGGTAACAAAATATAAGCATGGAAAAAAAACATTTTCAGTGAATTCTTTGAGTCCTTCCAACAACTTGTCAAACTTAGGAGTGATATAAGGGACCCCAAACTTGTAACTGTTGTCAGAAGGAAAGGAGGCCTTGCTGACACCCTAATTTTGCTGATTAAAAAAAGTACAATCTTATTTATACATGATGTAAATAATAACAAGAATACAAAAGATATAATGAATTAATATAGTAAATAATACATGAAGAAAAGATTACATGTTAACAGAAGAATTTACTTTGCAGATGAACATAATTTAGACCTTTATGCCTTTGACATTTAATTGATCCACTATTTTCAGAATTATTCCAAAATTAAAATAGCACACAAATTAAAAACATTTACAAAGAAAAAACTAAGGTGTCTTTACAGTTTATGAATAAATGGATTTTTGGAAAACATGCGTTATCTAAAAGTAAAAAAAGTACAGCAAAATGAAAATAGCCTAATAACACACAATTCGGAAGACACAGACCTTATTTAAATACTTTAAAGTTACTGAGAATTGCAGACTCAGTGAAAACCTCCAAAAGACCTATTAAAATGAATCTTTTTACTAACATGCATCTTATCCTTCAAATTGTGATTACATAGACCCCAGTAGGAAACCCTGAGTCCTGTGAAAAAGTGTGAAGTGTGCAGATTTTACAACCAGTCATACATGTTTTCTGTAAGGGAACTGATAAAAATATAAACTTTTATATTAATTTGTAGATTCCAAGTTCCTCCCTTTACAGCTCTGATATACACTCTGATACATACTCAAGAAATCTGGTGAAACATATGAATCTTGTAAAACTCCTTCTCTTGATACTAGAATGATCAGAATTCTGACTTTAATTTCTTATATTTTCATTATTTTTGTTGATATAATATTAGTATACAACACTGCATATGATTTTGGAGTATCTTCAAGTGTGCTTTAACATACCACCATCAAAGCACCCAGAATACTCCACCATAGTCCACTATGCTGAGTCCAGAGTCTTTACCAAAACCTTTATGAACTCAAAATATGAGAAGCCTAACCCACCCTTAAATTATGAAGTTACTAAATAAGTGAATTATACATCTTTTTTCCAAAATTCAATACATATTTTAATTAAATTATCTTAGATAATTTCATTATTACAAGATTCTTTTCAGCATTCACTATCTCAAAAGAGTCTGAATTTCATAGACAAAATCAAGCTGTGAATTGGACTGTAATTAGAGTAAAGAGTATGGATACAAAGACTTCTTAAAGCTTAAATCATAACACTCACTACACTCAGAGAGGGCAAGAATAATCCTAAAATGGATGACTTCGTATAATGACATGGTACAAATTTTGGAGCTTTAGATCTTATACTTTAAAACATGTTTGATAATTAAATGACATATAGTCATTTATACACACACACACACACACACACACCTCTAGCAAAAGCAAACAAGATTAGTGTCTTTCTCTATGATAATGTGATTTTGTTATCTCTCAGTAGGAATAGATATACCTTACACCTATTGGCTATTTTCAAAATGAACTTCACAAGTCATTTAACTGCTATAACCACCTAAAATGTCAATACAACTACCTATATGATAGGGTGGCAGCAAGAATTCAAGGGTCACATGCAGAAGTGGCACATAGAGGTAATCAATAATTCTTAACAATTGTAATAAAATTCGAAATCCTACTTATACCTTTTCTGTAACATAAATAAATAGTGCCCAAAAAATCTTGCCCCTAAAAGGCAACTATTCAACTTTGATACAGATATTTAGGTCAACTTATCATGGCTGACCCCTCTAAAGAAATTCTACTTAAAGTGATATTTCTTCAGGGTCCCTAACAAGGTTATTAAGAATCAAGACTATCAATTTGTAAAACAGGTCAAAATGGACATTTTTCAAGAACTTTTAACTGAGACAATGTTCTTTTAACTAAGACAATGTTCCTTTAGGGAGAAAAATTCCCTGAAACATGCACATCAAGTAACAATTTCCCCAAGTTTCAGTGGTGTAAGTACAAAAAGGAAATTCCAATTCACAAAACCTGCTCACCACATATCAGAAAGACGCTGCTCTGTTACTTCAGACCCTTGCATCAAGATGATGGACGCCATTCTGACTGTCACTCCAAGGTCAGGGGAAAGAGCACTAAAGGTTCTCACACCAGCAATTAAATGTTCCCACAAAAAAAGTGACCTTGCTGCCATTGGCTCAAATAAGCGGCAAGGCAACATCTCACCTCAAAGAAACAAATGTGCAATTAACTCATGCCTAGAAATAGAGTTATATTTTGGCCCATAGCATTGATGTCCACACACTATCCCTAAGGAAGTTGGCAAAGTCTTCCAGCACAGAAAAGAGAATCTTCCTACACAGTGAGCATGAAAAGAGGAGATGCCAAAGCTTTCATAAAAGAATGCTACTTTTCAAATGTATGGTGAAGAATAGAATTGGACTTTTAATGGTGAACTGAATGATGATTTTTAATGATGCACACCTGAAACTGATATAATGTTACAATGCAATGTTACTTCAATTTAAAAAAACGTCAACTTTGCACTGTGTGCACACTGCTTCCAAGATAACTTTGTTCTTCCTCTCATGGAAGAATTATTTTGTTCTAATACTTGCTGAAAGCTCACAGGAGGTACACAGTAATTGAGAGGCAGACTAAAAGACATGTTAACTCTTCATGCCTCTAGCACCAACACATTATATCCACATTAATTCCTACTTGCAACATCAAGAAGTAATATATAAGGATCATATTATCTCAGTTACCGAGCAGAACTGTCTTTGATTCATATAAGATGTAGTTAGAACTGACTTAGAAACAAAACTATTTGCCCTTTGCTATCATGGTAATTCAGTCAGAAGGACTATTCAATACTAAGTATTTAGCTCCCGTAACACCAATTAAATCTAAAATATTTCCAGACGGTACTTTTGAGGAATGCTTTGAACTATAGATGGAATAATGGAATTTATTTTACTCATCAACCTTATTTTCATTAATATACTGACCTCCTTTGTATGTATCGAGCATCAGAAATAAAAAAAAATTCAGAGCTATATAAAATATAATCCACTTCCAGTTTTTGCAAAATAGTTATCACCTAAGTTCCTTAATTCTTTATTTTTATAATTATAAGGGGGGATTTTAAGGGATAACTTTCTTTTCAGTTATGGGAAATACATTTTCATTCTAAATCCATTTTTTAGCCTTTATTTTTTAAATATGCATTAATCTTTTGAAAAACTTAAGTCAATACTTTGCCTAAGGGAAATGAGTTATCATTGAATTTATTATGCTAATAGCAAAATTAATATAACACAAAATGAAAAAGAAGTCATAAAGAAAATGAATTTAGAAGAACCACCTCCGATATGTTTTGCTAAGTTAATAAAATCGAAATCTGATACTTACAAAGGTTCTGGGCAATTTTAGAATCTAGAAATTTAAGTTCTTTAATTTTTTTCTTAAGAGCTTTCTTTTCTTCAAAATCTTCCTCTTCTCTTCTCTCTGTAAAACCAAGGATAGATTCATGTTAGGTGCAGTTAGGCCTTCAACTGCAAAAGAACAGGATGTAAACTGTTTATCGTCAAAGAATATAAAAATAATCTAAATATTTTAAATCACATAGTTACAAAAATAATAATAGACTAAATTGGTTCATATAAACACCAGTGACCCTAGAAAAATACTAAGAGTAAATATGTGAAGGTCTAATGGGAAAAACAAAAATGAAATTGACGTGTACTACAGAAACCAACACAATTAGTTGTAAGAATAAGTACAATTGGTTCATTTGAACAGTATATAGGACACAATTACAAGAATAAATACACTTAATTACATTTAGGGTAGGTTAAGAAATTAAATCTAAGAGTATTAAATTAAAAGAAACACAACTGTTTTAGGGGCCTCCCTGGTGGCTCAGGGGTTAAAGTCTCAATGAGATCAAGCTGTCATGAGCCTCTGCTGCATGAGTTCTATCCCCAATCCCTGACCAGGTAGCTGACCCACATGGCACAGCTGACCTTTCCTGTTTCACCTGCTGCTCCCCTCAGCAGTGTATTTCAGTAGATCTGCCTGTTTTGCTCCCCACTCTGTCTCTGGTGAATCCTTTCACTGGTCTACATCCCAATTCTTGTATGCATATAAATAAAATAAATCTTACAAAAAAAAAATCTGTTTTATGTTTGATATACCTCATAACTGGAAGAGTGTTTGCAATTTGCTTTCTAAATCTGTGAAAAAAGTCAAAGTGTGATAATGAACTTATTTTATCTGGATGTTTCAAAAATCAACAAATGAGTTGATCTTTATGTTTATAGTGAAAGAGAATAAACACATCATGCAAAACAATAACATATGACCTATAGTTACAACACAGTATATGATCAAGGTTAACAGCTATAACAAAGTGACCACCATCTTATCTTTCCTCTCCTGTGTCACTGGTTATCTTAAAAAATTAGCATATTGATAATGAAAATCAATTGAACAAGGTATTTTTAGTTAGAAACACAAATAAGAAATGTTGGGGAAAAAATAACTTTAAAAAGTACCTCTATATCTATAGATATATATGAGGCACTTGGCATATTAGAAAAGCATATTTTAATTCATGCTTTGGCATACAGAATGAGGTAGGAAATTAATTTTATAATTTTCAGAATATTAACTAGTTATTTGCATCATTTTATAAATAATCAACCATCTTTCTCAGCTGATCTTACATTATACTTTTTCTTATATTTGTTTTTCTGAATTTCTAATTGTGCCCCATTGTTCTATATATTATTCTTATGCTGTTAACATTCTGTTTAAGCACTGAAGATGTATCCTATTGTTTGGCTTTTCAAATTATTTTTCTTCCTTTCTAAGTTTCCTTCATTTACTCAGTCATTTATTTTCCCATAAACATAGAGAAATGTAAGAGTTCCAAAAATAAAATCTATTTGAATTGTAATGCATTTGCAAATGTATTCAAGGCAGTGTGATATGCTGACAACTTTCCAATCATAAATATATGACATGTGGCTATATAATAATTCAACTTAATACAGTATTCTTCATAAACAACCTATATAATTATTGTTAATGTTAGGTGTTATAAGGATACCTAAAGTATACTCACAAGTATTGATGGGGGGAAAGGGGGGGATTGGTTAACTGTACATTTCCCTACTATACTTTATAATTAAATGCTACTAGAGTACAGAAATTTTTATGAACTTTGCTTAGATGGTTTATAATCAGCCACTTATTTAATCTTTCATTCAAATAGGAAATCCTTATTAAGCACCAGCTAAAAGGAACAAGGCATCAGAGATACAGTGCTAATAGAGAGCTCCTGGTTTCATAGAATTTCAGTACCAATAGAGGTGATTACAAATTGAATTGCCATTCAATTATAGTACATAGATACAGTTGTGATGATTTGGCAGGAAACATGAGAGAATTAAAGAGGAGTGCTATATATCCTACTTGCCAGTCTTTATGGAATAAATGATAGCTAAGTCAAGGGTTGGAAGAGGAAAGGAATTTTCCAGGCGAGAAGGTTTCGGGTAGGAAGGAAGAAAACTAGAAAATAAAAGGATAAATATTTAGAGATCTAAAAGTACAAGAACCGAAAGGGGACAGAACATGAGAATTGTAATAGCAGTAAATGCTGACTAGGAATAAGTGACACAAGATGAATCAGGCACCAGATTGTTCAAGACATTTTGAATTAGGTTAAGATGTTTGGATGTTATTCTCAGAGCAATGAGGAGCCACTGAGTATTTAAGACAGAGACATTGGGAAGATTGAGAGACATTGGGAAGACTGCATTTCAGAAGGTCAGACTATTTATGGTGAACTGAAAGAATAGCAAAGGCAATGGTACAACAGTGAGACAGAAGGAAGGACAACCACTAGGATGGAAGAAAGGAGTGAATTTCAAAAGGAGAAGCCTGACTCCTGTATTCCAGACTTGAATATCCAGCTGCCTATTCTCAGCAACTCTATTTGGTTGTCAAATATATACTTTGTATAAAGTCTCTCTCTCACACACACACATATGCACACGCTTGCACACAGACAGCATTCCTTACTTCACATAATATAAACGCTCCTGTTGCAACTGTTCAAGTCTAAAAGCGTGAAGTTATCTGTTTTTATATAGCCCTCAAAACGATATCTAATCCATCAGTGAATATAGTCAATGCTAACTTCAAAATATTCATTAAAATAAGCACTCCCCACCACCTAACTCACTGGTACTACTCCCCTGCTGATGGCTACTGTCTTTTCTCATCCAGATCACAAATGCTTTTCCATTTCTAGATTTGAACAACAGCATTCTCTTTACCACAATGAGGCAGAAGAGACCTGCTAATCTCAATGGAAAAAACTCCATTTACTGGTTTATACAGAACCACAACCACCACCCACCCAATCAGTATTCCCGATTACTATCACTTTTAATACCGCCTCCAAAGCATTTACTTTTTTATATATCAAGGTCTGTCTTTCCCCATTAGAAAGTATGTTCCTCAACAGTGGAAAATTTGTTCATCATTGTATTGTTAACACCAAGAACAAGACCTGGAAGACAGCAGGTGCTCAATAAATGTCTGTTGGATACATATGGCTGTTTGTTTTTATGTCTGTATGAACCTCCAGACTAAGGGAGAAAGGAGGAAACACATAAATGATTATGTCCTCTTTATTTAATTCAGAGGCATTTAAGCTAGTCCAGTTATAAACACATTTAATTTGGGGGGTTCTCGTACATCCACATGATCATGCACATGGGGCAGCTGGAAGTATAAAGTGAAGAGAAATCTGAAATGGTTCTACTAGTTATTCTATTAATGTTAGAGGGATTCCAGGCACCAGAAAAAACAAAAAAACAAAAAAACATGTCTCGTTTCCAGTATTTAAGCCTTTCCTTTGTTATACTGGTTAAAATATTCAGATGCAGGCTACTAAGAAGTACATTAGTGCACTTGTTTTCCATATCTTGACCAAACGGTGACTTTCCACAATTTAGAAGATACATACATTTCATTTTCTTTTTTGCCCAAGAAAGCAGCAGATTCTTTTTTAAAATCAGTTTGTTTCTCAACACCAGTATCCTTTCACATGCTGAAATATTTTCAAGTATACCTAAAGAAAAAAGTCAAAGAAACCAGCAACCTTAAATTTTAAATATGTACTGAACATCTCAGATGCCACACTGCACACTGAACACATTCTGCAACACTTTCCTACATGGATCTCAGAATAGTTCTACTGCTGCTATGACGACTCACATCATCATTAGGAGAAAAGCATTGCGAGAGGTAAGTAAAGTAACAGATCTGATAAAAGAATTAAGATCATCAGACTTTGACTCCAATATTCTCATAAGTTATGAAATATGGCAGTTGTTACATTTAAAAAAAGTTACTAATCTTGACTACTTCAACTTCCAAATCGGAGACTTCATTT
Organism: Talpa occidentalis; assembly: GCF_014898055.3. NCBI lineage: Eukaryota > Metazoa > Chordata > Mammalia > Eulipotyphla > Talpidae > Talpa > Talpa occidentalis. The sequence continues at coordinate 33,940,155 of NW_023604861.1, read as the reverse complement.
AAACAATTCTGCCTTTTCATACAAATGATAAATTAGACTCTTACTGAGTCTAATGCATCAGTCTACCCAGACTGCAAGGAAATTATGTTTTTTTTCCTCTCTTCTCTGCTTCCATATAGTCAAAGGATGGTTGAGGGGAAATGAGCAGAATATAGACAGAGGGATGAGAAGCAGCAGAGTTTTCTAGGAGGAAACAATAGGATTCAAAAGAAATCAAGGTAAAAATAAGCTTGTATTCATATGAAACCAGACAGTCTATTACCCAAATTCAATAATTTGGGTATAATCTTTCCTACTGAAAAATAATGAAAAGTGATTTAAAAAAAAAAACAGCAAGAAAATGGATTATTTCAAATCATTGAATATGTTTATGCAAAGGTCACTGATAAAGCAGGATTTACATGTTGTTAACATGACAAATGCATTAAAGAAGACTATGAATAAGGGAGTATATTTAGTAAGAATCAAGTTTTTACAAAAAGTCCTATTTCCATTATCCATGCTGATGATATCACTGTGAGATACCAGCAAAGAGAGAGTGCAGGTTCCTATAAGTGCAACAGGGTGGTCCCCAGGAAAGGGGGAGGTTCCCTGCGCCACCCAAGGGAGGGTGGAGCTGAGCAGCAAGAGGAGAAGCAGCAGAAGAGACTGAGGAAGGAAGGAAGCAGGATGGAGCCAGGAGACCTGGAGGAGGCGCGTGGAGCCTAGAGACACGTGAAGAAACTGTGCTTGTCTTTTGGTCGTGGACTGGGTGACACAGATGTGGGTGAGACCGTGGGGAGGTGACAATGGCAGCTTTTATCTGGATGTTGATTTTGCTCTTTTCCTTCCGGGCTTGTCCGGTTGTTTGTGACCCTTTTCTGTGGGTCCCCACTGGAAGATGCTTTAGACTTGTGGCAGGCTTTGGGGCCTTGTTCTGGGCCAATCCCATATGGATGGACTTTTACCCACGAGGGGATGGGTAACTTTGGGTGCTTCATTTAGAAACTAGACTCTTTGCCTTACCTGTGTTGTTTCCTAGTTTAATTAAAGTTCCTTCCCATTAAAGTCTCATATGTTTTGTGTTGATGCGGCGGATGGCAGAACCCATTTAGAATAGGCAGGTTTGCAGGGTTTGGGCTGACCCTCTCCCTGTCCTATAACATAAGGACACCAGATTCCAACCAGATTCTGCATACTCACCCTACCATCCATTAGACCATCAAGTGAACCCCACTGGGGTTTAAGTCCCTTTTCTATGATGTTAGGACACTGGTGCTCTAGGGACAGCTGCCAATTGAAATGAGATAATTACCACAGGTAACCCTCCCTCACCCCACAATGACTGAGAAAAAAGAGAAGAAATTCAGCGTCTAACCACAACTCAAAAGCTGAGAATAAAGCAGTTTGTAGATTCACCCCATCCACTGTGGAGCTTCTCTTCTAAAACAAGCACAAAATCCGCTAAAACACCAGATTTCCTAAAGTCATAATATGCAACTGTTACTCATAAAGTCAGATTATTAATGCCATCTATACTTGTGATCTAGCTTTTTGCCATTACAGGTCTGTGTTTAATCTTCCTAGAGATACTGTATACAACTGCATTTTTTCTGAGAAGATTAGTACTGTTCAAAAATGGTTCTGATCACTAACAGAGCATAAGCCTCATTTTATAAGGGTTTTATGTCAGAATGAAGTCAGAGATGACAAAACTTTCTATGTTGCTGAGAGCCATGAACTGAAAAAGTCTTTTTTAATTAATTTTCTCTTTCCTCTTTTTCTATGTTCTAGGATTCAAAAATAGCTGCAAAATTATAGAAAGAATCTCCTTTCAAAATCTTTTCTTTTATACTAAATTTTCCATTAAAATCATAGTTCCATGATACATGGTTATACATCTTATTGCAGTTAATTTTCCATTATGTTCTAATAAGATTGATTAAGAATGTGACTTTAGGAATTCCACATAAATTTTATCACACCATTTCACCAATGCAAAAACAACAACAACAAAAAGCTAGAATTGCAGCTCTCAATGTATGAATGGCTAGGAGAGCCCAAAAGGTAATAAATACCCCAGTTTTCTGTTCCCATAGTTGAAGTATTTTAAAACAGTAAATGCTAGCAATAGTTTATTCTATTTTTGTTAGTGCTTCCTGGCTAAATGTATCTTATGACAATATGTATTTAAAATACCATTCATTTCAATTTTTTTCTGGTATTCATTTAGCACAAATGCTATGCAATTTTACGTTACATATTTATAATAAATTACCTTATGTTCATTAAATTGTTATTACTCTAGCCTTAAGAAGATGAAAGGAAGTATATCTGATTAAATAGACATTATCTAGGACACCGAGAAAAACCACTAAAATCATCTCAACTGCAGAAACAAAGCAAGCATAAATTACTTATTATAAAGATGAAAACTGAGACAGTGCAATCTTCAAATGGGTCAAAAGTGGGGTGTGGGGAGACATTTATAAACTAGAGATTACTCGCAACATTGTGGCTCTTTTCATTCCCTATTTCCTCAGAGGCTAGTGAAGACTATCAAAATTTGTAGTATCAAAATTTAGAAGCAGAACAGCTCTTGAATATCAAGTTTAACCAGCTCCATCTATTGACAAGAAAACATAAGCACAACGAGTATGTCAGTTTCCCAAGGTCACATAAAGGACCAGATCCCAGATGAGGGTTCCGATGAGTATACCACAGGCACAAAACAGCCTGGAGAACAGGGAATCCGCAGATAAGAAATATAATGGCCTAGGTTGCATGCTCACAATTGATCACACTGTCTTGTTGTAGTTCTCTGGAAAAGTAAACAGGAAGGTGAAAGGACCAGGGAGAGTGAAGACAAATGCTTGGTCTCCTGAACACAACGAGCATGATTCAAAGCTATGATGGAGGACTATGTGTGGTGGGTGTGGAAACATATCTGAAGTAGTGTGATCCTATACTTCCAAATCACATACAGTGTTATAAAACCAATGTTACCACAATAAAAATACATAAAAAGCTTTGGGTAGGAAAAAGAACAACTATCATTCCAAAGGAAAAATCAAAATTTCACCCATCACTACCATTCAAATGGTAGTTAAATTTGGATGAAGATCAGCTATTCAGCTATAAGTGTTTGAGAATATCAAGTGTCAGAATTTGAGACTAGGTAAGTAGTTGATAAAGGAAAACAGATTTCTGAGGGTTACTACTACTGGTGGTTGTGTAGGATAATATGGTTTCGAAAAAGATTTAAGCAGTTTGAAAGCATAAGATACAGAATAGATAGAAAAAAATGAATCTTGGAAATCAATTATTTTTTGAATGGGTAATAAATACCCCCTTGGCAAAAAATCAAAGTAAATGCTTTGATACTGAAAACTGTAACTGTATAAATAGCTTTAGTCTTATCTGATCTCTCATACTCAGTTTTAATATTTCTAGGCATATAAATGGACAAAAATACACAGAAAATAACCAGGTGAAAGAACATTTTTCTGGTCATATATTAATATATGACTGCTACACTTAATCAGAGTGTTCTACTACCAAAATGATGTCTGTTTGGGAATTAAAGGCTAAGAATTATAGAAAGAAGAGTGGCTGGGAACCTAACAAAATTTTGTGAAACACAGTATTTTAATTATAGCCATGAAAATAAATACAAATGTGGCAAATAAACATGCATTTTTTTCTTTATGTAACATCCAATTTAATAGATAATATCACAAAACAAATAATCTAGGACTTTTCTCTACAACTCAAATCCTCCACATATGGGAGAAGTATTTCACTGTTTAACAAATCCTTAATTAAGGTTGTATCTAAAAATATTTTTTATCATTACTACATGTACAAAAGAATTAAGAGATTATTGCCTATGGATTAAGATAAAGGATTAGGACATATATTCTATTGAAACATTTTAAAACATGTATTACAAATGATTTCCACATAGCTAACCTAAAAAATGTATTTCCCTCATCTCTATTCCTATATGATCTAAACCCAATCAAGGTATTTCATAAAAACTGTTTGATCACTAAAGACCTCTGCAATCACAGAAATTAGCAATTTTGTTGATATCAAAAGTTTTCTAATACAAACTAAAAGAGCCACTTTCTTGAGACTCCCCTTATATGTAAGCACATCTTCTTAACCAGATTTAGATAGGAGAAAAGATGAATTTAGTGGAAATAAAATAGCGAGACCTCTCACATTTACACAATCAACTCTTTAAACCAAACAAGCTATTTATCAGGATAAAATTACCCTGAGACAGATAATCATATTTATCATGTGTCTGTCAGTGTTATATCTTTAATTAATTAGTTCCAAATTGAGATGAGTTTTGATTGAAAGAACCAAAGATCAGAAGGGGAAAAGTAAATGCAATTAGGAAGGAGTTAAAATCTCAGGTAAAAGACAGCTGGAGTCTATTTTACACACCCTTTCTTGGCTCATCAGAGCTTCATATAAAAACTGGCTGAAATATTTTATTATGTTATCCTAAAAATTTCCCCTCTACAAGGAACCTTTAGTGTACCATCCTCCTAGGAATGATGCCGTTTCCCTATCAGGGGATAACATGGATGATAATTTTTCCACTAGTTCTTGTTTTTGCCAATGCAACCAACTCATCCTCTGATGAAATTAGAATGCAGAAATCTATCTCTGCTAAAAGAAATTACAAAGTAAATACTAAAAAAGTTAAAGCACGACATGCTAATGCATACACAAGAGAATATATTGAAAGAAAAAAAAAACCTATTATAAAAAGAATGAGAACTCTGTACAACCCTAATTTAAAAGAAGGATTAAATACAAATGAGGACACAGGTAATTCAAGGTATCTAGCATGCTTCAGAATGACAAGACTTCTTAAGTGAACTTATTAGTATTTATAAACACAGTGTTAAGCAACTTGAGAATAGGAAAAGTAACAATAAATTATATCAACTAACAAATAAAAAGCAATGACATATCAAATGGTGAGAAAACCATACCTAGTGTATTAGAGTGCGGGGGAAAAATATAACAGTTTCATCAAAATGTCCAGAATGATTATCCAAAACTTGACAGAAGAAATATGATCAGACATAAAAGTGACCATCATCCCAAAATAATGAAACAGAGTTTCAGATCAAAGAACTTTACAATGATCTTAATTTTAATTCAATGACAGCATGCTTATATTCCTTGGAAGCTTCTAATTTTGCAAAATAATCAGAATGTGGAGTTTCAACAAAAACTTCAAATGAACATTTGTTCTGATATTAGAAAAATGAAGTTCTGATACTATACCCCTACCATAAAACTATGAATTTGTGTCCACCTATGGGTTTAACATTGCCCTAAGAAAGAGGAATATATGTCATCTTTGTCAAAAAATGCTTTAGAGTATGTGTGTGTTATTGTGCATGCAAGGGGCTGACACAGTGGGGGTAGACAGGGAGGGAGAGGTGAGAGAGACAATACCAAGGTATTTATTAGTTCAATTCCATTCAACCTTTATTATACAGACTTGCAGGTAAGTAGTTTTATCAGCCCTCTGATTTCATGTTGTTTTCTCTGATTGCTCAGCAGAAAATGAAGTTATATTCCCAATTTCTCAGTTACTGAATCTCTATTTCTCTATATTCAAGGATGTGCTGGGTCCCCAGTGAATGATCTGGAGTCCAATTAAGCTACCTACTGGGAGTGTCATTATTTATCTGCCCAGTTTTCTAGAATCAACTATGCTGTTTATAGAATCAACTAATTTTCTAGAATCAACTAATTTCTGTTCCACAACCACTTAAATTTGAGACTTTTTTAAGCCAGGGCTTTCTGATACTTGTTTATATTATCTTCCCTTCTATTTAGATATCATCCTTTATAAATCCTATATAACCACATCAAACTCAGTTCAAACTCAGTTCACATAGACATCTTTTCCACTGCATCTCCTTTCCTATATACAAGGCGTATGGCCCATAAATGCCTTACAACAATGTCCTTATGTTATACTATGAGGATATACTGTTTTTAAAAAATGATCTTTTTATCCGAGAAAAGGAAATGGGAAGTTAGCATTTAATGGATACACTGTCCTTTGTGGAAGACAAAATGTGATGAATAGTAGTGATGGTTACACAACAATGTAAATGTATGTAATGCCTTAGACTGTACTCTTTAAATGTATTTAAATGGTGAAATTTAAAATCAATAAAAAATAGAAAAAAATTGACTGGATTTCAAATCACTTTTTTTATATTGATATTAATTTGACATTTTTATTTGGACATTATGTAGGGATATGACAAGTGACTATTAAATGCAGATACAAACCTACGTCAACCAAAGGCCACATTAACAGATATGGTGCTTCACCTCTTTGCTGTGGATCCCTGTGTGTATTTTCTTACCAAGGAATAAAGAGAGCTGAACCGAAACTGGATTCTGAAATCCCTAGATGCTTTGTAATCCCTAAAACACCACCAAACACTCCTACTAAAGATAAACAACATTTCTATGTCCTTCCCAACATTCATATTTAAAGTTAGAGGCTTTTTATAAAATTATAATTCCTCAATGTCTTCCAGCTTGCCTCCCTCCAAATGTCCTAACTTTAGCATTCTAACCAAATGTGCTATTAAAAAGAAAAAAGAAAGTACTTAACAGAACCATTCTGTGAAAGGGGAAGGGAAGAAACCTTTTCATTAATGGGAAAGCAGTGGCTTAAATCTTATTAGAAAATCTCACTTTAAACTCAATTACTTCACAATTATGCTTGGCCACCTGACACTTGAGGAGCGAAGCATTAACATCTTTGTGGAGAAGAATCTTTAGAAGAACTGAAATATTCCTTACTGTAAACTATCCAACCTTACTAATTAAAAAACTATCTCTAGTTTAAATGCTTCATGAAAATGTCAGACAGTAAAAGTTAATGTTCAAAAGACATACCAACAAATCAATGCAGAGCAGGAAATGAAAAACTAAACTGAACAACACTTTGACATCCTGGAACGCCTATTAACTGGGATGCTCTGGTGCATGTCAAAATTCCTAATTTTTAAAATGTTTTAGTAAATCATACTCTCATCCTTAAGACTGTATTACTTTACTTAAAATATCAAACCCATATATCAATTAAATGAAGTTCTAAAAACTTCAAATCCTTTTCCCCCAATTAAAATGGATAGTACAAGATAATTTAATAAAAATCTCATTTTAGAAGAACAAAACAGAAGCAGGGAGAGGATGAGAGTCTGCCAAAGGGACATTAGGTATCTGGACTCCCATTCTTATGCATTTTCAGCATATGATATGGCCTTTTAGAGCCTACCTAGCCCATCAGTAGAAACTATAAATGTGATGACAAGAGAATTGAATGGAATTAAAGTAGAATGACTAAGATTCATTCTACCCAGCAGGGACAACAGAGCCACATAATTACTAGAGATGATAACTGAAGATTTTTTTTTTCCTTTCTGAGCTATTTCCCATAGCTTTGCCACTTCAGGATCAATGGCATTTATTTCCTCTGGGGAAAAGATAATGCTTAGAAGAAGAGGTCATTCCTCAACACTGAATATAAAATTAGAATTCTGTTAATATCGACAGTAAGACAACAGTCTTGAAAGTCATGTGGTTCACTTGCAAAAGCTGGATACTTAAAGAAAAAAATTAATCCATTCACAAGACTGTCCCTTAATTACATAAAACTGAGACAGGAGGGCCTCCCTGGTGGCGCAAGGGGTTAAGCACTGCACTATGAAGCAATCCACAGCCTCTGCAGCACGAGTTCCATCCCCAGCCGGCAAGGGAGATACCCACACGGTGCAGCAGACCTCTCTTGTCTCAACCACTGCTCCCCTCAGCAGTGTATTTCAGTCAGTCTGCCTGTTCTGTTCCCTACTCTGTCTCTAGTGAACCCTCTCACCCCCCTCATCTCTGGCCTGTACCCCATTTCTTGTATGCATAAATAAACATTTAAAAAAAAAAAACTGAGACAGGACTCTACTTATAGCAATGGAAAGATGTAGACTATAGGGCAAGAATATTGACTCAGAAACTAGAAACACAACAAAAAAGGCTTTTTGAGCCCAAGAGAACTTTTAGCTGATGAGAGAAGAAAGGATCAGAATGAAGACACAGTACATGGGGCATGCCCCCATCCTCCTCCCGCAGAAGGGAAAGGTTTGGGCAGGAGTATCTAGGGAGTGAGTGGAGACAAAGAAGATTTGGAAATTTCAGAGGCTGAAGGTATGTGTGACCAGCTTCCTGTCTGGGAGGCATCCTAGTGAAGTTTTACCAACAGTGGCAAGCTCTGGAAAACTAGAGTAACACAGGGCATTTTAAAATACCAAGTATACCTAAAGAGTATCACGCTTTGCAAATGGTAATGAGGGATCTATAATTGTTGAAAGGATCAGTGGATATATTATTTCCAGAAATATGTGCTATTACATTAGCCTTTCCAAATAATAACTGACAAATTCACACTGCATATAAAATTCCTTGCAATTCTAGTGGCAAAGAAATTTATACTAGCATTAAATATTATACTTCAATTTTTTTTTTAGATTTATTTATTTTTATACAAGAGCTGGAGTACAGGCCAGAGGCGTGGGAGGGTGAGAGAATTCACCAAAGGCAGTGGGGAGCAGATCAGGCAGATGGACCAAAGACTCTGCTGAGGGGAGCAGCGGGCAAGGCAGGAGAGGTCTGCTCACCATCTGGGTTTCTCCCTGGCCACCCAGGAATTGAACCTGCGCTGCAGAGGCTGTGGTCAGCTTCACAGTGCTGCGCTCAACCCGCTGTGCCACCGGGGAGGCCCTATACTTCAAATTTGAAAGACTAAGTCAGCAAAAAGGACTACAAGAAATGTGTTTATATACAAATACACATTTATATAGATGTCTTCCTAATGTATACATACACAACTCAAAGGAACTTAACATACAGAACATGCCTCTTTATTAACAAATGATACTCAGTTTCAAATTATCAGGTTAAATATCTCATCCCCATGTGGAGCTCTCTTAGCACTTGCCTACTCACAATCCTTTCTCAGCTTTTCACAAGCTGATCTGTCTAAGCCTCTAGAAGATATACACCACTTTTCACTTCATCAATTACTTCTATCCTAACACTTGAGCGAACATTTTTCAGGAGAACCATTACACAGATTCTCTTCATTATAAATGGGTGTCCCTTTTGATCACCAGCACCATTTGGAATAATTACGAAATATATTGCTTTCTGAATGCCGTTTACTGAATTAATGGAACCTTATATATGTAATATACTTGACAAAATTTCTCTCACTTTGGAAAGCTAAGATCATTTCTAAGCAGTGATTGTTTAAACACAAAATAAATGACTCACGTATCTTGTTACACTTTTTGAGATTCATTTTCATTAACGATGGCAAAGTTACCTTTTCACTTTCTGGTTAAACAATGGACATATAAAAGATGTAAGAATTAAAAAAAAAAAAAACTGAGCATACTATTCTAACTGACATAACCACCCCATTATTTTGGAATTGCTCTGAAGGGAAAAAACTAATTTTAAAAATCCATTGCAAAATCATTCAGACAATACAAAAGGCTATAACAAAGGGAAGTTTCCTTTACCTTACTATAAATACTATTCAGAGAAAACTTCAGGAACTGGCAACAGTGGTAACAAAAGCTACTAATAGTCGTCTTCTGAAAGAATTCACATGAATATAAGTAAATGCAAGTGAACGTGTATATAAACACAAATATATATATATATATATATATACACACACACACACACACACTTGCATACAAATGGGCATTTTATGTTTTTTCTTGCTAATCAAATGAGCTTTTACCATATACACTTTTTAAATTTTTCTTGTTTTATGAAGCAATAAACCCAGAGTATTTCAGCATGTTCTTATATATGGATCAGCCACATTCTTTCTAACAGTTTTACATATCACCTAGTCACCACAATTTAACAATATCATAATTTATCTTCCTTATTGATGAATATTTACATGGCTACTCAACTTTTGCTATTTAAAATATTATAGTGAACATGCTTTATATATATACTTTTCCATATATATATATAAACTTTACTGAGTCTACTTTTTTTTTTTTTTTATAGAGGCATGCTTTATTTATTTGTTTGCTGGTTTGTTTGTTTGTTTTGTTTATACATGCACTGGGTACAGTCAGAAGCGCGGGAGGGTGAGAGAATTCACCAGAGCCAGAGCGGGGAGCAGAGCAGGCAGAAGGACCGAAGTACACTGCTGAGGGGAGCAGCGGGCGGCAGGAGGGGTCTGCGCGCCATGTGGGACCCTCCTCCGGTGGCCGGGGAGCAGCCAGGGATCGAACCGGCGCCGCAGAGGCCGCGGGCAGCTTGGCAACCCAGCGCTCAACCGCTGCGCCACCGGGGAGGCCCAGAGTCTACTTTTTAACTGTGCCAAAGTGATAATCTCACTCCTTTTCAAGAGAAGTAGTAGAATCAGTTTTCACCATTAACACAGTTCCTCTTCTGAGACTGGATACAAAGTTTTTTTTTAAATGTTTCTTAAAAGTTTAGTTAGTAACTTTAGAACATTAAACTCAAATGAACTCTTACATTATAGCTATGTAACTGAGACCAGAGAACTGACCTCCCCTAGGCCATGTATCTACCTAGTAGTAGACTCAAAATTAGAAACCAGTTTCTAAATTCTAGGCAATCCTCACTGTACAATCTCCCAGGGCAAAGAAGCCCCTGTTAGAGAAATGGTAACACCTGAAACTATGATCATTGTCCATATGAAGCTCTCACAAGGGATCCTTTGTCAATTAAAGTCAATCTTAAGTCGTTTCCTTTATTTACTCACTCAATCACAAGGTACTGGGGGTATCCAAGAAAGGATAGAGAACAGTAAAATGGTCTTGTTCCTAAAGAAATTCCACTAAATTGTACAATGAAATGTGCAGAGGTAAAATTATAAAACGCTACAATCATAAATCTAAAGGGAAAACTATTGGAAATATTAGGTATCTTATGTATTCCACTCAGAAGCTCAATTAAAAGGATTATTGAAAAACTAGTTAATTTTTTTTTTTTTTGCTCTTCTCTTTTTTCTTTATTATTTTTTTTTTATAGCCACATTGGTCATTTTATTTTTTTTAATTTTTTTTAATTAAATAATAAATTTTATTTTTATATTCCCCCATACAACTGCACATGCCCCATTCTGACCCCAATCCCTCCCCTCCCGGCCCCACCCCCAAAAAGTGTCTCTGGTTCATAGTTTTTTGTTGATTTTGATTTTCACTTTCTTATAGTTATTCTTTTTCCTGATCCCTTATTTAAGTTTTCTAGATTCCTGCTATGAGTGAGACCATCCGGTATTTTTCTTTTTCTTTTTGGCTTATTTCGCTGAGCATGATCCCTTCCAGCGCCATCCATGTTGCTGCAAATTGCATGTGTTTATCTTTTTTGAATGCTGAGTAATATTCCATGGTATATATGTACCACATCTTCTTGATCCAGTCATCTATTTTTGGGCATTTGGGCTGTTTCCAAAGCTTAGCTATTGTAAATAGTGCTGCTATAAACATAGGGGTGCAGGTGCTCTTTGGAATTGATGTTTCTGTGTCCTTTGGGTAAATACCTAGGAGTGGAATTGCTGGATCATATGGAAGCTCTATGTTTAGTAGGTCCAGAAATCTCCACACAGCTTTCCATAGTGGTTGGACCAGTTTGCATTCCCACCAACAGTGCAGGAGAGTTCCTTTTTCTCCACAACCTCACCAACATTTGTTGTTGCTAGTTCTTTTAATATGTGCCATTCTCACTGGTGTAAGATGGTATCTCATGGTAGTTTTGATTTGCATTTCCCTGATGACAAGTGATGTTGAACATTTTTTCATATGTCTGTTGGCCATTTGCATTTCCTCTTCAGAGAAGTTTCTTTTTAGCTCTTCTGCCCATTTTTTGACTGGAGTATTTTCTTTGCTGTTGTTGAGTTTCATCAGCTCTTTGCAGATTTTTGTGATCAGTCCGTTATCATTAGTGTTGGGTGCAAAAATGTTCTCCCAGTTGGTGGGGTTTCTCTTTGAAAAACTAGTTAATTTTTGAATGCTAAAAAACTAAGATAATTAAAAAGATGCTTTAAGGTTCAAAGAAGCAAATATATATTTTTTGATTTATTAACATCATCTAAGTAGAGTAAGAGATATTAGATATGGACCTTGAAAGATGAATAGGGGAGTTAGAATGCACTCACTTCCTCTCACCTCCATGAAGTATCACTATATGTGTATATATGCACACACATATACAACATTTACACACTTATACACACACAAAAAAAGTAAAGTTTTCTATAGTATGTGGGAAAACAAAATGAGATCAAATTATGAAATCCAACATCCAAGTATCTCATTAATGTCTATCTTATTCTGCACAAAGTAGTTGAATATAGGGTTAATTTCAAGAATGAACATCGCACATGGACTCTTAGGTGCAGCTCTGGGATACAAGACAAACCAGTCCTCAAAGGGAAGCAGAGTTGTACCGAATTTGGAGAAAGGAATTGAAAGATTAGATGTCTACTGCTACCCAGGCCTTGTATGCAACAGAATGTTTGCTAATTTGTTTAATATATATATATATTAATTTACTAAATTAAAAAAAAAACTGTATTTAACATTATTTTCTTACAAGCTTTTCTGTGTGCCAGAAAGGGAATATAATCCTTAACTCTTCCTTTTTAAAGAGATAGGCAAAATGCCCTAGAAAGAAATGCCTTTAGTGTCCCATCTTTCTAAATTCACAGCAGGACATTCTAGCCTGGTAACTACACCCACCACCCCAGCCAAGGACACTGAGATTCTGGTGCTAGACTACCATGGGTCTCAAGCTTCCTCTGTTCCTATCTAATCCTTGTACAGACTAGTCTTCTTCCTGCTTTTAAGGAGCATGTTCATCCTTCAAAACTCAGGTGATTTGAGTGCAGGCCTCAAGCCTCATTGCCTGGCATTCTCCCTTCAGATACAATGCTCCTGTCTTGCTGGATGCTAGATCCCAGAACACAAGACTTCTCTAACTTGAGTAACTCTGAACATGGTACGTTCTACCCCTGGAAAGTCTGTCCCTTGACTGCATGCCTAGCAAATTCCTACTTCTTTGAGTCTCCACTTACATGCCATGACCTCAGAGGCATCCATGACCACTGCCTCCAATTTCACAATTATCATAAGTTGTTCATTCCTTTCACAGCATTTTCAACAACATTGGTTATTTTTCTTTGTCAACCAATTTGTTTTCTGTCTTCTCCATTTGAAAATATACTACATAAAGGCAAGAATTAGGTCTGTCTTGCTCAGCGCTGTGTCCCAGGAGCTAGCATAGGCAAGGCTTCTTGTGTTTGTTGCTTGGGTGACTGGCTGGTCAGCTGGCTGACTGACTTGGCTGCATGATTTGCCACGACTGATTCAATACCCAAAACCAGAGCTTTGCTTGCTGATAGCAGATAACTGCAACCCTAGGCATAGTATTAAGAAGTAGCTAGCCTTGAGGGAGGTATGATTTGTATATCCAATTTCACTTGCTGACAGAAAAAAAGCCACATGAGCACTAAGACTTAAGCACTTAATACAATAGGGATTACAGAGCTCTGAGGAGAAATAGTCCTTAAGCACAAAGCTGCTGGGCTGGGAGATAAGGCCTCTTCTGCGGAGCAGTATTGATCTAAAGGGTAGATGCAGAATCCTGTGCCACGAGGTATAGGTGGGTATTCCTATTCTGCTTCCTTCAGAACTGAGGGTTAAGGCAAGATTTTTTTCTTTAACGATAATGAATTTTATCAGAACAAAAACCTACAAATGCAATTTTAAAAAGTTTCACACATTAAAATATGCTTAAATAAAAAATGAGGAACAGTCTGGATTATTATTTTAAAATCTAACATTAAGAGTAGGGAGAGAATTATAGGGAGCTGTCTCATGGGACACACTAAAAAGAAAATATTTCTCACTGACCAACAAAAAACCCAGATACATCAAATGATGTTTATATTGACAAAGGTTTTAAGTCTGCTGTGTTTAGTCCTCAAATTTTTCATGTAATAAAAGAAAAAATGATTGCTATAGATCCTACTAACTTCACAATTCCATGTTTAACAAACATTGCCACCGCTTTTTCTGCTAAGACGCAAAGCATTGCAATCTTCATGTGTTGTCCTTTCAGCTAAAATAGGTTAAAGACAAATATTTGTATAACACTTTATACTTTATGAAGTATAGCCTCAAGTTACAACACCAAGCTCTGGATTATTAACAATGAGGAAAATGATGAGAAAAACGTCTCATCAGTACTACTTTAGACTATTCTTTATCATTCCATTAAAAATATATATATTTGAAGTTTATGCTCAATAAAAAGCATGTGAAATGCAATGTTTGCAAAAACCCATCTGAAAAAATCTTTACGAATATAAATACATACGCAGTCACACACACACAGAATAAAGAATGAAGCCATTTACTGAGTCAAGGACAGAAAGATGGAAGTGGAGCAGGATCCTGGAGTTATCTCTTCCTCCAGGTACACAGCAGATCAGTATCTGCAAGGGAGCAGCTGCACTTGAAAAAGAATTGTTGACCATTGCCACAGGGAGGTGAGACAGCAACCATTAGAAGGGGCAGGGAAGGCTGAGTCAGGATTCTACCAGGAATAGTATCAGCACACTGGTAAGAAGAATTATCCTTCCCTACCCAGATTCTCAGGGCCTTCCATGGCTCCTGATCCGCTGTGTCTGGGCAGGTACAACCCTCCCAGTACAACACTGACAGCTGAGTGAGCATGGAGCTGCTGGCCCTTTGGGGAAACTGGCAGCTAGCCCAGCAGTCCCGAGAAGCACCATTTAGGGCAAGGCAGGCTTCAGGACAACATAACTACTGTACGGTCTGTAACTTCTCAAGGTGTCTGCCAGAAGCACAACCCTCAAGTCCCCCATCACCCTGCTATTGCTTGACCCTCAGGGTAAATGTACTATGCACAATACCTGAGATCAAAACTAGACAGCAGCTGGAGGGTCATTTGCAGTCTGGGGACTTCTGAGAGAGCAACACCTATGGAGTCTGCCTTCACTACAGATTTCGCCCTCAACTCAAGCAGCTTCAGCAATAAAGTAGGTTAAGCCCTTAGCAATCTACTACAGCAACTTCCACACTCTTCCCACCATGCGCCCCCACCCCACACATTCATTGCCCTAACCAGGCTGAGTTCTTTGGCCACCACCCCATGCTGGCTTATTGAGCTCCAGTCATACTAATTAGTGACAAGACATCAAGCAACACATCAGAAAGCAAAGGCACTTGAGGCCAACACCCTAGGTCAATACCCTGCAATCTGCAATTCAAATGAAACGTGAATACAGCAGGACTGGGAAGGAAAGAAATCTAGTTTGATTCATGGAAATAATCACAGAGCACCAAACAGAATGAGGATGCACAGGAATTAGCAACAATCAGTGGATTGAGACAAACCTTGGGAAACAACTCTAATACAACAAAACCTACCAAACTACTGAAAGATCTCAGAGCAACAATCTTAAGAATGATTGTTAAAATTAGAAAAATAATGAACAATGTGGGAATGTAAGAACAGAGAAAGTATGAAAAAATGTCCCAAACACAAGTAACAGAGAGAAAGAATACCATAACTAGACTTAAAAATACAATTGAGGTGGCTCACCAGTAGCCTCAATAAAACTGAGCAACAAATCAGTGAGAGGGAAGACAGGGTCATGGAAAGCTTCAAAAAGTCAGCAAAGGGCCTCCCGGGTGGCGCAGCGGTTGAGTGCTGGGTTGCGAAGCTGCCCACAGCCTCTGCAGCACCAGTTCGCTCCCGGCCGCAGGGCGAGGGTCCCACATGGCGGACAGACCTCTCCTGCCGCCCGCTGCTCCCCTCAGCAGTGTACTTCGGTCCTTCTGCCTGCTCTGCTCCCTGCTCTGGCTCTGGTGAATTCTCTCACCCTCCCGCACTTCTGACTGTACCCAGTGCATGTATAAATAAATAAATAAATCTTAAAAAAAAAAAAGAAAAGGCAGGGGGGGAAAAAAAAAAAGGCAGGGGCCTCCCCAGTGGTGCAGCAGGTTGAGTGCAGCGCTGTGAAGCTGTCTGAAGCCTCTAGAGCACCGGTTGGATTTCCAGCCAGCCAGGGAAGATTCCCACATAGTGCAGCAGACCTCTCCTGTCTCACCCACTGCTCCCCTCAACAGTGCTTTTGGTCCATCTGCCTGTTCTGCTCCCAGCTCTGTCTCTGCTGAATCCTCTCACCCTCCCGCGACTTTGGCCTGTACCCCAGCTCTTGAATAAATAACATAAATCTTTAAAAAAAAATTAAAGACAACGTAAAAGACTTATGGACAGCATGCAGAGGAACAACATTTTTATCTAGGAGGAGGAGAAAGTGAAAGGGCAAAAGTCCTCGTTGATGAAATAATAACCAAGACCTCCCAAAACTGGGGAAGAAAGCATAAGCCCAGATACAGACTTCTCATCCAGTTCCAAACAAAATAAACTCAAAAGATGCACATCAAGAACATTATTATAGGGCTTCCCTGGTGGCGCTAGAGGTTAAGATGCAGAGTATGAGACTATCTAACTGCACCACAAGTTCGATCCCCGGCCAGGGAGCTACCCACATGGCACAGCAGACCTCTCCTGACTCACCCGCTGCTCCCCTCAGCAGTGTATTTCAGTGAGTCCATCTGTTCTGCTTCCCACTCATCTCTGGTTAATCCTCTCACCCTCCACACCTCTGGCCTATACCCCAGTTTTTGGATGCATAAATAAATAAATCTTAAAAAAAAGAACATTAAAAATGGCCAAAATTATAAACAGAGAATTCTAAAAGCTGTGATAAAAAAAAAACAACAACAAAGAATCACATACAAGGAAACCCCCATAAGACTATGAGTGGAAGGCATGATATTCAAATTACTAAAACAAACAGACCTCCAAACAAGAATCCTTTGCTCAGCTAATTTAACATAAATTTGAAGGAGTAATAAAGAGCTTTACAAAGAACAGTGGAAGACATCCATCCTCTAAGCCAACCTTGTAAGAAACACAAAGGACCTTCTATAAAGCAAAAAGAAACCTTACTATGATAAACCAAGACTTCAAGAACAAAATACATAAGGTGAGAAGAGAGTAAGAGTAGAGACTGTGAGACCAAACTCTAGATAAAGCTGTTTCTAATTTATGATAAATTAAAAAGTAAATAAACCTATATATAAACCACAGGATAACCTGAGAACAAAAACAAATATAAAAGAAAATGGAATATATGAAAATGGAATCTAAGCATTACACAAAGGTAGCATTCAAAGTACAAGGGAAGCAGGTTTTTACTTGTATATGATTTTACTTGTATATGGAATATAGAAAAACAACAGACAAAACTAAATCAGACCCTACAACTCTGTAGAATTGAGGTTATAGGGGGGCAAGTGAGGGGAGACAATGAACTCTGGTGGAGGAATATGAGTTCTTTGGTGGTGGGGACAATGTTGTGACCTCTGAAGAGGTCTGAACCCCCATTCCTAAATCATTTACAGTGATTAAAGGTTGGTGTTGTAAACCAACATTAGCACAATAAAAAATACAATTAAGAGAAATATATATATATATATATATATATGTATGTATCTTGTTAGCATACAAATAACAAAGGTTGAAAAAAGCCTTGGGTCATCATTTCAAATACATGCCAGCAGAAATGAAGAGAAAGAACACATTGCTGGCATAATCTTATCAAGTTGAACAGTTATTGTCTATAATATTTTAATTTGATCATACTTAAAAATACAAAGATATTATTCCAAACCCTTAAGTACATGTTCACGTTTACTTTGTTTTAACTATAGCACCATATCAGAATAATATTACAAAATGAGAGAATTTCAAAATCCAGCACAATTGAAAAAAATGAAAATTATAAAATAAAACTGATGAAGTGTCGAGCTGCACTAGAGGTCAATGACACTAATTATTCAGCTGAAACATAGAATTTGCCTTTAGATATCATTTTAATGTTAAATCAAGAACTGTCAATCAGCACCATTTGTTTGTCATCCCTCATCAGCACCCATTGCCTCAGTTGGAACATTCACAGGAGAGAATGCAGAGAGTTTATCTGCAAACACTTAACCTTCATCAACCAACATTCATGCATGCTCATTAACATTTTTTTCATCCCACTTTCGAGCATGACACAGCTCATACAGGAATAATAACTCGCTGATAATTGTTCAAGACAACAGCTGGACAGGCAGAGTGCAGAGGTGAACACTCTCATAGATTATGGGGTACAGTAATGCATTACAATTAGTATAAAGAGTCATATGCTCATGTTCCGTAGTTTTCAAAAAAAGGTTAAGGAAAAATGATTAGCAAAAACAGCAATCTCCTCCAACATTAACTCTACATGGCCCACTGTCTGATTCTTTTAACACTTCTCTATTTTGAAATAAACCAATGACAATCATTGACCCTGAATACCATACCATTTCATGAATAGAAGCAGTAATTTGATCAGTACAATAAAATATAATCAGAACATATGATCTAATTTAAGGATACAAAGAGGAAGGGGAGATTTCACATCTTAGATTTCCTGATGGAACTTCTTAGAATCCTGCTATACCCTTTCTCATCTGGGTTATCCATCATTTAGTCACAAATTACTGGGAGGTGGATCACCAAATCTAAGTAAATACCATGGTCCATCTCTCTAGTCCTACTTACAATTAGTGATCACTGTCAAAGGCAATCATATAACCCACATTGGAATATACTGATTTATTAATACAATCTGAAATAAAACCAATAATATAAATCATGGGTCAGCAAAACTATAGTTCCATCCAGTCTCTGTTCTGCCATTCAATAGCACAGCTGAGGAGCTGTGACAGAGACCATGTGGTCCACAAAGATTAAAATACTTATTCTTTGACCTTTTACCAAAAGTTGATATAACCTTTTACCAAAGTTGATATAACCTATAGTGGAGATCCATAATAGTATCTCAAGTCATCGGGATAAAAATAAAACCCTTTATCTTCAACCTAAAATCTAGCGATACCAGTGTAATATGTAATATAAACATAAATTATCCTTTGCTCTGCAATTCTTTGGAGCTTCTGAGGTACAATCTGAAACTGATCCCCATAAGCAGAGGACAAAGAAAGACCAAAAAAAGAGGGAAACCACTGCAGATGGGAAGGTGGAAGTTTTAAGAGCAGGGGAATGTAATCACAAGGCTTGTCTTGGGTGACTACGAAGTGTAGTTTTCTGAAAGTCTCCCAACACCACATCTCAAGATTGAAGCAGCTTCTGAGAACAAACATTCCAAGGGGCAAAGCTATAACAGATTCCAAGGGAGAGAAGGGTAAGGAGCTTCCCATTGGCCCTAAGTTACAGGTCAAAATGGCAATCACATTCTCTTGATCACCTTTCCCAACACAAAGTCCACCAACTAATAATCTGTCTAAACCTGGCTGATGGTAGGAGGTATTTGTGAAAGTGTACTTAGTGCACTCTCATGGAAGTAACCTAGATTCAGGCCTTCACCACCAGTCCCCTGGGTAATTAAAATAGTCGCTTACTGGTATCCCAGTCTTCGGACTTTACCTACCCCAACACAGAGCTGTGCAATCCTGAATTGTTTACATATAGATTATATCATGTTATGAAACTGTTCAGAATGGTTCAATATTTGTGACAGAATTTAGCATATGTTGAATTATTAATATACCACATATGTAAATATATGACAAAACAAAATTTAAATGCCTGAATTTTGCATATAAAGACCTCCATGATGTGAATGCAACTCTTTACGGGTTCATCTTTCATTGACATTGCCCTAACTTCCCATCCCCACAGAAACTGAAGAGCATTTTATTGTTATTTTTTAGATTCTAAGCGCACATATTTTGTGAAACACACACAGTGTTATGTCTATGCTTTGGTTGTACTCAAAGCTCCTTCCTCTCTGTGTTTACATACACACTCATCCAATAGGCTTATTCAGGTCCAATGTGCATCAGACAATAGCCCAAATAAAAGGAATACAATGAAGAAGACATTCTACCCATGTAAGATTATAGCCTAATAGGAAAAGGATATTAAATAAGCACACAAACAAAATTTTATGAGAATCACAAGTCAGTGGTCTGAAGGAAAATTAAAGAGCAATGTGGGGTTGAATTACAAAGGGATAAATTCTAATGTCTGAGTCACAGAAGGTATTTCTCAAAGGCAAAGATACTAGAAATGAAGTATGGGGTCAGCAAGGTAAAGTTATCTCCTTTATGAGATATTTCCTAATTACCCAAATTTAAACCAACATTTTAAGACAAATCTTACGTCTAATAACTATTGATATGACTCAATGCACAATACTGTATGGTCATCAAAGCACTATAAAAGCTATTTAACAGCACAGAAATTATCTATGAAATTAATACAAAGTTATACTGTTTATGTAGTATTATTAACAAATAATGTAGTATTATTAACAAATAATACTAACTACATTACTACAACTACATAAGTTGCTAATACTACTACATAAGCTGCTAACAAATTATGACGGATAAATGGAAACATAGCCAAATCCCACAAACGCATTCAAGAGCTTAACATGTTTTTACTTTCATATATTTTATAAATTTTATAATAAAAAAACAGCAGTTTTAAAAACTTAACTGAAATACCCTTACATAATTTTAGTAAAATATATATCACTTCCAATTCACCAACACACATATATTACAGAATAACCCATAATAAATGTATCTTTCATGTAAAATTACAAGCTTCTCAGTCATAGCTTTTAATCCTATACAACTACTAACTTGGTATATTAGTTATAACTAAGTATTATTTATATCCTGAGGTTTCTGTACTTGATGAAAGTCTGTACTAGCCTGTATAAGATAGGAAGTCAATGTACTTCATTTTCTTTGTTGTGCCCACTCCAATGTATAAAAGGATAGGTTTCTGTAAAACTTTGAATTTTTTAAAGATTAAAGTCAACACCTATTTAAAAAAATTGAAAGTAAATGTTTAAAGGAGGTGGAGAAAATGGAACCTCTGCACAATACTGATAAGAATGTGGAATGTAGAGTTGCTGTGGAAAACAGTTTAGCAACTCTTTACAAAGTTAAACATAAAATTCTGATAATAAGCAATTCCATACCCAAGTATATATTCAAAAGAACTGAAAATAGGTTTTCAAATTGAAATATCTGTACATATGGATATAGTAGTACTATTTACAACTGCCAAAAAGTAGAAACAGTCCAATTGGTCATCAATGGATTAAAGACATACAAGTCCTGGTATGCACATACAATGGAATATTATTCAGTCATTAAAAAAAATGTGATATCAATATATGGCACAGTGTGGATGATCCTTAAAAATAGTGTAACTTATTACAGAAGGCCACATATTGCATGATTTCATTTACATGAAACATCCTAATAAATTCATAAAGACAGAAAATAAATGGTGGTTGCCACGTACTAAGGAAAAGGGATACTGGGGAGAAACTGTTCAGTGGGAATGGGGTTTCATTTTGGCTTAATGGAGATGTTTTACAACTATGGGTGGTAGTTGCATAACACTGAACAAGCTAAACCACTGAATGTTCACTTTAAAGTGGTTAATTTCAGGTGATATGAATTTAATTTCAATTAAAAAATAATAATTAACAACTGAGAAAGGGAAGAGCTTTGGGAAGGGGGAAGGTTATGAAATATAATATATTCCAGCATGTTTCCTAAAAGTTATTCCTGGTTTAGAGTCATCAAATCAAAATCCATTCAACAATAAAACAGAATTTTCCTAAATTCTTTTCCTCTTTCTTACATGGATTCTTGCTGCTTAAACAGGAAAATCATTTTAGCAGCTAGAACCTGAACCTATCTCACTCGCGAACACCTTCATTATTCTTTGAAATTTTCACTCACTTTATAAAAGAGCTTGTTATTCACTCAGCAAAAGTCATCAGTGGCACAGTTAATTGGAATCTAGATTATTTAAATATTTTTACTCTTCTTCGAAAGTTCCTATTTGCTTAAAATGAAAATGGCAGTTTGCTTGAGGAGACTAAAATTATTATAGTCCTCTGTTAAAGGAAAAAAAAACTGTTCAATTATTCACCAAACTTAGCTCATATTATACCAGGAATTCTAGGTGTTTGGGACACATCAGTAACCAAAAAAATCTCTTTCAAGGAACTTAAATTCCAAGGGTAGAAAGAAACAAAGAAACACAGGCCTCGTAAACAAGTAACAATACGTTAGGAAGTGATAGGCGACTTATTTTTTAAAAAAGTAGAAGAGTACCTCCCTGTTAGTCTATGGGTTAAGTCTCACTGCTATCACCACTGCAGCCTGAGTTCAATCCCTGCCCAGAGAGCTGACCCATATGGGGTAGTAGATCTCTCCTGTCTTACCTGCTGCTCCCCTCAGCAGTGTATTTCAGTAGATCCACCTGTTGTGTTCCCCACTCTACCTCTGGTGAATCCTCTCTCTCTCTCTCTCTCTCACACACACACACACACCTCAGGCCTACACCCCAGTTCTTCTACCACAAAAAAAATTAAAAATTTCTAAAAAATGAAATAATTCACTCTTAAGAAAATAAGTCAGTCGGAGGATTGGGAGAGGCGGTGGGGGGTGGGTAATGGAAAATTGTGACAATATTATTTTATGTGTAAGGGTGTCATTGAAAAGATGACATGAGTCAAGACTTGCAGGTAGTAAAAGGCTAAATACAGCATATATATGGAATATGAATTTTCCTGGAGGGAAAAAGTCCAAGGCAGAAGTGTATCTGGCATATTTCAGTCACTAGGAGATTGTCCAATGTCACTGAAATGTAAGCAGTGAGAGATAAGTAATAGGAGATGAAATTTTTAGAAAACAGGGAATTAGAGAATTTCTCTCTCCTAGTAGAGAGAGAAAGGACTCAACTATGAAGGCAAATGAGACATCTTCATGCAAGATGAAACCAAGGGCACAATCTAGCAAACTCTCCAGTGCCTAACCTGGTGAATTAAGACAGCTGCAGCTCCCCTAGGGAATTATTCTAGGAGATAAAGAATGGATAGGGATTACAAATTAAAACATTCAAGAGAATTGATGAAAACACATGGTAAAGCAATAAAATGCATGGCCAAATTTAGTGAAGAAAACAAACAAACAGACCAAAGATACTGAAGTACAGAATGTAGAGCAGAAAAACACAAGAATATATAGAAATAAAAATTGAACTGGACTGCAGAGGCTACGAATGACAATGATATCTGTCTTCTTTTTAATCCTTCAGAATGTATATAAACCCAAAACACTATACATACAGTATTTAAAGGAAAAACACAGCTGAAAATA
Organism: Talpa occidentalis; assembly: GCF_014898055.3. Taxonomy (NCBI): domain Eukaryota; kingdom Metazoa; phylum Chordata; class Mammalia; order Eulipotyphla; family Talpidae; genus Talpa; species Talpa occidentalis. The sequence goes on along the minus strand of NW_023604861.1, from coordinate 33,916,720 downwards.
CCTTTCATTACTGTCTCAAAAAATGCATAAGAAAAAACACAGAAGCCATACATCTTAGAGGGAAAAAAATGGCTTAAAGAAAATATGCAATGAATGAAGTGGCTAACGAAATGTTAAAACCTTCTGTAATATTAAATTTAAAGCATTTCAAAGGACCAAACAGAAGATGTCATTGTGGTACGGAGTTAGTCTGGGTAGCTGATAACAACACCCCCATGCTAACTTACAATGCTTTTAACTGATGCTCCCTCATCATGCTTTCTTGCCTTTCCCTTCCTCCTTTCCTAGTTTCCAATAACAGAGGAAAACCAGGGTAGTTAATCAGGAAGAAGTGAATTCCCAACTTTCATCTCCTTGAAATCATGTGAATTTGAAGACCAGGCATTAAATGTTTCTGAGCCTCAGTCCCTTCATACCCAAGTGGAAGAAAGGCCTGAATCTTGGAGGTGACTGGCCCGTATTTTCCCTGGTACAGTGTGAGTCAGTACCTTTCACTCACTCCTTTTTGCTTCCAACAGCTATTCTCTCCTTCTTACAACCAGAGTATAATCAAGAATAATGAGAAATTGTGATTTATTGAGGTTGAAGGTTATGCTTATTCATCAAGAACACATTCACGAAAATAGCTTTTTTGATAAAGTACACCTCAGAGACACGAAAGTAGGCAGGGGATTAGCATGTCCATTGCCTTCTCTGCACTCAAAGATCTTGCTAAAGTAAAAAAGAATTGATCAAAATGAAATGGTAATCCAGTGATTAGTCAATTTCAGCTAATCTGGTTTACAGAACATTTTTTGATAAATGTGTGTGGCTTTATACACTTATATTTCATATATACATATATACAACAAATTCTATTTCAAAAGCATGGTTATGGCACTGATTCTATATGACACAAACTTTATTTTCCTTGCAGTTGACATTGAAAACACTGGTAAATCTGCCAAAGCAGGTAATAGAAATACAAATACTTTGTCATTTTGAAAAGCTCATGTTCACTTATATAGAGAGAAATTTAAATGAAGCAAAATAAAAAAGTATGCTTAAAAACAGAAAAACATACAAGTTCTAAAAACCAATTATTTCTTATTAAAAAAAAAAAAGCATCTTGGGCCTGGCTGATGGCACAAGGGGTTGGCTCAGCACTATGAAGCTATCCACAACCAGGGCAGCAGGAGTTCCATTCCCAACCCACATGATGCAGCCAACCTTGCCTATCTCACCAGTGGCTCCCCTCAGCAGTTATTTACTGTATCTGCCTGTTCTGCTGCCCATTCTCACTGGTGAATCCCTTCACCCTCCCTGAATCTCTGGCCTACATCCCAGCTCTTTATGCATAATTTTTTTAAAAAAGCATCCCATTGGCTATTTCAACTTTTCTGGTTTGAATCGTACACTACAGGAGCAGAGAGCCAAACTGTCACACTGTGACCTGTGAAACCCTGAAAAATAATTGGTTCTCTAATTGAAAAAGAAAAGAAGATTAAAGAAGGATGAAGAATACTGCTTCAGGAAGAAAGATTCTAATATGAAGGCAATATGATGATAGAGGAGTAGCCTGGCAAATGACTAAAAGCCAACAATTAAATTAAAATAAATTGCTTATTTTATGTGAAATGTGGTTGCCTTAGATGTTCTGATAAATGTGATTTCTCTCAGTGATGAAATTTTCCCAATTAAAATAAACTTTTTATATATTATATTTTTAAATTATCCAGTGAAATATGCAATTACAATAACAAGTATTTTCCAGGTTGTAATGAAATTATATAGTCATATGTACCTGTAGGTGCTTATGAGGTCTGAGTAATATTTGGATCAGGAAAAGATCCCTCTTCTCCAAGTCTCTCTCACATAAATATCATCAGATAAAACTACAATGTGAAGCATAAAGTAAGAGTATCTGTAATTTATAAAGTGTAACTAAACTTAGAGGTGAGGAAATTGTTTTTTTTTTTTTAACCAGGCTGTGTAAAACAGTTATCGCCCAAAAGTTAATAAAGTACAAAGTAAAATGCATGTCTTTGTCTAAGGTATAGACTATCTCTTTTTTCCTTAAATCACAGGTATCAACTGAATCAATTTGGTTTTAAATGCCAATCATATTTTACTCAGGTTTTTGGAGGATTTTTTGGCTTGGAGAAAAAGAATATGAAGTGAAAACAGAGAACTTAATAATTCACCAGGAAAAATGAAATAGTATACACTACCTATTGGAAAATACATAGTACGTGCATATTAAATAGATATGTATATTAATAAAGAAGTAAAAAATTTTCCTGGCACTTAAGAAGACACAAAGATTTTTTCTTCAAACTCCACAAAGACATTTAGCTGCGGTAGCAAAAATATATGTTAATGTGTTTAGTAAAGATCCACAGCTCCATAAACATCAGTGAACAAAATAAATGATGGGAAAAATTAAGACAAAATGCCCCAGGACCCTAAATAGTATTCCTATTAAAGGCATACAGAGTTAAAGGAGCCTGACATAATTTCAGTGAGTAGCATTAACAGAACCTCCTGCAATTTTGCAATCTTATGGCAATTTTATGGTTATCCCCCATTCCCTTCTGCAAAGATATCTTAATTTCTGGAACCTGCAAACAAATTACCTCATGTGGAAAAGAAATGCTTTAGATGTGATTAAGGTTAAAAACTAAGATTTCAAGATTACCCTGGATTATCCAGGTGGGTTCATTTAATCATATAAGTGTCATCTGTCCTCATTTTTGTCAGAGTTTTGAGAAAAATGTAATCAAGGAAATCAGGTGAAAGACATAGAATCCTAGGCCTCATCTCACTGATGCTTGCTTTGAAGAAAGGGTCCACAATTTGAGGAAAGGGGCCAACGTCTAGAAGCTAGAAAGGAAGTCATAGATTCTAGAAATCAGAATGTAGTCCTGTTGACACCTTGATTTTTAAAATGGAGCGATCCATGTTGAAACTCAGACTTCAGAACTGTAGGAAAATAAATTTTTGTTCCTTAAGCTGCTGTATCTGCAGTAACTTGTTAGAGCAGCAAGAGAAAACAAACACTAAGCCCTATGTGTTAGTATCATCATTTGTCCCCACCTTTGCTACTTAAGTTACGCTGAAACTGGAAAAGCTAAGAGTGGACAAAAAGCTAATCTAGTGTCCTGACATCACTGGGATACTGGATTTACTAACTCTGGAACCACCAACTTGGATACTGGGTTTACTAACTCTGGAACAACCAACTTGGATACTGGGTTTACTAACTCTGGAACAACCAACTTCCAAACTTCTCATTTAAATCACTCTTAACCAGTACTAATTTCCAGCGGGCAAGTTCTCTCACAGATTCAGCAAGAAAGACTGGTGAATGCAAGCACATAATATTCTAAGGTTGTCTGGGATGTGGAAATTATAATCATTCCAAGATGAATACATTTTAAAAGTTTTGTCCCCCTCCATTACTTCAAAGGATACCAATACCTATTTTCAAACTAAAGAGACCTCTTTGAATATCCTCAATTTCCCACCAATTTAGGAACCAAGCATTGGGTTAAATCATATCAAGTTTGTACTATGCCACAATGACAAAATTTCATAACTGCATAGGATTCATCTAAGTAATATTGTTTACACTACAAAGTTAGAGAAGAAAAAAAAGACCTTTCCTCTGAACTTTCTGCTTATACTCTATGAATAAACAAAGAAAATTAACAGTTACCCTCGTTCCTGCAAACCCTAGGGAGAATTCAGAACATAAGCCTTATCTGGCATTCTTGTTTGTCTATCAAAAGGTTCTCAATTACATTAAGACATCCATACCACCCACACTAACTTTTAAAAGTAGAAATAACTGTCAAAATATTATAAGAACTAGTTTGTCTTATAAAGAACTGAACGAACTTTCCAAGATCCTGCTCAAGTTATCAGCTCAACGCTCTAGAACAAAATCATGCGAAGGAAAGCAAAGATAAATTCTCCATTTTTAAATTTCATAAAATTATATTGTTCTGTCCCCATTCCATTATAGAATAAACTGACAGGAAAAAAATCACAGAAAAATTCCGAAAAAAGAAAATGAGAGAAAAAAGCCAAATAGATATATTTACTCCTGATTCAATAGATTCCCCCTTTCAAGGAACTTGATCAAGGATTTGGGAGTTAAGTATATACAAAACTGGAGGAATCAAAATGTACAGAATAATGCTTTATCATTATTTTCTAAAGTTAATGGTAGAGGCCAGTGTTACAGAAATTCTTACAAGTGGTTATTATAATTAACAGTTTAGTGCTTTAGAGAATTTCCTTTGTAAGTGAAACCCAAACTGGTGAGAGTGTAAGAGATGCCCTGGTGGCTTCTGGTTTGGCAATGGTAGAACTTTCTCACTCTGCCCCAGTGCAAGTTGTAGGAAGAGAAAAATAAGCGGGGTTGGGGGAGCAGTTTTGGAGACACAAATGTCAGGTTTAAACTGCCAGGCACCATTCAGATATAGCAGCATTGCCTTGCCCAGATCTGATACAAGATGGTGCGGGGCAGGGTGGATGCACTACAGGGGTTTTGGTTTTGAATCCAGAGCTGGTTTTTAAAACAGACAAGTCAGGTTCAAGCTTCCACTGGCACCAGTCAGGTTGAAGCTTGCCCTGGCACTAATCACGTCATAGAAACAGTTGGTTTGGAAAATAGATCAATCAGGTTTGAAAGGTGGGTACCCTGAAGGAGACTTATAAATGGAGACTTCAGTCAGACTGAGAAAGGCTTTAGAGAGATCCATTCAAGGACTTATCCAGAGAGTCACCACTTCAGGAGACTCAGCTTGAGAGAGACTCATCCAGATTCTTTCCTGAGAAGACCTTCCACACAACCCTCAAGGATCCCGGGAGACCTCCGAGATTTCCAAGGCGTTTATAGACTTTTGAGACAATAGCTTAAGCTTCATCGATCAGGAAACCTTCATGTCAACTGTATTCATTGAGCATGCCACTGGCCTATGCCCAGCATCTCTAGATAGTTTAAACAATAGTGCCATGGTCTTCTGGCACCATCTCTGAGAACTGCCTGGTCCACAGTCTAGTTGGTCTGCCTCAGCCCAGGCCAGCCTTCTGATTGCTGCTATAGTGCTGTAGTGCTGCCTCAGCAGTGCCACCTATGACTGTCCAAACTGGCACAGGGTAACTGGACCTGGGTCCACTGCTTATGGGTATGCACCAGTTCTAGGCTCTCAGAGTGACAATACCATCTTTCACAAGGAGCTTTTGGTTTGGACTACTGGACAGTGTGGACACTATTTGGGGTGGGACAGCTGGTCATCTGTGGTCTTAGGAACTCTTATCTCAGTCACCCCTCATAAATAAACCCCACTGCCATTCATGAGTTTCAGTCATGGGTATGAACCCACAGTCACATTCCCCCTACCTTCTAACTTGTAACCATTGCGAAGATTCAGTAACAATACACAAAGCAAATGGAAATGAAGCTGTATTTTCAAAATTTAAGTTCAGCTAATATTTCCTGAGCAACTACCATAAGCTTGGCACTGCAAGAGATGCTGTAAAATATTCATTATACAGTCTTCACAATAACCTCCTGAAATGGATATTATCTTCCCCATTTTATAGAAGGAAAACCTATAGCTGCAAAAGCCAAGGTTGCACCCTTAGAGGGGGACTCCACAGTCCCTCAACTTCTGTACACTCCACAGCATGGTGTTAGTATTTACAGCTCAAATACTTACAGAAGTGAATAGAGGTACCAAATGATGAAAGATGGTCTTAATAAAAAACGGCAAGTTTTTAAAGCCTTTAATATAAATTGTGGGATGAGGATGAACTGCTGTGGGGCAGTGGTAAGGTGGCAGGAGATGAGAGGAAAATTATTTTAAATCAAAGAAGAACACTTTAAATAAAACATAATAGGATTTCTTTTAATCAGAGAAGCAGCATGGCTTAACAGAAGGAGCAAGGGCTTTAGACTCAGATCTGTATTCCATTCAGAGTGGCGGCTCCTTTTGGCTGAACTTCACTTGAAAGAGTGTAACTTTTTCTTACATATAAAATGTATACAACGTTTGTCTTGGGTCTTTCACAGGATTGTTTAGGGAACATATGCAACAATATAAATGAAACAAGCATGCTGTTTTTTTTTTTTTAAAGGCATACATTATAATACTATTATTTTATTATTGTCTAATTAAGGAATGAATTTTATATTTTTTCTCAGACTTGATATACCTATTATTAACAAATGAGTCACAGTAATCTATTAAAGTGGATTCAAAAATGGATGGCCCTGTGTTCAAACCATTATTAAAAAAATTATTCTAAGTTGGATGAAAACTCTCATTACAAATAACATACTGGTCCCTTGAAAGATCAAAGACAGAAACACAAAACCCACATATGTGAACAAAGAGTAGTCAAAGCCAGGCTGAGGCCCCAAACCTCCAGCCCACTGCCACCACTGCACAAGTCAGTGAGGCTGCAGCAGGGCTTAGAACATTTTTGTTGAAGCAGACCCACTGGCAGTCAGTGAAACAACCCCTTCTCATTATAATTTTTAAATGCATAGTAAAATACATAGGATTTCAAAGGAAACAAATTATACTTGAATGGAGCTATGAACAATAATTTAATCATGAGAGACCAAAAAACACCCAGCTTACCTAAACCCATGAATACATAATTACCTCAAAATCTAACATGTGAAATTTAAGTATATAAAATTCATATTTTCATATGGAAAGTTTTTTTTTCCTTTTACAGATGAATTCACAGAATTTAATTTCAAATTGCTATAATATACAATCCAACAGAAAGGTCCCTTCTCCTTATTCTGACTCTCCTGTGACCCCACTCTCTTCCTCTGCTCCAAGAATGGGATGGATTGAGTTGTAATGCTAACTTCCTATGATCCTCTTCCTTTCAAGCCAGTTAAAGGGTGTGTGTGAGGGTGGGTCTGAGGGTGGGGAACAGGGGATGGTGGTTGGAGTGGCAAAAAAGGAAGAGAAGAGGCGAAGTGATCAGTCTAGATTTATAAAACATTATTTTGGATTAAGATAGTATACACAGAAGTATGAGCCTCATTTTTATTTTCCGATGAATAATACTGTGAACCAATTGAGTGGGAGTCCTGAGGAATAGCACATAATGCAGACAAAACAAAGAATAACTTCATATAATCAGAGGGCCTCGAGAGGTCCTGGGAAGTGGCAAGAGATACAGGAAATTCAAAAGAAAACCTGAGGAAAAAAGGGTATATGATAACAAGAAAATGCAATAGTTTTGTTAAGAGATAATAGCCATGTTGTACCACCAGAAACTGCCAAAATTAAAATATCAAGTTGAATTTATAATACAGAAAACAGACAGCCTCCCACAATATATCATTAGTCAAATAACTCCAGTTTAATCCATTGACCTAATACCATTCCTGACTTAGACCAGTGGAAGAAGGAAAACAGAGGCAAGAAGACAGGGATCCAGAGGAAAAGGCCATGCTAATGCTCATAAACCCCTTATTAGACATAAACCCAAGGCTTTTTCCTTCTTTCCTTTTGTTTGCAGCACTGTATAATATACCAAAGAAGAATATGCCTATTTATAGGAACTTTTAAAATTTCTATCACACCATGCCAAAGATATGCTCTAAACTAAGCATGTAACTGAAGCATTTTGTGAACTTGAAAGTATTCTGTGTTCCAGGTGAAATCCACCTTCTTTAGCCTTCTCTTTAGGTTCTGTTTCTCTAAAGTATTCAGAATAAATCTGTTTCCTCAGCAACTCAACTGAGAATACAATGGTAACTGGTAACAAGGAGATACTTTCTAGTGGAGAAACAGGAGACTCCTGACCGATCTCATAATTTCCTCAAGTCTTCAGATTTTTTGAAATTCAACCACAGATCAGAATCAAATGATACTTCTCAAGAAAAATATTTAATTATCCACTGACTTCCTCCCCAATCTTCTCAAATCAGTATTTTCCAAATGTCTTTTTCTGAAACCTTTAAGATGTTTAAGGTGTGTTAAATATACTCTGCTAACATGCATCCCCAAAAAACATATTGCAGTTTTTAAATTATATTGTCCATCTAAAGGTAGGCTTATGCAGTTTAGTTTTTTTACAGAATTTTGTTCACAGAGGAATAAATTGTAATTCAAATACAAAGCGACATCCTCAACACAGCCAAATGCCTGGATAATCCATGCTCTATCACTCCCTATCCCAGTACTTTGTCCACTGAACTATGATGTCAGAAATGTAAGCTTGATTTGTTTTTAAGTGCATAATTCATTAAGTGTTTCCAAATGCCATAACTGTTCAGCTGAGAAATTATTTATAAACCCATTTATTGGCCCTATCTGGAAAGTATGACGCACCTGTTATAAAACGTGATTACTTCAGAATGCTAACAATTGTGGATTCACATTTTCATAATAAATCAACCTATGTGAATTAGACTATTCATATACTTTCAGAAAAATCTTTAATCCCTATTAAGTTAACAGTTTATGAATAATGAAAGTAATTAATATTAATTTTAGTAGATAAATCCAACACCAATAACCTGTTAGTATACTTTACTTCATTTTCCAACAGCCTGTAAAAATTAACCAACAGATGCTTCCAATCTGGTAAAAAATGCTCAGGTCATTAGCATGATTTTGATGATACCAAATGTTCAATACATGAATATTGTGATTAAATTTCAGAGAATATATAAACAATGCTTTTTTATAACCTTGTTAAGTCCTAACAGAAGCCATAGACAGTAAAATATGGTGTCTTTTCTGAAATAAAAATCAGCATTTGTTGCTTCCCTCTTCATTCTAATGTTCAAACTAAGAACTTGATGGAGTTTCACTGAGACTGTAAAAGCAACATGAGTCCCGGCACTAGTCTGCTTCCAAACCACAATGTCCCAAAGCCAAATACAAGGCTGAACATACAATGTGCAGCCAAGGAATGTGTGTTGACTTGAACAGAAGTAGCTAAACACAGGAAAGAGAAAAAGTGGGACAAAAGGAGAGGAAGGAATGAAAAGGGGAAAAAGATGGGGAGAAATGCCTACATGTTATTTTCAGAAGAATTGTAAATGTGGAAAGCTAATATTTAGCTCAAAAACTTAGAACTTAGAGAAACAAGGAAAACCAAGGCGAGATACTTAATAGCAAAAGGAAGTGACTTTATAAAAAAAAAAATACCCAAATGACATATTAACATTTGTATTCATAACCTAAAGCATATATAATGCTCTCTCTACATATACACATACTTTATTATATATATAATATATACAGTTATTCTTGTTATTAATCATTAGAACAATGCTGGCTATATTTTCTCTATTGATCTGGGTAGCCACATGGGTACGCTCATTTTGTGACAATTTTATAGAGGTACACTTATAATTTATACACTTCAACTTTGTATTTTTGTTAAACATGAATTAAAACACTATTTTGTAAGTCCAAAGAGACAAAATGATAAAATTGGAGAAAAAAATTATTTCACAAGAAAAGGAGTTCCTATACTGCTAAAGATATGTCAGAGAGAAGACTAATTTAAAAATCAAAATATATAGGTAAAAAATAAAAATGAAAAATATATATGAAATAAATGACATGATAAAGGAAAATACCCAAGTTCTACCAAGAATATCTTGCTGTATCTGTGAGTAGGTGGGATAGAGTGGTATTGTGCAGAGTTAGAATTTCTTTGCGGGAGAAAATTCTGTGTCACAATGTGGTCAAGATTAAATAAGGTAACATGCTGCTCAGAACAGAAGTGATTAAAAACCACAATGAAGGTAACAAAGACAATCTCGTTCAGAGATGGATAGACCGCAGGTATCCAGTAATTATTAGTACTTCCTCCTTTTCCAACTCTAAAACTCAGTAATCCTAATCTGAAAGCTCCAAAAAGCTAAAGCAGTGTCTACTTTAAGAAAAAGTCATACTTTGTAGCTAAAATTAAAAACATCAGAGAAAATCTCAAGATTCTCTTTAAATGATAAGATTGAGTTCCTGTTTTTATTCCACCTTAAAAATGTTCATGAAGCAACTAAGTATTGGCACCTACATTTTAAATACCTAGGATGAAATATTCACCTTCATTATTAGAGAAAAGGCCCTGGTTTCTAATCCAGTTACTATATAAGAAACAATAACACCAGTTCTATAAAAATCCACTGTTCCCCAGTAATCTGAATCCTTGGTCCTTCATGCCAACTTGTGATGCAAACCAATGATGAAAGCAACCAGTAATCGATGCCTCTAACTCCCTCTGCTCTCTAGTGTGTGAACACTGTATTTCAGCTTTGCACTGAGCAACAAATAAATGACAAAGTTTAATTCTGATTTCGGTAGAAATTACAAAATCAATTCAAACAAAGTAACCTTTGGAGTATAGGGAACAGACAAATGTTATCACTGGTGCCTCAGCAGCCAGGCCATAAATAGAGATGACAAGGAGTGACCAGTCCGTTCCACCTCAGATCTGTCTAAGCTTTCCATGCGTTTTCCTCTTGCTTTCTCTTCTGACCATTCTTGTATCTATATAAAATACTGTCTTTCTGAAAGCAACAATGGTCTTTTCCAATAAAATACTTAACTACTAGTAATATCAAAAGGCACAGCTAAGACCCTTCAAATAATGCTTTCTAGAACTTGTGCTTGAAAATCCAGACAAAAAAATAGTCACCTTCATAGCTTGTCTCCTGCTGGCATTGCCCAGGGTTACAACCTTGGGTTTTTCCCCTCATTTCTGTTCACAAAGAAAGTATCATTGTCACAAAAAGAGAAAGCATTATTTGAGCTGAGACAAAAGAAGCTATAGACCTGTGCCAAATTCTAAGTCAAATGAAAGGAGATTCTAAGCAAAGTTGATAGCATTTAAAAGGCAGAGAGGACTGGAAACTGGAATATACAGAAAACAATTATTTCTTCACTTTTACCTTTAGTAAGTAGTAGTAGAATGAGCAAATGCATTGGTTGGGTTTTTTGTTTTGGGTTTTTTTTGGTTGTTTTTTTTTTTTTTTTTTTTTTTTGCCAACCTTGAAGCTCAAGTCTAAAGTTAGATGACTTAAGAATTTTTTAAAGGTCCAATTATTTCATTTAGGGCTAACACTACAGCTAAATTAAAGACATGCTAACAAGTTTCCCTTTTGAGCCTCATTAATTAAGAAAGTAATCAGAGTAAAGAGGGAGAGAAAAGAGTAGCTGGATGGCACTATCACTGAAATAGCTTTTAGGTACCACCATTTGCACCTACTAGGAAAGCAAAAGGAAAAGTAATCAATTCCCGATTATGAAATCTGAAATTCTGAAGTGTTTTACATATAAATACACATTTTAACTGCCATATATTTTCCTTGATTGCCTGAAGAACACACTAATCTTATTCAGAGAAAATTTTGATTCTACATAATCAAAAGGTAAAATTAAGATCTGCTTACTTCACAAGTTTTGCTAGGAAAAACTTGCTGAGAAAATTCCCTGTTTCCAAAGATGAAAATATATCATTTTCATGACACTGGTCAAGATCAATGCTGTTCTAAAATACCTCTTACATGCTTTCTAATTACCATAAATTCTAAAAACAACATTAATTTATCTTTTGGGTTTCTAACACAATTATTTTTAAGAATTACTAATTTATCGGCCTTCCTGGTGGCACAAAGGGTTGAGTCTCAGCAGTATGAAGCTATCTGCAGCCACTGTATCAGCAGTTCAATCTCCAGCCAGGGAGGTGACCTACATTGTGCAGCAGACCTCTCAGGTCTCATCCGATGATCCCCTCAGCAGTGTTTCAGTTAATCTGCCTGTTTTGTTCTCCATTCTGTCTCTGGTGAATCCTCTCACCCTTACTGTACCTCTGACCTGTACCCCAGTTCTTGCATGCAGAAATAAATCCTTAAAAAAATTTACTAATTTATAATTGCATTTTAGAAAACATTTCAAAAGAATGCAAATACAATTTTTGCTATTTGCTAACCACCCTTGGTTGCTGAGATAAGCAAGTAAATTGAGAGGTAATATTAAGTTACTCTATTAATATTGTACTCTATGCCATGTGAGTCATACAAATGAAACTATGTGATAGTCACTAATATTAAATATTTTTCATTACAGAAAATTTTCATACCAAAATTATCTCTGAAAATATTGTCCTTTATGAAAGTCTAATTTAGAACCTCAAAAACAGTATTATATAGAAAACTAAACAGCTCTGGATTGTTTGCATTTTTTAATTGCTCTTTTGATACTCTAAATAAAATTCACTTTGTAAACATTTACCATTCTAAAGTAAAAATGTCATTTATAGGGCAATCATGCTTTCTAGAATTTAGTATATAAAAAATGGCAATGTTTAAATACTAAAATTAACAATCAAAATGTTAAACTTACCTTTTTGTTGGCAACAAAATACATTCTCGAGTTTACAAAGTAAATCCACATTTTCATACTTATTTTCATTTACTTTTATCCAAAAACAACTTTCAGTCATTTCATGGGGTCTGATCTGCAATCAGAGAAGACTTTTTTATAAATAGTTGGATGTTTCCTCCGTGCCAGTCCAATCACTATCTATAGACCCAGCATCCCACAACTGCCAGCAGATGCCTGTGTTTTATCTGTAGACTTTACTTCAAAATGTGTTTAATGAAATAGAGCTCTGCAAGAAGTTAACATCTTTATCAGGAAAAAAAAAAGACTTTCACAATCAAATAGTTGGAGATCTGAATCTGAATGAAACAAAGTTTGTGTTCTCTCAATTACACTTTTCACTGTCTTTAACAATGCTCCTATGCACCGAGTGTTCAAGTGCAAGATACATTACATAGAATTTCCAAGGTTCTAGGAACATTAAAACAATTTTATTCAGAATTTCTGTGCCCTAAATATCAACTTATAACAACTAGTAAAATTTTCCCAATAGTGACCATAGAAAACATCCTAAGAACACTAACATCTGCATACTTTGATAAACATTCCATAGAGGGTTCCATGATAATAATGTGAATTATCAATTTAATTGTAAACCAAATTCCACTGTAGATATTAACACTGACTTCCACCAAAGTTATAAACTGAAAGCTTTACACAATAGCAAAGGATCTGCTTCACTTTTACTCAAAAAGAAAAAAAAAATGCCTGTTTATTTAATGTCACTTTGATTGGGGTTCACTTTGAAAAATAAATTATAGAAGAAAATAAATTTTAATCTAGATAGCAGTATGTTTTCCGCCATTTATTTGTTTTACCTTTAACCAATTCAATCTTCTCATGTTGGTTTCAGGTTTAAATTCTTTCTTTGGTTTTAACCCAAATGGCAGGGTTGGTAGAGGAGGAGATTTTCCTCCACTGAGAAGTCCCAGGGGAGGTGCAGGAGGCACAGGACCACCAAATGGCAGGGACATTCCTGGAAGTGGAGGAGGTGGTGGAGGTGGAGGTGGAGGTGGCACATCCAAACAAGAGGGCAGTGATGTGGGAGGAGGAAGTGCTGGGGGGTGATTCCATTTTCTTGTAACTGAGGCAAAGAGGTAACTGTATCAGCTGGCAAGGCACCAAACTAGAGGGGAAAAAAATACGGAACATGACTAAGAACACTCTACAAAACATGTAAAGTATACTTTTCTCAAAAGTAAGGTATCTCTTGAAACCAAAAACAATTGAATTTTAGCAATTTCACCTAGTTTAACTTAAAAACAAAATTCCAGCCATGTTTTTCACCTAATAAAGATTTATAACTTTTGTTTTCATAAACATGTGATTGCCAGAAGCAGTATTCCCCAGTTGAGGGCAATTTATGGACATCCAGGGAAATGGGTATGGAGCTAGTCACTGGATAACATAGTTTTGGCCAAGTATGTTTAAAAAAAAAAATCCCCATCACGTTGAACAGAATGATGTGATTTTGTTACATGGTTTTGCTTGAGGACAAAGTTTCCCAGAACTTACAAAGGCATTGAGAGGTCTAACTGAATGGATTCAGAAGATTTGAAAATCAGTAGTTTCTACATGACAGTTGAAATCATGGGAATACATAAGGTCACCCAGAGTATGTAGCATACTATATATTGTATATATAGAATTGTATAGAATACCAGCAATAAATAAGTAAAAAGAACATTCAGATAAAAAGATAGAAATAGTATGGTCAAAAGATTGTTTTTTTTTTTTTTTTTTTTTTTGAGAAAAATATCAAAACTTCTTAGTTGGACCGACCAGGATAAGTCATGAGGGGGTTCCTGTGAACTCATCTTTCAAAGGACTTGCAAATATGCATATGCCAACTTCATACCAATCTCAGGGCACTTGCACATGTTGGTCCTTCTGCCTAAAATAGTCCCTTTAACTGGTCCCACACTTCCTTCATATGACCACATCCTACTGGTTTTTTTCAGTTTGAGATAACTCTACATTCTCGAGGACAGCCTTTCGGATCACTCATCTGACATGCATAGCACCCATTACTTCTTGATACCTCTCATCTAAGCACTAAATAATTACTTAAAGAATCGTTAATATTTACTTCTTTCAAATTGATTATTAGCTCCCAGAGAGAAGTGATTATGTCTGTGTAACTCATTACTCTTTCTCCAGCATGGAAAGTAGTAACTGGCAACTGACAGCCATCGAAGAAATATTTGTAGGATGGATGAATTAAAGACAAGAAAAGAAATAGGAAAGCACAGGGTAAAAGAATGACCTCCCCCCCCCCCCCAAAAAAAAACCTTTCTACAGTCAGATGACTAAAAGGTAAAAGTGGAAAAGGGCCAAAATGCACACTGTTCACTCTTTGGTTATGTTTCCATATCACAGTTAAGAATTCATTAGACGCATTTTCATGATCAGAGAAAATCTGTGATGTGACTATTTCTTAAAATTACTAACCTCAATTCTAATCCATTTATCTATCTATATATATATACTGCCTTACAAGTTGTAGACATTTAATAAGTGCTGAATCATTTGAAAAATTTTAAGGCACAATTCTGGAAAGCAGATCACGTATAAAAGTCTGAAATCAACATCTGCAATCAGCACAAGAAAAAGTCTTCTAAAGAAAGTTGAGACCACAAATCAAGGAACAGGCCTTATCAAAAACATTAAGTATAAAGTGGAATTGTTAAGTGTTACACTAAGTCACTGTGATCCTGGATAGCTTGAATGCTAAGGATGTATGTATATTACACTCACTCAATATGCAGTTTACAGCTAAATATCAATGCCTTACTGTACATATGACTGAATTTCTGCTCAGCAATAGTTTAGACAGCATGACTGACATGAATCTGTTGTTCATGAGGCCAGATGTCATCACTATTTTGCTCCCCGTAATATCCCCTACAGTGCTTGTTGTTAAGTGACTAAAAGGATAAAAATAACAGATAATAAAACCTATTGATAACTTCCATGATTAGCAAATCTTTGATCAAAGAGAACTATGTTATGATAAATGCATACAAGAGAAATACAAATTAATACTAATAAAGAATTTGCTAGTTGTTCTTCATAAATAAGTATGGTGGCCAATATTAAGCCACTAATTTGAGGCTTTCCTCTCATAACCATAAACACAGGCGATCACTATCTACAATGTAAAATGGCATAGGAGATTCTCTGATTTAATCTCAGTTTCAAAACGCAAATTTCTTCCCATCTTAAAGAAAAACACATGCAGCAATAAAATATTTAAAGATGGTGGATATGTTTCTTTATAAGGTGGAATTTTCCAGAGCAGATTTATATAATCCTACAACTAGGAGAAATCAGAAAGATCTCTAAATTTTATTAGTCTGGCAGAAAAAAAATTGTCATAAATTTATTTCAGTCATTGTTATAGCTCAATCTAACACACGAAAGGCAATCAAATGCTTCTTTTATTATGAAATATAATAAACCATGTGGAAAAAGTAAAAAAAATTCAGTAATTCTTTTACTTTATTCTTGCAGCACTAAAAAAATTCACTGAAAATAATCTTACAGTAAGAGCTTTTCAGTATTTTCCTCTGAAGTTAAACACTAGCAGAGAGCTATCTCTTAGGGGGTCTTCAAACAGCCTCTGGTACAAAACTATTTACTAAGTACTTAAAAGAAAGAAAAATTCGCAATGACACAGGAACTAGTACATACCAATATAGGAAATGGTATACCTGAGATTAATTCAACCTAACCATAAAATTAGGATGTAAGGAAAACAGTAAAACTATACTTACTGTTCATCATCCTGTATGTAAATGTACACGAAGAAATTTAGCTATGAATATTCTACCTCCTTACTTTCATCCATTTAAAACATGCAGATGATGTTCTTCTTGCTATCTAAATGCTTTATGTATAGAGGGTGTATGTGAGCTATCTGCTTCATAATCCAGATTTGCTCTCTTTTTTTGTCATGTTTTAAATCTGTTTACTTTTGGAAATTGAAAAATTATCAGAAAATGTTCTCATTCAGCTAGAGGTTATCTTTCACTGCAAGGTACCCATAGGCTGAAGGTTTTGAAAAATAAATAGCTTGAGCAATAATTTCCTCTAGTGGGATAAAGATCAGTGATGAATGACAAATCTAAGAGTAAAAGAGTTTCTTATGCTTTATGTTTAATTTCTTAGGGAACATGTGGCATTAAGAATAAGACTCAAACATAAGGAAGCACATTAATTAGCAAAAGTTTAGCCACTCTTAAAAATGCAAATGGAAAAAAGTGGGAAAATAAAAACAAACACAGCCGGGGAGAAATACAGATAAACAATACTAAGAAAACATAAAAGTGAAATTAAAGTTTAAACACTTTGGTGCTATGAAGATATGACCTTTGTTCTCCTGGTGAGCTTTCAATACCCGAATTCACTCCAGATAGATGGTATTTTACCTGAGATTTAAAGGCTTGTAACTCTGCTTGAAGCTCATTAATCTTTGCCTCTTTTTTCTGCAACTGAGCCTGCGTTTCTTGGTGGTCGGTAAACTCTTTTTCAAACTGAAAAGAGAAAAAAAAGAACACAAGAGAGGGAAAGATGAAAATGAAAGCACTATTCTTCATATAGAAATATGACTCTAATGATCTGTCAGCAGAACATAAACTTTTTATAAAAGGAGTGGTAGATTTTTGCTAAGTCACCCACAGCCTTTCTGTAGGTCCCTCCAGGTCCCAACAAATCATTCATTTGCAAGAGAGCAGACAAAGCCAGAGATGGAGTCTGTGACCTTCTTCTCTTCGTAGAGCAAACTCACCCATAGTTATCTGCAACCCTGGCATTTTTCTTAAAACTTCCTAAATATCATAGTGACTTTGTGTAAAAATAATAGGAAGCAAACTATTGTACTGAATTCCCTGACCTCTATGTGCAAAACCTTATACTTGAAAATTACATGAAGTTTATAAGTAAGATTTAAAAGTATCCCATTCTAATATTTTTATTATTAGTGAACAGCTTCATTTTGTAACTTATCACTTTTTTTTTTTTTTAACAACATCATGAGATTTAAGGATCCTGATTTAGGCCCAAACCTTCAACAATTTAAGAGGATAAAGTATGTCATATTTATCACTAAGTTAATGATAATTTAATCTTTCTAAGTGGGAGGAAGACAAAATTCGCTGAACACAATGACTTTTTATATACATACACTCATCACAAGTTCCCATCTTGCAGTCAAACTGTTTCACTTTGGCATCTCATGACTGAAAACCTCTCCTAACCAGTGAATTTTATGAGGGTAGAGTCTCAAAATCAAGTGTAAATACTTGACTCTCTTGAAAAATAATACCTTTTTTCCAATGTAATTACTTTATAAATGTTGCCTTGAGACTTCAAAATACATTCAAAGCTCAATTAGGAAATAATGATAATATAGAGCTCAACAACTAAGAGTTTTTATTTTTATAAATCTTATTTGCCCTTAACACAAACAGGTAGTTAACTAGTCTCTCATCACACTGCTAATTAATTAGTAAAATATGTGAGAATAAAAGGCCAGATTTTCCATCTTCAAAACTTGAGCTACTTAAATAAAACCAGGCCACCTTCCTATAATTAATGTTTAAAGTATGCTCAAAAAAGTTAACTGTGAAATCTTTATTTTAAGAGATTTTAGGAACACTATCAAATTGGTCAAGAGGTCCAGATATTTCCCATAAACTTTCTCACTTTTGCAAAGCCTCACCCATGTTTTACAGTGTCTAAAGCATTAGAATAAACAATCTTACACTTCATTGTACACACACAAAGTTGTAATAAGAAATATGGTAAGTCTCATTTGCAAATTAGGAAAGTAAATTTTGGACTCATTATCCTCTCACTCTAAACCTGATGTTCTTTAACAAAGATAACAGAAGCTACCAGGTAAACACCATCCAAATGCCCTTCACCTCACCAAACCACACCAAGATTACTACTCACTCAATACAACTCCATATTTAATCTCTCTTCTCCTGTATTTTCCATTAGAACACACTCCTCTGGTTTTCTTGCTAATTCCTGATGGCTCCTCCCAATTCTTTGTGGGTTCCTGTTCCTCAATCTAACAACCCTCTGTTGGAATCCTGTAAGACACTGTCATCTTTCCTCACCCCTCTACCTATCTCATTCCACATTTCTTACAAAATGGTACAAACCAGTCCTATGTTTCAATCATCATTCATACATTAATGGCTTCCCAATCTGTATCACCAGCTCAACTTCTCATCCAAATCCCAGACTGCCAATCAGCTGATGTGTTCTGACAAATTAGTGAACATTTTTAACACACACACATACACACACACAATTTTCAAAGCCCATAGTCCCCCTCATCCCACCATAATTTTTTGTTTAATAATTTTCTTACTAAAGAACAGCTCAAAGAACATGACTCCTTTGATCTTAAACCATCAGTGGCTTCATAATAAAGTAGCCAGTTATTATGTTAGTATCTAAACCCCACTGGGATCTGGCCCCAAATTACCTACCCATTTCCCACTGTATAGTAAATCTCTAATAGTATGTCTATGTTTTCCTTAGTGGTTAAGTGTTGAAGAAACAGATTTGAGCAGAATATGCCACTGCTTCTAACAAGCATAACATTTGCTTGCAAAGGAAGCTAACAAGCCGAAGGCTATGAAATTCACCAGAAATAGAGAAACAGAGTAGGAGCATGTGAGTGATTTTGGAGGACCAATGTTTGAGCTCAGGTTTGCAAATATTGAGTCGTTTCAAATAGAGGGACTAAAGGGACTAATGGAGTATGTAGAAAAATGAGAAGTAATCCCTTGCTGCTGGCACAAAGGGTGGTAAAAGAACAAACTGAATGGGATGAAGCTGAAGTACAAGGGAATGAAATAGTTGAAAGAAATTTTGCAGCAAGCCAAAAGCTTTTAGTTTTTTCCTAAAAACAATGGAGTGCTATTAGTATATTATAATAAGAAAATGCCATGACTGAATTTGCACTTTGGAAAACAACCAGCAACAGGATGGAAAATGGGCTGAGAATAGGTACAGAAATGAAAAAAAGGTTAGTACATTTATCCAAGCAAGAATTGAAGGCCCTCCCCTGGTGGCTAGGGGTTAAGTATCAGCTCTATCATAGCTGAAGCCTGAGTTCCATCCTCGGCCAGGAAGCTAATCCATATAAGGTGCAGCAGACATCTTCTGTCTCTCCCACTGCTCCCCTTAGCAATTCATTTCTGTAAAATCTGCCTGTTCTGCTCCCCACGCTGTCTCTGGTGAATTCTCACACCCACCACATCTCTGGCTTATACCCCAGTTGTCTTATGCAAAAATAAATTAAAAAAGAATTGAAGGCCCCCTTGAAATAAGGTGCAACACAGGTTCATGGAAAAGAAATGAAGCAAAAAAATAATTTAAGAATAAAAAAAAGTTTCCAATTGAATGAAGGAAACGAGTAAGGGAAATATATCAAAGATAACTATGGTGTTCCGTTGTTTTGCAAGCTGGAACCAAAGTATTAGAATCTGCACAATATGCTTATTCTTTTAAGAATAAGAAAGATGAATTTGTTTTTGAATGTGTTAAGCTTAATATTCCTATCAGAAATTAAAAGTACACTTTTATATGCCTCCTCCTGAGATATCTTGTTGCCTCATACTGACCCATTAGGGTTGTCATATTAGCTATTACTTCTTTGGGTAAGTCTTCCTTGGCTACCTGATATTAGACGAGGAATCCTATGGGCTTATACATCACAGAGTTTTCCTACCATATCACTACACTCAAGTAAAAATAATATAACTTTAAGACATTTTCTCTGGTCTTTGTGTTGGAGGTCACTGTTAACACTTGTTAACCGGAAATAAACAAATTCTTCTTAGGTGAGTAAGAATTTATTCACCATATCAATATCTATACCTTCCTATATCATAGACCTTCAAATAAAATTGAAGGAAAAGAGTATTTAGGGGGACAGCATGAAGCTATTAAAACAACCAGTCTTAATTAGCACACTGTAAAAGAACTTCTAAGTTAACTTTGACATACTAAAAATACCTGTGTTACTTACCATATGGATAAGTTTCCATATCCTCCCTTATAAAAGGATTGGACAAAATATAAACTTTGCTTTAGCATTTTTGTAATACCTATAGTCAAATCACAGTAGCTTTGGGGATAAAATGAATCTCCATTAAAGATATACTTTATAAAAATAGGTATGATAGCCTTCTCCAAAAAGAGATACTGGAGTGATATTATGCTTACAAAATTACATGCAAAAATGTCAAAAAACACAGTTAAGGTTGAGGCTCTGCTTAATTTCATTCCCTAGGGTAAATGTATTAGTGTATCTCTACGAGGATGTTGATAATTCAATATTCTCTATGTACTTTTTGACATTTCAGGTCTTCATTTTTCAAATTTATGCACCAAAATAAAGAATGTGTCTAGCAACTATGATAGCTTCCTGCCTCAAGCAAAGTATTTACATGTGTCCTTATAAAGCTATCAAAAAGAAGTTCTTGCTGATATATACAAAATGGCATGGCAATAGAAATCATTTATGCAGCAAACAATATTTTCTGAATGTACCTAAGAGATGTAACTTTGACCTGAAAGGAGACAACTAACCTTGAGCAAGGTCCTTCTCTTTATGCTTAAACTTGCAATTTTAAAATAATGTGTTAATAAATTTACTATGTTTAACACCACTCTTATATACTATAGTTAAAAATTATGAAGCAAATTTACACTATGTGAGATGCATTCAAACTAAGTACTTGAAAGTTTACTACCATTTGCTCACAAAGAGCACAGTGCTCAAAGAGTTTGGAATACGTAGTGATGTGAGGGGTCACAGGACACACAAGCATCTATCAACTTAACATTTATTTCACTAGACTAAGTCACTTCAGAACAACAGTATCATACTTATAGCTATAATCTCTAACCTGCAGCAAAAAGTGTGGGATATGATAACCTCTAAGTGGTGAATCTTAAGTCTTCTTAGGACATTTACAATGTTTCTCTATAAAATACTTCTAACTTATGAAAGTGTCTACCATTTGCAAATTATATCAGACAGTATTTAAAAATGTACAAGTCTTTCCAGATTCATTTAGATCCTAATCCAGCAAAAATGTAGACTCTTTGACATGATCGTTAACACTTGGTAAATGTTTTTATAGAATATAGCCTATTATGATTAATGTGCTGGAGGTAAGAAATAAGTATTATTATTCCTCCAAAGTAAGAGACCAGTCCCCCACAAAAATCAGCCCTAAGAATTCAAACCAGAGCTATTGGTTAAAATGTGAAGAACAGCAACATAAATACAAAATCCATAGTCTAAAAGGTACAAATTAAATAGATATAAAAACGCTAAACATGACCTTAAAGAAGGGTGAAGGAATGGTTAGATGGTTAGAAATACTAGGCTGCCACAGATAAAACTGTTAGAAATGGATACTTGTGAACTATGAAAATGACTATTTTTATATAGTTCAACATGATTTAATGAAGCATTTAATCAAAACAAAAACTTCACCTTTCCCTTGATTTTTAGATAATTTTTCAATCTTATAGGTCCAATCTGTATGATTTATAGAGAAATAATCCAATCTTACAATTCTGACACTCTATTTTGTCAGATCATTTATTCATTCACTTATTTAAAAATATTTATTTCAATTTTACACAGGCCAGGAACTGCTCCCATTGCAGGAATAGTGAATAAAGTAAATAAAAATTCATCATAAAGTTTACTCTAGAGAGAGAAGTAGAGAACAAATTCATCTACACACATAAACTACTTGGCACATTGGGCTGAAGATAAATACAACAGAAGCAAAACAAATAAGGAGAGTCGAGACTGGGAACAGGGAGCTAACATTTTTAAATACTAAGTTCTGGGAAGTCCTCACTGAAGGATGGCATTGTGAAAATACCTGAAAACAGTAGAGAAGAAACTGGATAATAACAAGCAGAATCTCTGAGGAAGAATTATACTTGCACTGGTCCCCTATGTGGCACTGCAATGCTTGCCAATGTTACTTACTTTCTTGTAAAATTCTGATGCTTTATCTTCAAACTCTTCTAGTTTTGCTTGATCGATGCAAGTATCTAAAATTGTAATGACAGGAAAATTTATGTTGCAATATTACTTCATCAAGCTTGAAAATTTAGATAAAGAAAAACTATGATTGAAAAGAGGTACTAGAAATAAAATAAGCAACAAGGAGAAAATCATGTTGGAATGAAGGTTTTTCCTAAGCATGACAGGAAGAGAAAAGGAAAGGCAAACCCAACTATACTTTTAAGCTTCTTTGAGGAAAAAGTAGGAGGTAAATAAACTGTAATACAGAATACTCAAAAGTTTATCAATCCCTAATAGTTTAAAGGAAGAGATGATGACCAACACAAACTAGAAAAACGGGGAATAAGCACTGAACAGAACTAGGAATAACAAAATCAAAAATTGTCAATAGTTTGTGAGTGGATACTTGTCATGATACAAAAATAAAAAAAAAAATTAATGACAAACAACAAAGATTAAATAATCTGTAATGCCAAGAGCTGGAGATAGTTTGGGAAAACTAATTCAACCACACATTAGTATAATTAGGAAATAAATACTACATTTAAAACATTATTTTTTTACCCAGCAATTCTATTTAAAGGACTTGACCTTTAAGCTATATAGTCATTAAAATATTGTTTCTTTTAGCAGTAAATGGAAAATAAATGCCCATTAATAATGGGTTGATTAAAAAGACTACAATACACAGCCACATGATCATATATAGGTAAGAGAAACAATTCACATAGATTTCCTTATGCTATATTTTATGACTTTCATAAATGAAATATATGAACATAGTTTTTTTTTAAAAATCAAAAACCATTCTGCTATACACCTTAAACATATGCAGTAATGTGTATCAATTATATCCCAATAAGACAGGAAAAATGAACTATATTACAGAACCTACAAATGAAAAAAAATCATAAACCAAACAACTGTATCCAAAAGTAATCCCAACTCTTATATGAGATGTCTTATTATTTTCTGTATTAACTTACTCTTACTCTGATGCCTGTTTTCCTAACTCTTAATGTATATATCATTACTTCTTGATTTGACTTTGAAGATATTAGACATAACACCTACAATAAAAGATGCAAACAATGTTCCCCATCTAATCCTAATTTTTAATAATTTTGTTTTCTACATTTCCTTGCTCTGAAGCACTCAGTACTTCAGATACTGTGGATAGTATCTCTTAATTTCCATCCTAATATGTGAAGTTATCTATGCCCCATACTTTCCAACATCTGTCTCCCCTACTGCCCAACCTCACATCTTCTCTGTAATTACAATGTCATTCTTTTCTGTATGTAAGTCTTCTGCATTGTGTTTAAAAGTTTATTTAAAACTTTAAAAATTATTTTAACTATACAGATATTTCTCCCTTATACAGATTGGCTTCAAGATTATTTATCCTACTAACAATTCTATGTCAGAACCTCTTATATAGTCAAGAAAACTGAGTTCCAAATGTCCAGGTAGAATGTATTTTATTTTCAGATACCATTTAAAATTATTCCATATTTTAGTTTTCCACATAAAGCACAATTTTCTTAATTTCTGTGTCCCTCCCACTTCAAGGAATTTCTAATTGCTTCTCTCTTATGGAGAGAAGCCAGTATTTCCTTTATGCCTAAAACTATCTAGATTCCTTACTATTTCTACATATTACATAACTTTCCCTAGACTCAGAAATTACAGGAAATAAAAACCTCAAACAAATAATGGGGTATATTCTTTTTTGATATTATACCAAAACTTGACATATTTTAAATATTTCTTAATTAATTTCTTAATTAATTTCTTAATTAAGAATTAAGAAATTAATTCTTAAATTTCTTAAATATTTGTTACAATGTGCAGTTACATATAGTAGCAGTGAGTATTTTGTACTCTACTGCTTCAAAATCCATCTATCTTGTACCTTTGCAGATTTTATAATATCAGCCACTGTTCATTTGGAAGAGTGGTTTACAAAGTTATGCAGATCCTTCTGCAACTGAGATATGCTGACATATCTCATCATATGATATCAAAATAATCATGCAGGTTAATAACATCACCTCTCCCACCCAAAAAAAAAAAAAAAAAAAGTTTTTGTATTGGGAAACTGTTCACAGTACTGTGAACACAAGCAAATTTTTACTTGAAAGTTCAATCATTACCATGTAAACAAATTCTATCTGTCATTTCCTTGACGTTACAGGCATACTGCATTTTCAAGAAAGCATACGCAAAACACACCAGTCTGAGTGGCCACAGTTTGTATGGCAATCATTCTTTGGAGTTAAATTTTTTTTTTTGAAAAATTCAAACAATTACACAAATATTTCCTACACTAAACTTAGGTGTGGAGCAATAGTGTTTCATGTATACATCTCGTTTTGCCACAGGGACCATTAAAATAATGTGTATTCAGCCGTAGCTATTATATCAAAGTATCATTTTGACTTTTCTAGCAAAGAAAAGTTAAAAAAATGGCCATTTTTATTATTTTTTTATTTTACTGTAAGGAATACAATTACTACTAATAAAGTTTAGTCCCACTGCCATGATTCATGACAAAGCTTTCAAAGCTTTACCAACTATTGTTTTGTACCATCCATGTAAACATCAGCCAATGAAAAGGCAACTAAAGTCTTAGTATTGTAATGAAAACAGATTTGACTATTAGGACTCCCTGAAAGGATATCAAAGACCACAAATGAGTCTGTCTACAGGTCATACTATGAGAACCAATATTCTAGAGCTCACCCACAGAGTAAAGGACAATAAGATACTTTCATTTAAGTAATGTATAAATACTTACCAATAAATTGACCTAAATCTAAATCTAGTCTTTTCCGGTATGTGAAGTCTGGATCCGTCCCATCTCTATGCAGTACAATCTGAGATACACACTCATCAATTAATTTGAAGTACTGTTGCCTAAAACCAGAGAAAAGAATAAACATACACTCAATTTATAAATACAACTTCACATCAATACAAAACACTTGTTTGGTAAACTTGATTTCAAATTCAATAATGTACTATTAAAAGGTTTCAACAGATGATATAGAAATTTAACA
This sequence comes from Talpa occidentalis, assembly GCF_014898055.3. NCBI lineage: Eukaryota > Metazoa > Chordata > Mammalia > Eulipotyphla > Talpidae > Talpa > Talpa occidentalis. The sequence goes on along the minus strand of NW_023604861.1, from coordinate 33,891,158 downwards.
TGGGAGAGCAAATATAATTGCCATCCACTTTCCTCCTAATGATTTGAAGACATTTTATAATCTTTTAGCAAATATAGCATGCTTTAATGATATTCTTATCAAAACAGAACTCTGACTTCATAGTAGGCAATAAAAAATGAAAATATTAAAGTGGTATTTATTTAAAAGTAGCCCTTACTAGAAAACAAATGGCACCATACTAAGACGGCTATTATAAATTTATTTTGTGAACAACACAAACCAAACAAAAAATCTTTCCAAAAATTTTTTTCAGAAGGTTCTTAAAACCATACCGTAAGCCTTTTAGACTATCTACAGAATCAAATTAAGCACTGATGCTTAAAATTATCTACAATAACAAGTATTTCTTATTAAAAAAGAAACTAGAAATATTTAATAATGTTTATTCCAAAATTAAAGTTTAAAATCACCAAAGAGGATTGGGTTAGGTTCAGTTCACCTATGTGTGTAATGAGCTCAAAGGAGGTGCTTAAAACTCCAGTAAACAAATATGAAATATCCAGAAATGTTTATAAACAAAACCAAACTGAAGTGATAGAGAGAATGGATACTATCCTATTGAGGTACAGTCCACCATTCCCAACTACTTCCCCAACTACTTCCCTCAATGGCTTTCACACACTTCTCTTCTACAAACCCTCTCATCATGGATGTATGGCCTCTCTAGTTCGCTTTGGATTTTCATCCCTATAAACTATGACTTATATTCCTTTACCTACCAACTTACATCTTCTAAGCCATCCATCACATTGAATAAAATTTGCTACAGTTTAACATTAGTAAAAAGACTAATGACTCTATCACTGAGTGAAAATTTTCAAGACACTGTTCTTGGGAAAAATCAAAACCAGAATATATTATTAAATTTTTCCTCAATTTTCTAAACACCTTTCAAAGAAATAATCTCCAATTCTCTACTATTTTAGCCATAATAACCACATTTACAGATAGGTACATAAACTGCACATACATTTACATCTGTCACATTAGAAAATTTAGTTGAAGCACTCCATTTCATTTTATTCATTCAATGTTATCCTAATATTGTTTTAATAATAAATGCTTTAAAATAACACTTCAATAAATGTATTCTTACTTCTACAACTTCCAATTATGACTATTTATAATGTAGCTGGAAGTGTACGCAAAACTTTCAGCAAGTAATTGTGTGCTTCTAGAGTCCAGAAATGTAAATTTGGAAAATAATCTGAGCAGTATTGGTGAGTTATTGAATACAACACAGGAATATGTGAATAACCTTAATTACAAAATGAACATAAATTGCCATTACTTCATTGTTGAAACATCTTTGTTGTAGGATACTTTGAAATCATGCTCACACTCTGCAGCATTTTTACCAAATACAAAGTCTCATGTACATTCAACTAACATAGTATTTTGCACATGGTAAATGATTATTTGTTACAAAATTGAAGTTTATCTTTTACTACACTGTCCAATTATCTAGTTGCATCTGACTTTTTTTGGGAGGTAGGGACTGCATTTGATATAAATTTTCCCATCAATCTCCACTTCAGTAAAATTTCCTTTTGTTTCAAATGTGGAAATGAGCAAAGACTAATTTTCTTATTGACTAGAGCTCTTATATGAGATTTTGCATTTTGCAATAAAACACAAGAAACTTAAAAATCCTATCAAATTTTGTAAAAAACTTTCATTAAACACAAAATGTGCAGATATTGAAGACTTCTGAATGGTAAAATACAGATCCATCTGACAGTGAAACCAACACATGAATAGCAAAAGAACAAGTTTCCCAGGACTGACAGTATATTTTATATATATAAATAAAAAGTTGAATATTTTAAATTTATAAATTTGTAATTATAAATTAAATTTATAAATTTATAAATATATAAATTAACACAATTGTGATTCAGTCTTTTAGTAATTGCATTCTATCTCTATAAAAAGTAACAATATTAATTATTATGAGGATACTGGAAGATGGGGTAAAATAAATGGAATCACCTTGATTATAGCAGTCATAGGAAAACAGAGCCTCATAGTAACCATGATTGGAACAAATTAACGGATTAAGGGATGAGGCTTTAAAAGCCAAGGAAGAAAAAAAAAAATAGATGAATATCAAATTAAAAATTTGATGCTCAAAAGATTGACCAAAATACCTAATGTGTCACTGTCTCTTTCATGCCTCACAGTCTCTTTAGCAGTGCTTTAAAAAAAAAATTGTTTTATTTTTTCATAGTAGTAACGGTGCTTAACAACACTATATATAATTTAGTAGTCATTGATTCCACTAAAGGGAATTCTTGATTCCACTAAAGGGAATCATGTGATCATGGTCCACGACAGTTGTGCTTTTAAATCATTTTTGAAGTTGGATATAACTGCATGCACTCTTGGGTCACAAAAGAAGAGATTAGAATCATAAGTAAGATATAGCCCCTTTAGTACTATGTACACATTCCACTCTACAAAGCAAATTAGCAACAGTTTTGAATTCTTAGACATTTAAATAGCATCAAACAACCAGAGGTTGACAGAACAAACCATAAATAGGTCAAGAAATGGAAGGGTTATTTTACATTAAATGAAAGTTTCCATTTTATTTTTAAGAAAATTTGTAGTATAGTATTATAATGAGCAGTGTACATGTGATACTTAAAAAACAATCAAAATATTAGTATTTTTAATCTAGCATTTATAGTGGTTAAATATTAAACTTTTATTTCTAATTAAACATTAGAAATGCAAAGTGCATCAAAACAGGTTATTAAACTCCTATTTTAGAGTACCAGTAGGATCCCCAAATTCTATAAAAGGAGGCAGCAAGACAGATGACCCACACTCATGCCAGGTAACATTTGACTTATTTTATTCCTCTAGTTAGGTACATCAAAAGCCCAAATTACCTGCCTCTGACATCATCCACAAGGCAAATTCTGAATGGGAAGTGTCTAACAAATCCTTCTACTTGAAAATAGAGGAAGAAAAGACAGTAGTAACCACAGTAATTGAAATGAAAGTTCAGAGAGGCTAAATTAATGGCTATAAAAATGGCTTTACATTGAAAGATCTTAACATCCCACATAAAACACAAGGAAAAGTGGAAAAGAGGAGATAGCACATTTATTGAAAACACATGTGCAAGATTATGTGGATAAGATTTTTTCCCATGTTATCATATTTCATCTTCATAACAACCTATCAAGGCAGGTGCTGGGAACCATAAAAGCTACAAACAGATATCGTACAAGATTGTATCAACAATTTCTTGAGCTTGATATGGCTAGGGTACAAGCAAACTTAAAAAATAATTTGCCTAGCTTTCTGACATATTAGCAACATTAAACACAACTAGTATTAGGAGCTTTCTAACTATTTAAACACTAATAAAGCAAGCTTTAGTATCCTTCATGTAATTTATAAAAGGAAATTTACATCATTGTTTCTGCCTAAGGAGTAGCCAGAAAATATTATTCATCACCTGATATACTAGTAATTTGTTACTAGTTTGCATTTTTATTTGGATGAAAAGTTGTAACCAGAATCCACTGGAGCTTAAAAAGAAATAGTAGTATCATTTAATCATAATCTATCTACATAGATGCCCAGAGGAAACACATTCAATGAAACAATATTTTGAAAGAAATAAAAGTCGTATAATTATTTGTTTGCCCAAATCAGATAATTTCCATGATAGAATTAGCAAAAAATAAATAAATAAAAATTAGAAAATAACTACCTCTTACCTGATAAAATAATCATCTCGAATCAACAAAAGGTGCTGAAGAATAGAAATAAAATATCTCTCTGCTCCAGTTTCTTTAACTCTGTTCCACAGAATATTGTAAACATCAGATGCTTCAGTAAATTGATTAAGGAATATGTGATTTATTTATCCTCTACACCAAAGAACTGCAAATAATATGAAATAAATTTCACTCAGTAAGGTTTCAGAAAATTATCATGTGTCTTACTCTAAGAGAGGCATCATGGATACTTAGCAAGTGATAAAACGCAGGTAGTTAGGATTGAGAGCAGATGGAAAACTGTGTGCAAATGAGGACTTGACCTAACACTCTGTGGCTTCTCCTCTACCATCTCCTCCAATGGTATTAGGTTCCGGGGGCAACTGACCAAGAGAACTGGTGCCAGGAATTCTCTCCGAGGAAGAAGCCCTGGGAAAGGAAACTGGTGGAGCTCCATGAAAACACAAACATTTACAAATCCAGAGAATTACCACAGGCAATTAAGTGTATGCACCCCCAGTACTGGGCAGTGCTAAGGTTACTCTTATTACTTATGCTGGAAAGTTAATAGTGAGGGTGGTGCCAAACATACATATACATAAGAGGCCTATCCAAAAGAATTGATTCATAGAATATCCATTTATCTACATGCTTAGTCATAAAAACACACATTAAGCTAGTATTTTTATATGAACACACTTTTCTTTAATAAGGACTTGATTTTATATTCTTTATATAGAAATAATTTCAGAAGTTTAATATTGTGGGGAGAGATTGGTTGATAGGAATTTGGCAGTAATTTCATGCATTTGAATATACTTCAAAACAAAAGGATATTCAAGTTCAGCTCTAATATCCTCAAGGCGATGGGAGAATTCGATCAAATCTTCTTCCTTATGCTCATCAAAAACTTTAAGTTGGATGTCCAAGCCATCATTCTTAACATGTCTTAAGTTCTAGAGATATTAAATAGAAACTAGGATGAATCATTTTGTTTTGAACAGTGAAAAAAAGAATGAAAAGTATAAACAATAAACCAACCTTTTAACAGATTTCTAGCATTAAAAATTGTAAGTGTCAAATAATACTCAAATCTGACTTGTATTTCAAAACCAGATTTTTATTCTCAAGTTTTATTTCCCCCCAAACTATTCTTGAAGGTAATTTATCTAAATTTCCCCCTACTCAAGTACTCCTCTAATTTAAATATTAATGAGGAGACTGCAGGGCACTTACCGGCAAGATCTCTTTCAATCCACAACGCATAAATTCATTTCTGATGTGAAGCCTGAAGTCCAAATCATCAGGAGAAGTAACAAGGGCATTGATGAGCTGCATACACGCTACCTACAACAGATTACACAGCAAGACTCAGACTTGGTTTCCAACATTAAAGAAAGAATACTTTTAGTGTCAAATATCTTCCTTCACTGGAGAGTCTATTAAAATAATTTGTACGTAAAATATTTTAATCAATTATAAATTATACAAAAAATATACATTCAGTAGAGTTTTCATTTTTTTCTATTTATTTTGGGGATTTTGAGGGAGATAAGAGAGCTGCATTAGGCACTTTAGTGTTTCATAAAAAAATTCACTAATCAAAAGTTCCTTTTTTGCCCCAAAACAGTCTTCCATATACAAATAACATAAGCTGAACACATCATGAATAAAATATTAAATCTGTGGGTCCATATTGGAAGAAAAGCACAGACCTAAAACAGAATAAAATGATTTTCTATTTATCAAAAGACGCCCAAAGTCAGAATGATTTCAAGGTCAATAAAAGCACTGATCTGGGTAATGGGATTGTGGTAACTAGTAACTGAACAATGCACAATTAATACTGCAAAATTTATCAAATAGTTTTATACATTAGCAAAATTCAATATTAGTGCATGATATGTTAATTAATAAGACATAAAAATATAAGACACAAAGAATATAACTTAACCAGATCCTTTAGAACATACCCAAAATTATATAAATTAAAAATCACTATTTACTTTTAACCTTTCTATTTTTTTAATCATTGGCTGAAACATCATATAAACACCAAAGAATGGAAGTAAATAAGACTGTATCTAGAAAAGCAAAGTATCTTTATTTCTGTTAATGATGTTATTTTTCTAAGTCTACATTCTACTAAAATCTAGCAAGAAAGACAGGTCTCCTGATCAATATGTTTAACCTCATGCTGTTCCCTAAATTGTCCTTTCTCCATCCCTTAAGGCAAGGTTTATATGAATTTAAAATGCCTTTTTTGGATTAAGATATCAACAGGGGTCTCAGTTCCTGCTGGTTGAAATATATCATAATTGTTGTATTTGATATCTAAACACTAAAATCTGACCATAGCATGCCACTACTGTCAAAACTTAAGATTGCTTAAAGTGGGGGTAAAAAATGTGCCAGAATAGAAGAAAGGGAAACATTTTTTAAACAAAAAAGAAAAAACTTAAAACCCATTCGACTTTTCCAGTGCACATTCACTCAGCTGTAACCAGTTCATGTCAAAAAGTCAAGTTTAAAATGCTTTCTTTCCACTCCCTTGCCAACCATTACCTAAGTACACACAAATGTTTTTTTCAGCAATACCATGTAATTTTAAAAAATCTCAAAGAGCATATAAATGATCTTTCTTAACACTGAGAGAAGTTAAATCAGTCTCAGTCTGGAAAAGATGGCAAAGGTTTCTGGAAATGATGCAAATTATAGTCAACTCAAAAAAAAAAAAAAAAAAAAAAGCAAAAATAAACAACATAAAGCTTAGCAGCAAATATCACCTGAATGAAAATATGTGTAAAATATGTGTAAGATATGTGTAAAACATAGCAACATGAAATTAAGGACAAGAGAAAAGGACAATCCAAATTATTTCCAAGGAACATTCTAAAAGGCAACTCTTCATATGAGGAAAAACAGGAAATTGATTTAGGTTGAAATCATGAATTTCAGTTAATTCTATAAAATACCTTCCCAATTCTATTGGTAACTAGCCATTATTACTGCCTATAACCACTTTTTTTTTTTTTAAGATAGATTTATTTATTTATTTATTTATTTGCACAAGCACTGGGTACAGTCAGAAGAGAGGGAGGGTGAGAGAATTCACCAGCGCCAGAGCGGGGAGCAGAACAGGCAGAAGGACCGAAGTACACTGCTTAGGGGAGTAGTGGGTGGCAGGAGAGGTCTGCGCGCCATGTGGGACCCTTGCCCGGCTGCCGGGCATCGAACCGGTGCTGCAGAGGATGCGGGCAGCTTCGCAACCCAGTGTTCAACCGCTGCGCCACCGGGGAGGCCCTACCTATAACCACTTTTTAATGAACTAATTTTATGCAAAGATAGTCCTATGTATAGATATGTAAGAGAAAGAAAAGTGTATTGTTTCCTTATGGGTAAAAATTCCATAGTCAAGGTTAAGAAGTTTTTAACACAGAGATTTTTAACACAAAGTTCAAAGTTTTTGAGTTTTTAATACAAGGTTCAAAGTTTTTAACACAGATACTGAGATATATGCAGACCTGTTTTATAACAGGTCACACTAATATAGCACACCAGCAGATCTGGATGCCAACATGGCATCTATGCCATATAAATCTCATTTCCTAGAGACACAAAAGAAGGACCTGGAAGACATGCTACATACCCAAATGAAGGAAATATGAACTGATTAAAAATATACTATGTGCTACAAGAGATATTCAATATATACTAGGAAGGTGGAAACAATAAATAAAAACAAGGGCAGCTAAGTAACAGAACTGACTCCTAAGGATTAACAGGAAAACAGCCTGAGGGAAAGGAGGGTTAGGATGTTCAAAGCAGAATTGAAATATTCAAAGACCTGGGCCCTTTTGTTGACTGACCAGATGCTCCGACTTTCTAAGGAGTTTGTGAGGGTATGAACTGGGAGAACAGAAAATGGAAGCAATAGAGGTAAGGTTGGGTCAGATGAAGCACAGCTCTGTGTGCCAAGTCATAAAATTCAGATTTTACTGGTAATGGAGAAGAACAAAGGATTTGCTATGGAGGTAAGGCAACAATAGAGGCAATATATACAAAAGAAGTTGTAGAAGTAACTCTGGTAAGCAATGAGGAAGATGTGGACATTTGAAAAGATAAACAAGGAAAATCTGACAAAAGTCTGATGGTAGCAGTAGAAAAGAATTTAGGGGAGTCTTTTGTTGTTGAATCAGAAAGGTGGCAGTGTCATTAACAAATATAAAATGCTAGGAGAGAAAGAACTTTAAAGAATATGGAAGTCCAGCTTTTAAAATTCAAAGATGGGAGTCGGAGGCAACTACTGCTGCTGGGGGAAGCACAGTGCTGGTAAGTGATACACAGTGTGTTACTTAGAGAAAAGAAAAAATTCAGTGAGATGGTGACCATGAATGAAAGCAGTGATTGTACCACCAATTATACTGCAGTTTGAAAGCAAAACGTCAAATTCTGATAAAATAAGAAGATGGTATAAAAGGAAGTTCCAAGGAGGATAATCTAAAAGCAGTCCAGAGCTGCACTGGAACCACAGGGTCCCATGACTTGGGACAAAACTAGATCACCTTGTGGAAATTGGCCCAAATTTGTTTTGATAGTGCCCAAAAAGAATAATGAGGAAATATAACTAAATCCAACCTCATACAACAAAAAAGGTGAGTGCTGAGCAACACCCAGAGACATTGGCCAGGTCAGAACCTGCCAAACAAACCTCAGAGCTATAATCCCATGTTTTGCTGGTGGCCCTAGGGGGAGAGAATGAGTAGTATGGGGGCACACCATTGATTTAGATGAGATACATGAACCGGAGCTGGGACATGCCAGGTAGAAAGGGTCCCTGGTGAAGACAAGAGAGCCCTGGAATGCACTCCCTACCCCACACACCATTAAGACTGGTGTTGACACTGTGAAGCACAGTGACAGTGAGGAGACTGCAGAAAAGTAGGTCTGGAAACCCACAGAGGAGTGGTATATCAGCAGAGCCACAAATACAAGCAAGGTCCCACACAGAAATGATCATCAGCTACTGGACCTCTACAATATCCTCTCCCACCCCATTTCAGCAACTGTTCATCTGTTTTCCATGACATACAACGTACAGAAACACCTGTCAGGGAAGTTTTTTTTAAAGGCACAGTGTCATCTGCTGGACAGGTGGAAGTAATGCATACTCCAAATACTCCAAAAAACACAACAAAAGAGAAAGCTACAAAACGTGCATACAAGAAAATACAACACATGACACACTGAATCCTTCTTAAGGAAATATGTCACCAAAAAGAGAAAAACTCTCCCAAGCACAACCACAAAGACATGGATGATTATTTCTCTGTCAGATATAGAGTTCAAAATTATCATGATAAATTCAAATAAGTGGAAAAAAAATAAAAAGTCTGATGAAAGATATACATGAACACTCAGAAAAACAAATGAATGTGCTAGAAATAAAATTAATTAACAGGAGATTGAACTTGAAGCTTTAAATAAGAAAATAAATTTGGATGCAATTTCAACAGAGGAGATCGAAACTTTTGGAAACTTATGGAAGTAGAATAAACTAAATGGAGGAGCCTCCCTTGTGGCACAAGAGGTTAAGATGCAGCCTATGAAGCATCCGCAGCCAGGAAGCTACTCACATGGCACAGCAGACCTCTCCTGACTCACCTGCTGCTCCCCTCAGCAGTGTACTTCAGTCAATCTGCCTGTTCTGTTCCCCACTCTGTCTCTGATGAATCCTCTCATCCCCCACACCTCTGGCCTGTACCCTAGTTGTTATATGCATAAATGTATCTTTTAAAAAATTTTTAAAAAAGAACACACCAAATGGATTATCAAATCAGTGACCTCAAAAACATTAATGCACAAAGAATCAAGGTGAAGAAGAGAATTATAAAGAAACATTGAGAATATTTGACTCTACTAGGAAAGTCAATACAAGAATAATGACTACCTCAAATAGAAGAGGAAGGAAATAGAATTTATTCAAAGAAATAATTGAGGATAACTTCCCAAAGCTGGGAAGGAACTAAATACATAAGTCCATGAAGTTAAAAGAAAGCCTGGTTACCTAAATAAAAGAAAACCTATACCAAGACATGTAGTCATGAATCTTCCAAAAGTTCAACACAAAGAATATGGAAGGTGGCCAGGGAGGGGTTCGAAAGATAACCTATAAATGTACCCACATAAGGATAACATCATACTTCTCTGTGAAAAAACTACAGGAAAGAGAAAATACAATGACGTAATCAAAATAGGTAAAGATAAAAACTGCCTGTCGAAAATACTATATCCTGCAAGAATCTCTTTCAGATATGAGGAGAAATAAAGATCTTCTCAAACAAACAGAAGCTGAAGGGGTTTGCAGACACTAGACACCTACTCTAAAAGAAATGTTGTAAGAAACACTCCTTAAATGTAAGAATATGCACGCATGTGTGCGCACACACACACTCAACATGAACAAGTAACAAGAACCAGAAAACTATTAAAAGTGGCAACAGTCAACCTTCACATATAGGTAATCCATCTAAACATAAATGGATTCAACCTATCTATCAAATGGCACAGAATGGCTGGGTGGATTAAAAACAAAATCTGACTTTCTGCTATCTCCAAGAAACAAAGCTAAGATCCAAAATAAACACTGGCTCCAAGTAAAGGTCAAAAACAATCCTACAAGATACAGGAAAGGACACTTAATGATTCTGGGAACAATACTTCAGGAAGGTAAAATACTTATCAATATATATTAGTCAAATTAAGGAGCATCAAAATACATAAAGCAATAATTATCAAATAAGAAAACAGACATTGGTGGTTTGTTATCCTTATGTGGGTACATTTATAGGTTATCTGTCCACCCTCTCTGGCCACCTCATATTCACCAAAGGACAAATCAAACAGACAGAAAATAAACAAGGACAAAATAGCCTCCAACTTAAATCATGTGGGCTTAAGAACATTTATGGGCAATACACCCAAAAGTTGTGCACATAAGACATTCTCCAGGACAGACCACATAACGGGTCACAAAAAACAATAAATTCATAAAGTTTGAAAGCATATCAAGCATCTTCTTTGATCACAATGGTATAAAACTAGAAAATAACCACAGAAAGAAAAGAGGAAACATCTAATATGCAGAGACTGAACAACATATAACTGAATGACTACCGGGTTAATAAGAAAATCAAAGAAGAAATTATGAAATGCCAAAAAAAAAAAAAAAGCAAGAAAATGAGCACACAATCTCCCAGAACTTATAGGAGGGAGGGAGGGAGAGAGAAGGGGGGGGGGAGAGGAGGAGAGAGAGGGAGGGAGGGAGGGAGGGAGGGAGGGAGGGAGGGAGGGAGGGAGAGAGAGAGAGAGAGAGAGAGAGAGAGAGAGAGAGTAAATACAGGCACACAAGGAGAAACAAGACTTCAACTAATCTTATCCTCCACCTTCCACCTTAAAAGAACAACAGAGGGCCTCCCCTGGTGGCACAGCTGTTGAGCACTGGGTTGGGAAGCTGCCCACAGCCTCTGCAGCACCCCATTTGATCCCTGGCCATGAAGTGAGGGTCCCATATGGCGCGCAGACCTCTCCTGCAGCCCACTGCTCAGCAGTGTATTTCTTTGGTCTGCCTGTTCTGTTCCCCGCTCTGGCTCTGGTGAATTCTTTCACCCTCCCGTGCTTCTGACTGTGCCCAGTGCTTGTATAAATAAATAAAAATAAATAAATTAAAAAAAAAAACCCAACAGAGATTGAAATAAACAACAAAAGCCAGTAGAAGGGAGGAAATAAAAAAACAATCGCATGTAATAACCAAGTTTTTAGATGCAGTCATAAGGAATAGGGGAAAAAAAGAGGAGTGTGGAGAATATCGAGTATAGGTTTTGATTTGTAGGTTGGAGAAATAAAAGTAAAATAAAAAGTTATCAATGAGGTAGAAGAAAAACAGGGAAATTATGGACTTCTAGAAGGGACAAAGGGTCTCAACAGGGAAAACAATCTGTGTCAAATGCTCCAACAGGTCAACTAAGGTCAGGAGTAACCAATTAACCTCCATTCAGTAAATTGGTCACTCAACAAGAACAGTTTTGAGAAAGAAGTTGTCTCACACAGAAAAACATTTACCTTCTCTCAATACTATATGCAACCCATAAACAAAAGTTTCCAATTAAAATTGGCTCTAAAATATTCTCCTTCCTCCAAATACACAGGATAGTTTAGAAATACTACTTCTTATTACCTCTGGTTTAGAGAAATCTATGTAAGTCAGATCTTTAGAGTTGTTAGACCAAGAACACAATTCTACTAATTCTGAAAGCAAACACTGTAACTTAATTTTGTTATTTTTGTACCAGATACCAAAGAAAGCAGCATTATATGAGAGAAGTTATTTTAAGAAAACTTATGGTTGAAGAGATGTGTGTGTGCATATATACATGTCTCTATCTGGGATGTAGGATACTTGAGGATTTCCTCAAGGGCAAGACCAGATTGATGAGGCACTACAAGCATTGACCAGGAAAGGTTCAGTCAAATAGCAAGAAAATGAGCAGTCAAAATAATTACAAGGAGTGAGACAAGTGTTAGCAATGTCACAGATGATAAAGACACCTAAAGGAACAATAAAGTAAATAAACAGAAATCTCAAAGATCTTTATTTAATATGAGGGACAGAGCTTGTTAAAGGCATATAAAAACAAGCCAAATAATCGAAGGAAAATCATTAAAAGTAGAAAGAGGTTAACAGCAAGATAGGGGAACAAGTTAGAATTTATAGCACTTAATAGCAAAGTAGCTTTCTGCCCTTGAAAATAAGGTGAGAGGGTCTCCCCAGTGGCGCAGCGGTTGAGCGCTGGGTTGCGAAGCTGCCCAAAGCCTCTGCGGAGCCGGTTCAATCCCCGGCTGCTCCCTGGCAACCGGAGGAGGGTTCTGCATGGCGCGCAGACCTCTCACTGCTCCCTTCAGCAGTGTACTTCGGTCCTTCTGCCTGCTCTGCTCCCTGCTCTGGTGAATTCTCTCACCCTCTCGCGCTTCTGACTGTACACAGTGCTCGTATAAATAAATAATTTAAAAAAAAAAGAAAAGAAAGTGAGATTTCCTCTTATGTAAATATATGTAAGCTAAACTTCCTCTAGAATACTATACAAGTTTCTGCTATCTACCACTATGCTTACCACAAATATGAGAAATGAACATTTTATCCATTTTTAACCTTACCTCTGATGCTTTTGGACAAACTAGCACTAAATTCAAGTACACTAACACATGATGCCTGACTTGTGCAATTTTTTCACAAGTCGTCATAACACACACTTTCTTCATGATATGCTAAGGAAACTGAGATGATATTTAATTAACAGCAAAAGAAGAATTCTTTAAGAAATCACCCTGCAGTTAACATGTTTGCCCTGCTAAGTAGAGGTGTCTGCAAATTATATGATGGCTATATACAAAACTTACCAGCTTCAGTCACTAAATTCTTACTACAAACAAGTACCAGTAAAGGACTTAAATAAAAATTCTATCTGAATCTGTGACTACTTATTATCTGAACCTGGAAGATACGTATTACTCTGCTATTCATCTTCCCTACCCCATAGCAGAAATTATGTCTTTCTTTACACAATCAAATTTCACATTTATCAAGTTAAAATGAGTACATGATGCTTACTGGGAAATATTTTGCCTCAAGTGCAAAGAAACTCCAAAGAATTTGAAATTCACATGTATTAATTCAAACTAAAAACTGAACATTTTATTACGTAGATAAACATAGAAATAAAGTATATCAGCAAATGTAAAGTTCTGTAATTTTATTTATACTTTCATTTAAATGTTCTGCAAATGATATAGTAAGAAAGTAAGTCACAACTTGAGGTAAGTACACATATAACATACAGATTCAAGAAATAAATTGCAGGATTCATGAGGCTATAATTTACATGAACAGGAAAACTGAAAAACAAACTTGGATCTTAAAATATTTATTCAGACATTTCCTCTGAGACATCATTAATTTCCTCTATATCCTCCCATGTATTTTGTTGAAACTGCTAATATTGCAATTTTTATATAAAACATAAGCTAACTTGTAATTCCTGAGTAAAAGCTTCTTCAGGGCAGGAGTATATTTCATTCATCTTTGTAGGTCTAATATGTAGCATAACCAAGTATACAGCAGTCAATGAATAACTAACTGGTTAATTATGAACTTTGCAGTTATCTTTGGGACAACAGCTAAGCTTATCTTTCTGGTGATCTGCAGCATGACTCAGAAAATGTATTAAGGAGACAGAAAACTGTCAGTAAATTCTAAATAAAAATGTTAGTCACTAACTTCTAACTTGTTTGTTCCATATGACAATGAGTTTAAATAGAACCTTATTTTATTTGTTTCTTTAATGTTTATCATTATTTACCAATCCATTTAGTAAGTTTAATGGTGAGATACATGATGACATGTAAATCCTACTAATGCAAACCTCAATAAAGATGATAACCAGAGATGAATCAAAACAAATTGATCTATGCATCCTTCTGAAATGTTTCAACAATGATCCTAAAAATAAATAACTTTATTCTGTACCCTTCATTTGGTCCTTTTTTACATGTAAGAATATTTATGTTAAATTGAAAATAATATTAATTAACAGTATTTCTATTGGCAGTGGGGGTAAATACTCAAAAAGAAATAGGAAATCGAGCTATAGCTATTCAGTATAGAAAGGCATTTATTTGTTGTATGATAAAATTAATATTGGGTGAATTTTAAGTATATGAAATCTAAGAGAACAAAAACAAACAGAAGTAAATTAATTAGGCTAAATTTAGAAGACATTTTAATCTATAGTTTGTTCCACGCAACTATCCAATGTTTTATTTGATTACTATTCAATGGCAAATTTCAAAGTACAGTAATTACAAAACAAGGGTGATTTTCCTATTCTATTCTTCATACCTTAATAATCTAAACTAATGATTCTAAATGGGAATTTTTCAATATCTTTAAATTTAAAAATATCAGGTTTTTTCCTGTTTTCTAAAATGTGGGAAAATGAGATCCAATCAAGTTGGGATCCAATTAAATATTCAAAGACCTACTGTATAAACGAACTCAATGAAATATGGAAACTAAAGAGATAATTTTCAAAGAAAAAATGCCATTCTTTTAGCAACTATGAGAACGTAGCTTTCAACCTTTGATTAATGGCAGCATAAACAACCAATAGTATAAATTGCTGCCCCCCTGAAATTCATCACAACATTTATGTTGAAGCCACAATTCCCATTGTCCAGTTAATGTCTGAACAAAGTAGAATACTAAAATCATAGTACATTTTTAGGGGGAATGTTGTGGAAAACAGTATGGAGGTTCCTCAAAATATTAAAAATAGATCTACCTTAAGATCTACCAATTGCATTCCTAGGTATCTACCCAAAAAATTCAAAATCACTAATTCAACAGGATATATGCATTCCTATGTTCATTGCTACACTATTCACAATAGCCAAGATATGGAAACAACTTAAACACTTATTGAAGAGGAGAGGGTTAAGAAAATGTGGTATATATATATATATATATGCAATGTAATATCATTCAGCTATTAGAAAAAGATGAACTCTGGCCATTTCTAAGAACATAATGGAATAGGAGGAGATAATGGTGAATGAAATAAGCCAAATGGACAAAGTCAAATACCAGGTAGTTTCATTCATATGTGGAATATAAAGAGAAAAAAGAAAGGGAACCACAAAACCAGACTAAAGCAAACCCAACAAATACCACTGCAGAATTGAGGCTGCAAGAAGGAGTGAGGGTAAGGGTAGAACAAAGGAGTGAAGGAGCCCAAAGGCCAAAGGTAAAGGACTATGGGTGAAGTGGGGGTGGTGTGATAACGTACCTGAGGAGGTGTGAACTTATTCCCCCATATTATGTAAAATGTTGTAAGCTATTGTCATGTCAAAAAAAAAAAAAAAAAGAAAAACACAAATCGGGTCTCCCTGATGGCAGAAGGGGTTATGTCTCAGCACTATGAAGCTATCTGTAGCCACTGCAGCACAAGTTCAATCCCTGGCCAGGGAGCTAACCCACACAGTGCAGCAGACCTCTCCTGTCTTGCCCAATGCTCCCCTCAGCAATGTATTTCAATAGATCTGCCCCCCCCCCAACTTTGTCTCTGGTGAATCCTCTCACCCCCCCCCCCACACCTCTGTATGTTATAAAGAAATCTTTTTTAAAAATCCATTATTAAAAATAAATACTAAAAGAGGCCTGATTCTGGGACACTGGGACTCTGATTTGAGAATTTTCCAACCACTCTGTCAAGTTAGCCCGAAACTATATGTCAGCCTAACACATTTCCAGGCAATTTTTCTTCATTCCGTCTCTCCTTCACTTGGTGTCAGACGTACATTGAGCTTGACATCTCCCAGTCTTTTCCCCAACCCTCTCTCCAGGTTCGCTCCTGGGCATTTACCCTAGAACCTTTCATATGTAACTTCTAGCTTCTCAAGACACAGATTAATATCACCTTGTTTTACAAAGCAAGTTTCAGCAAGATTATAATTTTCAAACTGGCTGATTCTTAGGTACTGTAAATGAAACTTCATCTTCTCTGCATTTTTATATATAACCATGAACTACTTATTAAGACAATGTCCATGTACATATCTGAATATGTTTGGAATCCAATTTTCTAAGATTTATTTAATTTATACAAGCACTGGGTACAGTCAGAAGCAAGGGAGGGTGAGAGAATTTACCAGAGCCAGAACGGAGAGCAGAGCAGGCAGAATGACAAAGTACACTGCTGAGGGGAGCAGCGGGTGGCAGGAGAGGTCTGCGCGCCATGTGGGACCCTCACCCGGTGGCTGGGGATTGAACTGGCGCTGCAGAGGCTGTGGGCAGCTTTGCAACCTGGAGCTCAACCGCTGCACCACTGGGGAGGCCCTGGAATCCAATTTTCTCCTAAAATAAGTTCCATAGATACCAGAGGCTTGGATTGTGCTTCTTTGGAAAATATATTTCACAACAGAAAAATAATCCAAAATAATCCTAGAAGGACATACCAGTATACCTGCTGACTGAATCCTTGAAAGATATATCTACCACCCCTGTGCAGTTTTATCAACATTATCACTAAATATTAAGAAATACAAAGATATGGTGATTGCACAAAGTGAATGTACTTATGTCACTAAATTGTAAAATTAAAGATAGTTGAAATGGTAATTTTTTGTTATGTGTATATTAACACACAAAGGCAAAAAAAAGTTTAAAGAAAGCAATGGCTATGCATTTCAATTATGAATAAAGAAAGTGTAAGACTTGAATGATTTTTACTAGGTAATGGGGGGATGGCAGGGAAGATGATCCACAGAAGCACAATATAAATCTAGTTAATTATCAGTATATAGAGTACATTATATTCAACTTAAAGAAACCAAGGGGAAATTAAAGAATTAAAGTATATTTTACATGATCAAGCTCAGAAACTAAACTTGCTACCAGTTCATATAATGCATCAATAACAGAAGAGTAAATTACCCCCCTCACAAGCTTCCCTACCTCTTCCTCATTCACATTTGTTCCGTGACACAATTTTGTGTCATGTGTTCATGCTTTCTCTCTGACACCTAAATCAATGAAGGTTTCATTCCATTCAATCCATATCAAGGTAAAAATGAACAAAGATCAAATCAGGAGCATCCGATTGAAGGAAAAGAAGGTGACCAGAGAAAGTTTAGTGGTCTGCTCTCTGTTGCAACACAGTTCTCTCTGGTCTAAATTTCTTCATGAACTGCAGGTGGAGGCACTGATGACTTCTAATTTGCATGTTCTTTTCACAGATGTCTGTATAGCAAGCAACCCTGGAAGATAGAGTAAATCCTCGAGAACAAAGGGCAGGCATGTTTTGTCTTCAATATACTAAAGATAATGTCCTTTTTGGAGCAAAGAGTAAAAATATTTCCAGCTCATTTTAAAATATTGGGATTCTTTAAGCTCAAAGCCCCTCTCTGATAGCACAGACATTTCCTACAAAACAAGGATTGCCACAATCATACTTGAACTGAAAATCCTCAAGTTTATCCACCAGCTGAGAGGTAACATTGAAGGTACTGTCACTGGGAGCCCCAGCTGAGTATGACAACAACTATAAACACTTTTCTTCTAGAAGCACCACATGTACCATCATGACTGGATATATCTTTTGAGGAAGCCATGCATTAACTTGACTCTCCAGGAACACCTTGCTAACACCTTAGAGGTGGATATAAGAGATATTCAAATGTTTTCTAAGAGATGTTCAAGGATTTAAGGAAACATTACCAGCACACACCATGAGGCCCTCAGAGAAATCTGGAGATCTCTCCAAACTGAGTAATCTCTGGTTATTCTTGGGGAGCTTCCTAGAGGGAAAAGTGATCACTATGGCACAGGGCTGGGAAGTGCACAGCCAGAAGTGTACATGCATTTACTCTATATGCATCCTACGGGCAGTTATATCTATAATGACAATCACGCATTTAGACCAAATAATAAAAAATGTGTCCCAGATTTTAGTGACATGGTCAACAATACTACATGAGCCCTGAAAGGGCCTCAAGTCATCTTTAGCTCACAAATCAAGGTTGTTAGCGACGAAAGAATTGTCCTAGATTTACTCCTTGCAGAATAACAGCCAGTCTGTGCAATTATTGAAACCTCAGGTCAAGTAGAAAGATGATCATTAGAAAAAATTGAAAGCCTCACAGTGTTCTAAGGAAGAATCCAATAGTTTATGGGATTTGTTCAACTAACTTTATCTGGACCTGGAAGGCATGTCTGAGGTCAATACTCCAGATTGGCCTCACATGCTGCTTGGAGTCCTGCTGATCAGTAGTCTTAATTAAATACCTTATGAGAAATGAATAGATTTCATTACAGCCTGTATCATTAAGAGTCATTGCTGCCCTATCTATACCATGAGTTATCTTCCTTACCTCAGGAATTCTCTACTAAAACATAACCCACTGCAACTGGAAATTGGAGCTGATGCAAAGCTAATACTTGAGCAAATGTTATTGCTGTGGGTTATTTGATTGAGGAGTCCATAAATTCTGATGGCACCCATGCAATAATAGCAAACTAAAGTGTCTCCAAGTGGCATAAAATCTCCATGTTCATGACACATACCCCAGCCATGAGATCAAAGGGGCTGAATCAGTAGACACCACAGAAAAGAGAAAGTACAGCATGCTACCACCCCAGGTCTAAAGACATACATACAGAAGAAAAGTCAAACATCTATCCCCAAAACTCCAGGATTCTTACATTTGACTTCTTGCCTAACAAAATCCACTACAATTTAATTAGCCCCATGATCAATGAGCAAAGGTCTCAACAAACTCCTTTAGAAAAGATAATGCTTCTGTTACTATAATTTAGATAATGCTCTAACAAGAGAGAAGACTTATATAGCAATGAAAAGAAAAATAAAAGTGAGAACAGGTAAAATCAAAGTGTGATAGCAGACAGATTGCATCACCTTCACTTATTCCAACTCTCTTCTAAGGAAGGAACACCTGGTGGGCATGAGGACTATCACAAATGTGAAGACTGGGCCCTATGACTGAGGGTTTGGTACTGTGGTAGAAGTTCAACTATCTGTTCTTAATGTCTTCAGTGCTGACCACAATAGAATATGATGTTTCCACTGGAACATCCCTGGATATCTTCAGGCAATTCTGCATTACTTCTGGCTGTATACTTCCCAGCCCTGTGCCAGAAATTCTTTAACAAACCCAATACAACTTTCTGCTCAAAATACTTAGAGAGGACTACCTTAAAGTTGAAGACCTCTGTCTGACACACTTGATAAAAGTAATCTATACTTATTTTAATCCTGATATTTATTGTACTTTCTTCCACAATAATGACACTCTCTAAAGCCTGGAAACATTTTCAAGTTATTTTTAGAACTTAGCTTTTCACTTTTTTACTGCCCAGTATGGTGGGGTGTTAGGAATGTGAAAATCTGCTCAATTTTACCATAATCATAAGCAGTCAAATTATCCTCATTATTATTATTAACCTTGAGAAAATTAACAATCCTACTTTTTAAAGTGCTTTATATAAATATACTTTGCAATAAAAGAGCAATGAGGATTTTTTTTTTAATTTTACTATCTCCCATTTTCTCCAATTTAAAAGCAAACAATTGGTTCCCATTTTATTCAGCAACAAACAAGTTTTATTGTTAATTGGGTGATTTCCTAATATCACTCATGACTAGTACATTTTAATAAATGCAAATTATATAACTAATGGAATAAAATGGGCACTTAGAGCAAAAGTTTTATGGGAAAATTGATAACCAGCTAGCACTAAAATATACTTTATTTGTAGAAAATTCAGAAACTTCCAGAGCGGAAAGTACTTTCAGAGATTATTCAAGTGTTTCTTGATCATTTTAAAGGAAATGGAATGTAATCAGCAATCCCGAAAAAGAGATTACTCTTTTACCTACCCACCCCCCATGACTATCTGAAAAAAATGGTACCTTTAAGTGAAACTTCCCACTTGCTACTATTTCACACTTTGGGCTAAGTAATAATAAGATCTTCTTTATTAAAAAGTAAAAACCTGTTACAAAATAGTTGCATAGGGAAAATAAGATTTAACAATTCTTCCCATTGGGTATTTTTTTTAAAGATTTATTTTTTATTTATAAAAGAACTGCGGTGCAGGCCAGAGGTGCAGGAGGGTGAGAGGATTCACCAGAGACAGAGAGGGGAGCAGAACAGGCAGACTGACTAAAGACACTGCTGAGGGTAGCAGCAGGCAAGGCAGGAGAGGTCTGCTGCGCCATGTGGGAATCTCCCTGGCTGGCTGGGAATCAAACCCGTGCTGCACAGGGTGCAGACAACTTCACAGCGCTGTGCTCAACCTGTTGTGCCACCGGGAAGGTCCCCCATTGTATATTCTTATTAAGTGCACACATACTTAACCTGATCTTATCAGAAAAATGAAAATAACTTTAAATCATAATAACTGGACCTTTCATTTCTCAATGAAAATTAAACCTTTGAAACTTATACCATTTAATTTATTCTTCATTAGACATCAAAAAATGCTAACAAGCATAAAAGAAAATATAAATACTTGTAACTGAAGTAGTTAGTTTCATGAAGAAAAGTGCTATCAGTTACCTATATACCTTGGTAAAAAATATCCTAAGAATTGAATCAAATATATGGCTTTCACAACTAGCAAAGGAAGTCATTACTGCGAGACCTTTCCCCTCCACTCTAGCTCCCTTAACACTAACTATGGCAAATGAACAGCTGTTAACAAAGAAATCACCACAAATACTCATAGCAGCATCATTCATGACAGTCAAAAAATAGATAAAATCCAATCCCCACCAACTGATAACTAATAAATATTATGTGGCATATCCATATATAGTTTAGATATATTATTTGCCCCCCCCCAAAAAATGAAGTTCTTATACATGCAGCATTATGAATGAGCCTTGGAAACAAGCTAAGTGAAAGAAGCCAGTCACAAAAGAACACATACTGTATGATTACTTTTATGTCAAGTATCTAGACTATGGAAATCTATGCAAAGAGAATGATTAGTGGTTGCCTAGAGCTAGGAGGAATGGGGGCATTACATGGTGGCAACTAAGGAGTTCTTGTATGTGTAAATAAATAAATCTTTAAAAAAAGTTGCATGAAAAAAGAAAAAAATAAAAATTTGTCTGAGTAAACCATTTTAAAATTACATCAAACCTTTAAAGGTATTTTTAAAAATTCTTTCTTGCAAGTTGATCTATTTATCAATAGTTCATTCATTATTAAAAACAAATGACATCTGGTTTGTTTCCAGTTAGGGGCTATGACAAAATAAAAACTTTGCTATAAAAATTTCAAATCAGGGCCTCCCCAGTGGCACAGCGGTTGCGCGCTGAGTTGCGAAGCTGCCCGCAGCCTCTGCAGCACTGGTTCAATCCCCGGCCACCGGGCGAGGGTCCCACGTGTTGCGCAGACCTCTCCTGCTGCCCGCTGCTCCCCTCAGCAGTGTATTTCGTTAGTCTGCCTGCTCTGCTCTCCGCTCTGGCTCTGATGAATTCTCTCAACCTCCCAGTGCTTGTATAAATAAATAAATAAATCTTTAAAAAAAAATTCATATCAGTTTTTTGTGTGAAATTAAGTTTTCATTATTCTGGGATAAATGTTCAAGATTCTAATTGCTAATGTGTATAGTCAAATGCCAATTTTAATATTAACAATGGTAACCTTTCTGAAAAATACAAAGCTATCATCAATTTCCACCCTCCACTTCTTTGTTTTTTATTATAACAAAGTTACTTTTTTAAAAGTAGCATTTACTGAACAGGTATGTTAATAGACCAAGGCACTATTCTAAGCATTGAAACACTTTATCCTATGTAATTCCTGTATAGACAGTGAGGTAAGTGTTGATATTATCCCCATCATACAATTGAGAAGACTTAGGCACAGGAGAAATTTTGGGACCTAATCCACAGTCACAAAGCTAGGACATGTGAGTAAGGATTTAAATTCACATGTCTAACTATACCTTTTACCCTTATAACATATGTGTGACTAGACACAAAAAGTATGTATGAATACTTTACCTGTAATTAGATGATAAAGTTTACATGTGATTACATTTCAACAAGGAGATTTAAGAATTAGACATGATCTCTAACATGCTACACAAATAACCAAAACTAACCCAATGATCTACTAATATTTGTACAAAAATTGTACAAGTAAATGGTAACAAATACTAGATGAAAACTAGTATGAAGTAATTGTCCAAGGTTTCTTTTAAGTTTACTCTCCATTAGTCTTATGAAAAACAGGAAAGCTGGGATGAGATGAGAAAGGAAGACAAGGGAAATTAAGGTATTGATGTATAAATTAAAAGGTAGAGACTTCCAATTGTAAGAGGAATGTAATATACAACTGATGACTATTGCTACTGCTAACTTATGACACATAGGTAAATTGTTGAGAATAAATCCTAAAAGTTCTCATCACTAGAAAATATATTCTTAGTCTTTTTTTGTTTTCTTCTTATTTCATCCATATGAGAAAATGAATGTTAGGCTCAACCACTTGTGGTAATCATTTCACAATATATGTAAATCAGACTATCAAACTGTCCACCTCTAACTTCTACAATGGTATAGAAATAGGTCACATGGTATCATATGACATAGGATACAGTGATATGTCAATCATTTCTCAATAAAAAGGGGGTGGGTGGGGAAGACCCAAGCAACTAATGGAGCAGTTTGAGTGTCAGAGGTACTCTGCGCATCCCAAATCACACTTTGCCACTTTGATCTGCACAAGTGAGTAAGGAAGGGATCTTTTCCAAAAGCTCTGGTAACTAGACCCATGCAAAAGGGACCATATGTTCAGCTCTTCAGCAGTCTATTTACTTCTCAGAGAAACAAATCCCAATAGGGCTCCCTAACCATCCATTCACAAACACTAACACCAAAAAAGTCATAGTCACAAACACCATCATCAGAAATTTCATAATAATCTGAAAGTGCCTCACATTTTCTGATTTTTCATCAAATATCAATTGCTAATTTCTTTTAATTTATCAGTAAGATTCATTTTTTTAATTAAAAGTTTTGGTTAGTTGTTCCTTATTCCTACCAAAACAAGCAACAATGCCAAACCTACATAGAATTTAAAAAATAAAGATTAAAATGAACTTTTCCTATTAAGTGTCTCCAATTTAGCTTCATATTAATTATCATCTGAGTTTCCAAACTAGCTACACAGTAGAATCACTTGAGGATCATTTTAAGATCCCAATAACCAGGTCACAACTAACCAATTAAAATTTTAAAAGAATTTGGAGGTAGGGGTTAAGACGCAACCTATGAAACAATCCACAGCCACTGCAGCACGTGTTCGATTCCCGGCAGGCCAGGGAGCAGCCCACATGGCACAGCAGACCTCTCCTGACTCACCCGCTGCTTCCCTCAGCAATGTACTTAGGTCAATCTGCCTGTTCTGTTCCCCACTCTGTCACTGGTGAATCTTCTGACCCCCCCACACCTATGGCCTGTACCCCAGCTCTTGTATACATAAATAAATCTTAAAAAAAAAAACTCTTTAAAAAAAAAATTGGAGGTAGAAGTGTCATTATTTTATTAAAAGACACTCAGGTTTTATTAGTAGTGATTTTAACAATAGTATAACAACTGTTATACTATTGTTATACAATCGTTTCTCCTTTTTTTAATAAAATGAGAAATTAAATGAATATTAATTATGTAGCTTCAATACTATAATGAGTAAGTCTAAATGTAACTTCTGGGGAGCACTTAAATATCTCCAAAAATCACTGAAGATGTACCTTGAGTCTCATTATCACTCTAAACTCTCTATTTTTCAGGTACTAAAAACTTACATAGGGCCTCCCCGGTGGTGCAGTGGCTGAGTGCTCGCTTGTGAAGCTGCCCACAGCCTCTGCAGCGCCGGTTCAATCCCCGGCCACCGGGTGAGGGTCCCACATGGTGCACAGACCTCTCCTGCCGCCCGCTGCTCCCCCCAGCAGTGTACTTTGTCAGTCTGCCTGTTCTGTTCCCCGCTCTGGCTCTGGTGAATTCTCTCACCCTCCTGCGCTTCTGACTGTACCCAGTGCTTGTATAAAAAAATAAATAAATCTTTAAAAAAAAAAAAAAAACTTACATAATGAGAAATCATAATTCATTTAGTTGCCAAAACTTCTTAAAAATCAGAATAATCAACTGAGACTATTAGAATAAACAATCAATGGAACTGAGACTATGCATTTAATAGAGAAATCTATTAAGTCAATTTCTTGGACAGTAACCTAAGGAAATAATCATAGGTGTACACCAAGTTGTAGCTATAAGATAAATTGTGATATGGTATAAATTAGGATTGTAGACATTAAAGATAACACCATAAAATATTAAATGGCATGCATGATTGCATACTGAAGTGTTAAATGTAAGTCAATCAGAAAATACTCACATACAGTATGTATGATATACACGAAACCTACTTGCAGTTGAACTGAATTGTGCCGAAGACCTTCCACAATAGAAGAAAATCTGTCAATTTTTCTTTCTTCTCCAGCTGATGTTAACGCTTCTAAAACTTCTTCAAGGCTATTGGAAAATTTTTAATCCATAAATTAATTAATTTGCAAACAGATAATTCAAATGCCAGAATATCACTGATGATTACTAAACTGCAGCCACTACTCCTAAGCTACTGATAACATTTTAAAGGTAGCTTACCGAGTACATTGCATGTATCAATTTTCTGAACATGTTATGTATGTTTTACCCATTCCTCATGAGAACCCTAGGATGATGTTTATTTATCAGCATTCTATAGTCCTTACTGCACATCAGATACAACTTGAACCAGTTTATAAATGTTAATCCAGTATATAAATGCTAATTTATATAATTCTATGAGGTCGGTACTATTAGTATCATCCCATGTTACATATTAGGACAATGTGGCACAAAAAGTTTAAACAACTTGCCCAAGGTCTCACATCTATTAAACAGCCAAACAATGAGCTGATGCCAGTGAGTCTATGTAGTGAGCGCTATATAATGCTCTCAGTCACCACACTCTACTTTCTCTCAACTCCACCACCGAATAAATGTAAATAAATGAAGTTCTGGTAGAAGAAAGTATATAGTAGTACGGTATTATAGTCAAATACAAATTATGCAAGAAATATTTTTGTCCCCCCTTTAAACAAGAGTTCTGTTAACATGCAAACCACAGCAGCTCAGAGTTTGGACACATGAACATGTAGTTCTAACGGTATTTTACGTCATTTTGGTACCTGCTGTGAAGTCAACAAAAAATGAAAATATGGCAGTGGAGGAAGTAGAAGAAGTGAAAGAGGAATAAAAGAAAAAGAGAAAGACCAAACAAAGAAGATAAATGAGAGGGAGAAGAGGGGAAATAAAGAAAGGGGGAGAAATGGATAGAGAAGGAACAGGCAGTACAGGAGGGAGGGGGAAAGAAGAGGATGAAGAGAGGGAGAGAGTGGGAGACAGAGCAAAGACATATCTTTTGTATCAACATTAAACTGACTCTCTGATTTCTACACTAAAATTAATGTCGACTTTTTAAAATGGAAAAGGCAAAGAGCTGAAGCAACATGCCCGGCTCTCCATGCTAGACTGCAGTGGGGTGCAACTTTGGTCATAAATAGGTGCTACTAGGATGAGCGGTGCCTCTGACTCTACCAGTAGATTCAAAATGAGCAGCTCAACCGTCACCAGCCCAGCAGGATGACCACAGGACCATTTAAGTGTGTGCAGAAGTTCCACCCTAGTTAGAAGTCCGCCGACCCTTCTAGGAGAGGACGATTTCTGTGTGTTCTTTTGGTTGTACAGTTTTTTCATTTGTACTCATTTTTAATTTTATTATTTAATATTTGTGTGACATAGGCATATGCTTGCAATTTCTTTGTAAGTTATCTTAGGATACTGACAACATATAACATATGCATATTGACAGTTTTATTTCATTTTTTATATATTTTATCCTTTTCAGTGGCAAATCAATTTTTAAGAGACTCCCCCCACCAAATTAGACAGCAATCTTTTTAAAAAAAGACTATCTTTCTACCTTTATAATTATCCTTTAACACACATGGAATGGTCATTTACTTACAGTACAAACCAATGTGGAAAATGCTATTAAGTTTAAAGCTTTAGTGTATACTTTATGGTCAAAGATTATGGACCCTCAACCAATTAAGCCCTGTTTATTACATGTATCACTTTCCAAAGCATTTGAATATTTTTCAAAGTTCTCATTTAAAGTTGTTAAATGGGGTTGAGTTCAGAACGATTTAAAACATGAAATCAGTTTTTTATAGACACGTTAGCTGACAACTACTGTAACTACTATATAGATTATTTCTCTTCAGTCAGTACGAGCTACTAAGTATGATACATTTATTTAAAGTAAATTCTAACCGAAAATAAGTAATGAAAACATTAAATGAATCAAACTGTATTAAATATTTATATAATTAGAGAAAAAGTGAAGGCTTACATGCTTTCTTCCCCTACAATGCACACTGCAGAGAGGAGTTTAACCACATCGGTCATCATATGGGGGTGCTCAGGATCAATGGCTTTGGCTAATAAAGAAAGACTCCTCTCTTCACTCATAATTCTTTCCAAACCATACTGCAACATGTGGGAAATAAAAGGTTAGGAGTCAATTGAGAAAACTGTGCCTTAAAGAAAATGTAGTTATACAAAAAGATAAATACATGTTTACACTTAGGCAAGAAATGGAAAAATACTTAACAAACTAAAAAAATTATAGAAGTATTCATTTTGCATCAAGAACAATGAGAACCAACCAAATACAGGTAACTCCTCAATTGTGATTTCAGGAAAATATAATAGGTCAGTTAAAGAGAAAGAAGGAATGAGGGACGTAGAAATCTCTCAACAGGAATACAAAAAGTCAGATATTGATGCAGACACTGAAACCATGAAGAACTTTCTTGGGGAGAAATCTTGCTAAGAGAGGGACTACCACAAGTAATGCACACACATCAGCATCATCCCACAGAAATATAATGTGAACCTTGTGTGCTACTGAAAATTTACTTTAAACTAATCTTAATAAAATTAAACCGATACATCATTTTCAGTACATAATCAAAATAAAACATCAACTGGTAAGATAATTTAGTTTTTTTTCTTCCAAAGTCTTTCAAAATCCAGTATGTATTTTAAATTTACAGAATATAATTCAGATTAGCCACATTTAAAGTGCTCATTAGCCACATGTGGCAAGGATATTACAAAGTGCAAGCCTAGATAGTAACAATTCATAAATGGACAATTCTGAAGAATAATTTGGGTTGATATCAGTGTGCAATAGCATGAAGTATATGTATTCTGATCAGAATGATATTTTATCATGGAAAGATAATGCAGCATAAACACATTATATAAATGGTATGACTTCTGGATAAGGACAAAGTTTGTTTGCTACTTCCAGAATGTCACCTCCCATTAAAAAGGAGCTTTTTGATTTAAGGATATATACATTTCTTAGGGTCCACTTACAATCTAAGGAAGATGAGTAGCAAATAACAGAAGATGAATAGAAGCAATAAAATGATACTATTTAGCTACTAGGCATCTCAGAGGATCCTTCAAAAGAGTTAGAAATTTTTTGATTAGAGTTACTAGTAAGTACTAAAAAAGACCTTAATCCCAATTACGACCTATGAACTATAGCTTAAGCTCAAAATTAACATCAGACATTAAGTGCCAAAGTTAAATCTGTAACAAGCTTAGACCCAAATGTGTTGTGTGCTACAAAATTCTCACAACCTTCCTATCTTGTACATGGTAGTTATGTAAAGAAGTCTTCACACTAGTGAAACACTGCATTTGCATAAACTACTGTCTAAAGAATACGGGTGCAAAGGAGGGAACACATGCAGAAGGGTCAAAGGCCCTGGGACATAATCTTTGGAGAGACTTCTACATTCCTTGGAGAGAGAGAAAGGTTTACAAAGAGGAGAAAAAAAAAAGCTCACTTCTGTGATGCCGAGGGCTGTTCATAACTAGAAATAAAGAGCCAAAAAGCAGGCACAGGCCAGAGACTACAATATGCCTCGATGATCCTTCCAGGGAACTGTCAGAGTGTAAAGGACCACTCAGTTGCAAATCAAAAAGTCAATCAATGATCATGAAGTACCAAAGGGCTGGTTCTGTCCTAACAAACCTGAGGATTGAGTAAAACTTGTCTCCAACAGTTCCTCTTAATTTCCTGCCACTGACTGTCCTTGGGCAGTACCTGCCCTCTGGAATCAGGATGACTTCTCCAGCCTTTCAGGGTTATTCAGACTCATTTCCTCCACGTCACACTACCTACATTCTCTGTCAAGCCCTCTCGCCCTAAACCATCATGTGTGAAAAGTGGAACAGGAACGGTGTCTGATTTCCTAGTTTTGATGATCATGCTGTGACCCCCAATGCTCCATTAGAGGCAGGAGTCTCTAATTATGCTAACATAAAAATGTGAACTGTACATTTTAAGACTAGAATGAGGACAGACAGCAGTACAAAGTATCTAAAACTAAAAACAATGGCTGCCTAATTGTATAAAATTACTCCCATTCAATTACGAATGAAAATGTTGATTCCGTGAGAAACAGTCAACTTACCAGTATTGGCATTTAAAAGTACATTAAATTAAAGCTATTATAAGGTTAGAAAGGTGGTGACAAATTCTGGAAGGTCTAGGATGTCTCTCTACTGAATGTCAAGGCCTCACTCTGAAGCATATTAAAACTCATGTGTTCTAAACTAAGGACAATGTCACATTCCATTTGCATTCTATATGAGGCCTACTGTTACCTAACAGATGGAATTTCAGGCCACTGAAGATATATTAGGCAGGGACAAGTATTTAAGTAATTTAAACCTCTGCATTGGAAGGCTAATACTAGGAATACTGGTGCCAGACAACTGCCCAAGGTGAGTTAATCTCAGCAGCAGCATTAGCATGGGTAAGGGGGCACTTCAGGAGTAAAGTAACCTCGAAGTGGGTGCCCACCTCAAAGCAACACAAAAATTTAAGGGATCAAAACTATGCTCCTGTTAACTAAATCAACTTCTCATCCCAAATTTCATTTTCTTCCAAATATTCAATTCTTCTCAAATTAAAGATCCATGAGTCCCTTTGGTTTGGAAAAAAATGTTCTTGGTGTTCCTCTACTCTCAGTCTTTCCATCACCAGTGAAGTTTTCAATTTCTATGTTGTCAGTAAAGGAATGCTATGTCCACCAAGTGTAAGACCTCTCCCTATCAGCAGTTTTGCTTCTTTTATTTACTTGCCACTTATGACAGTCTACAAAAGGTTACTTAATATATCTAAAAAATAACCATCATAGGACGAGTCCATATAGAAAGGACTCGTGATCTTCCTTGAAAATCATACCTGATTGGGAGAAAAAATGTATCCTCAGTCAAAAATAGAAAAATTAGTTCTAGAAAATGCTGGAAAATACAGAAATCAGTAAGATAAAAATAATTAGAAAATGCAAGTATTTGCTACATTTAGTAAAAAGAAATATGTTAATTACTTAAGCTGGTGCTACAGGTTTAACCCTGAAAATAAAGGCAAACAATAAAAATTAACAAAATATACAGATAGTTGAGCTATATAACACAAATCATATCATCACATGTAAATTGCCCTCTCCTGATGTCTAACAGCAACTGAAACGCCTATCATTACTGGAAACATCATGAGGTAGACATGTTCTGGGGCTGGAGCACAGAGATAGCATGGGATAGAGCTAATTTCTGCAACTGACAATATACAAGGAAGGAAATACTGTAAGCACAATCTAATGCCAGTATTTTTCTCTAGCAATATGGCCTCTTTAATATGCAAACTCCGCAGATTTGCCATATTATATTTGGTCTCAATATTATTACATGTACTAAGCATCATTATTCCATTTCTAGGACCTGTTATATCTGTTTACATTCATTTCATTACAGATTTAAATACCTAGACTGTAAAATTTAGTCATACCAACTTAATTCCTTGGTAGTAAATATTACAGCAGACCACAAGTAACACTCATGTATGATTTCAAAGCTTATTTATGATATACTTTTGAAAAGTAAAAAAGATGAAAGGAGGGAGGCAGGAGAAAGGGAAGAGTAATTAAGCAGAAAAAAGGTCCCTTCATTCCCCAAGTTTCTTCTGCTGATAGTCTGATACAGAAATAAAAAAATCAATACTATTCATTTTTTTCATCATGTATTGAACGCCATACAAAACAATGTATCACTTTAGTGCAAATTCTTCATTATACAACTATGGTTCTTAAGAATTCTGCATGAACTGGTAAAGCACAAATATAAAATAGTTACCTATGTACATACCTGTGTATTCATCAAGGCCTTCAGACACTGTATAACTTTGTGCTGATTCTTCTTTACTATTTTTTCTTGACTGCATTGGCATAAAACATCTGTGTTACAATTGGAATTGAACATGCAAATGTAGCGTAATTGAATGTAATTAATTAATAATACTTACCTTTTGCCATGGATCAGTCTTTCCAAAATGTCTAGTAATAATCCAAGGCCCTCATGTCCAAAGCTTTGCACCCAACTGAAAAGGTGATAAGAGGTAGTTCTATATTAATTTAGTGCTCTTATTTGGAATATCACAACAGTGCTATCACAAATATTTTATACTTATTACATTCAAATCACAAATACAAGAATAATACCATATACAAAATCATTCACGATTCATTAAGTTAATGATAAAAGAAAGAGCAAAGATGGGATAAACCAGTGGTGCATTAATTGGAGGAGGGAAGACTCAGATCTACCCAAAGAAAAAGATTACCAAGAAGTTAATCAAGGGCCTCCCCGGTGGCGCAGCGGTTGAGAGCTGGGTTGCGAAGCTGCCCGCAGCCTCTGCAGCGCCAGTTCTATCCCCAGCCGCCTGGTGAGGGTCCCATGTGGTGCGCAGACCTCTCCTGCCACCCGCTGCTCCCCTCAGCAGTGTATTTCATCTATCTGCCTGTTTTGTTCCCCGCTCTGGCTCTGGTGAATCCTCTCACCCTCCTGCGCTTCTGACTGTACCCAGTACTTGTATAAATAAATAAATAAATCTTTAAAAAAAAAAAGTTAATCAAAATATTGAAAAAGTATTTTTTAAAGAATTTTCCAAACCACTAAAATACATCTTTGTAAATGTTAAAAATTTCTTGTTTCAAAGATCAATTTTTTTAAATTTCATTATTACATTATAAACAAGTATTTTCATTTTGACCAAACCACCTCTACTCCACAAAACCACTGATATAATCACAGTACTGTATGTACACCACTATTCTCCTTGATTATAGGAAAACTTCCTTGGCAAAAATTAATATAATTTGGTGATTCGAAAACCTAGAACAATAAGGGAAATATGCCTTACGATACATAAGTATATATGTGTCTCTGTGAGTGTGTGTGTGTGTATACACACATATGGTTTGTATATATGATTTGTGTGTGGCTTTCAAAAAACTGGAATGTAAAAGTGAACTGTTATTCAATCCAAAGGACATTATAAAGAATAAAAACAAGTTTAACTCACATTTCAGGACACAATACTAATTTCCTACTTAAGATATATCTGTTTCCAAGAAAATCAGAGTAAAAACCAAGTGCAACATAATTATATGAAAAATAAAAATACTGTTTAAAAAACCCATCTCATCAGACTGTTTTACTCAGTTCTTCTCTGTTCAGTGAAGGGTATGGAGTAAACAAGCAGGAAAAATAACTTGTCTATAAAGGAAGGACTGATCACTATTATAATTCAGGTAAGGAAGAAAGTTAAAGTTGGTATTTTCAAGGCAGGATTCTAATTCAGAAGTGGACAGATTATCTGTAGGCATTTCCAGGTTTGCTTTTATGGTTCATGCAGATACCAACAAGCCTAACACTTAACTGCTTGCCTTGCTGACATCCTATTCTGTATCTATTCTTATTTCACAGGTAGTATGGAAGCTTGAAACCAAACACATAAGGAACAATCGAGAGTTTTACTTGAGCTGGTACTGAGAGGTGTAGACAGACTGTATCAGATCTTCTTGTGTTAGTACCTTATGCTAGGGATTCAGTATTTTGTCTATAGTGAAGTTTTCAACAATCTTCTATATTCAAAAGGATATCCATAAAGATATTCTACAGCTAAGATAAATGGTTTAGGATTATTCATACTGCTATCAGCAGCAATCATTGTGAGAATAAAGGTACTTTTCCTAAAACTATCTTATAACAAAATATATGAAGTGGTCTAAAAATATGTAAATATAACAAAAAGACTTTATACTTATTATACTTGTGTTGGAGACCACGAGAAAGTCTTAGAAGCAAAACAATTCAAGTAAATCAAGATAAGCTCTCTGGGGCCTCCCCGGTGGCGCAGCGGTTGAGCGCTGGGTTGAGCTCTGGGTTGTGAAGCTGCCGGCAGCCTCTGCAGCGCCGGTTCGATCCCAGGCTGCTCCTCGGCCACTGGAGGAGGGTCCCACATGGCGCACAGACCTCTCCTGCTGCCCGCTGCTCCCCTCAGCAGTGTACTTCGGTCCTCCTGCCTGCTCTGCTCCCCGCTCTGGCTCTGGTGAATTCTCTCACCCTCCCGCGCTTCTGACTGTACCCAGTGCATGTATAAATAAATCTTTAAAAAAAAAAAAATAAGCTCTGATACATTAATAGAACATGATATTGTTTTCTAGTTAAAGGTTTTTATAAGTCTCTTTTTTAAAGATTTATTTATTCAAGAACTGGGGTACAGGTCAGATGCATGGGAGGGTGAGAGAATTCACCAGAGACAGAGCGGGGAACAGAACAGACTGACGAAATAAGCTGCTGAGAGGAGCAGCAGGCAAGCCAGGAGAGGTCTGCTCGCCATGTGGGTTGCTCTGAGGCCAGCGGGGATCGAACTGGCACCGCTGAGGCTGCGGACAGCTTCATGGCACTGTGCTCAACCGCCTGCGCCACCAGGGAGGCCCAAAGTTTTCTATATTTATCTTTTTATTTAAGTAATATAGCATTAGAATACATATACATATATATATATGGTTCAGGTGTGCATCGTAACAAGTCAACACCTCCCATATACTACATAAAATTTACCAATAAAAGTTCAACTCTAGAACATAATTCTTTTTAAAATGCATAACCCCTAATGTAATATTACAACCGGTTTACTAGGATCCACAGAAAATCTCAAATCAACTATCTTTGCACCCACTAGATAACTCTTCTGCACTGCAAAATAGGAATCATTAAAGTAGAACTACATTCATCCAAGTTTATTATATAGATTAGTATAGAACAGTTTGTACAACAAACGTATTAAAATTGACTGTAAAGAGGTGCTGTGTCCAGTTGTATTCTTTTAACTCATGGTGGAAATAAAATTTCTCAACAATAAAGCCACAGAGGTTACCACACACAGTCTTTTGAAAGTCACATTACATGTTACTTTTAATAAATATACCAAGAATGAGTCAGACAGGAGGCACAGAGACAAAACTAAGATGCCTGAAAACAAAAGAAACACTAACCTATTTACTAATAAAATAGCAAGAGAAAGAAATGATCAAAAAGGCAATAGCAAAACAAATTAAATGTGTACATAAAGGCTCCCAGTTTTCTCAAAAATTTGCAAGGTCAGCACACAGTTGTACTAAGAAATTGTCACTCACAAACCCATTCTCTCAAATTTTTTACCCCAACACCACTATTTTCAGCAACATTACTTTTAAGGATGGGGCAAATATAACATCTTATCTCTTCTGGAAAAGATGTTCAAGATAAAAAGTGATATTGAGTAGAGAGGTCTACAGACCTGACAGAGGTTTATTAAAATCCATAGCTTTCTACAAAAGTAAAAAATTTCTCATCATCAGTGTAAGAAGCAATCTGGAAAAGAATTATCAACTGATCTATGAATGATCAATCTTAAGAAAACAAAGTCTGCACTATTTATTCTGTGCCTGTCAGCATAGTATCATCACCCATTATGCTGTTTAACTATAAACTGCATTCATGGATGAATAAGCACTGTGTAAATGTATCTTCTTCGTGAATAGAAACGACATACAGATTAGTATGACATGTATTGGAGAAAATTGCTTTAAAACAGCAAAAAGTAATGTGCTAAGTACTCATTTAATACAAAATCAACCTCTTAACATTCTGTAACAGGAAATATTAAACTCTTTGCCTTAATTACTTCAAGAAAAACTTTTAAGTGTGTTACACCATTTAGCACTTCCAAGTAGGGGTCTCAATACAAGAGAAAAGAGGAGATGAAGAGGTAACACAGGAAAGAGAGAGAGAGAGAGAGAGAGTTCGTGCATGCATGCTCATGCCTCTAGGATTAAACATTCACACCATCTTTTAATGTTCAAAGCAGCTTCGGCTTTGAAATTCAGTTTTGCCTAAGACATAGGATCAAATCAAAAACACAGGAGGTTCCCCACTGTAGGCTTGATGAAGCCAATATAGTCACCTATTAAGCAGAAGATGCAATATTCAGGTTTCAAATTTACTTTCTGGCTAAAGCAACAAAACACTACTTTTTCCCCTCAGACGTAAGTTGCAGTTATTAATCCCTCTTCCCAAATGTGCTCTAAATTAGTAAAGACAAATGTGCATCATGGATTATCACAACTGGATTAAACCTACCTGAGAGTAAGGGTACCCTACTGGTCACATATACCAGGAGAATAGAAACCATTTATGTTTTTTTAATTCCCAGCACCTGGGACAGACTAAACAATATATGCTTTCAGAATGAAACTGAATCTCTTTTACTCATTTATTACATACACAGAAAGGAACATGCAGAGAAATAGGAAGGTCTGCTGATGCCCGGGTTCATGCCCTTACTTCCTACATGTGAAAGAGAGACACCAAGAGATGATGAAATTTATGCAGCATCACTGAGCTGTCTCTATCTTCATGCCAGAAACTTCAGTTCTGATTTCCAAACTGGTATGTATCTATACCAAGCCAAGGATGATGAATCTGGAGTCCCTGTCCTTCTACATCATGTTTTAGGGCTTGATTGACTGCTGCTGAAAGGGTGATGTTTCATTACTACTAAAACTCAAGTGTTCATTAAGGAAGTCAGTCAGCCTTTAGTAAGGGCTCAACTGTGTGCTTGATACTGCACTACGTATAAGAAACACAGAACTGAATAAAACATGTCTGCCCTTGAAAAGATCACAGACTAGTGTTTGAAGCAAATGCTGAGCAAAATTATTTCCGCAATAAAGTCTATAATTATGGGGTTAAGGGAACAGAAGATGCAAGATCTACTTCTGAAGACAAAACAGCTGAAGTGACCTCAGTTTTAAAGGATATATCTATCAGTCTCTTTTTAATTGCCATATTTAACTATTTAATTGCCATACTTAAACTAGTCACATACTATTGTTATTGCTAGGTTAAGGTTTCCTACCTAGTATTTTTTAATTTGTTCTGCTTTATGTCTGTCTACTTTTTTTCCTGCCTCTCTGTGGTTTACCTGAATATGATTTAGACTTCCACGTGGGAAGGGCATGTGCAGACAGAGCAAGGCAGTGGCCATCCGTAGACCAAGAAAAGAGATTCAGAAGCAGCCAACCCTGTCAGCATTTTGATCTTAAGATTTCTAACTTCCAGAACTGGTAGAAAATACATTTCTACTGTTGTAAGTTGCCCAGGGTATTATTTTGTTAAGGCAGGCCTAGCAAACTAATGTCCCTTTACTTCCCCATTTCTAGTATAATTGATTTAAGTATTTGCTGTATATACATTTAGAACCACATCAGTGTTACAATTTTCACTTCCACCATCTAACATAATTTAGAAAACTCAAGAGAAGGAAAAAGTATAGGGCATTTACCCTTAATTGTTTTTATATTGTACTTTCTTCCTAGTATTCCAAGGTTCCTTGTTCTTACTATCATTTCCATTCTGTATAGAAAATGTCCTCCAGTCATTCTATTAAGTAAGTGTGCTGGCCAGAAATTCTCTTGGTTTTCTTACATCTAAGTATGCCTTGATTTCCCTTTCATACCTGAAGGGTATTTTCATATAAGCATATAGATTCTGAGCTGACCATTACTTGCTTCATTTGAAAAACTTTCACCGTTTGCTTTCGGCCTCTTTGTGATGAGAAATCCAATGTCATTTGAGTTTTGTCCCCCAAAGACTAAAGTGCTAGCCGTTGCTGTTTTCAACACATTCTTTTCTGTCCTTAACTTTCACAAGTTTGACCACTACAAGTCTCAGAATGAATTTCCTTGTGTTTAATCCGTTCTTGATAAAATTTCTTGTTATCTGTAGGTTATATCTTTTGCCATAACTGGGATGTATAGTTATTATTTCTTCTCGTATATCTTTCCCCACACTCTTTCTCAAATCCTTCCAGAACTCTGGTGACAGGAATGTTAAATCTTTGATTAATCTCAGTTCCCTGAGCTTTTTTTTTTTCCTTTTTCTCTCTGGTTTTTTTTTTTTTTTTTTCTTCCCCTTTTTCTGTCTGTTTCTCAGACTGGATAATTTTGATTATTCTATGTTACAATTCACTAATTCTTTTCTTTCATTTTGTTGTTGAGATCTTCTAATAAACTTTTTGCCTCAATTATTGTATTTTTTTAAAGACTTATTTTATTTTTATACAAGAACTGGGCTACAGGCCAGATGCACAGGAGGGTAAGAGGATTCACCAGAGACAGAACGGGGAACAGAACAGGCAGACTGACTGAAACACACTGCTGAGGGGAGCAGTGTGCAAGACAGGAGAGGTCTGCCGCGCCATGTGGGATTCTCGCCAGCCAGCCGGGATCGAACCCGCGCTGCAGAGGCTGCGGACAACTTCACAGTGTGGCACTCAACAGCCTGCACCTCCAGGGAGGCCCTCAATTATTATATTTTTTTAATGCTAAACTGAATCTTTATAAACTTTCTTCTACTTCTTTGTTCAGAGTTAATTTTTTCTTTGTTTTAGCATATTCTTGTTTGTTTAAACATTTTTATGATGGTTACTTTAAAGACCCTTGTCAGATAATTCTACTATCTCTGATATTCAATGTAGGTAACAATTGTCTTTTATCATTCTGTTTGAGATCCTGTTGCTTTTTGGTAAGACAGGTTTTTATATACTGGGTATCTGGAAACTTGGGAGTATGGGTTAAGAGACACTGGATTTTATTTAAACTTCCTATTTTCACTCTGTGTCCAAGTTCCTAGCCTAAGTCCCACCTTGCATTTGTTTCATATATAATGCTTAGGGTTTTTAATTGCATTTAGCAGGAGAAATAGGCAAAAGTATATTTACTCTATCTTCCCAGAAAACTCCATTGTTAATAGGCAGTAGCTCCCACATCGATGTGCCTAAGGAAAGGCAGTAAAAGTAGACCAAGTGAAAGAAACTCTAAAGAAAAAGTCTCAAAAGAAAGAAGACTCATGAGTGAACAGCTCAAGTAATGTCAAATAAAATAAAGGCTAAAAAGCATTCTAAAAATCCAAATCCAAAAACATTGTGAATCACTGTAGGAGTGAAATTCTGATTGCAGAAACAGTAAAGGAGAAAGGAGGTAGTAAGAACAGAGATAACAGAAAGAGGATTAAGAGATAATGGGAGAAATTTGCAGGACTACAAGGAAAAGCAAATAAAGCATCAAACAGAATAATTATACTATGACAAAAGCTAGGGATGCTAAAGGAACAGGTAAGATGGTGACCTAACCAGACAGTGGCTAGAGAAAAAAAATCCCAAATCAAAGAACATTATCCCCACAAGCTTGACATGGAAACATGTGAACATAAGTTTAAGCAGCAGCAATGATAACATGGTATTTTCAATTTTTTCTCAAAAATATGTTAATTCATAAAAAGCAATGGAAAATGTGCATGGATATATAACTATACACATTATTCATCTTTAATCTCATCAACTCATTAAATTACATGTTGTATTTCATTTCATGTGTGAAACACTGACTGACACCCAGAGTACACTGAACATTCAAGTTCTGCTCCTCTCATACATCCACATGCTCTGTTCCCAAGAAGAAGCAGTTAGTTGGTTTGCTTTTAAAATCAATTTGCCAATTGTCCTTATTACTGTGATATGTAATGAAAATTATATAAACAGCATATCATGGAAAATGTACCATTTCCATGAATACTAAGTCTAATTATTGAAAAAGTTATTTAAAACATGACATTTTGAATAGGGCTATAAAGTTGATGTAGACAAATATAAATTACTGAGAGATATTATCCAAAAGACTTTCTTTTTTCTTTTCTTTTCCCTTTTTTTTTTTTTTTTTTTTTTTGGTGGGACCCTCGCCGGCGGCGGGGGAACAAATCGGGGCTGCAGAGCCTGCGGGCAGCCTCGCAGCCCAGTGCTCAACTGCTGTACCACCGGGGAGGCCCTCCAAAAGACTTTTTAAAAAGAATTTTACAAAGAAAACTTTGTAAAAATCTCTACATTTGCTTTCCTTTTTTCATCCTCCGTCTTGAATGTGTGCTTCTATTATTATTAATTCTTCCCTATATGTTTTCCTTTTGTTATTGAGGTAACATTGGTTTACAAAACTGCATATGATTTAGGGGAATACATTCACAACTCCTCAGATGTCAGTGCAGGGACAATAATGTATTATTGGTGTGGATTATATAATCAGCCTGTATCTGCACGAAGAAAAAGTGTAAGTTCCACATCAAATATTTAAAAAAAAAAAAAAAGTTTATGTCTTGAATAAAAAAGCTTCAGGTATATTTGAATCATTTATTTTATGATTCCATGCTTTAACAAGAGTTTTCAAATAAACAACCAACAGCATTAGACAAGTATTTCTTCAATAGACACACATACATACACACACACAAAGGCACACACAAGAAGTTACAGTGCCTACATAGATACTTTATTTTTTGTCTTCATTTTCTTTTGTGTATTTACTTATATATAAATGAACTTAAATTTCGTGTAATAAGAAAACTATTTTTAATTACCCAAAAGAATAATCACATAAATGCCTAGAGAAACACAAAGTTATTTTGCTAAAAATCAATATAAGAGGCTTCTTGAAAGGAGCAAAAAAATACATCACTGGTCACATGTGACAAAATAACAAATTTCATACCTTAAACTTAGAAGGTCAGCTTTAATACTGTGTAATATCCAGATCCAATTTACATTCCTCTGTCAGTGTAATATATCACCAATGCAGAATATAATTATAGCTTATTTTAAGTTTTCATTTTCACCTATCCTTAGCAAGGTGACTAAATGCTTAAAATGAGCAGTTCTATGGGGGACTACAAAGCAATTAGCATGCCCTATAGGGCAAAACAAACATACACCCACACGCTATTCAATGGACTATCCACAAAAATTATACAAAATCATACAGTCAGACAAGGAAATCAAGAACTAAATAATATTCTGACTGAAAATCTACCCAACTTCTAAATACAACCACCATTGTATAATTTCCAGGAATTAACTTTTATTAAAGAAATTACAGATCTAAAACTAGTCATTTATTCCCACTTCTAATATTAGAAGAAACAGTAGAGTAACAAACTGAGTGGTCTATTCTTCTCTTCACTTTTTAGCTGTAACATAGCCAAAGATATACAATGTCTAGAGAAACTATTCTAATATGAAAATCAGATGAACTGCAATGATGAGAAATAAAGGAACTACTCAAGAAATGTGAGTTCTTGATATTTAGATGAAAGAATAGTAAGAGAACATGGATTTGCAACAACATAAACTAAAAAAAATATATACTAATATGTAATCTGATCCAAACTTAAGTTCACTATCAAATAGTTTAAAACACAAAATATCAGTAAGTTTCTTAACAACAGTTTCTTTCTTTTTTTAAGATTTTATTTATATAAGAGCTGGGGTACAGGCCAGATGTTCAGGAGTGTGAGAGGATTCACCAGAGACAGAGTGGGGAACAGAATAACAAAATACACTGCTGAGGGGAGCAGCAGGCGAGACAGGAGAGGTCGCCTGGCCATGTGGGTTGCTTCGAGGCTGGCGGGGATTGAACCAACACTACAGAGGCTATGGACAGCTATGCTCAACCACCTGCGTCACCAGTAAGTTTCTTAAAATCAAATCTGACCACTTTATGTTATTTCAAGAAAGAACCAACTGAATTACTCATTTTAAATATAGACACACAATATATGAGCAAAGAGAAATTATGGTCACATTTCAGGTCTTCCATCAGCTTTTCTCACCTTAAATACTAATAGTAAGCAAAGCAGTCCAATAAATTTAATAGTTAAGCTTACTGCTACGTTCACTCCTAACGATCTCTTCAAAAAAGTTGCCTATTCTGTAACAAATGCAATGATTTCATCTCTCAAGGGTCAATTCAAGTTTCCTTCCCCATTTTTATTTGATCACTGGGTTCTACTACTTTGACCCCAGGAATCACTAAAGTCACATGAATTTCTCTCTTGGAGCAAAGGCTCTCAAACAATTTCATCACAAGCAGAGTTGGTACTGCTACACCATTCATTCATTCATTCATTCATTCATTTTTGCTTCTGCTACCCACACTCAGAAAAACTGCCTTTCTAAAAGGACAACACACTCCTCTTGCCAGTGCCAACCCCGTTCTCTCTGGATCATTCTAGGTGATTTGCTACTCCCTTATTTTCGAATACTTTTGCTCAATAAGTTTCAGGAAACCAAGTTTTCTGGGTTCCCCTGCCCACTGGCCACTCTAAGCTTTCCTGACTTCTCCCTTTCTGGACCACATACAAGTGCTGGCATTCCTCGGGATTTGTTCTGGACACTCTTCTAGCTCTTTATATACATACATCCCACCCTTGGCTCTTAGCCATTCTCAGAACTTTGTGTACAACCCACATAAAATTCACAGTAAATATTTACACTCCACTTTCCTGAGTTCCAGTCTCACATATCCAACCACTTTCTTTATAAGTCAAGCTGTGCAACTGAGACATTGCAAAGTTACATGTTTAGAGGACATTTTGATTATCTTTTCCAAAGTCCATGGAGCAAACTAACTTTACGCTCCTGCCACACTCTTTCCCCACCTCAGGGTCTCTGCTGCCCAAGTGGGGCTCAGCCCAACGCCAATGCCAAAGCCTCTCTTAATTACTTCCTTGTCCTTTCGGTCTCCTGTACTTCGCCACCTCAGAAAGACATTCTCTGACCAGCTTGCATGTAAAAGATCTTTATAGATCAGTCCCTTATTTTTTTCATAATTGAATTGATGCCATCTTTTGTTTAACTTACTTGTTTTCTAGGTCTCTCTCCCATATGCCTTTTATTACTATGGTGCTAGCCAGCATCACATATGTTGCATGAGTGAATTAAGATATACATCATCTACCATACTCAAGTGGCGTGTTACCAGTATACTACGTACTTAAGGTCTTAATTAGCTATGAGCTGGTGGTGTCATTTATTCTTTAGAGTACACTAAATGATGTTTTACAAATGGAATCTCAGCAACTTAAGGACAAGGAGAAGCCCTTGCACCTCTTCTTGTTTTCCAAAAGGAAGGTGCATAAAGACACTCAAAGTACTTGACCTCCTATTCTGAAAAATGAACGGTAAAGGCTCATGCATCTTACTTCATATTCTTTAATTTCCTATTCTTTTATTACTATTCAAATCTACTTCGCATGCATTCCAATACACTTTTGAGTCTCATTTGAAGGTTCCACAGAAATAGAATACATTGTCACCCTCAGAAATTCACAGCCTGATGGAGAGAGCAGCCATACCTAGAGAGACTCCAGAACGTGGAGGCTCAAAACAAGTGCACAAGGAAAATTACATAAATAGCTTATCTCCAGATCTGTGCTATCCAATAGGGTAGCCACTAGCAACATGAGGATATTTAAATTTAATTAAAATTCAATTCCTCAGTCACTCTAGTCACATTTCAAGGGCTCAATAGTCCCATATGGGGCACACTGAACAGCACAGACATAGAGCATTTCCGTCACTGCACAGAGTTTTAGTGGACTTCTGTTCAAATGAGCCTAATTTCTCTTTATCGCTGCAGAGGCACTTCAAGTGACCTCAGTGTTTCTAATCTAATATGGATGTTTGTTCCTTTTCTGTTTCCTTTTATGAATTTTAACATATGAAAGACATATGAAAACTGTATTTCTTTCTGACATATATTGCCCCTCTAACAAAAGAACTAAAACTCCCTGGCCCATATGGATGATAAAGCTGAGCACGATTCTATGTGGTTTTCTGAAGCATAAAAATTAAAGCTTCCATATTATCCTCAATATATCATGCCTCCCTCTGTAGTAAGGCCTCTATGTATAGTTATTTTTTTTTTTACATATTTATTTTCAGGAAACACTAAGACAAAGAGCACAATATTTTAAATTCTCTAGTCTAAGGAATAAACCTTTAGACTCATTGTATGCAGTGAACTAAGTTACTAGGGACTTCAGTACCTCCTGGTTAAATACAGTGCTGAAATTATTTATCTTTGCCAAAGAAACCAAAGTATTCAGTAAATAACTTCATACTGATCGCTGTCATAGATTTGAACACATATGGTTTACATTCCCAGAAAATACTTATCATTGAAAAGAAAGGACATTTCTTACATTTCATCTTTACATCCATGATAAACTGTATAAGTTTAGTAGTA
Organism: Talpa occidentalis; assembly: GCF_014898055.3. NCBI lineage: Eukaryota > Metazoa > Chordata > Mammalia > Eulipotyphla > Talpidae > Talpa > Talpa occidentalis. Next base: position 33,848,108 of record NW_023604861.1, on the reverse strand, counting down.
TTTTTCCCAAATTGTATGACAACACTATCTTTTGTTGCCTTTTAAAAAGTAAACTGATCTTTTCAAATAATTAAATTTTCAGTCACATAGTCTTCCTTTTATGCCTCAATATCAAGCTACTCTACTTTGAAAATGAAGATTTGAGACCTGATATTACACTGTGACTGAGTTTACATTTTAATAGAAGCTTTTTAAATTAATCTTGGCCATTCAAACAGCGATTTATATTTTAAAAAGACTGGGAGATAGATATTTCTAAATAGACTGGGAGAACTTTACAATTCTAGGACCGTTCAGGTCAAGTATAAATTGAGCTACACAGTTCTTATTCACCGTGTACAGAAAATATGTATTTCTCTGTTAAACGCAATTACTATATTTTCAATGTAATCTACTTTCATTGTTAACCTTGCATTCAAAGTCAAAGCTTTTAAGATACAGGTAAAGTTAACTTTGAAACTAGTAATTATGACACATTTTAATACATCTATAAGCCAAAAAGAAGCTACAGCATGAATGACAGTTCACAAAAGGGAAGGCCTCCTACCAGTGGGACACATTTAGTCTCCTCGAGTCCTCTGTGACACCAGTTTTGGAAGAACTGTGGAAGCATTGGAAAGTAATGATTTGCCCTTTAAAAATATTAACTTAGTACTTATTTAAAAACATTAATAGTTATTTTCTTCCAGGGCATTTCTTCATTAATATTTCATTCATGTTAGCGTACTACGTAAAAGACAGCAAAGTGGTGTAAAATTAGAGGGTATTTTCAACAAATAGTTTTTTAATAAGCAATCTTAAGTGTCATAATAGTTACGAATCCTGAATAATTTAGACATAAATAACACAAGGCACATCCTAAGACATACAGCAGTATCTAGATAAAGTAGTAGTACAGTAGGGGGCATCCCAAGTGGCGCAGCAAGTTGAGCGCGGCACTGTGAAGCTGTCCTCAGCCTCTGCAGCGCGGGTTCGATTCCCGGTGACCAGGGAGATTCCCACATGTCACAGCAGACCTCTCCTGCCTCGCCTGCTGCTCCCCTCAGCAGTGTATTTCAGTCAATCTGCCTGTTCTGTTCCCCACTCTGTCTCTGGTGAATCCTCTCACCCTCCTGCGCCTGACTGGACCCCAGTTCTTGTATAAATAAATAACTTTAAAAAAAAGTAGTGTATTAACATTCTACCTTGTACTTTTTGACATTTTATTGGAAAAATAACCTGAAAAAAAAAAATGCTAATAAAAAGAACATCTGAGAAAAATTTTGTATTTTTAAAAAAGTGCATTCCAGGGCCTCCCTGATGGCACAGGCAGTTGAGCACAGCGCTGTGGAACTGTATGCAGCCTTTGTGGCACGGGTTCGATCCCGGCCCAGCTGGGGAGATACCCACATGGTGCAGCAGACCTCCCCTTTCTCCCCTGCTGCTCCCCTCAGCAGTGTATTTCCGTCAGTCTACCTGTTCTGTTCCCCCCTCTGTGTCTGGTGAGTACTCTCACCCTCCCGCACATCTGGCCTATACCCTGGTTCTTGTATAAATAAATAAATCTTTTTTAAAAAGTGCATTCCACTGGTATTTTTAACCAACCCAGGGGATGTTATAGGATTTTCTCTGAGGCGTCATATTGCAGATTCCCTCATTTTGGCTACAGGCAGTCACGTTGACGGCCACTGAGGACCACTGCTAGAGCATTGATGAGACAGCCCTTGCAGTTCTCCCTTTTTGTTACTCAATAGCTGGAATAAAGCCCACTCTCTCAGTCTCATGCCACCAGGAAAGCAAGATATGGCCTCCCTGCTAAAGACAGCCTCACTTGCTTTATTCTGCTCTCAGGACTCTTGTTGGAATGTTCACTGATCCTCAAAGTTAAAAAAAAATATATTCATTTCAGACTTTATTTCTTTGATATATTCTCTAAGTCCTGAATATAACTTTGAAACTAATATATTAATTATGAATACATATATAGTAAAATTAAAATGAAAAGAGGAAAAATAATAAAGCCAAACTTCAGGATAGTGTTATCACAGGATAGAGGGAGACTCAGGATGTAGAATTAAGGAGAGCTGTGGGGACGCTTCAAATGTACAGAGCAGGGGTCTGTATCTCACTAGTAGGCAGGCAGAAGCTTATTTTACTGTTATGACAAAAACAAAGAGCCTTTTCCATATGATTAACACCTTCTAAAAATAATTTAGAAAGTCATAGCATTAGTAACTTCAAAATTCTTAGTCTTGACTTATACTTCAGATTATATTAATAGCAATAAGTACATTATTCTCAGTGTTTTCCACAAGCTTTTCAAGTCCTATCCTCGGATATATTGATATGACAAAGTATATTGATCTTACTGTTTGTTACAAGCTTTTCTTTCTATCTTCACACATCTGGTCATGGAACAAAATATTCAACAACTCCAAAGTTAAGTGCTTCTACTGACTTCATGTTTGCCAAAGCCCAGAAATGAAAGGAAACTAGATTGCAAACATGACACTGATTAAATGGTAAAAATGATACAGAGATTGTTCAGCTGCTTTGCAGTAAACAGATTTTAATACACACTTTGTAAAGTGATATTTTTCAAAGTTATTAACTATTAACTGAATCAAGCCTAGTTTGAAAACCTCCTTAGAAATCTCCTAATAAAAACCTTAGTGAGAAGATATTTCTTATAAACTTCGTAAAGTGTACATTAACCAGGGGTAAAGAAAATAATGTCTAAAAGTACAAAACACAAAGACCTAATAAGACTAGCTTATCAGAGACAGAAATCTTATCCTTGACAGCAACATTAAATTGCGAAAATAAAGATGTATCCTATAACTAATTTGCTATATTCATAGTGGGGATGAGCTTAAATGCCTGATATCAATCATAATCATGTTAGCGTCTACCTTTTCTACATTTCCATCTCAACATATTCGATAGCTAAACATAATTGCCAACTGTGTCAAGATCTGCTAAAATTATATTTGAGGATTTGAAGTTAGTCTTTTCCCTACCATTCCAAAATGAAATAACTGTGTCTTTTAGATCAAAACTGTCACTAAGAATATTGAATAATCAATAAAACTTCAAACAGAGTAATATTGTAATCTTCAAACCAACTTCATTAAACAAGGCAACAGTTTGGTGTTTAATGCACTGATTTTCACATAATTCACCATTTGATAGTAAAAGGTTGAAATGGCTCATAATTGATAGAATTTCAGGAGTCAATGAGTGACTTAAAAAAAAAATAGTGTGTATTTTCGGGCAGGGGGAGATGGGAAAGGAGAATCCTACTTTTCCCTTGACTTTTTTTTTTTAATAATAAATTTTATTTTTATATTCCCCATACAATTGCAACCCCTTTATTTTGACCCCAATCCCTCCCCTCCCACCCCCTACCCCCCATAGAGTGTCTCTGGTTCATAGTTTTTTGTTGATTTTGATTTTCACTTGAAGTAACTCTTAATCTCAAACCAGCATAGGAGAGTTATCATTCACAGAGGCCACTGATACCTACTTTTAGCTCTACTCACAGACATTAAAGAATTTTAAACCTGATTTACTTAGTAATAGCACATATCCAACAGATTTCAGACACTTAAAAAAGTGAGAATTCCTTCTTTCAGAATTTAGTCATACACTACATATTAAAAAGAAAACATGAAAAAAACAACTATCAGTGGATACATCATAACTACAAAGTACAAAAGATTTAATCAGAGACCTAACTACAGCATTTATAAGTATAGCCAAGTCATTCATCTAATTACTACAATGCACACTGAAATATTTCAGTCTTCTCAATTTTCTCACTACATAAAGTGTCACAACTGCAGAAAAACTTCCCCAATGATAAGAATTCTATCCTTCCTTCTCATTTATCAAGACCAATTCATAGAAAACATTCACAGCACTTATGGATGCCTGGTAATATATTCTAGAACTGTTGATTTGGGAGGAAAATAATTCCACAAGTTTTTCTTAAAAATAACATTCAAGTGCAAGACATACAGCATTAATTCTCAGTATTTATATGTGGATAATGAAAAATCATATTCATTATAACATACATGAATCCCTAGAGAAAACCCTTTCAGTTTTTCTTTGACTATCATATTTATCTATTCAAATATGATGATCAAAAAAAAAAAAAAAAAAAACCGGGGAGGGGGGAAGGGAACATCTTCCTATTTATAATGAAAAGTCATGAATATGAATATCTCCAGTCAGTGTCCAATGGCTGCCAGACAAACTGGAGTGTTTACTCCAACATACATTTTTACTGTATTACTTTAAAATACCCTTTTCCTATATTTAAATTCCATATGAACAATACCCAAATCTGCTTATTCTTTACTCAAGCCGACATCTAAGATAGTACTTGTAAAATAACAGGCACTCAATAATGGATTTTTTAATAGAATACATTTAGCTGGTATAGGCAGATTAAGCTATAAACCAGAGTTCCTCTGGTTTGACTAGCTGTCAAATTCCTAATTCAACTTAGTTTTTAACAATAGCTAAATAAGACTAGAAGGCTAAAATTAAATGTCATCACTACAATAAACAGATCTTTAGTACATACTTTCTACATGCTAAACTTGGTAAAGAGGTAAATAAGACACATGCAATCTTTAGTCTCATGTTCAAGATTAGCTTATAGCTTGGAAAACAGATTGTAGGTGGTGAAATGTGATTAAAAAGATAGAACTGGAATATGCTAGATTCTTCGTTCATTCTTCATACTGCTAAGTTAAACCACACTTGCATGTCTCCACAGCTAGACATGAAAAGTAGTAATTTGTTCTAAATACTTGTGTGATCAATGATAATACTTCAGAAACATCAAATAAAATACTAATTGAGAAAATATAAAAGATTTTGATCATCTTTTTTATCATTAATTCACACTCAGTTTGTCACTCTAGTCCTCAAAATACATATATACATAATAAATGCACATATGCAGATTTATTTTATGCAGACATAAGCATTCAATTAATATACAATAAGAAGTTAAAAAGGACCTACCTTAAACCCTTATAGTTCCAAAATTCTGATTCTACCACTGCTCAGACATTTCATAACTTCTGCTTGAAATCATTCATTTAGAGAGTGAACTATGAAAATGTTGCCGAGTATAGGACATGTAGTTAAATTTGGATTTCAGATAAACTACAGTTTCTCAGTCAAATATGTCAGAAATTAAGATTTCACTGGACATCCTGTATTTTTTTTTTTTTTTGCTAGATCTGGCAAGAGTAAACTATAATTGTATCCTATAAAGATACCATTCCCAGTAAAGGAAAAAGTTAAAGGTATTTTACCTGCTATATCAAACAGAAATCAGTGAGTATACATACAATATCAAAATTCAACATGAAACTATGACACATTAAACTGATAGTTTCTTTTTAAAAAAAAAATCATAAAAATTAAATTTGTAGAAATTCTGAGAAAAAAATTTGGACCACAGAGTATCATTCAGTAATACAAAAAGTACTACTGAAACTGTATTTCTTCATGTATATAAATATTAATGTACTCCATTTTTACCTTGAGAAGTTGCTGAGGTATACCAGCTATTTATTTACACACATACCATGAAGAAAGTACTAGATAGAAATGACAGATTAATGACGGCTATTTAATGAAGTAACATGCCCTGATGATATTCAGATAGATGAATTACCTCACAGGATTACTAGTCAATGATACTCGGAGGGACTCCAGGCATGTGACAAGTCTCTCATCTGCAGCTCCCATTTTCAGTTCGTGGATAAATTCCTGAGATGAAATCTGTCGACTACTCTTAAGAGTTCCCTGTAAAATAAGCAGTAATAATAAGTAATTCATGTTGGGTGAAGATTTTCCATCAAAATAGTAATAATTTACATTAACCCATCTTTCATATTAACAAATGCACACAACTATTCTGTGTATTATCTTGAGGAGAAAATTCCATCCATCTCCCCATAAAACTTTAAGTCTATAATTCATGCAACTGCAAAAGATAGTGAAACCAAAAGGTTTGCCACATAAACTTTCAAATTCAAAATATCATAAAAACAATGAAGTATTTATCATAGGAATTATCTATCCATAGGATACAGTAACTTGTTTTAGTCACACACAAAAATAACAACTCAATACAATAATGATTATTAAAATGACTATTCTAAGCACCTAGAAAAAACTCGATCATTCAATGATCACTAAACACTTAGCTCTAGGTACTTTACTAGACGCAAAGATGATGAAAACCTAAGTCTGGAAGGAGAAACACAGGCAAGGAAATAACTTTGCAGTGAATTCTAATTCCTGTAACAAGGCACTCAAGGAACCAAAAGAGGAATACCTAACTGGCAAAGCAGATAAGGAAAGTCTGAGTAATAAGAAAAGGTAAGAGTTAGGAAGACAGGGCCTCCCTGGTGGCATAAGGGATTAAGCACCACACTATGAGACAGTCTGCAGCCTCTGCAGCACAAGTTCAAACCCCGGCTGGCCAAGTAGAAACCCACATGGTGAGGCAGACCTCTCCTGTCTTGCCTGCTGCTCCCCTCAGCAGTGTACTTCAGTTGGTCTGCCTGTTCTGTTCCCCACTCTGTCTCTGGTGAATCCTCTCACCCCCTGCATCTCTGGCCTGTATCCCAGCTCTTGTATGCAAAAATAAATAAATCTAAAAAAAAAAAAAAAAGAGGAAGACAAATATCTTCAGGTTTTTTGCATAAAATGCATGTGTACCCAAAAAGAAAAACAAAAGCATAGACAAGTGAGAATAGGGGCCCAACCATGGGCCCCAGTATCAAGATCACCACTACAAATTAGCCTTTGCAGGGGAGTTCTGGGTGGTTCACTTGGACAGCAGTATGAAACATGGTTTAGAAGAGTTAAGAGTTGACTAATAGTCAACAAACATTAAGAGTCTACTAAGTATCAGACATTGTTCTAAGTGCTGAAAACAATACAGTAATACAGTACATAAGAGACAAAAATCAATACATGTACAGTTTTATTCTCTGCGGGGAATAGTCAAGTGAGTTAGACCGTGTGACAATTAAAACATGGTGCACTGTAGACAGTATAAGTGTTATAGAGGAAAATAAAAATAAAATAGGCATAAAGAGTGCATAAGAGGTGGGATGCAATTTCAAATCAAGTAGTCAAAGCCAGCCTCACAGGAAAATTTTGAAGGTCTCAAACTTTAATTTAGATAAAGGTGTGAAGGATGTGAGAATATCTGTGCAGATATCTAGGGGGAAAAGCTGTAATGGGGGCCTCTCTGGTGGCACAGGGGTTAAAGACAGCACTATCAAGCTATTGTCAGCCATTGCAGCAAGAGTTCAATTCCCAGCCAGCTGTGGAGCAACCCACATGGCCCAGCAGACCTCTCCTGCCTCGCCCACTGTTCCTCTCAGCAGTGTATTTCAGTAGATACTCCTGTTCTGCTCCCCACTCTCTCTGGTGAATCCTTTCACCCCCTACACCTCTGGCTTACACCCCAGTTCTTGTATATGTAAATAAATAAATCTTTAAAAAAAAAAAAAAACCTGTAATAGAGGAGTTTCATAGGTCTTACGGGCCTCTTAAAGAAATGACTGACTGATGAGAAACATCAGAAGCAGAAAGACCTATTAAGAACATAGAGGAAATGATGAGGATATCACACTAACAACAAACTAGAATTATAGCTATTAAAATTACAGATTACAAATCCATAGGAAGGAAAAGAATTGCACATTCAAAAGTATATTATCAGATCAAGGTAGTGATACAAAAGGTTCCTTGCTTTGCTCCTGGGAGAACAATCTGAAATTTAACCAGAGGAGCTATAATCAGATGACCTAGGGATAAGCCAGAGCACTTCTTGGACATTAGAGATCAACACTAACTGCTGATACACAAGGAAGTGGATTGAACTCAACAACTACAAGGCACAGAGTGACCAATTAGAGAAGAAAACAAAACCCTCCTTTCCGCTGTCTCCAGGAAACCCATCTGAGTTCCAAAGATAACATAGGCCCAAGGTAATGTTTGGAAAACAAGCCTACAAAAAAAGGAGACTCAAAAAAGAAGGCAGGAACAGCCATAGTATCTCAGATAAAATAGACTTCTAGCTAAAAAATGTTAACGAGAGACAGGGATAGACATTATATAATGACCAAGGGGTCAATAAAACAGGAAGACATTACACTCATCAATATATGCACCAAATAAAAAAAAGAGCATCAAAATATATAAGGCAACTATTAAATCTGCAGACAGACACTGGTATTAACACAATAATGGTAAGGGATTTCAACACCCATTTTGATCAATGCACAAAAGAACCAGACAGAAAATAAAAAAGGCAATAATACCCTTAGGCCACATGAAGTTAGCAGGTATTTATAAGGCACTGCACTACAAAAAAAAAATGGTAAATACACATTTCTTCAGTGCTCATGGAACATTCTCCAAGATAACCACATGTTGGGTCACAAAACAAGTGTCAAAAAACTCATAAAATCTGAAGCCATATCAAGTATCTTCACTCCTAGGTATCTATCCAAAGAGCACGAAAATACTAATTCATGCAAAAGGAAATCTGCATGCATATGTTTACAGCAGCTCTATTTACAATGGCCAAGATATGTAAACAAATGTCCCAGAACAGATGAATGGATCAAGATATGTGCATAGACATAACTGAATACTATTCAGTGATTGAAGAAGATAACCTCATGACATCTGTGACAACATGGGTGGAACTGGAAAATTTTTTTCTAAGCCAGTGAGCCAGGCAAGAGAAATACCACGTTTTCATTTATATATGGAATCTAGAGAAACTAAACAAAGGATCAGAAAAAAGAAACTGTAGACTGACCCTTGAAAGTTGACTAAGACACTTCAGAGGGGAGGGGGAAAAGTCAAAAATGGGGGAGAAGGGAGGAGAGCATGGTGGGATGTGGTGGAGGGCCATTTCCTGGTGGTAAAACAATGGTGAATGCACCTGAGGAGAGAAACCCTATCTTGTGAAAAATTATACAAGGATGTTTTTAAAAAGCTCATAATTAAAGAAAGTATCATCTCTGATCACAATGGTATCAAAGGAGATCTCAACCATGAAAAGCAGGAAAAACCACAAATCGGTGGATACTCAATATACTATGAGTGTATATTGGACTAACAACCATTGGGTTAATGAGGAAATCAAATAATGAAAAAAGTACCTGGAGATAAAGAAAAATGAAGACATGAGCTACCAGAATTTCTGGGATGCAGCAAAAGCCGTACTAACAGCAATATAGGCCCACATTAACAAATAAGAAAGAGCTCACCTTAAGAAGCTAGAAAGAGATGAACAAATGAAACCAAAAGCCAGTAAGAAGACAGTATAAAAATTAGAGATCTTAAACAAAAATCAAAAAGTCAGTCCAAAGGTCAATGAAACCAAAAAGTTAGTTGTTAAAAACAATGAAATAGACAAATATCTAGCAAGGTAGGCTCACAAAGTGGGGGAGGGGGTAAGGGGAGAAAACACTAGTAAATAGACACAAAAGAAAGAAAAGTTGCAATGGGCATCCACAAATACTAGAGGATCATAAGAGACTACTATTACCATTTATAAGCCAATAAATGTAATAATCTAGAATGGACCAATTCTTAGAAATATACCACCTTCTGGGCCTTCCTGGTGATGCAGCGGGTTCAGCACAGTGCAGTGAAGCTGTTCGCAGCCTCTCCAGTGAGGGTTCAATTCCCAGCCAGCCAGGGAGATTCCCACACGGCGCAGCAGACCTCTCCTGTCACGCCCGCTGCTCCCCCTCAGCAGTGCTTTTGGTCCGTTTGCCTGTTTTGCTCCCCACTCTCTGGTGAATCCTCTCGCCCTCCCGTGCCTCTGGCCTATACCACAGCTATTGCATAAACCAAAAATAAATCTTAAAAAACAAAAAGAAATATACCACCTTCCTAGACTAAATTTACAAGAAACAGAAAACCTGAGCTACAACTACAAGCAAAAGAATTGAGACAGTCATCAAAAGTCTCCCAAATAGTAAAGAGCCAGGAACAGATGCTTCCACTACTGTGTCCTGCCAAACCTTCAAAGACAAATAAATACCTTCTTCTCTAACTCTTCCCAAAAACTGAGAAGAAAGAAACCTCACATTTTAGGATGCCAACATTACTTTGATACCAAATGTATATATGTATAACAAAATAAAACTTTGAAAGGAAGAAATCTTACTGTAAAAACTTACTGGGAAAGGAAGGGTGGAGAGCAAAGACAGGAGAGGTCACAACAGTCTACGGTGGAGGACTATAGATGTTTTGGTGGCATGGTATGCTAACAAGAATCTTAAGAGTTATGATTTCCTATCTCTGAATCATAAACAGTTTTAGTAACCAATGTTTCCTCAATAAAATACATCAAATTAAAATTTGAAAAAAGCAGATTAGTTGGGATGGCAGAAAACCATTATTTATCTTTTTCATTTCCTTTGATTTGTATTGATTTAATGTCATGTTGTTTAAGGAAACATTCCCAATAATGGAAAACAAATTAGCACTGGGAAATGGGTGATTTTCATCAATAGCAAAGTGGTTCTTTTACAAGAGAAAAACTCACTGGGAATATTCTCAGGAAATAAAATGATAAAGTTGGAAGAGGAAATGAAAGTGGTGAGAGAACAGTTAAAATGATCATCCAGTTTTTTTAAATCAGTAACTTCTGATCATTAAAAGGATAATACCATTGAAGTTGTACTGACATAGCACTTAGCAATGTCTTTTTCCCAAAGCAATGTCTTTTTACCTAAAATTTACTGTTAATTTACCTTTAAATTATTTCAAATTTGGTTCATAGCACTTAAAAGTATTACTTGTTCAACACAGAAAATTTGGAAACGATAGCAACAGGAAAAAAAAATAGCCTGAAAATGACTACTAACTTAGTATTTCTCAAATATTTTCCTCATACATGGGTGTTTATAAAATATCCTCTATTCCTATATAAACACATACTTTAAAACTATTACAGGATACAAATTGTTCTATAAGCTACTTTTACCACTAGTATTTCATTAACATGTTCCAATATTAGTACACTGTCTTAGAGAAAATGATTTTTTTTACCCTGTATGCAGGCTATTAAAAACCACATTATAGCAGATTCTCGAGTACCATCATTTTGTTCAGCATCATTTCACTATAATATTGAAGACAAAAAAGTAATTCTGGCCAATGGTGACTAAACAATGTTACTGGAGGACCTAATTTCATTTTATCACATTTCACTTAAAGTCACAATTTCCAACAACCTATGGATAATGTTAAGTGAGGATTAATGCATTTTACATCTTCATTATTGGACATGTGGATTTCCTGATAATTTCTTGGTATCATAAAATTTTCAAGTTTCTGTGGATTCTGCCATAATGCCAATATTTTGATCTTGATATATATATATCAATGGAGTTAAACTACATGATCTTCTGTAGTCCTTCTTGAATTTGTCATTGGAATAGATGTGATTTTTTTTATAAAGGCGGGATTGTGCTATACAAAAATTGAACACATGGCCTGAATTCCTAATATATGACAAGCCCTGTGGGTCTGCTAGACTCAAGCGGCCTGTTCAGTCACCATTATGATTACCTGCTGTTCTGCATTCCTATACAAAGGTCAGAACTGCCCAGTCACATTCATGTGAGCCAAACCTTACAAGGTGCCTTTTATATCAATCAAGAACAGAAAGCTTGATCACTCTGGGGAGTGTATGCATCAAGAGGTATGACCGGGAACACCTGGGGGGCTAAGGACGAATGCATAAACTTACTCCCGACTCATACATCATGAGGCATGACCAGGTATGCCCGGGGGGGCCGAGGACAGATGTATGACAAGGGACCCCAAAGGCTGATCAGTGGAATGCCTCGTTGATGAGATTAGGACCATTAACGGGGGTCTGAGGTCAAGTTTTGATTACAACACTTGGTCATCAGGCTGATAACATGGTCAGCAGACTCATGTCCCCCCAAGCCATAGATGACATTCCTGAGTTTCACTCATCCTTTCTCCTTGTCCTCCTAATGCACATAGTTGATGCTGCATGATTATTCTATCAATAAAAACGGCTAGGATCTTGCTCTCAGCAGCATCCTATATCATGTAGCCTGTTCCACAACTCCTGTCTTTGTCCACAACTCCTGTATTTTAAAAATACATTTTTAAAATATAAGAATAATAAGCAACAACTGCATTTGGGTAAAATAAAAGTGCTATTAAGTTAACCATAGTGAAATGCAAATCAAAACCACGAGATACCACCTCACACCAGTGAGAAGGGCACATATTTAAAAAACAAGGAACTCTCTTACTTGCTGATGGAAATGCAAAATGGTCCAACCACTATGGAAAGCTGTGTGAAGGACCCTCAAACTACTAAAAATGGAGCTACCATATGACCCAGCAATTCTACACCTTAGAAACTACCCAAAGACACAAAAACATTAATTCGAAAGGAAAACTGCACTTCCATGTATATTGCAGGATTATTTATAAAAGCTATGATATGGAAACAACATAAAAGCCCCAAAACAAGTGACTGAAATAAAAAAGGTGTGGTATACATACACAGTGGAATACTATTCAACAGTCAAAAGATAAACTCATAACATTCGCATCAACATGAGTGGAGCTGGAAGGGATTATGTTCAGTGCAAGAAGTCAGAACGAAAGAGAAAACTATCATATGATTTAAGTCATAGGAGGAACATAGGGAAACCAAACAAGAGATCAGGAGGGGGGTAAAAAAAAAGACAAAGCTACAGGCAAACTATAAATTGGAGAGGGGCAGTGGGAGAGATCAAATCAGGGGAAGGAAGAGCACAAGAGATTATGGTGATGGTTCAGGCATGGCTTGGTGGTGGCAATGTTATGGGGCTTACACATGAGAGGAGTATGAACAACAATGTAAAAAATAAATAAATTAGGGCCTTCCCGGTGGTGCAGTGAGTTGAGCGCAGAGCTGTGAAGCTGTCCCCAGCCTCTGCGGCGCAGGTTCGATCATGGCCGACCTACGAGAATCCCACATGGTGCGGCAGACCTCTCCTGTCTCGCCCGCTGCTCCCCTCAGCAGTATATTTCTGTCATCTGCCTGCCCTGCTCCCTGCTCTGTCTCTGATGAATACTCTTAACCTCCCATGCCCCTGGCCTGTACCCTTTTTAAATCTTTAAAAACATTATATATAAATTTTAAAAAGCGTTACCTACAGTAAGAGGCTTTCTATTTGAAGTTTAAATATACACTGGCCATAGAACTCAGCCAGTATACAACTAGATGTTAAGCATGAAAAAAAAAACCAAAACATAATCCATACAATCTTCAGAGCAGGACCTCCCTGGTGGCGCAGCAGTTGAGCACTGGGCTGCGAAGCTGCCCGCAGCCTCTGCAGCACCAGTTTGATCCCCGACCACTGGCAAGGGTCCCACATGGCGCACAGTCCTCTCCTGCTGTACCCGCTGCTCCCCTCAGCAGTGTGCTTTGTCGTCAGTCTGCCTGTTCTGCTCCCAGCTCTGGTGAATTCTCTCACCCTCCTGCGCTTCTGACTGTACCCAGTGCTTGTATAAATAAATAAATAAATCTTTAAAAAAAAAATCTTCACAGTAGCTTTAGTCATAATAACCGAAGACTGGGAAGATCCCAAATATTCTCCAACAAATTGTGGTGAGTACTGAAATACTGAACAACCTTTAAATACTGATAAGACAGTAAGACAAATGAATCAAAAAAACTATGTAAAGTCAAATACACTCAACAAAAAAACTATATAGTGTATTCTTCCATTAATATGAAAGACCAGGAACAACCTGTCAATCTTCTCTGGAGTCATTCAAAGTATAAAAGCAGAGCTGTTAAATTGATTTTGATTTTTTTCTTTATCATGATTAGTCTTTTTCCTGGTCCCTTATTTAGATTTTCTAAATTCCTGCTATGAGTGATACCATCTGGTATTTTTTTTTCTTTCTGGCTTATTTCGCTGAGCATGATCCCTTCCAGCTCCATCCATGTTGCTGCAAATTGCATGAGTTTAATCTTATTTTGATTGCTGAGTAATATTCCATTGTGAAATGCAAATCAAAATACAATGAGATACCATCTTACACCAGTGAGAATAGCACATATCAAAAAAAACTAGCAACAACAAATGTTGGCGAGGATGTGGAGAAAAAGGAACTCTTCTGCACTGCTGGTGGGAGTGCAAACTGGTCCAACCACTATGGAAAGCTGTCTGGAGATTCCTCAACCTGCTAAAGATGGAGCTTCCATATGATCCAGCAATTCCACTCCTAGGTATTTACCCAAAGGACACAGAAACAATTCAAAAGGGCACCTGCACCCCTGTGTTTATAGCAGCACTATTTATAATACCTAAGCCATGGAAACAACCCAAATGCCCAAAAATAGATGACTGGCTCAAAAATAGATGACTGGTTCATGTATATTTTTATACACAATTTTTTTCCTATCAGCAGATTCCACATTCACAGAATCAGTCAACCCCAGAGGAGAGTCATCTAAATCCCACTGAATGTGACAAGCAGTTGTAGGTGACAGGAACAGACAAAATAGGCAAGTTTCTCCCCCCTGGAAGCACTACAGCCAGAGTGCCCAATGTTTTTGTATGACCCTTGTGCTAGGAATGGTTTTTACACTTGAAAAAAAAAAATCTTGTTAAAAAAAAAAAGGAGAGGCAGAGGAAGAAGGGGCAGCAGTAGAAGCAATCTGGTCCATGTGACACAAAAATCTAGAAGGTTACTATTAAGGAAACCTTGCCACTGACAGGGTCTTATAAACCTTGGTAAGGGCTTTCAGGATTTTTTTGAGTTGATAGGAAATTACAAGAATATGTATTCTAACAAAAATTGTGAAAAGATGATTGGAACAACTGTGTGGAACAGACTGTAAGTGGCAAAATGTGAAACAAGGAGACCAATTAAAAACCCACTACATCGTCTGATCAAGAAGTGACAGATTCTTGGTGTAAGATGCCAGTGATGGAAGGGGTGCGATTTGCTCTATATAAAGGTACATTGGACAAGACTTGCTGCTAGTTAAGAGTGAGGTGTGAAAAAGTAACATGCATAGATGAGGCTTAGTTTTTGGTCTCAACAAAATGAAATGGTGTCCCTATCACTTAAGTCGCCCAAACCCAAACCAGTCACTGTGACCTTTGTTAAGAACAGCTAGAGGGGTGGATTGGGCATTAAATCTGGTCAGAAACTCAAAGGAGACAATTAGAACAAGAACAGGCAAATCTTTTGAAGAGATATCCTGTAAAGGAGCACAAACAACCAGCAAAGTATGAAGAGGAGAAACTGTAGCGTGATTTGGGGAGATTGGTCAGAGAAACCACTCCATGTTTGCACACCAGAATCACCAAGTAAAGGAAAAGAAAAAGATGATTCAGAGCATAGGTGCAGAAGCAGAAAAACAAGTGAAAAAAAAATATCCTTAAATAGGTGACAGAGGATTTGACTTATACAAGAGTAAGGTCTGACCTTACATGGCAAGCAAGTACATCCCTTTAAGAGCAAAGGGAACTGGGCCTCCCAGGTGGCGCAGTGGTTCGATCCCCAGCCTCTGCCCAGCCTCTGCCGTGGCCTGAGGAGGGTCCCACATGGCTCGCAGACCTCTCCTGCCGCCCGCTGCTTCCCTCAGCATTGTTCTTCGTCTGTCTGCCTGTTCTACTCTCCGCTCCGGCTCTGGTGAATTCTCTCACCCTCCAGTGCCTCTGACTGTACACAGTGCTTGTATAAATAAATAAATAAATAAATCTTTAAAAAAAAAAAAAAAAAAGGAGCAAAGGGAACAGACACAGGTAGATTGTTTCATCTGCTGCCTAGGAAGTGAGGTATGGCAGTTCTGCTCTTATCACAGCAACGTTCTCTGTGAGAGAATCAGATGAAAGTAAGGATGCAGAGCCAGAGGTCTGAGAAGAAAAGTTATGAGACAGTTTTCAGAAAGTAAAGAAGTGCACTCTAAACAGCCTTGAAGGAGGACATCGGCTAAGATATCTGTTTAGGGATCAATTTTCAATGTGGTCAACCAGAAAAGATTACTCAGCATAGTTTGATGCTTCCTCCCAGAAGCATGCTCTCCAAGCAGCAAGTGCAGAAGAGTGGTTCGTTTAGCTTAACCAAGAGCAGAGTTTATATGAAAGGAGTAGCAAGTGAACTGAAGATTCATGCAAGACAACAGAGAACTGTGTATCTAAGTGACTAAGGAAAGAAGCAAAGGATGGTGTTGAGGGTGGGGATAAGAAATGATAGGCATGAAAAAATGGCAGTCGGTGGATTAGGTGTTCTATAAAGAACAGCTATAGAATGGTTATGGAACACTTCACAAGGAATATGTCAGTAGCGAAGGTAATAATGCACAGGGAAGTAGTTTATTAGCCATGTTGAGAGGTGGTACTTACTACCCAGGGTCATGAGTGGTTAAGATTGGGAGGAAAAACAAAGATCTTTGAATGATGGAGTCAAGGATATGGGAGGATGGATTATTTTTAAATGAATGAAGTCAGTAACCATGACGACACTGTTAGTAGTCAGAAGAAAAGCAATGAGCTAGGTAACCAGAAGTAGGAATAAGGCGACATCAGTCAGAGAAGCCAGCAGCAATCTGTGTGGCCCATTTTCTCCACCAGAATGCATCCACTAGGGCAGTCTCTGTCTCTGCCTAATTTATCATTGTGTAGTCATTTCTTGCACAATGTCTGGCATTCAATGAATGATTAAGGCTATACAAAATGTAAGGTATACATGGGCTAAGGATTAAAATAAGAGAAGTCACCCCAAAAAATTTATGCACATATATGTGTATATACAAACACACACACACACACACACACACACACACACACAAGAATGAATGCTTACTCAGAAAGAAATCTCTCAAATTAAAAACATCAGAAACAGGCCAGATAAATGGGAGATTAATTTTCAGTACAACTTCTTTTCATTATACTATCAAAATACAGATACAAGAGAAAAGAAATTGAGGAAGAAAATATGTCACATGGAAAATCAGAAGTATTCCTTTTAAGCACAGTTCTCCTTGTTTTTCTCACATTTTACAAAACTTCAAAGAAAGTGGCAAATGGGGGAGAGAGAAAGGATACTCAGGTCTGCATATCTCTTAGTCCATTAGTGATGAAATGAAAATACTTAGAAAGCTTTATCCCCTGTGGTATCAAAACACATTAGTGAGATAAGGATGTCTGCCTGACATCACAAAAATCAGAGGAGTATTTATCCTACATAATTTTTAAATCTTGTTTAATCCCTTAGTAAATTTTATTCTAAAATACCAAATGCAGGATAGAAAGAAAAATACATGAATTACTCTGGTCAGATAACTTATTAAATGTATTCTAAGGAATAGAAAATAACATACCTTTTCCTTATTTCCATTTCTCTGAAACCAAACATTCTTTGACCTGTCTTAGAGTCGATTCATTTCATCTCAGTTCAGGTATAAGCCTTATTCAGTTTATGTTTCTTTACTATCCTACAATATTTGTTTGCAAAGTTATTTGGAATATCATTTCTAAGACAAATTAAAAATACATGGTGTTTCCCACTATAAGTGGAAAGTATTAAGGAACAGACTTTCATATTTCAAAAAACTGAAAGATTTTTATACAACCACACATCTACCATTTCATGACGGCCTAATTTTAAAAATCATGAACATAAAAAGCTAAATCTACAAACTTCACCTGCTCTGCAGGACGATGACACAGCATAATGCCAATGTGGATCAAGACAATCACATTTTAGTCCCTGGTAGGGTATCTAAAACATGGAACTTGCTTTAAGCAAAAATTTTCCTAGATTATCTGAGACATCAGAGAAGTCAGAAATGATATTATTATGCATGCTCCAATCACTGTAAACTACTATTCAATTCATTAAAACGTATCTTATTCCTTCCAAATGGTAGCCTACACCAAAATGTACCATGCAATATCCAAAACTGCACGTAATAGTTCATCTTTTGCTTATGGGCTTACACTTCAACCCACAAAGGAAGCTTTTTTTTTTTTTAAATTAAGATCCAAAATACATAATCTGTTCTCTAGAGATTAGAAACAAAATATTGGGGAACAGTAAGAATAAGTTGAAATCTTAAGTGATTTCTGTATGAAGTTAGTTACTAGACTCAAAATTCATATCCATGACATTTACTTTGAGATTTTTAGCAGATAAACTACAGAAAACAACAGGACTTCATCATCATAATGCCAAAATACTAAAAAGGTCTAAATTGTTCATAGTGGTGAGAGTTCGTGTGTATACTTGTGTGAGTGCCTACGTCTCTCTCTCTCTTCTATGGGTTTTTATTTATGTCAGTAACAATGAGTTAACAGTCTCAGTTTCTTTTTAGTATTGTATTCCCTGAATATTTGGCACCTATTCAGATGATAAGACTTATTACAACAAATGAGATGATACAAAACGTGGAGACTATTTAAAGAAATAGTTTGCATTGATGATGATATTTTAAGAAAACAGCAGAGTCAGCAAGGTACAAAACAAGCATAAGCACAGTGGCTGCCAAGGGGGTAATTATAATTTAACTGTTATCATTTATAGTGCTATTAAAACGCAATGGGACAATTTCCTTGCATTTTTCAAATAATTTCTAACATCTCCAATGTTACTGATAAACAGATACATTAAGCCATCATTGCAGTATGAATTACTTGTTTTCAGAACATTTACAACCCCAACAGATCTCCAGTGCCAATAAAATCTGTTATTCACAGATGATATGCAAACTCATAGCAGAAACCAAGAGCTGCAGAAAGGTGCATTTATCAACAAAATAAAATTCCACAGTTCCCTTACAGAGTTACTTATGTTTTTTTTCCATAAACATCTAATGAGTATCATTATGTACCAAGAACTCTACCTATAATTTTGGAGGCTGCTTTCAGTATACACTAAAAATAGCATCCATTAGAGTTCAGAATTACCTGGTATATTTTTACAAAGAAATATGATAAAATACAGATAATTAGCTACTTTCCCCTTTCAGTTTCTAAAATCTCTCTATAGAGGAAACATTGATCTAACACTTAATTGTGACACTTAGAAATTAACTTAAAAAAGAAATTCAACACACAATATTTCTCTTCTTGTGCATTAACTTAAGTAGTACTAATGTGCCTTCTATTTACCAGAAAGTTTTCCTTCATTGATCCATTGTCTTCAATGAGACACTAGACTATTTAGCCTATTTCGTGTATTTAAGAAGAGCTACTTCAACTGAGAAATACAATACCCTAGTGTTATTACCATAGCCAGCTTACCATAGCCAGAACTGAGGCGTTATTTTGCTTTTAAGTCTTGAAAAGGATATATTTAACAATTAACAGTCAACTGTTGCTATACACAGCCAGAGAACAGTAGCTGCCCAAATAATGGTGAGCCATACATGACCACACTGCATGGACTATGGTAAGTAGTTATAAAAGAATGAGGATATCACAATGAAGTGATATGTCATGGTTATCAGGATAAATTTTGAAAGAATATGTATTGTATATTACCTTGTGTTTGTGAAAGAGAAATTAGAAAATACACAATTATCTGTTTGTACAATACAACACGGGTAGGAATAAGGAGGAACTAATGGGACTGTATACCTTTAGGGGTGGTTGGTAGGAACTTAGTAGAAATAATAGGGTATTAGAACACCTTAGAAAAGGATGGTCTGCTGCCTTCAAGTACACCTTTTTACATAGTTCTGACTTTTGCAGCCATGTCGATATTTCCTATATTCAAAAAGAAAAAGTCAAAAATGAAAGTCAAAAAGAAAAGTCCTAAAATGAAATAAAACCAAAGCAAATGTATTTCAAAGGAATAATGTCAGAAATAAGCTAGAATGTGAAAATTGAAGGTATTAGTAAAAACTCAAGGGTTTTGATAGAGAAAGAAGGCAGGAATTTAGATCAAGATAGCTCATGAGAAAAAGAACTAGATATAAGATGGGTATGTGTATATGTGTATATAATTTGTATACATGCATGTATGTACACAGGAGATATATATATACACACACACATATAATCCAAATATGCACATGTGTATCTATACTTGTCTTATACAAATATGCAAACATATATACAGAAGACACACACATAAATATCTTAGTTCTGGCTGAAAGGACCTAGAAGTAAAAACATCCTATGAGAAGACTGAACATCCAGATGATGATTTCTAAATGGAATTCTCTAATCAAAGGATCCATTCCTTGGGGGAAAGGGTTAACTGTATAGCTGGGGCAGGACAGAGTGGGATGGTCCTCACAGATTTTATAATAGTGAGTTGAAAATCCTAGAACTAGATAGTGGCAATGATCACAAAACATTGTGAACACTAAATGTCAATGAACAGCATATTATAAAAATAGTTAAAATTGTGAATCCTGGGTGAATTTTACCACAAAAAAATGATATTAAAAAAAAGTAAAAATCTTGCATTGTTAGAAAGTAGCACAGGAGTTATCCTGGGAGGGTAGTGACGAGGACATTTGAGCTAGCATTGACCTATTTCTACAGCTGGATATTGGTTACATCACAGAGTAAACACTGTGATAGTTTATCCAGCATTGATTTAAAGATTTGTGGACTTTATATATATATATACACACACACACAAATAAAAAATTTCAAATTTACCAATTGTTTGAATTACGCTATTTCTAAGATTTCAATAGGTACATTCAAATTGAATTCTTGTTCAATCTTTAATTTAGACTTTAGACTTTAAAATGTGCCATTTAAATATATTATACATCATTTTAATACTTTCTTATACATAAATGAAATTAAATGAGGTCATTACTGTGTCAAATAAAGTCACTAGTTTCTATGTATCTTCAGTCTATCATTTAGAACAGAAAATATTTCATTTTAACAACAAAATTAAACTTCAAAACTGAAGGAAAGTTGGGGGTGGGGAGGGCTGATAAAATAAACATGTATGTTCTTTATTTGTCAGCCTCTACTTGATGGTTCAATGAAGGATGAAGATTTGACAATTCTAAAAAGACAGGAAAATGTGCTGACGCGCTTAGTCATTGGTTCATTATCTTCTTTACTGTACTGACATGTATTTAAAAAGAAACACCACAACAAAACTTCACTGGGCATTTACCAAAAATGAAGCCTGAGCGTAAGAAAACACTGTTTCAGTCTTTAAAATTAGGTAAATTATTTCCCAGTCCCTCTAGCTAATTGCACAATTATTTGCCTTCACAATCCTGAGTAGTGCTTTCAACTGTCACTGTTTACATTGATGAGCCTGTCTCCCTTTCTTCCTTCTTCTTGATTTATGGAAGAAAACCACCTCGTCTTTTTAGGTAGATGCTTACAAATCTATTGTTTATGGGGGCAAAAATCTGGGGGGAAAAATAGTACAAATCTAATACACTTCTCAGATCATTCTTCATATAAAAAGCATTAACTCTAAATATGGAACAAAAAAAAAAAGGAAAATGCAAGTTTTGGGATCAGAATCATATTCCACTATGACCAGCTTGGGACTTTAGCCTTTGATTTCCTCAGTATAAAATGTTCACAGTGGTTAGAAGGTAGAACAAGCTGTGAAACTGAAATACACCTCTATTGTCTGGCTTTATCACAATCATTGTATATAGCCTTTTTTTATTTTAGTTAACAGTTTTCAAAGTTGTATGGTTCATAGGTCAAAACAAAGGAAGGGAAGGAAGGAACCATAGTCTGTCAGGGTGGGTTAGGGAGGAAGCAACATGAAGTGATGAACTGACCAAAATGAGAAGCAACTGATGTCCAAAAGGATTCAGTAGTTCATTTATGTTCATCCTTTTAATTAAGTATTCAGATATGAAAAGGTTAAAATTCTTAATTCTTTTATACATATAAGAATCCCAGACATCAATGTTTCAAGAAGACATTGTTTAAAATATATATATACTGTTTAAGTGCTTCTTTTTTTTTTTTTTTTTTAATAATGTTAACAATTTTTTTTTTTAATTTCTTTATTTATTTGTTTTTGTTTGTTTGTTCTGTTTACACATGCACTGGGTACAGTCAGAAGCGCGGGAGGATGAGAGAATTCACCAGAGCCAGAGCGGGGAGCAGAGCAGGCAGAAGAACAGAAGTACACTGCTGAGGGGAGCAGCGGGAGGCAGGAGAGGTCTGCGCGCCATGTGGGACCCTCCTCCGGTGGCCGGGGAGCAGCCGGGGATCGAACCGGCGCTGCAGAGGCCGCGGGCAGCTTCGTAACCCAGCGCTCAACCGCTGCGCCACCGGGGAGGCCCTTAAGTGCTTCTTAAAGAGATACTATGTAAGTGCTTCTTAGGCAGTGGACCTAAATTTACTGAACAGCTGCTGTGGTCCTGCTACAAGCAGCAAGAAAACTTAAGTTTAAAAACTTCCATTGAGGGCCTCCCCGGTGGCGCAGCGGTTGAGCGCTGGGTTGCGAAGCTGCCCGCGGCCTCTGCGGCGCCGGTTCGATCCCCGGCTGCTTCCCGGCCACCGGCGGATGATCCCACATGGCGCGCAGACCTCTCCTGCCGCCCGCTGCTCCCCTCAGCAGTGTACTTCGGTCCTTCTGCCAACTCTGCTCCCCGCTCTGGCTCTGGTGAATTCTCTCACCCTCCCGCGCTTCTGACTGTACCCAGTGCATGTATAAACAAAACAAACAAACAAACAAAATAAATAAATAAAACATGCCTCTATAAAAAAAAATAAAAAGATTTAATAAAAAAAAAAAAGTTTTTTAAAAAAAAAAAAAAAAAACTTCCATTGAGTTGGGAGTGCAGCGCTCTGAAGCTGTCCGCAGCCTCTGCAGTGCGGGTTCTACTCCCAGCCGGCCAGAGAGATACCCACATGGCGCAGCAGGTCTCTCCTGTCTTGCCCTCTGCTTCCCTCAGCAATGTTTTTGGCACATCTGCTTTTGCTACACCCCACTCTTTTGAATCCTCTCACCCTCCCACACCTCTGGCCTGTACCCCCATTCTTGTATAAATAAATCTTTTTTAAAAAAATTTAAAAAACAAAAATTTTCTGTAGAATCATAATAATTTTGTAAGTTGATAATTTCCAGAATATTTTGTTAAAACCTAGCTGTCCAACTAACAAATTCATTCAATAAATATGTAAGATTCTATTATGAACTACAAAACCGTTTTGGTGAATACGGAGCCTTAAAAACAAGTAAAGAGAAAGGTCTGCCATGAGGTTCTCATTTGATGAGAAAGCACCTCAACAGTTATACAGTGGAGAGCCTGGATATGAACCCATTCTCAGTGAAAAGAAAAGTGGATGTTCCAACTGTCTACCAGGTAATCAGGGATGGAATCCCAGTAGAGGTGATTTAAGAAACAAGTGTTATATATAGGATGGAGAGTGGGAAACAGGATAATATGGACAATGTAAGCCAAGTAAAAGAGTTAGTACATTTTAGGAATTGATTGTCTGCATTACAGGCGATGTAGGAAGTGGATAGAATGGAGGCACAAAATACACAGGAATCAAAAATGGAAGGCATCTACCTCACACCAAGGAAAGCAGACCTTAACAAAGAGATAACAGGAAGTCACTGCAGAACTGGAAATAAAGTACAAAAAGCTATATATTAGGACATTCAGGTAGCAGTAAGGAAGACAGAGACACACAAAAGTCTAAGATTCATATGGTTAGGGAGATAAGTCCAACTCAAGTAAACTTGTAAGAAAGAACACATCTTCTCATTTAATTAATCAATAGTAAAAAATAACTGATACTAATCCCTGGTTTTACCAAACCTGGTCTGATAGTACATACTTATTGATTTGTCTTCTCTACTAAAATGTAAGCAACACTGAGAGCAGAGACATGGTCAACTTGTTTGTTACAAAATCTTATTGCCTTGAACAGTACCCACCACACAGCAGTATTTGTTGAAAACTAAAAGACAGAATCAACATTCCTACTAAACTAAGAGATGCATTGCTAGCACAATGATTTAAAGATATATCAACATTTTTCACATGTTGATTTGACCCTAAATAAATTCCCATAGAAGTTGTTTTTTTTTTTTTTTAAAGATTTATTTATTTATTTATTTATTTATTTATTTAAACAAGAACCAGGGTACAGGCCAGATGCGTGGGAGGGTGAGAGAATTCACCAGAGACAAAGTGGGGAACAGAACAGGCAGACTGACAAAATACACTGTTGAGGGGAGCAGCGGGTAAGACAGGAGAGGTCTGCTGCGCCATGCGGGACCCTTGTTGGCTGGAAGGGATTGAACCTGCACTACAGAGGCTGCAGACAGCTTCACAGCGCGGCGCTCAACCGCCTGCACCACGACGGGAAGCCCCCCCATAGAAGTTTTTTATAAGCTGTCTTTCCATGCCCGTTGTTAACTTACTAGAATCGTTGCTGACCCAAGAGGAAGGAAAAGTTCACTCACCACAATCTGAACAACAAAAAGGAGTGGTCCATAAAACTGCCAAAATTCATGGATAGGAAAAGGAAATTAAGTATCTATTCTTGTCAACAGAACACTAAGGAAAAAATACATGATCCTGACAAAGCATTATTTGTCACTATTTTGAATGATGTATTTGATAATGATGAATAAATCTCATGATAATCTGCAGAAACCTACAAATCATTAATATCAAAATAAAATTTTAAACTTTAATGAGACATATTTCTTTGAAAATAGTGCAGAAAATTTAATTAGATAGTACAAATTTAGAGAAATAAAACTTTAAATGCCATTTCTACTCACCGATGTGTATCATAAGCAATAAGCCATTTATCTGGCATAAAAGTAAATTGGATTATTCATGAGTCACTACTATCCCCAACCCTAATCAAGGAAATGGGGTAATCACACTTGGATTAATATATTTCAATAATGTATAAAATACCACAATTTTAAATGGAAGAAAAGTAAATATCCTCTATGTTATAAATGTCATACATATTTATTTCTAATAAAAATCATCAAATCAGAATGTACTCTGAAATGTAACTCATTTCCCAATTTTTACAGTCACCGTAACGCAGGTCATGATTCATAGTAAAAGTCGACAGTGTTACTATAAATGTTTAACAACCACATCTCATGAAAAGTGAAATAACTTGTTGGTATTAGTGTTTGCCAAGCTGCGTGACGTAAATACTCCCAAGCAGCCAACTAGTAGTAGCCAATGCAATGTGGCTGAATGTGAAAGAGAAAATGGACCTATGACACCACTGAAAATACACTCAGCTAGACTAATTTGTATTTGTGCATATTGTAGTTTTACGTTATTGATTTATTCATCAGTAACAGTGTGTATAGCTACATTCCAGGTTGGGATGAAGGCATGATGAAAATTACACCATCACTACCTCAGATGAAATTGGAGTTCTTATGAAAACCAAGTATGGCCTAAGGCCATGTGAATTTCTAACTGCTTAAAAATCTAAGACAAATTGATACAAACGATAGTATACAGCTTATATTCATTTTGAAATGCTCAACCACCAATCGTATTTCTTTTTTTTAAAGATTTATTTATGCATACAAGAACTGGGGCACAGGCCAGAGGTGTGGGGGATAAGAGGATTAACCAGAGACAGAGTTGGAAACAGAACAGGCAGAATGACTGAAATACAGTGCTGAGGGGAGGAGCGGGTGAGTCAGGAAAGGTCTGCTGCACCATGTGGGCAGCTCCCTGGCCAGGAATCAAACTCATGCTTCAGTGGCTGCAGATAGCTTCATAGGTTGCGTCTTAACACCCTGGGCCGCCAGGGAGGCCCCACCAATCTTATTTCAATCCTATCCCAATATAAGTATCAGGTTAACCTAGCGGTATCTAAGTGATAATAAATTAAAGGTCTTTCCTATAAAGACCTTATTACATGTATGTGACATATTCTAAATTACATTTTTAAAAATTCCCTTGCTGAAGTATATTTCTCTCCTCAATTTAATTTTCCAATATATTACTCAACTAATATTTGTTAAACTTAATATATAAAGCTAGAAAGCCTGATGTGTCTATGTGTGTGAATGTGGTGAATATATATTTGAATACACACACACAGAGCACAAACAGACATATGCATTTCCTCATTGAACCAACAGTTTTTAAATGTCACACAGAGATAGTAAACCCTTGCTCGGATGAGGAGATACAAAAGTGATTAAGAAATGTCATTACCTCAAGTCTATTCCCTTCACAGTAAATGTGTACTTGCCACTTCAATTTACCCCTGAAGTTCTGGGTCTCAGTATCAGTATTCCTCAACTTCTTTAGCATGAACAGCACAATTTAAAATATGATATTCTGTGATCTGATAGTAACAATTTCTGAAAGTAACCAAGCCTGTATTGTCCTTTTGATATGGTTTCTAAATCACGTTTAACAATTAGTTTCCATATTCATGTGTATATATACATGTATTATTTCTCATACTATAAGAGCACAATTTTTTTTTTTTTTTAAGGCATGTTTTATTTATTTATTTATTTGTTTGTTCGTTCGTTTTTGTTTATACATGCACTGGGTACAGTCAGAAGCACGGGAGGGTGAGAGAATTCACCAGAGCCAGAGCGGGGAGCAGAGCAGGCAGAAGGACCAAAGTACACTGCTGAGGGGAGCAGTGGGCGGCAGGAGAGGTCTGCGCGCCATGTGGGACCCTCCTCCCGTGGCCGGGGAGTAGCCGGGGATCGAACTGGCGCCGCAGAGGTCGCCAGCAGCTTCGCAACCCAGCGCTCAACCGCTGCGCCACCGGGGAGGCCCAAGAGCACAATTTTTTAACAGATGCTCTATCCCCTTTCCCATGCAAAGACAATCCATGTAAGAAGAATGGTATATACCCTTCCATATTTTCATCCATGCACCCTTAATCATTTATGTCTACAAATAGATATGGATATATATACACATACATAGAGTATATAAATTTGTGCATCTTGATTTTTCCTTGAATGATATCTCATGAATGTATTTCAAATTATTTAGCATTATTCTAATTCATTCTTTTCAATACTGGAATAATAATCCATGGTATGTGGTTAACCATTATCTATTTAGTCACTGCCTTTTCTTCACACGTTTTTCAATAGTAATATTGAAACATATCTTTGAGTATATGTTCCTTACTATTGGTGTTTATTTCTATGTCATCGCTTTTTCCAGGAGTGAAACCCTTGTGTTAACAAGGGAATGCTTATGTTCCTTTATCATAGACATTTTAGATGGCTTTTCAAAAATGATAAATTACTTTACAGCTATTTTACAACCATCTATAAAATTACTTTCCCCCCTAAATTCCCACTCAAATAGTAAAATATATCTGATGAAGTTACTTTAATTTTAATATAGTCCTACATCTTAAAATATATATTAATTTAATTGCACGTGTTCCTCTTAAATTGTCTTTCCAGATCCTTAGTTCTTTTTCCTAATGGATTTTTTCTCTTTTTTTGTCAATTCATAATAGTTCAGTATTCACAATAGGTATTACCTTATGTAAAGATTAACAAATATTTTTACCAAATCTATTATTGTTGCCTACACATTTTGATAAACAGTTTTAGCTTTCTTATTTTAACAAATATGCCTATGTCTTCTCTATTGTTTCAAGGTTCCCATTCCTTAGAGAATGCTGTTTTCCAGTCAGAATAGATGACACCAATATTCAGAGACCAAGGGCAGAGGAGAGAAAAAGTCCTGGCATTAGATCCTCATTCTACTCATGCCTTCTCTCCCAGAAGAAGAGTCAATAAATTGTCATTTCTTGCACTAGTCAGTTCAACTTGCACTTCTATCACTGACAAAAGTAATTTGACTAGTACTGAAATATACTTAACACAAAAGAGATTAATCAAATACTGGAAATTCAGTACTATAAATTATTTTCCATTTTTACTACCCATGACAGCGATCAAAAGCTCTCCACATGTTTATACAAAAAAAGTGTAACTACATGGTTTAAGGAAAGTGAAATCTAATTATTTCTTAATGCACAATAGCTAAAGCTTTTGAAATTTATACATAATTGACAGTATTACTTAAATTACTCCTAAGAACTCTGGTAATAATAAACTTGGAATTTCCATTTGACAAATGTGTATTTTTCTTAATTTCACACAATTTTTATTCCCTGAATTTTCTACATTTTTATGCCATAAGTGAGGTAACTGTTACTTCCAGATACAGGGCCAAAAGGTTATGGATATAACTAATACTTTATTTTAAAAGTACATACAATTTTACATGATGTTGCTCAATTAAAAACATGATTCCCAAAGGCTTTATTCCTATTTCTTGTCCTCTTAAATTAGTGGAGAAAAATAGTAGAACCACCTAACATTTGGTAATGACCAAGAAAAAAACGTATGTCAATGTTTTGTTGTCCCAAAGTTTGCTTCTTGTGCTGGGATCATCTCATGTTTGGAGGAAAGAAATCAGAAACAAGCTCAGCATACATGAGGGAATAAAAGAAGCTCTGAGTCTCAGGCAAAAGGCAATTCATGAACCCATTGCGAGATCTCTAGGAAGTTTTAATAAAGCTTACACTGGATTTATTCAAATTCGACAGTGCAATGCAATTCATTCCTAGAACATTACTGAGAAGGCAGCAGCAGAGTCACTAACACATCTGGTTCTATATTCAGTACCCATGAAATAGGATGTTGTCTCCCAATAACAGCCACACACAAATTCTGAGCCACCAGTTACCTTTAATCCCTAGATATCATTCTCAATGCTCTCTCTCTCTCTCTCCCTCTCTCCCTCTCACACACACACTCTCTCTCTCTCTCTCTCTCTCTCTCACACATACACACACACACACACACACACACACAGAGTCATCTATACCCAATGGTCTAATGGAAGCATGAAGAGAAAATCACGTAATATTATTCTATACTGTTTCTGTATATCATCTGATTATCGGACTCATGGAAGCATTTGTTTGCATGAACTATAGATTCACTGATTGCTTCTCTCTTTTTTTTTTAAATAATAAATTTTATTTTTATATTCCCCATACAATTGCAACCCCCCCCTTTTGACCCCAATCCCTCCCCTCCACCCCCCACCCCCCAAAAAGTGTCTCTGGTTCATAGTTTTTTGTTGATTTTGATTTTCACTTTCTTATAGTTATTCATTTTCCTGGTCCCTTATTCTCTCTTTAAATGATTCCAAAGACACATATCCTAGTGTCTTACTTGATATGTTACTCACTTGCTCCTCAGCTTGGTATTTACTTCAGGATCATTTAAATTGATGAAATTTGCCTTAATGGTATAGTTCTATATTATTTGTAATCAACAAGTTGATATCAAAGGTCTAATTGATCTGTATCATATTCCTTTTCTACACATTTTACTAATTTCCTATCAGGACAGTCTATATCGATCTATATTGTGTTTCTGAAGCTTTGGCTTCTGTCCATGTACCTCAGAGTTAACCTTAAGAGAATTAAAACCATGTTCCCTAAGACACACCACTCTTCCTCAAACAAAATACATTCTTACCATTGAGATTTGAATGGGAGGGGGTGAATCAAAGCCGGGTGATATATAACTACACTTTTACGTAAATTCTAAACAGAATTTACGAATCACTATTTTGCATTCGTATCTATATTTTCAGTCAAGTAGACGCTCAGATAAATTTTACTGATCTCCCATTCCTTCAAACACGTCTTTGAAACCCATTAACTCATTTAAAAGTCTATCCTTAACTTTTTCCCTACCACTAATACATGACTTTGCCCCTAGTTTCATGAAGGATACTGAAATTAGGCAGAATAAAGTGACTCAATTTTTCTCTTCCATGAAAAAATCTATTCTCCCATCATTTTCTGATCACCCTATTCAGAAACAAGTTTGTTTCCTTATTTCTAAAACGTTTAACATAAAACACCAGTCTAAATACAGCACCAATTTCCTTTCCTCTGAAGTTATTCCTTTTCCACAAACCTTTCTACCAAACTTGCCTTTTAATCCAAACATCCCTGAACTGTTTCTCCTCCAGCTATCAATACATTTCTTTCCTTTCTAACAACACCAAGTTCTAAGGAGTGTGCTATATTCAGTTAGTCCTTCCTCACTATACATTCACTTCATAAGCTTTCAAAGATTTGATAGTGTTCCCAACAGCCCTTTCCAGGAGTTTCTCTTACAAAGGATCATCATGGAACTCATAACGCTTAAATGTCTTCTCAATGCCCACCTGTCAAACACCCAGAAGCAACACATTTATATTTCTCCACTTTAACAGACCTCTCCCTAGACTATGCCACCAAGTTCTTCTCTGCATCTCTACATCTTTATTTTTTTAAGATATTTTTTATAATTTTAATTTATTTATGCATACAAGAGCTGGATACAAACCAGAGATGCGGGAGGGCAAGAGGATTCACCAGAGACAGAGTGGGAGGCAGAACAAGCAGACTGACTAAAATACACTGCTGGGGGGAGCAGCAGGCGAGAGAGGAGAGGTCTGCTTCGCCATATGGGTGGTTCCCTGGGCGGCTGGGGATCGAGTTCATGCTGCAGAGGCTGCAGATTGCTTCATAGTGTGGTGCTTAACTCCTTGCGCCACCAGGGAGGCCCCCTACATTACATCTTTAGATGCACATACAGTTACCTCAGCTTTTCAAAATCCTCTACTGAGTTTCCTCTCCTCTATGAACTAAACTTAAGTTTCTACTATGGGCCAATCATTTCTATGTTCTTTAAAGTGGATTTCATGATGAAGTTTAACTACATCTTTACACCAATGAAAATGAAAACTATTCACTGGAAAGCCATGACAATTTCATACATTTCAAGAAAAAAATGTATACCCCTGGATATTCTGTACGGATGAGTAGTCAATCAGAATAAATTTTTATATGTACAAATATTAAACATTAAAAATTTCCTGGAAAATGGGGTTCTCTGGCAGCATAAGGGGTTAAGTCCCAACACTATGAAGCTATTGGCAGCCATTGAAGCAAAAGTTTGGTCCCCAGGCAGGGAGCTAACCCACATGGGGCAGCAGACCTCTCCTGTCTCACCCACTACTCCTCTCTGCAGTGTATTTCAGCAGATCTATCTGTTCTGCTCCCCATTCTGTCTCTGGTGAGATACCTCTGGCCCACAACCCAGCTCTTGTATGCATAAATAAAGTAAATCTTTAAAAAAAATTTCCTGGCAATAGGAATTAATTGGCCAATACCAGAACACACTAGATAAATATAATTATTAAAAAATAATACCTTATAATACTATAAATTACAGTCATTAAGGGTCTCTAACAAAGCTCGGGATAAAGGGAGCTGGAACATAATAAGGACACTTGAAATGATGAAAGAAAATATTAAGAATAAGGCTGACATTTAAAAAATAACAAAAAAATGGGTCAGAAAACAATACCCAACTTTCTGCTGTTTCCAGGAGACAATTCTGACTTCCAAAGATAAACATAGGATCAAATAAAAGGTTGAAAAATAAATGTTACAAGCAATTGATAGCCTAAAAAAGACAGGGACAGTCAAACCTGTATCACATGAAATAGACTTCCAGATAAAGAAGGTATCAAAAGACAAATTTGCATAGTATATGATTAAAGGGAACAATAAATCATGAGACATGACACTCATCATCTATATATACATCCAATGAAGGAGCATAAAAACGCATAAAGAACTATAAATACACATAAAAAAACATAACCACGAAACAACAGAAAAGGATTTCAACATACCACTTATAACAACGGACACATCAACCAGACAGAAAATCAACAAGGCACTTAAACAAGATATTGGACCAAATGGCTTAATAGATATTTATATGGTGCTATACCTCGGGGGAAAAAAAAAAAAGTACACATTCATCTCAAAAGCATATAAGCATTGGGCCTCCCCGGTGGTGCAGCGGTTGAGCGCTGGGTTTCGAAGCCGCCTGCAGCCTCTGCAGCGCCGGTTCAAACCCCACCGGAGGGGGGTCCCACATGGCGCGTAGACCTCTCCTGCCGCCCGCTGCTCCCCTCAGCAGTGTACCTCGGTCCTTCTGCCTGCTCTGCTCCCCGCTCTGGCTCTGGTGAATTCTCTCACCCTCCCGCGCTTCTAACTGTACCCAGTGCTTGTATA
This sequence comes from Talpa occidentalis, assembly GCF_014898055.3. Taxonomy (NCBI): domain Eukaryota; kingdom Metazoa; phylum Chordata; class Mammalia; order Eulipotyphla; family Talpidae; genus Talpa; species Talpa occidentalis. The sequence continues at coordinate 33,815,946 of NW_023604861.1, read as the reverse complement.
AATAAATAAATAAATAAATAAATAAATAAATAAATAAATAAATAAATCTTTTAAAAAAAAAAAAAAAAGCATATAAGCATTATCAAGAATTGACCACAGGTTGGGTGACAAAACAAGTTTCAATAAATTAATCAAGATTGAAATGTCAACCACTTTGATAACTGGTATAAAATAAAAACTGTACTGAAAGGAGAAAAAACTCAAATATGTGAAGATTAAGCAACATGGTACTGAATCACTACTAAGCTAATGAGGAAATCAAAAGAAAAATAAAATACCTGGAGCCAAACTAAAATAAAAACATGAGCTATCAATAACTATGGAACTAGCAAACGCATACTAAGAGGCAAGCTTATAGCAATACAGCACTGTGTCCAGAAACAAACAAAAAAAGAAAGATCTTAAATATAAAATCTAACCTTACAACTTAAAGAGCTAGAAAAAAAAGGAACAAATGAAACAGAGAAACATCCAAAGAAAGGAAGTAATAATAATTAAATCTGAAATAAATGAAATAGAAATCAAAAGAAAATACACAACTTTCAAGAGACATAATCAGGAGCTGGCAGATTAAAAAAAAAATAGAAAAACCTCATTAAGGCTCACTAAAACGAAAAACCATGAAATATTTAAAAAGAGAAAACACCTGTTAAAACAATCAGAAACAAAAAAATTGAAATAGGTATTATAGAAATACAGAGGATAAAAAGACACTAACATGAACATCTTTAAGCCAATAAATTGGCAAAACCTAGAAGACATGGGCAAATTATTAGAATTATGAATTACACAACCTCCCAAAATTAAATCATGAGTAGAAAATTTCAACACACCAATTAAAAATACGGATACTAAAGTGTAATCAAAAATATCCCCCAAAAGGGCCTCTCCAGTGGTGCAGCGGTTGAGCACTGGGCTGTGAAGCTGCCCGCAGCCTCTGCAGCACTGGTTCCATCCCCGGCCACCAGCGAGGGTCCCACGTGACGCGTGGACCCCTCTGCCATGCCTGCTGCTCCCCTCAGCAGTGTACTTTGTCAGTCTGCCTGTTCTACTCCCCGCCCAGGCTCTGGTGAATTCTCTCACCCTCCCCCCATGCTTCTGACTGTACCGGGTGCTTGCATAAATAAATAAATCTTTAAAAAAAAAAAAAAAGTATCCCCCAAAAATAAATGTCCAAAACCAGGAGGCTTTACTAGTGAGTTCTACAAAACCTTCTAAGATAAAATAAAATCTACCCTTGTTGACTTTTCAAAAAAAAAAAAAAAATGAAAAGAAATTGCTTTCAAACACATTTTATAAAGCCAACAATTGCTGATGCCAAAAACAGAGGACATCAAAAAGAAAACTACAAACCAGTTTTTCCTGATACGATATTCCAACAAAATCTAGGCAAACCATGGGCCTCCCCTGGTGGCACAGCAGTTGAGTGCTGGGCTGTGAAGCTGCCTGCAGCCTCTGCAGCGCCAGTTCAATCGCTGGCCGGCCGCTAGCAAGGGTCCCACATGGGGCAACAGACCTGTCCTGCTGCGCCCGCTGCTCCCCTCAGCACTGCATTTCGTCAGTCTGCCTGTTCTGTTCCCCGCTCTGCCTCTGGTGAATTCTCTCACCCTCCCGCGCTTCTGACAGTACCCAGTGCTTGTATAAATAATCTCTAAAAAAAAAAATTTTTAAAAATCTAGGCAAACAAATTCAGTAATACATTAAAAGGATGATAAACTAAACCATAAAACATACAGAAGAAAATACAGGTAAATCATACTACATGTCATAAATGTCAGTACTATCTTTAAAGACTCATCCCCCAAAGCAAACAAAGTGAAGGAAAAGATAAACACCTGGGATTACATCAAACTGAGAAGCTCCTGTACATCAAAAGAGACATTAACCAAAACAAAGAAACACCCTACTGACTGGGAGAAAATTTCTGCACTCCACACAACTGATAGGGGACTGATTACAAAGACCTACAAAGAAGTCACATGACTCAACAAAAACAAAGTAAACAATCCAGTCAAAATGTGGGCAGTAGAGGGTCTTCCTGGTGGCACAAGAGGTTAAGACACAACCTATGAAGCTCTCCACAGCCTCTGCAGCACAAGTTCAATTCCCAGCCTGCCAGGGAGCAACCCACATGGCACAGCAGATCTCTCCTGACTCACCCGCTGCTCCCCTCAGCAGTGTATTTAAGTAGATCCACCTGTTCTGCTCCCCACTCTGTCTCCGGCGAATCCTCTCACCTCCACAACTCTGGCCTGTACCCCAGTTCTTATATGCATAAATAAATAAATCTTTAAAAAAAAAAAAAAGTGGGCGGTAGAACTAAAAAGACATTTCTCCAAAGAGGAAATTATAAATGGCCAACAGGCATATGAAAAAAATGTTCAACATCCCTTATAATCAGGGAAACACAAATAAAAACCACAATGAGGTACCACCTCTGCAGCGCCGGTTCGATCCCCGGCTGCTCCCCAGCCACCAGAGGAGGATCCCACATTGCGTGCAGACCTCTCCTGCCGCCCGCTGCTCCCCTCAGCAGTGTACTTCGGTCCTTCTGCCTGCTCTGCTCCCTGCTCTGGCGAATTCTCTCACCCTCCTGTGCTTCTGACTGTACCCAGTGCATATATAAACAAACAAATAAATAAATAAAAACATTCCTCTATAAAAAAAATAAATAAATAAAAATAAATAAATAAACTCTCAGTGAAATGGGGATAGAAAGACCATACCTCAACAGACTAAAGGCCTTGTATGTGATAATCCAGCAGCTAACATCATATGCATTGGTGAAAAACTGAAAGTTTTTTCTCTAAAATCAGGTACAGAACAAAAATGTACACTTTGACCAATAGTAATCAACATAGTATTGGAAGTGCTTGCTAGAGCAATTAGGCAAAAGGAAACCAAATTGGGAAAGTATAATTACCACTATATGAAGATGACATAATATACATAAAAAACCCTAAAGACACTACTGAAAAAACTACTAGAAATATTAAATCAGTGAAGTGCTTATTAAAATTAAACAAAAATTGGGCCTCCCTGGTGGCACAGCTGCAAAGCTGGCCACAGCCTCTGCAGCGCCGGACGATCCCCAGCCTCCAGGCGAGGGTTCCACGTGGTGCGCAGACCTCTTCTGCTGCCAGCTGCTCCCCTCAGCAATGTATTTTGTCAGTCTGCCTGTTCTGTTCTCCACTCTGGCTCTGGTGAATTCTCTCACCCTCCCGCGCTTCTGACTGTACCCAGTGCTTGTACAAATAAATAAATAAATCTTAAAAAAAAAAAATTGGAAAATAAAATCAAACAAAAATTAAATATAAAATTTTTTTAAAAATTAAAAATTAAAAATATACATTCTAGTAGTACTAGATGCTTTAATAACATATATACCAGACACCATATATGCAGTAACAATATGCAGTATTTCATTTGCTCTCCACAACCACCTTTGAGATTGATATTCTCAAGTACATTTTCCAGAACAAAAAAAAGTAACCGAAAATGTTAACAAAAGTATCTTCTACAGGAGTATATATGCTACTTTTGAAAATATTAAGATGCCATATTTTAAACTTTAAAAGCAGGGATTGTAACTGAAGGTATTTCTTGGTAAATGAAAGAATCAAAGAATTTTCAGAAGAGGAAAGTAATTTAGATGTTATCAAATCTAACCCCTCATTTTTCTGTTTAAGCAATACTAAGTTCAAAGGCAGACAAAATAACCACAAGAAGTATTTCAAATATGAATACTTTTCATTTATTTTAATGTAGTAAATACAGTCCTATGATTTAAGTCTCCATGTTTCCTGTATTTTTCATTTATTGTAGTTGAAAGCATTAAGCATTGTCATACATAGATAAATGGTTAATAAAAACTATTTGACAATGATCACAAACTGAAGATTTTCGTTATTCATAGATTTACCAGATGTTTCCAAAATTTAAGTTCTGTAAATAAAAGTGATTATTAAATGAATGCCAATTTACTCCAAGAATGTGAAATGAAGCTGTGTGCTATTCCAAGTTACATCCAAAAGCTTTGCAAATAACATACTATTTAGCTCTGCTGATTTGTTTTTATTTTTCCAATTGAAATGTGGTCCATGTTATCAGGCCATCTGTACCATGGTAGAATGACTTGGTAAACAAGACAAAAATGGTATTTTCTATTAGGAACAACCTCAGATTTTACTTGTTGCTGAGAAAATACTATTCTATAAAGACTTTCTGACATGAATGCTGAAAACTTGGATAAAGGAAGTCACAGTGGAGCAGACTGTTGTACTGCTTAGGTTGCCAACTACCAGGATGATGAGGGTTCAGGTTTCACCTAGGACATTAACTCTATATGACAATCTGACGTATTCCCATCACTGTGCAGTTGATCCTAATCCAGCCTTTTACCATACACTTAGGATCCACATACCCTGTTTTGTTCTTGTTTATTCACTATTTTTTACTAAGCTCCTTAAAGTACTAGAACTCCTTAAAGTACTGGAGAACTTATTTTATTTGCATCAGCATCTACAAGTTTCTCACTTAAGACTGCATTACTATAGCCAAAAATCAAGGAACAGGTATTCAAGTTCATTGGTCAGATTTTTTAATCTTCTTACGTTGTTATTCATGTTTGTACAATATTTGATTTCTCACCTCAGGTGTAGTCCCCTAATTCTCTCATGACGACAGCACTATTGCCCCTTATGGTATTCCTTCCCCTGCTGTAAGGCTCAGATCCATGGCTTGCCTGCAAGTTTTGTCTTTCTCCATTTGTCTCCTCTTGGCACATACAAAAATCTGAGGTAATCTGGGTGATGGCTGCTCTTCCTCTTCCCCCTACACTGTCCTCTTCACTTAGGAAAAAACAAAAATTTCCTGAGAAATACACAAAAACTCAAACTCAACCTAATTCTATTACTCCTTTGTGTTCAAGTATATAAGGAACCAGATGTTGTTTCATCACAGTGTCTCCATCACAGTCGCCTGTGATGACCGTGTTTTCACAAGTTTGGTGAGAATCCATCAAGAGGTTGTTTTTGTTTTTTAATGGTTATACACACTGGCACCAACACACTCATGTATACTTACTCCCACAACTTTTTTTAAACAAAAATTGGTTCCTACCATATATACACTTCCATATTATTGTTTATACTAGCTAACTGTCCACGTCTTATCTAGCTCGCTTATTTTAAAGAATGTATACTCCATCACCACATGAATCTGTTATTACTTAATCATTTAGCTATTCATGGTTATTTTTTTTCAATTTGACATTTTATACTATGCTTCAAGGAATAACCTCATATGTAGTTCTTTAAACTTTCAAGTTATTGTCATAAAGATAGATTTTAAAGTAATAGGATTGTTAGATCAGTAGGGCACACAAGTTTATTTTGATAAATATTGCCAAATTATACTCTAAAGTTGCATTGCTATATATTTCTACCCTTTCACTGAACACTGTCAGCAATCTTTAGCTTTTCTATTTTTGACAGATGAAAAATGCTCTCCATATCTATTTTAATTTACATATTGAGATTGAACTTTTTTTTTCAATTGGCTGTTTGCCATTTGTACTTCTTCTTGAGTAAACTGACTATTTCTATTAAGTGAAGATTTTCCTATTGGATTATTCACTTTTTTTCCTAATGATTTTTAGGTGTTCTTTACGCATTAGTGATAAGTTGCAAATATTTTTTTCAGCTTTTTATTTCTAACATAGTTACTACCTCTCTAACATCACTGCCCATACAGAAATTTTTAGTGTTATATTAACAAATGTACGCATTTTTCTTTTACAAGTTCGGGATCTAATCTTGTTTCAAAATATTTTCTCACTATTTTTTAAGCCAAACTAAAGAACTAACCCTTGAACTTTGACCGTGAAATGGGGGCAACGGGGTGGGGGGGGGATGGAGGAGGGTGAAGCAGAGGGACAAGAACAAAGAAGGAAGTGAGCACAGGAGTGGGTGGTGGTGAGCTATGGTTTCTTTGAGGGTGGGTGCACTACTATGGCAACAATGCCTCAAGGGGGACCATACACCTCTATTGTACAAGCAGTGATGTAAACCAATATTAACTCAATATTTTTTTAAATGTTATTTAAAAAAAAAAATTTTCCCTCCAAGATTATCTTAATATCACCTCTGAATAATAATCTAAATTTAACACATAATTTTCCCAACCTAATAAGGAAGAGATTTCCTTTCTGAAAAAATTGTCTAATATTAAAACTTCAAACATAAAGTCCTTCCCCTTCCCTAGTGTGGCCTCACTCAGACTAGGAAATCTATAGTTTTGAAGGATTGGGGGTCATCACTATTTTCCCACCTCGTTCTTAAATTCCATCATCCCTACTCAACAGGTTTTCTTCAGCACCTTCAGGTTAAACAGACTAGGGAAGAAAGAAGAGAGATGCAGAAAACTGCTGTCACCACAGATTATGGTTGTACTACAATGTCACTGCTCTCTGAATGTGGCTGATATGCAAATACTGCCTTTTTCTGTAGGTTACTGATGTGAATTATTCAGAGTCCCTTGATGAGAATTAGCAGACCACTCTACATATATATTCTCTGTTGGGGTATTACACGTGCAAGTGTTCCCCTTGGACAAAAGTCCTTCCAATACAACTCAAAGTCAACTCCCCTGAGAGGTCCACATTTGGTCAATGTTTTGGTACACAGCCAACTTGTTCCCATAAATAGATCTAATTCTTTCTCCTTGCTCTGGCACCAAAGCAGTTTACAGTCTACCTTTACAGCCTACCATTTGCAAACTGTGTCATTTTTCAGTCCCTATATTCCCAAATGAAAGAGATAGTCAACTTTCAGTGTTTGTCTTCAACCTCCATCTGTTTAGCTCTTTTACTCCTGCATAAAGAGTTGGCTATAACACCACAAGCACTCTGACACATCTCTCTCCAAACAAAGCCTAACAATCGCACATTTCTTTTTAATATTTATAAACCTATTCTTATATAGCCTCGAAGTAAATGTTGAGCTAATGGTAGCACATTCAGTTTCACAATCTCTTATCATGGTCACATTGTTCTAGCACCTGCTATCCTCAGCCTTTGGACTTTTACCAAATTTCTAAGACGATAAGGGTCACATTTAATACTCCACTATGAAACAAAGTTTTGCTGCTATAATTGCATCTTAGGCTTTTTCAAAATAAAAATAACCTTACTATTTTAATGTATTGCTTCATCTTGGTTTGATAGAATTATTTTATTTTCTCTTTTATATTATAATGTATTTTCTAAGTCTTCTGCAACTGCTAAATTTTGTGAAATTAAAAAAAAATACATTTTAAATACATTAATTTAGTGTATTCCCATTAGTATAGTCTTCTCTAAGATAGTGTTACTATAAGTGAGCATTACACAAAAGAAAATTAAAGCCATTATACTCATTTGTTTCTAATTTTGCATTATGATCTTTGAATTCTGATCATGTCCTTACAAGACAAGCATTACTTCTACAGAACTTTTAAAGTGAGAAGTATTTAGAAATTATATACCTTTTCACTGAAGAACAGACAAAGCAATAAGGCAGTAAAACTACAAAACTACTCCACATCAATTGAATACCATCTCACTAAGTGATGCTCTTTTTAAGTCGTATCTTTGATTTTAATAATTTTAAATATAAGTATCTGAATAAATGACACTTGCAATGTTTCTTGATTACTAAACAAGTTGATCTTAGAGTTCATAATTTTGATTATTTAAACAGCCTTTGTTTTCTGAGATAATTCTCAAAATGACAGGGGGTGTTATATAAAGATGATGAGTTACAAAGTCAAAATACTTAGTGAGAAATGAAATAAGAATGCCAGTTGCTGTCACATTCTCCTCTAAAAGGGAACTCCTCAAGAAGGGAACTATGGGGGAAATATTGCCAACTCTAATATACTCCTAAATTTTAAATTACAACTAACTTCAGATAATGAAGTTAGGGTAATTCAAAATGTAACAGATGAGTCTCATTAAAATGACCCAAGCGGTTACACATGTGCACCAAGATCAAGTGTGACCTCAAGATAAAATTTTAATTACCATTAAAAGTATGACAGTAATTTCACAGTACACCAACAAACTGAGTATGTGTTATAGGAAGAAGAAGTTTGCATGGCTACCTGCAGACATAACCCAGAACCCAAAGTTCTGTTCACTCATAAGACTCATCCAAGAAAGGGAGTGCCAGACACATTAGCACCAATATTTAGCTGTGCTACATTATTTATTACCTGCTTTCCTGGTGCTTCAATTCTATCACATTAATTAAAAAAGTTAAGTACATGAAGTATGAGGACATATAAGATAGAAAAAGCAAACAATTTATAGGTACACACTCCAATATCTTCATAGTGGATCATCCAACAAAGTAAGCAAGAAACTATAATTCAACTTCCTAGATTGACTAGTCTGCAAAAAGAATTCAAGAATTTTCTTCTTAATGGTATTTCCAATTAAAGAGATACCTTGACTTTTATAGACCAGTCTCCATTAGCTTAGATTGTACACCTGCACATGAAATGCACAGTAAGTTTTACCAACCTACTGAGTTAACCATTAAGTTTGTGAGCCATCAAGGCCCCAATAACATACAAACAAGAACTTGAAAAGATAAAATTGTCTGAAAGGAACTTGCCTTGACATCTTTTTCCATCAAATACAACACATAAAGGCAGAGCTTAGGGCACAAATCTTAGTCAGGACCCTCAGGCACTAACCCAATAGGCAAAGAGGTTGGTAATATGAAGGTTAAAGCAGGAAATTCAAACCAAATCTTGAAATCAATGTGTCAAAAGGAGGATAAATAGTGGCACAAGAAAAAAGGAACCAACACAGGCAAAAACAAAAAGGGTTGCAATAAGCAAGATGGAAATCAGTGTAAACTTTGGGGAACAGCAATTGTTACTGCATACTTGTGCGGGCCCACAGAGTATTTGTGAATACATATGATATATTCAGTTGTAAGTGACAGGCTGGGTAATTTAAAATTAAAAAGACATTTAATATGTGCCATTCTCACTGGTGTGAGATGGTATCTCATTGTAGTTTTGATTTGCATTTCCCTGATTGCAACTGATGTTGAACATTTTTTCATATGCCTGTTGGCCATTTGCATTTCCTCTTTGGAGAAGTTTCTTTTTAGCTCTTCTGCCCATTTTTTGACTGGATTATTTTCTTTGTTTTTGTTGAGTCTCATCAGCTCTTTGTAGATTTTTGTGATCAGTTCTTTATCATTAGGGTTGTGTGCAAAAATTTTCTCCCAGTCGGTGGGGTTTCTGTTTTGGTTATTATCTCTTTTGCTGTGCAGAAGCTCTTTAATTTGATGTAGTCCCAGCTGTTTATCTTTGCCTTCACTATCACTGCTTTGGGATATTAAACTAGCAACAACAAATGTTGGCAAGGTCGTGGAGAAAAAGGAACTCTCCTGCACTGCTGGTGGAAGTGCAAACTGGTCCAACCTCTATGGAAAGCTGTGTGGAGATTTCTCAACCTACTAAAGATAGAGCTTCCATATGATCCAGCAATTCCACTCCTAGGTATTTACCCAAAGGACACAGAAACATCAATTCCAAAGAGCACCTGCACCCCTATGTTTATAGCAACACTATTTACAATAGCTAAGCTTTGGAAACAACCCAAATGCCTAAAAATAGATGACCAGATCAAGAAGATGTGGTGCATATACACCATGGAATATTACTCAGCATTCAAAAAAGATAAACACATGCAGTTTGCAGCTACATGGATGGAGCTGGAGGGATCGTGCTCAGTGAAATAAGCCAGAAAGAAAAAAGAAAAATACCGGATGGTCTCACTCATAGCAGGAATCTAGAAAACCTAAATAAGGAACCAGGAAAAAGAATAACTATAAGAAAGAAAAAATCAAAATCAACAAACAACTATGAACCAGAGACACACTATGGGGGTGGGGGCGGGGAAAGGAGGGTTTGGGGTCAAAATAAGGGGGTTGCAATTGTATGGAGAATATAAAAATAAAATTAAAAAATTATAAAAAAAAAAATCAAGAACAAGACAAGGATGCCCAGTCATCATTTCTCTTTAATACAGTACTAGAGGTTTTAGTTAGAGCAATTAGACAACAGGAAATAAAAGGAATTCAAGTTGGGAAAAAAAAAAAAAGACATTTAAAACTGGGAGGCAAAGTATAACTTTTAGATAAAAAATAATGGTAATATTAAAGTGAAAAAGTTTCTGTTAAAAGGCACCGATCCCAAAAAGTTTTAGAGTTCCTGAAAATAACAAATCACCAAGTAATTGCAGATCATGGAAAATATAATTGAATAGAAAAAATGAAGGCATGTTTGTCAGTTTATGCCAAGAATCTAGTTAGCATAGCTAAAATGTGATAAAGAAAACAAAAACAGAAACCTAACCACTTCCATTTATGAATGAGGCAGCAATTTCAAATGAAATATTAATATTTTAATTTACATTATATTAATATTTTCAATTCATATTAATTTATATTAATCTACATTAAATATTGAATGAGTATAATAAATATCAGGATATTAGTGCAGAGAACATGCCTATAATAAGCACTTACTGGCTAAGTATAGCCTGATCAACTATTTAATATTGATGGATGGGGTAAGTAACATAACATTTTTCTTAAGTATTGACATAAAATATAAAAGTTCAGTCAGAAGGTTCTACTATTTAGAACAACTTACATGAGTGACACCAAGAGGCAGAAAGATGGTGCTAAGAGATAATGAAAAATTTGGGTCCTTAGATCATTTAGGAATCCAGATCTAGACCTGTCTGAAACCATCTCAGCACTTCTCAGATTTATCCAGTTTTCTTAGTTTGAGCTAAGTCATTGATTTCCTAAAGAAAGCCGGTGGAACGGTAAAACAATAGCACAATTTTGTTAGGGTGAGGCAAAATCCTTTACTCCTGGCTCAGTTTTATGGCAAAGGGACTGCACAACCCAGCTCCATTTGTCCCTTTAGCAGAGGAGTACAGGATTTTGCTGCCAGCATACCTTCCACCAGAACTCAGCTGTCTCAGACAAGAGGACTATTTAGTGGAGCTTCTCAAGGCACATTATTCAGTTTTGCATGACCCAAGACTGGACAGCCAGAGGTGACAGTGGCAAGATAAAATCTGACTTCTACATTGGCAATCTAAAAAGCAGACTAGCAAACTCCTCGAATTGTCTCATCCTTCACAGATCCAGAAAACTGTTATCCAGGGAACAAATGCATTTGGAAGAGAACTGAGAACAATTTTGGAAGAGAACTGAGAACAATCAGCATCTATACAAGGAGGTTAGACCACACTAAACTGGTAGGTTAGTCTGAGAAACTGTCAGGTTAGGCCTGGACTCCCAAAGTTTCCCTTCACTCCTAGTCCACTGCAGCTAGTGAAGTATCCCCTCCCAAAAAGAAAACAGACTGGGATGGGTACTGAGCTGACACACATGGAACTGCTGTCAGGTAGCGTGGTGTCCCAAAAGGCACCCAGTCTGTATCCCACAGTTAATAGCCCCCTGTAGCCAGGCAATTGCCACCTCCTAGAAAGAACACTTACTGCAAAGAATGGAGGCACTATGGACTACTGGCGACTATCTTAACAGTCCTTCAAAGACTTTCATTCCTCCCCACCTCGACTTCCAGTACTCCAGGTGGCTTCTAGCATGCTGCAGTAGGATGGTGAACACGTCCCAGAGAGATCAACAATTGCTGGGCAGACACTGCTCTAATGGCATCCCAGGCTGTTAGAGGCTAACTTGGCAGTCCTGGAAGGACCAGCCCTTCCCCTTCTGGGCTTAGCAGTCATTTGGACAGCTTAGCCACTATACAATGTACAACTTCCTCTGGTTTCTGCCAGCAACCTAGGCCCACAGCCTCCTGTCAGCTCTGTTCATGCCCAAGTCTCAGGTGAGAGATGCTGCAAGCAAAACCAGCTGAGATCAGAACTAGGTTGCAGGTATAAAGACAGCTTCAATAGGAGCTTCTGGGAAAGGAACCTGCCCAGTCTGGCTAGACTTCCCTTACAGATCCCTCCTCAGCTCAAACACCTGCAGCACCAAAACCTGCACATCTCTTGTCTTCACACTATAGGTTGGATTCTTAGGACATCAGCCCATGAAAGCTATTGAGCTCCACCCAACTGATTGGTGACAAGGTCTCAACCAATTTAACAGTATTCAGACCAGCACCCTAGGTCAATACCCTACAACCTGCAATTCTGACACCAGACCATTATAGCAAGATGGGAAAGAAAGCAGTCTAGCTTAATCCACAGAAATTATCGCAGGGTATCAGAGTACTGGGGCAGAGGAGTTAGCCCCAATCAATAGGTCAAGGCAAACCCCTAAAACAAAAGAATTAACCCAACTACCAAAAAATTTATTATTATAGATATAATAAAGTCCCAATGTCCATAACAATGTATTACAAAAATTGACAAGTTCAATTACATAATGAACATGAATCAATCTGAAGGATATTGAGAATGAATACCATATACTCTACTTAATCTTGTTACTATGTGGTTTCAGAATTCACTTTCTAATTCACAATCCAGGGGGTTCTATCTTAAAATACGAAATAGAAAACTTTCATTTATATTACACCAGTTTAAAGTCAAAGGAATTTACCATAAGTAGAGTTCTAGTAGTCAATATGGCTGACATCAAGAATAAAAAAGTCCCTATACTTTTATTATCTATGCTAACTAATTTGACTTGTCATACTCTAATTTCTTCTTAAAAATGCGGGTGAAATAGCATTACACTTCATCACTGTCTGCAGAGTAATATTTAAACTGAATTATAGGCACAAAAGGTAGGCAAATTAGTAGACAAATGAAATAAGCAAGGAATAATCACTCGAAGTCAATTCTAGTTGGTTAAAGATGGAACAGAATTACCTATATATGATGAATAATACATTTTCATTCTAAGTTACTATATGTTTCTAGCTATCTAAGTCATCACACATCACTTTTCATATTGCTGAACTACTTTAAAACACAAGGTGATAGAAACCCCCAGATGCCTATGAACTCCATTGACATGGAGCACATCACTATAATTTTTTTAAATGCATTCATATTCAAATCTGAGAAACATGATTCTGAGTTCATCAGGCCTGCTTAATTGCACCAACATCTGCAATCAATTTAAATTCTTTAAGATAGTCTTTCACAGCGCTTGAAGTGATTTCATGCTGTGATAGATTTAACACACTCACTAATTTATAGACACACACAAGCAGATGAGACCTATTTTTCGCAGGGGTGAGGTAAAGTACTGAAGGGCAGTTTGAATTTTCCAACTGTCTTTGGGATATAGAAAAAATTCATTCTGCATAATTTATTGAAATTATATGAAAAGATGATAGCATTGCACAAACATAATATAGAAATTAAGATAAAACCAGTGTTTTGTTTAAACCTATTTGTAGGACATGGGCCATTAAGAGATCTGATGAAAGTTTACAGATCAATCAAACAGAAAAACCTAGAGCTATCGGTTAAAGTTACATAGAAAATTGTTAATCCCTAATATATAAACTCAAGGAAATAATTCCTATATAAGATAGTTATTACTTTAAGGAAAAAGATGAAGACTTAAGACTGGGACAGAGGAGATGGAAGATTTACCAGGCATGACTGTCAAGATTCAGTTCACTGCTCTGGTGGTATTCTCTCCATAACTCATTCAGCCATATGTTTGGGGTTTTGTGTGTGTGTGTGTGTGTGTGTATGTGTGTGATTCCTATCAATGTATTTTATTTTACAATAATAAATTTCTGGTATCAAAAAATCAGAAACCCTGGTTTCCAGTTCTAGGTGCAGCACTAATTTGGAGTTGCTGTTTACTCTCTAGGGCTTTCCTCATTTGCAAACTATAGATATACTCCAGACTAAATGCAAATTTTAAAACTACTCAATCATTAGGAAAATGTCTAGTAGAGTACAACAAACCCATCCTTATCAAAAAATAGTATCAGAAAAGGATTTTTAGCTCACCAAAACAGTGCAATACAACTTTCTCAAAAAAAACCCACAAAAAGTAAATAATCTAGTATAGCATTACTATGCAACAAACAGACAAAATTTAGGATTGTCTGCATTTACTTTTGGACTATTTCATTTTCACACCTCTATGAATCTCAAGGATAGAGTTTAATATAACCTGAAGCCATTCTTCAGGATTTGGAAATTACTTGGAATTACATTGAGATTACGAGGTCAACTCCACTTGTTTATTGTGGAAGAGGGAAATTGTCATTATTCTGCAGCACTTAGGAAATGGCAATAAATCAGGGAATTGGAAAATTAAGAATGAATATCCTCAATATATTACGATGAGCAGTCCATTAACAATTTTTTAAATATACATAAAATGTATTCTATTTAGCAATAAGAACTAGAAGGATGTGTCTTGATTCTAAGTTAAAGTAAGAGGAGTCTAAATTTATTGCCATCAACTAGGAAGGTGAATCAGTCCATTAAAGCTTGAAAACCAGGCATATTCTTCTCCATCCTGCCAACACCTGTTCTATTAGACATCTTTCTAAAATAGAACAGGTTTTTTTTTTTCTTTTGTTATAGTACATGACCTTACTCTGTGATGATTTCTACAAGTGGCCAAGAGTCATAGAGAATTTCTTGGTGGCTACAATATGCCACTTGAATACTAATTTCATTTTCTTCACATACAAACTAGCTTTGAACCCATAGTCATTTGATTAGCTTTACTAGTAAATGTTAAGCAAGATTACCTGTTTGATTTTATCAACTCCTACTCTTTGTTGAATTAACCTTACACTAAAAATCATCTGGTGATGAGACTCATCTTGCATAGCCCAGTAGTTTTCCTCCTTGACTGCACACTGGAATCACCAAGCTTTACCAAATCCTAATGCCTGATTCTCATCTGCAAAAATTCTGATTTAACTATTAAATGGTGGGGCTCAACAAGGGTATTTTCAAAGTTACCTCAGATAATTGTAATAGATAACAAGGTTGACAAACATTGCTCCTGGTTACCTTTCCTGCTCCCATCCAAGTTAACTTTCCCCTTCATTCACTGCAAGGAAATTGCACATACATAGCCCTTCTCTCAATTTTCCACTTTTTTCTATCAGAATTACTCCTTCCTCAAGATTCATTCCATATGAATATTTCTCATAAGTTTCATGTCCATCAGTACCACATTCCTCTTTCTAGTACCTCCAAAATTTCCATTACTTTTTTATTTATCAGACTAAGCTTAGTTATGTTCCTAACAATGTAAAAAGTGCAAACATAGAAAGTAATCTTAGACCAAGAGACAACACAATTGATCAAGATTAAAAAAAAATCCGAGATGACCTTTAGTGTCACAATTAGTACAAGTATTCTTAACCACAACAGTCTCTAAAGTTCTAGTAATTTTAATTAAAAAAACTGTCTAATGAATCTCTTAAAATATTGTTATAAATAAGAAAATAGGTATCTTAAGTAACTATAAGATTTTTAAACAACCAAAAATATAAAACTCTAATTTGAACCTAAAATAATATCTTCCTATTAAAAAAAAAAAAAACCACAAACCAGTTTCCTCATTATCCTCTTCTGCCTATATAAAAAACAATGCAGTAATAGCAGAGAACATTAAAAGCCAGGGGTGCTGCCCAGAAACAACTCATAAGGAACCTGGATGAGTTTGAGCTATTGGAAGATAATTTTAATTGTACATAAATAAAACCTGTCCTGTATGTGCACAAATGTAAATTAAAGTGCCAGACAGATTACTGGGAAATACTATTAACAAGAAATTGGTTCACTGCCCTAAGGCTCTGAAATTTTCTCCTAGTCAGCAAGCAAGACCTGGAGAAAAACAAAGTATTATAAGCAAGGGCATTGCCAATAAATAGGTGTCTAATAACAAGTACCAGCCACAAAGTTTTACTAAGTTTTCGTGTCATTGGAAAGTTTTGATCAAATCCCTAACCTGAAGTGCAAGTCAAAAATAATTCATGTTGGGGCCTCCCTGGTGGCACAGCGGGTTGAACGCAACACTGTGAATCTGTCAGCAGCTTCCACAGCGCCAGTTCGATTCCAGGCCGGGGAGATTCCCACATGGCGCGACAGACCTCTCCTGTCTTGTCCACTGCTCCCCTCAGCAGTGTATTTTGGTCCTTCTGCCTGTTCTGCTCCCTGCTCTGTCTCTGGTGGATTCTCTCATCCTCCCGCGCCTCTGGCCTGTACCCTAGTGCTTGTATAAATAAATAAATCTTTAAAAATAATAATAATAATTCATGTTAACTTTAAGCAAGGATAGATAAAACTATGCTAGTTCAACCAAGATTCTAGGGGTCAAAATGTAAGTCGTTTATATAATAAAATTCCTCAGCAATGAAAAGTGATGGAAAATAAAAACCTAATTTACCCCATCTACATTTTTCAAAATTAACATGAAATTGAAGCCTAAGCAAAAAAAAAATGGACAATGAAATGTACGAAAAACTCCTCACACTGATATTACACTATTTAAAAAAGCCAAACAAAATCAATTCTAAACTTTCTACCTAAAGAATATATACACAGGGGCCTCCCTGGTGGCTCAAGGGGTTACGACACAGCACTATGAGGCTATCGGCAGCCACTGCAGTTTGAGTTCGATTCCCAGCCAGGGAGGTGACCCACATGGCTCAGTGGACCTCTCCTGTCTCGCCCACTGCTCCCCTCAGCAGTGTATTTCAGTGGATCCACCTGTTCTGCTCCCCACTCTGTCTCTGGTGACTCCTTCCCCCCCCCCCCGCATCTCTGGCCTGCACCCCAGCTCTTGTATGTATAAATAAATAAATCTTAAAAAAAAAAAAAGTATACACAAATCTGAACATGACTATCTTCTAAGAAACACAAACCAGTTCTTTTTTTGATCAACAGATGCCTACAAGGTTGACATTGCATAAAAAACATGTTAGTACTAAACATTATGGCCTGCTCAGGTAGAACAAGTAGTACACCAAAAATACTTTCCAAATTACTTTAAACTGCATATAAACTTCTATATATTCACACACATAAGAATCTATAATCTCACACTTAAGAGTGAGACTGAGATCTTGTAAGCATGTTTTAGAACTTCTATTAGTTTCTGCACCTTTCAAAGTCATATTCTATAATCCTTGATGTTTATACTTCTTGTAAGACAACTGAGCAAGAACTATAGAAGAACCTAGGGGAAAGTTTCATGAAGTAAAGTTAAACACAAACCAAAGTCTTCCAAGAAATTTCTCAGAGGTGCCCTTACTGTCAGCTGACTAGAGACCAGATTAACTAGGAAAGAAAATAAGTTGAAAACAAAGTCAAAGGAATCCAGCAAACTTCTCAGAGTGCTCATGGAAGAACTCTGCTACTTTCCCTGGGAAAAGAAATCTAAAAGGAAAAACTTAAAGGATGAAAGTTCTAACTAAGAAGTTTAGAAATCAGGCCTTCCTCAGAGGTATCAGTCCACCTAAAATGACCATGATACTTGCAGCTTTGATGTAGATTCTTATGCTCTAAGGACTGCAGGGTCCAATAAACTACTACTAAACTTGAGAAGTGAATCATTTGCCAGGGAATGGACACTGGGCCTTGATGTATTACAATTCCTCTCTCATCTATGCTCTGAGTACATTAAAATCATTCTTCAGGTGACAAGGGTAATTTCCAGAGTAAACGAGAGATACAGAGAGTCCACATAGGCAAAAATATCTGGGTGGTCTATGAGGATGCTAATAGCAGCCCAAACACCCAACTTAAAGTAGCTTAACTAAAAACCTGCGTAACCTCATAGTGGAAGAGTCTGGAACCAGGACCAAAAAGCAGCTCCATGACGTTAGGTGCGAAGCATTCCACCTACTCTCTAAACCATGTACAATGGCGGGTGGGGGGTGGGGGTGCAGAGTTAAAAAAAGTCGCTTTTCTGTTCTGGATCCTTTTATGAGTGGGGAGAAAACTTTCTCAAAAGCCTGCCCGCTATTCTGCCCACTAGATTGTACTGGTCAAACCTTATTCACATCCATATTCTAGGAAGACAAATGGAGATCTGGATTTTTAGTCTCTATGTATTCTTGTTTAATAAAATTTTAATAATCTATCCTAACTGCAGAAATTCAGCTTTTTTAATTGGCTACAGAAAATGAAACTCAGTAATGTCTTGGAAATAATCTAGTTTGAGTAATGATTTTGTTTTTAATTCTAAAAATCAGGCTTATCTAATTAGGGCTAGTTTGAGAGTTAACATTTCTAAGCATTTTTCAAATCATCAACTGTAGGCATTAGCATTATTTTCAAAAGGAAAAATGTACAGTAATGCTTACCCACTGAAGAGAATCTAAAAAGAAAACTATTAGGCTAAAATCAGTAACAAAACTATCTGACACAAACTCCTCTCATCCTCTCTAGACCAATCAAACAGAATTGTGACAGTTTTTTTAGAGGAACTTTTTAAGTTCTCATTAACATAAATACAGTAGTATGACAAGATCTGCACCCTAGAGTTAATAAAATGTATTCCTACTTCCAAAGCAAAAACAGATGACTGGTCAGCTTGAACTTTCTCCAGTGTTAACCATCTGCCAAATTATTCAGAATCCTCCTAGGAAAAGTCATGATCCTCCGCACACTAATTAAATGAGTCAATGCTTTAATCATGCTTTAGATAACTAATCTATTTCAATCCTGATAATCTAATTATCTAAATCTGGTAAATAAGTTCCAACCTTAGTCCAAAATGATCAAAAGATTAAAGTTTAAAATCAGTGAATACAAACTGAAATACATGCACTATAATGAACTTCAAAACAGTCTGTTCTATTAAGTAGCATTTATTACCTGTAATTCAACAACTGAAATGCACTATTATACCAAGATTTTCTAAATCGGTTCTAACTAATGGAGTCTCTTTCATGATTAGGTGAATTTATGCTTGTTGGATTTAAAATCCCCAAAGTGGTTAGTCTTCCCTGATCATATAAAAACATGTACCATCTCCACTCACCCTGCTTTGGTTTTTCGCCACATCACATTTCACCTCATGTGTTTTATGTGCTGGTTACTCCACAGGAGGGGGACCATCTCTCTTGGTGCTCTATCTCCAGGGCCTAATACAGTGTCTGATGTACAGACACTGAGTAAACACATGCTAAATGAACAAATGTCTTAGAAATACAGAATCACGAATAGTAACTTTGTATTTTTGCTAAAATACACTGATTATTATTTGTAATTATGGAGTTAAAATTTCAACAGCAAGATAAATCACTGAGAAAGGTAAAAACTTGCTACTACCACAACTGCTACCTAAGAGGCAGCCATCAGTTATAAAATGCGTGCTATGTCCTATTCATGGACCCAACAATGTAACTCTAGTAACAATTCCATAATGTAGGAGTTAGTGCCATCTCATGAGTGAGGAAGTTGAGGATCTGAGAAGTTAAATAAGATGCCCAAGATCAGAAGATACCTTGATTGAATACATAAATGCTCTTACTCCTAAATCTGTCATGCTGATTTGGGATCTCTAAGTATTGTGAAGGAACAAAAGCGGTATCACAATAGCAAGATACAGAATCCAGCTACACAAAGAGTTGGAAAGAGCACAGGACTCAGTGATTTCTACACCTGAGTATCAGGCTGCCAAAACATGAGCTACGTTTGAAAATTTATCACTTGAGTTTTTCTTCTAAAAAAAAGTACCTCAGAGTCACAAGCTGGTCTAGTAGATAAACAGAGGTAAAGTATAAATAACATCTGTTCTCGTGACCTGGCCTTAGCAGCAAGTATTCGGTGAAAACCATGGTGTGTTGCATTATTTTTCCTAATCCATTTCTATTTTAAATGCAGTCAGTCATTTTCTAGTGTCCTTATAACCAATTCTTCATTTGCTTCCATTTTATATTTTTCATTCAATCCATTTATTCACAAATTTTAAACAAATGGTCAAATTCATTTGCTATTCCATAAAATAAACTGCTTCTGTGTACCAGTCACAGTTTCTAAGATATTTAGGCATTTCTCCCACCCAAGAATCTCAAGATTTCCTAGAAAATTGGCAGCCATATGAAGACTTGAAGCTCTTTTCTGAATCTACATTTATAATTTGTTACAAAATAATTTCACCCATAGGGAAGCTCACATTAAAGATAAGCCTCTAAGCCACTATTATATATCTGATTTAGATAGTTATAGGAGAATCTTTCTCACTTTCTGTAACACAAATATTATCCCAATTTATAAGTGACATTAAAAATCAATAAGGATCTTAATTTACGAACAAGGAGAGTTCTTACACTGAGTAGACCAATCAATCATAGTGTTGCTTAGCAATGTAACTGACTGAAAACAAAAGCAGTTAAAAGTTATAAGATATATTTACATTAAGCACATAACATTTGTGCTTTAATTATACATTCAAAAGCCCTCCGATTATGGTTGCCCACAAACTTAATCACTTCATTAGACAAATGCATTGTTTTCCATACTACAACGTTTCAGCAGTATTTTTCAGCTTGACAGTTTTACTTACTGTCTTGGAAGCAGTATTAATGTACTGCATCACCATTTCTTTTTTGATACTGAAGTCCTTTTCCCGCAATGGTGCCTTTTTATCTTCATTTAAATTCATATCTTCCTGGAAAACACAATTAAAAAGCCTCATTTTAGAATCTAAGTAGAGCAGCAAGTCTACATATACTATGAACAGAAGATCAATAATTTGTGACTAAAGCAGCATTAATTGTTTTGGAATGATTTACACATAGTTCTGCCTGGAGGAAAAGGAAAATAGCTGAAGATAAAAAGAATAAAGTATTCTAGATCATTTTAACAGGGTAAGCATTAATGCACATTTTTTGGAAAATACTACTGCTGCCTACAGTTTATGTTTTGAAAATGCTTTACAAATGTTAACTTTCCCAAACTTTAAAAATTCTTATTAAGCCATTAAAATAACATTCACATCACTATAGCTAAACATTGCAAGATTTGTCTTTCATTAGGTTATAAGGAATTAAAATATATACATACACACATACATATATGTTATTTTTATAAACACACATGTGCATACATCATTTTTACAACAACTGCCCCTGCAGCTATCCTGTACTAAGTTGAAAGAGCTGTCCATGTATCACAAAAATTAAAAGGTAAATATTAGTAAACAAACCACATTGCAGATTCTGATATAAAATACCTAGTGCTAATCCTAGCAAAAAACGAAGCACTGTATAGTTTTAGTTGTGTCTTCTCCACCCCTATCAAAAATATGTATAAACTAGTTGATGCACTGAATGTTCCAAATCACATAGGTGCTACACTCCCTCCAAAAATGCCACCAACTAAAAATCAAACATTTTTCAACAGTACCAATCTTGTTACAGGCCTATTTCTAACTCAAAAGTCAAGTGTATCTACATAAATATATGAATTGCTGCCAGGATCTATCAATGAAGTTGCTTAAGAGGCTATTTTGGCAAATGAAAGTGAGCCTGAGACAGAAATGGCTGCAGGAGAAGGGCAGCCCAAATGAGTTCCTCCTGATGTTAACCCCGGGTCATTTGTGATATGTGATGCAAAACAGCTAAATATATATAAACTTCATATGCACTCAGATATGGATCCATAAAAATCAGGGCTTGGATCACCTATAGAGCCCAGCAAGTTAAATTTCTTCCAAGTTTTATAAGAGTACTACAATTCATTGGACACTGAAGTTTATGCCTTTAGCTGACTCAGTTTTTGACTACCAAACCCTTCAAGCACTTAGGAGTCAAAATTTCCTTCATTTCACCTTGATATAAATATTTAAGTTCTTAAAAGTTGTTCCATTTGACACTTTAATAAAAAAGTAGTAATCAGTAATGTCACTCTGGGCTGTTCTACCTAGAAAAATTATGCGAAAATGGTTATTTTTTCCCCCCTCTAGGTCAGTGACTCTCAACAGACCCCCACTACCCTGAAGGAAACATTTTGGAAATGTTGGGGGAAGGAGGGGCTTTTTGAATGTCACAGTGACTGAACTGCTGCTACCACATTTACAGGGATATGGTGTTAAACATTCTGAAACATACAGGCTAATTCTGCACAATAAAAAATGGTCCTGTGTCCTACAGAAAGATGCAAGGAGTTTTGCTTTTTTTTAAAAAAGGCATAATTATCTAAGCTTAGACTCTAATTCAAATTAATATGTTTATTGTTACATATTAAATATCTTGAATTGCATGGTTTTAATATACATTGCATTTTCCAAGAATCTGACTACTCTAAACTAGCTGCATTGTGATTTGTTATGATTTTTTTATCTCTACCAACAGTTGTGTTCCATTTCTAGAGTTTAGGTATCCCAGGAATAGTATTGCTTGAGGTATCACCAAAATAGCATTCCTCTATCAACCTACACTGTAGCTATTGTACTCACAGTGGCATGAAACAAGATGTAAGAATGTACCTTCATCATACCTTTCCTCAACAGTTATGATCAATTGTTTATATTGAGATAGTTTTATTACATAGTATATAGTAAGGTATTATATTTTTTTAAATTATGAATACAATAACATTACCTACAAGATTTCACTAAGGTAATAGGGAAAACAGGAAATTGTTATAAAAGGTGGGGAGAATCTAATAGCACTGAGAATCTCCATTTTTAAATTATTCACTATATTTTTATTTTCTTTCTGCCTAATGGCCAAACATGACCTGGCCTCTTTAAAACAGCAAATTAAAATACTTCATAGATTCAGTATACTGAAAAAAAAAAAAAAAAAAAAAAGAAAAAAGCCAATCACTTGTTTCAATCAAAATAAAATTTCAAGGTGGACAGTTCAAAGAAAAAAAATGGTTACTGCGTTCTCCTGGGAAAGGCATCTTCAAGATCACATGAGCTCATACACTAAAGTGGTATGTTTGCAAGTAAGGAAGAGACTCAAGTGGTATGTTTGGGATTAAAGAAGAAACTCAGTTCTTCTAGCCTCTTTCCACTAGTTCATCCTACTTCTCTCAATTAATTATGGCACTGACCTTTACGACATGAGTGAGATGACAGTCTCAGGTTAAAACAGAAAAAAAATATTACAAAGGAGTTCAGAATCAACTACCTAAAACCACAAACCTTTCCAGAGCACTCCCTTGCATGTGGCTTCATCTAGCACATGGTCATTCTCTGTATGCCTGAGGAAATGCCACGGGAAAGAGTAAGAAAAGTGTAGTGAAGATGCAGGATTTTTAGAAAACATTTTTAACCTGTCTATAAAGGAAAGGGCTATAAGAAGAAAAGCCTCAACACACTGGCACTTCACTTCTGGGGGCCACCAGGTCCTTAGGAAATGTATTAGAAGGGCTTTTTTCTAGAGAACACATCCATATGTTCTGTTACAATTTGAGAGTTCAGTTAAGCATCTTCCAAGACTATTCAAAAAACTAGAGAGGAAGAGTAAAGCATCTTCATTTATTGAGGCATCTTCAGGGAAAAGCTTCAACATGAGAATTTAAGTACCAGGTAGTCTAAGCTCCATGTATTTCAGAAGAGACAGATAAACATATAAAATGACTCTGAGCTACCTGGTTATTAGAAACTGGAGAACTGGAGTTGAGACACCCAATCCAGTGCAGTTCCCAGATATTCATAATGGGTCCTTCATGAGCAAGTCACCTATTTTCACACTACTTAGTTTACATCTATTCAAAATAATCACATCCCTATCTCTATTGTCATAGGTCAGGTTCCCCAGAGGCAGAGCCTGACAGATTCTCAGCAGTTTACAGAGGTAGGTCTCAGGATAAGGGGAGTGAAAGAAGCAAAGCAGACCAGGGAAGAGAGGCATAAGAAAATGTGGCTCAGTTGGATTCTCACTTCAGCATGAATTGCACCACAGTGAATACCACCTGGAAGGAGAGGTCAGTCTGAACATTCACCCCTCTAGTCAATCAGTCATTAGCTTCAGGATGCTGGTTCCCTGAAGCCAAGTCTCTACATAAGAGGGTAGCTCTGAGCCACCAGCTGTCAACACTTACCTCCTACTGTATGCGTGGTGGTGGAAGGGCACCAACAGCATGTACCTTCATTATACCTTCAACAGTTATGTTCAATTGTTTACATTGAAATACATAGTTTTATTATATAGTGTAGTAAGGCACTGTATTTTTAACTTATTTTACATTAAAAAAATTAGTTTACTCTGTAGGCAGAACTGAATACAGAAACCCACAAAGTCTTAAAAAAAAAAAAACAAAACAAAAACCCTGTGTATTAACCAAGTATTCCAATCAAACAGGTCAGGATCAAAATGATCCCTCAAGTAAAGATTTTTAAAACAGTCTTGAAAAGGCAGTTTACTTCAATATATCAATATACTGATAAAGTATGTAGGTAATTCAACATTATGTATGGAAATACATATACAACCTAATTGTGTAAGGCCTCAGTAATTTAAATGAGGCTAGTGTTTCAGCGAGGCGAGACAAAGATCTACTCCCTAAATTGAAAAATGTTATCAGTTGGTTATTTCATGCAATATGGCTCCTTCAGAAAGAGTTATCAAATCAGTTATCAAATCAAACATTAGTTTCTGCCTATCTGAAATGTAATCACTATTTTTGTTGTTAGAGTTCTACCATTACCTTAGCAACACACGTTATGAATTAACTCATTTATAGCACTACCTTTGTATACATATTTTGATACAGCTTTGCCTGGGGAAATGGGAAACTGCAACATCAAAAAGTAATTTTCTGCTAGTTAATTACTTTCTAATTAAAAACTATACCTAAAATTGAATCACTGTGCTGTTTTACTCTGTGAGTGTGACTAGCACTAGGGACAGATTTTAGAAATAAAGCCATACTGCAAAAATAAATCTAAGTTAAGAGGCACTCCACAAAATAAGCATGATTCTTCCAATGCATGAAGGTCATGAAAGGTCAGGAAGTGTCACTGATTGTGAAAAGACTAAGGAAACAAGGCAAAGTAAATTCAAGGAGCAACCCTGGAATGGATCCTCAATCAGAAAAATGATAGTGGAATATTTGGCAAAAACTGAATAATGTCTAGCATTTAATGAGTCTTGTACCAATATTAATTTTGTAGTTTCAATAATTGTACTAAGTTTATATAAGATGTTGACAGAGAAATTAAGTGAAGAGTATAGAAGAATTCTATTTTCAACTCTTACGTAGATCTAAAAATAAAGTTATTTTGAAACACCAAGTTGCAATATTCATGAAAATTCTGCTATAAGAAATTACAAGAGCAAGAAAAATAGAACATCTTTCTTTTAAAAAAATTGTGATTCAAAAAAATAAAGAGAACAAGTATGTTGTATTTTTGGCTGCAATAAATATATATGGACTTGGTGAAGGGGAGGGAAATTAAGAAACCACTATTAAGAAAAATGAGTCTAGGAGAGGAAGTGTTAAGGACACAGGTAACAATTTCATTCAAAGCCTAGAGATCAGGCCTCCCTTGGAATTTTCCCTACAAAGCTTAAGTTTCCTTCCATTTTTATTCCCAATTCACTGTCTTCATTCATTCTCCCAGCAACTTTTCAACAACTTCACAAATAACTTCTATTCCTATAATTCCTATAAACTATCCCATGCCTTGCCACACCATCCTTGGCTTCCTTGCAATCAGCAATCGTCACTTCCCCGTTCCACAGACTTCCTGACCACAGTTGGTCCTCTTCATTATGTAAAAACTAATCCACCTCTGGTGTCACCATAATCTCCATGATCATATTCTCCAACCTCAATCTTGCATCTTTTTGCTTCTCCCATCCCCACAACACCTCTGCCGTGACCTTGATTAAGCCTTCAGTTTCTCGATCTCCTTCACATTCTCTCCCAAAGAAAACTAATTATGTGATTCATCAGTTGCATCAACATTCGTGGAAAATCCTACCAGTTGCCGCTTCTCTCATCCTCTAAGGTAGTTATTTCAAACTTTCCATTTTCTAGGAGCTATAAAACTACCACTTCTACCTCTCATTTTTATTTTTTTTTTTATTTTATTTTATGCATACAAGAGCTGGGGCACAGGCCAGGGGTGTGGGGGGGGGGTGAGAGGATTCTCCAGACACAGAGTGGGAAACAGAACAGCAGATTGACCAAAGTACACTGCTGAGGGGAGCAGCGGGAGAGTCAAGAGAGGTCTGCTGCGCCATATGGGTTGCTCCCTGGCTGGCTGGGGGATCAAACTTGTGCTGCAGATGCTGCGTATAGCTTCATAAGTTGCATCTAAACCCGTTGCGCCACCAGGGAGGCCCCTATCATTTTTAATGAGCAAATTTCAATTTTCTCTGGGAAAAGAAAACTATCATTCAATTTCCCATTTCCTATATGACCAATCAACTTGCCCACTAATCTTTCTGCACCAATTCCTGCATCTATCCAAAGATGATTCCATTCATTTATGCTCTAGATGAACTTCCCTCCTCCCCTCAAAAAAGGGCATTACACATCAATTATCCTTTTTTCTTATTTTCACTAAATTATTCTCAGTTGGGTATCAATGTATAAACATGCTAATTCTAAATGGATTATTGGAATAAGGAAAAAAGTCTTTCTTCAGCCCTAGCTCTCCTTTGGTATGATTTTCTTTCTCCTTCACAAGTAACTTTTCACAGAGTCTTTTCTACATGTATTACACTTTCCTAGTGCATCTACCATCATGGTTACCTTTTAGGTATTTGTTAAATGAGATGTGACAAAAGTTTCCAATAGAATTTGTTAATCTTACTTTGGACAAAGATGTGAAATCAGATAGCTTTCTGCAATATAGAGCTACAACCAGAAATTAAAAATTCACAGTCCCTGGCTAGAGGAGTAACAGAAATAAGGTCTAACATCAGGGTAAAATGTTCAGGCAGTGTCACAAGCAAAATTACACAAGCAAAAATTCATTACACTTCCTGGTAAAAGCACACCATCTCAGTAACATAGAACAAGGCCAGTATGGTAAAGTCCTGTCCAGCAGTACTTGCTCCAGAGGTTAATGGGTAACTCCCCCACAGACTTCACTCAGCGAGCTCTGTGACTTTGTGTGGTGCTTGTCCATCCAGAGGATTAAGGGGATACACCTTTTTGTTACTTGCATGAGGATATTAAATGGGACAAAGGACGCTTTGACCTAGAAACTGGGTCAATGGCATGCACTTGAACCAGCAGCTAAAAAGGTATTCCAAGAGATTCTTACTATGAATTGAATGGAGGGAGAAATTTCCACATATCAGGAAATGCCAGGTAACTATTTTTAAGGTATTCCCTTCACTCCAACAGACAAAATACTGGTATGAAGTAAATATTTTCATATTTTTTCTAAAAACTGAGCTGAAAAAAAGATGTATTCTAAATATTAATAATAGATAAAGCACTAAGGAACAATCAAGCAGAGACTGGCAAACAGAGTGGACATTTTTTCAAATGAATTACAAATGTTACATTTAACTATTTTCATCCATGGATATGGATTTTATAAAACAGCACGCTCATTAAATTTACATCAAGTTGAGAGGGAGAGTTAACACCATGGAGAGTCAGATTAAATTTAAAACGATTGACTATTCGGAGAATTAAGCGAATATATACATGTATGCTGAAGATGGTCAGGTGCAAGATAATTCACTGTGAGAAAAACAGTACAGACAGGCAACCATGACCAGAGTCATAAAGTTTAACTGGAAAATGAGTATAATCATGGATCAAAACACTCATATGGATCAATAAGCATAATATCAAAAGATAAAAACTAGAAATACAACAGCAAAACCAAATGAATTCTTTAGTCAAGTGCAATTACCTGATTTTGATAGTGTTCTCTTTCATGGGTTAAAATGAATGTAATTATTCCTGTTAATGGTCTGTTTTGCTAACATTTTATCATTACAGCCACAAACGGGTTAAACATCTTAAGAGACTCACAGTGACACCCTTACTACTTCTGAGACTTCAGAGCTCAACATCCTATAAAAATCTTAACCATTTTGCTTCTAAACGTGTAGTTCTGTCCAGACACAAGGGAATTCATCTTCCATACCACACAATGCCGAAAAGTCTCACTGACCTATATCCTTAGTAAGGTAATCTTATACTACCATGAACTGTTCAGTGCCAAAAAGTGTGCGATCTCATGATCTCATTCCAGTTTATTATACACTTTCAAAGAGTGCAGAAGACATGAAACTTATCTAGTTCCACAATTGATTAAATTTCTTTCTTAGATTAAGTTTAAGGAAAATTTAAAAAACTTGGAGATTGCAATTACTTTATAACCAGTTTTTGATATTCCTTATGTCTATATATATTTATATACTAACACTATATAATAGCTTACCTTCCTTTTGTCCATTTTGACTATGTACCTTCACAAATTTATATAACTTTATCTTTTATATAAGGGCAATTATAAAGATTTTTTTTTTTGGTTGGGTTTTCATTATTCTGTTTACAGTGTCTTTACTCTATCCCCATTAAAAAGACAGTCTACAGAATGTGAGAAAATATTTGCACATCATATATCCAACAAGGGATCCAAGATCTAAAATTAACTGATGTAACTCAACAAGAAGAAAAATAACCCAATGGAAACAGCCCAAATGCCCAAAAATAGATGACTGGATCAAGAAGATGTGGTACATATATACCATGGAATATTACTCAGCATTCAAAAAAGATAAACACATGCAATTTGCAGCAACATAGATGGCGCTGGAAGGGATCATGCTCAGTGAAATAAGCCAAAAAGAAAAAGAAAAATACCGGATGGTCTCACTCATAGCAGGAATCTAGAAAACTTAAATAAGGGACCAGGAAAATGAATAACTATAAGAAAGTGAAAATCAAAATCAACAAAAAACTATGAACCAGAGATACTCTTTGGGGGGTGGGGGGCGGGAGGGGAAGGATTGGGGTCAGAATGGGGGTGTTGCAATTGTAGGGGAATCTAAAAATAAAATTTATTATTAAAAAAATGGATAGAAGAGCTAGGCACGTCTCTAAAGAAGACATACAGACGGCCAACAGGCACATGAAAAAAAATGTTCATCACTTATTATCAAGGAATACAAATCAAAACCACAATACGATACCATCTCATACCAGTAATAGGCTGTGTCAAAAAGACCAGAAGCAATTGTGGTGAGGGTATAAAGAGAAGAGAACCCTCATACACTCTTGGTGGGAAAGCAGACTACTCCAGCTTCTATGAAAATTCGTATGGAGATTTTACAAAGCATGAAAGATCAATCACACAATCCAGTAATTCTACTTCTATTAGTATCTACCTGAAAAAATGCAAAACACTAAGTAGAAGGGATATATACATGCCTACGTTCATTGCACCACTACTCACAATAGGCAACCTACGGAAACAACCTAAGTGCCCAAGGGCAGATGAGTGAATTAAGAATGATTGGTGTAGGGCCTCCCCGGTGGCGCAGCGGTTGAGCGCTGGGTTGCGAAGCTGCCCGCGCCCGAGGAGCCGGTTCGATCCCCGGCTGCTCCCCGGCCACCGGAGGAGGGTCCCACATGGCGCGCAGACCTCTCCTGCCGCCCGCTGTTCCCCTCAGCAGTGTACTTCGGTCCTTCTGCCTGCTCTGCTCCCCGCTCTGGCTCTGGTGAATTCTCTCACCCTCCCGTGCTTCTGACTGTACCCAGTGCATGTATAAAACAAACAAACAGGGCCTCCCCGGTGGCGCAGCGGTTGAGCGCTGGGTTGCGAAGCTGCGCGCGGCCTCTGCGGCGCCGGTTCGATCCCCGGCTGCTCCCCGGCCACCAGAGGAGGGTCCCACATGGCGCGCAGACCTCTCCTGCCGCCCGCTGCTCCCCTCAGCAGTGTACTTCGGTCCTTCTGCCTGCTCTGCTCCCCGCTCTGGCTCTGGTGAATTCTCTCGCCCTCCCGCGCTTCTGACTGTACCCAGTGCATGTATAAACAAAACAAACAAACAAACCAGCAAAACAAAATAAAAATAAAGCATGCCTCTATAAAAAAAAAAAAAAAAAAAAAAAAAAAAACAAACAAACAAATAAATAAAGCATGCCTCTATAAAAAAAAAAAAAAAAAAAAAGAATGATTGGTGTATGTTCACAATGGAATATTCCTGAGCTATACAAAAGAAAAAAAAAAAAAGAAATCTTGCTGTTTGAGATAACATGGGTGAAATTACAAAGAGAAGTAAGTCTGAAGAAAAACAAATACTGGATGATATCACTCTATGTAGGTTATGAAAAACAACAACAAAGGAATAGACAAAAACTCTTGAAATCTGGCTGCAGAACTGACACTACTCACTGGTGTGAGGGGGCCCAATGGACAATGTGAAGGATTACTGGCCTTAATGGTGGGCATGGTGTGAGAGCACACATTTCTGGAGGTGTGAACCTATACCCCTCAAACAAAGTGTTATAAACCAACATTACCTCAATAAACATAATTTTCAAAAATTTAACAAGAATTTAATAGGTACTTCTCCAGAGAAGACATACAGATGGCCAATAGGCACATGAAAAAAAAAAAAGCTCATCACTTATTATCAAGGAACACAAATCACAGATCATTGTATGACCAAACACTCTAGCTAGAGCTTAGAGAAAGAGTGTAATCTCTATATGAGACCTCATTTCCATTACCCTAATGCCAGTTTCAAGAAATAAAAGAAAAAAATGAAACAAGTTATCACTTTTCTTTCACATACTATAAATTTTAGTGAAATTGACAAAAAATGCAATGAATATGAGGGAGCTGTACAGCTCTAATTTATTATGGAATATAATATTGCTGGAACTGCAAGCTTATGCATAAGCACCTAAAATCACCAACAACTGTTAGGTAATTCAACAGATAAGAACATTGCTACTGATAAACAGTATTTCACTCATTTGCTTTTCAACTTTTCTAAACAAACAGCCATATCTACATATCAATAAATTACATGAAGGATAAAACAGTCATCTTACTTGATATAAACGATGACTTTTCTAGAGGAAAATGAAACTGAGCAAAAACACTCAACAGCTCAAAAAGAATGTACCTCCACACTTTCTAACTGGTAAAAAGGCTATGCTTATACTTTACCACAACACAGTGTCCTTTTAAAACTACTCACTTTAACCATTTAATTGGTTCAACAAACTCCTACCAGACAAAATCCACTACTCCAAAATAACTTAGTTTCTCATTTACTTGAATCTGGCATTAAACTCCCCACCCATGAATCAACTTGATAATTGTTTTATACTTCCTCCTCCTCCACCTCTGGGGGAAAATATCTATTTGGTTTTTCTGCCCATTTTTTAACATCAGAGTTGTTCAATTGTATGAATGCTTTACATATTTTGAATATTAACTGCTTACCAGACATGTAGTTTGCAAATATTCTCACCATTCCATTTTTTTTAATTTGTTGAATTCTGTTGCTATACAGACACTGTTTAATTTGCAATTTACTTGCTTATTTTTGCTGTTGTTGCTTGTGCTTTTGTTGTCATATCCAAGAAGTCACTGTCAAAGCCAGTGTCAAGGAGCTTTACCTCTGTTTTCTTCTAGTAGGAGTTTTATAGTATTAGGATTTACATTTAAGTTTTTAGTCAATTTGAATTACATATCATCCCGCACCTGTGACAATAGCAGTTATCAAAATGAGGGGATCAAGTGCTGGTGAGTAATGTAAATTGGTAGTCATTACAGACAACAAAAGTATGGAGGGTTCTCAAAAAATTACAAATAGAAATACATGTGATCCAGCAAATCCATTTCTGGGTATATAGATAGATTGATATAAATACAATAGAAAAACAAACTATATGTGTGCTGAGACATGTATGTATAATGAAACTGTATCTGTGTGTTGTACATAATATAGTGTGTATGTATATATATGTATACATACATGCAATAATACTAGTCAGTCATAAAAAAGGATGAGTCAATCCCAGTCAGGGAGCTAACCCACATGGCACAGCAGACCTCTCCTGTCTTTTCCCGCTGCTCCCCTCAGCAATGTATTTCAGTCGATCCACTTGTTCTGCTCCCTATTCTGTCCCTGGTGAATCCCCTCACCCTACCTCCAGCACCTCTAGCTTATATCCCAGCTCTTGTATACATAAATAAACAAAATACATCTTTACAAAAATAAAATAAAGCTGTATTTATTAAAAAAATAAATAAAAATAAAATAAAAAAGGAAATCATGCTATTTTATGAGAACATGAATGGACCCTCAGGGCATTATGCTAAGTGAAGTAAGTCAGAGAAGACAAATACTACATAATCTAAAGTTACCAAACACAGTAACAGTAGATTGGTGGCAGAGGAAAAGGGTAAAGTGGTCAGAGAGTACAAATTTGCAGATATAAAATGAAACAGGAGTAGGGATCTAATTTTTACATAAGGTAACTTTGGTTAAAAAATACTGTATTTTACACTTACAAGTTATTAAGAAAGTACATCTTAAAATTTCTCACTACAGGAGGAAATAAAACTACATGAGGTGATATATGTGTTAACTAACCTTCTAATAGTATTAACTTCTAAATATCTGGAATCACAATTGTACATATCAAACTTATACAATGTCATATTATGTAAGCGTATCAGTAACAAAATTTCTGTCTCAATAAAGTGGGGTAAAGAAAATACAGTTTCTGGTTTGCTAAAATTCAGCATCTTTGAGAGAGCATGAGTATAACTGCTCCTCTGCAGAAGACACAGCAAGGTATCAGAATAGAGAGGACAGCCTACAACATGAAAAGGTTCCAATCCTGCAGGGAATGTGTATAGAAGCAAAGGGGATAAAGAAAAGACAAAAGGACCAGAGTGATACTCAAAGAAAACAGGGTAGAGTTGAAGGACAGAAAAGAAAACCTGGATAATCTATTGTTAAGAACTGACCAGAGAGGAAGAAAAAGCAAGAAAATGAAAAGTGTAATCTTACCCAAAGGAAAAGAAAACCAAACAAGCATTGTTACTTGTTGCAAACTGGATCTGACCATTAGAAGAAAGCCATTTACACTTGACAGGTAAACATCTGGAACAAAATAGCAAAATTACAAACCTCCTGAAAAAAGTAATCCACTCTTTTTAAGAGGACAGGGTCTAAAGAAAGAAAAAGGATGGGAATTAGGGCAAAGGACACATTAATTTTCCATGGACAGAATGTGGGTCCCAGGACACAAGCAAGTCTGGGCCATCTGAGGGGTAGTATACATAAAAAGGTACCTCCAGCAGAGGAATGGGTTCATAGAAGACTGGGCCAGAAGGTCAGACAAAGGACATGTCACCAGTGACAAGGGAATTTTCAATGACACTGGGAGGAGAGGGGACCATAAAAATTCCATGGGAGCAAGTAATCATCATTTGTAATATGCACCTCTGACAGGCAAAGTTATCTCACAAAGATGTCCACAATGCAATCCTTGGATCCTATAAATATATTTTATTATGTAGCAATAGGGACTTTGCAGACAAAAATGAAGTAGCAAGCTGAAATAAGGAAATTATTTTTGATGATCTGGGTAAACCAATCTAAAAAAAACTTGAACCCTTAAAGAACTTTCTCCAGACGGCGGCAAGAGATGATATAGAAGTGTGAGTCAGAGTCTATGTAAGTATGAGGTGGACTTGATGTAACTCACACGAAGGACAGAAAAGAGGCTTCTGGATACTAAAGCAAGGAAAATGGGACCTCAGTGCCACAAGAGCAAGGAACTAGACATTGCCAACATGAACTTGGAAGAGGATTCCTCCCAACATTTCTGATTAAAGTCCAGCCTAATACCCATTTCAGCCTTGTGAAACCTAAAGAATCCAGTTAAATCAACCTGGACTGCTGACGTACAGAACAATGAGACAATTCATCGGTGTTTTAAGCCAACAAATCTGTGCCAACTGTTACAGCTGCAATAAAAAACTAACTCTCCACCACACCAATGCCAAATAATAAATACTCTAGGTCCTCACGTGGCTCACATTATTCCTTCCCTCTCCTCATCTCCTCTCTCCGACCTAGTCCTGGAGGAAAGAGATTCAGGCCAGAGTGGGCAAGAGAGAAGCAAAGTAGGGCAACAGAAGACGCCAGCCATACCTCCAACAGCAGCCCCTACTGGAGAATCTAAATGGAGAAGACTTGCAAGAGGGGAGAGAAGAAACCTTCTTTGGATGAAAATTACATTGAATCAGGGTTTTCATTATTTAAAAGCTAACAGAAAGGTTTAGTGACCTGCCTGAGACTTTATCCAGGGGCAGGAAAAAAAATAAACCCTCAGAGCTGGTTTGAAGAGGCACTGACTAGGGACAAGTAGTCACTTTCAGCTTGTACCAATCATGCACACCTACTTAAAAAAAAAAAAAAATCAGTTACATGGGATCTACAAAGTAACCACTGAAATTTGACTTCAAGAAATAAAAGATGTAAATCAAAACACAGGTTCAATGCAATCCCTATCATAAACACAATGGCATTTTTCGGAAGTATTACAGCTACAAAAGTCCATGAGTACCCCCCCAAAAAAAAAAAAATCCTGAGACTAAAAATCTAAAATGGAGGTATCACATTCCCTGATGTCAACCTATACCACAAAAGTGACAGTAATTAAAATAGGATCATCTTGAATAAAAACAGCCATACAGCTCAATGAAACAGAATTGAGAGCCCAGAAATAAATCTGCACACATATGGACAATCATGGCAAAGAGCCAAAAGCTTACTATGCAGCAAGGAAAGCCTCTTCAATAAATGTTACCAGGAAATATGGACAACCACATGCTTAGGAATGGAACAAGACCACTATCTAAACCCACAACACAAAAACTAATTCCAAATGAATTAAAGACTTGCATGTAAGACCTAAAGCCTTTTAAAATACAAATGACAGATTATATGCTCCTTGACATTGGTCTTAATGAAAACCTATGAGAATTTGACTCCAATGGCAATGAAATAACAGCCAAGAAGAAAAGGGGGAGTGGAGTGAGGTGGGGTGGGGAGGGCCTACACTAAATTAAAAAGCTTCTAAACTAAACTACTGAACTATCACCAAAACAAAGTCACCCTACTGAATTGAAGAATAAATTTGTAAATCATATATCCAACAAGGAATTAACAACCAAGATCTACTAGAATTCATACAACTCAATAAGAAAACAAATAACCCAATCAAAAAGTGGTCAGAAGAGTTAAGTAGACACTTCTCCAAAGAAGACATGCAAATGGCCAACAGACACATAAAAAGATGCTCATCACCTATTATTAGGGAAATGCAAATCAAAA
Source organism: Talpa occidentalis (assembly GCF_014898055.3). Lineage (NCBI taxonomy): Eukaryota > Metazoa > Chordata > Mammalia > Eulipotyphla > Talpidae > Talpa > Talpa occidentalis. The sequence continues at coordinate 33,780,648 of NW_023604861.1, read as the reverse complement.
CAGTGAGGTATGACCTCAACCTGTGAGAATGGCTATTATCCAAAAAAGAAACAGCAAGTGTTGAAAGGGATGTGGAAACGGAACCTCTACACACTGTTAGTGTGAACTGGAGCATTATGGAAAACAGTATGGAGATTCCATATGATCCAGTTATCCTACTTTTCAGTATTTCCCTGAAGGATATGGAAACACTATTTCCAAGAAATATATGCACGCCCATGCTCACTGCAGCATTATTTACAATTAGCAAAGTTGTAAACAACGTAAGTGCCTATCAACATATGACTGGATAAACATGAGGTATACAATCACAATGAATACTATTCAGCTACTGAAAAAGGAGATCTTGCCATTTTCAATAACATGGATGGACCTTGAGCATATTATGCTAAGAAAAATAAGTCAAACGGTAGGAGTGAAATCATACAGTGTTTTCTTTATCTTCCCTGTGGAAACTGATAAACAAATAAACTCTTAGAAGAATAAAATAGTTGAAGGGGAAAAGGTAAGGAAATAGAGAAAAAGGGGCCACATGTTGCTTTATACTGCTATATATCCAAAAGATATGGTATAACTTATATAAACCAGTATTGCTTCAATAAAAGAAAATTTTAAGAAATCAAAGTTGTATATACAAGGATATATATATCACTATTTCACATATCAAAGATACACAGAAAAACCAACATGGATTTTTAGGTGAAATTCCACTTTTACCAAATGGGAAAAAGCCCTTAAGAAGAAGTGTAAGTAAATAAGTCATCACTTTTTGGAAAAAAAATAAAATGCACAGTGAAACTATTACCCAGAGACCAAGGAAATCAATTTCCGAAATAAAAGTGAAATGCATACAAATGTTGAAGTATCACACTGTACTTCGCATTCATTAAGTAATCAAGTTAGCACACTCTCAAAGGACTGTCTTGAGAGGGAAAAGAGGTGTTCTTCAAAACAAAGATTTTTACTTCATGTAAAAATTAAATACTTTTGATGACATTAAATGAGATTTTAAAATTATAAAATTACAAAACAAAGGATCTACATGCAAATTTTACTTAGTATGAAACTTCTGTAGGTGCAAATGCCAGAGGTAAAAATGGCAGATTATTAAATACTACTTCTTCATAAAAATTTTTATTACTAAAAATACTAGAGAGGTGCAAGCCAAAAATCAAACGCAATCTAAATCTAGTATCTCTCCACAGATATAAAAACAGCTTTAAATTTGTCAAAAATGTGGTTCCCTGAAAAGTCTCAGAAATATCACTACTCCACATTTCAAAAAGGACAAAGACCCTTTTCAATTTCAGAATCATCAGCAGGTTCTCCCTGCAGTACATTGTGATATGGTCAAGGAATCAGACAGGGAAGTTAAGAACAATTCCTTATTTCTTTTTTAAAAATGCCATAGTTGTGACCAACTTATTTATTAGCAAATCAGTCAGCCCTGAGAAAGCAACAATTTTTTTATACTTTTGAGTAAAGTGATTTGATTGCAAAAGGTCTTCTGCTGGCAGGAAGACCTATTTAAGGTTTAACAAGTGATAGGGCCTACTTATTAAATATAAAGTCTGTAAACACTTCAAAAACATCAATATCCTCCTGGACTGTACATAGTATTAAAATTTATATTCTTATCCTTTTCCTGGGGAAGAGTCATAGAAGATACTCCGTAAGCAATCGAGTCCGGAACAGAATACTCTAAACCAAAATATATTCAAAACTTTCTATGCTAGTGGTAGTTTTAATGGCATATAGTAAAAAAATATGATCTTCGGAAAGTCTGAGGTCAACAGCCTGTTCACTCTACTTACTCAGATGGTACCAGCAATTCTGTTGAAAATAACTTTTTCTAAACAAGAGAGTCACAAGTGAACCCAAAAAAGTACCATTCCAGAATCTGTTGTATAGTTAGATGAGTAGTTCCACATGCATATATGGATGAGGGGTGAGTCAAGGGTACTTTACTCTTTAGTTCTTAGAAGATGGTCAAGAAGAGAACTATCTTTATACAAGTCTCATTATAGAGACAAAGGATAGCAAAAAAGAAAAAGGTTCTCAGTTCTAGGTTGAAATTACATAAACTCATAATAATAAGAGTTAATAAAGACCAAAAACTAAGGCTCTAATATCAAGCAAACATTTTATTTAAAAAAATAAAACTTCTTACCATCATCTTTTCAAAAAGTTCTAAGATTTCTTTTTCCGACAATGGCTTTGGAATGTTTTGCATTGTCTCTGAAGAACAATCACTGGTCGCAAAGACAGTCTTCAAGTTGGAAAGTGGAGGTCTCTCCTTCTTGCTGCCTGGAATTCTTATGCTAGCAAATCTGTCCAGCTACAAAGATAAAATGGAAAGATTAAAATGTTCATTTCTAAGCATTTCTTCTTCAACATTAATCTAATTCCCAAAATGGAAAAAAAAAGTTCAATCACATTATCAATGTGATTTCACAAGGAGACATTCAGTACTGAATTCTCTAAAATTAAAAATATATAGAAATTAAATATTTTCAGTAGCCATCCTATCTAGAAAAAAAGTGATGAAAGACAATCTTAAAAAAGTTTTCCTCCAACTTTAAAGTTATAGAACTGAGAATCTAATGACAAGGTCACCTTTACAGATTAGTAAATTAACAGTATTATAAAGGTAACTTAGCTAAACAACCTCAAACACACTCTGTGTGCTCCCAGCTCTCTTGTCCAATGTCCTTTTCATTGTACATTTTACACTTGTGGATGAAACGGGGTGGCCATGATTTAGGAATGTTTAGAATTCTACTTTGATCTCCATAGTTTGTTGGCCTAATAGACACATTTTCATTTACTAATTGGTCTGTATTTGAATTTCATGAGCAACTATAGAGAGGGGTGGCTACAGCTTCACAAAAACGTGGGGTATTTTTGAAGCTAGATTTGTCTTACAATGGGTTTTCTTCTACAACTAGTACAAATAGTTCACTAATATTTCACAGTGAATAGATACTGATTTTGCAAAGCTAATTTCATTTCATTCACTGAAAATTGCTTGAATTTCACAGTTCTATTCATCACAGAACCCAGATTTATACAATGTTTCAAGTAGTAACAATCAGAAAGGCAAAAAAAATTTAAAGTAGGTATTATGAGCAAAAATATACTTAAAAAGAATGTTTCTGTGAATTTCTCAGCATAACTATGCATGTTATTATTAAGCTACACAGTTCCTTACTTGTACTATCCACCTATCAAATGCTCAAGAGTCACATATGGCTAGTGATAAAACATTGGCAAAAGCACATACACATTTCTATCATAGAACACTCTGTTGAATAGAGCTAGTATAGCTCATTAAAGAAATATGACACTTAAATTCTCCATTTAAAAGGATATTAAGTCACAGTGTGATTAATTCACTTTATTAAAGTAGGCTTTCTTCAAATGATATGTAAAGGAAATAATGCTTATCTTTCAAAAATAGGCCTTTAAATTCACTATGACTATAGTTTAGGAAAAATACTATGCACTGAACTCACATGAGCTAACATGACCTAAACATTAAAGCACTAGACTATGACAGTTTCAGGGAGGATTGGAAGGAGTCACAGGACATCGCTGTTTTCATCCTGACAAACCAACCTAGCCAGACATCCCATCAAGTCATAGTTATTGTTGTTTTCAACCCATCATGGAGCTAAAGACACACACACAAAAAAAAGTCTGTAAAAACTACAGACCAGGAATGGCAAATTGCTTTATCCTGTTTAGCCCTAACAAACAGCTGCAGAAGTTAAAGATACAGAAAAACCAGTCAAATTTCTCATGAACCCCTGACAGCTCCATTAGTGCTGCCATCAGAGGTGAGCATTCCAAGGCACCTAAGTCAGAAGGCCCAGCCAAGGAGCAAGTCTGCACCCACCTGCTAACTCTTTCCTTCAAGTCTTCACCATCTGCCTGGGGTAGCAAGCCAATGGCTGGGGCAAGGCAGGAAAGCTCTGCAAGATTTCCTCTGAGGCATGAGAAGCCTCTCTAAAAACAAAGCAGCAGCTCTCCAAAGACAAAGCAGCAGCTCTCCAAAGACAAAGCAGCAGCTCTCCAAAAACTGCTTTGGCCTCAAAAGGCATCCAGGACACTACCATCTGAAGGCTGGGGCAAGATATCAGGTCAGAGAGAGAAGTTTGAAGAAGTAAACCAGAAATAGAACTAAAAGCAAAAAAGAACTCTAATATTAACCATAAAAGAGGGTATCAGGACTTTAAAACAGAAACAGATACCCTACACTTTTGAAATCTAACAGGTCAGTTGTAAAAATAAAACAGATTTCCAGAAATCTCATACGCAGTCAGAGCCCAAGTCCTCAAGATAACGGACACCACGGATGAGCTAAATCAAACTAGAGCGGCACTTAACGCCAAACCCAGCTCAACATTTGCTCAGTCGCCAATTGTAGCAGCCTGATTAAGAAGGTCATGCCCTTTCTTGGAAGCAAATATTATTTACTTTAATTTCTACTTTAATTAAATAAAATAAAATGTCTACCATATAGTCAAATATTGCTATATACACAAAGAACGCTTGACCCATAATGAAAAGAAACAGGCCTAGAGTTAGCCCAGATGGTGAAATTATCCGATAATTGAAAATAAGATTTATGAAAATGCTGGAGGGTATAATTCCCCAATGAGATAGGGAATTTCTACAGCAACGCCATGGAAACTCTTTTTTAAAAATAAAGTAGATGGAGTAGGAAAAAGTACCAGAAATGCATAATTGACTCGACGGGTTTAACAATAACCCAGACACTGCTGAGAAATCTATATACAGATCAACACAAAATATCCATAACACATAATAGGAAAAAGGAACAAAGCAACCATTATCTGTTATAGATCATAAAATATTTTAACACAAGTGTAATTGAGGAAGAGAAACAGAAGAATGGAGCAGAACACTTATTTCAGGAAATAATGACTGAACTAATTGATAAGTATCAATTCAGAGATGAAAGAAGCTCAGTAAACTCCAAGAGTAAACACCAAAATCAGAAAACCCACATCTGGACACCCTTATTGTCAAAGTGTTGAAAGTTAACAATAAAGGACTAATCATGAAAGTGTAGCTAGAGAAATAAAAAGTCACTACATAAGAAAAATTATACAAATGAAATAAGTAAAATACAAACTAATTTTGCACCAGAAACAATGGTAGCAGACAACAATGGATAACATCTTTAAAGTACTAAAAGGAAAAAAAAAAAAAAAAAAAACCTGTTATCCTGTGGTTCTGTAGCCAGTGAAAATACCTTTCATAAATAAAAGCAAAATACATTTCAAACAGACAAAAGCTGAGAGAATGTATCTCCAACAGACCTATACTACAAAAATATGTGAAAAGTTTTCAGATTGAAGAGAAATGAGACCAGATGGGCTCCCAGATCTACAAAAAAAGATATAAAGAACAATAGGGATGTTACTCTATCAGATGCTGGTGATACATAGATAAATAAGGTTTAAATCAACCTTAAGTAACTAACAATCAAGTGGTGAAGTATCCAAACAGGTAAGTTTCCAGTTGTATAGAAAATGTAGCAGAAGGAATATACAAATGTGCTGCTGTAGAAGGATATCAAAGAAGGGTACCAAAGAAGAAGGGCATCAAACTCAACAACATAAGCACACCCCACTTTGGAATAAACCAGAAACATAGTTGTCTCTACACAAATATATATTCAAAAATTACTGTCTGTATGTACATTAATGCCCCAATTCTTGTTATTTGTTTTTTTTAAAAAAAGGGACAACTAAAAAAATATTTCAAGAAGTTGGTTAGTTACTGTTTTCTGAATCACTGTTTCATTGCCATTACTTCTGCACAGTTAAGATCAATTCTTGAGTGTAGAAACTATGCTTACTTCTCTTCACACACCACAAAAGCTGTAATTAATATGCTAAACTTATAACGTAGTGAAATTAAGCAAAACATCATTAATGCAACATCAATATTATAAATGTAAACATGTCAATAAATAGGAATAGTAAGCTTAAGCAATTCACAAGCTAATTTGTGAATTCATAACTTAATGATTCCACCAGTGCTACAAGATATCCAAAATTTGTAGTTTTCACCAAGAACCAAACCTTGAAATAAGAATTTCTAGAAGTCATAAAATAACAATCACTAATCTTTATTAAGTTCCTTTTCTATGTTATGCACTGTGCCAAGAGTGTGAATGCAGCATCAAAAGGAATGCATTTATTTAATCTTTACAATTAGGAATCTGCATGTCTAAATAATAAAGGACAAGCTCCAACACACTTCTAGACATAAAATTTTTTAGTGTTTAGCTTATAAAATAGTATAAGGAAATAAAAACCTTGTGTTTTTAAGAAATAGAACCATATTTCTATCAATAAACAGTATCACGATTTGTACAATAGTCAACAAAATTAGCAAAATTCCCCCATATGCTTAAGACCTACACTCTAGCTGAAGGTTAGATTTAATTCAAATGGAAAAACAAACATGCACATTATTACAAAGGTACCCAGCTAAAGACAAATTAGGAAAAAAATCAGCATGTATTTCTAGTTTCTAAACTTACAGAGATCCAAATATAGTATCATGAGATACAAAAAGATCAGCATTTCATAATTTCAATACAATGTTTTATTTATTTCCTCCAGTGAAGAGAGACCACAAAATAAAGAGCCATAAAGGAAAAATAAATGCAATCCTTCCCCGTATACTGGAATGGTAAATTTATTGTGTTTAAATTTAATACCCCTAAAGCAAAAAGCATTCCCAGGAATGTGATGCTCTACTGAGCAATACAGGTAAATTCCACATAATCTGGACACTATTACAAAGGTAGGTGCAAAGTGAACTTTTTAACATTTAAAATGATTTGATAGTAAAGAGGTTTCATTTTTCTCCGAAGGGTAGGTGACTGCTCTGTAAGTGAGAAACCACTCCTGATTTAACCTTCATGGATAAATTAGGACATGTGGATAAATTATACATACAATTTACTTAAAAGCAAGGAACAATAGATGAAAGCAAACTTTAAAGTTATTTTCATACATAAATACACAAAGGAAATCCCCATCATACTGCCTTTAAGTTGACTGATATTTTGCATTGGCAAATTGGAGAAATAACTGTTTTACAACGTGTGTGCTTGCGTATTTCATTTGATTTTATAAGTGAAGTACACAATTTGCCTTTGTTGAAGAAGTGGTTAAACACAAGAAAGACTGAGGGATTCTATTATAATGCTCTTTAGAGGTGGTATACAACACTTAATTAATATGGCTTCAGCTGTGTCTGGGGTGTACCAGAGTTTTATAAATTAATATCAATTATCTTCAGGGGAAGTTAAATGAGCACCCTACTGAGTATTATCTCACACTGATAATCAGTAATGACAGTTTAAATAAAATTAATTAAACCAAATTACTTAAAAAAAAAACTACCTGGATTTTGAGCTATACTATAACACCATGAGTGAAAACTGTTTTAAAAACTAACAGAAAAATTTTAGCTATCAGAATCCAACAATGTATCCATAAGATAATTCACCACGACCAAGTTGGATTCATTCCAGGGACACAAGGATGGTTTAACATCCGAAAATCAATCAACGTTATCCAACACATCAACAAAAAGAAATATAAAAACCATATGATAATATCAATAGATGCTGAGAAAGCTTTCGACAAAGTGCAACACCCATTCATGATAAAAGCCCTTGAAATTCTTGGGATACAAGGAACATACCTCAACATCATAAAGGCCATCTATGACAAGCCAACAGCCAGTATCATTCTCAATGGTGAAAAGCTGAAAGCAATTCCATTAAGATCTGGAACAAGACAAGGATGTCCACTCTCACCACTGCTTTTCGATATAATAATGGAAGTCCTAGCCAGAGCAATAAGACAAGAGAAAGACATCCAAGGAATCCAAATAGGAAAAGAAGAAGTCAAACTATCACTATTTGCAGATGATATGATAATATACATAGAGAACCCCAAAATCTCCACAGAAAAACTAATTCAACTCATCAATCAATTCAGTAAAGTGGCAGGATACAAAATCAACACGCAAAAGTCAGTAGCCTTCCTATACACAAACAACAAATCTGAAGAAGAAGAAATCAAAAAAACCATCCCTTTTATTATCAAAACAAAAAAAATCAAATATTTGGGAATAAATCTAACAAAAGAGGTAAAGGACCTATACAAAGAAAACTATAAAACACTGTTAAAAGAAATAGAAGAAGACACAAAGAAATGGAAAGACATCCCCTGCTCATGGATTGGAAGAATAAACATTATTAAAATGGCCATCCTACCAAAAGCAATATACAGATTCAATGCCATTCCAATCAAAATTTCAATGTCATTCTTCAAAGAAATAGAACAATTGTTGATGAAATTCATATGGAATCACCAAAAACCCCGAATAGCCAAAGCGCTACTGAAAAAAAAAGAAGGAAATGGAGGCATCACACTCCCAGACTTCAAACTCTACTACAAAGCCATAATCATCAAAACTGCATGGTATTGGAACAAGAACAGACATACAGACCAATGGAATCAAATAGAAAATCCAGAAATAAACCCACAGATTTATGGTCAACTAATCTTTGACAAAGGAGCAAAGACTATGCATTGGAGCAAAGAAAGTTTGTTCAATAAATGGTGCTGGTAAAACTGGGTCGCTACATGCAAAAGAATGAAGCTTGACCAGTACCTCACACCATACACAAAAATCAACTCAAAATGGATTAAAGAACTAGACATAAGACCTGAAACCATAAAATACATAGAAGGAAATATAGGCGAAACACTACGGGATTTGCACATCAAAGACATCTTTACAGACACATCACCCAAAGCAGTGACAGTGAAGGCGAAGATAAACAGCTGGGACTACATCAAATTAAAGAGCTTCTGCACAGCAAAAGAGACAATAACAAAAACAAAGAGAAACCCCACCAACTGGGAGAACATTTTTGCACCCAACACTAATGATAAAGGACTGATCACAAAAATCTGCAAAGAGCTGATGAGACTCAACAACAACAAAGAAAATAATCCAGTCAAAAAATGGGCAGAAGAGCTAAAAAGAAACTTTCTGAAGAGGAAATGCAAATGGCCAACAGGCATATGAAAAAATGTTCAACATCACTTGTCATCAGGGAAATGCAAATCAAAACTACCATGAGATACCATCTTACACCAGTGAGAATGGCACATATTAAAAAAACTAGCAACAACAAATGTTGGCGAGGGTGTGGAGAAAAAGGAACTCTCCTGCACTGTTGGTGGGAGTGCAAACTGGTCCAACCACTATGGAGAGCTGTGTGGAGATTTCTGGACCTACTAAACATAGAGCTTCCATATGATCCAGCAATTCCACTCCTAGGTATTTACCCAAAGGACACAGAAACATCAATTCCAAAGAACACCTGCCCCCTATGTTTATAGCAGCACTGTTTACAATAGCTAAGCTTTGGAAACAACCCAAATGCCCAAAAATAGATGACTGGATCAAGAAGATGTGGTACATATATACCATGGAATATTACTCAGCATTCAAAAAAGATAAACACATGCAATTTGCAGCAACATGGATGGCGCTGGAAGGGATCATGCTCAGCGAAATAAGCCAAAAAGAAAAAGAAAAGTACCGGATGGTCTCACTCATAGCAGGAATCTAGAAAACTTAAATAAGGGACCAAGAAAATGAATAACTATAAGAAAGTGAAAATCAAAATCAACAAAAACTATGAACCAGAGACACTTTTAGGGGGGCGGGGGCGGGAGGGGAGGGATTGGGGTCAGAATGGGGGGGGCTGCAATTGTATGGGGAATATAACAATAAAATTTATTATTAAAAAAAATAAATAAAAATAAAAACTAACAGAGCAGTAATATTTAATTTAAAATAAAAGGAAGAGAGTGTGATTATTAGTCATCTGACAACTTGAAAAAGTGTGAAAAACTATGTATGACCATAAACCTACTTCCTTAGAACTCAGAAGGAAGTAGGCATTCTCATATAATCTACGAGAATTATTAAGCAAATAAACATTTGTTGTAATTATGGAATCAATTCTATGTGAATGCATTTCTGAAATCCAGGGAAAAATTATCTGCCAATTTTATGTGTAATCTTCTAGTATACTTAAGAGGAAGCAAACACCTAACAGCTAAAATAATTTGGCTTCCTAGATAGCTTTATTGTTAAACAAGCAACTAGTTGCTGAAAAACACTGCCTCAGAATCTGAGTACAGAATTCTCTCTATTACCAAGCTTGTTATGTCAGCTTAAAACTACTTAAGTCTTCCATGATACTCTCTATCACAGCAAGCTGGCTTTTTAAAACATTTTTTTTTATTTCCGTATTTTACATCATTGTTCATTTTTGTACAACTTTTGATTTTTCCCCTCAGGAATAATCCCCATAAAATTACCACCACCAAGACACCTGTGAGCCATCAACACAGTCTCTTGTGCTCTTCCCTCCCCTGTTTTGATTCCTCTCCCTTCCCTTCCCCTGCTGAAAGTCTGATTTATGGTTTGCCTGCTAGTTTTGCCTTTTTTTTTGTCTGATCCCTTGCTTGGTTTCCCTATATTGTGCCTATAAGTGAAACTATCCGCTGTTTTTCTTTTTCCTCCTGACTTATTTATCACTTTTAGCTCCATCCATGTTGCTGCAAATGGCATGAATTTGTTTTTGATTGCAAAATAGTATTCTACTGTGTATCTATACCACATCTTCTTGATCCATTCATCTGTTTTTGTTATCACAGCAATTTGTTAACAGGAAATCAAACTAGTTCTCACCTTTTACCTTCTGGACTAAAAGGCCTGAAATGCCTTAGCTGACCACTCTATCAACATGTACATGTGCCCACATACTCCCCATTCTCTACCACAGCACAGTTTACTCTTTTCATGTCTTCTCATGGTAATGGAAACCTTTATTTTATTTACTTTGTTATTGCAGACTCTTTCCCACTAAAACAGAAGAGCACACTACATGAGCCATGAACTACCTTCAACGCTGCAGTAGTCAGTCTCCCAGACAGCCCCTGAGCAGCCTGAGATCAACAAGAAAAGACTGTGGAAACTGTCATGGGATATCCAAAACTAGACTATAGACATTACAGCTTTTGTCTTGCTCCCTCTTGGATCACACTCTGGGGTATGCCAGCTGCTAGGTCATGAGATTAGGGGGAGTAGATTAGGGGCAAATTCTGCATGGCAAAGAACTGAGTTAAAGGAGCTGAAGAAACAAGGAAGCATTCTGTCACTAGCCATGTGAGTGGGCCACCTTGGAAACACATGTGAGAGGAGCCTTCAGGGTCTACAGCTTTCCTGGAGCCTCATGAAACCCAAGCCAGAACCACACAGCTGAAAACATTCCTAACCTACAGAAACAGAATGAAGTAATAGATGTTTGCTGTTTTAAGTCACCAAGTTTTGGGGAGTAAGTTGCTAGACAATCACAGGTAACTATTACAGTCACTGTTATGTGCTCAGCCTGTCCATTAGTACCTGTTAAAGATATGAATAAATGAGCAATTACTGGATAAAATAAGTAAAATGTAGTACCATCCCTGCAGATATTTACCACTTGAGGGGAAAAAATATAATTATAAATTAAGGTAATATATTTTAAGTGCCCTTAAGAACATCATAACCCAAGTGAATCAGCAAGAGACTTGGAAAGAGGAATTAACTCTGGAGTGGGAAGAACCCTAAAGAGACTTTGCAAAGAGGCTACATCAAGGAACCCTATGAGACTGATATGACAATTACAGAAGGTAGTATATATAGATGATAAAAAGTTGGCTTGCCTGTTTCGTGGTCATTACTAAAATGCTAATGACATCACTGTTACAAGGAAATATTATTTAGGGGTAAGGAAACTGATCTTTCATTATTTCAGGTGTGATAAGCTGTTGTCCCAATCACAGGCCACAATCTTATCACCCAGAAACAATTCCCAACAATCAGCTACTGCCATTCTAACTTCAATATGGTTAAATAATATAAATAAGGCTTTCTGGCTTTAATTTGTATCTTGTTGGAAATTTATTAAAATTCCTTAGAGGATTTTTTAATGAAATTTTACCCAAAAACTTCCAAAAATGTAATTACCTATGTATAGTTTCCTTACATTTAGTTTATATAGTATTTAACAATAAAATGTTTCTCAACCTACACAATTTAAGCTCTCAAAGTTGCAGTTAAGTTGTCTGAAAATTAGTCACCACATGCAATATGCATTTTAGTCAACTGCTATGTTTTGAAGTATCCAGTGGAAATAACAACAAGAGGAAGAAGCAAGACTTCTCAACTACAAATAGAATCAACTTGCCAGTCAGAAATGAGCTACACCCTAGAAATGGATTCTCCAGCCTGATTTAAGCTACACATGGCTTGATTCTTAACTCATGAAAGACCTCAAACCAGAACCATCCTACTTCCAAATTTCTAACCCATGAAACTGGTATGTTACAGCTCATTATTGCTTTATACCAAGTCTTGTGATGATTATAAAGCTGATGACTAGCACAGAACTCTTTCATCGTCTTAAATGCCTGAAACATATAATCACAAAGAAAAACAAAATGAGGTTATGATAATATCTCAAAATATACTTTCATATAGCAATATACTCCTATTCATTCATTAGCAAAAGGTAAAAGCAAGTCTGATTTCAACAGTGTTGACTAAGTCATTTTGAAATATCTTTAATAACTATAATGTGCTTTGAAAAGATGATTTTTAGGTCATTTCGTCACAGGTCAAATCCTACTGGATGTGTGGGTGCCTATTACTTAATTTTAAAAAACACTGAATTACACTTAAAGGTTAATGAAGAGGAAGATTTCATCTTTTTTCCCATTCAAGTTCAAGGACATCACGAATTCTACCACAGACCTGTTCGTGGTCCACAGATCCCAGGTTAAGAACCTCCTATGGCATAGTAACAGAAAGTGATGGAAAAGAAAAAAGTACTCTAGTTCTAATGCCTTCAATCAATCAGTGGGAGGGACTAGAAGACCTGAAGTTGAGACCAACAAGGAGAAATGCAACAAATACTAAAAAGACCTGGAAGCTTTTGAAGGAAGAAACCACCAGGAAAGTAAAGTTTTCAAAGAACATCTATGTTTTTATTAGAACAAGAAGGAAAGCAAACATTGAAAGATGACAGGCTTTGAGTTCCAAAGGGCAAAGAAGGAGGGTTTGGGAAGGCTGGAGTTGCTGGGAGATAATGTCAGATTAGAAGAATAAATAGACCTGCACAGGGAGAGAAGTATCTACATGCTTATTGACGATTAATTACTACTTCTGGTATTATAATTAGGGTCATCAGAAAAGTGATGTGAATTGTAGTAACTTTAATGAAAATAAGTAAAAATAATTCATGTGGAATGTATTTTCTTAGTTCTCTTTTCTGTTCCTACTGCCAGTACCCTACTTCAGGCCACCCAGAAGAGTGCTACAACCTCCCAACTCCCTTCTACCTCTCCACCAACTTCAACCCCTTACAGCTCTGAACTTCTGCAGACATCATATTGATCTTACTAATATACAAATCCAATCATGTCCCTCACATTATCATCTGCTCAGGGTATCTCATTCAAGTGTCTTTCCTGTAGCTCAAAGGTCTATCTCCAAAATGATTTCTCCAGAAGTCTCTTCACTCAAGCACTCTCACATCACATGACCAAGATGTAATAAATGACCTAGAGTCTCCCCTATGTATACAAAGAAAGGTTTTCAGATACAAGTCATTGGAAAAAGGTTTGGCAAGCCTGGAGGAACTGGGAGATAAAGTCTGATTCAAAGACTAATCTAATAGACTATTTCTTGTGCCTAGAGCGTATCTATACCCACAACTCATTCCAACCTTTTGTCTCGCTAAATTCAACTCAATTTTCAGTTTTCAGTTTGAACCACATCTCATGTATGAACCTCCCTGACCTCTCAAGACTGAGTTAGAGACCCAAAGTCCTAGTCATTATACAATACTATTCTGAAACTCTCCTCATGTATGTTTCACTCAACTAGGGTCTAATAGAACAGGAATTGTTATTTGCTCACTAAACTACTCCCAAAATTTAGTCTGATCCAAAATATGTAAGGAGTGTTCTATTAATATTTGTTAAGTGAATAAATGAGTGAGTAGCTTTCTATCTTCCATTCCTACAATATGGTTATTGTTTCTTATCTTGCAAAATCCTTCTCAACAAATCAGGGAGAATGACAGGTGTTATGCTTTTCAAACACTGTATAAGATAACCCAGAATTTTCCAATACAGATCAGTCAAAGAACTGTCCCCTACACCAAAAACAAACAAACATGCATATCTATAAAGAAATAACATGAATAGAGAAAACAAGGGAAATATTCACTCAAAAGGAGCACAAAATCACATGCCGAATTTAGTATCAAAAAATACCAAAGTTAAATCTACTCTACAATTCTAATTAGATATATTCAGTTATTTTAATACTACAGACTTGAAACAAAATACAAATAGGCCTGTAGGTAGTACTTTATTTTTCAAAAGACAAAGACCAGTACTACCCATACAAAAACACACACAAAGATATCAATTACTTTCAGTTGTCAACCTCACCCTCTTCTACTAGTAATCCATTACATTTATATCCAGGAAGCAAAATTATGAAAAGTAAAAGTTACTACAAATTTCAGCCTGGATTCCAACCTGGTCTTCAAAACTCAGGTGAAAAGCCATGTTGTCTATGAAGTATTCCCCAAGATCAAAGTTGACCCTTCCGCTTCCACTGAACCTTATATACTGTTTCAATCCATCTCACTACACTACACAGATTATGTAGACATCTTGTATTCCACAGTCCCCACAGGGGTATGGTCTCATTCATCTTTATGTTCCTATAACAGTATCAGGCACTCAATAAATGCTTAATGAATGGATGGATAAAGAGATAAACAAGTCTGCACACCCTACTACACCTTAGTATATTCAACTCTGAGAGCTCTTGAGCCTATTCCCAAGTTTCTACTGATTTGAGGAGGAGCTCTCTAAACTATCCCATAAATATTTAAAGATTCTATGATAGCACTTCAGTGTTACTACTGAAAATCTAAGTTCAGGAAGCTCTAATTAACTCATATTAATGGACTAAGAAAGGCCCACCTGACTTAGTGAATAGTCTAAATTTTAAAGTACTTATTTTGATGTATTTTACCAAATATTCAGTAATCCCAGTCCGTGCTTGTATTTCTGTTTTACCTCAAAGAATCCACTCTGAATATAGAAAAATTGTAGAAAATATCACACTTTTTGCTTTATCCCTCATTGTTTTTAAACTTACCAAGGAAAATACAAAAATATAAATGCAAAATGAACTTAAATAGTCAGAAAGTTTGATATCCTACTAGACCAAAAAGAAAATTCTTTTAAATTGAGCTCTTATTTAAAGCTAATAGTTTTTATTCTATAACCGTCTTGCAAGTTAGGCACAAATACACATGAGCAGAATCATTTTATCTTCTTTCATAAGTGTGATGTTTAATTAAGCATATTCCTTTAAGACATATCACACATATGTAGATAAAAGGGCAGTCTGCAGGTAGGAAAACCGAGTCCTGTCAGGTACACTCAGAATTACCTTTGAGCTAGTCTCACAGAGAACATACAGTCTTGGAAGAGTTCAAGTTGTTTCATAACACTTACACTAAATGAGTCTAATGGCTCAGAGTTAACTGAAACCAGTCTGAGGGTTCATTGAGAACAGTGAAAACTCCTCAGAACTTATTCCCAAACTAGGTGATACCTCAGTAGCTCTAAGACCCCATTCCTGTGGGAAACTTTCAGGGGAACCAGGACATCTGCAGTTGTAAAGAGCAGACTGCAGTTGTTGCTCATCTGTGAAATAGTTTCCACACAGGAATTTTTCTATGTTCTTTTCAACTGCAACAAAGTCTCAGTCTTTACTTTTTGCCATTTCTTCAGATAAACCATTACTATTCCTTTGGGATACACCTTTTTTAGTTTTATTAGAATTACTCAAAATAGTTCATTTTCTTGTCAAAGAGAACTTTTTAGATACAATACAGGTTTTTCCCACCATACAGAAATAGAGCATTCCTATTTAGTATGATTTGGTAGGTTATAATTTAGGCTGGAAACATTGTTACCACTGTATTATATGGAATAATTTCTGAGTGTTCCCAAACCCAAGAAACAACCAACCAAATAGGTACATTTCACGTTTGAATAGTGGGTGATACCAGTGTATCTTTATAATTTTCTCATGTACAATTTTTTCTTGTCAATTTAGCAGTCAGAAGTCATATATATGGCTTCAAGTGAAAAGCAGAAAATAAGATACCTGTAGGTTTCACACTAGTATTCTCAGTGGAGAATTGAATAGTATTTAAGTGGCAGTACAACTCTCCTGGATCACTTTCTCCATCTTTAAAAGTGAGAATAACAATGCTTACTCAGAGACTTGTTTTAAAAATTCGATCTGTTTATAAAGCTAACATTTGGAACACAATTTAGCACAAAGTAAGGACCCTGTATTTGTTAGCTGTCATTCAATACACTTTTTAGTCAGCAGTCATTTTTCTCACCTCTTTCTATTCCTGCATGTTTACTGACAGATGCTTATCATGTTAGAGGCACAGGGACCAGACTTGAGGCATTATAGCCCATGTTACAGAGCCTAGGCAACTTACAGGTAACAGTGCAACCAAGCAGTTTCAAGTAGAGTAAAATATTATCAGTAATGAAATTTAGATAGATTGTTAAAGGAACACTAAGGAGCAACCTACCAGCCATCGGGTGATGCTCATGGTCAACATGGATCTTTACACATTCAACCCATCTCCCAAAACAGAGATTGCTGGGAGCCAGGGGCCAAACAGAGCCACCATGTTGTCCTTGAAACAGAACACTGGTATGCCCAGCCTCTTATTTTTAGCTATCTTCCAATTGCACTCTGGCCTCTTGCTAAGTGCACTCTATCTGGGGTAGCATATACAACATCTGGCTATTTTTTTTTTCCCCCTCTCAGCTCTCCTTTTTTCTCACTCCCTATGAAACTCAATCCCTTGATTTTTAACTCTGTGTGTCCCACATTCTTAAGTGCACAGGTGAGGACTGACAGACCAGGTCATCACTGGTCTCCCATATTTGCCCAATTTCAAGGTCACTTTGTTTGCAGTGCAGAAAATTGGCTTATTGGGGATCAGTGGGAAGTTGTTATGAGGGAAATGAAGTCAGGAAATAATTAGAGAAAAAAAACAAACTTTGTAAGGGTAAATTTACTTCTATGAAAATAAAAGGATACAAACAATTTTAACAGGAAAGGAAAGGGTTTAGTATGGGGCATGCAGAGTTTCAACTACAGGTATCTACATGAAGATATTCAGCAGGCCCATGCATTAATATGTATAAGTTGAAGAAAATGTCATAGATGGAGATACAGAGAAAAGTAATCACCCAAGTTAAGCACTAAGTACAGAGAAGAACATTAACTTCAGGAATAAGATCTGAGAAATAGCAAAAACTTCAAATAAGCAAAGAAAAAACACACAATAGAACTAAAAAGGCAAAGGTGAAAGGACTAAAGAATTGATAAAGTCTGCTGTCTCAGAAATCAATAATTCAATTCTGCAAAGAGGAAAAAGACAAGAGTATCAAGCAAAGCTCAAAAAGCTAGTAAATTTTTTAGTCCAGAGATGAAAAACTAATATTACCAGGAATAGAAAGGGTTATTTCATAATGATAAAGGATTCACAACAATATTAAATGCCTATGCATTTACTTGCAGAGCTTCAAAAATATGGACCAAAAACTGATGAAACTGAAAAAATAAATAATTCAAAATTAAAGTTGAAAACTTCAACAATTCTTTCACAATAATTTCAAGAGCAGACCCATCAGGAACAGATAAGCCATGAACAAAATTGTCAACCAACTTGATCTATTCACAATTTATAGACAAATCCTAACAAAAGCAGAATGTAGGGCCTCCCCGGTGGCGCAGCGGTTGAGCGCTGGGTTGCGAAGCCTCTGCGGCCTCTGTGGCGTCGGTTCGATCCCCGGCTGCTCCCCGGCCACCGGAGGAGGGTCCCACATGGCGCGCAGACCTCTCCTGCTGCCCGCTGCTCCCCTCAGCAGTGTGCTTCGGTCCTTCTGCCTGCTCTGCTCCCAGCTCTGGCTCTGGTGAATTCTCTCACCCTCCTGCACTTCTAACTGTACCCAGTGCATGTACAAACAAATAAATAAATAAAAATACATGCCTCTTTAAAAAAAAAAAAAAAAAAGGCAGAATGCACATGGAACATTCACCAAGAAAAACCAATTCTAAAGCAGAAAACAAGACTCAAAAAAAAAAAAAAAAAAAACCCTGAATTCAGAAATTCAAATCACTCAAATTATAGTCTCCAGACACAAGGGAATTACATTACAAGGGAAAAATATACCTTAAACAATCAATGGGTCAAAAAGGGTATCAGAAAATAGTTTGGTTTCAAAATTATGCAGCTAAAGCAGCTCTCAGAGGGAAATTGCTAGCTTAAAATTCTTATATATTTGAGACCAAAGCCTCAAATCAATTCTTTTAGCTTCTACTTTAAGAAGGTGGGGGTGGGGGGAGCAAAAGAAATAAAAAAAAAAAAAACAACGAGAAAAATAGAACTATAAAGGATGTAGTGAAACGAAAAGGTGAATCTTCAAAAATATCAATAAACTTGACAACTTCACTCAATGTAATCAGGGAAAAAAACAGAAGACACAAATTGTCAGCATCAGGATGGGAAAAGATATTGCTATAAAGGGTAAGGAAATACCACAAACAACTCATAATTCAACAAAGAGAAAAAAAATTTCTTCAACAAAACTTCCAAGGTTCACTTAAAAAATAGATAACTTGAGGGACCTCCCTGGTGGCGCAAGGGGTTAAACACAGCACTACGAAGTGGTCCGCAGCCTCTGAAGCATGAGTTCGATTCCCGGCCGGCTATGGAGCAACCCACATGGCATGGCAGACTCTCCTAACTGGCCCGCAGCTTCCCTCTGCAGTGTATTTCAGTGAGTCTGCCTGTTCTGATCCCCACTCTGTCTCTGATGAATTCTTTCACCCTCCACACCTCTGGCCTGTACCCCAGCTCTTACATGCATAAATAAATCTTTAAAAAAAATAGATAACTTGAATTGTTACTCTTTCTAGTAATAGCCATTTCAAACAAGAATGGCAAATGAATACATGAAAAAATGTGCAACATCATTAGGGGAAACAATTTGTCAGTATCTTATCAAGTCAAACATAGTTTCCATGTGACTCTTCCTCCAAAATGAAAACTTAGGTACATAAAAAAACCTTATTCAAATATTCATAGTAGCTTTCCTAGTAACAGTCAAAAACTGAAACCAACCCAAACTGTTGAATATGTAAGCTTAACTGTATTACCAAACAATGGAATACTATTCAGTGACAGATTTCTGACACAATCAAGCACCAGATAATTCTCAAAAGCATTAAAGTAGAAGAGGCTAGACACAATAGCAATACACTGCAATTCCATTTATATAAAGTCCTAGAAACCGAATTCAGAAAGTTCAGTGCTTTCAAGCGCCAGGATGGGAGAACATAATTGACTTCAAAGGGCACATAGGAAATATTTTGGGGTGATGGAACTATTTATCATGATTATAGTGTATTCATGATTGCATACATTTGTCAAAATTGAGGCAGAACCCTTAAAATTGGTACATGTTATGTATATGTAAATCATACCTAAATTTAAAAAGTGGATGTTACTAACCATACCACTAATATATCACGAACGCCCAGTTTACCAAGCATTTCACATTTATCAATTTATCCCTTAAAAATCCCTACAAACAGATACCAAGGCTCAAAAGTAAGTCACTTATTCAAACTCACAGCAATTATGTTGCAGAGCAGGAATTCTAACCTACCTCTGCTACATTTAACCTCAACTCATAAAATCAACAGCAGATAGTAAAGGAGACCCCTCAGAACTTCCTCTAGTTGCAGGACAATGTCAGCTTATCTATATAGTTGTGAACCACTGCAAGTCAAAAATAAGCCTAGTGGGCCTCCCTGGTGGCACAGCAGGTTGAGCGCAGTGCTGTGAAGCTGTTCACAGCTTCTACAGCGTGTGTTTGATTCCCGGCTGGCCAGGTAGAGACCCACATGGCGCGGCAGACCTCTCCTGTCGTGCCCGCTGCTCCCCTCAGCAGTGCTCTGTCTGCCTGCCTGCCTGTTCTGCTCCCTGCTCTGTCTCTGGTGAATCCTCTCACCCTCCCGTGCCTCTGGCCTGTAATGCAGCTACTGTGTAAATAAAATAAATCTTTTTTAAAAATAAAAAAATAAGCCTAGTGACTGGATCACTTTTTTAATGAAATGAGTCAAGAGGAGTGGAAAACAACAGAAAGTAGAAAATCAGAGTTCACTTTATTATACACATTAAATATTTGCTCTTTAAGCTTTCATTTCAACACAGAGAATATGTGTATATGGGTGCTGAAAATCACGTGTATTTCTGAGTTCTATTTAGAAAAGTTTGAAAGCCAATGCTGCAGGTCCGACAAGGGACTACAATGGCCATGCTGGCCATGGTGGGATGAAAGAAGAGGAGAATATCAGTAGGAGTGCAGCACTTGACACAGAAAGTTGTGAGAACAAGGGAGAGAAGAGAAGGTCAAAACAACTCCCAGACTGCAAAAACTCGGTGGACTCTGATAGATCATTCAGCTTTGTTACACCCCCAATGTTTCCTCAACTTGTCCTTTCAAACTGATCTCCCAGACTCTCCCTCCTCCAATTTGACACTGCAAGGAAACTTTCTTCTCAACCCCAGGTGTATAAACAATGGAAGGTAGAAAACCAAATGCTTTCTTCTACCTTTGTTCTCTTAGCACCTTGGACTGTTCTTTATTCACAGTGACTGCTCAGGTATTTGTAGAATGAACACTATTTAAAGTATATTAACTCTGCTTAGGAGCCACAACATCATAATAATAACCTCATTCCTTTAACAGTGCCCTATCAAATTAAATTCTAAGAGTAACTGAAGAACTTGAAATGTGTGCTTTTGCAGTTCTTTAACAAAATTAAAGAAATGGTTTTGTAACAATGTTTCCCAGGATGTTTCTATCTTTAAAATACTGTTAATTCAAACAAATAACTACAGCAGATGTCATTCTTATTTATGCGCCTTCTTTCAAGTTCTGCCCCCCCCAAAAAAAAAAAAAAGGCTATTCACATTAAGAAATTCTGTGTCAAAAGCACACTTGCAACATATATATTGTGGGGGTGGCAACCTTTGAGTAGAAAACATACTGGCAGCACAAAACAAAGCACCAGGGGCAAAGCATCCCTGCTCTCTCACTCACCAGAAATAGTTTAAAGAGCCCTCAAAATACCCAGTTAGCCTTTCCCTCCTCAGAGCTCTGCATTGATCTATAATACACATAACCTATAAGGCTCAGCAGCAAATGCGTCTCAGCATCCCTTCAACATACTTCAGCTTACATGAAACTTACAAAACCCTATCAGGAATGTAGGGAAGGTGTAATCAGACCTGCTTTACAAGTAGGTGATCAAGTATTGATGTGCCAAGGTCACAAAGCTAAGAAGTGGTAAAGTTTTGTCTCTTAGTAAGTCTGATTCTAAATCCAATGCTCTTTCCACACTGCACTAATCAACATCAAGCAAAAAAATTTACTTTTCCATGTGTGCTGTTCAAGACAGCCATGCTTATTCTCTAAGCGCCACAACAACGGAGCCAACTGCCTAAACCTTCGGCCTGCTTGATCCTTCTCCAGACTCCCCTGGCCTATTCAAGAGTCAAGCAAAGCTTAAGATCAGAGGAGCAGAGCAGGAGCTGGGGAGAGAGCAGGTCAGCCAGCGAGTCCATGTGAAGAGGGTCAATGAGGAATACTGGCGAGGTGGCTATGTGTACATCTAAGATGAAGGCAGGGGCAAGGCAACAGTCAGCAATCCAGGCAGGTGGTCAGAAAGACTGGCAGCCGGTCACTGTCAAAGCTTCTCTACCCTGGGCAAGGGCAAGACTCCAACTCTGGGAAGCCTGACCAAGGCCAAACCAGGTCCAGATCCAAAGAAACCACAATGCCAGGCAGGTTATAATTACAGTGAGTCGGGCTTTCATTCATTTAAGATAAAGTTTATGAAAACGCTTACTGTGTGCCAGACAATATGCCAGGTATACTCTGAATTCATAATGCATTGTATTTGCCTTCTAAAATTTTAAACTGGTGAAAAAGATGCACAATAAATGATGTACTGCTGTGATAAAAGTATGTAAAAGGCACTACAGTTACAACCCTAAAGTTCTACAGTATCAGCTCAGTTGCAACGCTGAGCAAAGAGGCAAGGAATGGGGTTAGAATGGAGGAAAAAATTAAAATGTCAATGAAGAAGTTATTCATAATTAATAAGATCAGAAGAAGATGGCTTTTAGAGTGGCCTGTTGAAGCCACTCCCTAACGCGAGACACTGTCTAGAACTTAAGCAAGAGAGTATGGATTGACAATGCACAACAACAGTCTTACAAAATGAAGGCAAAGGCAGTATCTGAATGAAAAGGTAAAAATATAGTTCCCATAAAATATGAACAAACCTCAAAAATATTCAAAAGAATATAGTCACGAGAAGGGAGTTTACTGGTATGTGCCACAATATGATGAACCTTGAAACCATTCTAAGTGAAAGAATTTAAAAAACCACACATGACTCCATTTATACGGATGTCCAGAAAATATTCTCAGTCAGAAATACTGGGGGTTGCACAAGAATAGGAATTGGGGGTAAATGGGAAGTGACTGCTTATGGGTATGAGGCTTTTTTTTTTTTTTTTTGGCTGATCATGTGTTCTAAAATTGATTGTGACATATGTTAACTCTGAATATACAAAAAAGCCACTGAACCTTACACTTAAATGGGTAAACTGTACACTGAATTGTATCAAAATGTTATATAGTCTCAAAACTTCAAAAACAGCAGTTGTTTTTATTTTGGGTCTAAAAAGCCATTTGAAGACTGGGTAAGTCAGCACAGAACTGTATGGAGTTCAGAGCAATGTGGGAACACTTTAAGCAGAACTTCACTGAGCAAGATACCTACTGAACCTATCTGAGGCCTCAATGCAATCAGCATTTGTAAAAACAAGACAACATCGACCTTGCAGAGTGAGAAATTATATACATTTATCTACATAAGTGCTCCATGGTGCTACCATTTTTCTAAATACCAGGACATGAAAAGTGTTATCCAGAAAAGTTTATATAAACATTTCCTTTGGTACCATCCATTTAGTAAAATATTCTAAAACAATTTTTTAAATCTTTCATGTCAAGATCTATATCTGATTCATCTTTTCATGTCCCTTTTGCCAACAGGTCCAAGATGAGTATCAGGGATATGAAACATTTTGAGTGCTTACTATCTTCTAGGCACTCTTTCATATTTAACCTAAGGTGAAACTTAATTCAGAACTTAGTCAATCGAGTGCCCTGTTTTTCCTCTATATCAGACTTAGATATTTTTGGTGTTATTGTTTATTTGGATCTTGCTGTTGCTATTCCTTTATTGTTAACCAACAATTACACTCAAAAATATTATTTCTCAGAAAATTTAAGAATCTGTAATGCTGGACCTCCCTGGTTATGCAAAGGGTTCTATCTCAGCACTATCATAGCCACTGTGCAGCAGACTTTCCTGTCTCTCCCACTACTCCCCTCAGCAGTTTTCAGTCAATCCGGCTGTTCTGCTCCCCACTCTGTCTTTGGTGAATCCTCTCACCCCCTGCACCTCTGGCCTACACCCCAGTTCTTGTATGCATAAATAAATAAATCTTTAAAAAAAAATTTGTAATGCTGCTATATTGTGTTTAGTATAAGACTACTATTTTCAACATGTAGAATATATAACTAAGCATATTTGAATCTCTCATTTTCAAGCAAAAATTTTAAAAACACATTTCAGTCTGGTTTACTTTAATTAGCAACTACATTATTTCTGAAAAACTGACATGTCTTTAGCAATTTCTTCTACCTCTTCTTTAAGTGTGCAATGCATTCCCAAAGAATGAGAGCTGATTTGAATGAGTCAGTTTTACTAACAATTTGTAATTTAGCAAAATGTTTAACACGTCAAAAAAAATTGACTTTTTTTACTACTTAAGAGCGATATAATGCATTGTACCAATTCTCCTTCTAATTTTAGCTCTATAAAACAGTACATTTACCAAACATGCAATTTTTAGCAATTTCAAAGGTGTTAGCAAAGCGCACCCTCAACATTACATGGTTAAGATTAACAAAGGAAACATTGAGGATTAACCTTACCATATCATCAGTCAGTGTCCTTATATGTAAATGCTGCAAATGAAAGAAACCAATCATATCAGTAATTTATAGCAGCTTTTTTTATTTTAGTTAATAAAGTACATTTAAAATTCTACAATGCTAAGTTGAATGTAATTAAATTCCTGACAGTCTAATAAAAATGCATTATATATTGTTTTAATTACTTTCTCAAAAAAAATGGACAAAAGTTACCCTTAATGTGGTAGTTTCCTTAAAAATTTCTTGGATTTGTAAAACTTACAAACCTGAAACTTCATTGAGATACAATAAATATACTCTTCCAAACACCAGCAATATTAATTACCATTAAGTATGCAGATTTAGACACAATGGAGATAGGGGTTTAAATAAGATTTTCTGACAATTTTTCATATTATAAAACTTTAAATATACCATTAGCATGCAGCATAACAGATAATGAAGTACTTTGCTGGCTTAATTAACTTAAACAATTCTAGTAACGAAGAAGAGAGTACTGGAATGACTATTTGCATCTTTAACATCAGTTTGATTTATCACCAGTGGTGACAGTAGACACTTTAATTTCATTGCTAGCTTCTTTGAGAACCCTTTTGCTGATTTCCTTGCTAGACAAACATAAGGCCACTTTAGAAAGTGAATAAATTAATTTCTTGCAAAGTGGAGTTCAAAAGAAAAGTATTAAGTGTTTAGAGGGGGAAAAAAATCAAAGTTGTTTAGAAGTTCCAGAGTTGGACGAGATTTTTTTAATCAATTTTCAGTTCACCATCTTCATTCATTGTAACATTTGATCTTTAAAAGGACAGATTAAAGGGCCTCCCCGGTGGTACAAGGGGTTAAGACGCAAGCTATGAAGCTAACCGCAGCCACTGCAGCACAAGTTCAATCCCCCGGCAGGGAGCAACACACATGGCACAGCAAACCTCTCCTGACTCGCCTGCTGCTCCCCTCAGCAGTGCGTTTCAGTCAATCTGCCTATTCTGTTCCCCACTCTGTCTCTGGTGAATCTTCTCACCCCCCACACCTCTAGCCGGTACCCCAGTTCTTGTACGCATAAATAATCTTAAAAAAAAAACCAACAGATTAAGGATCAAATATTTCCTAAACAGGAAATCAGGTCTGTTTTATAGGTATAAATGGGCAGGCATAAACCATCATCATCTAAAGTAAGTGGCACATGGTTTAATTCAACATTTATTAAACTAAGTGAAATTTATACTCATGCTTACACACTGAAGTACACCTTTATGCTTATGAATTTGCCTCACTGACAATATGGATTAAGAATTTAAATCACTGGGCCTCCCCTGGTGGCGCAGCGGTTGAGCGCTGGGCTGCGAGGCTGCCTGCAGCCTCTGCAGCACTGGTTTGTTCCCCGGCCACCAGCAAGGGTCCCACAAAAAAAAAAAAAAAAAAAAAAAAAAGAATTTAAATCACTATCCCAGGTTCTCTTCTCTTTTAATATTCCTTCTAATGAAAACAATAAATGAAGAAATGAAGAAACCAAAAATGAGCTCTGTGTATACCAAAAAGAAAACAGCTAAATAAAAGAACCATTAACCAAACCACTAGGTTCCAGACGATACTGCCTACTAAGTTAGACTACCTATTCTGATGTAGGAACCAAAAAGCCGTAATACCAGATTAACAAAAAGTTGGTATTTAATCCTAGGCTGTTGGAATTTGCTTTTTACCAATTCTGTCTTTATCCCTTGAAATGAGTATGAACAGTGGTTTCTAGGAGTAGGTATGACTCTGGACAAGACTGAAATGTCTGAGGCACTTGGACACTCATTCCAGAGACAACTACTAGAATTAAATCCAAAACTGCATGACTCTGGATACTGGAAAGAAGGAAGCAGTAGAAAGACGGTGGGCACTCTAACCGCATGCTGTACATGTGCTTTCCTGCCCACCAATAGAATTTTCCAACCCATTGCAATTTAGTTAACCACATCTCTCTACTCTCCAGTCTGAGGTATCACCCCAATCAAAACTCACATCACACCTCAAAGAGATCATTTCAAGTTCCTACTGATGCAATAACATTCTAAGTGGTGTATTATTAAAAAAAAATAAGAAAAAGTATCCATCCAACTGAAGTCTTACTTCAAACTACATGCCACAATAAAGAAACAACACTTACTTATACAAATGAAATCTTCCCAAATATCAGCCTGAGTTGCCTGAGGAAAATGCCATAAAAATGAAGCTTAAAAAAAAAAAAGGCAATGAAAACTTTGAGAAATGAAACTAGGGTCCATTGAAGATTTTGATCTAAAAACTACATAGAAAATATAGAAAGTACTAGATGGGAAAAGTAGTGAATGTAGGTTAAACAACATGAAATCCAAAAGATGTAAGTGTCCAAGAGGAACATTTTTAGTACCTTTCAAGGGTCTAAAATTGAATAGCCTTTTAAAATTAGAGTTGGGCGTATAACTGTCAGGAAAACGAACAGTCACCGTGTAGAAATAAATCTCATATGGATCCAGTTTTGGTCATAGTTGTTTATATCTTTTAAAATATCTCAATGAGGTTTTAGATGTATTTAACTTATTAAACACCCGTTTTTAAAAAAACAAACATATAAGCCTAGTTGCAAACTGTATTATACACTATCTTCACAAAAAATAATGTGGTGAATTACAACAGAATCATAACGCAGAAGTAGCAGCTTACATTAAAAACTAAGAAAACTCACAAGGGATGAAAAAGTATGAGAAGTTTAACAGTCTGAGGAAAGCAAGAAGATAAGGTCAAATTCATTATCCCTTCTCTTTTATAAAACCCTTAACCTATCAATTCTTACCACCAGTGAGAAGCCAGCAGGGCAGGAAATGGTACTAAATTCAAGGGTCCATGACAGAACTGGAGATACTGACTAACCGAAAAACTGCTAGAAAACTGTATATAAAAAATTTGGTTTCTATAGTAAACAGTAAAATAAAAGTTTCACATTAAGATTTAGCTTTAAGAGATTACATCAGTTTGCTTATACACATACAAACTTAAAGAAACAAAGACAAGCTACTGTTAAAGGACTTCATTAGGTCTAAGCATAAAGTAATTTTCCATCACAACTGAAATTTTCCATCTCCTTCAAACATAACTGAAAAAAAAAGTAAAAAAACTTTTCACTAAGTAAATTCTTAGTGAAAAGAATATAAAGGCTAAATCAAGTGGCATTCTTTTGCCAAAACTTTGAAAAACATTGATTCAAGTTTATCATTCTAAATATATATTATCTCAATGTCCCTTCTGTTTCGATGATGGGCTTCTAAAAAGTGGAGGGAGTGAAGAAATGACTTAAAATCCTCATAATTCTGGAGGCTTGGCCTTTCTTTTATATATACAAAACTACAAGGGTGACATCCTTAATTGAAATGAGAAAAAAAAAACTGTAAACATTGCTTTTATACTGTCACTTGAGGTACTGTTTAGCTAAGGAATCAAAACACTTAAGCAAATACAATTTTTTTGTAAAAATGACTTGATTCAACTTTAGGGTTATAGTTGTCAAAGAAAACCTAAAAGCATGCATTTTTGATATATTAAAACATTCACACCTCAATGTGACTTTGTGACCTTTAGTTACATTACCTGATCTGTGATTGTAAAGGTGCTATTAATATTTTATAGTAATACAAAAAAGAAAAAAAAAAAAAAAGCTGGTATATCAAAATGCAAGCAGTTTCGTACACAGGACAACGGGTATTTGGTTTAGGTGTGGCATTAAAGCACATTACAGGGCCTCCCCGGTGGCGCAGCGGTTGAGCGCTGGGTTGCGAAGCTGCCCGCAGCCTCTGCTGTGCGGGTTCGATCCCCAGCTGCTCCCCGGCCACCGGAGGAGGGTCCCACATGGCGTGCAGACCTCTCCTGCCGCCCGCTGCTCCCCTCAGCAGTGTACTTCGGTCCTTCTGCCTGCTCTGCTCCCCGCTCTGGCTCTGGTGAATTCTCTCGCCCTCCCGCGCTTCTGACTGTACCCAGTGCATGTATAAACAAAACAAACAAACAAACAAATAAATAAATAAATAAATAAATAACATGCCTCTATAAAAAAAAAAAAAAAAAAAAAATGTGTTAAAGCACATTACAACTCTTCCCTAAGCCAAATATCCTTGTTCTTCCTGTAGGTCTAAAATTTCTCCCCTAAAAAATAAGGACCACCACACAGACATAGTTAACAGTGTTTCCCTGCTAATAACAATTCATAGGATGAGTGATCAACAAGATCATTCTAAAACTGAGAGAAAGGGGCTTTATAAATTTTTCAAAGGATCCCTAAAATCAAAAAATAAATATAATAATGGGATAGAAACACAGGTCTCTATATTCCCATTTAAGCAGGATTTTAATACTGTTTTTGAAGACAGTACATGCTGTCAAAAAAAATAGAACTAGAACTTTTAGAGCATTGTACCAAATGCTGTTAAGTATCAAGAGGTATGAAGACACCATCCCTCTTCCACCAACTTAGTCTACAAATATATAACACAAAGTAAATTTATAAGACCCTGAGGATCACATGCAAAGAAAAAGATTGGAAGCAGTAGCCTGAGACTTCCAGGAAAAGTTACTCATTTGTTAGCACATTGGAACTCTGCTGTCATTATCACAGGACAGCCACTGCCACCAGTGTCAAACTGCAGTTGTGGTTCACTGTCATCACAGCCCTATCCCATGGTAGTAATTTAAAATAATTTTCAGGTGTTAACTTTACATTATTTAACTGGATCATTATAAGGGGTCACCAACAAGAGAAAAACCTGTAAAACTTGCAAAGGTACTTAGCTCCAACTCATTTTTCATAAATTTAACCCTTTGGACCAGCTGGCTTTCACCTTGTTAGGGTGTTCAAAAAGTACACTCTATGTTTACATGGTTTACAAAGAAAAATACTTTTTTTCTAACAGATTGCAGGGCCTCAATTTCCTACAATTCTAACTCAGTGGGGCTGAGGACCCCAGCATTGAAGGAGCCCCGGGCAACACCAAGGCAAGCAGCACAGGACTATATGGGAAAACCCTTCCACACACCACAGCATCAGCAGTTAAACATCCCCTCAACCTGCTTGCACACAACTTTCTCCTCACTGTAAAAGCCAGGTGACTATGAAATGAGCTAAATGAAGGGTACAGAAAAGAAGGACAAGAAGATTTCAAAGAAGTGAGTTGACAGAGAGCTGGTGTATTTGGGACCAGTTTTACAGCCATGAAATGCCAGACACCAATTAGTAAAGTTTTAAGAGAATTCAACCTGTGGGGTAGGAAGAATTACCAAATGCATCATTTTTACCAAGGGCTTTTTCTACCTCTGAAGCACAATAATTCATCTCGTATATCCAACCATGACATGATACTCTTTGCTTGACAAAGTGACAGGTCACCGAATAACACAAAGGGATACCTTAGGGGGAGAAAAGCAAGAGGAGTCTTCACCTGTGGTTGATGATATGTTATACTGTTGCTCACAATTTTGTTTTAAAGCCCAGCTTATTCCTTTCCAGCGATACACTGAAGAATATATATTTTAGCCTAATAACATTTCTGGTCCTATTCATTTTAATGTCAACACCAATTACAAAGATCATAGAAATGTAAAGTAATTCTTAGTCACCATAACACTAAACACAACTACAGAGTCTAAGGGTCATCTCCCAGGCAACTATACAATACACCTAGATATGGAATTGTTCTTCAAGGGCTCCAGATTTAACATCTCAGGAGGGACTAAAAATAACACTGACGCTTTCATAACAGTGTGGACAAGAGTAGAGCTGGCTCTTTGATACTGCAAAGAAAAGCTTTGAAATTGACTAGCTCTTCATGTAGTCTTTTTTTTTTTTTTTTTTTTGTAGCATAAAGTAGAGAAAAGTGAGAGCAATGTTAGAAATAAGTGAGAATTGGGAAAAGCTCTCCAGCTACATTTAATCTGTTCATTTATTCAAATGTAATCCTAACTCAGAATCCTGTAATCCTAACTCAGAAGAGAAACACAAGGTTTCTCTACCCACAGAAGAACCCAGAACTCCCCTTCTAATTCCTTCCTTGTCAAAAGTCATCAAAAAAAGATCAACTTTCAGGATGTGCCACCAGTCAAGAGTCCACAGAAGAAAAAAAAAAATTCATACGCAAGGTTTTCAAAAGGTGCAAAAGTCTTCAACTTAACTGCAAGCAAACAACCACCTTTTCTAGAAAAGCCAATTATCAAATAGTTACCTGGAACTCTCACCTAAATTATATCTGGTATCTTCACAAGTCCATTTTTATTCTAGCAGAAATTGGCCTTCCTTTTCAATAAAATAATGGAACATTAAGGTAAAATTAAAATGTTATGGTTGATTCTAGAAACACAACTTTAATACTTCTTTTAAGATGTTCTCTTCAGGTATTCTAGTCCTTTACCTGCTACATTAGATCCAAGGAAAAACAATCCAAACCTCTGCACTAATTTACAAATAAGTTTGGATCTCTAGGTCATGAGAATCCAAGACCTCTTCATCACCTGGGGAAAACTTAAAAGTATGAACTGTGAAAGATTTTAAATGTTCTCAGAGCTTCCAGAAATCACCTGGTAGTTTATCCGAACTACTTTTTCCTTCCCCATCACTCAAGAGAGAATTCTGCAGCGCCTTTTTGTGGTTTCCAGTGCCCTACACATTCAGAGAAACCTCTAGTAAATTACAGAAATGATCCCTAAAAAATGGTCCCTGAGTATAGTCCTCTATGTTCTTTCTAAAAATGCCTCAGCCCCCCCCCCCCCAGACATCTAATTCATGACACAAATTTAGACTGGGTATTGCTGAGGCTAATGTAACACCATATACCATTTCACATATTTCAGAAGGATTTTATTTGTTTACATTCTGGCATCACTGTAAATAAACACAGTTAAACTTTTCTATACTACAATTTTATGAAACCATGTGCTTTCTCTAAACTTAGGAAGAATATAATATATAATCAAAAGTTTATACACAAATATGTTTCACTCCAGCATGATTTTAAGTAACTAGACTAGTTATCAACCTAAACTTTTCCCAGAACATGAAAAGATTCAATAAATTATAGTCTTACCACATGGATTATAAAGACACAGGAAAATGTTTACAATACAATGTTACATAAAGTTGTATTTAAGATTGTAGATGGAATATAGTTCCAACTTCATTTATGCAAAAAATAAGACAGAAACCATTTTGATATTATAATGTATCTGGGTTGTGGGACTTGGAGCAATTTTTCCACATTTCTTTTACCTTCTTCGCTGTCTGGATTGAGCATATTTATTTTTATAGTAATAAACCTGTTCTTAAAGTTACTATGGATAATACTTTTCACACTGAGCAGAAAATAG
The DNA here is from genome assembly GCF_014898055.3 of Talpa occidentalis. NCBI lineage: Eukaryota > Metazoa > Chordata > Mammalia > Eulipotyphla > Talpidae > Talpa > Talpa occidentalis. Next base: position 33,748,891 of record NW_023604861.1, on the reverse strand, counting down.
AGATTAGCTCCTTTTCAAATAAAAATACATTAGGTAAAGTAAAAACGGAAATCTAAAAAATCTAGTGCCATGAACAGACCTTTTAATAGGCTAGTTTTTAATGCAGATTTTCAAATATGTCAGAATATCAAGTACATTATTCATTTGTTTTCTAATTCACAAATATAAATTAACCAATCTCAAAAAGCTCCTTGGTTTTGTGAATTATTGATGTTGTCACCTGCTAGAGACTTAATTCCAAGACAAATATACGAATCACTACATCACACGCACAAATCCTTTTGACACAAATTCAATTTCTGTGGCAACAATAATATATTGACTTAGCTTTATTTTTTTCTATTTTATGACACTTATTAATGGCATAGATAAAAGAAATCTATCATTTTTCTTTATTGTAAATGTAAACAATCTCATGCCATCTTGAGAAAGTTAAGGTAAATACCACTTGATACCCCTTAATGTAAATGAGGGCATGTCACAATAAAACATTAAGGCATTATTTTGCAAGCAAGACTGAGTCTCATAATCTTATTTTTTCTCAATCCTATTTTTTCTTAACTTTTTAGTTAAAAAGTTTAACTAAAATTTAATTAGGCTGCCAACATCTGCAGGACACTATATCAAATATAGAGAGGAAACAGTTACTGCCCGTAGGAGCTTACAGTCAAAGAGCAGCATGACAGTGGGATAAACACCTTAACAGAGGATGCAATGGTGATGGGGGAAAAAAGAAATTCTCTACTGTCCATTATATGTGCTTAAATACATGTTAACATGTACCCATTCTAGCAATAAGCTAAGTCTAAAGTAAAATTAATTTTAAGCCAAAATTTAAGTAAAAATTATAAAATGCAATTTTTCCTTCTTACAGAATGTGAGATTCCTAAAACGCTCATTCAAAAAAGTTACTAAACATTACTATGTTCTTGACAAGTGATACCTTAGTAGATAAAACAGATCTCTATCCTAACCAAACGTACAAGCTATTCAGGAAATAGACAATGAACACAGTAAGTCACAGAGAATGTTAAAAGGAAGTGAATGAGTATTTTGCTGAAATGTATAGTGCAGTGTCAGGCCAGCTTGTAAAACAGGATAGGAGATTTGCAGCTTGCGCTTTTCCATTTGGGGAGTTAGGGGCAGCACAGGCAGTGCTAAGAAAGTGATCTTTGAGCAGAGTGTAATGTGTACTAAGGAATTAGCTATGTGAATATGGGGGAGAATGTTTCAGAGACAAAGAACAAGCAGAATAGTCATAAAAAAATTTTTTTCTGATGTTTTCCAGAAACAAGGTCAATGCAACAACAGCAGTGGGCAACTAAGTCAGAGAAAAGGGAGGAGGCAAATCTAGTCCCTGGCCATTTTAAGGACCATGGGCTTTTAGTCTTCCACAGGAATAATCACAAATGTTAATGTATGAAACATTTTATAAATAACCTAAATAATAAATAATAACAATCCACACATTACACAAGATACACTGGGAGTAAGAAAAGAGATCAGTTCTCAATCACTCCCTTTAGGGCCCTTTAAGTGGCTTGTTTGGTTATGCTGCCAGGAGTCTTTTACCAGAAAATATTAGAAATATTCCCAAAGCACTGTACAGCCCACAAAGGCAATTCTCAGACAAACTCAGTGAATTCTATTGTATTAACAAAACGATTTTTTAATATGGTCAGTCTGAGGGGCCAATGGGAATAACCAAGCACATTCGCAGAAAAGAAGATGAGAAAAATTAGTTGCAACAAATTCCCTCAAACCCCTGATCAGCCCATGAGTCCCTCCCTGAGTGGTCTGCACACAAAAGGCAGGGTGCCCCACAGACCCTTAAGTCCCAGCCTCAGAGCTGCTCTAGGACAGTCCTTCTCCTACCCATACTTTTGTAAGTTTCTATTTCTTGTCCAAGCTCTAAGGCACTGCCCCAGCCCCTTCCCACTCAGTACCTGTACTCAGGCTGCTTCTGTGGCCCCATGTGACTACCTACTCACCTTCCAAACACTGCCTGCTTCGGGAAAGTTCTGTAACTTTCCCCAAACATGCCTCTCCAGCGTCTCCTATAAACACCCTTGGGTTTACCACGCAGAAGCAAACAACCTGCATTCTAGGATCAAACTCACCTAAACTAGAATCTCGCACTGATGCTGATCAGCTGTGTGACCTCTGCGTGACTTTGAGCCTTAATTTCCTTACTTGTAGCATAAGGATAGGAAGCTTCTGCCAGAGAAGCTTGTAGAGAAACTTGAGAACACAAGGTACTACACCTGAAAGGGAATTTAACATTTCTCCCCCCCATCCCCCTTCCTATCCTCCCTTCCTACCAGGACCTACATTCCCCTCATTCTCCTCAGAGGCTATCCCTACCCTCTCCTTCCTCCAGGATCTGTTATTTGTTACTCCATTTAACTCACTGATTTAAATATGCGCAGGTCTCCCCTATGGGCTAGGACTCCTAGAGGGCAGGGATTGTTTTTTGTTTTTTGGCTTTTTGCTAGCAGCTCAGTTTTGCTGGGTGTCAATTAAGTTGGACCACCCTCTTTTCAGCTGCTGGGGCCTCTCATGTGTGTTGCCCTTTGTTTACAATTCCCACAAAATTCGCAGTTTGTGTTTATGTCTCATCATTTTTTTAAGTGGCAGGGAGCATATTTCCCTCTTCTTTGATTCCCTAGACCTACTAAAGTGTAAGAAACATTTTAGGCCTGCGGTTTTCAACCTGACAACACATGAAATCAACTGAAGATGTTGGTTTGTTTTCTTTCTCTAACACAGATGCCTGACTATTATCCCAGACCATCTGAATCAGAATATCCAAAAGATATTTTAAAGCTCCCCCAGGTGATTCTAACGTGCAAGCACAGTTAAAACCACAAAATTAGGCCAACTACTTCATAAGGGCTGGACCAGTTTACATTCCCACTAGCAGGGTAGGAGGGTTCCCTTTTCTTTACAACCTTGTCAGCATTTGTTGTTTCTGGTCTTTTCAATATGGGCCTGTTGTACCACAGGGCAGGTTCTCTAATAATTTGGGCAGACGGGTAAAGGCAAGTACTAGAGCCTTTTGTGGCTTTTTACCTGTGCAGTGCAGCAACCAGGCAACCAGGTGTAGGGAGGGCAGGAGGCCCGGGTGCTGGAGGCTGGTAGGCGAATATGTACTCTTTCTCTGGGCTTTCTCTGGGGTCGTCTCATGGTCCTGCCTCTCTGCAGTCACTCGTCCTCTCGCAGCCGTTCTACTGCAGCCGGGCTCTGCAGCCCTTATAGCCTCAACCTCTAGGTCCAGGTGTGCCCATTTACACATGCCCACTCACACCACACTCCAAGTGCGCACAATCAGACGTGTGTGTGCCCTCTGCCCAATCTCCCAAACGCCTCCCGCATTCAAGGCCACAGGTGACAGCCACAGAGGCTGGCATAAAAGCCTGACCAATTCACTTACCCTACAGGGCCACTCTTACAGGTATCAACTAGTATCTCATTGTGGTCTTGATTTGCATTTCTCTAATCATCAGCGATTGTGAACATTTTTTCCTGGGCCTGCTAACCATTTTAATGTCTTCTTTGGAGAGATGTCTGTTTAGTTATTTTGCCCATTTTTTGATTCAGTTATTTGAGTCATTCTGGTAGTGTTTTATGAGTTTTTTGTATATCTTTGATAGCAGTCCGTTATCAGATGTATGGTATGCTAATATATTTGCTCCCACTCAGTAGTGCTCTTGCGTTATGGTTTCTTTTTTTTGAAAAAAGATTTATTCATGCATACAAGAACCAGGGTACAGGCCAGATGTGCAGGAGGGTGAGAGGATTCCCCAGAGACAGAGTGGGGAACAGAACAGGCAGATTGAATGAAATACACTGCTGAGGGGAGCACCGGGCAGGACAGGAGAGGTCTGCTGCACCATGTGGGTTGCTCCGAGGCTGGCGGGGATCGAACCAGCACTGCGGAGGCTGCGCACAGCTTCAAAGCACTGCCCTCAACTGCCTGTGCCACCAGGGAGGCCCTTTACTTATGGTTTCTTTTGCTGAACAGAAGCTTTTTAGTTGGATGTAGCCCCAGCTATTTATGTTCTCTTTTGTTTCCCTTGCTGTTGGGGACAAATCCCTAAAAGCATCACTAAAGTTTATGTCATGAAATGTGTTGCCTAAACTGTGGAAACAACCTAAATGCCCCAGCACAGATGAGTGTATCAAGAAGATGTGGTATGATGTACACAATGATCAGCAGGACTCAACATAGACACACAAGAAGCCAATCAAATCTTCACTTCCCCAGAAATCTGGATTTGGAAATCAGAGATGTGAATCGGTGTGTGGTCTGGCATGCACCAAAGGCATATACATATGTCTAAAATTGTGAAGCTCTGGTTTGTTGTACGGAACTCAAAGTAGTGGAAACCACTATGCAGAGATACAACAGTGAAACAAATGCCTAGTGAAAAGCAAAACAAAACTGTTTGACCCCAGAGGAGAGAAAAGGTCCCCAGCTTTCAGTTCTTGCTTCGAGGCCTCCATGAGTGCAAGTCACACTTTACTGAGGTTGGCATCCCTGTCTACATTCACAATTGCCCTTTCCAACCTTAAACTAAATATTGTATAGGTCCGCTCCTTTAAGCCAAATAGGCCTTGACTGAGACAGAACCCAAGATTGCAAATGGGTCTCTAGATATCCATGACATAGCCCACCTCATCATCATTACTACCTCCACTTACTAAGCACTTAACATAATTACAATATGCCCAACAACCCTATAAATTAGCCATTATCCCCATCTTAGAGATCAGGACTGTGACCCTAAACCCAGACTCCCTTTCCTCAGCTCAGTTCCCTTCTAATGGGACAGTTCTGTTATAAAACCTAAAAGAGAAAGATGTACTGGGAAAATGAAGCAGTCTCTGAGTTGTTAAAGGCCAAAGAAATTTGAAAATGAAATCTTAACAAGGAAGATGAGGATAATTTCCACTGGAAGAATAGTGTTGTAAGACTTTTAAAAGTTCAGGTGAATGAGTATAAAAGTTGGGGGTGACAGAAGCAATTTTAATTTCTGTAAATTGACTAACACTAATAAAAATTTGCTTTTCCAGACACTGTTCCCCTTAAGTGTAAAATAGAAATAAAATATTTTTTAATTTAGTATTTGTGGAATTTAAGGTTTAGTACATATCACAAGCCTTAAACTAGGCCCTCCCAATTCAGACTAAAATATAAAATCATAAGCCATTAAATGATCACATTCCAGATCATTTTTAAACATCAAAGCCAGAAATTAGTTAAAAGGCTATAACTAAAGAAAATTTAATTTTTAAATCATTGATAAAATTTGAACTTTTTTAAATCACTAAATTTTCTTGCATAATTTAATTACTACTTTTTATTACTACTCCCTAAATTGGTCTTTCATTTAAAATAAGTAAAAAAGATGATTGAATATTCACAAAGTTAACATCTGAAAAAGGGAAGCAGAGAGCATAGTTCTAGCTTTCACATACCATGCCAATACCGTGAACAAAATGTGAGTTACATTTTACATTTCTTTTAGAAATATTCACCAATTAAGACATAGTTAGGGGCATCTAAGCTAACAAAACAGCATTTGAACCGTGGCATAAAGACCTATATAACATGGCACCTGCCCTGGAAGATTTCACAGTCCAATAAATTCTAGAGGAAAAAAATAAATATCCTAGGTAACTCACTTTCCCTTTTTTTGATGATTCAAATAACCGAATAACATAAGTAACTGTCCTGCCAGGGTTATACATACTGACACACACAGGTTCCTCACCTTAATACTTTTCATGTCATCTGTCATCCAAAGGAATCGGGGGAATTTGGAGAGATAAATCCTTGAATAGGATTATATACAGTGAAATATCTAATAAGATTAGGTACACATCATCCTATGATGACACAGTGAAATTCAACAATATAGAATTCTGTATAATTCTATGTCACAAGCCAGGTTTTAAACACACTAATTTCTGTCATCTAGCTGCAAGCTCAAGTAACTGCAGACTAAACTACCCTTGGCACTCTTCCAGCAACACCAAAGACAACTTCAGCAATGACTCTTTAGCAATAATCCAAGTATATCTGTAAAGGACTTCTGAAAATATATGGCACCATTCAGATATAGTAATAAAACAAGTCAACAGAGGTTACAGAGAAGACAGCAGCTGAAAGCCACAGGCATGGGAAAGTCTCCAATCATCCTAATATTCTAGTACAAATTACTGAGGACTACAGATCTCACAAGGATACAAAGATAATTTTCCTGTGCCTGTTATTTTTAATTGAGATGTAATTTACATATAACATTGTGTATATTTAAGGTAAACAGCATGTTGACTTGATGCATGTATATACTGCAATGTGATTACTACCATAACTTTCGCTAAAACACCTATCATTTAATTTTTTGTATTGTCTAGTGTCTTAGCAATTTTGAAATATATAGCACCATATTGTTGACCATAAGTTGTCGTACATTAGCTCTCCAGTACTTATTCATCTTCTAGTTCTAAGTTTATACCCTTAAAAAATACCTCCCAAATTCCCCTACCTCCCAGGTCCTGGTAGCTACTACTGTACACTGTGTTTCTACAAGTTTGGCTCTAAATTCCATATAAAAGTGATATCCTACAATATCTGTCCTTCTCTATCTGGCTTATCTCACTAAGTATAATGTCTTCAAGGGTCATCATCTTGTGAAAATTGGCAGGAGGCCCTTCTTTGTACATATGTGTATATATGTATTTTTTTAACCAAGTTTTCTTTACCCATTCACCCATTAACATTTTGTCTCCATATCTCAGCTATTATGTATAATGCTGTAATAAACATGTATGTACAGATATCTTTTCAATATCCTGATTTCCCTTGGATATATATCTTTATAACCAAACATGGGATTGCTGGATCATATTATAATTCCATTTTGAATTTTCCAAGGAATCTCCATACTGTTTTCTTAGTGACTGAACCAATTTATTCCCACCAACAGAACACATGTATTCCCTTTTCTCCCCAACCCCAGCAACTTGTTATTTCTTGTCTTCTCAATAATAGTCATTCTAATAGGTGTGATCCCATGCCTGTTTCTGTCATCACTGATGTTGTTTTCCTCATATATCTATCACTGAGAGTAGCTGCAGAGGCTATGAAAATGTATCATCTTTGCAGTATAAGAAGTGTGTGTTTCCCAGCAGGAATGAAAGGTCACTTCACTGGACGGCAGCTGACTAGCACGTGAAGGCTCCTAGGGTCAGAAGCAGTCCCTTTAAACAGGAAGGTGGACCAAAGTCTGCCACTAATCATGAGTCATATATGTCTATTTAAATTAAGTCAAATTTAAAAATTCAATAAATTGGTAGTATGAGCCACATGTGGCTAGTGACTATCAAGTTGGGTACAGCAGAACAGAACATTTCCACCGTCACAGAAAGTTCTATGACCAGCACTCATCTACATAGTATTAAGGGCTAAAAAACTGATGTGCTCATGCTGGAAGGAGGCATAAAGTAAAATGAGAAAAAGATCAAAGAGATAGTACTTGGGGAAACTAATTTAAGGGGATAGGAAGGAAATAAGAAAAGATCAGACCAGAACACATCATGGAAAAAAGTTTCAAGAAGTGAGGGGTCCGTGCTAATACTATGAAGAAGTCAGAGTAAGATGAAGCTTGAAAATCGATCACTGGATTGGCAGTTGTTAATCTACCAAAGCAATTTCAATAAAATGAAAAGCGAAGGCAAGACTAAGAAACCAATAGAAAGTAGCCAAATTCCTCCTTCATGAAGGCACTCTGCCTTTATCAAGCCTATCATATTAGCAGCAAAAATCTAAGAGCTGTTTAGTACATGGACTCCCTGTTAACACTTTACACTTATCAGTTCACACCTCTCTTTCTCCATACCAGGCTGAATGCGAACCTCTTAAGTCAAGGACCAAACTGTAGCCACCTGTGCTATGCTTACTATAAAGGGAACGCAAATATTTACTGAATAAATGAAAACTATTTCATAGCTTTTGGCCACAGGGGAAGGACACAGTGCATGGTATTTAGAGAGGGCAAAAAGTCGTGGGAAAGTTGGGGAGGGGGTTGTTTGGTTTTGAGTCTGCTATTTTATCTATAATGAAAGATATCTGAGCATTCCTACAGGAGGAAGCCTGTGAAGAGTGACACTTTCCTTGTGGAACTGGGCTAGCTTGAGAGCCTTGGTAAAAGGATTAACGTTGAACAGAAAAACAGACATTTCTTCTGTGGCAAGTGGAGGAGAAAGGATGAAGAATGGATCAGATACAGACGCAGCACTGCCAGCAACCCAACAAGCTCAAGTAAAACAGCCTTTATTTTCCCTCTGAAGCTGTGAAGGTGAGAGCGAGGAGTCAGGGATAACCATCTCCAAGATATTTTATAAAGTGAGTGCTGTTCCCATCTGGGTACAAAGTGGATGCTTTAAACATACACTTCATTAGGGAATACAAAAGAAAATAGTAAGCATCATCGTCACCTCTGTACAGAGAAAACCTGAATTTTCAGTCTGTGACTGAAAGGTAAGATTAGTGAATTTCACTCTATACTCTTACACTGTCGGACTTTTTAAGAAGAACATACACGATGTTTTCTATTTAAAAACTGTTTACAACAAAAAAGGAACCAGCCCATAGAGAAGGTAAAGAGGGTGATACATAGTTCCCATAAATGCTGAAATGAGAAAGGATGTGACCAGAATCCAAGGGTCCTTCAAAATCAGGGCTCTACAACCAGACCAGCCATGGTCCTAGCCATCATTCCCTGTTCCTAGCTGCTACACCTCGGGAAAGTTCCCAAACCTCTCTCCCGCCCTAGTATCACCATGTGCAACACAAAAGTGGCAAGAGTACCTAGTTCAAGGCACTGTGCCAGGATTTAGTAATAAAATCACTGCCCAATCTACTGTGAAAGCTGAATAAGAGTAGATATTGTGATGATAATGATTATCTAACAGCTTTGAGGACTGTGGTAATCAGTGGACCCATAAATATTCCACATCAAAGAGCATCAGTTCACAGCTAATGGGAGGTATTTCCACTAGCAGATAACAGCTCATTCAGTCACAGACAAACCTATCAAAGTTGGTCCAAGATTGGAGATCCAAGACAATTTGACAAGAGGCCTGAGGTTCCAGAGTTTATGCACATTATTCTTATGGCAAGGTTGAGGAGTTGAGGAATTTGAAGGCATCCTACTTCAAAAGGAAAACCAGGGTTGCTTTTGTGAAGGGTGGGTTTGCCGTGGAACAAATATTGTCACCAGGAACCTAACATAAAAAAAAAGAGAGAGAGGTAGGGCCTCCCTGGTGGTGCAAGGGGTTAAGACGCAGCCTGTGAAGGTGTCCGCAGCCACTGCAGCATGAGTTCGATCCCCGGCCAGCCAGGGAGCAACCCACATGGCACAGGAGACCTCTCCTGACTCACCCGCTGCTCCCCTCAGCAGTGTACTTTGGTCAGTCTGCCTGTTCTGTTCCCCACTCTGTCTCTGGTGAATCCTCTCACCCTCTACACCTCTGGTCTGTACCCCAGTTCTTGTATACATAATAAATAAATCTTTAAAAAGAGAGAGAGAAAGCGAGAAAGAGAGAGAAAGGCAAGGGTAAGAGGCTGGAAGTCTAGAAGAAATAAAAAAGATGAGAATCTCTTGGTGTGTGTCCCTCTCCAGGGAACCAGGGTCCTTGGACAATGTGGACAATGTAGGTAATCCCTCGGAATGCAGGAGTGAGAGGGAGGGAGGTTGGAAGAAGAAAGGCTACAATTGTGTCAATAACTGAGTTTCTGTCATATCTCCTTCAATATAACCAGCCCTAGAGATTTCAGGACCACAGAAATTAGATGTCCCCTACTTTGGAACTCATAAAAGAATAAAACTAATAATAGCTGTCATGTATTACCTGTTAGGCACTGTGCCCACACCACTATAACTTGCATTACCCCAACTTTCCTCACACAATCTATGATTATCTGTTTCATTTCATGGATATGAAAACTGAGGCACAGGCATTAATTAATTTGCCCAAGGGTGCATAGCCATATTTGAATATAGAATAATGTCATTTTGTCAAGGTCAAGGTTCTAAAGCCAGGTTACAGAAGGAGTACGAGTTGTTTGGCATGTTTATCCAATGACCTGACATGTTTTTGATAGTCTTCACATGCCACTGTCCACCACCACGGAAATCTTTTCTAAAAAGAAATAGACACTCAAGAAATATGAATAACATTTAAATTTAAATTAATCGTGAACAGATTAATGAATATAACGTTACAGAGCAATTTTGCACAGATTTTCAATTAGCCAAGCAATCACATTCCTCTACAAGCTCAAGCCTAAAACAAGAACCACCAAGTGAGAAAGTGACTTCCAAAAGCTTACGAACATAAAGCAGCTACAAGAAGGTTCAAGACATAAGAGCAAAAAATGCCCTCAGAAGAAAGGCTGAATGAAGCTAGAACATCATTTTAATTGGAGACCATCACCATTTATAAGGAAATGAAACAGTCACACTGAATTTCTGAAGGCAGATTATGTGCATTCTATTCTTCATGTTCATTTCTCAGGCTGTCAAATTTTTCATTAGAAATGAATTGTAATTGTCATTATGAATTGCGTTCTATCCAAGGTTTTGATAAACAAAAACAGTTTAATACTATAGTACAGTCCATAATTAATGTCAACAATTTGCAAATCCTCATTGAAACTGAATGCTACAAAGTTTCATTTTATAAAGCTCGATTAAATAGGCCACCTCAGGAGGAAAATGCTGCAATTACAGGATAAACTCCCCACATTCTGGCAAGATACTTTATAATAAAATTAACCAAATAAATGCATTTTTTAATAAATGCATTATTGTGGTTCTCACAATTAGACTAATCGTACAATTAGTCCCTTAGTATCTTATTAAGAGTTTCAAGAATTTCTATACCATCACTCCAAAAGAAGCATACATTGATTTTTCACTTTTACTACTATAATGACTGAGAACTAACAATATTTTCCTTGTCAAGAGTCATATTTAACCTATGAAGGTCTGACTTGGGCAATAGTTACTTCAGTCTACCCCAAGTTCTTCAGCACACAGAATGCCCTTAGTACAGGTTTGATACATTTAAGTCCTTGTGCCCCCAAACCTTCCTTTCTGGTACTTAAAATGTACTATGATTCTCAAAGATGGAGAGTATAAAACTATTGAGGACTAATTCCATTTACATATCATTTTTTTAGGGAAAAGAGATAAATATAAATTGGACCACCCCCCCCAAAAAAAAAAAATCAAAATAGAAATGTTAAAGAAAAAAACAAAAACAAAAAACCGTATAGGTCCTTACCTCGAGGAAATGAAGAGCAAATATTACAAAAAGATGTAAACAGGAAGGCAGAAAACGGACATTGGGTTTTATGATGTTTCCTTTCTGAAGCTTATTGCTGAGTACTTGATGTTATATACCTCTTTTACTTGATAAAATGTATTTATTAAAGACTGCAAAGAAAATGTTTACCCTCATAACTATTTAAAATTATTTTAGTTAAGTAGATAGCTATTTAACTATTTAAAAGTAAACTTTCTGGGGCCTCCCTGGTGGCCTAGAGACTAATTCTCAGGCTACCACCACGAAGGCCATTGCAATGGCTTGAGTTTGAACCCCAGCCAAGGAGCTAACCCACATGGCACAGCAGACCACTCCTGTCTCACCTGCTGCTCCCCTCAGCATGTATTTCAGTAGATTTGCCTGTTCCGTTCCCCATTCCCCATACATGTTGATGATGTGGCTCTGATTCTTTCTGCTCCTTTTCAGTGTTCTCATACAATTAATTTTTAGATGAACTAAAAATGTTCACCTATGGCTATATATTTTTTAAGAGATCTCTACTTTACCTACAGCCTCAAGTCAAGACCTTTAAAAAAGACAGAGACATTCAAAAGCAGACCTTCATCAACTGTGTAGGGTTGTGTGCGACAATTCATCAGTCTCTTATATTTAGCTTCCTCAGCCTCTGAGATTCCATTTCCACCCAAGAACAAAGTTAAGAAAAAAGAAAACAGCAAACCATACACATGTCTTTCCACTACTAAATCCAATAATGATGATTTAATTTCAGCAAAACATCACCATTAATCACATTAAATAATGCTGCTAATTTGAATTTTATTAGTTTTACAATTTTATTTTGAGTTTTATATATAAATCTGTTTTGATTTTATTGTTGTATGAGAGTCATGAGCATAGTTAAAATGAGCTTTATATCTATACATAAATAATATTTTATTATCATTCAAGTCCACACTTGACTACCACAAGAATTTTTTTTCTAAGCTTGAGCTTGTTTCCTTTGTAGGTTTCTTTTTTAAAGTTTCATGTGTACTCAAGTTTCATAGTTGCATGAACTTCCACTTACAAATAAAGACCATATCGCTCAGAAAGCTTCAGAAACTTCCTCTAATAATTCAGCCATCAGAATCAGAAGTTTACATGAATCCAAACATCACCTGGCATATCAGGATAAGAAATTAAAACAGATGACTATCCCTCTGCTACATCATAAGGAAAAAGTCTGACCCAATTAAGATCTTCCAGTATAAGAACATTATTCTGATACCCAATGTAATACCACCACTGCTCTACAATCTAGGCAAAACTGCTAATATTACTACTAATGATGACCCCAACAACAATCCTATATATGGCAAATATTTACATCGAGGATTCAAGAAGCCAGGCACCATTCTAGGTCCATCAGATATTAACTCGCAATCTTGCCAACAACTCCATTTTACACATAAGCAAACAGGGAGAGAAAGAGCTTAAGTAACTTTCCCAAGTTCACACATCTAATAAGTGACGTAGCTAAGATTCAAGCCCTAAAAGTGGGCAATGTCACTCATAAATGTTATTCATAATGCCTCTTGCAAAAACTGTAAGAAAGAATGGCAGTGGATCTTTTGAAGAATAAAATCTATGGCAAGCGTTTCCAAATAGTTTTCATTAATTAGCTAGTAACTTGGATATTCCAGCACCAACAATTCACTTACAGAAAGACTCTTAAATTCTCCTCTAAGTTAATAGTGATTATATTTGATTTGCTATTTAAGAAAATTGCTCCCAGTGGTAAGGTATTTCAAGCCACCCAGCTGCTATTGAGAGAAAAGTTACCTTTGTAGAGCCTGTTCAAAGAAAGCTCATGCTTTGATCCTTAATATCCCATGAAGTAAAAGGTTATGCTTAATCTATATTTTATAGATCTAAAAGTCAAATTAGTTTCTGGGATAAACAAGCAGAATGTGATAGTAAGCATATTCTTTAGCTTTCATTTCTTTCCTAGTTTGGAGGATACTATGTGCTGAGTTAAAGACAATTACATTAGTGTAATGCGTAGCAGTTTTTCTTGTATTATTCTGCAAGCATAAACAAGTTATACACATGTTAATTTACATTCTATATAAAAAGCCAATTTTGAATCCAATTTATAAGGCAATAAATATATAAAGATTCTAGGACACAGCAATAAAGTTATGCCATAAAGTAGAGTTAATTCAAGACAACAATAATAAAAGCATGACAAATTTTAGCATTCTACCAACTGCACAAAGGTGTTTCAGGTAACATCTGTTCAGAAGCAATTGCTACAACACAGACTAGATGAGATGCAAGACTTCACAGTGTAATAAATGCGTGTCAGTTTGCTTGCTTCATAATTAAAGACATGAGTCTTAAAAAAAAAAAAGCAATTAAGCCTTGCTTTAAATCTGAGACAATCATCTCTACTCCCATCCTTTTTTATCCACAAATAAGAAATCCAGAGTGACCCAAAAACTACATAACATATATCATCTATTTTCAGCAGGTAAATGTACTCCCAAAAAGCCACTTGCTATATTTTACTTCTTTTCATAAATCACATATTAACAAACAAACAAAAACATCTACTCTGTTAGAAAGAATGGAAAGGAAAGTCTGGGTTGATTCAGAGCAATTTATTTAGGAGAGTGGGCAAAAATAAGGTGATGATGCCTTCATACAAAGATTTCAATGTCTGATGAGTTGGGTGGGATTTTGACATGAATAAAACTCAGGTGCTATAGCCTTCAACTAGCACTGATTCCTTTAAGTAACATAAATTTATTATGTTTATAGATTCTGTGGGTCAAGAAAATCAAGGCAGAGCTGGATGGTTTGTCTTGTGATATCTTCACAGCTGCTCCATAATATCTAGGACCGCAGCTGGGAAGCTGGGAATGGGTGGGGTGCTCCAATAGCTGAGGGTTGGAATTATCAGACTACCATAACAGGCACAAAAACTGGGCTTAACTAAACTGTTGGCCTACACAAGATCTTTCTAGGTGACAAGTAGGGTATTTACAGCATAGCAGCTAGATTCCAAGAGTCAGCTTCTGTAGAGCAAATGTTCAAAGAATCAAAAGGAAGCTGTGTGGACTTGAATGTTGTATGGATTGAAGCAGTCTCAATATTACCATGAGTCAAGGGGATGGATCATGGAATTTGTTTCCTGGAAAGGAGTGTCAAAGAATTTTCAGTCGTTAAAAAAAAAAACCTCATTACATAAACTAAATTTAAGAGCTAAAGATAGAGATCAGACTAACTGCCAAAAGTATGAGTAATATGTGTGCTGTTTTCTACTGGGGGTTTTGCATCACCCATTCTCTTCAACAGTCCATAGACTTCAGGGCCTGTTAACAGATCAAAACATCCCAGCGGAGAACCTGACTTTCTGTATTTCTTAACAGTTTAACTTGAGAACAACTGAAAGCTCCACTTTAGCTGCAGATTCGATGAAAAAATAAACTAAAAGAAGTGCATACAGAAATTGCCTCCACCTTTTCTCAGTTTCTAGCAATTATTGAAAAGATACAACAGACCAAGATGAAACAAGGTTCTAGTCGTTATTCCAGAGAACCAAAGCATGTTTGTCTCCCAGACCACAGACCTTCCAAAATAAAATGATACCACAGGAAGAAATTTAAATGAATCTGATGGTCCTCCTAAAACAGATTTTTATACTGCTAAACCAAACCTTTCACTGTACTCAACCTCATTCTATACCGGCTGAGTTAATTTTCTATGGCTGCCATAACAAATTACCACAAACCTGGAGCTTAAGCAACAGAAATGTATTCTCTCAGTTCTGGAATCCAGAAGAATGAAATCAGTTTCACTAGATGGAAATAAAGGTGCCAGTAAGCCTGTTTTCCCTCCAGAAGCTCGAGAGGAGAAGGGTTCCAAGCATCATCCCACTTCCAACAGCTGCAGCATTCTTTGGTTTGTAACTATTATCACTCATCTCTGCCTTGCAGTCACCCTGTTCTCTTCTGTAGTCAAGTCTCCCTCCATTTCCCTCTTAAAAGGATACATGTGTTTGTATTAGGGTCCAACATGATAATCCAGAATAATCTCCCTATTATGACTTTTAGTTTTAATTTAATCACACTTGCCTGCACTGTCCTTTTTGCCATCTAAAATAATATTTAGAGGTTCCAGGGATTAAAAGATGAATATCTTTGGGGGATCATTATTCATCTACTACACCTGCCTCCAAGATAAACCCAAAGCTATTAGGTAAATGTGCATGAATCTCATCAAGCCCACTCAGATTTCAATTCTAGTTCCCAATACAATAAGCAGTTCTCCAACCTAATACCTCTTCCCATCTCACCATCCACCTATAATCAGGAAATCACTAATTTATATCCATTAAAAACATTACTAACTATTGTTAATGGCACCTGAGAAAAGAAACAATATTGATTTACACTCCCAATAGCATGGGAGAGCAATACAGGAGAGTGCTAAGGAAAGGCACACTTGGTGACAGATTGCCTCCACTTCAAATGCCTGCCTCGCCAACAGGCAGCAGTTTGACCTAAGGCAATGTTAACCTCTGGACTTCAGTTTTCCCATCTAGCAAGCAAGGCTAATAATACTACCCACCCATGGCCTTGCTATAAGGATTAAAGGGGTTGACATTTACAAAACATCTAAAACAGTGCTTAGCTCATTCATTAAGGTGAACTGTTATTACTAACGATGCCCACAGTCAACATACAGAGAATACTGAACAAGGTGAAAAGTCTCTCACAGTCAAAATTAAGGACATTAGAATGACATAACCAGACAATAATTAACGATCCGTTCAAATGGAAACAATAAGATTATTTGGATTAGATGCAAGATTTACACTAAAGTCTGTGAGTACTTTTAAAGGACAGTCCTAACTAATTAAAAAGAAGAGCTAATCTGCCAACTTGGATCATCGTAGTTACTTTCATCCTTTGAAAAGACTGGCCCGCATCCTAGAGATGGAGACTTCTCCAAAAGCTACATGTCCTGCTGTTACTCTGAACCTGATGTATGTACTGTGTTTCTAAGGTTAGTGGGAATTAGGAATTAAGTGTTTGGTATCACTGAAATAGGGCAACTCTGTGGCTTTGTGTTTTGTTTGACTTGATTTTGGTTTTCTTCTAGGAGGGAAACAGGAATCAGGTCCAGGTGCTGAAGGTGTGACCTAGGGCAGGTACCATCTTTAACAATACTACTGGATTCAATCTACCCTCAGGAAGTCTTATCCAGGTACCCGCTTTATCATTCCAGCCTCCTCTGATTGCACTCGGTCCCCAGTAACTAACCCCAGAATGTCAATATTCACAGCTTGTTATATTTTCTAGTGAAACAAAGTTGTTTAGTTCATAAATAACACAAAAGCAGTTGAGTCACTGTGCAGTCAAACGATCATACATTTACAATATACTAATTTATACTACATGTCTATAGAAAGAGGCTGTATATTACAAGCTTTTATATACAATCAAAATTAGCTTGAGACTCACACTACAAAATCAGTAGAAAACAAGGATTAGTATGCTTTATCGGGGCTTAAAGTACTACAGGATTTCAGTGGGTACCAGAACTCCTCCCTTATTAAGCTAAGACAAGAGCAAGTGGTCAGTTTATCCCTCAGTTCCACTACCAGCTTATAGCTTTGTAGACTGTACAAAACACCAAATAACTATATTACTACCAGTCCCATCACATCACCAGCCAACATTACTTGTTTCAGTCAAAAGCAGCTATCCCAGGCAACTAGGTGACCTAACAAATTGGTGGTTGAAAAGGTTTAGGCTAACCTTTCTTCATCCCAAATCAAGAGAAAGCCAGGAACCAACTTAACATCCAGCAGTACGGCAGACTGAACTATAGAACAATCTCTTTTTGAGGCATTGCTGAGATCTCATGAGCAAGGGATGGTCTCCAAAGATCACCCTCTAACCCATAACGAAGAGAAATGGGACTGAACGCAGTGAGATGTAGACTATGAAGAGCATCCTGAGAACAGAATTTCTCAGAAGGAAGTCTTGAGATTAGAACACTGAGTCTTGAACCAGGAACAGAGTTAGAGCTAACCGTAGAACTCCAGGTTCTCTTTTAAGAGTCCTAGTTCAGGGCCTCCCTGGTGGTGCAAGGGGTTAAGCACCGCACTGTGAAGCAATCCGCAGCCTCTGCAGCACAAGTGCGATCCCCGGCCAGCCAGGGAGCTACCCACATGGTGCAGCAGACCTCTCCTGTCTCGCCAACTGCTCCCCTTAGCAGTGTATTTCAGTAGATCTGCCTGTTCGGCACCCCACTCTGTCTCTGGCAAATCCTCTCACCTCTACAACTCTGGCCTGTACCCCAGTTCTTGTAGGCATAAATAAATAAAATAAATCTTAAAAAAAAAGTCAGTGGAGTCTTTTCATGTTGGGGTAGAATCTTTCCTTGGCAATTTGCCCCTATCCTATCTATTCTTCAACTCTGTCAAGATAACAACCAACAACCTCTATTTGATCTTCATGCAAAAATCTCATCATTCGTATGACCACCTTGATAATTTAGTATAATTAAGCCATTTCGTCCTTCATTTTCAGTTCTGCTCTTAGTTTAATTCACCTACCACCTTTAAATGTTAGAATTAGCAATTCACTCCTCATCCACAAATCTTTAGTCTCTTTATGTATTCTGACATAAGTTCCTAACAGTTTTTATTTGTTCACTGAAAACAGTGCTTACTATGAAACTGTTGTTATACTCTTAGGTAAAAATGTTGGGGTGAGTATTAAATTTTCATTTGTGTTGGACTCACCCCCAATCGATCAACCTTATATGTGCTTTATTTACACACACTACAAAACAATCATCACTGTCTCTTCTTTCCAGTGGACATCAAAAAAGATTCACCAGGCCCTAATCATGACACTTCCCTTAAGTGTTAAAGTGAATAAATGAAGTATCCAGAATAGCTAGCCAGTTTCAAATAACTTAAACTCCATTCCAATTTAAACAAAACATTCCTTAGCAGTGACTACATGCCCGCCCAATTTTAAAACGAGTTGATTACATCTACACAAAATGTTATCTCTTAAAAAATTTCTGCATTAAAATAGTAAGCAGAAAACGAAATACTATCATCTAAAATTCACTCTGAAAAGTCCCATACCCTCGGAAACAAGAGGGAGGGGAGAAGAGCGACTTAAAAAATGCAGAGTTCACCTCGCTGACGTCAATACATAGACATTTGAACCGCTTTTTAAGTCACCCTTTAGAAATTTGGGCAACACAAGGGCAGTGAATTTGGGAAAAGATCACCATAGAAATGGATCCTGTCCTCGTAAATCTATGAAGAGATTGGCAGCTCAGTACATCTAGAGCAAAATTTAACCCCCGGGTCCTGTGGATCCACCCCGGGCTGTCAGCCAAGTCAGAGGTTAATGAAATAGAAGGACCCGCCGGCCAGAGCCTCAGAAGGCGGCACAGGCCAAAGCAGCCCCACCCGGCTCCAGGCAAAACTTACAAACTTGGCGCGTTTCTCTCCAGGCTCCTCGGGGCCGCCGGGCGGCGGGGGGTGCGGGGGGCCCTTCCTGCGGGGCATCCTGCCGTCCCGGCAGGTGCGGAGAGAGGCGGAGGAGGAGCCCAGCGCCGGGCGATGCGGCCGCGGCCGGGGCCGATCCATCCTGCCGTCGGGTTCCGGGAGGCGAAAACAAGGCGATCGCTCCGGGAGCGCGGGGGTACCGGGCAGACCCGCCTTCCTGCTGCTGCCAGCCGGGCTCAACCCAACCGCTGCGGCCGGCCCCGGCTGAGACATCCGAAAACTCCCGCCACCGCCGTCGCCGGGGACCAGCCAATCCGGAGCCGCCTAGTCAGTGACGCGCCCGGAAGCCGCCTCTTCCGGATTCCCCGGAACCCGACTGGCGGGGCCGCGCGTTCTTTCCACCGCCCGCCCGGACCCTGAGGGCCGTGGGTGGGGTCGGGTGTTGGGGAGGAGCTGAAAGCTGATCAGGAAGTCACTAGTCTGGGTTTTGGAGAACTGGTTCCTGCTGAGTTGGAAATCAGCGAGAGCCCCTCTGGACCGTCATGTAAACAGCGTTGATCTCGGTGGGGGGGGCAGGACGTGTCTGCTGGAAAAATTGTTCTCTGGTCTATGTTTGAAGGGGTAGTAGGCAGGACAGAACCACGGAGGCTACTAGGCTCCAAAAGACTGCTTTCTTGACATACCTGTAATGCACCTGCCCAGTGTTAAGTGCTGAGTGCCCACTTTGGGGTAGCAGGAGGGTCCACCAAAAATCAACACTAGGCTACTTTTTTTTTTTTTTTAAGATTTATTTATTCATGCATACAAGGACCCAGGTATAGGCCAGATGTGCGGGAGGGAGAGAAGAGTCACCAGAGACAGAGCGGGAAACAGAACAGGCAGACTGACGAAATACACTGCTGAGGGGAGCAGCAGGTGAGACAGGAGAGGGCCCCCTAGGCTACATCTTAAGGAGCTCACAGATAACAAATTAACATAAATGTTAACTCTGAAGGAGAATACCAGGGATGGTGAGAGGAAGGGTACAAAGATTAACACTGGATAGAGAAGAATGGTGGGATTTTCAATAAAAGGCAGGAACAATTTCAAGAGGGGTCAAAAACATAGATTTGAAAAACCAAGAGCTGACAATAAAGGGCCTTGAACTAACACTATGCAAAAAACTTTGTTGTGTATACCCAACAAGCTACAACAGCTAAAACAGTTTTCTCACACATGGATGTGCTTTCTTTTCTCCTTTAAGTCATCTTTTCCTTTGAACAATTAAGTTAGCCATCTTCTAACTATGGAAGTGGTGTGGGCCTAGACTCCAATAAACTGTAGTACTGACTTGAATACAAGAAACAACTCTAGGAACTTTGGGAAGATTAGCACAGTAGCTCAGGAAATGGCTTTAGTTGGGAGCAAATCTTCGAGCTCTGGCCTTTTGTGTGTGTATGTGTTTCTTTTTACTGTATTAGACTATTATGTCTGTCTCTATCCTCAAAGAGGCCCTAATCTTTAGTGGAAAGTCCAGGAGAACAGCAAGGGCAGGAGGACTTCAGTAATTCCTTGTGTCTCAATGACCGTTAGACCCAGATGCAATTTTATTCCTGTCATTTACTAGGTAGGTGATGTTGAAGATGATTAACTTTTTTTTTTTGCCTCCCAATCCATAAAAAGAGAATGATAATACCTACCAAACAGAGGTATTGTCTTAGCCAATCTACCATATGCAAAGCTTTTAGCAATGTCTATCAAAGCCCCTCCTACCAAAGATTCCAGGAGGAACACCTAGCTAAACAAGTAGAGTTTATTACTCTTAGAAAGTGAGACTATGGGGTCTCTCAGTCATAGGATATAGGAAGGACATGAAGTATCTGGACTTTGGTTTTGTGATTGAGGAAGACTTCTGAGAGAGTGGGAAGAGTAGCTCTGAATTTGGGGACTTTCAGGTATTGGGAGTACTCAAGGATTGAGTATCTAACTCTTATCTAGAAGGATGGCAGACTACAGAGTGAGACTAAAACTGTAACTAATAAAGCAGAAGTAGTTGTGACATAGCACTCAAGAGAAAAGGGTATTGGTATTTTGTGATTTGTACACTGACCTTTGTGTCCATGCTTAGGCAAAATTAGAAGTGGTCTTGTGTCACTTCATTATTATAATCATTGTGTGGCCTTACCTGATATTGTTGTTCTGTGAGATTGTTTATGGCCATAAACATAAATAACATGGTCTACCTATGAGTGTTAGCTAGCTTCTAAAAATATTGATACCAAGCTCTAAGTGTCACACTAGTCTCCTAACATGAAAGGCTGCTCTTTTTTTAACTTATGTCCTTGGCATCTAGGAGGTGTTAAATACAAACAGGGGCTATTATCATTTATTTTCAAACTTTACATAGAGCATTTGAAATATTTCTCATAGTAATTCTTTGTCACTGCAACACACTAGTAAAAATAGCGCCTTTGTATAAGTTTTACTTTTTTTATAATACAATTTATATGTGTTTATTAAAACTTCACAACAGCATGCTCTGCCCCACATCCTCTCTCCAAGAAGCTAGAGATGAAACCCCCCCACTAAATCAACAATTTTATACTACTTTGGTCTGGGTTTAATGCATAGGGCTGGGATAAAGTTTAACAAGACAAAGGTAGACCTGGAAAAGCTTAGAATCCAGGAATGTTTCCTTTTTTTTATCATTTCTGATCAATCTCAACATCCAGACAATTAAAAGACAGTCATTGTAGGGTTTCATTCTTAATGCCTATAAGAGAAGGAAGACTGTAGAAAGCTTTAGGATAGGATTGATGATCTCCAATTAATTTTTAAATGACAATTTTATATGATATCATTTTTTGCCCACATGCTATTGGCAAATATTGCAAAGTCCCATATCACTGAGTTTTTGCCAAGATGCAGAGATGTGGCAGTTGCTACAGATATAATGGGGATGCAAAACTGGCACAGCCACTTTGCACAACTTGGCAGTACCCAGTAAAGGTGAAAGTACATGAACTTATGACCAGTGATGCCTTGTCTAGATGTTTCCCTGGAGATACATGCACAAAGATATCTCTTGAACTCTGCAATAGCCAAAAAAAAAAAAAAAAAAAAAGTACATTATTTAACTGTCCTACATCTACCCATGCTAGTGGGTATGAAGTGTATTTCCTTGTGCTTTTTATCTACTGTGTATTTTTTGTAGAGAAAGCATTATTGGAATATACCTATGCCCATTCTTTTACATATTGCCATAGCTTGCTTTTCCTCTGCAATTGTAGAGTAGTTGGGAGAAACTCTATGGTCTACAAAACCTAAAATGTTTGCTACCTGGACCTTTATAAAATGTTTTCTGACCTCTGCTAATTGCTGCCCCACAACCCCTTGTTATTTTACCACAATGTATTTGGTTCTTTTTCTTCAAGGAGTGTTGTATTCCAGTAAGAAACAAATATTAATGTAGACAGATGTTTGAGATAAAAATAAGTACTTTGCCATATTACACACTTACGCAAGCTTTAACATCTTTTAAAACATGATTTAACCAGGTCAAGAAGATCTTGCTGCCATAATGAATTACTGTGAAGAACAGAGTTGATTTAAAGTAGGTATAAAAAGCAAAATTATTATATGGATATGTGTTACTTCTTAAAGCACATTTAAGCAATTTGTGCTCTGATAAGTTTTCTCCAGAGCCTTATGCTGTAAATTCAGATAGAAATTCTTCATTGGGAATGTAATTAGTATAACACGGTTTAATGTCATGCTTAATAGTTTCCCAGAATGTTTTGATTAGAAAATTAATCTGCCCATGTTTATAGATGATAGAGCCATTTAAAGGAGAACAGGAATATCCCTATTGGTGTGAGACACTTAACTAAGGTTCAGTTGAAAATGTTAGATGTCACTACCAGATAACACTCCTAATACTTGACAGAAATAGCAAAAAGGAATTAAGTAATTATTAAGACTGTTGTAAGATTATGGTTTAATTCCTTCTTATTAAAGCATAATCAGTAAGGCCCAAATATAATTTGTTGAGTCACTTAGATGATAACTTTTGTCTAACAATAGCAAATAGTAACAGCGTCATTTAATTTTATTGTTCCCCATAGAGATGTTCACATTTTCTTTTACTTTCATGTGTGCCTCTTTTACTTTCATGTGTGCCTCATTACTACATGTTTTTCTGTTTTTTATTCTCAGGTGAATTCTGGGTTCTGGATATTCTATAAAATCAAATGTACATTAAACCTGTCTTTACTGAGCTTCTTCCAAAAGGCTTCTATTATGTGCATTTTTTGCTTTGTGTTTAATTCTTTAGTTAAACCATCTTAATACAATAGAATAAAAACTTCTGTTGATTTGCTGTGATTAAGGCAAACTTTCAATTCAAGCATGAAAAGGTAATATAAAATTAGTTGCAATAATTAGTAAAGTTAGCATCCTTACCCTTTTGCTGATCGTTTCTGAAATATTTTGTGTGTGTATGTGTGAAATCAAACGTTGCCCACATACTGCTCTGAATCTCAAACAACCAGATAATTGTGTACTGTCAGATTATCATTCTCAGCCCTTAATAACTTCTCCTTTTGCTGCTATTGATTACAGTAGCCATCTTGAACATCTCCACACTTACTTGTCTCCATTCTCATTAAACTTTCTTTCCCTGACCTCTCAGAGGGTTTTTCTTTCTTTTCAACCCACTAGTATGATAGTGGGTCTTATCAAGTAGTAGACCTTAAAGCAGAAAGCCTGATTCCATTCCACTTGGTATGTAACCTTCAAATAATAAAATGACCTGAGGAGTTAGTGCTCACACTTTATAGGCTTGCCTCTGTTTACTCATCTGCAAAATGAAAATGTTCAATTGTATTCCTCAGTTATGCAAACTATGCTTACAACCCTACACTTTCACATCAGTACCTCAGAGGACACTATAGAAGGTGAGGGAAAAGACATCAGAGATGGTATGATTCCAGGTCCTTTCTCTGGTGAAATATATTTTTTTTTTCCATGAATGAGAACTTTTTATTTTTATTTTTTTTTAATAAATTATTTATTTTTTTACATCACTGTTCATTTTTAAACAATATTTGCTTCTCCTCACCCCCTCAGGTGTACTCCCCATAGAGCTTCCTTCACCAATGCACCCGTGCACCATCATCTCTGGTGAAATTTAAATCAACACTATTTTTACTGTATTATTGTTCAACATGAGATTTCATTGAAACAAACCAAAAAAAAGATTTTTTTGTAAAAAGGAAAAACAAAGGGAAAATTTCATCAAATGAAATGTTTCTCAATCTTCTATTTATTTTCACCTTCTTTCAGAGTCTTTTTAGACATTTTCCTGCTTGTTCCCTTATGAAATATTAATGCCTTAGATATACTGACTACTTGTTCATATAGTACATATGTGTGGGAATGCTTCATACATAAAAAGAGACTATTTTTGGTTACCCATACCATGTGCTAAATAACCCACTAAATAACAGAGTGCCTACTTATTAACAGACTGAAAATCTTATTTCATTCAACAAAACAGATGACGTAATTACAAGAATATTATCAAGGTTAACTGAGTCAACATATACAAAAGGGTTCTAGCAAAGTGCTTTGGTACACATTCTGTGCTCAGTGAATGTCAATTTTCTTTCACCGTGAAATTCCTATTTAGTATGACATCACAAAAACCCTGAAAGTTCCCTTTAACTTTTCCCTCTCTTTGATAAATTACCCAAGTCAAGGTACAGGGTGAATAGTAAGCAGCAGCCCAAAACCTGGAAAGGAGGGATGAAATAAGATTGCCCCCTGAGAATTAAAGTAAATTTTTATATCATGAAAACTTGTCTTTTGTTTTTCTGGATTAAAGTATTATTAAAATTTGATTGCAAAAATATGTTAATCCATATAAAGTATAATATTCATCAGAAGTTTGGCAGACAGAATTGAAAAGAAGAAAAAAAATGAGACTACTCCTCAGGCACCTAAAATCTAACACATACAAAGCAAACTCGGCATCTTTCTCACCCAGTAAGTTCACCTCAGTGAACAGCAACACAACCTCCCCAGTTACTTAAGGAGAAACTTGCTCCATTTCACAACCAGTCTCTAAATCCTGCCAATTCTTTCACTTAATACCTTTAAGAGCATTCTCTCTGCACACTGCCCCTGCCTTTGACTGCACTCAGCCCCAGTTCACCCTCTGGCTCTGTCTTCCTTCTCTGATTGAACTCTGAAACCTCCAATGCATTCCAAATTCCCAAGGCCATGACCACAGAACTTTCTGAAAAGGTGATCTGATCGTCTAATTCCTGCCTGGGTTTAAAATCCAGCTGTTCCACCTTGAAATAGCTCCTATACCTCAACAGAATGAAAGGAGGAAACCCCTCAAGCAGAAATTGCCACAAATCCATGTGGTAATAATGTCTTGACTGGAGATTAAGTAGTGGAAAAATCATTTGACAAGCTGTTTGATGTCAAAAAACTTGTACCTTCTGTTGACCTCAAAAGAAACAAATTTTAGCCTAATGTAGGCAAGAGCGCAACCCCTCAGTTGAGCAAGTCTTTAATAACACTTAGCCAGTCACCTGCACTTAACAAAGACTTTCCTTTCCACTTTAAATGTTTTCTTTTTCTTCCTGGACATGAAGAGAAAATCTGCAATTTAATAAGTGCTAGCAAATACACTCCATTTATTTTCAATGTCAAAATGGTTTTGATTGGGTTTTACAAATAATTTCTTCAGAAAAACTTCAATTTCTCAGTTCTATTCTACTATTTTTGTAATTAGGAAATCCTGATTCATAGTTGTGTATTGTTTAAGTTACTATAGATCTCCTTTCTTCATTTTCTGAGCTTTAATTTTACTACAAAATCCCTTTAAAATTCTGCAATTAAGACCTATATTGCCATCTCTCTTTCTTCTCTTCTCAAATCAATTTCTTTCTTCACCTCAAGTTGTGTCTTTGTAAATAAGTTTGCAAGATTTTTCTTTTCTTAAAGGCAAATGCTTAAGCCTAATTATCATCTCACCATATGGTTTCTCTTCTCTACTTTATTCCTCAAAACTATCACGCAGTTCTTCTGCGATTGCTATCGAAATTCATCTGACCTCTTCCCATTATATTTGTACACCTCTAAACTTACCATCTGTCGTTGTCCTTCAGACAGTTACTAAATCCTGAATTCATTTTAAGGTCTTGCCATTTCTATAACTCTATTTCTCACCTCTCGCAGTTATATGATTCCCTAAACCCAATTTCCACTTCTTACTAACAGGAGGGATGAACTGTTGTAAACAAAATAAAACATCCTCTCTTCATTTATACTATGACAAGGAAGAGTTGCACCTTACCCATGTCCTTATCTGGAGCAAAGACAAATTACTATGGCAAAGAAATGAGGAGCACTCTGGAGAATGCTGACAAGACAAGTCTGGTACACCATGGCCCAATTGATGCCCTTTGGGCAGATGAACTCCCAGGGGACTTTAGCCCAGAATGTTTTAATTCATGACCACATGTTAGCCCCCTTCAAATTTTTGTTAAACCTTAATGCTCAGGCATAATCTATTCACACTCAGCAATCATGTAGTACTCTGCCTTTAATAAATTTGCCTACATGCTTTTTGAAATTAAGTAGTACTTCTAGTTGGATTTAGCTTTCTAAACTAAGGTTTCAAAAGACAGGAAGGCATACTAATATTTCAGAACATGAAGTGCATGTTCTTTTTCTTCTAATCAATACATGTGATTTTGTGCATTGGATGGTGAATGCCCTTAGTCTTCATCCTTCTCACTGAAAGCATTCCTGGCTTTGAGTTCTGTCTTGATACGATAGCACCCTGCCTCTTCAGTTTTTTCGGTTGATCATAAGTGGATTTTTCTCTACTTTTCTATATTTTATATTTTTAATAATTCATGATGACCAATACTGCAAACTGAATTTCAGATGTAGATAAACTGTGGTTTTATATTACAGTGGGAAACTATTTTCAAAATATTTAAATGTGGAAAGCACCCATTATTAGATATAGTTTATGTTAATGGTAATTCTACTTAAAATAGAGACCTTCTTACTCTAATAATTTATATGTAAAAGAATTTTATTATCTGGAAATCACTCTAAAAACATAAATTATAATTTTCCCGGAGATGCATTTTTACATACTATGTGGAATTAATATATTTAATGTGTTATATTTTAAATATTTATGTACATAATAAAATATTACATAAAAATGAAATAAATATATATATATATATATTAAGGAACTGTTAACACTAATTTTCATTTAGCGGACAACCTAATTGATGTTGTAAAGTTAGCTGCAAGCATGACAGATGGCAGGAAAACAACATTGTTAAAACTGTGTCATAAATCATTCATAAGTGAATAATTTATCCTTCACAGATAATCAGGGGTTGATGGTGTCACAACCTGAGAACTGATGGGATGTGCAGGTTTGGAGATATGTTTGTCAGAACCATTTCCATTGCAAGTCACAAACTCTTAACACAAACTAAAACACAGGAGGACATTTAATTTTTCCCTCAAAATAGAAAAAACTGCTCCGAATTTTACATAATGGAAACAACTAGATCTCAGAAGCTGTACCAAGAGATCAGTATGTGGCTACATAAATTGCAACATGAAAAAAGCTAGATGATTTGTTTAAAAATCATTAAGAATTTCAAGATGGCTAGAGCAGGGCATTAAACCTTCAGAGCAAGGTCCTTCCAAGTTCCAAACCTTTGTGATGGTGCCAACCACATGCCTAGAAAGGTGATCCTGCTAGTAACAAGGACCTTGTACCTTTCTCACGGACTACTTTTCTGTTTCAATTTTTGTTTTTCTCTCTCTTTTTTTTTTTAAGATTTATTTATTTATTTATACAAGTACTGGGTACAGTTAGAAGCACGGGAGAGTGAGAGAATTCACCAGAGCCAGAGCGGGGAACAGAACAGGCAGACCGACGAAATACACTGCCTGAGGAGAGTAGCAGGTGCAGCAGGAGAGGTCTGCATGCCATGTGGGACCCTCGCTGGTGGCCAGGGATCGAACCGGCGCTGCAGAGGCTGTGGGCAGCTTCGCAGCCCAGTGCTCAACCGCTGTGCCACCAGAGGAGGCCCATTTTTCTCATTCTTTCCTAGTAGTGTCTTGGCCTTTTTTCCTTTAATAATTCAAACAAATGAAAGGGCCTAGATGAATCAAACCTCAATGAATGCCTAGTTTTATTGGGGGTACCCATCGGGGAGGGGGAGGTGAAGTTACCCAAGTGGGATAAATGGGTAGACAGACAGCATCCAAAGCACAAGGAACTGATGGGAATTCCCCCCCACCCCCCGCAAAAAAAAAAAAAAAAAAGCCTTTGCCAATAAAGTCAGAACAGTATCTACTGGGCCTAATGGTAGATCCATTTTCAATGTTTTGAAACACCTCCATACTACTTTCCATAAGGGCTGGGCCAGTTTGCATGCCCACCAGCAGAGTAGGAGGTTTCCCTTTTCTCCACATCCTCCTCAGCACTTACTGTTTCTGGTCTTTGCAATATGATCCATTTTCACAGGTGTGAGATAGTATTTCATTGTGGTATTGATTTGCATTTCTCTAATAAAGTGACTATGAATATTTTCTTATATGCCTGATGGCTATTTTACTATCTTCTTACTTTTATCAACACATAGACAATACATTCAGAGCTACATTAAGAAGTAAAACATTTTTAGCCATGGTAAATGATCAGTTTGTTTTCTTTGTGTGTGCTTGAAAACAGTATGTAACTCAAATATATTACACTTTTTTTTAATGTACATTGATTCATGGAACATCCTGTGTATATATTTAACGCTTTTTCTTTTTCATAAAGGAAGCATGCAAATATATGGTTTCTCTCCCCATCTCCCCCCATCAAAGTGCTTATAATAGTTCCGGAAAAGCAACAGTCATAACTGCAAGTAGAATTTTCACATGCAGAGATAGCTGGGACCAAACAAATAGTCTATTTGCTTTAATTACCATGTAGAAGATTGGACAACAGATGTTCTCTTACATGAGGTTTGCTAATTTATTTTATTCCTTCTGTCCATTTACATGAGTCATTCTGAAAATTAGTATCGAGAAGTGTAATAGAATCTTTTGCTTCTCTTGGTAAACAAATTTTAATTTCTCACATTAGTATGTCATCTTTCTTTTTTTTATTTACACAATTATCTAGATTTTTTATTATTTTTTATTTTTTATTTAAATTTCATTTTTATATTCCCCATACAATTACAACCCCCTTATTTTGACCCCTATCCCTCCTTTCCCCACCCCCCACCCCCCATAGAGTGTCTCTGGTTCATAGTTGTTTGTTGATTTTGATATTTTCTTTCTTATAGTTATTCTTTTTCCTGGTCCCTTATTTAAGTTTTCTAGATTCCTGCTATGAGGGAGACCATCCGGTATTTTTCTTTCTGGGTTATTTCATTGAGCATGATTCCTTCCAGCTCCATCCATGTTGCTGCAAATTGCATGTGTTTATCTTTTTTGAATACTGAGTAACATTCCATGGTGTATATGTACCACATCTTCTTGATCCAGTCATCTATTTTTGGGCATTTGGGTTGTTTCCAAAGCTTAGCTATTGTAAATAGTGCTTCTATAAACATAGGGGTGCAGGTGCTCTTTGGAACTGATGTTTCTTTGTCCTTTGGGTAAATACCTAGGAGTGGAATTGCTGGATCATATGGAAGCTCTATGTTTAGTAGGTCAAGAAATCACCAGTGAGAATGGCACATATTAAAAAAACTAGCAACAACAAATGTTGGTGAGGTTGTGGAGAAAAAGGAACTCTCCTGCACTATTGGTGGGAGTGCCAACTGGTCCAACCACTATGGAGAGCTGTGTAGTATGTCATCTTTCAATACCAAAACTTAGAGCGGAAAAAAATGGCTACTGCCAACCACATTCTTATATCATGCTCCAATAAAAAATCTAAGCCATTCTCTAGCTCCATACAAAAAACAGCAAAATACATTCTTTTATTTAAAGATTTTTTTTTATTTATGCATACAAGAACTGGGGTGTAGGACAGAGGTGCAGGGGATAAGAGGATTCACCAGAGACAGAGTGGGAAGTAAAACAGGTGGGTCTACTGAAATACACTGCTGAGGGGAGCAGCTGGTAAGACAGAAGAGGTCTGCTGCACCATGTGGATTAACTCCTGGCCCCCGGATGGAACTCAGAACACAGTTACTGGCAATTGATTGTGCTGAGATTTGAACCCCTGTGCCACCAGGGAGGCCCCAGAATACATTCTTATAGGAATAGCAGGAAGGAAAGAAACACAGCTGCTACTGCACTATAATGCTCTCTGAGGTTTTTAACATCTATACAAGGTCATTTGAATTTTACTCATTAATTCTGGCAAATTCAATCACTGCTGTCCCCTATTTCCCATATCCATGTACATTTACACGTCTTCTGGAAGTCTGGAAATTTGCCCACAATTATATTTAATGCCATGATTTAAATGTGACTAGTTTTTAAAGAAATGAATAACTTCTAAAATTACTCATCAAGCATGTTCCAGAAAACATTTTAGATAGGATTCATTTTTCTATTACATCTGCCTAATACTAGTAATGCAAAAGTGACTTGATCACTTAAGGAGGAAACTGACATAGTTTTCCATTATATAGTATAGCTGAACACAGAATATTTAAATTGGTTCAAATTTCAGGTTAATGTTCTTACTGCTGTCCTGCTACTCACCTTAATTCATCTTAGTATTTTATGGTGTTAGACATTACTGTCTGCATAATGATCATACTGTTTTAAATGTAGTGCCTCCTTTCTCCTCATTAATGCTGCTACTAAACTTCACGTCTTAAGGAAAAATGATTATATTACATATATATTTCAAAACAGATAATTATACTGTTGAATGATGCTTCCTAATGTGGCATTTTAACTCTTACGCACTTTGATTGTAAGCATTCAGCGAATATGCACTGAATTTATCTTTTTTAACCATAAAAATAAAATAAATATGGTAATAAAAGTCAAAACTTACAAAAGATTATAAAGTACTAAGTAAAAATGTTTCTTTCTTTACTCCTGGTACTATTTAGCAGAGATAACCACATTTGGCTGTTTAATTTCAAGTTCTTCTAGTTATTACCTCCGTAAAAATCAATATTACACTTATGCCTTATTTTCTCCATTTATTGGTACAATAGCAACTTATTCTGTTATGAAAGATGAGAAAAATAGCTTACTTCTACATCTCCTGTGATCTCCCAATTTTTGTTAATTGAATTATTATTTCTTTTCAATTAAATTTTTATTCATAGATACAAATATTTTTACATTTGTAGTAAGCACATAAATGTGATGATATGGTATGTGTTTTGACTGAAGTAACATTGGTTTAGAACTCTATGTAGTTTTTAGGTATAGGGCAATATAATATCTGTATGTGCTAGGTTATATAGTTTTTTTCTTTCTGGCCTTTTATTCACTTGTTTTTTGGGCATAATTCTCTCTCCCTCAATTCACAAAAGCATCCATTATCAAATGTTTAAAACCTGTAAGGAGTTCATCAATATTTCTGGTTATATATACCCAGAAAACATATTTCTTAATGGGTGTGGAGTATCAGTTTTATAAAATAAAAATGTTTTGGAGGCTTATTGTTCAACAATATAAATACACTTACTACAATTGAACTGCACACTTAAGAAGAATTAAAATGGGGCCTCCCTGGTGGCGCAAGGGGTTAAGACACAACCTATGAAGTAATCTGCAGCCAGTGTAGCACGAGTTCGAAGCCCCGGCCGGCCAGAGAGCACAGCAGACCTCTCCTGACTCACCCGCTACACCCCTCAGCAGTGTATTTCAGTCAATCTGCCTGTTCTGTTCCCCACTCTCTCTCTGGTGAATCCTCTCACCATCCACACCTGGCTTGTACCCCAGTTCTTGTATGCATAAATAAATCCTTTTTAAAAAAGGATTAAAAGGATAAATTTTGTGTTGCATGTTTTTACTAAAATTAATTAATATTAAAAATGCGTAATTGCACCTTTATATATGATTATACGCACAGACAGGAGGTCTTCACCTTGCACAATTCCTATATAAATGAAAATCACTCCCTACAGTTCAGTTATATAATACCAGTCCCTCACCAGCTTGGTTTGAATTTCAGTTGCCACAGTATGGACTTTGAATGGTCGCATTAAACACAAATTTTGTTGCTAGCCTGTTGGTCTACAGACCACTGTAAATAACAAATGTACATCAAAACATTGACCAATCATGTCACTTGTGTTGTCTGTTTGTCTACCAGATAAAACCACATGTTGGTGATTGGTCATTCCACATTTTTTAATCAATTCATGCTTTTCTATCTGTGCATGAACTGTATAGCATGTTTATCAAAACCATGTGATGTGACAGAAAACAAACAGCATGTTTTATGCTCATTAGTAAAGGATATTCAAAATTATTTAAAATTATAGTAATTGATTTAGAGAGATTTCCATAAAGAATTTTTGTGTGAGAAGAGGAAAATGCAGAGAACTGTAGGTAACACGAGCTTAGTTTTTGTAAAATAAACAATGACCAAGAAAACTTACATAGGAATCATCTCTGTACCCATGGAGCAGTGCCATTAAAATAAATGTGCAAGCTGGAACCACATTTTGATTTTAATAATCATTGGAGAAAACAATGATTGTTCTGAAACCTTTAAAATATTAGTTAAAGCATTAAAACCAATCTTATTGTCATTTACACATGTATAGAAAAATAAACAAGTTTTAAAGCTAATATTTATTTAGAACATTAAAGATTGAAAATTAGGAACAGTAAAAATTAACCATTTTACTTCTTTTTTAAAAACATAAAACAAACATTTTAAAGAAGAAAGATGTTTTTTCACAGCATAGTGTCCCTACTAATAAAGTGGGAGAATTTCATTGCTAGGTCAAAAATGTGTCTTGTAAAATTCTCTTAGCTGTCACCTGATACATTCCCAAAAGGTTAAAAAAATTTCCTTTTATTTTGCATCCTCACCAATATGTGTGATACACATATTAAGAAATGCTTTAACATGTTTAAATACACACACGAACAGTTGAAACTCTTCTGAATATAAATGTGTTAATATTCCCTACAAATTGCAGTACTCAATATGTGATTGAAATTAAAAAATAAATGTAACTCACTAGGTTTAAATATATACTTAAAGCTCATATTTACTGTTCACAATTAGAAAAGTAATTCAGAGTAGATTTCAAACATCCTTAGGAATATTAATCTTATTTAATAAAATTCTTCTAATTTCTTTGTTCAGAATGGAATTTCTAGGGAACATTATTCTTTCATGACTACAATATCATCCTGACATCAAATGATGGTTGTGGGTTTATGAGCATTTTTATAATGTCAGAATTTTAATATTTTAATTGTGAATTCTTAATAACATGAATTCATTCTTCTGTGCTAACTCTGACATCTTTTCTTTTACAGGGGAATATGTAATTTTAAGCAGAACAAAGTCAGTATTTATTCTCTTAAAATTACCATTTGCTTCATTTTTGTGCCTTTTTTGAAGGGTGTTATATAAATTGAGAAAACTCAGTTTATTCTAGGACTTTATCAGGGAGAGAATAAGAGAGACTACGTCTTCTTTTTCTTTCTAATAGTGCATTTTTAATGCTTCTCCTATGTGTCATCTTAAAAAAAAAATCACAAAAGTAAAATCCTGTGAAAAATCACATTTTAGTTTTTATTTCAACTGTAATGGATCCTTTCTATATCATTGCAAATCTCTCAATTTGTAAATGCCACTATAATGCATATTTGTGCCATGAAATTGTGACAAGAATTGCTAAATATGAAAGTTTTCTGTTCATGAGTAGCTTTGCATATGACCATAAAATTAACTAAACACAAGGTTTATTTGAATGTGAATGTGGGGTAATAAGCTAACCATACTTGCTAGCTAAGGGACAGCTACCTTATAACACAAAGAACTAAAGCTAGCATTCCAGAAAATTACAAATTACTATTGGTATATGACATGAAAATACGGAGTTTATTCATAATTAGTCAAAATTAGTCAAAAGTGGAAAAGTCAGAAATGTAAACACTGAAAAATAAATATTAGGTATGTTTTCCCAATGTAAAAGTTTGTAAGTCTTAGTATACTTATAAAATCTAAAGCAAAGGCAAGTGAAATGGGAAAGGATTTTTAAAAAGCTAATAGGAAAGAGTTGGGAAATTTGGGGCAGCAAGAGAAATGTAGTGGTTCAATGTGGTATATCGAAAAGCCCTGGACTCTATGATAGATTTAGAAACAAGTTCTAAGTTTTCCACACTACTTCTCCTGATCTTCATTTATTCTTCTTATGAAATGAAATGTTATGCTCAACCCTATTGGGCCACATACCAGGAAGAATGTTAGTGAATTACCAATTCATCAAGATACCAGCAAGACAGTTAAGATAAGGGAAGAAGAGCTAGGTCTTGAGTTGAACAAGCCATTGTATTTTTTTTTTTTTCATGTTAAACTCATTCTTTGTTTCTCTGACATCCTGTCTGCCCTATATTCTCTAGAATATCAGCTACTCTCATTTTTTACTTTGTTCTCAAAACCATCACAAGCAGAGTATATATTTTATGACTACTGGCTTATTGTCTGTGTTAATATCTTCTGTTCACCCATACAAATCCACTCTTCATGCTTCTCCACCCACCTCTGTGTCTTAGAAGATTGACCTACATTAGAATATATCTGTGAAATTCTTTGCCTCCTGTCTTTCAGTAATTTTGAGCTAAAAAGAGCCTTCTTGGGAGATGGGATTAGGAAGAGGATGAGCTTGGAGCACTAATTTTTCCATTTCTGCCATGGCACAAATTCTTCAAGGATGAAATATCCCTACAGAGAGTGAAAATTGGTATTTAAAAAAAGTTAATCTAATTAAAATGGTTTGTTCATTTCCAAAGGGCCACAGTACAGAAATACTGTAGATAAACACTAAATATCTGGCGTTAGACTTTACTCGGGGAAAGGAGTATAAAATGTCTATAAAGGCTCCTCGTTACAGTGATAATAACACACTGTACTACAGAGTTAATATGACCTGGATGCATGTTCTAATTCAAGGTTACAGACATTCTGAAGTGGTGGGATAGGCAGAAAAGAGAGATGGTATAGCAACTTAGAGAGAATCACTTGATTGGCCATTTAGAAGTGAAAGAAAAGAGTGAGTTAAAGCTTCTGAGAGAAAAATAGGAAGGCTTCTCTTTTCCTTCTTTCTCCTGACTCAGTTCCTGCATGAACTCTTACTCTAATGTATATACTTTCCTCCAGATAAAATCTTTATCTATAAATCAATTAACATCATATTTTCTGATCCCGTATATGAACAAATAGGGATTTTTTTCATATCGGGGGACTCACTTAAAAAGTGTTTTTATTAAAGTAACATTGCATTATAAGTTTCAGGTTTGCACATCATTATAAATCAATGCCTTTATATACTACATTAAATTCACCACTGAAAGTTCTACTCTTATCTTTTATCATACAATTGATCTTTTTATTTGATTTATCTGTAGTCTTCCTTCTCTTCTGGTAATCATTAATTTGGTCTTATAGTCTAAAAGTTTACTTTTCTTTTATTTAATTCATTCATCTATTTTGTTTCATTGTGTGTCCCATAGGTGTGAAATCATATGGTATTTGTCTTTCTCCAGATGACTTATTTCCAAAAAGTTTTAATAAAAATTAATTCATGTAGTCTGCAACAATTTACATAGAACTTTCAATAGTGTTTTCTTATTTTATTTTCAAAATTAAATCTTGTATTACCATTTATAGGTGAGGACACTAAGATCACTTGTATAACCCATTCAAAATAATATCTAATAGCACTGCAGAGATTCAGACATTTTTAAAAATAGATTTTGTGCTTTTCCATTTCAACAAGCTGTTTGTTACTAGGATCCTAATCTGTAAGTATAAGGTGTCACATCCAGAAAGAAAATTCTAAAAGCAAATAATTCTCATCTGAGGATTCTTAAATACTAAAATATTCTTAAATTATTTCTTTATCTTACATGTTAAATTCTTAAATGTTGCAAAAGAGAAGACAATGTATTTTACAAAATTTTAAGATACTTTGTTGATGATATATAAAAATATATTTTATGGAACATTAAGGATATGAGAATGAATGTGGGAGCAGAAAAATTATTGAATCCAATATAAATAATAGAGACAAACCTTTATAATAACTCATGAAAAAAATTCGTAATCAATCTAGAGGTGTGAAGGAAGTGCTCAATTTAAGAGATTTTAGTTAAAACCCAATCAGTCTTTTAACTGCTTCTAACATGAGAACACCAGAGAAGACAAGTGGTTTGAATACATATAACTAAAAAATTTTCTGACAAATAAACTCTGTGTAGGAAATAGGAAGATGACAAAGAAGTCAAATAAACACATCAGATAAGAAGACAAGACTAAAGTTGAAAAGATATGCGTTTATAAGTAGGCAAACTATTCTAATAATATAAAGGATTAACACTAATCAGTAGGGTGTTAACAAATATATCAGGAGAAAGATACAAAAAAGATGTAAGTTTGCTAATAAATGAGGACAGGCATGAAATTAATTACGTCCTTTAAAAGTCTGTGACACTGAAGTTGTTTTAAAAAATCGTTCTTTAACACAAAGAATGAAAAAGAATTTGTACATTTTAGAAATAATAAAGGTCTTGCCAAAGTAATAATTGATAACAAGCATGATAAAACATTTAGGCATTCTGGGCACATGTAAATCAGCAAACAAATATGACAATCTGGTCAGAGATGAAAAACAATCAGACAGAGGGCTTACTGGGTTCCTTGCAAATTTAAAAAGCAAGTGTATATCTTTAGAAAGCATTTGTTGGAATGGATTTTGCACTGCTGAAGAAAGAAGTCAAGAAACCAAAGCGGAGGTAATGACCATTTAGGAGATAAGTTTTTGACTATTAGTTGGATAGTGGTTTCACCACTACTGGGGGAAAATGGTATCTATCTAGGAAAAAATGGTTCCAAGAAAAATGAATAACAGCACATATCAAGATAAAAACTTCTATTCAGAATTATCTTCCTTATACAATTATTTAGAAAATGTCTGGTATTTCAACATTAATATATTTCTGTGCAACCTTCCTAAACTTTTCAGTGGACAAAAATGAATTTGATTTAGATAGACTGTGGTCAAGAGGATTCAAAGATTTCTGAATGTTCTTAGTGAAGATTCTAAGATGAGAATATATTAGATATTTTCATATAAGCTACTTGAATTATCAGGGGAACAAACATAGTACCTATGGGATTCAACTTTTAACCAACTTGTTTCAGCAAAATCAAATTAAAGTTTCTAGTGTCCAGCTAGCTGACATTTAGAAATATGTAATATAATATTTTTTAG
This sequence comes from Talpa occidentalis, assembly GCF_014898055.3. Classification (NCBI taxonomy): domain Eukaryota; kingdom Metazoa; phylum Chordata; class Mammalia; order Eulipotyphla; family Talpidae; genus Talpa; species Talpa occidentalis. The sequence continues at coordinate 33,711,535 of NW_023604861.1, read as the reverse complement.
TCAGAACTATTTTTTTAATAAAAATTCCTCAGTTTTGCTTCCATTTATAGCTTAACCATCCTTGGATATGTTTTCAATTAAGTGAAGTTTCACTTGGTCAAAGTACACTGGGGGGGAAGAATCACAACCATTATGCATTCTAAGTGTATGTTCTTTCTTTTTAATGACAGTGTAATATTTCACAGTAGCTTTTACTTATTTAAGTATAGACAATTAAGTTATCTTAAACACAATGCTAATAGCATTTGTTTAGAGCATTGTTTCATATCAGTTCATTGAGAGTATCTTTGAGTTAATGATATTTGAAAAAAATCCCATTTAAACTAGATTAAATTAAATCCAATTTAAAAATTAAATATGTGTTGCATCAGGCAACACACACTGATAAAGAAACTGGAGTCATGGACCAGGCTACATAATGCAGGATGCTGCTGAAGAGCAAGATCCTGGCCCTTTTATTGACACATAGTACTGGTTGTAAGGGGGAGGAGCAAAAGGAGATTAAAGGGAAGGAGATTAAAGAAAGGGAAAGGGTGTAGAAGATTAGGGATTGTGAGTCTGCCCTCCAGGCACTTCTTATCTACTTGATGACACACCCTAATCCCCAAGGATGGTTCTAATCTTATCAACAAGGCTTCCACTGATCAGCTTCTGGGGTCCCTTGTCATACATCGGTTCTCGACACCCCCCGGGTATTCCCGGTCATACCTCATGATGTATAAATCGGGAGTATATGTTATGCATTGGTCCTCAGCACCCCCAGGCATTCCGGTTATACTTCATGATGCACATATTATGCATCGTTCCTCAGCACCCCCCAGGCATTCTAGACATACCTTGTGATGCATAACCTTCCCAGCTTGTTCCTGCTTTGTGCTCTTGTTTGATTTGAAAGGCTGAAGGGCTGGGTTCCTGTACCTAATGCTGGGCCATTTTGACCTTGTTTAGGTGACAAAATTGTGGCCGAATAGGCTACCTAGGAGTAGCAGACCCATAAATATGCAATTTAAAAGTAAAATAAAAACTTTTACCTGTATAATAATTACATGCTTGGAGTTCCTCTTTCACACACACAGAGAGACATTCCAGAGTATCAAGAGCAACAATAAGCAGAAAATAAATATTAAAGTCATGACAATGAATTCTATTTTAAAGAATCTAAAATAGGATATTTTAGAGTACCAAAACAATGGTTGATTTCTTTAATTCAAACAAGTAAATGCTTGCTTAACTTCCAGTTTAAGTAGCCTAACTGAAGTGACCATTCATTTAGTCAAAATGTTTGATCAAATAGTCTAGTATAAATGCCATCCCAGACCCCTCCCCCTGCACACTGTTACTTTAGAAGATACAATTTCCCTCAGAACACAAGACATGCATCTACTAAGCAAAGCCAACTAACCTCTCATCAGACACAGAGGCAATTCTGTTGTGCTCAAGAGTGATTTGACCACTGCCACGTAAGTCTAAATAGAGCTATATTGAAAGAAACCGTCTAGAGCTTAAGTATGTGGAATCTCTTGATTCAAATAGTTCTGAAAAGATCATTGCATGGCAGAAAAAGAAGTCTTAGATTGAAGGGGTTCTAGAGAGTCTGTTAGTTTGTAAAAGAAAAAAGATGCCAAATGTGAAACATAATTCATTAGTTGAAACACAAACATTAAATGACTGTGCTTTCTTGGGAATAAGCTGTTATAAACATTACTGTAGAACTTCAAAAAGTCATTCAATTATGCTGAGAGCTTTCATAGATCCTGAATCTTCAGTAAAATCAAAGTATATTTACTTCCTTATTAACTTATTATAAAACAAAGGCTTTTGACATATGTCAATAAGAATTTTTTTTAACAACATTCCTACTTAATCCAAACATGCAGATATCCATTTTGTAAATCGCAAACAGTGCTAAAATGAAAAGCTGCAATACTACTTAAATCAGAACATTTAAAGGAATGATTGACATACTTGACAATCTCATGAGGCGGAGAAACCATAAACACAAAATGGAAAGTAAAACTACAAGTGACAAGAATAGGGAAAAAAAAGTTGTGATGATGTATACAGGCTAATACAAAGAACACAAACTGAAAAATGAGCTGAGAATATGATTGGTGAATCTGGAGAATAAAAATGGCAAATAAACATTAAAATTTTATTATCAAAGGTGAGGTAAATTGGACAAAGTGTGGATCAATGAGTACTCACATACTGGTATAAAACTTGGTATAAGCAAAGGGATGACTTCTCTTTTACTTCAACCATAACAGAATGGCAAACTGGCAGTACGTTTTCAATTGAGATAGGTGCAAACACTTTGACCTTGAAAAGTCTTTAGAATGTTACAATAAAGAAATGACTTCAGGGCCTCCCCTGGTGGCACAGCGGTTGGGCGCTGGGCTGCGAAGCTGCCCGCAGCCTCTGCAGCGCCGGTTCGATCCCCGGCCACCAGCGAGGGTCCCATATGGCGTGCAGACCTCTCCTGCTGCAACTGCTACTCTCCTCAGGCAGTGTATTTCATCGGTCTGCCTGTTCTGTTCCCCGCTCTGGCTCTGGTGAATTCTCTCACCCTCCCGTGCTTCTAACTGTACCCAGTGCTTGTATAAATAAATACATAAATCTTTAAAAAAAAAATGACTTCATAGCTGAACAAAAATATATGCTCAAGAACATTCATTTATGACTTTTTACAAGTACCCATCAAAAACAAATTAGGTAAATAAATTCTGGAGTAACCAGAATTCCATATAATGGAATATTTTGTGGTCACTAAAAACTTTAGGGGAGATTTGTATGAACAGGTTTAAATTACAGTGATATTAACCCAGGTTCTCTCTCCACCTATCACTGAATCAATGTATTCACTGGCTCAGGAAGAGGACAAATATAGCAGAACATATATTTTTGAAAAATAAATTGGAAGTTAAATCAAGAAGTCTTAGGTTTGCAAGAGTTGGACTTTATGAGAAAGATAACTTTAGCTTGCAAAGTTTGGCCTTATATATTAGAAACCACAGTCCTAAAATATTCAAACAAATAATAGATTTGGAAGAATAGATTTGATTGGTCAGTTGCCACCCCTCCCCTTTTTGATCAGGACAATAGGTTTTTTTCACAAGAAGTAGAGCAATAAACCTGGTGGAAGTTGGTGGTCTCTGAGAAAGAATATAATTATTGCCGTCCATATTGGTCAAGCTTAGAGGTAAGATGAGTGAGGACAAAGGAAATCTGATTTATATTGAGGAGATACCAATGGAGAGGACAACTACGGTTTACTTCCGGATGTACAGCCCACGGACCCTGCAGACCTTTTAAAGAGACTCAATATTAAGTCTGTGTCTTAGTTTCCCACTACTGCAACATAACAAATTACCACAAAAGGGGCCTCCCTGGTGGCGCAAGGGGTTAAACACAGCGCTGTGAAACTATCCGCAGCCACTGCAGCACAAGTTTGATACCTGGCCAGGGAGAAATTCACATGGTGCAGCAGACCTCTCCTGTCTTGCCCACTGCTCCCTCAGCAGCGTATTTCAGTGCATCTGCCTGTTCTGTTCTCCACTCTGTCTCTGGTGAATCCTTTCACCCCCTGCCCCTCTGGCCTGTACCCCAGTTCTTGTATGCATAATTAATTTTTTTTTTAAAAATTACCACAAATATACACAAGTTTTGTGGCTTAAAACAATGCAAATCTATCACCTTACAATTCCAGAAGTCAGAGTCCAAAATTAGTCTCGAAGTGCTAAACAAATGTGGCTAGTTTCTTCTAGAGGCTGTAGGGGAGAACTACTCCATGCCTCTCCTGGTATGTAGTGGTTGCCTTGACTCATGACCCCTTCCTTCATCTTTAAAGCAAGAAGAATTAGATCTTCCAGTCTCATTCTCAGCTTCCAGCACAATATCTCCTTTTCTGTTTTTGCCTACCTGCTGCTTACAAGGGTCTTGTGACTACACTGGACCCACTAAGATATTCCACTTAATCATATCTTCAAAGTCCTTTTTACCATGTAAGGTTACCTATTCACAACTTCTGAGAATGTGAATGTGAACGTGATTGCGAATGATTATTAAGCCTATCACAACATGGTACCCTAGCACTAGAACAGCACTGACTGTGTTGGATGTGCCACCAGTTGCTCCCAGGACAACCTCAGTTTGGCATTGGAAGAACAGCTGAGAGTACACAGATGGTGTTATCAATTAAAAGTGTTGCCTCAGGGCCTCCCCTGGTGGCGCAGCGGTTGAGCACTGGGCTGAAAAGCTGCCCACAGCCTCTGCAGTGCTGGTTCGATCCCCAGCCACCGGCGAGGGTCCCACATGGCGCGACAGACCTCTCCTGTCGCGACCACTGCTCCCCTCAGCAGTGTATTTTGGTCCATCTGCCTGTTCTGCTCCCCACTCTGGCTCTGGTGAATTCACTCACCCTCCCGCACTTCTGACTATACCCAGTGCTTATATAAATAAATATAAAAATCTTTTTTTAAAAAAAAGTGTTGCCTCAACATTCATATGTGAAATCCTACCTCCAAAGGTGATGGTCTGAAGAGGTGGAGCCTTGCGGAAGGTGATAAAGTAATGAAATCAGAATCTTCCTTAATGGGATTAGTGCCTGTATAAGGTCACCTCAGAGAGCTGTCATACCTGTTCTGCTATGTGAGGACATACAGAGAAGATGACAGTCAATGAATTAAGATGCAAGCTCAAACCAGACACTGTTGGTGCTTTGATCTTGGACTCCCTAGACTACAGAACTGTAAGAAATAAATGTCTGTTGTTTAAGTCACCCAGTTTATAGTATGTTGGTTATAGCAGACAGAACCAACCAAGACAGATGGCATGGTGGGCAGATATGGAAAAGTTTTGCATTAGATTGTACATGGATGTACATTAGAATGTACAATCTGACATCCAGATGTCAAGCAATAATTCCAACCTTCTAAGCAAGAATAAAAATTGCCAGTCAAGTGGCAGATAAAAGGCAGTATAAGTCAGAGGAACATCATCAAGGCTCCAACCCTGTCCGCTCTGTTGTCCAGATGACTCATAATCCTCACCCATTAACTGAAAAATCACCCTAGGAGAAGGGCAGAAGAAAGAAAAGAAATTCTAAAATAATGTGACTATGTAAAACCACAAGTAACCAAAAACACTTGTGAGACTGAGCCCATATGAATTGTCCAGACTGACTTTTCTATTAGTTGTAGATTTTAAGAAGTAGTATTTTTAAAAGGTACAATTCCATACATCTTAGTAAAAACTTAGTAAATATAAAAATTCATAACAAAAACATTTACTGATATGAAAAAGGTCTATAACACTATTAGTATATAATAAAGCACACTATAGAAGATGATGTTATTTTCTATTTTACTGTATTGTATTTACATGTGTTTATGCATAAAAATGCCTTAACTATTATATTCCTAATTAAACATGTTTTTTTTCTAGGTGATTGAATTTTATATCAGCAAAACTGTTAATACAATGAGCATGTATTTGAATAATCATCAAAAATAACAAAACCATCTTCATTTTTGAAAAAAAAAAAAACTATGGTAAAGCATCATTTATTTTAGATAGTGAGATGGTAACATCAAATACTTGCCAGCAAAATGAAATTAAATGTCAGTTTTCTAGGGCCTCCCTGGTGGCGCAGGTGGTTGAGTGCAGCACTGTGGAGCTGTTCACAGCCTCTGCAGCGCAGGTTCGATTCCAGGCCGGCGAGAATCCCACATGGTGAAGCAGACCTCTCCTGTCTCTCCCACTGCTCCCCTCAGCAGTATATTTCGTCAGTCTGCTCTGTCTCTGGTGAATCCGCTCACCCTCCCGTGCATCAGGCCTGTACCCTGGTTCTTGTATAAATAAATAAATTTAAAAAAAAATAAGTCAGTTTTCTAGGTTACTAATCATGTGACCTTGGGCAGGTTACCTACTATTTCTGGGCCTCAACTAAAAACTGGGAATAGGATCCTCCCTGGGGGCACAAGGAGTTAAGTCTCAGCACTATCAAGTATCACCAGCCACTGCAGCATGAGTTCGATCCTGGCCAGGGTGCTACTCCACATGGCAAGGCAGATCTCTCCTATCTTAATGGCTGCTTCCCTCAGCCTGTTCTGCTCCCTGCTCTGTCTCTGGTGAATCCTCTCACTCCTTGTACCTCTGGCTTACATCCCCAGTTCTTCTATGCATAAATAAGTAAAAATAAAAACTGGGAATAATAATGCTAGCTCTATTACCTCACTGCAGTACCACGTGGAATGCATTTGGTATACTATTCAATATGTCATCTAATTCTCAAAACAACTCTTGATGTGGCCATTATTATCACTCTTATGCAAAATTAAATATAGAGGATACTGCAGTTCTTTGAAAAACACAATATAAATCTAATCCATTCCTGCAATGTAATCAAGAAGAAATGCTTGTAGTTTTCAATATTGATACAGATGCCTCACACAAGGATCTGATATATATATATATAAGTCAGTTTCCAGTGTGAAGATCAGGCTCCTCCAAGACATTTAGCCATCAGAAGGGAGATCTTTGAGTTCTCTGCCTGAAGATAGGCTTTTGAAAATTGGTTATTTTCAGTGGTTGTTCCAGGCTCTTGATTAGAAATTTGCCTCTGGTCATTGAATTAAAGTATCAATCATAATCTTATGTTTACTAAATTCAGGTATTTGCTATGGCAATTCTGTGTACATTTTTATACACATAAACATACATGTTATATATAGATACTCATACATATTATCATTTTAAATGGTTAGCTATCATTAATTACCTAGCATTCTGGTTAAGACAAAGTTTTTTATAATGTATGGATACAGATGAGGAAACTAGGATCAGGAACATGGGCCAAATATATTACCAAATAAAGTCAAGATATCTTGAATAATTCCTTATATCCTAAATAGGAAAACTAATACAAATTCACACTTCCTAACACTGTTGAGGCTAAAAATATTTTAGAATTAAGAAATTTCTGTTTCAGGAAGGTAATTTAATGCATAACCCTTATGTGATATAGTGATATATATATATAACATATATATAAAACATATATATATATATGACATCGGCACAACAGGTCTGTATGCAAGCACAGTGTTATTGCTGCATAGTAATGAATGAATATTCATACCAAGTAAGAAAAATAATGTCTTTAAACTGACATATCAACTCATGTTTTACTGCCAAATTAATTTGCACTAAACTTAAGAAAAACTTTTCAGTTCCATTAAATTTTATAATGAGAAATGAAGTGTTTCTGTTTTTTCAAGTTGTTTTCAGGTTTTCATTTGCTCTTCATTTTCCTGCTCTTACTGATGTGCTGAGAAGGGCTTACACTTGTAGAAAGAGATAACAGGAAGGCACAGTGTTGACTCTTATCGGAAACTTCATGGTGATAAGAAAGTTCTCTATAGGGAGGGAAGTGTTTCCTTCACAGCGTCAATATGTACTCTCTAGATGAATAAAACATATCCATGTCACTGGATGCAAAGAGTTGAAAGCAGTTTCTTACACTGAAGTTTTTAGAAGACTTTAGTTTGTGTGAAAATCTAATTGATCTCTATTCTCTGGGTTTTTTGTTTTTTTTTTTTTTTTTTTAATGGGAAAGCTTATTTTCTGTTTCAAGTTCTGATGATCTAGTTGCAATTATTTGTAATGCTGATATGCTTAGCCAGGACAGTAAATACTTTCATAATTTGATTATTATGTGAATAAGGTGAGTAAAAGGGACATTTTTCCTGGACTTTGGATAGGAAATTTCCATTAGCAATAGGTCAGATGTAACTGGGGACTTGAGGTTGGAAAAAAGTTTTCAGGAAGTAACTCCGAAATCTTTTTGCTTAAAAGGAATATGTCAAAGTTCACATCAACACTTGGGATATAATAATGGGTAGGCTATTCTTGAAGGATATAATATTCAAAGAAGGTAAAGAAGTAGTCTTGAAGCACTACTCCCCAAATCTTCCAGCTAATCTGTCAACCTAGATCCAACTGCAATTGAAAAATCTTGCTACATTTATCAGATTACAGGGAAGGAATCTCACATCTGCAGGTTAATGAAGAAAAAAAATCAATCTAGCCAATTCATGGTAGACTCAGTCACTCACATGTTTTGTTACTAATGGTTTTTCATAGTGACATCATTTCAGGATTATTTTCCTCTTCTTCCTTCACTGGGGGTGATTTTTCAGTTAATGTGTGAGGATTATGAATCATCCAGACAGCAGAGATACCTAGGTCGGATCGTTGATAATCTCTTCTGTCCTATGCTGTCTTTTATCAACTGTTTGCCAAATAGCTACTATTCTTTCTTCATTTGCTTAAAGGACTGGAACAAGAGTTTTGTAGACCCTTTCAGAAAGCTTGCAGGGAAAGAATTATCATCCTACTAAGAATGGGAAAGCTGAGTCCCAGATAGGTAAGGTAACTTGTAAAAGGATCATGTAAACACAAATGATAGAGCCTGCAGCTTTGTCTAGTTTTAAAAGGAAAAATGGAAAACTTAGAGAAAAAGGAGCAATGTATTTAAAATATTGTCTAACAAGTTCCTAGTGATAGTTATATTTTATTAAATTGCACATACAGATGTGTATTCTGTGGAGATGCTTCTTAAAGAAGTAGAATGTATAGGAATAGTGACTGTGATGAAGAGAAATGAATTAAAGAGCAAGAGGAAGCACAAAAATGATTGAAGTAAAGTAAAACTTCCCCAACTCTCTACACAATTAGCACGAACATTGTCTTTAAGAATCTGAAATAAGAAAAAGTTGTGTAACAGTGTAACCCATTTACTGTGCCAAGAGAGTAGGACATAAAGATCTCCCAACATGAATGACAGTTTTGTTTCTGGAGACTGCACAGAAAGCCAAGCAAAATCTTATACATTAACTAGTTTAAATTACTTTCTTGAGACTGACTTTAGAAGTGACTTTGGTTCATAATCTCTTCTACCAAAATGCACCTTTGTAATACTGGGTTTTATTTACTTTTTCTGGACTTTAAACTCATACCCACACTCATATCTACCTGCCCTCACACAGAAACATATCTCACACAAAATATATATGCAAGAATGATTTTTCAGATCTAATCACAAGTAATACATTTCCAATGGGGATGTCAAGGCACTGTGATAGGTTTGTGGGAATTGGTTTTGAGCTTAAAATCCTTTCATCAGATCCTTTATACCACCTGGTCTTCTTAATCAAATGCTTGACACTATAGAAGACTGCATCAAGTCCTCTGTGCTCTTCAGCAACAGGGTGAACAGAATTAAATTTTGAATGTACATATTTGTTAAGTTGTTTGATTTCCATTTTGATGTCTTCCTAGGGTAAAAAAAAGTCAGGGGAAGTTGAATTAGATGTTGAATCAAGCGTGGAGGCATGGTATTCTATATGTCAAACTCACTAAATGGAACTATCAGCAAGAACTCAGAGGAAGGATACAATCATTGGAATTGAAATACCTAACTTGGTGTAGTACAAACAAATAGTCAAGAAAATAAATTTTTAAACCTAGTCTGAGCATCAGAAATGTGTTTATTTTTAGTCGGATTTTTTAACTCCTTTTCCCTCCTTAAATATGGTATACTTTTGTATGCCAACAGGATGGAATTGTGAGAAAATTATTATAAACACAGTGTTTTCAAAATCTACCATATACTTCCCTAGGCCTAAAATATATGAATACTTCTGGAAAATGAGAAATCACTAGATTAAAATACAATGATCTAAGGGTTACTATTCTAACAAGCTCATTAAAATTGATAAGAAAAATACTGAGATCCCAATATGAAAATGAACAAAGCACATGAACAACCAATACATACCAACAGAGATAATTAGCAAGCAGACATATGGGGAAATGTTTAACCTTGCTAGTTATCAAAGAAATATAAACTAAAATAAAACTGTTAATACCATACCATTTAAATGTGTATAAGAAATTATATATATATATATATACTAGTGAAGTGAATTATTATAAATGATTAAAGGAGAATTAACATCAATTCTTACAAACTCTTCCAAAAAATAGAAGGCAATATTAACCCAGTAGCAACACATCACGAGAAAACTATGATCAATATTTTTATGCATACACATGTAAAAATAAACAATACTAGCAAACCAAATTCTGCAACATATGAAAAAAGATCATATACCTGACCAACTAGGTTCTATCTCAGGAATGCATGGATAGTGTAACAAAAAAAAATCAATTAATGTAATATACCACATTAGTAGAATAAAGGAAAAATCCACATGATTACCTAAATAGCCATAGAAAAGGCATTTGAACAAAACCATCCTTGCATCCCTGAAACAAATCCCAGTTGGTCATGATGTAGAATCCTTTTACTGTAGTGTTAAATTCAATTTATTAAGATTTTGTTGGATAATTTTATATCTGTTTTGATCAGGGATATTGACCTTCTCATGATATTCTTGTCTGCTTTTGGTATCAGAAAACGTATTAGGGAACTTCCCTTGTGGACTTGAGGTTAAATCTCAGCATTTACACCACAACCACCCACAACCACTGCCATGGATTGTGTTAGATCCCTGGCCAGGGGGCTAACCCACATGGCACAGCAGACCTCTCCTGCTTCACCCACTGCTCCCCTTAGCAGTGTATTTCAGTAGATTTGCCTGTTCTGAACCCCGCTCTGTATCCAGTGAATTCTCTCACTCCCCTTCAAGTTTGGCCTACACCCCAGTTCTTCTACACAAAAATAAATAAAATCCTTTTTTAAGAGAACATGTTTTAGGAAGATTCCCTATTCTTCAATTTGTTGGAAAAGTTTCAGAGAAATAGATAATAGCTTGTCTTTGAGTGTTTGGTTGACCTCACTAGTGAAGCCATCTGATCCTGGACTTTCATTTTTAGGAGACTTTTGCTTACTATTTCAATTACCTTGCTTATAATTGGTCTGCTCAAATTTTCTATTTCTTCCTGATTCAGTGCTGGGAAGTTACATGATTCTAAGAATTTTCTATTTCCTCTAGATTTTTCCAATTTTTTTGCATAAAGATGTTCATTGTAATCTATGATCATTTATATTTCTTTGATATCTATTGAAATTTCTCTCTCGTTTCTGATCCATTTATTAAAGTTTTATCTCTCTGTTTTGCTTAATAAGCCTACCTAGAGCTTTATCTATTGTGTTAGCTTTTTCAAGAGCCAGCTTTTGGTTTAATTGGTCTTTTGAACTGTCTATTTTATTTCCATTTTATTTATTTCTGATCTAGTTTTTACTATTTCTTTCCTTCTAGTAGTCTTTTGTTTCACTTGCTCTTTTTCTAGTTCCTCCAGGTATAAGGTTAGATTGTTTATTTGAGATTTTTCCTTGTTTCTTTGTGTAGGCCTGTATTGATATAAACTTTCCCCTCAGAAATATTTTTGCTACATCCCATAGATTCCGGTAGTTCAAGTGTTCATTTTCTTTTGTCTCCAGGTACTTTTAAAATTCTCCTTTGATTTCCTCATTAATCCAGTAGTCATTAGTAGCAAATTGTTTCATCTCCACATACTTGATTTTTCCTGTTTTAAAAGAAATACTTAGTATTGGCAAGACTATGATAAAACTTGTACAACTACATTTGCTGCAGCTTAGAAGTCAGTATAATCTTTATTGAAAGCAAATTTGTCTATATATTTCAAGAGCCATAAAATCATCCCATCAAATAATCCTATCTCTGGAAATTTAAATCATGCTCAATGTTTGAAGATATTTGCTCTACACAATTCCAGAAAACTGAAAATATGTCATGTTTTACAAAAATGAGAATAGGAAGTTAAATAATAGCATGTCAATTTTGTGAAATATTTTTTAAAATTAGAAACCTTAAGTAAAAATTTTATGTATAATTATATCTTTGAAATTATATGCACATACAGACAAGGAAAGATGAAGAAAATGGACATAGGAAAGAAGTAATTTATTACCATGTTATAATCACTGGGATCCCACTCCTGCATTTCTTGTATTTATTTTGTGAGCAATACTGTTCCATCACAGTTTTCTTTGCTATTATGATACTATTATATCTTAAACATTTGAAGGAGGATTTCTGAGTATTCTTTTGGTTATGTTTGGCACATCCAGAAAATGTATGGGTACTCAGGATGTCTAGAAGATGATTCTCACCAGAAGAAATCATCAGGTTGTCATAATAATATGGAAAGACCAAGCTGAGTTTAGAAAGGAGGCAAAAAAAACTACATTCCCTACAGACTGTCCCTTGAAGGAATAACCAGGCTCAAGGGTAGGGGAAAGAGAGATATTATCCTCCCCACTAACAAAGGCTAAGACTACAGGTTTTGTTCACCCTGAAAAGGAAATTTATAATTACAGAAATGGTGACTTAGAGGAAAGGTCATTACATGACTCAGAAATTGGAACACACCACCAGACCTTTAAATTTTCTTTCATAAAAAAATTTTTACAATTAAAAATTAAAATTTTTAAAAATTAAAAGTATATATGTATTTGTACTTATAGACACACATGTATATACACTAATATATTAGAAAGTACACAAATTTATTAACTCTACAACTGGGTGCATATTTATGTAAGTATAAATTATATTTGCCACTACCTCGATGGAGACAGAACTTTCTTGGCAGCACCAGCCTGCTCCTGGTGCCCACTCATAGTAGGTACTTCTGCATAACGCTACTATTATCTGAACCTGTGATACATATGATTTGCTGCTTCTGAACTTGATAAATATGGAATTTTTTTCAGCATGTACTCTTTTTTGTCTCCCTTCTCTTGCTCAACATTATATCTGGGAGATTCATCAAAGATGTCCATATAGCTAGAATTCGTTCTCTTTCATTGCTATGGTATTTTGTTACAAAATTTATGATTCCTGTAATCTGCCTCCTGCAGAACAAAGATTAGTGAATTTCCTTTTATTTAAATTTCACTGTGAGGTTAAACAAACGCATGATTAAATAAACTATTTTAAGAAGACAAAGTTTGAAATTAAAAAAAAAAAAAACCTCCCCTGAGAATATTTCATCTTGGTAGGAGGTCAGATGCCAGTTACAGAGCTGCAGCTTCTGAATAAATAAAATTGGCAGATGTTTGGGAAAATCTGTACTGTTGTATGGTATCCTGTCAAGGGTGAGAATGGAGAGGGATTGACCAGCTGATGAAAATAGTAAACAAGGAAAATAAGTAAGCCCTGAGGTCTTACAGAAAACACACAGAAATCACAAAACCCTTTGGACTAGTGAGCTTGAGACACATGCAGTGGGATTCCTGTAGTCTTTTCTGTCCTACCTTAAAGCCATCGTGCCTGTGCCAGGCAGATCAGGTTAGGTTCCCTAGGGAGTGAGGAGGAAGAGGTTTCATCCCACTCTTGGCTGCCGGCAAACTGCCACTGCTGCAAACCACAGAATTCCAGAATACTGTAGGCTGTTTTGGTCAAAAAAGTTGAATAGATTTCTAAGAGCTTTAAATTATATTTCAGAGTCTGCTCTGGAAGGACATCTGATTTTAGAACATATAAATAATAATAACATAAGTAGTAATAACTTCAGGAGTATAAATCTATTCTTATCTAATGGGGAGTTCTGGGGCAGAGATTTTCTGCATCTACAGCTGGTGACCTCAGTGGTTTCTCACTCCTTCTTCAATTGCCTTCTCCCCCTTAGTCCTTGGTATACTGAATCTTGATTTCCTAGAAAGGTAAGGTAATTGCTAATTTGCAAATCTTTAGAAGCTGACAGGTAACCTTGCTGGCTGTTTGCCAATCCAGCTTTCTATCGACAAAAAAAAAGTCTTTGCCATAACTAAACATAGTAAAATGTACAGAACATATTATGAATAAACAGTTTTACTTTCTCCCTAATTAGGGGAAAACAGAATTATATTCCAGCATAAATTAAGGGTCTGTCACAAAGATCTGCGTGACCTTGGGGAAATTACTTCTTGGAGTTTGAGTTTCCTCAACAGTAAAACTAAGAGCTTGAATTAAGAGATCTCTAAAGTGCACTGAAAATGCTAATATTTTTTTAATTCAAGTCATGTAGAAAACCTGAAAAAAAATCCCACTTTGATATTATGCTTAACCCTCACATTAGTATTGACTCCAGGAATCAAACATTTTAGAATGACTTAAAATTATATTGTTCTTGAGTCTGGGTGCTTCAGTTGGAGATCACAATGTACTCTACTAAGGCAGCAGGTAAGCACGAGGAGGTAAAATAACAATTACTTATTGAAAAAGAGTGATGAGCCCCTGACCAAACCATGGTCTTTTTGGTTGAGATAGACAAAGTGCCAAATGTCAGATAACATGAGATTAATTTGCGATCCAGTGAACATTTAGGTCAGGCTAACAAATTTATCTTTATTTGAGCTTTCAGCAACCTGTGTGTCAGGTATTTATTACTCTTGGACAAGCACCTTCTGTTTATCTGGAAAGAGTCCATTGAGACATGAGTCTTTATTATATAGGTGTGACATTAAGTGATTGGAAATTGGCACATCAAGCCCAGGTTGTAAGGGACAATGTTTTGTGAGGAAGAAATGTTCAAGAGTAAGAATTTCTTAGACAAAATGTAGGTTAGCCTCATTTAAATTATTCCTTACTATACGATGATCTCCAGAGAAAATGTGTGGGTGTCTTCCATGAAACTGTGCTTATTTCAGGCAAAATTATTCCAGATCCCCACCCCACCTTTTGTTGTCCAATATACAATAACTCCAGCTGTCAAGTGCTGTTGCAAGGAATGGAAATTCCATTTTTCTTTTCTTCTACAGAAAACATAGAGATCCTCCTATGCAATCTTCTGGACTATTGTCATACATATGATTTATGTATTTCTTGTATGTTTCTTTCTTTTTAAATCTGGAAGTATATTCTTTTGTTTTATTGGGCTATTTATTCTCTTGACAACCTTGGATGTGAGTTAATGGAAACATGATAAAAGGATAGAGAAGTAGAACAAACATGCCTGATGGTATATATTCAGGCTGCCTGGCAGATTAGGGATGGCAAGAATGGGAACAAAAGATAAAAATCACCTGATTCATGTGCACTGGGATGGTCCAAATAAACCCTGAAGTTTTCACTATTCTATGACTGAAAAATAAATGCAGAGAAGAATGGGCTGTAATTATAGAATTTAAGAAAAAAATGTTTGTTTTCCTTTAAAAAGTTAACTTTGATACATGAAAGTACTTACTTAAAAAACCTAGCATAAACTTTGCATTAAATGAGCATTTAATAGATATTTGTTAAATGTCAAGAAAAGGGGCAGATAGGTGTGAGAATGAGGGGGTGAAGTGGGCAGATCCCTATCATTTTGTCTCCAGAAGAGCACCATCTTTTTCTGTCTATGCCCCATCCATGGAGTCCAGATTAGAGGCTGCCACTTTCCTACAGATCCTGCTGAATGTGATTTGTTTAGTGATGGGAACTCAAAATGAAGTAATTCAGGTGTCTTCTTTCTGCAGTGATTGGCCCAGAGTACTGTTAACACAAGCTGAGCAACTTGGAGGGCTTCCTTGGGATTTCTCCAACTGGAACCATGAAAAGTCATGACTGGGCTGCAATAATGTATGATTGAAAACTGCCGCTGGTTATTGTTCCATACTCAGGAGGGATTAAGTCTGACATGGTGAAATCAACCTACACATACAGACCAAAGAGGAAGAAGAGTACTGACTACATTTGTCCTTGGTTCCAGCTGTCCTCAAAACCAGTTTTATCCCTGCCCTACATGAGATTTGGTCACTTGAGCCAACAACACCCTCATCAGTAAAAGCTCAGAGTCTTTCTACAGTAAGTCTTCAGCTAACATCTTTGATTGGTTCTTGGAAACTGCAATTTTAAGCAAAACAAAGTATAAGAAAACCAATCTTGCTATAGACTAATTGATAGAAACAAGAGTTAAGCTTCTACCGCATATTTCTGGTCGCAAAAGCATTACTTCTAGACGAAGATGCAAACAATTTCTAATATTAAACAGCAATTTGTATTTATTTATTCATTCATTTTCCAGCCCACTTATTCCAGTTTCTGATAGAGGTGGCCAGTTTCTATCCTGGCAGCTTGGGCCTCAAGACAGGAACCAACCCTGGACAGGACAACTTCCTTACAGGGTGGACTCACACCCACACCCATTCTTGCTCACACTGAGTTAATTTAGACATACTGATGAACCTTACGTGCACATCTTTGGGGGCTGTGGGAGGAAATCAAAGTACCTGAAGAGAAAATCAAAGGATACACAGAGACATGGGGAAATGTGGAAACTCCACATAGTCTGTGGCCCTGACTAGGAATAGATTTTTTTCTTCCTCATCAACGTTATAATGAAACACTGTTGAACAAAGCGATGTTACTCAAGAACCTGCTGTGCAAGGGAACTATTAAAGCACAAGGAGAGCTGCATTGATTTGGGAGTAATTTAGATTCTAAGTGAGGTGGGGTCAAGGATCATGTCTTTTATCTTTATAATCATGGCGCATACAATAGTGCTTGGCACACAGTAGGCAGTCAATAACTGCACAGTCATTCAAACATATATTACTAAGTGTCCAGAAAACATGCTAAGTACTGTGAATAAAATAAAATAATGAGCAAAACAAAGGCAATCCTTGCCCTTAGTTGCTTTCAGTCTGTGGAAAGCACAGACAAGATAATTGGCAATAATAAGAAGTGATGCTTCTTTGACAGAGGAATATATTAATTTAGGTTTTGGGGTGATAAGTAGATAACCTAGTTAATCTGAGTTAAGAAAGGAAATTTTTAGGTAATGGGCTATTTCACAGAGGAATGCAGTCTGACAGGGGAGAATAGAGACCAGGCACTGGAGAGCTATTATCTACCCAAGAAGTGTTCTTCTGACTCTCCTCTCAATTTCTCTTCATGTTTTTCTAAAGGCTGAAATCTTTGCTTCCCAGTCTGAGTGCTATTATAAAGCTGGTCATAGATTCCAAGTGCAAATCTATTTGAAGAAGATAATTATATTGGCCAGAATTCACCCATGGAGGAATCTGTTGCTTGGAAGTAGACTGGCTTTGTGAGTGAACCCTCAGCACATAATCAAGTTACAAAGGATGACTGTTGTAAACTGCTTGATATGCAGAAGAAAAGAAGAAATAGTGTAACCCACTGACTCACTAGTTTAGAAGGAAAGAGGGGAGGGAAGAGACTAGATGACATGTCTCCTCTTCGCCTCATTTGCAGTTGAGGCTACAAAAACTATAAAATACTCAGGATGACCACATATTTTAATGGAAAATAGTGAGAGAGCTGATATGGCCTGGACTGAAGCAAAACTTCACACATAAATAGGTGAAGAGCAAGGACCCCTGTTACATCAGTCAAAGGGCCAGATACCTGAAGAGACTCACTCTCATAGTTACTATTTTGCCTCATCAGAGAAGACACTCTGGCTGATCTTAGGACTGATCTGACCCTAAGGGACTGGGATCATGTTGTACAAAATGACCGTTGGGTCCAAACTTAGAGAGGCAGTAAGGAGGACACTTACGGAGATTTGTGTGAACTGGTCAGATGTCCTAAAAAGTATTCATTATAGGGAAGATATGAGTATAAAGGGAACATTAGGTGTCAAACCTAAGCTAACCATTACTGAAGAAATAATAACCTAGATGGTCTTGAATGCATTGGTAAAAGGTGTAATATATACAGAAGGAAGTAAAAGCTATGATGCGTGAGGTCAAGTATAAGAAAAAATAATAAGGTACAGTGGAGAGTAAGAAGAGTCAGAGGTGGCAAGATACGTAGAGACCAAGACATAGGAAGACACTGAAGGACAAATAACGAGATACAGGTCCCCCACTATTAGGAAGCAGAGACTTCTTCTAAAACTGATTCCAAGCCAAAATGTCAAGGAAGCAATAGCTATTAATTTACATGGAAATATTTTTGAACATTTTCAGACTCCCAAAAATAACCCACGAAATCATATCAAAAAACATAAAACCTAAAATAACACTAACATATATTAACGCAGGAATGATATGAATCATATACACACAGACCATAGAAAGCAATGCCTGGTGGGAAGGCGCTTGATGGTGCCCCTCTCACTGCTTGGGGTGTGTACTGCTTCTAGAACAGCTACAGCAAAACAAATGGTGAAAACTATTTTTGCTTTTCGTCTTTGGTCTGTGAAAGGAAGGTATTGTGTGCTATGCAGATCTTTTGTAATTCGAAAGGTCTTCTGTAAAACAGGGGATACCTGTACTGCCAGTGCTTCTTGAGGTCTGACTTTATGAACAAAGATCTATTATTCCCAAGACCTAGTGGTTTAGTTGCATGACTTTCCCCTTTTTCCCTTACTTTCATATGTAACAGAGGAATCTCCATAAAAAGGGGGGAGGTTCCAGGTTCCCTGTCCCACCTAACAAGGGGCAGAGCTGAGTGGTCAGGTGAAAATATAGAAGATTTGCAGGAGACACAGGAGGGTGACCCTTGCAGCAGAGATCTAAAGGAGGTACACTTGCTTCTCAGCTTTCGACTTGCTCCAAGGATTTGGGGGACTTGGCATAGACACATGAAGTTAATATGTGTAGAGACACTCCAAAGAGACACGTGGGTGAGAGAAACATGGGGAGACTGACAATAGCAATGGTTATCTTGATTTGTACTTTAACTTTGCTCCTTTTTTCCTAGACTTGCCTGACCCCTTTTATCCCTTTCTTAAGGTTCCCTGCCAGAAGGAGACTTTGACTTGTGGCAAGATTTTGGCCCCTGCTTTGGGCCAACCCTGTTTGGCTGGGCATTTACCCACGAGGGAGTGGGTAACTTTGGGTGTTTTATTAGGAAATCATTGTACTTTCTTTTTTTCTCTTTCTATGGAGACTAATTGCATTAAAGTACTTCATACTAAGTACGCTTTGTCTATATGTGGAGGGCAGAAACCCTTTAAAGCATGCAAGTCTGGGGGTACTGAGGACCCCTCAGTCTACCCTCTAACATTCATCCTCTATGTTCTTCATCTGAGATGCCCCAGGCATATTTATGATCCTGAGACTCAAAGTGTTAAATAACAAAATCAGAAAGAAAAGAGGGAGGAAGGTCTGGAGGGCGGGTTGAAAATATTAGAGAAAGAAAAATAATTGAGCAGGATCCAGGTTAGTACATGCATTTTAATAAATAAGAGTTAACTTCTCTTCTCTAATTGCTATTCCTATCTCATAATTTCCACTTTCCTTCCCATCAGCATTTCCTTATTCACTATAATCCTTTCTCTCTCAGTCTCCAAATAAATAAGCCCTATCTCAGCCATCTTTCTATGTACAGACAAACAGATGCCTCCAGCTTACTTAACACCTGAGTTATGCAGATCCCACTTTTACAGATTATTACACAAGGCACATAATCCAATTTTAGAGATTTAGAAAATGTTGCCTTGTGTATGAAAACAAAAAGTAGTTTAGTACATAGATGAATGAATGCTAAGAAGCAGCACCAAAATGACCCCTTCCAGGCAATCAGCAATTGCTCTTCCTTTATTGTCTCTCAATTCCTGCACTGACAGCCACTGTGGTTACACGTTTGCTACTATTTCCTTGGACTCTACTGCTTTTTTTTAAAGATTTATTTATTTATGCATACAAGAACTGGGGTGTAAGCCAGAGGTGCAGCGGGGTGAGAGGATTCACCAGAGAGAGTGGGGTGCAGAACAGGCAAATTATTGAAATACACTGCTGAGGGGAGCAGTGGGCGAGGTAGGAGAGGTCTGCTGCGCCATGTGGGTTGCTTTCTGGCTGGCCAGGGATCGAACTCATGCTGCACTGGCTGGTGATGGCTTGATAACCCTGTCTTTACCCCTGGTGCCACCAGGGAGGCCCCTGGACTCTACTATTGCACAGTATGCACTTAAGTGCTCAGACCCTGGAATTCCACTGCCCAGACTTGTTTCCTTTTTAACCACAAACTAACTGAGTGACTTTGGCTAAGTCATATAGCCCCTCTAAGCTTCAGTTTCCTTATAGAGATTTATAAGCCTTTATAACTTATAACTATTATAAGCCTTATAATAGTTGATATAAGAAATAAATCAGACAATCTTGGCAGAATGCTGAGCTTGTAGTGAACACCCTTGCTAGTAAATTGAAAACCTGATACTGCTCACCCCCATGACAGCCTCCTTCCCCACCTACATGTTAAGTCCTTTTCAACTTTTGAGCTATGAAAGAACAAAAGAGAACCACAGCACAAACTGGGGGGCATTCACAGTGGAGAATGTAAGGCTTCAGATTGAAAATTACTCTTTTTTTCCCTCTAAGTGCATTGACCTGAATTAAAATAATGAAGAAGTGAGCTTGATGTTTCTCTGAACTGCCCTTCCAGATACTTGGCAGCACTAGGTTTCTTTTTTTTTCCCAAACCCTGTCTTTACTTCAGGGTTTCCCTAGATTACTAGATTAGGGGTGGGGGAGAAAGAAAAGGGAGGGGACCAAAATTCAAGTGTTGTAAAGTAAATACTCTCCCTAAAAAAACAACTTCCTATAGAAACTCAAGTCAGATGTCTTTCAGCTACAGTACAGTGGAATAAAACACTCTCCAACTCTCACTGAATGACAAATTTATCAAACCGCATTTTAAAAAATCTCTTTTTGTGGAACTAGTGAGAGTCTCTGGGAAACATGTTCATATCCATAATAATGAAGTTAGATAAGGGTGCATGACTCAGATTCTGCCCATCAAAACAAACCAGCCAAGCACCATGTGAAAAGCTTTGATAAGGCCCTGTGCAGACAGTTTATGCAGTCCATTTGTCATTGAATATGGTCTCATCCTTAGCACAATTTTAAACAGCTTGATTTAAAAAAAAAAAAATCAATAGTCCTTGAATAAGAATGATATCAGGACAACAATCTTAAATTTAATATAGAGGGCTTTTTTCACACCTCTTTTAGCTTTACAACTGCTTGTATCATAGTCTAAAATCCAATAGTGACTTTTCAGGTACAACTTCTTTTTTGTCTTACTGGTGGTTTTTGAAGTTGATTATTGAGGAAACTCTGATCAAATAAAATCTTACTCAGGACTCAACAACAAAGCAAAACTTCTCAAGGCAGATTTCACAGGTAGACATAGAGAAGCAATGAAATTATAATTTTCTAAAAGTTTGGAATTCATTAAGTTGTGCATAAATAGAAAATAATAGTATGTGGTAATGGGAAAAGTTAACATTTGTGCAGCAATTTTTTCCCTTTTCCTTCCAACTTCATTTAGGTATAATTAACAAATACAGTTGTATATATTCAAATATACAACTTTGATATATAGGTACATTGTGAAATGATTACCACAATCAAGTTTAATTAACACACACAAGTTTAATTAACTTCATGTAGTTACCTCTGTATTTGCTTGTGATGAGAAAACATCAAATCTACTCTTTGAGCAAATTTCAAGTATTTAACACAGTATTTTTAACTATAATCACCATGCTGGACATTATATCCCTGGAGCTTATTGAATTTATAAATGATATTCATACTCTTTCCCAACATCTTCCTATTTCACCTACCTCCTATCCCTTAACAATAAGCATTCTACTCTCTGTTTCTAGGAGTTCGACTCTTTCTTAAGATTCCACATATAAGTGAGATCATATACTTTATCTTTTCTTATCCGGCATATTTTACTTAGCATAATATCTTGTAAATGCACACAAGTTGTTGCAAATAGCATTATTTCTTTCATTGTTTAAACTATTTAGTATCCTATTTAATGTTGTACATGACATATAACATTCCATTGTGTGTGCATGTATCTTGTTTTCTTTATCCATTCATCTATCCACAGACACTTAGGTTATTCCCATATCTTGGTTATTGTGAACAATATTGGGTGAACATGGGAGTACAGCTATCTCTTTGAGATACTAATTTAATCTCCTTCAGTTATATACCCCAAAATGAAATTGCTGGATCATCTCCATCTGATTTTTCATAGTGGTTGTACCAATTTACATTTCTCCTACAGTGCACAAGGATTTCCTATTCTTCATATGCTTGCCAACACTTCTTTGTGGGCTTTTTTTCTTTTGACTATAGCAATCCTAACAAGTGATATCTCATTGTGATTTTGATTTGTAGTTCCCTGGTATATATTGAACACCTTTGCATGTACTTGTTCACAATTTGTATGTCTCTTGGAGAAATGTCTATTTAGGTCCTTTAGCCATTTTTAATCAGATTATTTGCTTTTTTGCCAATGAATTGTATGAGTTCCTTATGTATTTTAGAAATTAACCACTAATCACATCTGTGATTTGCAATTATTTTCTCATATTCTACAGGTTGCCTCTTCACACTGATTATTTCCTTTGCTGTGGGGAAGCTTTTAGTTTGATATTGTCCCACTTGTGTATTTTTGTACTTTTGTTGTCATATCTGAAAAGATCATTGCCAAGACCAATGAAATAATTTTGTAAGTATACTAAGTCATGTATCAGGTCTTCAATAAATAAATGTGTGTGTGAATCAGTTAGGACTCGGTCAGGAAAACGGAGGCCTCTCATTCTACAAGAGGACTTATGTAGGAGGTAGAGGTTTACTCAATCACTGAATGATCTTGGTGAGTAAAGGTCATGGAAGTACCGCTGATGAGCTCAGTTTGGGTACAAAGTGGAGAAATTTGTTTCAAACATAGTTATGACCACCTATGATAGCTACAACTGTCTTGGAAATACTAATCTCTCCTGTACTGACTTCCAAATCTGACATGAGGTGTCGTTCACTGGCTGACTTGTTCTACTGACAGAATAACACAGAAAGAAGAGTTTGGAAATGTTCTTGGAACCTTGTGAAATTATTTTTTAAATGGAAAGAGGAAAATATTACAAAGTAATTGCATTACCCATCTTGTTTGAACTAGGTCAAACACCTTTAAACTGTGCCAAAAAGCAATTACTTTAAGAAACCATCAAGCAAACAACTGTTTGTAATCCAGATAATGAGCTGGATTATGGATATTTTGCCCCAAAAATACAAGAAGTAACCTATCAGGATAGCAGAGCATAGCTTAAACCTGTTAATGTTAATCAGCACTTTTCTTCAATTTTTCTTCTCATGAAAACCCCTAACTTAGTCCTTCCTGGGACACATTTTAGGTTTCTATATGAATCTGTGTGCCCCAAATTATAATCCTTCATCCCAAATAAATGTGCTTTGCTTTTTAATAACACCTTAATTTTTAGGCTAATGTTAACAACAGCTAATCCTTCAACAACACAAGGGTTAATAGCATTGACCGCCCCCCCCACCCAGCATGGTAAAAAATCAGAATATCATTTTTGACTCCCCCAAAATTTAACTACTAAAAGCTTACTCTTGACCAGAAGCCTTAATAACATGAATAGTCAATTAACACATATTTCGTATATGTGTTAGA
Source organism: Talpa occidentalis (assembly GCF_014898055.3). Taxonomy (NCBI): domain Eukaryota; kingdom Metazoa; phylum Chordata; class Mammalia; order Eulipotyphla; family Talpidae; genus Talpa; species Talpa occidentalis. The sequence goes on along the minus strand of NW_023604861.1, from coordinate 33,688,118 downwards.
TATTGTAATTCTTACAATAAAGTTAGAAAAATGAAAATGTTACTAAGAAAATCATAAAGAAGAGAAAATACATTTATAAACACTTGTTTATCACAAAATTGAGCAAATTTCTTTGTTTCTGGAGCCACATCTCTGGTCTGGTAAAGACTTTGTAAGACAAAGATAATCTAATTCCTCCCAAAAAATGGGTTGTAGCCTATACAGTATCATAAGATGAAAATTAATATTCTGAGAAGCTAGAATAAATGTCCCATTAAACTACAATTAAAACTTCCTGGACCTGAGAAGAGAATCATTCTGAACTTAAAGAAAAGCCTTAGATAACTTTAGGCAGGCAATGGCAAAGTTCTTGCCTGTGTTCAGCCATATTTTGAGATTAGATTCAATTCTTCAATGATTACAGTTTAAAAATCTTTCATCCAACCCTTTGATTTTACTTATGACTAAGACAAAAGACAAATTGATTACAGTGCATAGGGAAGACAAGAGAGGCAATGGAATGATATCTCTTACTTTACATTTTTTTCTTTGTTTACTGTAATCAGCTTCGGATTCAATTTTTTTCATCTTTCTCTTTAAATCTGAGAATTTGCGTTTAGTACACAATTCAGACATTCAAAATAATTCCTTAGTGGTAACTTTAACATTAAAGCCATCTTTGATATTAATGACCCAATTTATTGATGAGAATTTGCAAAAACAAGGGTAAATTTTGGTTAAGTCTAATTTTTGTTTTAATCTTATTAAGAAATTCCCTAAATCTTGGCAAGATACATTTCTACATTTCCTTTCCTTTTTTTTCTTCCAATTCAATTTTTTTCCAATAGAAATTTTTTCCAATAAGAAATTTAAATTGAAAGCTCTCTGAAATTTTCATAGGTGCAATATCAGTCTAGTAGTTTTCCAATTCAGTTGTGACTCGATTAGACAATAAGCATGCTTTGTAGTTTATTTAAAGATCTAGAAGTTCACACCCAGCATAAAACACAACAAACAAAAAGATTCAATACACATTAATTCTTCTCTGCTAAACCTTTGAGCTCTTGGAGCCAGAACTAGAAGGTAAATACCACAGGATTTGGGATATATTTTGTTTTACTGTGTACCTCTCAAGATGCATGGACATTTTCTTGCATTTGGTGGGTGCTATTATAATCCTAACTTATGAGCAAATTACCCATGCATGGGATATCTTTTTTTGAGGCGGCAAGAGATATGAGAGCTATAAAATTCTTTACCCATTTAAAGCCCACCAAAGTTTATGGCTTTTGGCTTGCAAGATTTCCTTAGTAATAGCTTTTACTTTTTTATAATAGCACAAGAGATAGCATTTGGAGTCAGCAGTACCTTTACTTAAACCTGAAGACTGGGACATTTGTGGGGGCAGGGGGATGACTAGAACCTGGAATCCAAATTTTCTCCCCAAAGAACAGGACAGAACCTCCAAGAGGAAGACCTTTACTCAAAGCTTGAGTGTCAAGTATTCAACAACAAACCTAAAACATCATATAGTACATAACATGAACAAACACAGCCAAATACTTCCTCAGAAAAACAAGGCTCTGGCAGAAACAAAACCAAGGATCAACCAAAATTAAGGAAATAAATCATTAAACCAAATGAATCACCCAATACCCAATTTCCCCAATATGTTCTCTTACTAGAAAATTTAGGGAGCTCAAATGCCAAAGTGGTAAAAGTTACCTCACTTTTATAAAATATACTTATTTTATCAAAAAGTCAATTTTCACACTAGAAACAGAAATGGCTACAGGTTCAAGACCACACTCCCAGTTTCTTCCAGGAGTGATGAGCTGGAGCTTTGCAGCAACTTATACCCTAGTGAGTCTCTTGCCTCTCTCTTGAATGAGTATCTGCCCTATAATCAGAATTTGCATATCCGAGGTCCAGACCTTTCAATCCTGAGTGACTGATCTAATTGCTGGAATGTGCCTCCAAAATATGGCTCATTTAGAAGGAACGTTTAGCAGGAATAGTAGAAAGCCATTCTTGAATGTGACAAGATTGGAGAGAAAGGAACTTTTCATCCAATCCAAACATGCTAAATCTATTTTACTAAAAGGAGCTTTGATCTTAAAGACAGTATCTTACAAATAACCTGTATTCTTTTTAGGGGATTAAATGGGCCCCCATTTTCAACTCAAGAGTGGCTTCCTGGGTTTCTTGGTTTTTATAAAACTCAAGAGGAAAAATATCTCATGTCCCTAAATAGTTATGCAGGAGAGTGGTAGAACAGAGCAGATCCAACAATACGGCCCTACTTGTATAACACAAAACGAGATGTGTCACAGCTTCATGAATTTTTCAGAGGCTAAGACAGCCATGATAATATATTTTACGCTTGTGCTCTTGCATTGAAAAGCTTTTTTTTGTGAATCTCCCACTTTCTCTGACACTGCTCCTTCAATGCAAGTAGCTACCATGTTTCAGGGCTGCTGATAGTCCTATAAATAAGGACATTTAGACTTCTGTCTCCCCATAACCAACTCCTTTTCACAAAGGTTAGTAAGGAGCAGTTGGGTGTTGGGGCTGTGTTGCACAGGCTCATTAGAGCTGGTTATAAAATTTTCAGGAATTTTTCAACCCATTCTTCAAAAATTAAATTGTGTAGACTTAGAACTTAGCAAATGATTTTTTTTAAAGAACAACTTCAAACTCAATCCTTCCTAGCCACTTTACAATCACCTACATTCTTAGAATTATTTATGATCATTGTATCTGTATGTGGAAATAGCATCTAATAATGTGCTACTGTGCAACTCTTTCCCAATCTACATTCAGTGATGTCAGGTTGGCAGCTTGCAATCAATCACTGTGAGAGGATTTATACCATGGAAATTGGCAAACACAAAAATAATCAGGGCATTCTTATTTTCTGGAGAGCTAGTTATTAAAAGTTTACTATCACACCAGTGGAGAGGAGAGGAGTGTATGAATAGATGACTATTCCTCTGCCTATACCAACCAAAACAATTACTTAAGTTTACATGACTGGCTAGTAGGACATTTTGCCAACAACAAGCTATTTTAATAATGTTGTGAACTCTGATACTCACCAGTGAATTCTTTTATTCTCTCTTTATCACCAGTGAAAATTATAAATCAGCAGCAATAAAGAATTAAGTTAGGTTTCAACAGTAAATAAAAACTACGTCAATCAACTGTGTGGATAGCACTTCATACCATTAGAAAAGCAGCAAAGATATGAAACTCATAAATCTATTACAAGAATATCTCAGACAGACATGGAGAAAAAGCTCTCATGTGAAGAAGGGCATAAATTGTGCAATGTGAAAGGGAAGACATGCACTAAAATAAGGAAATGGACTGCATGGATTCATGATTTGATAATGATGTGAGCTCATTAGCAAAAGTCCAGGATAAATTCTGCTGGGTAGCAACCAGTGTGTCACTGATAGAAAGAAGCCTTTAGTGAAGAATCAGGGCAAGACAATAGAAAAATGACTTAATGAACATCAAATGGTTATTACTCTATATGTTCATATTCAAAGTCTGGCCCAACTGTAGGAGGGTCCCTTGTGGGTGACTTTCTATATATTATTCTTGAAGGGAAGTCATCAAACACTTCTGCTTTCCTAGAATCAGACCTATCATACCTTTGAGTCCAAGATAATAACCATCTCTACCGACGTCCTCCATTCTTAGTTTCCAATAATCATTCTATAACTAATTTCACTCCTGGATGAATAATCCTAACAATATATTCATTGGTGGCTGAGGTATGTATCTGTGTCACAAAGGGATGGGACTCAGGTAAAGGGATTGGGGCACTTGATACTGGTGCAAATTTTAAGGAGTACCTAAACATGCATAATCAATAGTATTTTATTTTAAAATAGTATTTTATTTTTATAAATATAAAATATATACTTATAATATTAATCATCAAGATAAAAATTTAATGCACTAGTTTAAAAATGCAAAACCCCCACAATTTATGAAACATCATATTTTATTTATTTTTTTTTTAAATAATAAATTTTATTTTTATATTCCCCCATACAATTGCAAACGCCCCATTCTGACCCCAATCCTTCCCCTCCCGCCCCCCACCCCCCAAAAAGTGTCTCTGGTTCATAGTTTTTTGTTGATTTTGATTTTCACTTTCTTATATTCATTTTCCTGGTCCCTTATTTAAGTTTTCTAGATTCCTGCTATGAGTGAGACCATCCAGTATTTTTCTTTTTCTTTTTGGCTTATTTCGCTGAGCATGATCCCTTCCAGCGCCATCCATGTTGCTGCAAATTGCATGTGTTTATCTTTTTTGAATGCTGAGTAATATTCCATGGTATATATGTACCACATCTTCTTGATCCAGTCATCTATTTTTGGGCATTTGTGTTGTGAAACATCATATTTTAAATAACATCATAGATTAGTAAGAAAGATGAGTGTTCTCACTTGTAAATTAGTCTTGCCTTTGGAATGCTATTGTTGTCATGTTCTCCTGTGAGAACTTGCTTAATTATTTCTGCTCTTTCCTGGACTTGCAGCTTCACTTTTAAGAAGTCTTATTTCCCAAAGCCTATAGGCTGCTCAAATTTCCATCACCTTTGAAACAAAAGCAAAAACAACTTTTGTTTTAAAGCTGTGATTTTAAAAAAATCACCTCAATATCTTTGGTACACCTGCAGCTAGCAACATTACAGCAAAGTTTCTTGAAACATGTTCAATATCTTTATGTTCTCACATCTCATCTGGTGTTGCCTCATTGGACAATATTGATTATTCTTGCCTTCTTGAGCAATGTCTCTCCCTTGACTTCTATGGTACCACATTTCTATCAACATTACTTCTCCTACTTCCAAATATTCCTTCTCAGTCTTGTTGGCTTCTCAGTCTTTATTATTTATTTATTTATTAAATGTATGCTATTTATTGATATGTTAATAATCCTTGGATTCTGACCCATTTCTCCTTTCCTCAACCCTCTCTCAGTGACCACACCAATTTCCATGAAATAACTATCACAAATAAGCTCAAGACTCTCCTTTGAATTATGTCTCTTCTAAGCTACCAATTCTTATACAGGCCCTACTGAGGGCCTCCCTGGTGGCACAAGGGGTTAAGAGCAACCTATGAAGCTATCCACAGCCACTGAAGCAGGAGTTCAATGCCCGGCCAGGGAGCTACCCACATGGTGCAGCAGACCTCTCCTGACTTGCCCGCTGTTCCCCTCAGCAGTGTGTTTCAGTCAATCTGCCTCTTTTGTTCCCCACTCTGTCTCTGGTGAATTCTCTCACCCCCCCACACCTCTGGCCTATACCCCAGTTCTTGTATGTATAAATAAATAAATCTTTAAAAAAAGAACACCTATTGAAGTCCACTTGGCTGTCCCCTAGAATACTCAAACTCAGCATGTCCAAATTGAAATAACTAGGCACCCACCCTGTCTGCTTCTCATCTACTATATATTGGCTGGATGGCATTAGGAATCCAATAAACAAGTGTGAAGTTACTCTTTTCAAAGAGTGGAAACATAATTGATATATGACATTGTATTAGTATAATATGAACCCAATAATATGTTGATATTGTGTGATTCATTCTAAGATGGTATAATTTGAAAATTTTGGAATCTGAAAATATAACATAATTAATGTTACATAAGTGACATATAACAAAACAACAAAAACACCAGTTTTGTTTTATTGAAATTATAAAGGTGAATTTAAAAGTAACTTAAATTGGAAAAGGTTATTTCAAAGTCACTTAGAGTTTGCTAATAGAGTGGGGAGAAAAAAACAAATTCTCATACAAGCTCACTAACTTTTACATCATCATCCCATCATATTCTTCCTCTCTGCCCTCATCTGCTTTCTCTCTTCCCATCAATCCTTTCAGGACAGAAATACTCGTCCCCCAGTATGGCTCCCCACTGGCTTCACTCAGCATTCTGCTGATTAAAAAGCTACCAAAGAGACACTCCTGACACCTGATATAAATGTAGCAGCTCACTCCCCTCCTACTTTCTACCTCTTCTATCCTCCATTATGCTTCATGCACTTATACACACCTTCTACTTATTTTTTTTAAGATTTATTTATTTATACAAGCACCTGGTACAGTCAGAAGCAGGGGAGGGTGAGAGAATTCACCAGAGCCAGAATGGGGAGCAGAACAGGCAGAAGGACAGAAGCACACTGCTGAGGGGAGCAGCTGGTGGCAGGAGAGGTCTGCGCGCCATGTGGGACCCTCACTGGCAGCCAGGGATGGAACCAGCACTGCAGAGCCTGCGGGCAGCTTCGCAGCCCGGCGCTCAACCACTGTGCCACTGCAACAGGGTGGTCCCCAGGAAAGGGGGAGGTTCCCTGCCCCACCCAAGGGAGGGTGGAGCTGAGCAGGAAGAGGAGAAGCTGCAGAAGAGACGGAGGAAGGAAGCAGGATGGAGCAAGGAGACCTGGAGGAGGCGCATGGAGCCTAGAGACACGTGAAGAAACTGCGCTTGTCTTTTGGTCGTGGACTGGGTGACAGATGTGGGTGAGACCCGTGGGGAGGTGACAATGGCAGCTTTTATCTTGATGTTGATTTTGCTCTTTTCCTTCCGGGCTTGTCCAGTTGTTTGTGACCCTTTTCTGTGGGTCCCCACTGGAAGATGCTTTAGACTTGTAGCAGGCTTTGGGGCCTTGTTCTGGGCCAATCCCATTTGGATGGACTTTTACCCACGAGGGGACGGGTAACTCTGGATGCTTCATTTAGAAACTAGACTAGAAACTAGACTCTTTGCCTTACCTGTATTGTTTCCTAGTTTTATTAAAGTTCCTTTTCATTAAAGTCTCCTATGTTTTGTGTTGATGTGGCGGATGGCAGAACCCATTTAGAATAGGCAGGTTTGCGGGGTTTTGGGCTGCCCCTCTCCCTGTCCTATAACACCACCAGGGGAGGCCCTGCACCTTATACTTATTTGCTTGTTCTCTCTTCCCCCCAGTATGTAAATTTTCTGAGATCAGTGTCTGCTTTATTAACTCTATATCCTCATCATCTAGAACAGTAGATGCACAATAAATATTTGTTAGATGAATGGATGCCTGTCATATCTACTTTAATATTTACTGTCTCTACTAGTTCCCTCCTTCACAAATTCAGTAACTATTCACATAACTCCTCTTACCCCTACCCTGAGTGTTCTTCATTCTATGGCTCCAGACCTTTTTATCTTCAATCCGATGCTTGCAATTTTCCCCTAAGTGGCCTCCTTGCTTCAGTCAAGTCTCCCTTTTATCTATTCTTCATGCTGTTGCTACATTGTCTTTCCAACTTAGCTCAGATTGGTGGTTTCTTCGTGAAGTCTTTCTCAATAATTTAGGTAGAACTATTGGGCATTCCTTGTGCCTCTTTATACTGTTGTACAGATGTTTTCATGGAACAGATACCAAGGTACCTTGCTGCACATATCTGCACATCTGTCCTATTCTATTTGACTGCGAATCCACTAAAAGCAGAGACTGTCATTTATTTTCCTGTCTTATTCATCCTTACTATTTAACACAGTGCCAGAGCTATCTTAAATGCTTGGAAAATATTTATTGAGTAAGTGAAGTAATAGTATAGTTCAGTGAATTATCTGTCCATATGCCAAAAAGCCCAATGTGTAGCCAAACCGGATTTCAGAGAACCAGGGGGAAAAAAGGGGGTAAAAGTAGTTAATTCTAGAACCTCAAAATATCAGAGAACAAAGGGTTACCATCTCTTGCTGCTGACTCACTGCAGGACAGTTAGCATACTTAATGGACTCGCTTTAAAATAGTGTTGTCTACCTAAGCTTTATATTTCAGCCTGTGTAATAAGCAGACCCCAATATGCCCCATCCAGGCTGAGCAGCTGACCAGTGTGTAAAAACCACCTCCAACACCCAATTGCCGGACTCCTTTGTCTCAGTTTTGCCCTTCTTTCTTTTGAAAAGTCTCTTCAAATGTTTTCCCTGGAGATGCAACCTGTGGGGAATTCATCCTCTTTGACGGCATTATCTGTACAGGTAGTAACTTCTCTTTCTCCAACAAAACTTGGGTCTAGTCTATTTGGGGCATGTCTGTGTGATGAACCTGTTGAGTTAGCCAACAGAAACACTTCTATACAAATCATAGGATTTTTTTAATTTTTAAAAAATGATGTAACCACACCTGTCTATTTAATAGGTAAAAAGCAGGTAATACTATCTCTCCTTCAAGAGCAAGAATAGATATCTATCTGCTTCCTAAGATTAGTTTGCACCCTAGACTGGATTGATAGCATCAAGTCAGATGTGCAGCTTATTAAATTAGATGCCAAAGGATCAGCAAAGAAAAGGAGAAATATTCTCTGCCTTCAGGGACCATTCTAACTGTCTGAAGGAGAAGATATGCATAATATGCACAAAAATACAGGCTCATTGGATTCTTTTTCACAACCCTAAAAATGGATGACCCAAGTAGTGGGGGAAAAAATACTGAAAGAGCCTCTTCAGGTCAAGCTGGAACTTCCCCTATGGGAGATCCACATCTTTATGACAGTGGTTCTATGGAGAAGATATACACCAACGAGGAAACAAGAGCACTTCCAAGTCGGCAGTGCTCCCTAAGGCAGCCACTCAGGGCTCCAGTGTGTGCAGCAGAATCACAGCATTGTGACAGCACAGGTCAGAACATCACTTCCACAATTTACCTTGAGAGAAGCTGGGCAGCACACACAGGAAAATGATGGTGACTCCGTAATAACTATTCTAGTTATTATTCTCCCTAATAACTATATTATTCTCCCTAATAACCATCACTACAAGTCAACTGGTAGAAAGTTCCATTTTGAAGGAGGCTGCTAAATAAAGACTAAGACCATGTTTATAAAACTCAATCAAAACATTACCAGGGGCCTCCCCGGTAGCGCAGCGGTTGAGTGCTGGGTTGCGAAGCTGCCTGCATCCTCTGCAGCGCCGGTTCGATCCCCGGCTGCTCCCTGGCCACCGGAGGAGGGTCCCACATGGCGCGCAGACCTCTCCTGCTGCCCGCTGCTCCCCTCAGCAGTGTACTTCGGTCCTTCTGCCTGCTCTGCTCCCCGCTCTGGCTCTGGTGAATTCTCTCACCCTCCCACCCTCCCGCGCTTCTGACTGTACCCAGTGCTTGTATAAATAAATAAATAAAAATAAATCTTAAAAATATAAAGTAACAGAAGTTTAAAAAAATTTTTAAATAAAAATAAAAAAAATTAAAAAAACAAAACAAAAACATTACCAGTTATTCATCTTCAAAATTGTGACATCGTAGTTTTCTGGGAAATGACTATATGAAAAATGAGGCAGAAAATGAATATCTGGCGGCATCTTCCATGTATTTTGGATTGTTCCTTCAAACTCTCTCCATCAATACTCACAGCAATTTTCCAAGGTAAATACTACTAGCTTTATTTTTATAGAGATATAATGGAAAAGAAAGATCCACATAAAATTTTTAATTATTTTTCAGTTTGAACTCATGGAATCTTATTCTATAGGTTATAATCCATTAATCTTAATATTTATTTTGTGGCTTTTCCCAGCTATGGCCATGGAATCTTTCTCCAGTGAATTGTTGTATGCTTTTTACATGACTCTCTCAATTTCTGATCCTTTCCTTACTTTCTGGTACAACAAATGTTTCAAGTTTCTCGTGTATTTTACTTGTCCCAATTATGGTCTCGGTCAAGAAGCCGGTGCCCATTTGATTAGAGAATCATTTTAAAATGAAACCAAGATCTGAGTACAAAGTGGAATTAACACTAGGGGTCACTGTTTCTAGATTATCCTAGAGAAAAGAGGTAAGATATACACGCATGTACTTTTAAATATATTAAAGACCATGTGTTCATCTACTGATACCAGACTCCCAATATCTACCTCATGGTTCATTCCAACTTTCCTCATCTCTTTCTCAACAGTGAGGAACTGGATTCTCAACATATCCATTTACTTGTTCAATTCTAGAATATACATAAAGCAATGACTGAACCTCCAATCCACATTCCAGCAAAAAAACAAATTTAGTAACTAAGAATATTGGTTACACATTTTATTGGTCTTTAGCCTTACAATATATACTCAAACACTGTTTTCCAAATGTGTTGCTATATGTATTATAATTTGGGTTTCTTCTATTTCCTGATTTTAACTAACTATTGCATATGGCTAACATTACTCATGGAATTCTCCTGATTCCAATAAAAAAAAATTAATTATATTCAGAGAAGCGTTGTTCTCCCTTAAACTTTGTCCCCTGTTCCCATTCTTATTTTTCCAACCAGCCTTACCCATGTCCTTTAGGGAATCCAGCTCATTAATTCTGTTTATCCTTTTTGTGTTTTTATTTACACAAATAAGAAGATTAATGTATATTTTCTCATGCTATATTATTCTATGATATTCTTTGCACTTGACTTTTTCACATAAAAATATAGATCCTGGAAATTAATCCATATCAATTAATAAAGATCTTCCTCATTATATATTTTCAGACTATATAGCACTTCCCTATACGAGCATACCATACTTATCCAACAACTCTTTGACACATGAGCATTTAGGTAGTTTCAAATATTTTGCAGTTATTAATAATGTGAAATAAATAATTGTGTTGTTAGCAATCAATCTGAAGAAAAAAAATCAAGAAAACCATCCCTTCTATAATTGAAACAAAAAAAAATCAAATACTTGGGAATAAACCTAACAAAAGGAGTAAAAGACCTATACAAAGAAAATTATAAAACATTGTTAAAAGAAATTGAAGAAGACACAAAGAAATGGAAAGTCATCCCCTGCTCAAAGATTGGAAGAATTAACATTATTGAAATGGCCATCTTCCCAAAAGCAATATACAGATTCAATGCTATTCCAATAAAAATCTCAAAGACATTCTTCAAAGAAATAGAACAAATACTGATGAAATTCATATGGAACCACAAAGAAACCACAACTAGCCAAAGCCCTACTGATGAAAACAAAGGAGAAAGGAAGTATCACACTTTCAAACTTCAAGCTATACTACAGCCATAATAATTAAAACAGTTTGGTATTGGAACAAAAACAGACACATAGACCAATGGAACCAAATAGAGAGCCCAGAAATAAAGCCACACTTATATGAACAACTAATCTTTGACAAAGGAGCAAAGAATACGCAATGGAACACTGACAGTTTGTTCAATAAATGGTGCAGGGAAAACTGGACCTCCATATGCAAGAAAATGCAACTAGACCATTATCTCTCACCGTGAACAAAAATCAACTCAAAATGGATAACAGAACTGGACATAAGAAAGACCTGAAATCATAAAATATATAGAAGAAAATATAGGTAAAACACTACAAGACATACATAGCAGTAACATCTTTAAAGACTCATCGCCCAAAGCAGTGATAGTGAAGGCAAAGATAAACACCTAGGATTACATCAAACTGAAAAGATTCTGTACAGCCAAAGAGACGTTAACCAAAACAGAGAGACACCTCACTGACTGGGAAAAAAATCTTTGCACTCCATTCAACTGATAAGGGACTGATCACAAAGATATACAAAGAACTCACAGGACTCAACAAAAACAAAATAAACAATCCAGTCAAGAAATGGGCAGAAGAACTTAAAAGACATTTCTCCAAAGAGGAAATGTAAATGGACAACAGGCATATGAAAAAATGTTCAACATCCCTTATAATCAGGTAAATGCAAATCAAAACCACACTGAGATACCACCTTACACCAGTAAGAATAGCACATATCAAAAAAACAAGCGATAATAAATGTTGGCAAGGATGTGGTGAAAAAGGAACTCTCCTACATTGCTGGTGGGAGTGCAAACTGGTCCAACCACTATGGAAAGCTGTCTGGAGTCTTCTCAGTCTACAAAAAATGGAGCTACCATAGGACCCGGCAATTCTACTACTAGGGATCTACCCAAAGGACACAAAAACATTGATTCAAAAGAACACCTGTATGCCTATGTTTATTGAAGCACTGTTTACAAAAGGTAAAACCTGGAAACAACCCAAATGCCCAAAAATAGATGACTGGATCAAGAAGATGTGGTATATATGCACAACGGAATATTATTCAGCAATCAAAAAAGATAAACTCATGCCATTCACAGCAACATGATGGAGCTAGAAGGAATTATGCTCAGTGAAATAAGCCAGAAGGAAAAAAAAATACTGGATGGTCTCACTTACAGCAGGAATATAGGGAAGCCAAATAAGACATCAATGTAAAAAAAAAAAAAAAACAACAGTGCAAAACACAACAAAGCAAAAATGGACAATTATAAATCAGAGACATACTGCAGGGGAGGAGGAGGAAGAGGCATCAGAGGGAGGGAGGGAGAACAGGAGACTGTGGTGATGGTGCACGGTGCCTTAGGGAAGGAAATTCTATGGGGACTCAACCTGAGGGGGTAGGGGGAAGCAAATATTGTTTTTAAAAAAATTTAAATTAAAATTAAATAAATAATTGTGTGGTTGCTGGAGGTATGTCATCAAGGTAAATTCCTAGAAATGGGATTAATAGGTCAAAAGTAAGTGCAGATATATATTGTTAGATATTGCCAAATACCCCCCCAAAAATGGATTGTCTGGCGTACATTAATTTTCAGCAAATTGTGAGGGTGCCTGTGTCCCCCACAGCTGACTAACATAATATTTGGTCAAACTTTTCAAGATCATCACATAGGTGAGTCCTTATAGCTCAGTGTTGCTTTAATCTGAATTTCTTTAAATATGAGTGAGAATCATATTACTGAACATATTTTATATATATTACACACCATTTTTTTAATCTTTTCTGTGAAAGCCTTTTTGTGTCTCTCCTCCCTTTTTTTCTATTAAAATCTTGGCCTTTGTTCCCCCTTTTTCAAAGGTACAATTTAGGCATTTTTTAATTTTTTTTTTTATTTTTTTAAAGATTTATTTTATTTATACAAGAACCGGGATACAGGCCAGAAGACGGGTGGGTGAGAGGATTCACCAAAAGGGAACAGAACAGGCAGACTGACTGAAATACACTGCTGAGGGGAGCAGCAGGCGAGACAGGAGAGGTCTGCCGTGCCATGTGGGATTCTCACCGGCCTGACGGGATAGAATCCATGCTGCAGAGGCTGCGGACAGCTTCACAGTGCGGTGCTCAACCGCCTGCACCACCAGGGAGGCCTTTTAGGCACTTTTTATGTATGTTTTCTTTGTATTTTCTATACATATTCTGCTGTTCATGTGATAAATTTTTACTTATCATATATATGTTCATTTAATTTCTATATCCCTTTTTTTCTTTAGAAGGAATTTACAGAACTTATATTGTTGTAATGTTTGCATTTTATAAACACATATTTTAATCACCATGTAGCTAAATGACAACAGCGGACCCAAAGGAACAAATTCATGCAATGATTCCTTCATGCAACACTTACTCAGAACAGCAACAGAAAAACACATCAACCTGGTCATTCAGTGACTGACATTTATTCTTATAAAAAGGAAGAGATAACTTCACAAGTAATTTAACTCAAGAAAATAAATAAAAAGTGAAAAAAATGAAGCAATGGAGAAAAATACCAAAAGGGAGAAGTTAACACTTAGAAATTGAATATTCTTACGAGGATCACTTACCTAGTCAAAGACTGAGCTGTGAAGTTTCTAGTTACTACTTGAAAGGTTTCATTTAAAATTCTTGTTAGTTCTAAGGGAAAACAAAGAATTTATTAAACACAGATGGTGCTAAATACTGTGTTTTCAACAGAAGAAAGGAGGCATAGTACATGTTGAACGAACAAGGTTAGAAATGTGTAAGTAGATAATCATGACATGTAATTTATCCGAGAAATGTATCTATTAATTTCTTTGGGAAGAAACATTGGTATTGCAAGTTAAAGGAAATACAAGAGGCTAAAATCCCAAAGGACTCTGGGGTGATAAATAGCCCTATTAATAACTAATACAGTGAAATCACAGATATTTAAGGAAGCTTGAGAAACAAATGATTAAATCATCACCTGCATTGAAGAGCATTCATTAGCCACATGAGAGGTCACAAGTCAGTGATGCTTGCTCAAATTCACTCAGTCAACATTTTGTGGGGGAGGAGGTGAAGGATTATGACACTTAAAAAAATCTGCTTTTGAATTCATTTAGATCCTACTATTAATTTCGTGTTGCTGTATATATGGCAAATTCTACCCACTTATTTATGTCCTTTGCCCCTTATAAGCATTTGTTAAGTCACTTGTATACTACAGTATCCTTCCCCTCATTTTAATGCCATTATTTGTTAAAGAAATGGGGGTAGACTGTGCTACATTCTGGATTTGGTTGACTGCATCATTGTTGTAACATTTTATTTGATTTTATATCCACCTTATTTCCTGAAAATTGCAAGATAGATCTGAAACTGGTTTGGCAAACATTTTCTTGAAAGGGCCAGATAGTAAATATTTTAGGCATTTTGAGCTATGAACATTCAGTCACAATTATTCACTTCTGCCATTTTAGCAAAAAAATAAATTGTTGACAAATACATAAGTGAATAGGTATGACTGTGTTCCAAGAAAACTAAATTTACAAACACCAGTAACACAACTGTCATTTGGGGCAGAAGGAATAGTGTATATGCAAGACAAATACAAGGGACAGAAGAAATTCAATGTGGTGGGGTAGAACGGAGGTTGAGTGAAGGCACCTGTGTTCATGACATTACCAGAAGACCTCAGCTACTCCCTTGAGGTCTTTCCTCAGCAAATACCACCCTCCTTTTTATTTCCTGTCAGTCATCTACTCATAGGTCAAATACCTAACAGCTATTTTATAGTTAGGGTACAATCACATGTATACTTATGGGTCAATCTCTAAAAACATGGGAGACATCTTTGCATTTATTTATCAAATATTTACTGAGCACCTACTATGTGTCAGGCTTGGTGCTAGGCACTGAGGTCACGATGATGAGCAAAAGACAGAATTTCTCTCATGAGCTTATAGTTCAACAGGAAGAGCAAAGACGCTTAGAAATTAATCATAAAGATGAAACTAAACTATCTTAAATAAGCTAAGTGCTATGGCATAATAGGAGTGGGGAGAGAATATAATAAAGAAATGTGAGCCATCATGTGAAAAACAGACTTCCCTGAGAAATCTTCTATTCACATTTCAATCTGTCTGAAATCTTTTTGGAGAGCCTCTGACTGGATGGGAAATTTTTTCTCATCTGTCTCACTTCTATCATTAGTAATTACTGTTTGACTGTCCCACATCTTTCAAGTTAACAAGCATCTGCTTTTCTTTCCAATTCTACTGTTGCAAGGAGCTCAATTTGCCTAAAGAGTTGATCTCCTCAGGAACCCAAATTCTACTGAAGCACTTTTCATCTCTTCTCTTTTTTTTTTTTTTTTTGGTCCATCTCAGGGGAGTATTAGCTTATGTTTCTCTCCTGGGATTCAGACAAAATTGTCCCTAGGGCATGGCCAAGCCCAGAAACATCATAAAGCCTAGTCACTCAAGGGGTCTGATTGGTAGGGTAATATGTACAAAAATAAAAAAGAATCTACCAGATAAATGTATGGACATAAAAATAGCACATAAAGAAAAGGGCATTAGTCCAGTGCTGACTCTGCCTTCTCTGAAACTCCTCTCGCCCTTCCATGCTGCCTGTAGCCTCTTTGAGCTATCTCTGCTTCTTTTTCTGTTCAAAGCAATTAAAATATTTATTTCCTCCACTTTCCTCCATATGTCAGCATCAGAGGTGGGGTCAAGTGCTTTTCTCCAAGGTTGTTTACTGTCAGATGAGGTGACTTGCTAACAAACTTTGCAAACTAGTTGTTTCTTAAACACCTTTCAAATACTCAACCATCCTAGGCTTTTGCAGATTCCTTTTTCTGGAGTGGTTTTTCTACCTGGCAAATTCTAGCTCAGGTGATAAACACATCACTTCTGCAGTCACATAGTCCCAGATCTTTTTTCTGGGAAACCCGGCACAAGTTCTTTCTCCACTCTGCTCCAACAGCTCCCTGAGTACATCCTCTTATAGCATTTACCACATTATGTCATTATATGACAATTTGGTGATTGCAGCTCTCTCTCTCCCACTAGACCTTTGACTGCTTGAACTCTGGAATAATTATGTCTTTTTCCTCGTTGTATCTCTAGTGCCTTGTAGCATTTGCCACATAGTGGGTGCTGAGTAATGTTTAAAATGATTTCATTAAGTGCACTTCTTTGTCTCACATACACATTTAACACAGATATTAAAAAAAAAAAAGGTACAACACTAGAGAGTTCAGAAACCATACATACTACTAATGCATTCTTTTTTCAGCAGTGGAGTGTTAGGGGCACTGAATAAATGGTCAACTATTCCACAAGCTGAACCTGGGGCAATTGAAGAAGTTTCTCTCTTTATCAGTCTACCTCTTGCCTGGACCCTAAGGTTTCAGAATTGCAGTAAGTGCTTGACTTTTGGAAAGGCTGTTCCTTTAGTTCTAAGGGGCAAATGTCAATAATAACATATATTTCCCTGAAGAGCAACTCAACCATGCAGCTGCTCTATGGATTTGGGCGGGGGGCGGGAGGGGGGTGCTGTTGGGGGATGGTGGTGACTGGCTTAACCAGCAGGCATTTATTTTCTCACAGTTTGGAGGTCAGAAGTCAGAGATCAATGTGTTAGCAGGTTTGGTTTCTTCTGAAGCCTCTCTCCTTGGCTTAGATGGCCTCCTTCTCTCTGTGCCCACACATCCCTGGTGTCTTTGGTCTATGAATTTGACCTTTCTTTTACCAACAACCTACTGACCTACAATTTCACAGGATCCTCAGCTCAAGGAAATAACATTCCCCAGGAGAGAAAATAAAAATAAAATAAAACAAAAGAAAGTCCGATACCCAGCTATGTTGGTATCTTTCTAAAATACTAACACCATAATAAAGGCTTTCTGCTTCTTTTTCATTATGTGACAGCCAAGACTGTAAACACTGTCGGTGGCAGAGAAAACAGTGTCTAGAAACAAATAAGAAAAACTAAAGATGAAACTGAGAATATGTGCACAGCTTATGCTTTGGTATTCTGTGGTCATGACAGATTTTGCTCTTATGAAAGTACTGTGTGCGGTGTTCTTTTCCTCTGTAATGATTTCTGAAACTGTGTGACTAGTGGAATTTGCTTTTCTTAAAAAAAAAATGCAGTGAGTGTTTAATCGTTCAGGCTGTGAGTAACCACATTCTGTTCAAGTATGCTTCCAGCTCTCACTCTCCTCCTTATCAGCGACAGTACTCCAAACACTTGTCTCAATTTTCAGATCAAAGCTGATGAAAAACAGACCTCTAAAGGGTTGAATTGCTTTCTGCATTTTTGTGCATCCAAAGAAAATACCTATACCACTTGAAAGGACTGAATTTTTGTAGTGCTTCATCTTCAGATTGTGAATTCTGCTTTGCCTTTCTGCTTTGCTTATTTATTACTCTGTCAATGTCATCGGCTTCATGAAATGTATCTTTTAATTAATTATTCTTGTCTCAAATCATCTGCTGTGGTCCACTGTCAGGACAAGAATTTATGTTAGTAAAATAGGATCTGCCACTAAAGGGAAATATCTTGGCTTATTTCAATATAGAATTAACCTCATTTAACCAGTAATCACCTCAAGTGATTTTCCAGATAAACCTTTTGTTGTTTATAATTTCTTTGACGTTTTCTAGACAGTGTCACTTTTCTACAAAGAACAGAAAGTCAGAAGCATAAAAACACTAAATTATAAAAGAGTCAAGAAGTCTAGTTGAGAGAACATTTGGAGAGAATTCTAAAGCTAGAAGTCAAATCAACAACAACGGTTAACAACTCCATTCACATTCTACTCTATGGGGGACTCTCCAAGAAATATATCCCTGAAATACACTGTAAGAATGGGTAGTTTTATGTAGATGTCACCTGCTCTGCCTGGGGTATTATTAAAACAATGGAAATGATAAAGATACAGAAAAAGGCTTGTAAGTGAAAGTAAATGAAGTTATAATAAATAAGAACAAGATAACTGATAAAATTAGTACTTCTCCCCTAAAAACAACTATACTTTTTCAATATAGTGAAATGGACCCACACAAGTGAATGGACCCAAATAAGCAGAACTTTGCTTTGGAAAATCATAATTAGGTACTTTGGGGAAGTAAGGAAAAGGATTTATATATATATTCCTACATTCTTTTCCATATAATTCCTCAGGAGTGAATTTTTACTCCTTTCCTAAAAGATGGGGAACTATTTGAACCCAAATAGTAGGAACGCTATGGTAGTATGATATTTAGTCATTTAGATGGACTGCATGGTGTAGAAATACAACTGCACTAGAAATGAAGGAACTCTGGACTCCTGTCTCAGAGATGCCATTAGCTGGTTTTGTGAGTTCAGGAAAATCAGTAAATTTGACAAACATTCCTTAAGTATTTAGACACTATATGAAATGTTAGAGATACCTTGGTAATAGGAAAGCTTCCTTGACTTTTTTGTTCTTTTCCCTGATACCAATCACAAAAAGTAATCATAATAAGGAGGTACAGGTGCAACAATAACAAATAGATGGGATGGGGGTGGGTGAAGTTGGAGGAATTTCAGAAATTTCAAGTCCTTTGGTCTTGTTGGCTTTAAGGGTACTTGACAAGAGGGAGAAGGCAAAAGAGAAAGCTGGAATTATAGGCAGGAAACAGATTGTCGAGTGGTTTTTACATAATAGTAAGAAGTTGGGACTTCATCGTGAATCCAGTGATTTTCAAATTTTGATATTATTGTTGGGGGAACTTGTTTACTTACACTTGTCTGCCCTTAGTAATAGCATCGGAATCTTCAGTGGAAGGATCACAACACTTGTGTTTTTGACAAGCCCCTCAAGGTGCTTCCAATGTACATAGAAGTGTAAGAACTATTATAGTCAGTGGGGAGCCACTGAAGGTCCCGAAGTAAAGGAATAACAAGGATTTGTTATCATAAAGACCACTAAGAGTATAGAGAATGAACTTGAGGGGTGCAAGCCTGGGGACAGGAGACAATTAAGACTATATTCCTCGTGACCACTGACTCAGAATCCCCTCTTGGATATATGATTAAAGAACATTCTAACATACATATCTCAGGAGACAAGTACAAGGATGTTTATAGCTATGATGTCCACAGCAAAGAACAGTAATATCCCAGATATCCATTAACAGGAGATAAACTGTGGTATCTTTCAACAACAGACTATCCTATAACAGCGAAAGTGATTGAGTTAAGTCTAATACAACTGAATAGAGGTGAATCTTACAAATACAATTTTGACAGTTATAAAAGCAAATAATGGAAGACTACATATCATATGAGACCATTCAAAAAGAGTTCTAATGTGAGCAATATTAAACAGTCTATACAAATACTGTTTTTCAACAATGCAACAGATTTCAGGATAGCATTTACCACTTTCAGAAGGCAAGAGAATAGGCCAAAAAGAAACAGATGAATAGATTCAATGGTATTGGTAATATTTGTTGAATGGTGGGTTAATGTTTGTTGGTGTTTTTATCATACAGTGTAAACGATAAGTAATAACCAGTCTACAATGAGACTTTCTCATCATGCTCATCTATTCAGGCTCTTAAATCCCCTCCCACATTGAACTTGGGGGATAGAATCAAGAGGATGCAGAAGTGAGCTGTGTGATTTTTTTTAAAGATTTATTTATGTATACAAGCACTGGGGTACAAGCTAGAGGTGCGGCAGGGTGAGAGGATTTACCAGAGACAGAGCAGGGAGCAGGACTGAAGGCAGAAGGGCTGAAATACACTGCTGAGGGAGCAGTGGGCAAGTCAGGAGAGGTCTGCCCCACCATGTGGGAATCTCCCTGGCTGGCTGGGAATCAAACCTACACTGCAGAGGCTGCGGACAGCTTCACAGCACTGTGCTCAACCCGCTGCGCCACTGGGGAGGCCCAAAAGATTTTTTCTTAATTTTATTTTTATACATGAACCGGGGTACAGGCCAGATGTGTGGGAGGGTGAGAGGATTCACCAGAGAGAGAGTGGGGAACAGAACAAGCAGACCTACTGAAATACACTACTGAGGGGAGCAGTGGGCGAGACAGGAGAGATCTGTTTTGCCATGTGTGTATCTCCACGGCTGGCAGGGATCAAAATGGCACTGCAGAGGCTATGGACAGCTTCACAGTGCTGTGCTCAACAAACTATGGCACCAGGGAGGCCCAGCTGTGTGACTTTTAAGCTTAAGTCATATGAAGCCTTGTATCTGCCTCATCTTTTGAAGAACACACACTGGAGAAGCAAGCTACCATGCAGGAAGCCCAACTACCCCAGGACCACCATAGTGTGAGGAAACCCAACACACATGAAAAGCTGCATGAAAACAGGGAGCGATCTCATCAAGCTACTCCAACTGAAGCACCAGATTACATATATAAAGACATCATCATGAGTTCCAGCACAGCTGGGGCTGCAGATGCTCCAGCCTCAGTCACCACTTGACTGTCAACTATGTGAGAAACCTCCAATAAGGACTGCCCTGCTGAGGCTCAGTCTATCCTCAGAACCATGAGGAATAATAATAAATCACTGTTTTAGGTCAAGTGGCTTATTATGCAGTAGATAAACCAGAACATTATAAATACATTACATATCATATTTTGTATACATAAAACAGTACAATTATATTTCAAAAATGAGATTACTAAAATAATTTGTTAGAATCAGATAGTTCTGGCTTCAAATTCTGCTCTGTAGCCCTGGATAAATCACTTCACCTCTATAAGAATCAGTTTTATTACTGGAGAAATGCAGAAAGTAATAGTTCCTAATTAAAAGGGAATTTGGGAAGCTTAAATAATAATAATAATATAATAATAATAATATCCAGGCAGAGGGCTTTATTAATAATTTAATAAATTATAGGGGCCAAGTCATACTGCACAGACTGGATTTAAGGAGGAAAGTAGTTAAGTTTTTATAAATAAAAATTCAAGAATTTCTGTGAATATTCATAGTGAAGAGGATCCAGCTGGAACAAATGACTATAAAGTATTTTCTCAGTCTGTGGTTTTATGAAGATTCATTGATTTCCTGTGGTTTATTTCAGGTATTAGACATTGAATTCAGATTTCCCAGGGACAGACTTCCCTGGTGATTTCTCTAATTTCAGTATTAACTTTTTTTTTTTTTTTTTAAGATTTATTTATTTATTTATTTATTTATACAAGCACTGGGTACAGTCAGAAGCGTGGGAGGGTGAGAGAATTCACCAGAGCCAGAGCGGGGAGCAGAGCAGGCAGAAGGACCGAAGTACAATGCTGAGGGGAGCAGCGGGCGGCAGGAAGGTCTGCGCGCCATGTGGGACCCTCCTCAGGTGGCCGGGGAGCAGCCCGGGATCGAACCGGCACTGCAGAGGCTGTGGGCAGCTTCACAACCCAGCGCTCAACTGCTGCGCCACCGGGGAGGCCCTAATTTTAGCATTAACTTTTTCTTGGGCTTTCCAACCCATGGTGCTCTCCACTCTGGGGCCTCTTATATCAGACAACAGCAAAAAATGAAGGCAAACTTCCATCAATATAGTTGATGACTGGTTAATGCATCTTCTAGGAGGATGCAAAGGAAGGAGAAGCATAAGATTGGCTGAATGTTCTTTCTCCAGTGTAGATGAAGTCTAGAAAAAGAAGCTGGGCAAGAAAATGCAAGAAGCAATCTTACTGGAAAGATGATTATACTCTGGGAAGGGGTGAAACATGACATTGTTTCTCTGGCCGGTCTCCTCAGAGTATAATGAAAGGAACTTTCTGCCCTTTTGCATTGTTTGGCCCACAAGCGACACAATTCAGGAGAATGAACAGCACCAGCTGGAATTTAAGCATGGCTATCCTAAAGAGCTCGCTGCCTGTGGAGTTTGTGAACCACAAAACATCAACATAGACATGCACTGGAGATCTGCTGGGAATCAGCATGACTGCAGCCTGCATAGCGGGCAACCTCTCTATCGGCAGACCCTTGCGCTCACAGGATAAGAGGATGACTTCCATTCGCTCTCTCCACCACCAGGGAAGAACAAAAGGGATAGAGTTATAATCCAGCAGGAGGTATTTGGGTTAGATGAGCTCCAGAGGTCTGGTTAAGGTCTAATTCAATGAACAGCCTACCTTTCTTATCTCTGAGAGGAGGTACCCTTCTAAAAATAACAGTGTACTTCTGAAAAATCCACAGCTGTGAAATATTTGTTGAAACTTTATAAATTCCTGTATTTGAAAATAATTTATTTAGGTAATAACATTGGTTTACAACACTATAAATGATTCAGGGATAGAGGTGCACACCTCTTCAGATGTATGTCACCACACAATGTCCACACCAAGTCTCCCATAGTCCCCTCCACCATGTCCACTGGGCCCCCTCCTTCCTTTGCACCCCAACCTCCACCTCTGGTAGCCTCAATTCTATAGTCAGATTTCTAGGGGTTTGAAAAAAGAATTTTAACTGTAGTTAGATGTTCATATTTGCTAGAGAACTACTGAAGCATTTTCAGCTTTATTTACATATCTTTCTCTTAAAAGAGTCCTTTCTTCTTCCACTGAATTTTGAGGAAGAAATAAAAGTTATTTCCTTTACAAGAAGTCTTTCTACTCTCAGCAGTCCTAAATATCAGAAGGTAAGGCGAGATGAATGGTTGGAACCTCAAGGTCGGATTTTTGATACCTAGCAAATTCTCATATTGTTTGTCATATATAATATTTGAAGGTTATTATTCTTATTTTCTTCAGGGAAAAAATTAGACTATACCCCTCTACCTCATTGAGCTTTCCTAATAAATTCCAGCACATTGAAACATTTCTAAAGAAATTTCAAGCTTACCATAAAATTGTAGGTGCTGTATAAAGGTTTGGGGTTTTTTCCCACCTTCCCCAAATACATTTGTTAAAAGGCATATTCATTATATCAACAGGATAAGCACTGAAGCCAAGAAATCAAAATTGATATTTTACTACCATCTGATTCTCAGACCCCATTCAGGTTTTGCCAACTGTGCCAGTGATGTCCTTAATAGAAAAAAGATCTGATTTGGAACCAAATGTTACAGTTAGTTGTTATGTACCTTTAGCTTCCTTCAATGGAGAATATTCCTCAAGACTTTCTTTTCTCATTGTCTTAACACGTATAAAGTTTTCAGGCCAGTTTTTGTTTTCATGTTTTTAACAGAATGTCCTCCAATTTGTTTTCCCATGATTAGATTCAAGTTACGCATTTTTTGTCAGAATATCACAAGAGAGAGGCTGTATGCTGTGTTCTCACTGCATCCTATCAAATGGAATGTGATTTTGATTTATCTCTTTACTCCTCATTTAACTTTCAATGTATTTATAACAATATGAATTCATGGATTTTTATTTTATTAAGTAGATTATCATATGTTACTATATTTATTTTGATTCTCAATTTGTCCCACCTTCAACCAGTGTGATCCTCTTTTTTAAAAATAATTTATTTACTGATCACAAAAATCTGCAAAGAGCTGATGAGACTCAGCAACAACAAAGAAAATAATCCAGTCAAAAAATGGGCAGAAGAGCTAAAAAGAAACTTCTCTGAAGAGGAAATGCAAATGGCCAACAGACATATGAAAAAATGTTCAACATCACTTGTCATCAGGGAAATGCAAATCAAAACTACCATGAGATACCATCTCACACCAGTGAGAATGGCACATATTAAAAAAACTAGCAACAACAAATGTTGGCGAGGATGTGGAGAAAAAGGAACTCTTCTGCACTGTTGGTGGGAGTGCAAACTGGTCCAACCACTATGGAGAGCTGTGTGGAGATTTCTGGACCTACTAAACATAGAGCTTCCATATGATCCAGCAATTCCACTCCTAGGTATTTACCCAAAGGACACAGAAACATCAATTCCAAAGAGCACCTGCACTCCTATGTTTATAGCAGCACTGTTTACAATAGCTAAGCTTTGGAAACAACCCAAATGCCCAAAAATAGATGACTGGATCAAGAAGATGTGGTACATATATACCATGGAATATTACTCAGCATTCAAAAAAGATAAACACATGCAATTTGCAGCAACATGGATGGCACTGGAAGGGATCATGCTCAGCGAAATAAGCCAAAAAGAAAAAGATAAATACCGGAGGGTCTCACTCATAGCAGGAATCTAGAAAACTTAAATAAGGGACCAGGAAAATGAATATAAGAAAGTGAAAATCAAAATCAACAAAAAACTATGAACCAGAGACACTTTTTGGGGGTGGGGGGCGGGAGGGGAAGGATTGGGGTCAGAATGGGGCGTTTGCAATTGTATGGGGGAATATAAAAATAAAATTTAATATTTAAAAAAAAAAAAAATTTATTTATTTATATCTATTTTTCCATCATTGTTCATTTTTTCACATTGCTTTTTTTTTTAAGATTTATTTATTTATTTATACAAGCATTGGGTACATTTAGAAGCGCAGGAGGGTGAGAGAATTCACCAGAGCCAGAGCAGGGAGCGGAACAGGCAGACGGACTAAGTACACTGCTGAGGGGAGCAGTGGGTGGCAGGAGAGGTCTGCGCGCCATGTGGTACCCTCGCCCTGTGGCCGGGATCTAACTGGCGCTGCAGAGGCTGCGGGCAGCTTCACAAGCCAGCGCTCAACTGCTGCGCCACGGGGGAGGCCCGTTCTTGCTTTCTTATCTCAGGTGTAGTCCCCATAGAATTCCCACCGACAATTCACCCATGTACCTTCACCAGTCCCCCATGCGCTTCCCGCGCTTGTCTTAAAGTTGGCCCCTGCATCTTCTTGACACAGTCTCACTACTCTTTTAGCTTTTCCATACTATTTGGCACAATATATTCCAGGCTTGTCCTTTTGCTGCTCTGGAGAACCTGTAGTTTTCTAATTGAAACTCCATTAGAAACTCCATTCTTTCTAACGGAGGCTGGTATTTCAAAACTAAGGCTTGATTGCTCTGTTTGCTCATTGGCACTAGGGTCTTGCTATTCCCATTCCTTACGGCACTTCAGGCCCCTTGTATTTAAACCAAAAAAATCATAGATTTGTCAACATGGGGCAAATTGTTTTTCTCAGTTGGAGGTTTTTCTTTTGACCTTATGGTGATTTTGGCAAAAATAATTGATCATTTTGTTGTTCAATGTATCAATTTAGTTACTTTGTTTTGGCTTCTGGGTCTTATTTCACACTTTAAAGTTACAAACATTTCTTCACATGTTGTCTTCTAGCAATGTCATAGATATTTTTTTTTTTAATCTTCAAAATGCACCTACTAGAATGTTGGTAAGAAGATTGTTTCATTTGAAGAGCAAACTCAATGCCACAGAATAAAATACTGTCTGAGGAAAATCAAGCCAAACCTAGTTTTTTAGGTATGTGGGTATTTTGTGATTTCCTAATCCATGCTATTGATTTTCTAAACTGGTTAACCATTATTGTTAATTTGAAGCTTTTGTAAAACACACTGGTACTCAGTATGCAACACACAAAACCCTTGAAGCAGGCCTAAACAGATAACCGGGTAAGGAATTTTTTAGGCTCCATAGGTGATTATAATGTGCCAGCTACCAACGCTGAGAACTTACAGATTGCATTATACATCCCTGAGGCTGCCTAAAATTTTACCACTAATCACTGCTTCATTTAATTTAAGCAATCCCTTTTTGTTTATCTTCTTTAAAAAATATAAATATTTTCAGAGATTTAACCCTCAAATTTCTAGTAGTGTAGCACTAATGAGCTGAACTGACTTTCAAATCAAGACACAAGCATTACAGTGACAGCTAATCATGAAGTGGTGCCTGGCCATAGCCCATTCCTCACATTGGCTGTGCACAGAGGGCTAACTAGGTTAAGGCGATAGGGTATAAAAGCGGGAAGAAGCTCTGCTATTAGGATGATCTCAAGAGTAAGCATAGAGAGAGACCTGGACTTTCTGAAAACAAGAGCAACTTGAAAAGCACATAATACTAAAAATAGGGCTCACTGTCTACGTGATTGTAGACAAGTTACTTCTCAGAACCTCCATTTCTTCATTTGCAAACAATGAGGTTAATTCTAATACCTATTTCATTGAATTATTGCTAAGATTAAATCAGATCATAAAGCTAAAGTTCTATAAGGTACCTAGCATATAGCAAATAGGAAGTAAATGGTTGCCTTTAAATAAGGAAAAGCTAGTCTTCTTTCTTCTAACCAGTACCACTTCTAACAGTTAACTATTTCTTCATGAACAAAATTGTAAATTGGCTTAAATTTGCTTAAATGATCCATATATCATATTCACTAATATCATTATTTAATACTAATCTTAAAATACTTTTCAGTGAAGACAATTTTTTTAGAAATTATAATGTATTCCTTGATTTATAAGGAAAAACCAGTAAACTAAAAACTAGACTTAAATAAATTAATTTTTAAATAGTTATATTACTCAGTCTAATTGTTGGAGTTGTACTGAGATGTTGAAAGAAACCAAAGTAATAAATATGCTATAATTTTTAAACACCAAAACTCCATTGCTACAATTCTTAGAGTATCTTTTGTATCATATATTCTGAAAAAAAGTGATGTTAGTACATGAGGTGGTTATGGATGATACTGACTATCAGAATTTATCATGGTATTTGAATTAGTATGTATATACATATTTCTTATTTTACCTGATGCATGTTAAGAGTCAACCGACCTTATGACAGTTTGAAATAATAGACAAAACACCTCAGAAATAAGCTCAGAATTATGTAGCCTGAGGCATGCACAATTTCCTGTAGTGTCAAGTAAAATGAATATGAAGTGCATCCTTAATAAACAGAAACAAAAACTGATAGCCCTTACAAAGAGGGAATTCTCTTAAGCTTTGTATATATATGAAAAATCTATCAACACAGTTCTTCTATTTAAGAGAAATTGATGGTTTAAGTAAACTGTATTTATATAACCATCAATTCTCTTTATAAAGATCTTCAACTGGGAAATTTTTGCACCCATTAATCAGTTCCAAGACATAGTTAGTTGAGGGAGTGGGTACTGACGCCTAAACCAGCCCACAGGTTGCATGGGTAGAGAGAATATAATGTTTGTTAGCTTGCAAGTTGTTAGTAAGCATCCAAGATGAGCTAGCTGTGTGTTAGGTAACTCTGGGCATGTATAGATAAATGTAGAATGCATGTGAAATGACAGATAAAATTAAACATTTTTTTACTATACCAGCGAGATATAGGTTTACATAGGTTGAAGTAGTCAAAGAAGTCTTTGTGCAATAGCACTTGACTTGGGACTTATAAGTGTTTGGATAGATGAAGGTAGAGGGAGGAGAAGAAGGCATTCTGGGAAGAACAATGTATAGATATAAACAGCAGTGGAATAAGCATTGATTGTATGGGGACTATATTCATAAGTTATTTCTATATAACATCTCACCTTTCTAATTTAAAAAAAAAAAAAAGGTTTTTTGCCCCTTCGGTTGCCCAGGTTTGGTTTGCCCAAGTTGGTTTGATAGTTCTGCTGATGGGGGGCAGGCAGGGTGGATCTAATTGGACTTGCTGGCAACTGGGCTGCAGTCAGCTAGAAAGTCAGCTGGGGACTGGATGGTTTTAGAATAATCCACTTACATGTAAGGTTCACTGGCTGGTTGTTGGTTGGAGGGTGGCTAAAGTGTCTCAGCTTCTCTCTCCACGTTCTCTCTTATGCTCCAGCTGGCTAGAGTGGTTCTTCTCCTTTCCTGGAAGGGGTACAAGAGAGTAAGAACAAAAGCATGTCAAGGTCTCATGAGGCCTAGATTCTAACCTGACGCACCATTATTTTTGCTACTATTGCTCAACATATCACAAAGACAGTCCAGGTACAAGTGGTGGGGAGATAGACTTCGCCTGTTAATGAGAGAAGTACAAACTCACATTACAAAAGGAGCAGTTATTTTTGCAAACAATCTCCCACATGGGCCAAACTCACTTAAGTACGAAGGTGGTGACCATATTAGAAATTAGCATGAGTATCTCTTAAAGAAGATTAGATCTTTAGGAAGAATGACTGAAGGAGTTTGACAGCTGCATCAGTTTTTCTGGTAAGAGATATAAGATCCTATTACTATCACAAAATATCATCAGACTGGGTGGCTTATAAACAAGTTGTTTCTGTTCTGAAGACTAGAATGCCCAAGACCAAGGTACCAGCATGCTCACATTCTGGTGAAGGTTCTCTTTCCGGTTCATAGCCCATCCCTTCTCACTGTGTCCTCAGACAGTGGAAGTGGTTGGGAGTTTAGTGTCATTTGTTTTATACAGTATGAAACCCAAACGTAAGGACTTCACCCTCATGATCTAAGCACCTCTGAAAGGCCTCACCTCTTAATACTCTCACAATATTAGGTCCATAGTAGGTCAAGAATAGAGGCAGTATTGTAAGAATTTTTGTGTGTTAAAAGTAACCACCAAGTTGGCCTGCCCTGGTGGCACAGGCAGGCGGTTGAGCACAGCGCTGTGAGCGCTGTGAAGCTGTCCGCAGCCTCTGAAGTGCCGGTTCCATCCCAGCCGGCTGACAAGGGTCCCACAGACCTCTCCTGTCTCACCCACTGCTCCCCTCAGCAGTGTATTTCATCAGTCTGCCTTTTCTATTCCCCACTCTGTCTCTGGTGAATCCTCTCACCCTCCTGCGCATCTGGCCTGTACCCCGGTTCTTGTATAAATAAATAAATCTTTAAAAAAAAAAAAGTAACCACCAAGTAATTGGTTAATACAATTTAAGGATGCCCCCCATCCTTAGAAATTTGGGGGCATTCTTGAATTGGTCTTGGTGCACACCTGTACCTTTTTGAACTGTCTTTTCCTGTCCATATTTTAGGGCTGCAGTCTGTCCTTGGACTTGGTTGGGTCATGAGTATACAGGATTGTGCTGAATCCCCCAAACAGCAACATAGCCAGCAAATCTGCTGGTGTGAGCACTTCAGGTGCACATTCATCAGCATTCAGCTGTTCAACAACTGAAAGATTTTTTTTTTAATGATGTTTGCAATCTCTTAAGCTAAAAGAGTTTCCCAGAAGATTTGAAACAAATAACCAAACTTGATTTCTTGGATCCTATTTAGAAGCTCACGTATGTTTACTTTCAAACTGGACCTGTTAAGCACCCCACTTCATTCTTTTGGTGATGGGACTCACAACTTGATCATATCAACTATGACCTGCCAAACATCATTATATATTAACCTTAAGTCTACCTAGAGTAATAAATCATGGTACTACTGCTTCTAGCTACTCTAGATACCAATCAGGTTAAAAAGGAAAAGTATATTTTGTAAATATCTTAAGATGTACATGGCAGCTAAGTTCCACAAGAAATCTACAAAATAAAACAAATACACTACTGGCTTTTAAAAGTACTTTATTGCTTGCAGAAGTCTAAGGAAAAAAATTGTAATTGGGTTAGGTCTTGAAAGAACTTATGAGGTCAGTCTGAGAATGCTTGTCTTAGGAGAGAAAAATCATTTAATACCAAGTAAAGATTTCAGATACTCATCATACTTCCCAAATTGATTAAAAAATTTATTGCTTTAATAACTCAAAGTTCAATTGTTATTACCTACCCTGATACTCATTTCAAATGGCCACACTATTTTGTGCTAATGATTTTGCTTTTCCAAAGACTTGTAAATCTTCTATGCAAAGATTTAATTGCTTCCTATGAAGGAAAGAGGAGAGAATGAAAATGCCTAGTGTGAAGTTCCAGAAAAACAAAGCATTTATCTCTATTTCTGTCTGTTGAGATGTTTTAAGGTTAATAATTGGGAATTGCTCATTTTAAAGCCACCTTGCATTTAAAAAAGACACATGCTTCCTGCTGATAGGATTTTCAGACCGCCTAGAATTTATTATAATTTTATGAGAGAAAAATCTTAATAGCTCAGTGATCAAATACATTATGAAATAATTTTAGAAAACCTAAGTATTTATAATTTTTGTAATTGTTCCTTATAAATTTCACTTTCCCCTCCTGTACAGTTATGTTATCAGGATTTGGAATTTTAAATTGCAGCTTTCATTCATTTTACAACAGTATGATGAATGTTTTATCTTCCCTGGGAATTATTTCCAGAGGTAATAAGAACAGTCATCTGTTATATGGTCTGCATTTCTTAAGTTATTTTTTGTGCTTTTTGTTGTCAGCTTAGCAAAATTAATTAGATTAATTCCCTAAATTCTACAGAATATTATTAGATATCAATTAAGCATTCAGAAATGGTTATTTTATATACAAGTTTATAGACTAATTTTAAGAGGAAGTAAATCCATCTAGGTTAATATATTTTAATGCTTAGACTTTATAAAACAGTCTACTATCTATTAATGTCATTATTTTTGTAGGAATCTGGTGAAAAGCCATTTATATGTATTTTGAATAAAATATTAGCCCACTTTAAGCATTTTGGGGTCTGTTCTTTATCTACATTTCAATAGGCCTACATTCTGGTACACTCAGAAAAAAACAAAACAAAACTCCACCACTAAAGCAAAAAAGATATATCTATATACCCCAACTTGGTTGCCAGTTCTAATGCCTAATGCCAGTGATTTTATGCTTTTATTTTTTTAATTATTTTTTGAAAAAATGTTTAACTCTTAAAAATTGTGGTAGATGACATTTCTCAGTCCCTTTTGCAGTTAGTTGTAGCCAAGTTACTGAAATTAAGTCAAAGGAATATGAGCAAAAGTGATGAAACCCCTTCTCGGTCTTTCAGAAATCCCACTGCACGCTTCTCACCTTCTGCTTGAATGGAAATGACTCTGGGATCTAGAAAAGGAGATCTTTAATGTTTGGAGGAGTGATAATTACAAAAGTTGCTGTTCAAGTGATGTGTAAGTGATAAAACTTAGTCAAAACACTGGAATTTGGGGGTTGATTTTTTTAATAGGATTTAGCCTATTCTAATTAATATGCTTATTCATCTCTTTTTTTTTAATCTCCCAACTCCCCCCCCCCCACACACACACACAACATTTCATCTATTTTTCTTTTGGGTCAACTATCTTTGTATTTATACACACGCACATATAGAGTTTCTTTTTTTATTTTTATCTCCCAACACCTCTACTTTTTTTCTGTCCTATTTATAATCCTGAAGGGTTGTTTATCTGCTGATTATTTCCACTCAACTTTTCATGAATACACAGTATCTTCTCTTTCTTTTCTAAGAGAACTGAATTTACCATCCTGTAAGTTCTTTATCCCTGATAATGTTTCTTGTTTTGAAGGTTGCTCTGTCTGAAATTAACAGAGCAGTCCTACTTTGATTAATGTTTGCATGGTGTTTTCCTCCATCCATTTACTTTTAATCTATACATGTCTTTATATTTAAAGTAGGTTTCTCATAGACAATGTATTGTTAGGTCTTATTTTTTGATCCACTCTGACAATCTCTGTCTTAATTAGCACATTTAGACCATTGATATTCAAAGTGATTATTGATACAGTTGAATTACTATCTGCCATGTTTGTTACAATTTTCTATTTGTTCTTTTTTTCTTACTATTTTTGTCTTCCACTCTTGTTCTGCACTTTGTGACTTAATTGAGCATTTTATAGGACTGTTTCTTCTCTCCTTTCTTAGTATATTGGTTATACTTTCTAAAAAACTTTAGTGGTTGTCATACAGTTTACAATATACATTTACAGCTAATTTGAGTCCATTTTCAAAGAAATTATACCACCTCATGGGTAGTGTGGGTGTCTTCTAATAATAAAATTCCAATTCCTCCCTCATATCCCTTATATTCTCACTGTCACTCATTCATTTCTAGCAATATTAAGTATATATATGAATATGAATATATATAAGGATACACAATCAAATCTATTGCTGGTATTATTTTGGACCAAATTATCTGTCAGATTAATAGAAAAAATTTTAAAATGAAACAAATTTTCCTTCACTTATTCCTTCTTTGATGCATTTCCTTTATGTAAATCTGAGTTTCTGACCTATATTACTTTCCTTCTTCCCAAGGAACTTCTTTTAACATTTCTTGTATACTTGTAACAAAATTCTCACAAGTTTTGTTTGTCTGAGAAAGATTTGATTCCTCCTTCACCTTTGAAGGATAATTTTTAGGGTGCAGAATTTATTTTCTCTCAAAACCTTAAATATTTCATTCACTCTCTTCTGGCTCTCATAGCTTCTGAAGGGACTGAGTGTAATTTTTCTTTGTTCCTCTACATGTAAGGTGCTTTTCCCTTTCCACCTTGCTGCTCCTGCCTTCTTTTGGGATTTCTTTCTGATATCCTGTAATGTGTCTAGGTGTAGGGTTCCTCCCACCCTGGCCACTTTTCCAGCTTGCTGTTCTTTTTAGTTCCTAGTTCTGTGGTTTGGTATCTAACATTAATTCGGGAGAAACACTCAGTCACTATTGTTTCAAGTATTTTTGCTGTTGTTGTTCCTTTCTTTTTTCCCTCTGGCATTCCCACTAATATATGTTAAATCTTTTGAAATTGTCCCACCATCTTTGGACATTCTATTCTCCCCCCCACCCTGCCTCTGTTTTTTTCTGTTTTTGAGGTTTAAACTGAGATAATCTCAGGCTCAGAGATTCTTCCCTTGGTTATGTCCAGTCTAGTAGTAAGCCCACTAAAGGCTTTGTTTTTTGTTTTTTGTCTCTACAATATTTTTTTTATTCTTTCTTAGGATTTCTATTTGTTTGTGCATTGCCCATCTGTCCTTAGATGCTGTTTACCTTACCCATTAAAGTCCTTAGTATATTAATCATAATTACTTTTAATTCCCAGTCTCAATTCTAAAACCCCACCATGGCTGTTTCTGATATTTCAAATTGTCTCTTCAAATTAATTGTGTTTTGCTCTTTGATATGCCTTTAATTTTTTTAAGATTTATTTTATTTATACAAGAACTGGGGTACAGGCCAGATGTGCAGGAGGGTAAGAGGATTCACCAGTGACAGAGCAGAGAACAGAACAGGCAGACTGACTGAAATACATTGCTGGGGGGAGCAACGGGTGACAGGAAAGGTCTGCCCCACCATGCAGGTATCTCCATGGCCCGCAGGGATCAAACCCATGCTGCAGAAGCTGCAGTCAGCTTCACAGCACTGAACTCAACTGCCTGTGCCACCAGGGAGGCCCCCTAATTTTTTCTTGGCAACCAGGTAAAAGGGACTGCTATAAATAGATCTTACTAATGTGGTGATGTGTGTGTAAGGAGAGCCAGCATTCTAGAGTCCAATGGTTTGGTCTCAGTCTTTGAATGAATCTATGACTCTGGACTGAATTATATTTCCTAATATTTTGTTAATGATTTTTCACCTAAATATTTATGAGGGATGTTGATCTTCAGTTTTCTTATTTTATACTGTCTTGTTTTGGTATCAAAATAATATTAGTTTTCTAAAATGAATTAGGAACTGTCCCTTGCTCTTTATTTTCTGGAAGAGATTATGTGCAGAATTGCTATTAATTCTTCTTTAAACATTTGGTAGAATTCTCCAGTAGAATCATCTGTTCTTTTTTGGTAGTTTTAAAAATCATGATTTTAATTTCCTTAATAGTTATACAGCTATTCAATTATCTTTCATATTGAGTGAATAGTGGCAATTTGTGTTTGAAGAATCGGTTCATTTCCTCAATGCTGTCAAATTTATGTATACAGAGCTGTTTTTAGTAGTTCTTTATTATCTTAGCTATCTGTAGAGTTTTTAATGATAGTTTCTCTTTCATTACTGCTATTGGTAATTTTCTTTTCTTTTTCTTGATCAATAATACGAGAGGTTTGTCAATGTTACTGATATTTCCAAAACAGCAGCTCTTGGATCTTTTGAGTTCCTCTACAGTTTTATTTTAAATTGCATTGACTTTTTCCTTTATTGTTTTCTTCTTTCTACCTGCTTTGGGTTTCTTTTACTCCTTTTTTCCAGATTCTTGAAGTGGTAAATTATATTATTGATTTGAGAATGTTCTTCTTTATTAACTTTTGGTGTTATAAATTTCCCTCTCAGCACTGTATTAGCTGTGTCACACAAATCTTGGTATGCTGTATTTTTGTTTTCATTCAATTCAATGTATTTTTGAAGTCTACATTCTTCATGATTCTTGATAAGCAATTTCTACTGCCATTTAAATTACACCCCCCACCACTCTCATTTTTATCCTGCAGCTTTCAAGTTTTTGTCTTTGTTTTTACAATTTTCACATTTAATGATTTTGTCATGGATTTCCCCGGGTTTTATTTGGATTTTGCCTAGTTTCTTGAATCAGGAGTTTATGTCTCTGCCAAATATAGGTAATTTTCAATCATTATTTCTTTGAATACTTTCTTTACTTTCATCTATTTCTCCCCCTGCCCTTTCTTCTCCTTCAGGATTTAGCAGACACAAATGTTAGATCTTTTGTTATCGTCCCTCAGGCTTTCTGTTCATTTTATTGTTTAATCTGTTTTCTGTTGTTCAAATTGGGTCATTTCTATTCTGTTTTCTAGTACACTTTATCTTTTCCCTGTCTCCTCCATTCTGCATTTGTGCCTACTTTATTTTGATGATTATAGTTTGCAGTTCTGAAGATTCCATTTGATTCTTTTTTACATCTTCAATTTCTTTGAGGCTTTCTATTTTTCATTCATTTCAAGAGTAATTATTCATTGAAATATTCATATGATGGATGCTTTAATATTTAAAAGTATCAGATAATTCTAACACATCTCACAACTGGCATCTATTAATAGTTGGGTTTTTTTAATTTAATTCAGCTTAAGATCTTCCTTGTTCTTGGTATGAATGATTTTCAATGGAAATTCAGACATTTTTGCATTTTGTTAGTAGACTCTGCATCTTATTTAAGCCTTTTAAGACTCTGGCTTTTATTTAAGCCTGTCTTTCTCTGATACCACTCTTTCAGGGAAATGAAAGTTACCTCCTTTCATTTCAGCCAGGTGGGAAGTAGCCTCTAGAGCTACTCAAAACCTGTTGACAACAGGTGGTAGGACCCTCCTTGGTATTGAAAGTGGGGTTTTTGACTTCTTTTGTAGTCTTCACTAATATTGCAATGAGGATGGTCTTGTTACTGATGGTTGATGGTGAAAAGTTCTAATTCTCTTTTAGATTTCCTTTGATACCACCCTCAGAGGGAAGGAGTGGGATACCTTATTACTGATGAATTAGGATATAACTAAACTCCCTGGTAGTCTCCAGTGATTCTATTGCAGGAGGAGGCTCATCACTCATCAGTAGGGAATGAATGTTCTTGCTTTCTACTTTGCCCTGGTGGTGATGTTGGAGCTTCTTAATATAGCAATGTATGAATCAAAGTCTCAGCTTCTCATTTCATACAACTTTTGCTAACTTGAGTGGGGGGTAGGATCAGTCTTTTCTGTGGCACATGGCTTTTATTGTCTCAAAGTTTCCCATCTTACTCCTTTTCTGGTCTTTGTTATGGCTTTTCTTCCCTGCCCCCAGTGTCATTTCCTCAAGTCTGGGTTACATGAGGCTAAGAGAAAACGGAGGGAACTTAACATTGTGTCTTTTCTCATGTCCCAAAGACTCTTGGTGGTCTGTCTTCACTCCACTTTTAATACCTTTTTATGTTTGCCTTTTCTATAAAGACCAGGGTCTTAAAGTTGTATTTAATAGGAAAAATAGGGAAACAATGTCCACTCTATCTTCTCAGTATACAATTTTAAGATGAGGACACTGAAAGCTTGGGTAAGTATTCACAGCTGATCCATGACTGAAGTAGATCCCTGCTCCCTCAACTGTTTAGTGCTCTTACCATTGTAGCACTGAGATTTAGGCATCTGCATTGAACTGTGATGGTGTAGCCACAGTGTCATGAGAACCCTGTATGAACTCCCACTGCCTCCCAACCAGTTTTTTTTTCTCATTCTTTCAGAATCTTTGTATTGTTTTAACTGCCTTACCATATTGCTAGTCTCCAGTGGTGGATCCTGAATTCACATACATGAGAAACTTCAAAGCAATGTGTGAATGTAAGGGAGAGCTAAGGACTTATAGCTATAGCCTAGCAAATACTCTGTTTTCACTTAATTATGTATTTTTGGAGGTAGATTGTGAAGATGACTGATGGAAATAGGAGTTAAATCACCTTAAGCAATCCAAATATCATCTGCCTTGTTTTCCAATGAAAACAATGAAAATATGTTGATATGGTAGCTTCTGTTGGTTTTAATTAATTTAGAGCAAAGGTTCTCAATAATATTTTATTTAATATAAATCTGAGGTTATCTTTGGCATCATAAGACTAAAGAAGAACTTAATAAATAAATTTGCTTATTTCCCCCCTACTGTTGGCACCAGGTACACATCCATATTCACATAAAAGCAGAATCTGTCATTTCTGAGTTCCACTTATCCTTGCTTAAGTCTCAAGTATCAAAATTGATTTTTTAAAATGCTCCTTTTGAAAAACAGCAGAGATAAGATTCAAGGATGCTTGCACTTAGAGAAGGATTATTTATTAAGGAAAAGACTTGTCCTTTGAAAATTATTATCATAATTATCACTAAGAATCCAATTCTATATTCTTATTAAGGCAAAATCCCTATTGAGTATCATACAAGAAGGATGTTGATTGCAGTGGGATATCTGTCTGAGTAGGGCTAAGTAATGGGCTTTGAAATGCCACTCAGAGAAATCAGTGGGGCAGAGGCTATTCCCTGGCAGGTCACAATATATTTGTTTGTTTTGAATTGCCAAGGTTTTTACATCATTCTTGCATACATAATTGTTCTGGATAACTCCAGAGCAATATTTAGGACCTAGGGGGAAAATTCAATAGAATAGAGAAAAAAATGGAAGTCCACAGTATCAGATGAACAGGTTGAATATAAGGGTTATTGAATCATATCCTCTGAGTTAAAAAGGCTTGTGACCCAACTGACACTGATGAATAATTCTACTCCACAGTCACCTTGCCATATTTTCCTGTCTCATGCCAGGAAAATTGGAGATCTACGCAAACAGCCCACTTCAGTCTCCATCTGCAGACTTCCCTGTCTTTATTTATAGGACTTGCCTCTATTCCTTGAGGGCATGCAAGGGTTTTGTGAGTAAATAATGAGAAAGCAATTTAGCTTTAAATCATTGGAAAACATTAAAAACTTCAATACAATAGGCACTTGACATTTTGAAAGGCTACATTCCAAAACTTTTAATATTCTCCAGATATGAAAATATTGCTATAGATCATAATTTCTTTCCTAAAGTGCATCAAGTCTCAAGTACCAAATGACATCCATCCACGACTGAGTTTTCAGATATTAAGCAGTTGACTAGTTTCACTCACTTGCCAAGAATTTTATAGAATATATTAACTCTGTAATTGTGCTCAGACCGTTCATTTATTCATTCTTTCTTTCACTGTACAAATATTTATTGAATGGCTCTATGCTAGGCTCTGAACAATTAGGTAGTAAAACAAATATAATCCCTGTTCTTAGGATGTTAGCAGTTTAGCTATAAGTGGCAATCAATAGATAAGT
Source organism: Talpa occidentalis (assembly GCF_014898055.3). Lineage (NCBI taxonomy): Eukaryota > Metazoa > Chordata > Mammalia > Eulipotyphla > Talpidae > Talpa > Talpa occidentalis. Next base: position 33,650,591 of record NW_023604861.1, on the reverse strand, counting down.
AAACAAGAAAAAATAGAAAATGCAATTGTGATCAGTTTGTTTGAAGGAAACAAAGTAGAATAATACACGTACACTGTAGAAGGAAGCTTACTCAGAACGAGTAGGCAGACAACACCTCTCTGAGGGAGTGGCATTTAAGCTGAGAATTGGAAGAGTCTGACCTGTAAAAATCCTGGGGATATTTATTCCCACTAGATGAACAGTAAAAGCATGGGAATCTGGTGGGTTGAAAGAGGTCAATGTGCCTGGGGAGAAATAAGAAATGTGTGGGGATAGGAGATGGGTTAATGGGGTCTTTATAGAGAATTGGTCTCAGTCTGTTGAGACTGCTGTAACAGAATACCATAGACTGAGTAACTTTTAGAAGCATACATTTTTTCTTATAGTTCTGGAGGCCAGGAAGTCCAATATCAAAGTGCCAGAAGATTCAGTATCTTGTGAGATTCCAATTCAAGGTTCCATCTTTTTGTTGTTTTCACATGGAAAACAGGGAAGAGAACTCTCTAGGGTCTTTTTTATAAGGACACTAATCTCATTCATAATAACTCCACCTTCATGACCTAAACTACTTCCTAAAGGCTCCACTTCATATGCTATCACATTAGGGGTTAAGATTTCAACATATAAACATAGAAATATAAGATATTTCATGCTCATGAAATAGAATAATTTAACATTGTTAAAATGGCTATCTGAACTCAAGTAATATACAGATTTAATGTAATTTCTATCAAAATTCAATGGCATTCTTCAAGGAAATAAAGCAAACATTGCTGACATTCATATGAAACTATGAAAACACCTAATAGTGAAAGCAATATTTATCAAAACAGTATGGCATTTGAATAAAAGTATACACACATATCAATGAAATAGAATTGCGAACTCAGAAATAAACCCACATTTTTATGGATGGTTAATTTACGATGAAGGAGTCAAGAGAATACAATGGAGAAAGGAAAAGTTTCTTCAACAGATGGTGTTGGGTAAAGTGGACAGCCACATGTAAAAGAAAGGAACTAGACCTTGTCTCACTTCATATACAAAGATTAATTGAAAATTGATTAAAGACTAGGACATAAGATCTAAATACATAAAAATATATAGGAGAAACACAGGCAAAACACTCCATGACATTGGCTTTAGAGATGTCTCTGGAGAGTTGCTCCAATGGCAAGAGAAACAAGCAAATATAAACAAATGGGATTACATCAAAATGAAAGGTTTTTGCAAGGCAAGAGAACTATCATTAAAATGAAAATGCACTTTGGTCCTCCCTGGTGGCACAGCAGTTAAGCACTGGGCTGCGAAGCTGCCTGCAGCCTCTGAGGCGCTGGTTTGGTCCTCAGCCACCGGGTGAGGGTCCCACATGGCTCGCAGACCTCTCCTGCTGCCCGCTGCTCCCCTCAGCAGTGTACTTCGTCAGTCGGCCTGTTCTGTTCCCCACTCTGGCTCTGGTGAATTCTCTCACCCTCCTGTGCTTCTGACTGTACCCAGTGCTTGTATAAATGATAAATAAATAAATCTTTAAATAAAAAGAAAATGCACTTCACCAAATGGGAGAAAACACTTTCACATCATACATCCAACAAGGGTCAGTATACAAGATCTACAATGAGCTCATATAACTCAACAATAAAACAAAATGGGCAAAAGAACTACAAAAAGAATTCTCCAAAGATGACCACAGGCACATAAAAAAATGCTCATCATCGCTTATCTCCAGGGAAACATACATCAAAACCACAATGAGCTATTACTTCACACCAGTGAGAATGACCCAAACAAAAAGACCAGATACAACAAGCATTGTTGAAGGTGTGAAGAAAAAGGTAAACTTCTATGCTTTGGGTGGGAATGTAAACTGGTCCACCCTCTACAGAAAACATCATGGCAATCTCACAAAATATTAAAAGTAGACTCAGCAATCCCATTCCTAGATATCTATATGAAAAATATAAAAATACTCATTTGATATACACAATGGAAGACAGAAATAAACTGCAAAAAGAAATAAAACTGCCACTTGTGACAACATGGGTAGAGCTGGAGGGGATTATGTTAAGCTAAGGAAGTCAGAAGGAGAAAGATGAATACTAGATGCTTTCACTCATATGTAGACTATAAAGAAACAAAGCAAAGGAATGGACAAAACAAATCCTTGGAATCTGACCATAGTACTGAGGTCACCAGAGGGGCAGGGGTGGAGCAACGAGTGGAAGGCAACCAATGGACTATGGAGCATTATTGGTACCTTGGTGGTGGGAATCGTGTAGTAAAATACACTTGAAGAGATATGAACCTAGACTTCTAAGATACAGTGTTATAAACCAAATTTACCTCAATAAAAAATAAAATAATTTTATAGTATAAATAAAAACCTTAAAAGACCTCAACATATGAATTGGGGGTTGGGGGTGGGGAACACAAACCTTCATTCACTAACACCATTATAAGGGGTTTAGGTTTTATTTTCCTGCAGTAAAATCATTGCAAGGATTGTAATACAAAAGTGACATATTCATAGATCAGATCAAATTTGTAGCAACCCAGAGTAGCTAATTTTGCAATAGGGTATAGATTCTTCTTTTTAATTCTAAGGAGAGGCAATAAGTAATGGTTTATGACAGGTAAAGGTTACTTTTTTGTTGTTGTGGAAAAACTTGTTGAAAGAGACACTAGTTTCAGTGGACTCATAGATGTCAACAAAACAGACTGTGAGATGGTGGCTTAGACTAGGATGACAGTGGTGAAAATGAAAAACACTAGAAAGATTTGACATGCTATTTCAATACAGCAGCAACAGAGATATGTAGATGTCAGTTGAAGGCATGAATGTGGTGCAAGTTGCTGGAGTGGAAACACTGGTGTACTGTAGTGGCTAGTGGAGTTGTGGATTGACTTGTTGCATTTGAGATGCTGGCAAACATCTGAGAAGGCAGGGTTAGCAGACATCTGCAAAACAGAATTCAGAGGAAAGGTTTTAGAGTTAAGCTGGTATTCAGAACATAGTGATGGAAGTTAAAGCCTTGGGAAGTGAAGAGATCCCCAGAGAGAGAATGATAAACAAAAAAGAGGGTTTAAGATTGAACTAAATGCCAACAAGTGGAGGCCAAAGAGAGAAAGAAGGGTCTACAAACAACAGGAAAACACTGCGATTATGAGTACAAAATGGTGTTCACCAGCACTGAAGGGGGATGTGTGTGGGCAAATTAGATAAGGGGCTCAACAGTATACTGTTATAGAGAAATTAGACTTTTGGGTGAGAATCATAATGAAGATTATGCAGATGTGAAGTTACCATATGTATACCTGAAACCTACATGATGTTATAAACCAACATTACTTCAGGAAAAAAATTTTTTTTTTGAAGAGATCTGCAGGTGAGTCAGAAGAGGACTTGGCAGAGAAAGAAGGAAAACTAAGGCAGCATGGAGTTAATTAAGCAAAAAGTTGAGGGAAGAAAGGAAGAGAAGGATGAAGTGTCTATTGTATTGAAGGCAGGACTAGGTCAGGACTTTAAAAAAGCATAAGGCTTAAATTAGATGTTTTAACACATTTGTTATTTCCCATGTGGTTTATCTACTAGCATGTTTCTCCTGCTCATCTGCAGAATTAATGACTGCCATCTGAGTCGTGGACACTGTAAAATCACATACATGAAAGAAAAATCTCTCATCTTTGTAATGAATTTTGATTCTCCTTGAATTCTCTGGATAATTTCTCTGTTTCTCTCCATTTTTCTATCATATACAGAATCTATAATCTTCTAAAGTTTCCATTTTCCAAATATAAAGTTATTTTGAAAATTATCCATGTTCTCTTAAAACCATTAGCTCTTCACCTTCAATGTATTTGAAATTGTCATGTGGTAGGAGCCTTGGAATATTAAGCTTATCGAAATGTTAGGACAAGTTTTCCCTAGAGGGTGAGTAGTTTTAAATTCAAAGTGGAAAAAAATTCCCTATCTTAAAATAGAAGCAAATTTTTTTTTCTATTTCACATTCTCTCAAGATATCCGCAATCCTTTTTAAACTCTCTATTTATTATTAAATACAAGCAATTTAGCTCCTTTGTAAGGTTATGCAAATAACTCATCCAGAATTAGCATTTAACATGCAGTTCTTATATCCACACAAATGTTTTGTATAAAGTTGTTTTAAAAAGATTCAAATCTTTATAATTAGGAAGGGAAAATATATTAATAGGAATAAAGGGATACTCTGCTAATCTCCCATATGTAAATTACCATATAATTTCCATCAATTACTTTAGAAGCAACAGAACAATGGAACTTTTATTCTTCAATATTGCTTGCTGTCTCTCTTCTTCTCCTGCTAGAAGGTATGTGCTTATACATATATATATCTAAAGAAATTGACAGGGAATGTTAAATACTTTAGTTATATGAGAAAGAGCCAGTTGGTAACTTGTGAGTAGGATTGAAGTCGGTACTCTGTGCTCTGGCAGCCTGGGGGATAGACTACAGTGTAGACACTCACGTTCTCATTTCCATTAGCTGTTTCTCCTTAGCCTGTTTTCTAATAGAGCTGGGTCCACCTTTGCTCAGAGGATCCCTTTCTTCTACCTCTGCATACTCTCCCAATTTTTACATAGAAGACATTATTGTAAAAAGTAGGGGTAACTGTTATAGTTTCATTGAAGAACTTTCTTTTTGCTTTAGTCTCTAGCTTGGCCTTTCAGGAAAAGAATCGAGTAGGCTGCATGTGGAAATTGGTCAACAGTATAATATTGGTGAGATCTTTTCAATCTCACTTACTTTGTAGGGTTCCTGGACTCAGTTCCAATGTGAGCGTGTGTGGAGACTTTCCTACGCCAACAAACAACTATTGAACACCAGCAGGGTATGAGAGAACGGAATTCAATGCTATCGGAGATGGCATCAGATTCCTCAGGTGAAGGCATCAGTATCCCAAGACTGCCTTCCATTTCAGAGGACAACTGCAAGTCCAGGCTGTTACTTGTGTTTCTGACAACTGCTTACACATTGGAGGTTCCCCCAATCCACTTGTTATGCTTCAGATGCCTGCCACAGGCCAGCATTGTTACCTGTGTGCTTCTGAATGACTGGCTATAAATCATAGGTTCCCATGACTCTCTCCTCCACTTTAATTAATTTGCTAGAAAGGCTAAAGATCGAAGAAAACACTATTATGCTTTGGATTGATGATATATTACAAAGGATATAATTCAGGAAGAATCAAATGGAAGAGAAGCATAGGCAAAGTACGGGGAAAAGGTTGAGAGCTTCCTTGTTTCTCCTTTCTTCCCAAATCTCTAGGTATTCACCAACATGGAAGCTCTCTGAAGTCCTTCTGGGCTTTTAATGAAGTTTTTATTACATAAACATGGTAAACATGGTTGATTAAATCACTGACCATGGGCAAATGATTTGATCTCTAGTTACTCTCCCCTTCCCAAAGATCTGGAGGTCGGACTGAAAATTCCAACCCTCTAATCACATGGTTGGTTCCCCTGGCAACCTGCCTTCATCCTTGGGTGCTTCTCCAAAGTCACTTCATTAACATAACAGGAAACACCTTTATCAAGCTCAACAATTAGGAAATTCTAAGGCTTTGGGAAGCTATGAGCCAGAAACTGTGGATGAAGACTGATGTGACTAAGAAATACATTTTGGTCATCTGAATAACCAAATTTGTATTTTTTTATCTTATAAATTACAACGACTATGTATATATTTGTTATAAATTACAATGTTGCACTCACCTTATGGCGTTTGCCTTTTCTCTTTTAAGAGTCCATCAGTTGAACATAACTAGGTGAACTCAGACGGTGAAGGATTCAAAAGCAAGGTTGACGCAAAAGTGCCAAAAGGATTACATTGAACCTGGAAGAAAAAAGCAGAGCTCTGAAGAGACTTGAAGTATGGAACAGGTTTAAATAAGTCCCTTAAAGTAGAATGAGGAAGAATGGGTGAAATATATAAATAGGGTACCTATTTATTTTTCAAAAAATATTTAGGAAATCATCATGTACCAGACAGAGAACTGGCTGACTGAACACGAGACTTTTTTTTAAAGAAGCATTTATCCCTTCAGGGAAGTTGCTGTTCTGTGGGGAAATAGACATACAAGCAAACAATTATAATAGGTCATGATAAATGCAACCATAGAAATATGTATAGAATACAAATAGACGAAGGCCATTCTTATTCAAGCTTTCCTTGGCATCCCTGAGCAGATAAGAGTCTACTTTTTTTTTTTTTTAAAGATTTATTTATTTATTTATTTATGCATACAAGACTGGGGCACAGGCCCAAGGTATGGGGGGTGAGAGGACTCACCAGAGACAGAGTGGGGATCAGAACAGGCAGACAGACTGAAGTACACTGCTGAGGGGAGCAGTGGGTGAGCCAGGAGAGGTATGCTGCGCCATGTGGGCTGCTCCCTGGCCAGCTGGAGGATCAAATTTGTGCTGCAGTGGCTGCAGACAGCCCCATAGGCTGCGCTCCAACCCCTTGCGCCACCAGGGAGGCCCCAACAGTCTATTTTACTCCATGCCACTGATACCACCTCATCCAGAACTCCACTATTTCTCATCCAAACATCTGCCACTGTCTCAGGGCTGGTCTTCTGGCCTCCACCTTTGCTGTTTCCCCTCTTTCATCCAGAAAGCAGCCAGTAATTTTCCAAAAAGGAAACCCAATCATGTCATTTTCCCCGCTAAAAAGCCTTCAGCAACTTTCCAATATCCTCAGTCTTATCTCTGCTTCCATCTCAAGTTTCTATCATTGCTTTCCACCTTAGTTCTGGTTTTAATGACCTACTTGCCATTTTCCTAAGTCATCATTTCTTTCTCATCCCTGAGCTTCTTGTGCTCCCTCTGCCAGAAACAACTGCCCTGCCCTCAGAATTCATACATATAGTCATACAAAAAGAATCCTCTCTCTCTCTCTCTCTCTCTCTCTCTCTCTCTCCCTCTCTCTCTCTCTCACACACACACACACACACTTACTTTGCCATTAGCCTTATAAATTCATATTCTTCTCTCTGGTCCACCATGCCCCAAGACTCACTGCCCCCCCTCATGTGGAAGCAATCTCTCTATGCATCTAATCAATGAGCTCATCACACTGTATTGTGCTTGGCTATTTATTTTTTTTTACTAGAATAAAAGTTCCTTGAGTGTAAAGGTCTTATTCATCATTGTATTCCCAGATGCTAACACAGGTCCAGTTTATCATAGAGGATAACTAGGTATTTTTTTAATAGATGAGTGAAGAAACTTTCAAATAATGCTATACAAAAATGTGAGGAGGTAAGATCCCTGTCTCTGCCTGCATATATGGCACACATCTCCATGAAGTGACTGTTAGAAAACGTGAAAGTTTCTAAAAGACTATAAGGCCACAAATCTGTTTTATATCCTTTAGAGAGTGGCAATATACAAGTAAATAAGAAATATTTCTTACCAATGGGCAACAATGACCAGGCTTCTTGATTTTCAGCATTGGGCAAAATTCCAACTTCAGGGTGAAACATCCCACAGATCCTGAGCAATACATTCCTCCATGGCAAGAAAAGCTGCATCTGGCGAACTTCATGAGGGTGGCTGGGCAGACAGCTAGAACACAGGGCCACTTGGCTGAATTTAAGAGGAGTCTGGCTTTTGTTTCTTCTTTCGTGTATTTTAAATGTGCAAAAATTCCAGCATACTCATAACACATCCTGTCTTCCCTCTATCTATTCTCCTTGCCTTTACTGCTTCAGTGATTTCTAACTGCGAGCACCTGCATTTCTTTGCCTTGAATTTTCTCTTGCTGCCAGAACCCACTTTGTAGCTTCAACTTCAAGTTGCAAGAATTTGACTCTCCTCTTCAACCCTCAAGCAAAGTCTAACCAAAAACTGGTATATAACTACACCTCAGGTGGAATCATTTTAAACACATGTTCTATTCTGGCTCCTGGAGGTCCCCTGCCGGGATCTGGCTCCAGCTGCCAGCAATACAGAACTGCCTTCTTGTTCCTGTCACCCTGCCTTCCTCTCCTTCATGGTTTCCCAGGCACACACCCAAATAAAACCAAATTCTTGCCTCAGGCTTTACTTTGAGGGGAACCCCAACTATGACAACTTCGACAAGCTCCTTTCTTCTCATCTTGAAGCATGAATCTGTCTGAGAAGCCTAAAGCATGTTAATTATGATGAGGGACCCTCTTCCTCACTAGAGTTTGACTGGGCAGGTGGGAGGCTGAGGATGGGTGCCTGCTCAGAGGGCCAGCTTTACAGAAGTGGTTTAATTTGGGCAACTGGAGCCAACAGCCACCAGGGAAACTGTGGGACCCAAGGGCAGGACACATGCTTTAATTTTATCTCACCTGAGGGAGATATATACCAGCTCAGGCTACTCTTTGACTTCTGGATAGGTTATTAATTACTTAGACTCATAAGGGGAATTATCCCCTTTCTTGCATATGTATGTCTTATAAATCTGATGAGGCCAAAATATTATGGAGTCTGAGCAGACCATGGCTCAATATTTACACACCTGTCAGCCTTGGAAATTTCCATATGGTAATTAAATCCAATGATCGCTGAGTTCTTATCTGAAAAATGCTCTTTCCATCCCTTTGTCCCATGGAAAGCAGACCTCTCACCTGCCAAGGCAAATAAGAGACTTTCAGATTTTAGAACTGGGTCTTAATGTTTACCTAATCATACCACACACTTTAACCATGAGGAAACTGAGGCCCAGAGTAGTAAAGTGCTCTCACTTCCTGTTCTTACTCCAGTACTCTATCCCACGGCATCATAAACAAGACAGATTTAATGCCCATCCTTTGACTATTTTAGACAAGATTTTCCATGAGAGAATGAATTTCTAATGAGAGGGCAACATTAGTTGCAGTAAATGTGCAGGTCAAAGTCTTCAAGAAGTGGTTTCATTCCAGAATCTTTCTTCCATGTGCAGGAGAGAGAGAGAGAAAGAGAGAGAGAGAAGGCTGGAGAGCCCAGATAGAGTGCAGACTTCTGGGAGCTGGGAGAACTGCCAGCCTCCCGGCCCCCCAGCACCCCTGCCTGCCATGTGCCTGGTAAATCTAAGACCTGCAAAAACCACTGAGGACTCTGACTCCTCCTTTACCCGGTCTGCTGGATCAGAAAACCTGCTCCGTGGTCATTCCTGCCTCTACACTTTCTCTCACATTCTCTCTGCTCTTCCTATGGCTCTGCTTCTCTCTCGGCTTCTGCTGCTTTTGCTTCTCTTTTGGCTTCTTCTGCTGGTGTCCCTGTGATGCCGCCCTTAAAAGCCCAGTCTTAGCCCAGGTGAATCCCATCCACCTATGCCACCTTATTGCAGGTGCCCGCCATCAGGCATGCATTCAGGACCGCAAGGATCCATCATCTATCCTGATGGCGGGAGGGCAGAAAAGCCTGACATTTTCTTTACCCTACACAGAGGTTCCAGGGGACCCCGGCGAATCTTCGCCTTTTCTGCGCTCTCCGGCGTTCTCTCGTGGTCTCGTTTCTGCTTCTGCTCATTCTCCTTCTCTCGCTTGTTCAGCTTCTGGTCTGGTTCCAGTTCCACGCTTATAAGCCAGTCTCAGCCCAGGTGCACCCACCTATGCATGCCCACACCCTACTCCAGGAGTCCGCCATCGGGCATGCATTTAATCTAATGGCGGGAGGGCAGAAAAACCTGATAATTTTTACTTACCCTATACAAGCACACCTGCTTCCCCCTCCCTTCCAAAATTGGAGAATCACTATTTAGACTGAACTTTCCACAGGAAAGTGATGATTATTCTTAAGTGCGCATGATTTAACCTTTTGTCAGTCATGTGATCGCAACAGTCCTCCACCAGAAGAGTGTAAGTTCAAAGTTATAAGCTACCATCATGTCCCCTTCTGTTGGTACTGTGAAAAAACTCAGGTTATCTCAACTAATGAGAAACTAAAGAAAACACACACACACACACACACACAAGGAAATGAGGACAGCAAGTATTTCAGGGAATTAGAAAAAGCTTACAACTAGGCCTCATGGTGATGGTTTGTATTTCGGTATTTTGTAATTAACATGACTTAACTTCTCTCTCCTGATATTTCTGAGGAATTTCTCTCTGCATGCTCATTTTCTTCTTTATGACTCTGGCATTATTAGAGCTCCTGCTCATTTATAACCTTTACTGCCTCGTGGTCTTTGCAAACAGCCTTCTCTGTGTATTCTTTCACCTTCAACCCCTCTGGTAATTGCTCAACTCTGGGTTTTTTTTTTTTTTCCACTTTTATATTTCTGAGAGAAAAAATCTCACTTCCCTGGCTAATCAACATCATCCTGTTATGGATAACGATGTTGAGTCAAGCCACCTAATAAACCTGTGGGTAGTCTGTATATCTGTTAGCCTTTCATCACTTTATCTAGTTGATGATGGTTACATAAAATGTTATGTAAAATGCTTAAGAAACCATCTATATCTGCTTTTCTTCACCTGTGGCTGTAGACAGTGCCTACCTAGGAGAGACAGTAAACATGGGCAATCTAGATATCTCAGAGGCAGGTCTGACTACGGTGATGATGCCTCCCTGATCCTCACTCTTAGTACCTTACATTCATACATAGAATGCAGTGGATTTATGGCATCCAGACAAATAATAAATGGAGAAGTTCCCCCTTCTTGATCAAAAAGGTTCCAGATCCCCCTGAAAGAACCTCTCTGGTAGCCTAAAAAGAAGGAATGTGTTCTGATTCATGGACCCTGGGCCTCTTTGAACCAAATCTTAAATGCATTTGGTACATGATTTAGTTTCAGAAAAAGTGATTATTGGCTAATCATCCTACCTCATGATGATTTGATATTGAAAATGATGTATCTGTGTTTTGGCTATCTCTATGGACGAAGGTGTTCCTGAGTTACAGATGATTCATTCCCCACCATACAAAGCATTTGGCATTCCTAAATGAAGTTTAAATTGGAGAGACACTATACATTCCACATGGAAAAAATTTGCATTTTAACATCTCCAGAATGCTATTAAATATCTCAGAGAGATCCATAAAGGAAAGTGTGTCCTAGAGCTTGAAATAGAAAGTGATTGGAAAAGTAGAAATAGAGTTCCTCTTTTTTTCAAAAAGAAGCCATATCATCCCATAAATCTTTGAAAAGAAGTTTTCTTGGGCTCTGCTCTAAGCATTCAAATGCTTCCCAGGAGCACCTTGACCTTAAATTAACATTTATAGAGTTTAGCTGACATCAAGCTTTGCAGTTTAATGAAAGGTTTAAAGTTGAAGAAGGTAAGTAGTCTAAATTGGTATTGTATATTAAGTTCTGAATAAGGATGCATTTCTACAACTACCACCATTTTCCTTTATTTCCCCCTCTAGAACAATAATAACAATTGGAAAAATATATGAAATGCATTTTCTTTCATGAATAATACATTTTTATATGTTAACCTCATAGAAACAGAAATAGTTCAACAGTAACAGAAACATTAATGCTGTCTTCTTAAGCAAGGGTGTATGTGACAATATCTGCATATATGACCTTGATAATGTTATTGTCCATAGAATCTGTGACATCAACATAGTTTTTAAGAAATATTAACCAACTGTTAAAATAAAAAAGACCTCTTTAAGGATAAAGAAAAGTAAATATATATAATATATATGTGTGTATATATATATATATAGTTACCTATAGATTCCATTAAAGATCAAATAAAAATGAAATACATTCCATCCTATTCAAATCCAGGAGTACATTCTAAGTAGAATATGAATGTCTGGAGAGTAAGGTATAAAGTATGAAGATGGTGTTTTAATACTGCTAATGAGTTGCCCCTTGATAAAAACAGGCTTCCAATATATGTACATATTTCTGCACTACATAAAGTCCAATTTATAAATGCTTGGCATTAGCACACAAAGGGGAAATCCATTTTGCCAAGTGTTTAGTCTGCAGAATAACAGTGATGTGGTCTCTGGGAAAGACACTCTTGAAAAAGCAGGTGGCTAGGAGAACAAGTGTCACTTTTGGTCCCCAGTATAAACCTCTGGGTCCTGGGCCAGGGGCAACCTCAGTTCCTCTCTTTTTCATTCCCCTGGTGTTTTAGACCATCTTCCTCAAATGTTCTAAGTCCTCATTTGGTGGCTGGGACCAGCCAGCAAAGCAGTGCAATCTCTGCAGGGCACCCTGAGCCAAACCAAAGCTGTATGGGCTCTGGGTCCATTTCTCCTCTTTGGGGTGCTCGCCAATCATTTCCCCCCATCCTATAAGTGTGGGTCAGCCACTCTCTCCATGAAGCTCCTCAGCGGAGCTGTCATGGAATACTGGGACCAGTTGCCAATTCCTGGCGGACAACCTGGTGGGCAAATCAGTCTTATTAGAGGTCCAGGATTTCTTTTAAAGGATGGTATAAATCATTAGGACAGTGATAGAAGCTCTTTCAAAATATATTTGGCTCCCTCCCCCTGGCCCCAAGGTAGGGGTGGACCTGTGAATAGTTATGGTAAACAATAAGGATTAAAATCCTAACCAGACTAAATGAAGATTACAAAATTTCCTTTTTCTCAAAGCTCATGACATATCATTTACACATGAACTAAGAAGTAAATTAGTTCACAGCAGCAGAACGTGTATGAAAATAAGAAGTTTCACAGAAATAAGAAACATGGACCAGGGAATATTACAGGCACTTCCTTAATAAAACATTGACTATAGAAGGTCAAATCTCTTTTGTTGAAGATTTCATGCTTAAACCCTACTCTAGACTTTAGCCCTGTGAGACTCCCCTTGGGCACTGCCTCTTGTCCTCTTGGTCTTTCTTCCTTTTATAGACATGGCTTGTGCAAGCTCTGACCCATTTGTTGTTGAAAGTGCCACTTTTCTCACTTTTGGCTCCTTATGCTGTGGAACGTGACACTATGGTCTTAGAAGCAGGCATTAGTTAACTCCCAATGGGCAAGTTGCAACCAAAAAGATAAAGATTCTCTAGAGCTAATGGAGAAGTATTTCTCCCCATGGCCTTTTGGGTGGACCACTCTATTTGGCCACTCAGCAGATACCAGGGGAAGAGCTCCATGCCCACAGTGGTAACGAAGTCAATGACAGACTCTTGATTTTTCTTCTCCACCTTCCTGTTTTCATGTCCCTGCTCCTTCACATCTGTTCCCTGGCATCACTTCCAAAGTAAACCACCTGGACAAAAGTCTAGATCTCAGGCTTTGTTCTCTTGGAAGGAACTTAGACCAAGTAAGATAACAGACCAATGCCAGAGGTCACTGTAATTATTTCCCTAACTTCCACAAGGCCTCTTTTCCATAAATTATCTGTTGCATAAGCATGTCTCAGTGCAGCACAAATAGCTCTCCACAGGGCATGTATTTATAAAATTTATCACACTGATTTAAAGACAAATGATTATCCCATCATCTCCCTGATAGTGACCAATAAAGATACTTAACAAATGAAGTAGGGTTCCATATTTTATGATCCCTTGTTACCCCTGTTAGTATCCAAGATATTGGTTTGTATTCACTGTATTGTTCATGGTGCTAGACCACTGGTAATCTGCAGAGTGGTCATAAAATAGTTCTATTAACTATTGACCTCACTCAATGTGATCATGTGAATGAAGTCTAGAAAACATTTTCCTCTAACATGAATAACATGAACAATAAGGTACTATATTTTGTAAGATGTCTAACTAGCTTTATAAAGATACAGATACATTTATCTACTACCTACATACCAAATGTCATTGAAAATGGTATAAAATTACTAACTGCTACATTTGTACAGAATAAAATGATTGTTGGAATATTCAAAATTTCACCAGTCCTAGGATTCTGTGTTTTAGGGAAAACATTCACAGTTATGATATAGCATAATTTAGATGACTGAAACCAGGCTGCCAAAATATTCAAATTTCTTTAAGACTTAACATCCGGGATGTACAGAAAAACTGAGAAGTATTTGTAAAAATAAACAGAAAGAAGTAGAATAATGTAGGTTTCACATAGTCACTTATATCTATTCATACAAGATCATTTGGGCCCTCAGCATTTGCGAGCAGTAACTTCCCAAAGGGAGAATGGATGATTAAAGGGTTTCTCTTGGATAGGCATCATTGCTCTTTAAAAAGGAAAAAACTTTAGTTAACATCTGGTTGAGATATATTATGGAAATACATTGCAGACAGTGCTACTTTTGGCCAAACAGCTGGAATCTTTTTTAAAATAATTTTGATCTGCCCAATCTTCGACTTCCTCTGACTGGTAAAAAAGAAAGCTTGAATGGCAAAGAAATATCCCCCTTTTATGAGCACCTATTTTGTTGCAACCAACCATGCAATGTAATGTTTTAAATTTGCTATTTCTAGGAGGATCACTAGAGAACTCTTGCCTGAAAAGCTGCATATGAAAAGGTGTAATCAACACCCTTGCTTGCGTTTTGATGTTATATTGTCTATATTCTATTTTTTTTAATTGCTATCATGTCTTATATCTAGGTTTCCATCAGGAAAACAGAAGCCAGAATAGGTATTTCAAGCAGAGAGAATTTCATACAGGGACTTATTATCACAAAAATTTCAAGTCTGTAAAAGAAAATTGGAAATGCTGATATAGCTCTAATACAGGTTTCCCTCACGATCAGAAGGTAGAACATTCCTATTGGATAGGATCTGGTAGTTTATTTTCTGGGTGTGGAAAAGCTATTGCCATTAATGTATCTGGAATCTTTTTAGCATTCCCAGACTCAAAAAATAACCTACCAAATCATAGCAAATAGAAACAGTAAGCTTTTGTTTAGCAGGGGAAACCTGTATTAAAAACTGCTAGAGGTTATCAGCAACTCTGGGCTTAGGGGAAACCCCAACCACACCCATTGCTGCTGTTGGCCCCCAAGGGTGAATAAAACATGGGGTTGTTGGGAGTGTCAATAAAAAACTGGAGGCTGTGCAGCTGCTAGGGACTAAGACAGAACTACCTTTTCTTTTCCATCTGCCTTACAGTCTCCTGTCTATTTCCATTCAGGAATCTAACAGAAGGTAACCAACAAGGAAGTCAGGGAAATGTATTTTGTAGAATCCTAGCCTAGCACCACATAACAGGGAAAGGTGGTCTTAGAGCTAAAAGACAACAGGCAAACAATTCACAGCTCTGCAATAATTATTTACTAATATAGTTTTTCCCCCACTTTTTGTTCAAATTTTTACTTTGATTCTGTAAAGGGCTGGACTGGACACAGTGCAGGTTTTCTGATCCCATGCAGACCGGGTAAAGGAAGAGTCAGAGTCCTCAGTGGTTTTGCAGGTCCTTTATTGGGGTTCACCAGGCATATGGCAGGCAGGGGTGCTGGCTGGGGGGGCTGGGAGGCTGGCAGGCCTCCCAGCCCCCAGCAAGTCTTCACTCTATCTGGGCTCTCTGGCGTTCTTTCTGCTGCTTCTCGGCTTCTCTTTCTGCTTCGGCTTCGGCTTCTACTGCTGCTGCTGGCATCCCCGTGACGCCGCCCTTAAAAAGCACAGTCTTAACTCAGCTGAATCCCATCTACCTATGCCCACACCCTAGTCCAGGTGCCCGCCATCAGGCATGCATTCAGGACAAGGATCCATCATCTATCCTGATGGTGGGAGGGCAGAAAAGCCTGATATTTTCTTTACCCTACAGATTCTTTAAAACCATTTATTGTTATTTTATACCTTAGAATAGTTGTTATCACAAGGGATTCAGAGTAAGGTACAATCCTATCATGGGTGAAAGTATTATATTGACATTTCATTAATTCTTATAACCCACATTTAAATGTTTCTAGGCATTTGTTTGTGTATCTGATATTATGAATTAACTGAAAGAAAATTTTTAGAAAGTAAATGAATTTCTACTGGTTTCATATCTAAGATGCTACAAAATTTAAGAATAAATTAAATTTTGCAATTCCATACCAGATAATGTGGTTTAAGATCTACTTTCATTAAACATAGTTGAAGCCAACTTCCTGTAATGGTTTAAATCATTAAGGACCTCCCTGGTGGCGCAAGGGATTAAGTCTCAGCACTATAAAGCTATCAGCAGCCTTTAAAACACAAGTTCAAATCCCAGCCAGGGAGCTAATCCACATGATGCAGCAGACCTCTTCTGTCTAACCCGCTGCTCCCCTTAGCAGTGTGTTTCACTAGATCTGCCTGTATTGCTCCCCACTCTGTCTCTGGTGAATCTTCTCACCCCAACCCCTGCACCTCTGCCCTACACTCGGCTTTTGTATGCATAAATAAATAAATATATATATATATATATTTAAAAAGAATGAATGGGCCTCCCCGGTGGCACAGCGGTTGAGCACTGGGTTGCGAAGCTGCCCGCAGCCTCCGCAGCGCCGGTTCTATCCCCGGCCCCTGGGCAAGTGTCCCACATGGCGCGCAGACCTCTCCTGCGGCGCCCACTGCTCCCCTCAGCAGTGTATTTCGTCGGTCTGCCTGTTCTGTTCCCCGCTCTGGCTCCAGAGAATTCTCTCACCCTCCTGTGCTTCTGATTGTACCCAGTGCTTGTATAAATAAACAAATGAATCTTAAAAAAATAAAAATGCTAATCAGTGTTTAAAAAAAAAAAGAATGAAGACTACCTAGATTTAAAATAAATAAATAAATCCATAATGAACTCTAAATAATATGTAGCAACTCCTACCCTTTTCAACTTGTCATCTAATGACTTTCCCCTCAGAATTCTGGAATATTTGTTTTCTTATTGTACCTTTATACATATTAGGCTTAGAAACAAATGCTTTCTTTCTGAAGAAAGATGGTGAATAGAAAAAACTTGAGAGTCAGAAAACTTGGAGTTCAAGTTCAGTTACATCTATTATCTGTGGTATAATCTTTATGTGATATCCATTATTTATAGAGCAGGGCTTCCCAACCTTGGCACAACTGACATTTTCTACCAGATAATTCTTTGTTGTGGGAGTTGTCCTATGCATCCTATGAGTTTGGTAGCATGCTGGTGTCTCCCTATCAAATGCCATGAGACACATCAGATTTTGTGACAACTCAAAGTGTGTCTAGGCATTGCAAAATCTCCCCAGGTACACAAAATTGTTCCTCCACCTACCCCCCAGTTGAAAACCATTGCTTTGGATTATAAATTTCCTCACTGATGATGACTTCACACAATTGCTGTGAGATTAAGATGTTGTATAGGTAACAGTGGTCCCAGCATGTGCCCAATTTAGCAGATTGAAGCACAATTGGTAGAATGGTGCCATGGCCTCACCCAGCAAATTAAAACGTTTATGACTGTGGGATCATGGTGCTGAAGATGTGGTTTGATCAACATCATTTGGGATCTTTAGTCCTGCATTTAAAATTTGGATATTTTACTCATTATGCATTTTTTTGTTTTAATTTGGATTTTTCAAAATTCTGCACTCCATTTATCAATATTGCATTAATTAAATGTTAATAGAAATAAAGCAATAGCAATTGCGCCAATATAATTTAATTATTAATAAATGTTTTTAAAATAATGTGTTAAATATTGTTAGTATTGCATTTGGAATGTTTTTGCCTTGATTTCTGAGAAGTTTTTTGTTGTCCCCTCAAATTTTATGCCCAGTTTGGCCCTGGAAAATTGAGAATCACAGGCCCCAGAGCAGCTTAACTAAAAATTTGCATTTTAACAAGATTACCAGGAGATTCAGACACAATAAAGTTTGAGAGGTCCTACCTTTCAGACAAAGGCTCCTCTTGAGCTCCCGCAGGTTCCTGCAGGCAAAGTTGGGGGAGCTGTTTTCTCGCGGGGTTAGGTGAGACAACTGCTCTTTGGATGCCTACCTGATAAAATGGGACAGAGAGGCATCCTCTCTTCCCCCTCCTCCTGTGACAAAGGCGGTGGCGCATCGCTGAGAAGCCCCGCCGGGAACAGGACGATTCCCCGGGTGACCTGTTTGCTGCTTCGGAAGCCCAGGGCGAGCGCGCTTCTCCTGGCGGGCGCGGGCGCCCTCAAGTGGATCTGTGGGCGCCCCTGGAGAACAGGAAAGGACAAAGCGCATGTGAGATGCCAAGAGGAATACCCGGGTGGGTGGGTTATTCTAGAGTCTAGAGGTCTATTATGCTGGTGAGGACAGGAGCTAGTGAAGAGATTCAGTTATTTGGGTAAGGCCACTAGATCTCATACACTAGGGAAAAAAAAAACACCTTAGGTTACCTATATTCTTTTATTTTGTTTTGAAAATGTGAAGGCCTACTCTGCCCTAAACCATGTGTGTGTAAACACAGTGAAATGCATGTGGTTAGTTTTCAACAAATATTAATTACATATTTGCATGAAACCTGCGTTTGAACACTTGACGCGGGCCACACTCTTGTCTACTTGAGCAAATTACAGACCCAGAAATAACAGTTACTGCGTATTATAGCCCAAGAGCAGTGATTCTTAAGCCTGTGGGACTCAGTTATTTTGGATAACAGGCAAAAGTTTTCATATTATTATACACTTAATTTAACAGTCTATGCAATTTAGTTTTGGAAAAAATGAATCCACAATGCATATATATATATATATATATATATATATATATATATACCCCTTATCCCTTAAGAAACAGGTTTTTATGAATGACAATATTACATTGACAAGTGATATATCTAACACCTGTGTGTACTAGCCTGTGAAAGCATATGTAGAGTTACTAATGTGCTTAATAAAATACAAATTCATTGAAAGTCATATTAAGTTTTTTTTTCCATCATTCTGCATTTTCTCCTTTAAGGTATGCCACATGCATAATTAATTACACATTGGATATCTGTGTGTGTCTATGCACACACATTAAAAATATATTAAATGTATGCATATTGTATGTATTCATTTTTTAAGGAGATGTTATGCTTTAAAAGTTGAAAATTCTACATTGTGGACTACAATTTTATAATCGTATTTAGCAGATGAGGACACTATGAGAAATGAGTTTTGCCCAGAGGATTAAAAAATAAACAGTGTTAAAGTAGAGATTAGACTATTGTACGCTGGATTTTTATCCTTGGGCTCACTCTTCTCTGCCACTGTAACTCAGCAGACAAAAAGTAAACTATAAGAAAGCAAACTATTTTAACTATGAAAGGTGACCTAAAGAAAAATCATTTCAAGACCAAGTTGGTTGCAGCAAAATTCATTAGCCTCCTCCGGGATGAAAGCTGGTGTCTGGGTGACATTCCAAGGTTACTAATGCTTGTCAGTCCAACAACTTGCAGACTGTACATGATGGGGAATCTTTGGGGTTTGGCATCAAAGGAGAAAGGATGTAAAAATGGCCCTGATGGATGTTCTGAGGTTGTTTGATCTAAATCCAGAGAAAATAGCAGCTATCACCGCTGATGGAGTACCCGCTATGACTGGGAAGATGAATAGTAGGCAGGAAAAAAAAAATTAAAGTCAGAAAAGCTTGTGCCAGACATTTTATCATATCTTTTTATTTTATTTTTCACAAACTAAGCTTGACAACTTGGAAATCCCTTTGTGCAGTTTATAAAATAATGAATTCTAAATGAAGGTCTAAATTCACCAACAGACCAAGCAATTATGTAAACAATTTCTGTTCCCCAATATGGCTCCCTGTCACTGCATTTTCAAGTCAAATCACTTCCTTGAGGTGGAACAGTAATACATATGATGCGTATCTTTGAAG
Organism: Talpa occidentalis; assembly: GCF_014898055.3. Taxonomy (NCBI): domain Eukaryota; kingdom Metazoa; phylum Chordata; class Mammalia; order Eulipotyphla; family Talpidae; genus Talpa; species Talpa occidentalis. The sequence continues at coordinate 33,630,930 of NW_023604861.1, read as the reverse complement.
CGGTAGCTATCAGACATGGTAGGATGCCAGTTACTCCATGTCCCAGTGACAAGAAAGGTATCCTGTGTTATATTTCCACTTCTGATTTACACTCAGAGAAGAGTCAACTGAAAGACAAAAGTGCTACAGGATAATTTGTATTCCTGTATCATTTCTCCAGTGTTCAGTGGCGTTTATTCTCTGATTTCATTACCATGCCTATTTCTTACTTTTGAGATCTTTTTAAATGTGCTCTTTTCTCTCTCTCTCTCTGTCTCTGTCTCTGTATCTCTCTCTCTTACACAGACAGACACACACACACAGACACACACACACACACACACACACACACACGCCTCTTTAAAAGCTGCAATTAGTCAGAGGGAACTTTAACAGAAGTGTTTTCTTGTGTTAGCGCTTGTCATTCCATCAGTTTCCAAGCTCCTGGAGAACAAGTACCAAGTGTGTTATGCCCTTTGTGTTCTCCCCACACAGTGAGTGTTCAATAAATACTATTGACTGACTGACACATCTCCCTCCTTTTCTCTTTGTCTCTGACACCTCTGCTTTCTTTTAAAAATGGTATTTTTAAGTGGCAATATTTCCCCACTGCAGACTTATAAAAAGCTCTTCTCAGCCTCCAACTTTTTCTTTTTGTAAGATTTTCAACAATAGACAAAATGCAGGAGGAAGAAAACTGATATTCTACTACCCCTTAACAATAAATCTGTTTTTTTAATTGGAGTGTGACAAGTATCTTACAGAATGTTCCCCAAGAACAATTCCTAGTTGGGAATATCTCTGTTGAAGTAGCCATTAAGAAAAAAATAATACTACCTCCTGCCTATCCAGTCCACTCCAACCATTCCTGAATTCAGGACAGCGTATTAATGGATAGCCCGACTTTACTTTTCTTCTGTTGTACTATGGGTCAGAGACACTGCCTATCGTCAGGGTCTCTGTTGTTCTCTCACAGAACTTAAATAGCAGTTTGTTCCCTTTTTGAAATGGAAGCCAAAACCACAATTATTTTTTTAACCTTACCTTAGGAAAAGCCTTGGTAGTTCAATGGTATCCAGAAATACGGACTTTTCAGGAGACATGAAAGGGTCCCCTCCACCCACCCAAGCATTGTTTGATCTCACAAAGACAAGGCAATGTGCCTTTATTACTGTTTGCTTTCTCTATGACAGCTATTATGGGGTGTAGAGTAGTGGTAGGTGATTGTTACAGGCAGATTGCTCTCATCATCCCATTCTTGTCACCTCCTGGAAAAGGTGCCAGTGAGAAAATCTCAACCCCGTGTGGCACCTGTGTGTGATGGTCCGCCTCTAGCTCACAGCAATTATGGTATAAAGCAACATTCTCTTTGGTGCTGTTTCTGTATCTTGCTTCTTTTCTTATAATATTCCCAGTTGAAAGCCTCTTGGAGCAAGGAATATTCAGAAAAAGAGGAGTCTATAAATAAAAGTCATGAAGATTAGCATAAGATGCCAATGTTTACAGTCATTTCTCATCTGCTGCCAGGTGCCTGCCTGGTTGCTGCTGCTGACGCAGTAGTTGTGACCCCCAAAGCAGGGTAGCCACTGCAGCACCCTAACCTACTTCAGGCCCTGGTGATACTGCCAGAAAACAAGCTCTAGCTCAGCTGTTTTGGGTTTCCCCAAGACTCCAAGACAAAGATTCTAATGTAGATTGTTTATTTGGGAGGTGATCCCAGGAAACCAGGGTAGATGGTAGCATCTGGCACCAGAAGTCTGGTGCTTTCCATAACTAGGGGGAAGTGAAATGGACAGATGACCACAGTGGGGTGGCCCCATTTTCTTCATGATGCCGGTTCTAGTTCCCCATGCATGGAAGCAGAGCAACACGTGGGGAGACATCATACAAAGAAAAGCGGTGGGGGCAAGAGGCACCTGCTACCCAGGTTTCCTCTCCAGGTAGAGGAGGTTCCTGTGGAGGAACAACCCTTCTGGGCCCTTGTTCAGCAAGAGGAGCCCAGGGTGTAGATTCTGGGGGGAGAACCAGGGCCCAATTGAAGGGGGTTAGGAAAGAGATTCAAAATTCCCCTTTTTTAGTCCTGAATCACAGAGGGGATAAACTGAGGCCAGAACAGCCAGTGGACTCATAACTAGTTCTCTAAACATATACCCAGAGTGGTCTAGGGTCAGGAAGACAACAATAAGATACCGTGGCTGTAAAGCAAATACTGTACTTGGTCCTGACCTTTGAGGGAGCTATATTTCACACAGGAAAGGTGAAGCACAGACAGATTAAGCAACTGGCCCAATATCACACAGCTGGTAGGTAGCAGAGTCAGGATTTGAACTTCAGCAGCCTTTCTCCAGTCTATTCTGGTGACCCGACCCCCGCACTCCCTGCCAGTGGAGAGATAGCAATTATCTAAGCCTGTGCTCATCTTCACATCTTATCATTTTCTGACTTGAAGGGAGAAATGGTGGTGTGGTCGGGACTACAGTTTCCTTTGCGGAGATATGGATTTAAGCTTCATGCCTGGGACTATCAGTGCACTCTCCCTTACCTGCTCCTTATTATTAATTCTGTAAGTAAAACATAATGTACCACGGCCTCCCCTGGTGGCACAGGCGGTTGAGCACCACACTGTGAAGCTGTCCGCAGCCTCTGCAGCGCCGGTTCCATCCTGGCCAGCCGGCAAGGGTCCCCCATGGCTGCTCCCCTCAGAGTGTATTTCGTCAGTCTGCCTGTTCTGTTCCCCGCTTTGTCTCTGGTGAATCCTCTCACCCTCCCGCAATTCTGCCCTGCACCCCGGTTCCTGTATAAACAAACAAACAAACAAACAAATAAATAAATAAATAAATAAATAAATCTTTAAAAAAAAAAAAAAACATAATGTACCAAAGGAAATGGGCCAGAATAGTACCCTTAGCATATGGCAGAGGGCCTTCTGCTTGGAATTAAAAACTCTTCATTAATTCATCACTTACCTTTTCTAAAACTGCATATTTCTCTTCCTACATGAACATAGCCAATTTCCCCATCCACATTATCCAAGCAAAGGAGGTGAAACCCTTCCTCTTTCCAAGGCAATGACTGCAAAGCGAACCATCATCTCTCTTTGATATTTCTGTTGGGAAAATACGCTGGGAGTGGTAATTATTCAGGTAATTTTTTTTTTCTCCCAGGAGGACAGGCAGTTATTTTGACAGCTTATTTCACTGTTACAGATAAAGTTTACATTGTCAATTAATGGGAATACACCAGGTAATAGTCACGAGCTCTCAGGGGATAATCTCAAAGCCATTTCCAAATGTCCTTTATGGAAGCATATGGTCATATCCTCCACTTCATCACCAGGTCAATCAGCAGTTGCTCTTTAATATGGTATGTTCTTCATGCACCAGTGCGATTTCCAAGCTCCATCACATTTGTTTTTTCCCCCACGGTGCTTGAAAGTTGCTTAAGCTGCCGATTATTGCCTTGCCATGAGCTCTGATCACTCTTCTGGATAGTAGGCATTCAGATGTCATCTTTAATTTGCGATATTAATATTGAACTCCATCACCGTTCAGTGGTTTTAGTGAAGTATTTACATATAGACTAGCAAAGTGTTTGAGCAGTGCATTGAAAACTGTCCGTTCCTAATTGGAACCGTAAAGTTTACCACAGCATCTGCATGACATGGATATGATTTCTGGTTATAAAGCGGCCTTGGAGGTTTGCTTTCAAAAACAAATGAGATGTGTTTTCGCAGCTCTGTATTTCCTCACCCATTCAGACCATTAATGATTGGCAGTGACAGTACTCGGAGAACTGTTTTTTACAGCTTCCACACTTTTAAGAAAGATTAACTATCTCAAAGAATTTTTACTGAGAATCACATTTAAAATTAATGAACTAATTAGTTTAGAAATGTATTACTTTATTATGGAAAGAGAAACCTTGCACCTTAATGATAGTATGAAATGCATGAAATGTCCTTTTATTTTATGACATTAGAGGAAGGTGGACTTGTTAAGGAACATTTGGACTGCTATTATTAATTATCTGAGTTAAAGATCACCTCATCCTGTGAGAAAGAAGGCTATCAATCAGTATTTGAGAGATTCAAAAGGAAGGAAGAGAAAAAAAGAGAAAAGAAAAGGGAACATCTTCCTACTTGTATTGTTAGATGACCTTGTGCCCTGGTGTGTTTAAATTGCTTACTTCCTATAACTCTATAAACTTCTGTGTTTTCATTTGCCGGATTAGATTGAAGTGTCAACTATATTTGATGAATGGCATTGGTAATCTATGTTCATGTTCATCTTTGCTCTTTCTGCTTTTATTTATATAGAGTCAGTATAATTTATTTCTCCTGAAAAAGCTTTCAGCAAAAAAGATTTTTTAAAGTACAAATACTTTTTAACAGGGCTCTGGGGTTTGTGATGATCAAATCACTCATCTTTCCTTCTTTCTAGCTTTTTTTTTTTTGCTTGCTTACTTTTCCTTTAAATCTAGCAACCAAAAAAGAACACTGGATAGTTCAATGATTGCACCTAAGAATAGAAAGTTAGCATCGTCAACAAGCCTTTAGCTTGGTCTATGTGTGTATTAATGTAATGTTATGAAGAATTGCCCAATTATCTGGATAATTTAATTTAAAAACACCAGTTTTGCAGTCTTCTCTATTCAAACATGTTATTCTCTCATCTAGCCGACTAAGCATAAGACTGTGAATTTATTGTTCTTGCTGACTAGGTGGAATCTGTTCCTTCCTTAAGAGGGGCTGGAAAAAAATCCTGGAAATATTGAGGTTAAAATGGAGTACACTGTTATTGTGTAAATAGCCTAAATGTTTACTTAGATCAAAATGTTGTGTTTCAGTTAATAGGCATGCCTAGTTGTTTCAAAGCTCTCTGAGAATTACTAGTGAAAAAGGGGGCTGGGAAGAGAGAAAGGAGACGAAACCGAGGGACAGAAATCACAGGCCAAACTAGCCAGAATTTGAAACTACTTAGCCCCATTTTGGTGAGAAAATGGAAGACAGGGAAAAACTGGTGAGAATATAATAAGCACAATGCTGGATTTGGGAGAATCCCTGATTTTCTCTTCTTCTCCTTCCTTCCTCCCTTTTCTTATTTTTTTTCTAGTTCTATCCTTATCTTGAACTGCACCTTCTTTCCCCTAATTTCTCTTTTCATGCTTTTTACCATCCAAGAGTTTCTCCTACTAATTGGAATCCAAGATCTTTTTATCATTTACATAAAAGATGTTGAAATGATTATAGGGTTCAAAAAATGCACAAGTTCAACTAGTTCACTTATAGAAAGAGTGACATGCATGTAACTGTGCTGCTGCTCTGCATATCCATCTGTCTCTCATCCACAGTTCTGATGATTACCATGACCCACTGGCCCAGAACCACACAACCTGTGTTCTGAGTGGCCCCGGGCTCAAATCCTGAATTCACACCTGGGACTCCATGAAATGAAAAGGCAGGACATTCCCATATTTGAAAGACTCTGGACACATTTGTTCAGACATAGTAAGCCAAATAAACTGAACTTTAAAAAATGAGAACAAAGAGTAACAAATTATAGTCCTGCATGACTGAACACCAGATATAAGCTCATGAATTTTAAAAAATTAGAAATAAGCCACATTTTACTTCTCATGTGCAAGTGGATTAAATGGGATCAATAGTGTTCAATTTTCATAGTACTGACAATAAAGACGACTTTGGAAATGAAATCAACATTAGCCCAAATGGAAGAATGTGTTTGTTTATTTGTTTTTAATGCAAAGGTTTACGTGCTTAATATGCAAATAAGTTGCATCAAGCTCTACCTTTGCTTATTTTTAGATAACACTTGGTAATCAATTGTTTAATTCCTGTTCATTTGGAAAAAATATATTAACAGATGGGTTAACATAGAAGTGAATTTAATTTTAAAACAACTGTATTGTTTATTTACCTAAAAATTAAATAGGTGAAAATGTTTTGGCTATGGTTCTGGAATGAACATTATCATACTATGGCCCTTAGATGTCTAATAGACATCAGAAATTTAACACAATCTAACAATCTAAACTGACCTCTTTGTACTTTATCTCTCTACACTCTGCCACGACTTTTTACTGCGATTTCCCCTGTTTACTCTTTCAGTTTTTCATTCTTTCAGTTCTTCTGACAAAAGCTTTAGTCATCCTTGACCCTATTTCTCTAACATCCCATGTCCAATCTTTCAGAAAATCCTGTTATTCTAACCTTCAAATATGCCTCGAATCGGACCACCTCTCCCAACCTCCATCACTATCACTCTGTCTCTCCTCTGAATCACCCATTGAGCTGTCTGACACCCTTATCTACTTCCATCTAGAATCTATTCTCCACAGAAAAATAAGGCATTGTTTCTTTAAAAATGTAAGTCAGAGCTAATTGGTCTTCCACTCAAAACCCTCCAATGACTTCCTTGTAGCTCAGAGTAAAAGACAAAATCTTTACAACACCCTGTGTGATATGGCTCCCCTTAAGTGCTTGAACTTTATTTCCTATCACTTTCCCCTTTGCTCATTCCATTTGAGTCACCTTGATGTTTTTTGCTGTTCCCTATTCCTGGAAGTTCTTCAAAAGAGTTGCTCCAGATATCTTCATGCTTTACTCCCTAGTTTAAATCTTGGCTCAAAAGTTAACTGATAAATGAAATTTTTTTATAACCTAATTTACAACTGTATGCCTCACCCTCTGTCCTTTCATCTTCTTTACCTATTTACTTTTCTTCATGGTGCATATTACTGACGACAAATTCATATATGCACGTGTATATGTAAAGTACATTTTTTCACTCTGAGTGAGAAGGAAGCCACTAGAGGGTTTTGAGGGGAAGACAGCTATGTTCTGACTTAAATTTTTTAATATGTAGATAACAGTATACATAAACATATATTTACTGCCATACTATATGTGTGTGTGTATGCAATTTGTTTATTGTCTTGTCTTTCTCTACCAGAATGTCAACACTATGATGGCAGACATTTTGGATAGCCAGCTTACTGCTGGATTTACTCATCTCCTGGAACGGTATCTGACCCACAAGAGAAGTTCAATGGATCAATGTTAAATGAAGGAATAAATTATATCAGTGATATGACTTTGCTTACTTATTTCTTGAAGTAAAATCATTATCAAGACTCTATTTATTTGGCTAAACATTATAAAATGCTGCTGTTCCACTTTTGATCTATACAAATAGCTATTTCACAAAGTTTAACTTAATATTATGTCTACATTTACCTTTTATTTCTTCTCTTTTGCCCTTTTCTGTTTTCTTGCAGCTTGTTATTATCTCTGGTTTATTTTCCGCCTACTCACCCAATCCTTGATACTACTGTCACAGTGAAGAACTGGCTTAGCCAGTTTATTTCATAATACTTTCTTCTAATGCTTCACTCACAGCTCATCTGAGATGTTTGCAGGTCAGCTGCACATGCTAAGTTAGCAGTAGAAATACCGTGTGAGTCACCAGCATATGAACTAAGGATCCTTACTTTCATTGTTAATTTGTCTTGCATGCCTGCAGATTTAGATTTAATGTCTAAAGTGACCAAACTAGATAGCCAGCTAAAAAGCAGGGTGTTAACACTTTCTTCTACACCCCTTTGATAAACTGGCATTTGTGACAGGTGATCCAAGCAGCTGTGGTATAGTCATTTCAAGTAGAATAATCACTATTAGGAGGGGTCAATTAAAAAAAAAAAAACTAATAACAAGAGCCTTCTTTGCCCTAGTGAGATATGGAACAGGGTTTGGCCATGGAGTAGAGCTGAAATATTGAGCAGTAGGAATTACATAGGGTATATTCAGTCTGCCTTACCCAGTTCAGAGGATACTTTCTAGCCAACCTCTGTGAAGATGGGTGAGTCAGGTCCTCCCCTGGTGGCGCAGCAGTTGAGCACTGGGCTGCGAACCTGCCCGCAACCTCTGCAGCGCCGGTTTGATCCCTGGCCACCGGCGAGGGTCCCACATGGTGTGACAGTCCTCTCCTGCCGCATCCGCTGCTCCCCTCAGCAGTGTATTTTGTCAAGTTTGCCTGTTCTCTTCCCCGCTCTGGCTCTGGTGAATTCTCTCACCCTCCCACGCTTCTGACTGTACCCAGTGCTGGTATAAATAAATAAATAAATCTTAAAAAAAAAAAAAAGATGCATGAGTCAATAAGACCTAATCAAGAAGATGTGGTACATATACACAATGGAATATTACTCAGCAATCAAAAAGATAAACTCATGCAATTTGCAGCAACATGGATGGAGCTGGAGGGGATCATGCTCAGTGAGATAAGCCACAAAGAAAAAGAAAAATACCGGATGGTCTCAGTCAGCAGGAATCTAGAAAACCTAAGTAAGGGACCAGGAAAAAGAATAACTATAAGAAAGAAAAAATCAAAATCAACTAACAACTATAAACCAGAGACACACTATTGGGGGGGGAGGGATTGGGGTCAAAATAAGTGGTGGTGTAATTGCATGGGGAATATAAAAATTAAAAAATGTAAAAAAAATAAAATAAAAGTAAAAAAATAAAATTCAAATTAACTCAAAAAAAAAAAATACCTGGGATAGTTTTGTCTAGCTGATGGAGTGGGAAGGACAGGGACATAGTTGGAGTAGGTTTAAAAGGATAGCAGGCTGACCTTCCTCTCTTCTTGACCCTGGAGAGAGACATCAGTCCCTGGGCCTGAACATGGGGTCTCTTCAAGTAAGGAATGAAATTGTGTGCTTCAGGTCTCAGATCTTAGCCTGACCCCAGTTTACAACACAAACCCCTCATAAACCACAGGCATCAAAAACTTTGTTCTTCACAGATACCATACATGAAACTCCTAATACAGTTCTGCCCCAATACTGCCCCTAAACAACCTGGTCTACTCCTCACATCTCTTTTACTATCTTTTTGAAATAATGAGTATGGTGGAAATTTTCTGGAACAAAGAGAGAAAGGGAACTGCTTTCTCTATTGATAATGCGGGTAATCTTTTTCTAATGGATTGGTTAGAAAAGTTGATTGGTCACTGGAAACAATTTCAAATAATTTGTTTGTAGGAGAAACTTCCCCCAGTTTTTCCAAACAAGAGGCTCTTATATAACCATAATAAATTATTAAAAATCAAGAAATTGACACCTGAGTACAACTATTCACAGACAGGAGGGCCTAATTTTATAATGACAAAAGAAGGCCTACCATCTAAGTGTTACATTTACTTTTGCCTAGAGTAAAAACAAACTAGCTCATAGTATTGTAACAGGGTGGTCCCCAGGAAAGGGGGAGGTTCCCTGCGCCACCCAAGGGAGGGTGGAGCTGAGCAGGAAGAGGAGAAGCAGCAGAAGAGACTGAGGAAGGAGCAGGATGGAGCCAGGAGACCTGGAGGAGGTGCATGGAGCCTAGAGACATGTGAAGAAACTGCGCTTGTCTTTTGGTCGTGGACTGGGTGATACAGATGTGGGTGAGACCCGTGGGGAGGTGACAATGGCAGCTTTTATCTTGATGTTGATTTTGCTCTTTTCCTTCCGGGCTTGTCTGGTTGTTTCTGACCCTTTTCTGTGGGTCCCCACTGGAAGATGCTTTAGACTTGTGGCAGGCTTTGGGGCCTTGTTCTGGGCCGATCCCATATGGATGGAGTTTTACCCACGAGGGGACGGGTAACTTTGGGTGCTTCATTTAGAAACTAGACTCTTTGCCTTACCTGCATTGTTTCCTAGTTTTATTAAAGTTCCTTCCCATTAAAGTCTCATATGTTTTGTGTTGATGTGGCGGATGGCAGAACCCATTTAGAATAGGCAGGGTTGCGGGGTTTTGGGCTGCCCCTCTCCCTGTCCTATAACAATAGCAGCAACCTCTTTTTTGTATTTTCTTTTCTTATTGAAGAACTGTGAGTATTAATAGTGGGAAGATGGAAAGGTGAGTTAGCAAATGTGCTTAAATCTAATCATGCTCTTCTGTTTTACCTCTCCTGGGTGTCCACGTTTGGTCAGGTCTTGGGTCAATGCTAATCTCTGAGATGTGTGACATTCAAGACAATGCATGCTGTCAGACCTCAGATTCCCAGACTCAGACATATGTTGGGTCAGCCACAGTCACAGCCCTTTGTAAGTTGATGTTAGTAAGAAGACAGGGAAGCTCTAGCTAATGGAACTTCCATCTCTGTGAATCAGTCCCAGCTATTTCTAGGATATCAGGCAGATTCATCATTTCCCTTCTCTAGTGATCCATTTGGGGCTTTGCTATTGCAGTCTTTATACAACCCACAAATTTGATTTTCCATGTTAACTGACTATAGATGAAAGTGGGCGATGAAACTGTGCCTTCTGTACGGGTCAGGCTCAGGTGGTATTCATTCTCCTGGCTTCTTCATCTGTCAATGGTATTTAAGTTTAATAATGACACATACGTTCCAGCCCCAGGAATCCCAGATTCTTCTTATACCAGTTGTTTTGAAAAACTCTTTTAGTCCTTCATGAAGATTAATCAAAGACTTGGGCTTGGGTGGTGATGGTGCAACAGGGTGGTCCCCAGGAAAGGGGGAGGTTCCCTGCCCCACCCAAGGGAGGGTGGGGCAGGGAACCTCCCCCTTTCCTGGGGACCACCCTGTTGCAATGGGTGGGGCAGGGAACCTCCCCCTTTCCTGGGGACCACCCTGTTGCAATGGGAGGGGAGGAGGTTCCCTGCCCCACCCTCCCTTGGGTGGGGCAGGGAACCTCCCCCTTTCCTGGGGACCACCCTGTTGCAATGGGTGGAGCAGGGAACCTCCCCCTTTCCTGGGGACCACCCTGTTGCAATGGGAGGGGAGGAGGTGGCTTTAATAAAAGTGGCAGCAAAGTTCTCTCCTAGAAATTCCAAAATTTTATTATATTGAATGTAAACCTAAGCTGAAACAACTATCTTGGATCCACCTTAAGGACTTGTCCAAAGGTAAGGTAACTATTGATATTCTGGGCCCCACTTCATTGTGGTTTGCCAAATTTATGTCCAGTGGACTAAGAGTTGCATCACCCTTCTAAGTCTTCATCTAAACCATTATAATATCATTAAAGAAAAAACTCATGACACTGAAAGAATGGTAAGGCAGCCTTCAATCAGGGGACCATGATGATAGGGGCAGGGACCAGGATGATAGTGGCAGGGACCATGAAGATAGGGGCAGGGACCACAGCAATGGGGCCTTTCAGTGTGGGAAAGAGACTGACTCATCACGGTACACAACAAGGAAATGTGGGAATTTATAGCCAAGGAGGAGGGAGAGGTAAGTGGGTAGAAAATTACCAAGAGGAAACATCAAAAAATTCTAGCTAAAGCAACCAAAATTCTTACTGAATTCAGACCAGGATGATCAGACATCATCTGGAAGATGGTAGAGGGTTATTAGTTGTGGAGGGTAAGAGATTCTGGGGCCTCCCTGGTGGCCCAGGCAGCTGAGTTCCGCACTGTGAAGCTGTCCACAGCCTCTGCAGCAAGGGTTCGATCCCGGCCAGCAAGAATCCCACATGGTGAAGGAGACCTCTCCTGTCCCACCCGCTGCTCCCCTCAGCAGTGTATTTTGTCAGTCTGCCTGTTCTGTTCTCCTGTTCTGTTCTGGCGAATCCTCTCACCCTCCCTCGTATCTGGCCTGTACCCCGGTTCTTGTATAAATAAATCTTTAAAATAAAGAGAGAGAGCGATTCTGACTAAGTGACTTAGCAGAATTCTTGCTTAAGTTAGTCAATGCAGAGATGAACATATTGATACAAAATTTGAGACCTAATTTAAAAAGAAGTACCCGATTGCCATTCAATCAAGGAGACAGTCTTCACCAATGTTTGAAGGATGAAAAGATGCTTATTGCTAACAGAGAAGTAATTTGGTTGGCAAGAAACACCAAACTTTTCTCTGACAATTTCTTTTTTTTTTTTTTTTTTTTTTTTTTTTTGCTAAAAATGGAAAGGACCCTCAAGTTGTTTCTTGGAAAACTAAAAGAGGAGGGTAAATTGAGCTCATCCTTAAGCAGCGCTTCCTTTTTATAATTAGAGTGAAATTAAGGCATTTTCTCCAGAATGTTTTCTTCAGAGACATGCAATAGGTACCAATGTTTCATAATGATGTTATTGCTAAAGACAGTCTCATGCATATATGGGGACATGGGGGCTAGAAATGACCTCTCTTACCTATCTGAGGAGAAACAATTTTTGCAAGCATGGATAATCTGGGAGAATTGGAGATTAATGCATTGGTTTTCCAACAACAGCAAAACTTTGAACTATGTGGGCATCACAAAGCTTAGTGATGAATATTCATGAGAAAATCATGGAAGCAACATAGATAATTAAAGGATAATCTGATGGCCACGTAAAAAAGATAGGATTCCAGATTGTGATCTTTTACATCTTTAAAGGAAAAAAAGTTTAACATGTTTTAGGGTTAATCCCAGCCCTGAATCTGTGATAATGACTAATGCTTCATTCAGTTTTGCTTTTAATTTTAGCCTTCTGCACCTGCCCCTGCCCTCCCCACTCTCAGAAGACAATCTTGCTTCCCAATTAATCAAGAGAATTGAGGCCATTGAGTATGACCTTTCTTAAATCCTGACCCCCTAACTCTAAACTGTATGCATCACACCCGCACTCAGTTCCTTCATGCTCCCTTAGATGCTCAAATATCTCCTTCTCCCTTTTAAGACCAAATCCCCTACCTGTGTCTTAAGCCAATCACTTGCTTTCCATGTCTTTCATCCTTGTTTCATCTTTACATGCCCTTCCAAAGATTCAAAATCTGTATAGAAATTAGTTCTTACACTAACCTCAAAATTCTGGAAGATTTTTCCATTTGGTTTGTACTTTTTCACTTATTATTCTAAAGTAGGTTGATATTTTAATTTCCTTTCTTAGACAGGGCCAGAGATATATTGAGAATGGACAAAATGCATATAAACGTTCACATCACATTGATGGCTTATTTTTTTTTTTTTTGTTTGTTTGTTTTTTAAATATTTATTTATTTATTTATACAAGCACTGGGTACAGTCAGAGGCACAGGAGGGTGAGAGAATTCACCAGAGCCAGAGCGGGGAGCAAAGCAGGCAGAAGGACCGAAGTACACTGCTGAGGGGAGCAGCGGGCGGCAGGAGAGGTTTGCGCGCCATGTGGGACCCTCCTCTGGTGGCCAGGGAGCAGCCGGGGATCGAACCGGCGCTGCAGAGGCTGCGGGCAGCTTCGCAACCCAGCGCTTAACCGCTGCGTCACCGGGGAGGCCCTGATGGCTTATTTTTTAAACATTTTTGTAAAATACACAAATTTGGTACCCATGGAAGAAGCAATTAGAAATAATCCTTTCTGTATTTGAAAAGCACAACTAAAATCCCCTATTGAATCAGGAGGCAGTTTTATCCTATTTAAACACATATACTCATATCTTGGTATTTTCATGATTGACACTAATTACACTGGACTAATTTTTGTACAAAGCATTTTTGAATGTGCAGCTTTCCTCTTTATGACAAAATTTGGTTGTTAGTAAAATATAACATTGTGTAAAAAATTCTACAGTAAAAAAAAGTGAGCCTGTTATTTTTCTCTAGCATTGTGTTGTCCATATCAAATAAAATCTATATTGCTTTCAACTAGAGCCTTATTTATCCTTTCCATGTTATTTGACTGAGGATATTGGTAATAAGACCAACAGTGACAAATAATAACAACTATTGGGGCACAGGGGAAAATTTCCCCACTCATTTGGATTCTTCCCAGGCTGGAGAACCAAGGAAATTAACATCAGACAGATTACTAGAAGATAAAGACCAAATTTAATAGCACATATGAAGAATTTACATGGCTATACATTCTGAAGTTAATGAGACAAACTGGGGGTTTTAGGATTTGGGGTGTTGGGAAGAGAGAAGGGGTCTCTCATGATGAGGAGGAGATGACTTCATATCATAAAACCTTGCCTCTAGATGTTTGTCCTGCTTAAGATAGGTTTTCCCAATAGAAAGGTTATTTCTGGAGATAACCTTAAATCTAAGTAATCTTCATTCTTTAAGGTTGTGGTAATTGTTTTTCTTGAGGCCCTGAGGGCCTTGATTGACCTTAATTTCACATACCAAAGTGATAGATATGGTAAAAACATGTTCTGGACATCCTGAGAAAAATCAGTTTGAACATTTTTGGAGTGAATGATTGTACACAATACCAGTGACCAAAAAAAAAAAAAAAAAAAAAATAGTATTAATGCAATGTTGCACAAATTGCGGAGTACAATCGCATTACTGCATACCTTCCTTCCTGTGACAACGAATCACTTATGCTACAACTGTTGTTAGCTTTCCTTCCACAGATAAGAAGATCAAGATTTAGGATCAGTAAGTGGCACAGCTGCAACTGTAACAGGATAACCCCCAGGGAAAGGGGAGGTTCCAGATTCCCTGCCCCACCCTAAGGAAGGGAGCTGAAGATTGAAAGGACAGGGAAAAGGAGGAAGGAGAAGCTGAAAGAGAGGGGGAAAGACTGGAGGAGGCACATGACGCAAAGAGACATGTGAAGAAGCCACACTTGCTTCTCAAACTTGTACCAGGGAATTGGGGGACATGGAAGGAGACACTTGAAAAAGAGAAGTGAGAGACCTGTGGGGGAGGCTGATAACGGCAGCCTTTATCTTGACTTCTATTTAGATTTTGCTCTTTTCCTTTCCTTTCCCATGGGTACCCACCAGGAGGTGCCTTACATTTGTGGCAGGTTTCTGGGCCTCAGTGGCCCTGCTATGAGAAGAAACTGTTTGGCTGTGCATTTACCCAGGAGGGAGATGGGTAACCTTAGGTGTTTCATTTGGAAGCTATTTTAACTATTTTCTTTCTCTTCTCTTTATGGCACACTAATTGTCTCTCTATTGCACACTAATTGCATTTAAATTATTTTCTACGAAAGTTCTTATGCACTAGACTATGTTTTGTCTTTATATAGAGGAAGGCAGAAACTATTTAGAGCAGGCAGGTTTGGGGGTCCTAAGGTGCCCCTCATCCTTCCCAATAACAGATTGAGACAATGTTGCATGTAAAACCATATCCTTTGACATTTAAAACAATAATTAAATACAAAACAGTTGTTTTGATACCAATATTTATACATAAATAGAAACATTTTTGAAGAGGGTGTAAGGTGGTATCTGTTCTAAAATTCAGAGTTAAATATGCTCCTTTATTTTCACTTTTGTTTATAAATGAGAAGTAGGAAAAGAAATTAGTTCTTTAATAATTTTTATTAGCTGTTTTTTCCCCAATATTTGCTCTTTGCTTTTGTTCTGGATTCTGCCCCCGCCGCCCCCGCACCCCCCGCCCCAAATAGGAAGTGTTTAGGAAAAGCTCTAAGTTTTTCAGTTTTAGTTTCTGTTAACTGCATCCCCTTAAAACTCCTAGAAGAGAAACCCTGGCCCCAGTAGATTCCTGATTGTCAGTGACTAATTTTCTATCTTTCAGTTAAAATGAGACTGTGGTTTTCGAAAATTGTTTCCTCTGAGAATTATATTCTGAACCACAGCACCTATTCACCTTTCCTATCTACACATTTGAACATGAAGGCTAAAAATTCATTTATGCTTTTGATAATGTTACTGCTTTTTGCTCATCCTTCCTGGGTTTTCTCACACATGCCCTGACTGCCTCCTTCAGTGAGTTTGTATTCCATCATCCTATATTTTCATAATGTTTGCTAGCAGACCCTTTATTCAATTCTCAGCTTTAGCTTGCTTTCTCATTGTGCAATGTCTTTGAAGTTCAGACTGTAAACTTTGTCATCCTCTCTCTCTATTTTGTATCTTGTGCCTCTGATACTGGTTATTCTTATCTCTGATTGCTTCCCTCAGGTCCTATTCTTTCACAGTGGACCCTTTCCACTCCAGGGGCACCTACTGTTAGATCATTCACAGAACCCTGGGATAGCAAGTAATTGCTTCCTGAACACTTTCCATTTCTTTTTTCCTATTTGCTCTCTTATTCTTCTCTATTGTACTCAACATGGTCTCCATTTTTTTCAAATTGCTTTTCTCCTTTTTTCAGATTAACTTACCCTAATCATTAAAATTATTTGAAATAACGGTATCATCCCATCTCTATTACTCAGATCTAACATGTGGACTTTTATAGTCCTTTTTTTTTCTGTATATAAGAATTGTTCCACATCCCTTAGCCTGATAATAGCTCTTTCTTTTGTGTGCTAGAAATACTTAAACCTAACTTGTCAGAATATTTTTGACAACAGATGGACTAAAGTTTTCCTTTGCATTACTTTCTGAGAATGGGGCATATGGAGCAAAACTCTTCCTATAAATAAGATTGAGGGGGTGTATTTAAATTCCTTGATTTATGCCACATATTTAATAATAATTAAAAAATTTAATAAACTAATTATAAATTAGTTGTATAATAGCTACAAAAAATCAAATTAGGACCTTTGCTAGTTAATTGGCTCTATATTATAAAATTTAACAAACACTTCTACTATTTAGATCTCATTGATTTAAAAAGAGTTTCTCCTAAGTTTGCTTTATAGAGGGTTTGTTTTTGTTGGAAATGACTTTCCATGTAAGTTTTTTGTTCATAATATACTTGTTATTGGGCTCACTTTTCCTGTTTCCTGATCTTATTACTGTTCATTAATAACAAATTCTGACTGTCCAATGCTTCCTGTCCATGTTTTTCTGAGCTATAATTTAAGTTGAGAAACTTTGAATTTTCATTCCTTATCTTTTTTTTTTCTTGAAGATTTTCTTTCTTTTATTTTTGAGTTGAAATTCACACAGCATACTATTAACCTTTTTAAATTCAAATTTTCAGTGGCATTTACTATGTACAATGTCATGCAGTTACCACTTCTATCTAGTTTCAAAACATTCTCATCATCTGTGCCCATAAAATGATCATTCCCCATTTGAAACCCTGGAAACCACCAGTCTACTTGTCTTTATAGGTTTATCTCCTCTGGATAGTTTATATAAATGGAATTATATACTTAGTGACTTTCTGTATTTGACCTCCTTCACTTGCATAAAATTTCAAGTTTTATCCAGGTAGTACCATGTATCAGAGTCTCATTCCTTTTTATGACTAATGGTCATTATATTTAAATATCACAAATTGTGTATCTCTTCATCTGTTGATAGACATTTGAATTGCTTCTACTTTTTGGCTCTTATGGTTAGTGCTGACATAAATGTGCTTGCGTACATATTTTTTGGATTATTAGTTTTCAATTACCTATAAGGTAATTGCTCTGTGATATGGTAATTATAAGTTTAACTTTTGGAGGAATAGCCAAACTGTTTTCCATCATAACTTTTTAAGAGGCTCTTTAATATAAAATCTAAGGTTTTAAACATTATATCCCTGAGAGAAAGAATTCCTTGAATAGCATCCAGATTTTTAAAATGAGATTCATTATTTAATTAGTAATATCTGTTCCTTCAAATGATAGGCACTTCAAAAAAGGCATTATGGGCCTCCCTGGTGGTGCAGCAGGTTGAGCACAGGGCTGTGAAGCTGTCCATAGCCTCTGTGGCACGGGTTCGATTGCCGGCCAGCCAGGGGGATACCCACATGGCACTGCAGACCTCTCCTGTCTCGCTCACTGCACCCCTCAGCAGTGTGTTTTGGTCAGTCTGCCTGTTCTGCTCTCCACTGTCTCTGGTGAATTCTCTCACCCTCCCATGCCTCTGGCCTGTACACCAGTTCTTTTATAAATAAATAAATCTTTTTAAAAAAAGGCATCCTTACATTAAATAAGATTGTTGTCATGTATATTGATATTATAATGATCCTGACTGTTGGATAGGTGGCCAACTGACTTACAACCATTTAAATCATTAATTAGAAAGCAACCACTTGTTTATGATGACATTAACAAACAGATATGTGAAAAGTAAGGACACATAAAAATCTAACTTTGCCGGGAGGCCCTACCTCAGTCAAAATTAGTAGGTAGTCCTGATACCATGTTTCTGAGAAGTGTTATAAATATAACACCAAATTTGAGGTAATTTGAGATGCTTATGAACTTCAAGTCCTTAGTCCTGAGACTTCTCCAGAGTTTGGTGAGAGCTGCTAGTTCCTCTCACCCTGAGAAATGGCAACTCCCCTACCTGAAAATAGATGGATTCCAAGAAGCGTCTGGATTAGGACCTCTACATTCTGTATGCCATTTTTTCTCCTCAACTTTGCCAAAAGCTTTGTTGCTTTTTCTTTCTTTGCTGTCAATTGAATTGTATGCATATGTTATTATAATGTGGATATCTCCCAATAAATTCATGTTGTGGACATATGCATTTGACTTGAGTCATAGTGAAATCTTCTTAGTTTACAGAAATGAACACTCTAGAGATCCTGAATCTGATGAAACAATTTTGTAATAAAAACTAGAAATATCTCTGGTATATTGGACATTGGTGGGGGGGTGGGGGGACAGTAACTAATGACTCTCTGGTCACTGAAAAAAAAAACAGGTTAACATTGACCTTATCTTAAAGCTCATTCAATTGCCTAATCAGTGACACAGAAAGATTTTACAGTTTTCATAGAAGATTGTAGTAAAGCCATTCTTGTTGAGTAACTTACTTTTGTTTCATTTATCTCTTTGTTTATGTGTTCTTTAACGTAACTAAAATCCTACTCTGGAAACAGCAGGGGAAAAATGTAAGGAAGAAAATGGGGAAGAGGCAAATGGAGAGAAAGAAAGCTGAGCTCTGAAACCTAAGATCACATTAAGGAACACATTTAAACAAACAACTTTGGCAGTTATTTGTTTCAGAGCTGCAATTAACTCCATGGATTATTAATATCAAGTATAATTTTCAATAAAATACTCCTATGTTTATTCAATTTTCTTTATTTGTCACATCTAATATTTATGTCTTTTCTGTGGAAGTTTCCTTCTTTGTAGAAAATATAAATATCCAATTAAAAGACCTTAAAACCATATTGAAAGGAAAAATTTAGCAATCCTTTCCCTAAAGATTTATGCACCAATCTGGGTATTTAAAATTATTATATAGATAAACCACATACAGGCCTTTGTACTTGAGTATTCTACTAGTGTTTCTCAGGGGCAGGGAAAATGTGAGTGAAATTAATACCATTCTAGGAGAGAATATTTATTTTCATCGAACCTCTTGCAGCTTTCTATAATGTTTTAAGGAAAATTAAATAACCCTTAAGAATTGAAATGCAAGGATAAAATTACCTATTATTGTGGCCATGCTATGTCACATTTTCTTTTATTAAAAATGAATACATCAGTTTAGATTTATTTGACAATGGTTTATGCCTTCATAGTCCAAGCTTTAAAGGTTCATTCTGTACAGTAATACTTCAGCAAGATACATCTCCCTCGTCTGCAGGATCTCATTTATAAGCTAGGCTCACCTTCTGCTTCCTGCAGTAATAAACGTTCTTGCCTGCAAGATTTTAGATGAGATATTGTGTTCCCCTTCTTATCCCCTTTTCAACCTATTGCCCTGTAAGAAGGTGTTTCTTTTTTGTGGCGTTTAGAGGGAAAAAAACTCACTTGACTCATTTTTCCAAAGCAGCTCTTTTAATGTGTTTGGAATTGCTTTCTGAATACTGTCTCTCATGTTACTGTTGAGGTGTTTTGTTATATGTGAGATAGAAAATAGGAAAAACTACTTAGATGACTGCTTTCTCGATTAAAAAAATATAGCTTCAATTCAATACAAAAATGTTTTTCTTAGCTCTCTGTGTCTTTAGACTTTTGATGTTTAAACAACTTTTGTAACAACTGGGGGAAATGTATTTAAATATGCATAGAAAGCAAAGTAAAAAAGTCTGTCACCAACCACTTTAAAATCCACTTTCACAGGACTGATTTTTAAAATAGAAGATGATATATGCTCTCAGAGCACGCTTACTTCTGTGTGTAGGACAGAAAGTCCTTCCATTGTCCTTCTGCAGACTCTCCATACCAGCAGATTAGCAGACTCATTTGCCAGCCTTTGTTGTTTCAGAAGGCAAGGGACGCCCTATCGGACACTGAATAGGGCTGATCCATTCAGGATTCATCTTGTCCCGTCCATTTCCCGATTTTTCTGGCCAGGCCACCTCTTCTCTTGCTCTCTGTGCATCTCTCTTCCCTCAGCAAAAAGTTTTCTAAGGCAATGCAGGTTTCAGAGGGTGGTAGAACGTTTGCACCATGCACAGGAGATAGCTGAGCAGATGTGTACCCTCCTTAGTGATCTACTGGAGGAGGTATGCACAGTGATAAGAATAGGAGCATTGGACCAGGGAAGAGTTGTCTGGGATAGGGCAACTGGAGTCTCTGCTTTCTATCTACAAAATGGGGACAATGATATCTACACTGGACTTGGTTGTAAAATTAAAAGTACTATTGGAGGGGGCGGAGCAACATGGCGGCGAGGAGACGCTGCGAGTAAGATCTCCCATTAAAAAAAGTGAATAGGGAGGAAAAGCGGCAGGTCCCAGTGAGAACTGGGACACGGAAGATAAACGGGTGACTCCAGCAAACTGCCCGAAGAAGAAAGTGGCCATAAAAGAGGACTAGAAGGGAGGGAAGCGCAGAACCCTGCTCCCCTCCCCCGCCCACAGAGGCGGCACTCTCCGACCGGCAGAGAGGAGGAAACAACAAACCAAAACGGCCCACAAGAACAAACGACGCAGCAAGCGGGACTGTGAGTGGAAAGGAACTATTGCAGCCACCACACCCCGTGAACGGGAGCTGAGGCGAACCCTGCAGGATCCGCCGCGGCGGTGAGCGAACGGCTCCTGGCGCCATTAGAGAAGAACAAAGACCCCGGAGACGCGCACACAGCCCGGGCTGCCGTAAGCTGGCGCGGAAACGCTGCGCGCTCGGGAGCTTGAAAAGCAAGTGCAGACCTGGATCGCGGCTGCCCAGGTCCCCGCGCCTGCGACCTAGGCTTGCGGGGAGACGCACGGAGGTCCTCACTGAGGTGAAGGTCCCTCCCTGAGTGAGCAGGAACCAGGCGCCCAGGCACGGGAGCTGTGCAAAAGGCGCCATTCCCGCGCCACTGAACTGGGCTACAGCCCGCGTCCTGGAACTGAGGGCTTTGAACTGAGACCCGGGGCACGAAAATTCGGGGCGTGGGTTCTCCACGACGGTGGGGCACAAGGCAGACACAGCACCCCAAAGCTGTTGAGGTGTACCCTACCATTCCCGCTCTGTTCTCTGTCCCACGGGGTGGGGAGGCGAAAAACAGCCCCCCAAGGACAATAGGAGAGATCTCTGGCGCCACCTAGCGACCAGGAAAAAAAAGTCACTAACACCCTATAAAACAGGACATTTCTAAGACTGCTTGAAAAGGGCAGAATTTCTGGAGGACCCAGTGGCCAGCGGGAAGTTATTCCACGCCAGGCCCCTTCCGACCAGCAGTCTGAGCCCACAGAGGGAGCAGGCACCCACGTCCGGGGCAGACCGGGTGCGCAGAAGAGTGTGCCTGAAACCGGAGGCGCAGGGACTGCATCCCGCTTCGCCATTTGAGAACAGGGACATTTCTTAAGTAAAAACTGCCTAAAACCAGCAGAAAGCTCCCCCAGAAGACAGAGATGGCTCCTGGAAGAGCCAGAGGGAGCGGAGAAGTTCACCCAAGATGTCAGTCAGTCCGAGCACACAGTGTCCCAACGCATACGACAAATTAGAAAACAGACAGTAGGGAGTAGAAGAACCACACGCAACCTAAAAACTCCTCAGGAAAAGAAGCACACCACAAAAAAGAAAACCACTCCCCAGATTGCAACGACAGCAACTTGGAAGAACTTCTGAGCCTTCCAGAAAGAGAATTTAAAATTGCCATGATTAAAAAAGTGATAGATCAGAAGAAGGAAATTGAGTCCCTAAAGAGGGAAGTAAGAGAAATGCAGGAGATCAAAGAATTAATGGAGGAACTAAAGAACTCTGGGAAAAGCAATGAAAGCAGAATAGATGAAATGGAAGAACGAATAAGTAATCTTGAAGACACAGAAATAAAAAGAACCAAAACAGAAAAGGAAAGAGAAGTACGAAGAAAAAGAATGAAGAAAGACTTCGGGAACTATCTGACTCCATGAGGAAAGGAATATAAGAGTTATAGGAATTCCAGAAGGAGAGGAGAGAGATGTAGGAACAGAGAAAATATTCATGGATATAATTGAAGAGAACTTCCCAAATGAGAAGAAGGAGCTGAAAATGATATACAAGAAGCAAGAAGAACACCAAACTTCCATGACGAAAGGAAAAAACACAGCAAGACAGCATAATAGTAAAGCTCCCAAGAATCCAGGACAAGGAAAAAATAATGAAGCTGACAAGAGGAAGAAACAGATAAACATTCAAAGGAAAACCAATCAGCTGACATCAGACTTCTCTGAAGAAACACTACGGGCAAGGAGAGAGTGGAGACATAGTCAACAGACTCCAAGAAAACAGATCAACCAAGAATACTCTATCCCGCAAAAGCTCTCTTTCCTCCATGAAGAAAGAATATGGACCTTCCCAGACAAAGAGAAACTCCGGAATTTCATTGCGACTAAACCCCCACTCCAAAAAATACTACAAGGAATCTAAAGCCAGAACCTCAGAGGACGAATAACAACGAAAGAAGACAAAAAAAAAAAAAAAAAGTTATTAAAAGAATAAATAAATAAAGGAAAGACAAACATAATGGCAAATACAGATGCACATATCAATATTAACTCTAATGTAATGACTAAACTCTTCAATAAAAAGACACAGAGTTGCAGCCTGGATTAAGAAACAAAAACCCAACCTTTGCTTGTCTCCAGGAAACACATATTAGCTACAAAAGATAAAAATAGGCTCAAAGTCAAAGGATGGAAAACAATCCTACCAAGCAAATGGCCAAAAAGAAAGCAGGAACAGCTATACTTATATCAGATAAAACAGACTTCAAAACTCAAAAAAAAATAAAAAAGAACCCCAATGTCACTACATTATGATTAAGGGACAATACTTCAAGAAGAAATAACCATTAACATATATACTCACCAAACGAAAGAGCACCAAATATATCACAACTGTTGTCCCTCTCTGGAAACAGACATCAGAGAAAACACATATGTACGTGGGAGACTTCAACACACACTATCAACAATGGATAGATCAACAAGACAAAAAAATAAGTAAAGAAACTAAAGCTCTAAATAAGGACCTAGAGCATTTGGCTTAACAGACATCTATAGAACACTAAACCCAAAAAAAACGGAGTACACATTTTTTCTCAGCGCACACGGATCATTCTCCAGATCGATCACATACTGGGGCACAAGACAA